>NC_058380.1:31683750-34092500 GCF_018350175.1 Felis catus | reverse complement strand
AAAGTCTAATCATATCTATGGTACCATATAGGATACACATGTCTAGCTAGGTAAGCAGATTCTCCATTAAAAGGATTGACAGCCTAAGTAATGATAGTCATCAAAATATTTAACAATAGGCTGGGCCCATGCACTAGCCAGGCAGAATGAGGAATGTTAAATGCAGTCAACCATTTTGATAGAACTGATGCATACAGGTTTCATATTAATCCAGAATCCTGGTAAAAGTGACATGATAGATGGGGCGCCTGGGTGGCTCAGTTGGTTAAGCAACTGACTTCAGCTCAGGTCATGATCTCATGGTTTGTGGGTTTGAGCCCCATGCCGGGCTCTGTGCTGACAGCTCCGAGCCTGGAGCCTGCTTCAGATTCTGTGTCTCCCTCTCTCTCTGTTCCTCCCCTGCTCATTCTCTGTCTCTCTCTGTCTCTCAAAAATAAATAAACATGAAAAAAAAAATTTCAAGAGTGACATGATAGAAAAAGCCAAAGAAGTATTAATAAATGCTCAAATCCATGCAGACAAAAGAAAAAGAAAGATAAATAGTTAAATCAATGTGGTCTAATAATAGATGTTTTAAATTTTTGATGGTTCCTATCACAAAAATCAAAATGTAAGTGGCATTATATTCTATCTTAAATTTATCTCTTACCTTCTGTGCATGAAGTGCTCAAGAAATGTTATTTTCTTTAAATGAGTGCACTAAATATAACTAAAGTTGTATACTCCACAAATATTTTTGAAACAAAGAAAACAGAAGTAAGTGTGTGAGCCACTAATCGGTTTTATCAGTGTTTGTAGAATTCTACAACACTTTTGCAAAAAAGGGAAGACTGAAGATGCCTGGGTTCTTGCAGAAGTCTGGAGCTATTGCAAAAATGAACACAAATTGTCTTTGCTTTCCAGGAAGTATGATCCTAAAAAAAGTAACGCACATGTTATAATTGGTGTCATACCCTCACCAAGAATATATATCAAATATATGCCATATTAAAGCAATAATGCCATGAGAACAAAGATACACATCAGTGTCAACATTTAGTCATTTAAAAATAGTGACATTGTATTGCCTATCCTTAACTGTACTAAGCATACTCACACTTCTCCATACATTATAGACACAAAACCTATACTGTACAGTAAATGTGACAGAAAAACTAATGTCTAAGTATCAGTAAACACAGTTTTAATTAGCAATATTTTCACTTGCCTGAATAATTCAGAAAGACATCTAGGGAAAATTTGGATCATCTACTCTTTTGAAAAATTCCCATCCAGAATATTTAAACAAATATCTTTTTATTATTTTCAGTAAAATCCCTTGGCCAAATATTATCATGCTAGAGTTCTTAGAGTAAAATGCAAACATTGAATCACCTCTCCTATAATAACTATTTCAGCTTTAAATATTTGAAGGTTTAGTGAAGACCTTCAAGAATTTAAAATCAGGAGTCACATAAACGAAATTCTTGTTCAATTTCTTATCTTTGTTTTCCTGACTTGCCATTCCTTACCCTCCATACCTCAAAAGTAAATAAACATAAGGGTAAATCTTGAATGCAAAAAGTAAATCAAAACAAAAAGAGCAACTGGAAGATAGCGACTGACTCATTCATTCAGTTAGGCATTCATTTGCTTAACACTGCTGGGCTTAGGTATTGAGGATAGAGCAATATTCAAGTACAAGTTTACTACTCTTAAAAAGCTGCCATTGTACTTGAGTATTGTACTTTTTGCCTTTATGTTGACAAGGGAAAAGGGTACTAAAAGGCTAATCATCTGAGTGTTATATCCTAAGCTTTTTCCAAAATGTTAGCTAATGGGATTGTCCTTTCTCCCCTACTAAAAATACCTTTCAAAATCATTCTCCAGAGTGATATGCTTAAGTATGAGGTCACCAGTGTGGATGGTTTGTATTGTTAATCAGTAGCATTTTGAGTGAGGTTCTTCTGCTAAATGTCAAGAATTGGAGCTCTAAAAGATGGATTTAATTGCGAATATTTTCCAGGTAGCTATAATTTCAGGTATTATTGGTATTGAGTATAGAATCCATATTATGACCAAAACTGCTTTAAAAAGTTATTTGTGAATGTACTGTAATTTAGTTAAGCATTTTCAAATATTAACTAAAAAAACTGAATTTGAAATTAATCAATTTAAATTTACTATTCTTTCTTAAAACTCTTGGTTAGGTTATATTACTATATGTAAAAAAATAATAATCTATGCCTTACAACTGGAAAACAATATGGATATTATTCTTCATTAACAATTTAATGCCATTTCAATATATTCCAAATTGTGTTCTTTTCAATGTTTGTATTTAGTTATATCATTTATTTCTTGAAGCAAGGGGCTAGTTGGCCAAGGTCATGGTTATAATAATAGTAATAATTGCAACTAATATTTTTTGAGGGTGCTGGATACATTCTAAGAGCATTACTGGAGTAGCTCATTAGTCTTTCCAGCAAACCCATGAAACAGTTCACCAACTGTACCATACAAGTTCAGTGATACAGTTTTTCCTATTTCTCACATGAGAAAACTAAAGCAAAGAAGAGGCTATGCAGTGCATCCAGGATCACATAGCTAATAAGTGATGGACGTGGATACAAGCCCCAAAATACAGTGCTGTAATGTGCTTCTAGTAAAATTTGTCCCCTATGCATCTGTCCTACACATGTAGAAAACTATCTTTTGTTTTAATTTATTCTTCAGTGGATACATAATTCTGTCATTCCAGTAGTAGAGTTTATAGATCTTTTTAACACCTTAGATATGATGGATCCTTACTGTCCCTTTTTCTCCCCCTAAGCCTTACCCAAACCTCCAGGAACGCCCGTAGTGACCGAGAGCACAGCCACAAGCATCACATTGACGTGGGACTCTGGGAACCCTGAGCCTGTCTCTTACTACATCATTCAGCATAAACCTAAAAATTCTGAGGAACCTTACAAAGAAATTGATGGGGTGGCGACCACACGCTACAGTGTCGCTGGACTAAGTCCCTACTCAGATTATGAATTCAGGGTTGTTGCTGTTAATAACATTGGGCGGGGACCTCCCAGTGAGCCTGTGCTAACACAGACCTCAGAACAAGCACCATCCAGTGCCCCACGGGATGTCCAGGCGCGGATGTTGAGTTCAACCACCATTTTGGTACAGTGGAAGGAGCCTGAGGAGCCAAATGGACAGATCCAAGGATACAGAGTTTATTATACAATGGATCCCACACAGCATGTCAACAACTGGATGAAGCATAATGTAGCTGACAGCCAAATCACTACTATTGGCAACTTAGTGCCCCAGAAAACATATTCTGTCAAAGTTCTGGCTTTTACCTCAATTGGAGATGGTCCTCTTTCAAGTGACATACAAGTCATCACTCAGACAGGAGGTAAGTCTGGTTTGGATGGGGAGTAGGGAAGGAGGGGAGGAGTTGGTGCCAAGATGTGTGAATGGTGAACAGAGAAAGAACAAAGTGAATGTGAATTTTAATTTTTGAGACTTAGAGTTTCTAAATGAGAGGTTAAGATAAGGCATCTGGAAAGAAACAGGCATGGACACCTGAAAGACTAAATAAAGTTTTAAGTAGAGAGATGCATTTAGCATATTTTTATTTTATTTTTTTATAATTTGTACCTAAACGGCTTGAAGATTTTTCTGCGTGAGATAGATGAATGCATCCTCCATGCAGCATTTTGGAAACAGGACTGTGGTGCTTTATAGTAGTGACTCTGATGGAATACTTTTACAAAATTATTAACTTGTGAAAGATTGGATGGCTCAAGATAAGGTTAAAAATAAAATCATTTGCCAGGGGGTCTTGGACATTTAAATGTCTTATAAATATAAGAAAGGAAGCTACCCACTAAAAATAATCTCCTAAGGTTTTTTTTTTTTTCTTTGTATGCCTTCATAGATAGAGAAAGACAGTTATCAAGATCTGAGATCAAACTTTGGGACCTCATTGACTCATTTTATTGGGCATTAGAGTAGACATCAAACTATTTTGTGGAGAAACACTCAGCCCTTTCAGTGGTTTTATTTTCATAAGCAGATATTAAACCTCTTTGGTCTTTGATTCAAAGTTATCAATTTTGCCTTGGCTTGGTAATATGACATAACAGCTGTCTTCTAAAGTTTATTCTTGACCATCTGACCATTTATTAATTTGGCTTCTTATTGCGCTGATGCCTTATAACTTGTGTCCATCTGAGTGTTTTGGCAGCATGCCATTGGTTTGTTCCCAGACTCTACATAGAAACTATATTTTTGGAGATAGTAGCTATAATCTGTAGGTGTAACTCATTGGTAATCTTGGAAATGATTTTTTTTCAGGTGTCAAAACTAGATAAACCTATGTTTAACCACTGAGTTGTCTTCATGTTTCATGCTTTATGAATCATATGACTCAATGTGTTTAGCTATTTTCCCTGGCTACTAGAGATGTCAGAACATATTTATAGCCTGCCTGGCTTTGTTTTATTTTTATTCTGTTATTTGGTTCTCACTGGTTTGTTCATAGATTTATTATTTTCTCTAATAATATGAAAGATAACTAAAATAACATGCTTTATCACAGTTATACCTAAAAACATTCATATGTCTTCCCTACTTGGCTCTTGCAGTTCTTTTGTATTTATTTACTGTATTAATATACAGAAAAACACTAGATTATTTTTTCCACATTATTTTTCCTCTCATTGGAATATGTAGAAATCTGTGATTCTTGTTCTTTTTGTTAACTAAAGCTGGTCAGCTGTTATGAGATTATTTTTTACTGCACTATTTTAGCAGCTCCATGGCCATTTAGAGATAAAATACACAAGAACATATACCCATGCATCACCTTTAATTTTTCTGATTTTTTAATGGTGATATTTAAAAAAAAATCTCTGGTCTTGGAGTAATGTAACCAGAGTTTGAATGCCAGTCTGTCAGTTTTAGCTCTATAACCTGGGACAAGTTACTTCATTTCTCTGAACGTATTTTCTTATCTAAAATAATAATGACCTGGGGCACCTACGTGGCTCAGTCGGCTAAGCATTCCACTCTTGATTTCGGCTCAGGTCAGGGTGTCACAGTTGTGCATTTGAGCCCTGCACCAGGCTCTATCTACCCTGACAGCATGGAGCCTGCTTGGGATTCTCTCTGTCTCCCTCTCTCTGCCCCTTCCCTCCTTGTGTGCTCATCCTCTGTCTTTCAAAATAAGTAAATAAACTTTAGAAAATAAAATAATAACCACCATATGGAGTTTAGAGGTTGTATTTGGTCTAGGGCTGCTGTAATGAAATACCACAGACTGGGTCACTTAAACAACAGGAATTTACTGTCTCTCCGTTCTGGAAGCTAAAAGTCTGAGATCAAGATGTCCATAGAATTGGTTCTTTCTGAGAGCTGCGAGGGGGCTTCCAGGTCTCTCTCCTAGCTTCTGGTGCTTTGCTAGCAATCTTGGCTGCTCCTTGCCTTGTAGAGGCATAAACCTGATCTCTGCCAGCATTGTCACATCAAGTTCTCCCTGTGTGTGTGTCTCTGTGTCCAGATTTCCCCTTTGTAAGGATTCTTGTCATATGGGTTAGGGCTCAACCTAGTGACCTCACCTTAAACAATTACATCTGCAACAATCTTATTTCCAAATAAGGTCACGTTCTGAGGGTTAGAAATTCAACATATGAATTTTGGGGGGATACACTTCAACCCTTAACAGGGGTATAGATAGATTAGGTAATGGATAGAAACATTATATAACTTAATAAATAATATATAATCATCCTCATAATGAAAACAGTGAACATATGCCAGGCACTTTTCTATGTACTCTTAATGTATCAATTTTACTACCCAATTAGGTAGATGTGGAATTATCCCACTTGCCAATAAGTGAATTGAGAATTGACGAAGATTTAGGAACTTGTTTTGGGGTCATAAGGTTGGTAAGTGGGAAAGCAGAGTTTATTACTATTTTTTATTTTTGGGGGGGAGAAGCAGAATTTAAATCCAGGCACCCTAGCTACTTTAAGGCATTATTACTTTTAAAATAATAATTTGTTTTTTTGATAGTTTTAGTGCCTGCTAGATGTGTGTGCCAACCAGGTGCTCAGTAAATAAATAGAGGCAGGAAACATATATTCACTTACTCCTGTCTTTATTTAAGAATTATATGTAATTTACTTCTGAAATACTTGAGGTGAATATTAGATTATCCCAGTGCAAAACTATTTATATGTAAAAATACTTAGATGTAAAAAAATATTTAGATGTTAAAAAAATAAACTTATTTGAAAGTAATGAGAGGAATACTTCCTTTCACAGGTTATTATACTTGATCACTAAATTTGGTTCTAAATTTTCTAACTACAAAATTAAGCAGAAATCTATAATGTTTTATAACTTTTTTTTTCTGTTATGAGGAAGATTTAGCTATCTAAGATACCAAATAGTTCCTGAAACTAAATTTCAACCAAAACATCAGAATCCTTGGGAATCATGAGAATCCTTATATTCAGAACACAGAGAAGACAGACAATAATGACTTTGGTCACAATTTTCTGAAATATCTAGACTGATGTTTAAATAGACCATATTTTGGTTTTCTATGTCCCTAAGGGACATAATATAACATGAGTTACTGTGATCCAGGGACTCTGAACTCTGGATGAATGAGTTACAGATGCATTAGAATAGTCGTTCCCAATGTCTAACTATTTCTACATGATTTCCAAGAACTTTGTGTAATAGTTGTACTTTTCATACCTATTGTTTGAGAAGATACGTAATGACATAATGACTAGTGCCTGCCAAGATCAATAGGCTAAGAAAACCTTCCAAAATAGCACAATGATTTGATCTGTTCCCTAGGTTTAATTAACAAAGGCCATTTGATGTTGGTGGACACCTGCCAAATACAGTGATGTTAGTTCTAATATAATTAATGCTGAGCTGCTCCTTTTTTTCTTGCTGACTAGCTATTTCTTAGGATCATAGCTGGGCAAAAACATAAAATCATTATGAAATATTATTTTAGAGAGGTTATATAAAACTTAAGGATATTATTTTCACTGCAGTTTTATCTTTCCCAAACCTATGAAAATTTACTGATTTATATGTATGAATCCCTCAAGTATATTTTAATTTCATATGTACAAATATATAAACTTCTATGTCTACTATATCTGAAAGATGCTTGTTATATTTCCTTATCTTTAATTCCCTGGCACTAATAATCCTATTTTTGTTTAAAATCAGACTCTGGGGGCGCCTGGGTGGCGCAGTCGGTTAAGTGTCCGACTTCAGCCAGGTCACCATCTCTCAGTCTGTGAGTTCGAGCCCCGCGTCGGGCTCTGGGCTGATGGCTCAGAGCCTGGAGCCTGTTTCCGATTCTGTGTCTCCCTCTCTCTCTGCCCCTCCCCCGTTCATGCTCTGTCTCTCTCTGTCCCAAAAATAAATAAATGTTGAAAAAAAAATTTATAAAATCAGACTCTGAAGAAACAGTGGTTAGTAACAAACTGAGTTTAAGAGGAAAGTTATCTATCACTTTTGATCACATCTAAGATTATTGTTACACATATTGATATAAACAGAGGATTGATATAAATTTATGTATTTCTGATAATATAGAAAATCAAAATATAATCTATTTTATAGTTAATAATATTTCCCCTTAATAGTGATATTCATATAGTTGATAATATTAAGTAATTTTTAGATGGTTTTAAATATGAAAATATTTTGCTTAAAATAATTATTTTCTAGAAACACCGATTAATCTTCCAATTTTTTCATAGCTTTAACTCCTTACATTACAGTCACTTGCCACTATTTCACCTTGAAAATATGGAGAATGCAGTATATGGCCATTGTCTAGGGAAGAATTTATGTTGTGCTAGAAGATTTCCACTATTAGAATACACATTTTGGAAAGATGACTTTTTATACAGTTTTCTTGTATAGGTAATTATAACAAGAACAAACACTAATTATACTACATAAAAGAAGTGCAAATAAAACTGTGATAGAGAATGTAGTAAATTATATCTCAAACCTAATACACCAAAATGTTGCCTGATGTTCATGCTACTTGTAGGCTTTCTAAATCTGTTAAATCTTAATGTCTTTTTCTTTTTTTAGAAAACACATCTGACCTCTGATTTTTCTGTGCATTTAATTGATTGTTGGGAAAAGTCTACTGATTTATATGTGTATATCTTAATAGTAGAGGTCTTTCGAAGGAGAAGAATTATGTATATTTACTAAATAAATACTGAGTAGTCACAACTTTAAACTTTTTCAAGAAGCAAATTCTACTCCAAATTCTGGGCATTGTAAAAATGTTATTAAAAAACTATGACATTTAGAGACATTATGTTTTAGGTTTCCAGAACTTAGTAAATCATGTCATTAATATATGTTAACAGGCCTGAATAAGCAAACTAGAAAAAGACTGATTTCCAATTGCTGAAGTTATGAGCCCAATTTAAATGCTTTCTTAAAATAGTTTCAGCAAAGGAGCTAAAAGGAGTCCAGGAGCTCTTGCCGTAAATACAATTATAATAAAATTTTACTTTTTATTATTGATGTTTAATGATAATTGATAAGATTTGTGCAGGTGTTTGTGTATTAAATACTTATTTTATCAATGATATATTTTTAGCAATTACAAATCAGACTCCGTTTTTTTTTTAATTTTTTTTTTTAACATTTTATTTATTTTTGAGACAGGGAGAGACAGAGCATGACAGGGGAGGGTCAGAGAGAGGAAGGCACAGAATCTGAAACAGGCTCCAGGCTCTGCGCTGTCAGCACAGAGCCTGACGCGGGGCTCAAACTCACGGACCGTGAGATCATGACCTGAGCCGAAGTGGGCCGCTCAACCAACTAAGCCACCCAGGCGCCCCCAGACTCTTTGTTTTAAAGTTTGTTTTGTTTTACCACCACTATAATCCTGGCAGCTGCTTTTATTGTTATTATAATTTATTAAAATGCTAGATACATTTTAAAATGTGTACCTTATTAAAATACTAGTATTTTAGCAATGATAGGTTTTCCAGTCTCTGTGATATTTCATGTTTGTGATATGATTAAGTGAAATTGTTGTTTAGCCTTTCAATACATGCTTAATCCTTTTCTTTTTAGAGATATTTCCTAAATTTCCATATTTCCTAATATGATCAGCATTTCAGATGACATAGGGATTTGTCCTTCATTTCTTATTCATTCTCCATTCTCTGTCTTTGAGTTGCTATCTTATATTTAAAATGAAGCATCATAGTGGTACTACTAAAATCCTTTGCATTTATTAATGGGGTTCTAATCTTATTTTAGGGAACTGATAATTCATATTTGTATTTCCTTATGGACATTAAGTAATCAAGAAGAAAATTAAAATGTTGACACCACTTTTACAGAATACAATGATTTCTTAAATATAATTTTAAGGAAAAATTTAAGTTCTACCTCCATTTCCTCTTTCCACACCTAAATTCTATATTTGGTTTATGGTCAGTATTATCACACCCCCCCACTTTTCATGTAGCATAATTGCACTTAAGTTTCTGAGTAGGATCTTTTTATTTTCCTAAGAGTTTTTCAGAATCTCAAGAGTTTCCTATAAAATCTTGTTTAGTCAATTGGTGAGGGAAATATACATTACATTGTACATTACAACAAACATTACAAATGTTTGCAAACATTTCAACAAGCATTTTAATGTTTCCTTCTCTCTCTCTCTCGCTCTGAGAGAGAGAGACTGGACCCACAAGTGCACAAAACAGCAAAAGCATCAATCTCCTGGTGCTGAATACTACCAACTCCTTCAGGTGGGCCAGACACTCTCCCATCAGCCCCAGGCTCCCACCTGGTCTCCGAGACCAGGACTCGGGGGAGAGAGAGAAAGAGAGAGAGAGAGAGAGAGAGAGAGAAGGGAAGGAGGAGGTAGATAACATAAATGTTAATAGAACCTTGGTCACAACATTTGGCATAAAAGGTCTGTCTGACAGAGGATGAAGTGCTCCCTGTGTTTCCAAATAGTACAGAGAAATAAGACCATTTGGAGCCCCCCTAAAATGCTTCTTTATATACATATATTATGATCATTAGGACTACTATGTTTGAGGAATGCAAAAATAAACCCATTAATTTCACAGCTATTTTCTTTTACTTTGATGCCTCAGTTTCATTGCTGTTGTTTCAACTATGACTAAATGCCTCTGAGGAAGAAATCTCTTTAGGTGAATCTCTAATTCCCAGGGGGGTCTGAGTAGTCACATCCTAAAGGTATTTATGGACATAAAGCCTGATATAATAAAAGGTCTCTTAAAGCACTGGCCCATTTGCTAGATTTTGCCTGTAGATATCATTTCCCCCCTATAGTGTTTTTCAATTAATTTCAATTGGTTCAATTAATTTCAAATGGTTAAAATTGGAAGATTTTACCTAGAATTTGTTATCAACTTCAGTTTTGTTCAGGCAAGTGCACAAAAGAGCAAAAGCATCAGTCTCCTGGTCCTGAATACTACCAACTCCTTCAGGTGGGCCAGACACTCTCCCATCAGCCCCAGGCCCCACCTGGTCTCTGTACTCATTTGCCTGGTGCCTCTAGACATTTGTATTTCTACCATAAGTTTAAAATCTAGTAAATTAAGTTACCCTCCAGACTACTTCAAAAGGACAAAGTAGAAGCAGAGAACCTTGTATATATCATTTGAAGTCATCTGACCATTATTTATTTTATCTAAGAGTAGAATGGACGGTATACCTCTGAAACTTTGAGCCTATTTAATTCACCATTTAGGAGAGGTGTCTTAATAGAATCGGAGGGTCAGATGAAGCTTGTGTTACTAAACAAGGATGAAACATTGAGACCCACTGGGAATCTGTTCAAGACAAATTAAAAGCAAAAACATAAACAGTTTAAGTAAGAAAAAGTTAATTAGATTCCCAAGATGTTTTCAATCAATGTCAGTTCATTATTAGCATTAGGCGGGGAGGAAATACATAACAAGCAATTATTATCCTGAGTGCAGGCCTTCAGTTCTGTCCATGTTTTTAATTCTTGACAAGACCGGGTTCTGGTTTGGCGTAAGTCAGGAGTTATCAAAAGGCTCTTCTTTCCCAGACTTTTAGAAGATGGGAGAAAGAAAAAAGGAAACAAAAGTAGAGAAAAAGAAGTGAGCACACTTCTCACTGTGTGTGTATTTTTAGGCTAAGGACTCCTTAATCATCTGAATATTAAAATCCAATTATAAATCCCCTCTCTGATTGTTCTTGGCTTCCATTGTTGCTCCTGCCAGTGCTTTTGGTATGTCCCTTTTAGAACTAATGTGTTCTCTGTTTGCTTTGCTATTTTCCTGTTTATTACTTCCCTCTATCCCCCCTTCTCTTGCTCTTGATCTTTTTTAGCTTCTTTTGTCTCCGTTTCTCAGTCTGGATGATTATGTAAGTAAGGTCTCTCACTGGGCAAGTACTTAAAGAGAAAAAAGGAAGAAAAAAAAAAAACAGATACGCTGTTTAAAAAGTATGTTCATGGAGGCATCAAATTAATGAGAATCTCAAGGCCTGTGATACAAGAAAAAAGAGAAAAGGTTATGAATGCACTTAGTAATATGAAGCACTATTGGCCACTTTATGCATCAGTCCAGACATGAGTGTGTATACTTGCACGTGCAGGTACACACACATGTGCACACACACACACACACACACACACACACTCATAGGTTAACAGACCAGGCAGAGGAATAAAATAATAATTGGGGTTCCTGGAAACCATTCTGGTAGATCTGTTTAGACTTTCTCTTTTTAAACAAAAGGCAATTTTTTAGTCGTACTACAAGAGAGATGACTACAAAAGAAAAAGTAATACATTTTATATTTCCAAAGATCTTACTTATGAAAATGATGCTTCAAGTATTATTTAAGAAGTTACAAAGTATATTATTTTTCATGTTTTTCAATGCTTATGACCATTTGCCAAAAACCCTTTAGGCGTTCTTTTCCTCCCAGAATAAAGTATTAGTGTTCTTGCTTTTTTATTAAATATACACAAAATTCTCATGTTTACTTCTGGAAATATGGACCTGGGGTCAACTATAGTGCTTTGAGACATGCCACAGTATCAGGGGTAATGATTCAAATATTTAGTGGCCAGCATGGCATGGCCAACAACCAGTCAGAGCAGACACTGTCCAAGAGCAGTGTAAGGGTAGCTGGGCTAGTGATGCCACTGAACTACATTAACCTTGTGTACAAGGGATAGAGGACCAATGGGATTTGGTGTTTACCAGGGTGTTAACCAGGAGTTGGGGTTAATAAAACATTTGGGTGAAGTGTTTTAAGCTAGATAGAAGTCCTATTCTTTATTACATCTGATACATAGCTCTTCCAAATTGTCTATTCCATGAGTTATATGACTAATATGAGAATTATAGATGACAGCTGTTAAATTACTATTTTTCTGATAAGAAACATCTAAACTTTTTGATTTGTGTGGTAATTTGACTCTATCTCAGTAGGGACAATATTAAGTTTACATTAGGCCTTGTATGTTAACTCATTTCAAGTCAATTAGGGATTAGAATTATTTGAATGTGATGGCTATTTTGTGTCTTACTTCACCTCTTTTTCAAACTGTGTGTTGATAAGAAAAAATACTAAGTGATTCTGGTTACCAATAGGTTTTGCTAATGGAGTGAAGGTGGGATTTTATAGACCTAGTGGCAATAATTTTGAAAATTAAATGTGGTGCTAGAGAATAAGTTCTCAATTTTAAATAAGAATAGGTTTTTATGTATTCAGCACTTGTTATGATTTAGACAATATTCCAAGTGCATTATATAAATCATCTCGCTTAGTACAACAATATTATGAAATTAGTTTATTATTCTTGAGATCAAATTCAGAGATTGTTCTATTTTGTATTTTATAATTCTACTATATCTTGAACAGATTTTATACTTCTCAAGGACAAGTACAGTGTGAGCTAGCTCCATTAAGCTGACACATGTGGATATATTTTGAGAGGTATAAGCAGATACACTAATGGAAGGGTTTATGAATACTCATGGTGATGGTGAGCTCAGTCCTTTGCTTTCCTGTTTTTAGTACCAGGGCAACCACTAAACTTCAAAGCAGAACCTGAGTCTGAAACAAGTATTCTGCTGTCTTGGACACCTCCACGTTCAGACACCATTGCCAACTATGAACTGGTCTATAAAGATGGGGAGCATGGAGAGGAGGTAGGACTGTGCTTCTCACCTTCTGACCATTTACTATACTGGAGCACTACTCTAGTTTGTGTATTTGCTCAAGTTTGGCTGAAAGCTCAGATATCGATAGAGAACTTTGGTGGGTCAGATTTATTCATCAAAAAAAGAACTTGCCTGATAAAAACAGAATATTAATTTCAAGCCTTTGGGAGGATGGAGTGAGGCAAACAACAACAACAAAACAGCTGTTGTTCCTATTTTCAGGTTTCCAAGTTTCTTCTAAAAGTATCTAAAAGATTATAGCCCCTGGGACTCAGGGACTTCCTTTATTTCTCTTCTGCCTTGTAGTACTTAAGTCACTGCAGATATGTGACTAAGTGAGCTCCAAGGCTTTAGGTGGATGAATTTGTCCAAACTGGTTTCAGAGAAAGAGGCCCCATAGCAAATGTTTATTTGTGTGCCAACAGCTATTTGATATTAATGTGAGCACATATAATGTTTGAGTGTGCTATGCAAATAAAATAATTGTGGATTGCAGAAGGCTGAAAGTTATTGATAGTTCCTGAAAAGAGGAGAAAATTAGTATAATTAATACATATGGTAACAGATATAGCAAGGGGTTCACATATATT
Source organism: Felis catus (assembly GCF_018350175.1). NCBI lineage: Eukaryota > Metazoa > Chordata > Mammalia > Carnivora > Felidae > Felis > Felis catus. The sequence goes on along the minus strand of NC_058380.1, from coordinate 34,078,666 downwards.
AACTCCTTCAATTCTTACAATGGTGCCATGAGTCAGTCTCTACTTCTAATCAATTTCATGTATAACAAAACAGAAGCACAGGAAATATTAAACATTTTCCCCCAAATCTCACACTACTGAATGGCAGACCTGATATTTGAAAATCTAGGCAGTCAGGTTCCAGAATCTATTTTTTAAACATTAGCATATACTGCCTCTTGAGTGCACTTTGTATAAATTATAGAAATCAGTAGTAAGATACATCTAACATTTTGTTATTGTGAAATCCAATCCAGGAGCATTAGGACAAAAATTTTAGTGAAACTACACGTGACAACTCAATCCACACAACTCATCTTATTATACTGCTTAGCGTTCTTTATCTTAAAAAGATCTTCACAAAGCTAGGTAACCCTAAATCCTAACAGAAATACCTTTTTAAATACATACTAAGTGAAATATTATCAATTAACTTATGGTATATCATTCTGAATGCTATAGTAAATTAATATGTCCCTATAAACTTTTATCTTATTACATCTTTTAGAACTGAGCAGAATTCCCAAAACCAAACTCTAAATGGAATGCTTTTACACTTAGCTAACAAAGCCAATATGAATTAAGCACTCAAAAGGTTATAATTGAAATGCTGCTATAATTTAAAGGATTTATGTTACTGCAATAAAAAGACCAGCTTTTATTAAGACACACAATTCAATGTTAATTTATTTTATATCCTTACCACTACCCAACTGAAAAACAAAAGAAAACAAAATAACAGCACAGAAGAGTGGAAATCCTTTGAGAATGCTGTAGATGTAGATGCTTGAATGTTGGTACACCAACTCTGTTCTACAATTGTTTCTTTGGGGAATCCCTTTTTTTCTTACCATTTGGGAAATCTACAATTTCTAAAAGCTTTTCTATTTGTGAGCCAGAATCCCTTAGGGATGTTTTCTCTAGTTTTATATTTGAATTCCCCTTGAATGATTTGTTTGTATGAACGGCAAACTCTATTCAATGAAAAGCCTTAAGATTATTTATGCCAATACTAGATTACATATCAGCGTGTATTTTAAGGCTTACTACAGGCTAGTGTTCAATATGAGATTGATTATACATAGCTATATTTTTGCTAAAATGCAAGTCAAATTTTAAACATGAGAAGTAAGAATTACAACATTCAATTAAATAAGCCTTATTTCAAAAGCCCTTTATGATGGTAAAATTTGCAGAAAAGTTTCTGACTTTTTTATGTGTGCTCTATAGCCACAAAGAAAAACAAGTTTTAAAATTGTTTTAAATCAACATAGAATAATGATATGATTTCACATAAATTATCCAGCTTTCTTCAGTAACTAACATCATTTTTATCCCATCAGGACTTTGCCATTTCAGATCTATTTTGTAGCAACCGCATATAACCTGTACACCAGTTTCTGATGCTACTTCTGGTCATATTTTCTTTGCTCCTGTTTAGATTCAGAAGGTCATGGGCGATGAGCTAGACATCTCTTCAGGTGAAATTACACATGTTGGCCATACTCCACCATCAGGGGTGGGTGTCAGTTTCTATTGTGGGCTACATCACAGCAACACATGCACCTTCAATACAACCCATTTATGGGTAGTGGCCTTTCAACCTTCCTTTTATCTGATGCACTTGGTAACTGGATCATCATTAGAAAGATCTGTGGCTTCCATTATTCCAGTTACCTTATTTGTTGTAGAAATTCACCATTAAAACACTGATATTTTCATTGTATAATTCCCCTGATAGAGTCCTAGATACTCACTGTGGATTCTATTTGTGATATTTTGATGCCTTTCTAACCTCAATAACAGAAATCTGAGGTTCCAGGCAGTGTGATAAAAATGTTTGCATGAATCCTAATGGAAATGACCCAGTTCTTCTGTTACTTATCCACAGCAACGAATTACCATCGAGCCAGGGACATCTTACAGACTGCAAGGACTGAAACCAAACAGTTTGTACTACTTCCGTCTGGCTGCACGCTCTCCTCAAGGCCTGGGTGCTTCCACAGCTGAAATATCAGCCAGAACCATGCAGTCAAGTAGGTGTCTCTCTTTGCTTGTTTTCTGTCCTTTTTTTCACTAGCAGGTGTTGCGGCCTTTTATCCCCACCAATAAACAAATCAGCTAATTTATATGTTTGCTAGTCAGTAGTTTCTATGCTAGTAAGCATCCAACTTTGAGGATTACAACTGTGACCTGTGTTGGTCTCCAACTTGGTCCAATAGCAGATCCCATTCTCCCACTTCCTAAACTGAAAGAAGTCTGAGAAGTTCAGAAAGCTCCACGAGGAAAATGAGTGAAAGTTTTACCAGGCCCTGTACAATGATTTATAAGGCTACAAAGCAAACTTCTGGTTGAGAACACTGCCAAATAGTCACAAGAGGGCTTAGCAAACTAAAGAGGCAACAGAGACCGTATTTGTATGTTTTTTAAGTACAGAGGTTTTAATTTTGCTAACAAGTCTTTATTTCATGTATTTGTTTCTACTCAGAGAAAAGCTCAGCTCTTGTGACTAGTTTGTTATTAAGTCCGCAAGTAGTACATGTGAAAATTTGGAACATTCATAGAAAATCTGTATTTGGACAAATTTAGGAACAATGGAAATCACAAGTACATTTGCAATCCTAAATTGTATTTTATTTCCTCAGGTTCAATTTCTTTTTGGAACTCGTAACCTAAAGCATAGTTATGTTTATCACAATGGGGGTTCATTGTATCCAGGGAAGATTGCTTTGTGTAAAGCATTAATATGGAAGTTTATTTTTGATGGAAAGTTTGGTTACTCATAATAATACAATTGTTTGCTCTTTATTAGTAAGTTTCCATAATTAGTCTATTAAACAACCATTTACCTTGAACAGTTTTATGGAGTTATTCCTTAGGTATTTTTTTTATACTTTATATTTTATATGTGATTTTTGATAGTTACATATGCAATAGATATGTGTGATCTCAATACATTGAATTTTGTAAAGTGGATGCTCTATTGACCTAAATTTTAGGCCTTTCAGCAAAGACGAAATTTATGTTTTCTAAAAAATGAATTTTCTTTCACATAGGCAAGTTTTCTATTATTTCATTTTCTTATAGAAACTTAAAATCTTCCAGGGTTTTTTGAAGATAAATATATATTCTGTCTCTTTCTCAAAACATGAGTGTTGGTACAAAAAGTATTAGGGCTCTGTTACTTAATCCATTAGGGATAATAACCTATTCCCATAAAATTCCCTTTCTTTTATAAACTGAAACATTTAAATTAATGCAGTTTTGTATTCTATTCTGAATGCCAAGCAGCCTAATAATTAATATTGTAGAACATAATTCTTAAATTCAGGAATTTAATTACAAAAAAATGTGATATGCTTCAATATTGTATTTTGCCTGGTTTACAAATGTATGTATGGATACATACATTCATACACATATATTTAAATATACAGAGCTAGAATAGATATTTTATAACCATGCCAAAAGCCCTTCTACTACTCTTTATTTTATTAAAGTAAAAGTTCCAAATAATGTTGAATATATTCTCATGGAATAGGAGGTCTGAAGGTAGCAATGCAGTAAAAACCAAGTCATCTTTTTAAAAAGAATTACAAATGAGTCTTGCTGTTACATGAATGACTCAATTTATTATGAATACTGATAATGCACATGAAATAGTTTCATAATTTGAAATATAAGAACCTGTAGCCAGAATCAATAAAAATGATAGATATTCTAGTGATTTTGCAAATCTTACTCCAAATGTACAAGATTTTCTTATGAGAATTTCCCTATGATCAGTACAGGGAGCTTTTCATTTTGATTCACTATGATGAAGATCACAAGACATGTAAACTTAAAAAGACAGATAACCCTGTAAACAATTAGATACACCTGACACTACATAGTATTAAGACCCACAAAGTCTCAGGAAATAACCAAACTCCATATTTAAATACATAAAATTAGAAATGATTTACTGATTCACCTATAAATAATAAATAAATAAATAAATAAATAAATAAATAAATAAATTTTATCCCTCTTATTCTAAGGAATTACATTTTATTAACTTCCAAATATTTTTTGATAACATTTGCATTGCTCTTATTGCTTTTTAAATTTTTTCAAGTAATGATATGTTTGGGTAATTTGATGGAAACTAATCGCTCATAAAGTGACCATTTTATTTTAGAATGGACAATAAGAAAGTTTCTCTTTTAACTCTTATGTAAACTCTGTGTGAATAACTATGTACAAAATGAAGGAGATTTTGCACATAAGTCATATCTTTTCCAGATGGTTCTCAGGATTTTTTTAAACAATTCTTTCTAATGGCTTTGTTACTGACATTTTATAAGGGATAGATGATTATTATTGATTTTACCAAAATTTGCTGGTGGAATCTAATTCTTTACTAGTAATGATGTCTCAAGAAGAGTTATAATAAATTCTTTTAAAAAGCTGAAAGCTGACGTAGGGTAAGTACAAGTTACAGTCAGAATCAACAAGCCTGACATTACCCTCGGGTAGGTAAATCTTGGACTATGCATTTTCATCCTTTATTGATTCTGCATGCTCACTGTATATGGGCTACAATCAATGCTAGATTAACACCTTTCATTAAAACTGGTCAGTCTGGCTCCGTTTTTCAGATAGTCAGAGGGAACACTTTTATATTTGGGCTTTTATTTATTTATTTATTTTTTAATTGGAATTGCTGGAAGGGCATCCAACAATTACTGCAACTTTTTACACTTGAAAACCCTTTCACGAATGAATACTGTACATGAATCACCCTCATTCTAGAATGTAGAAATGAAAGCTTGAAACGGCATCTGTGAAGCATCATCTGACTCTCATGTAATAAATCTTGCCATATTTACAGCTTTTTTAAAGTTGGGTAGTCTGTGCAGTAGGGCTGGGAAATACTGAGGGATTGGTTTAGAAGAAGAATTTAAATTGCAGGTAGGTAATTTTATTTGAGGCCCTGTTATCTCAAGGTTTCATGTTCACATATTCCCCCCACCCATTATTTAACAATTATTTCTGGTCATTTATTCATTTTTTGGTTTATTCATATTACTAAGCCAAGGTACATATACTTAAATTTTTATTTTGAGTTTCAAAGCCTTATTTTCATTTTGTTGCCCTTATTGTTCGTTTATTTATTTTTGCCTTTTCTTTTGTTTTATCATTTTTTTTTTCCAACCACTCCTGCCCTTTCACTCAAACCTTCCTTTAACTCACTACCAAAATAAGAGCCGTCAGCTCCTCCTCAAGACATTAGTTGCACCAGCCCAAGTTCCACTAGTATTTTGGTAAGTTGGCAACCTCCACCAGTGGAAAAACAGAATGGAATTATTACTGAATACTCCATCAAGTACACCTCCGTGGATGGAGAAGATGACAAACCTCACGAGATTTTGGGAATTCCTTCGGACACTACTAAGTACCTTTTGGAACAGCTGGAAAAATGGACTGAGTACCGGATCACTGTGACAGCCCACACAGACGTCGGCCCTGGCCCCGAGAGCTTCTCCGTGTTGATTCGAACTGATGAAGATGGTATGTTGCCTCTGCTACGTCAGTTTGCACCCTTCTGACACAATCTTGGTCTGCTGTCTTTTGATAGGCTAACGGTAATCCGTTTTTTGTTTTTTGTTTTTTGTTTTTCTGCTCATCTTTTTTACCCAGCATCGCTATAACTTCGTAGTTTTTGCCAAAGACCTATCTTTGCTGCAGCCTGGGCATTATTTTTTTTTTTTCAATCTCCACACAATAATTCGCTTCCCTTTAAAAGAACAGTTTGCTGGTATGACCTTGCAATCCAGGCCGTTCTCTATACTTCCGTCTAAAGTCTTCTGCACTTTTTGTGGCCTTTTTGAATAACTTCTTTTACATTTTGAAGTAAACTTTTCAAAACTGTCTTCATATCTTCTTGTTGCCTTTTTGTTTTGCATATTTCAGAGACACTGATGCTCGACATTCAATTTTTGGCATCTGTTGTTTGGAAACCTTTGATACGAGAAAAAAAAGAGAAGAAAACCCATATAATCAAGAATCTTTTTATTCTGCTAAAAAGAAACCTTTAAAAAAAACACACAACAATCAACAACCAGTTTTTGTTATTATTTCAATGCTATTCCTCTTTGTGCTTTAATGCTTTGAGCCTCAAAGCATCTTCCTTGGCTTTTGTACATTTTTTACATGTTTTTCTATTTCTCTGATACTCTTTTTTTCTTCCATTTTTTTTTTTTGGCATCGGTCATGTTTTTTGATCTTTTCTTAAAAGGTAGAGCAGATTGGTTGAGCATTTTCATTGCTTGAAAATGTTTGTATTCCACAAAGGAAACATAGTGTGTCTGCCCATTTTTTTTTTTTAAACCTAAGTAAAGAAAATACTCTGACTGGGTGGGACAAGTGCCTATAATTTTCTTTTATCCAATGATGTTGTTCCAGTTCCTAGTGGTCCTCCTCGCAAAGTCGAGGTAGAGGCTGTCAACTCAACATCTGTTAAAGTCTCATGGCGCTCACCTGTGCCCAATAAACAGCATGGCCAGATAAGAGGATACCAGGTGCATTATGTGAGGATGGAAAATGGTGAGCCCAAGGGCCAGCCCATGCTGAAGGATGTGATGCTGGCTGATGCACAGGTAAGCCTCTGAAAATACATACCTATGTTTTCATTTATTTATGATACTTTTATTTTAGTCCATACCTTGAAATGGGCCCTGTTTGTTTGTTTGTTTGTTTTACATTTAAAAAATCCTGTACAAAATTCCAGTTTTTAAAGCACATGATGTGTATTTACCTTCTCAGAGTTGACAACAAGTGAGGAAGTAAATTATAATAAACGGACACTCAAGCCTAATTAAGAACATGTAACTGGTTTCTTAAAATAAAGATAGTCAACTCTCTATATTGATATCTGAGTTTACCTTTCTGTCTTCAAAAAAATTGAATTGATTTTAATCAAATTAACAGAAAGAATCGTAAGCAGCTATGCTAAAACTACTTGTAACTAAGTTGATCTAATTTCTAAGTGTAGGACTTCTTCTGTTGAAGAATACATATCCTTAATTGAGGAAAGGTATCCAGATAGTATTTTATTTAGTACTTAATCAAACCATGTATTCACAAGTAATTATTTTATTTCCTGGAAAATGAAGATAATGACCATAAAAATTAATTTACAATTTCCCAGGAAATAAATGAGAATCCTCTATGTTAAGCCAAGTTAAGAAAAGTATGAAGAGTTGAGTATGTGAGAAACTCTATTGATCCTAGAGTGATGGTTTATAATCATGCAGTCACAACTGGCTTTTGTAATCAGTTGTTTAAAGCAGAGCACTAAATGTTTCCATTTTATTTCCGTAAACTAAAGTGTTTCAAAGGATGATACCATAATACATTCACCTGTATTCTACATATTTACCTGAAAAGAAGAGGAAGATTTCAGTTAATAACTTATGCTGGGATTTACATATAATCCACAGATAGCTTACCTATACTGGCTCCAGGAGTGATGGGATGTTATGAATAGATTGCTGTGCTTATCTAGCAAATTAGTCGCTGGGCATGGAAATGGATGGGGTTTGGAAAATTTGAAGTTTATTTCAGTAAAAAATTCCTTCCTTTGTGTGAAAGTGAAGTAGACTGTGAGCCAAGTTGAGAAATACTACGTTAGGTTGCCAAATTGTGCATTCTTGTCTCTGTGCAGACAAGAGAGCAATGCATATCCCTGTGGCTATAAGGAAAGCATTGACCTAATGTCTTAATATAATCAATTCACAAAAACACTTACTTAACTAATGGGATCTGGATGAGTGGCTTAATCAGCTCCAAATCCAGTTACATGGTTTTGAAGTCTACTTCTGTAAACTTATATTTTAGATTCATATTCCTTTAGACTCTGGCTGTTGACTTGCTTTTTCTAAATGTTTATTTTGTGCTATCTGTGAAACAGAAAGTACTCACAATCTGAAATTAATAAAGCCATTGTTGCCTATGTTTTCTTTTGTAAGTCTGAAATTATGAAAAAAATTATATGGCCACCATGCTCTGATAGCCTCTTTCATGTCCTAGATATTTTTACATTATAAACCTGTAGTTTTGCCAGTGTTTTCATTTTGGTTAATGAAATTATATGATACAAAATGCCTTAAATGTCAACATTTTTCCCGTCTCTTCTGCTTTGTCTTTTATTTGTTAATGTGCTAATTTTGCTTATGTATATATGTTTTTGGTTGTTTTTTGTTGTTGTTGTTGTTTTTTTTTTTTTTTTTTTTGCCTACCTCGTATGCTAACTATTCATTGAAATTCCATTGCACCTTGCAAGACTTCTCTGCGGCTAGAAGATTCCAATATTTTATGAAAGGTGTTAATCTAATTACTGACATAAATTAATTGCATAACATAAGGAAAAAGTCAAAATAAATGTGGTAAAGTAGTATATGATTAGAAACATCAGCTTTACATTATGCCTTAATTGATTCATTCCAATGAACCACACATTGAAAAATATGTATTATCTGATTTTAATGCTATTAATACAAAGCATATTTGCTTTTGACCTCTGAATTAGGGATGAGGGTGACAGCATACATACTTTCTCTTTGGAATTTTGTTGTACACACTGTTCCAGTTGCTTATTTTTTCAATTTTTTTTTTTAATCTATGGAGGGCAACATTGCCTTTTAAGTCTGCAAATTTCTCTTCATTTCTTTTTATTTTGTTTTCCTCTTCCCCAACCTTCTTAATCTCAATCAGTGGGAATTTGATGATACTACTGAACATGTGAGTAATTTTTGGACGCTTTGTCAAAAACAGATTACAAATGCTTGTTTTTTCTACACCCCTCTTTCACTTATGTGTGATATGTCATCACAGATTGCTTGGATGCATGAACTAACAAATTATTTTTTAAATTATCTTCACTCTATGTTATCCTTTTTATTTAGGCTTTTATTTTGTGAAATTGGCATGTTGCTACTGATTGCCTAAGAAAATCATGAGCTCACGTTGTTTTTATGGCTGCTACTAACTCTGCCTTTTGACACAGTTAGAGGAGGCATGCTTCAAGTGGAGACACCCCAGATGAGAGATATCAAGCTGTTTGATATAGGCCATTCATCTATCCTACCCCAGGGTTACATTTTAGGTGGATAACAATGTAGATCTGGTACTAATTATATTTAGAAATGGAACTCTCTGTTATACCCACAGAAATTTGAGTAAAATTGAATGAGTCATGCCAAGAAGCAGAAAGTATTTCACTGAGAGAGGAATTTTTAAAAATATTTTGATGACTGGATTATGTTATTTATTGAGAGCTTATTATGTGTAAAGGTTTCCATGGGAGTCATAGGATGTGTCTTTGCCTTCTAAGTGCTTACAGTAGGTGGTTAGGAAGTATGTAAAGTTCAGAAAGGTTTCATAAAATACAACAAAAGCAATGACCTCAAGCAATATGTAATTAATTAATAAATGAGTGAGAGTGTCAGTAAGAGCTGTGAGTTTGGAGGCCATGGACCAAGAAGAGGTCTTAAAATGTAGTTGAGAACTTGAAAGATAAGTAAGGATTGAAGAGTGGGAAAATGTGTGTGTGTGTGTGTGTGTGTGTGTGTGTGTGTGTATTGGGGAGTTGGAGGTAGAAACATATTTTTTAAAGTACAGGAGAAGCAGTCATTGGGACAGTCAAGAATGTCATATAGTCAATTGATAGTGAGCTTTGCCAATTTAACATGAATGAAGGGATTCAGGCTAGTAAATTAGCTCTAACTATGGCTAAGAAATAACATTTAATATAATGTTGGGAAAACTTGAAGTGTCAAGCTAAAGACATGGCTTTTAACACTTCAGTACTGGAAAGATATAGAAAATTAAAAATAGAAACAAGAGACAAACTGGTAAGGGTATTCTTTCATTTTATTTATTTATTTATTTATTTATTTATTTATTTATTTATTTATTTATATTTTTTGCCAAAACACAGGGCTCTTTTTGGGAATGTTGGTAAATATAGTGGGCAAGGTATTAGTTTTAATGGAACTAACAGTGTTTTACAAACTTTTTTGACTGTGATCCATAGTAAGAATGCATTAAATATCATGACCAATGCGTTCATATGTTTAAAATAAAGGTCTTACAAAATGATACCTTATTTTTAAATATATGTAAGATTTAATATTTTTAATTAAAGTATATTATATTTCTTTTCAAAATGCTGGTCATTGATTTCATGACCTACTTAAATGGGTTATTACCTGCAGCTTAAAAATGACTTAGTGGATAGATTAGAGAGAAACAAGAGAGTAAACAGGGACACAAAAACAACTCTTTCACTAAAGCAGTCATGAAATTATAAAAAATCCAACAAAACTGAGACAGCAGAAATGAAAAAAGGGACAGTTTTTGTCACCATTTTAAAAACAAAAACTTGCTGAATAGGAATTTGAGGAAGAAAAAGAGATCAAGGTCAATCATAAGTTTGGCATATGCTCTACCATTCACTAAAGTATAGAAGCAAGGGAGTTTGTTTCTGGAAATGACATTTGAGCTTTAGTTAAGTTGAACTTGAGGGAACAATTGATTGTCAAGGAAAAATGTTCACATATTTACAATGTACATGCCATTGGTGCCCTGATGGGAAATCAAGACAAAATGAATTTAGTATATAGATAGAAAAAAATCTTTAAAATTTGTAAATGTGTTTTTTAGGACTAAAAAGAAACACAGCAGGCCAGTGACTGTTTCAGAACATCTGGGAATGCCAACTTTTAAGGGACAGGGACAAGAAGTTGAATGGAGATGAGTTGGGGGAGACAAAGAGAATGAGGAACTGGCCAGGATATCAGCCACACCACCCCACAGAGGGTATGGAAATCCCTGAGCGAGTATGCACACAGTTTCAAAAAAGAAAATGTAATGCAAGAAATGATGGGATCCAGGCAGATAGAGGTGTGTCCAGCTGTGATTATACCACTGCAGAGGGTTTGACCAATTTCAAATTGCATTACAATTTATTATCCTGTAACAGTCTGTGTGAGAGGAAGGACATGTGTGGCTAATCTCAATTTTATAAATGAAAAAGACGTATATAAGTCTCAGAGCATATAAATTTCTTCCACATATAAATTTGGTGATAGAGGCAAGCCTTGCTTTTTTCTTCCCCTAGCCTTGCCTACATTCAGCAGAAATCCAATAGCATGATAGAGGGACCTTGGAAGCAATAATGCTGGTGTTTTCCCATTATAATTTTTAGAATACCCATTGTATTACTGCTACTCTTGGGTGATTCGGATGTTTTTTGTAGTCTCTGTAATGTTAGTGAAACTATTCCAGGGTCCTGAAAATAAAATCTCTCTCCCAAATTTAACCCATTCATCTGGCAGAATAATTTTTCCAGTGGCTCTTCGGTATGATATCTGAAATTCTTGAATTTCCACTCTGATGACATTCCTACTATTTCAAGAAAAGAAGACTGTCAAAAACTGTCATATTTGGGATAAGATTCAACAATTGAGTTCTATGATGCCCCTTACAGCCTTATACAGAGAAATCCTCTTGTCTTGTACACAATCCAGTCCATTCCATGAACTCTCACTTGCATTGTCTTCAGATGTGGAAGTCAATGGCATTGTACATTTTCTTAACTCTAACTATATTCAGTTTGAAAGCAAAGCTATCCCGAATATCTGAAAGGGTTTTTTGTTTTTGTTTTTGTTTGTTTTGTTTTGTTTTGTTTTTTTACTGTGTGTGTGTGTGTGTGTGCGCGTGCGTGCGCACACGCATGCACACACTTGTGCAGCAGCTCTGGAGAAAATAACAGAACAAATTAGTAACCACTCTATGTAAAAAATCATATAATCTCCAGTTTGGAAGAACAGGTCTAAGTCATAACCATCACAGTTTGGGGCCCTAACTTAGAGAAAACTAGAGTTTTAATAAATAGTTTGTGATATTTAACATTTTCTAAGCAGAATTAATTGAGTCCACATTCATGATGTGGTAGAAAAAGTATTGTTCTTTGGTTTTATGGACGATTCCAAATCACCAGAAAATTCTCCTTATTGGGTAATGATTTTAGTCCATAATCTACATTATTAACCAGTATGTTACTTGAGTCCTAAGAAACTTCTCTGGCTGTCAAGATATCAAAGTCCAACAGATCAGCCATTTGGCAAAATGGTGATAAAACAGGCTGCAGTGGCATCAGTACCATCACTGCTCTGTGGACCAGGCTATAGAGGACGCATGTACAGAGCTACTGGCGTAATATGAGTGCTGGTGTCTGGGTTGCTTGCTATGAGCCAGACATAGCCGTAAGTGTTTGCTGGATATAACTCCTTTAATCCTTCTATTATTCCAACCTTTACAAGAGAAACTGAGGTGCAGAGGGGTTAACTCACTTTCCCTGGATCACAAACCTAGTAAATAAGGAAACGCAGGTTTAAATTAAAGAATTCAGGAGTTCCAGCTCCAGGTTTCATGTTTTTAACTACTACTTCTCAGAACTACCTCTTAGGATGGCTGAAGTCCCCACTTTAATGTCAGCATGAACACAGATCATTCATAGCATGAGCTCCAGGCATGAAACTTCCAGTGCTTGGCATGGCTACAGGGAGTAATGAAGCATGCATAGAATGAAGATGGATGTTTTGATTTTCCCCCAGGGTATTTGTAGCATTTTGAATCAGTGTCATTCCATTGTGTCATTTTAGGACATGATTATTTCTGGGCTACAACCTGAAACTTCCTACTCCCTCACCGTCACAGCCTACACCACCAAAGGAGATGGTGCACGAAGCAAGCCCAAACTGGTGTCCACCACTGGGGCAGGTAAGCATTATCTGTGCATATATGTGCCTTGAACATCTTCCAGGTGACAATAATATTAATTTTCCAAGTAGTATGTTGAATTCTATCAGAAGCAATAAGTGGGCTGTGGTCAACTTTTGTGTTTTTTGATATATAGTTCAGAAGAAGCAAAGCAAGAACATACTTTTCCCAAATTATTCGATCAGTTATTCAACAAATATGTTTTTGAGCACTTAGTAGATGTCAGGTGCTACCCCAGTACTGGGGATACAGCAATCAACAAAACAGAAATATTCTTTCCTCTTGAAACTTATGTTCTGAGTAGGGCTAGATAATTAATAAATAGACAAATGGATATATATATATATATATATATATATATATATATATATATAACATCAGTAAGTGACATTTTCACAGAAGCTGAAAAATAAAGGTGTGTAGGCATTAAAGATAGGATAGCCCCTAGGGGCCTTTGGAAAGAGTGATTGGATAAGGTCTCTTAGAGGAAAGTTATTTGAGCTGAGATACAAATGATGTGGAAGAGCAAGTCCTATGAATATCCAGAGGGAAGATCATGTGGACAGAGATGTCACTTGTTAGCTTCAACACCTCTCAGCAGCAGACCCTTTTAGAAGAGCTGCCATCTTGAACTGGGTTGATGACTTATGGTTTTGTGTTTTTTGCCATTTTCACCTCCTCAGTCCTTGCAGTGGGGATTCTAAGGGGGGGGGGGGGAGCGGCAAGTCACATAAAAGATCGGAAACAGAAAAATGAAAAGTAAAAAGGCTACAAAATGTCAGATTGCTTCTCTCTGAAGAACAAAGTTTCTTAATGCTCTTTAGAGTTAGTTTGATCGGCTCCCATTAGGAAAAGCCAGCATGAAAGAAGACCTGACATTGTAAAACCAATAAATTAAGACATAATTACAAAAGGATTCTCCTCCAATCCCTTTATATAGCAATCTCCCATGGAACATTTAAACTATGATTTGATTTACTCCTCCTGAATCGTTTCTCACACAACTTTTTAGGAACACACCTCTATGTAAAGGCATAAAGCAAAGAACAGCTGTGATGTTGAGTACCCTCCTGGGTGCCATGCTCACTGCCAAATTTGTCTAAATGTCATAAGATTTGCCTCACTTACATCCTGCCACCTGGAACTGCCTCAAGCAGCAGGATTACAGATGGCAAAACTCCTTTAAGGCAATGTCTTCTGGGCTTTTTTTTTTCTCTTTTCTTTTTTTTTTTTTTTTTTAAGAATAGCATTGTACTGAGCTAATTTAATGCCATGCTTAGGAGATACATGTTCAGTGGGGGCATGCTGAATGACGATGGAACCAGCCTCTATTGAAAGGTAAACAGCCAAGGGTAAACTCCTGAAACTGAATCCCAAAATGAAGAAAATACACTTCTTTCACCTATATTTATAATTGTGTCTTAATGAGTCTGAGATGTCTTACATAAAGCATCAAACTCCTGTTGGCCATAAGATAGGGATACCATAATAAGGACAAGAAAGTACAGAATTTATAGCCAAAGGATGTGACTCCCAGAGAAAGAAATAACATTGTCTTTTTTAATAGCTAAGACTGGCTCATCACTTTTTAGTGGCTATACAAAAAATTATTTAGAATCGTGGGTCTTATTCACAGAGAAGATTATTTTGGTGTTTCCATTTACAATTTTAGGTCTTTCTTAATCAATAGAGACTTGAATATTGAAATAGGCGATGCTTATTTTAGATATCTGTACATTTACTGTGTTTATACTGCCCAGCCGAGCCTATGCTGGAGGTGTGCAAATCCAGATTTATAATCTCTGTAAGAGAAAAGAAAAACAGAGTTTTGTTTTCAGCCAACCTACTAGTCAAAAAGCATTCCTTAGTCATGGTTTCTCCACAGGTATAAAGTATAGACAAAAAGTACAAATTATATCCATAATAACTCAAAGCAACATGATTTTGTACCTATTAAAAAAAAACTTATAAGCAACATAATAGTATCATTAAGTATTTGGGCTATGGATTCAGATGAACCCAGGGCTGTCTTAGAGCTTTCTCATTTATTACATATCTGACTATCCAGCTTTCTATCTCTCTGGGTGTCATTTTCTTATCATAGAAAATTAAGATAATAACTAATCAGAGTGTGTAGTCAGGAATGAAAAATGTAAATCAAGTGAGATCCTTCATCTTAGCACAGTGCCTGGTACATTACAGGTACCCAGCAATTAAATATGTTATAATCATGATTCTTATTAGCTGTATGTATCTAATTAGCTAATCTTTACTCACCCTCATTTCTCTGTGACATGAACCTTCATATGTGGGAATTTTTTTTAATTCCCTTAAATTATTGTTTTAATAAATCTATTTGTGTCTGTTATCAAATTCTGGTATTTCAGCCTACCTTAATAATTAAGTATGAAAAGAAGTGTATTTCTACAAAGGTATATAGACCAAGGCTTTTTTATATATATAAATAAAGAAGTGGGGATTCCCATAGAGTGGTGTTCCTATTCAGTAGTGATTAAAGTGTGAACGTCTGTGTTGGTTGGTCTCAGCACTCCATCCCATGTGTTGCAGTTCCAGGGAAACCCCGGCTTGTGATTAACCACACTCAAATGAATACTGCTCTCATTCAGTGGCACCCCCCGGTGGACACATTTGGACCTCTTCAGGGCTACCGTCTAAAATTTGGCCGGAAAGATATGGAGCCACTCACTACTCTTGAGTTCTCTGAGAAAGAAGACCACTTTACTGCTACAGACATCCATAAAGGAGCATCCTATATCTTCAAGCTCTCAGCCAGAAACAAAGTGGGCTTTGGGGAAGAAATAGTGAAGGAGATTTCTGTTCCAGAAGAAGTCCCAACTGGATTTCCTCAAAACCTCCACTCAGAAGGCACCACTTCAACGTCCGTCCAGTTATCCTGGCAGCCACCTGTCCTGGCAGAGAGAAATGGCATTATCACCAAGTATACTCTTCTGTATAGGGATATCAACATCCCACTTCTTCCAATGGAGCAGCTTATTGTTCCAGCTGATACTACTATGACACTCAGTGGCTTAAAACCAGATACCACATATGATGTAAAAGTACGTGCTCACACGAGCAAAGGGCCCGGGCCATATAGTCCCAGTGTCCAGTTCAGGACACTTCCTGTGGATCAAGGTAGGATTTGTCTGCTTATGGCCTTCCTCCTTTAAAGGAATGTCGGTCTTTGGAAATCAGTATTTTGAAGCTATAAATAACTGATCGGACCATTCATATTAATAGGTTCAGCAAAAGCAAAACAGGTAAAGTATGTAAAACTTAACATGTTTTGGATGCCTTAGATTTCGGTTATAGAATGCCAAGCAAGTCTGGCTGACAGCACCCAATGTTCTCAGGTAAGGAAAATACAATATAGTTGACTGAATTGGTGGTAAAAGAGAGATCTTTATGAGAATGGGATAATAAAATGAATAGTGTAAACAGGTAGGCAAATCACACTTGTCTCTCTGATCAAAGTAGACAGCATCTAACTTAAACCCGATTGTCCATGGTGGAAAAGGACAGGTCGTATGTTTTTAGGAGTAGTTTAAATACACTGTTTTTCCTTTTCCAGCAGTGTTTGCAAAAAATTTTCATGTCAAAGCAGTAATGAAGACTTCAGTGCTGTTGTCTTGGGAAATTCCAGAAAATTATAATTCTGCCATGCCTTTCAAAGTAAGTTCTTTTTCTAATTTGTAAGATATCATGGTTGTAAAAGGGGGGTGCAGTTCATCTGGGTAAGTTACTTGGAAAGCATACACACCACTTTGATTCAGCCACACAAACTTGATTTTCTCATTTTTGGCTTCCACTCAAAGGATAAAGCAGGAGCCACCTAGGGGTGGCATTACTTGTCAGTCATCTTATAGTTCCAAGATAAGTGTTTTACGTCTAAGCTAGTGCTTTTGTTTTCCTACCAGACACTGAAATTTACATGGTTTCTATCTCTTTATAATGCAATATCCTGGGATTTTAAAAATTTGTTTATTGGCCTGAATTCTTTGTAAGTTTTAAACTCTAATTTGCAGTTGAGAGCTACTGAGAGATGTTAACAAGAAGTACAAGTCTATGAAATGCAGAGAATAGAGGAACACTTTTGAAAACAAAAATATACTTAGGAACAGGACTAGAAATATTTAGAAAAAAGAGTGATGTGAATAATACCTTGAATATCTATAGCATATGTGCCTATTTTCCATTAAGATTATATGAAACCAACAGGTCAAATATTGAAAATATTGTACATTTTTGTGTATTTTTCATACACTTGGAACCATTATATAATCATGAAGTGAGAACCAAAAGAAAAATTGATACAACCTCTAGAATTTATGAACGCTCCCAAGCTTAGGAATTTCCACAAATTAAAATTGACCTGATATATGTGTTCTATAAACAAGTACACGTTAGTTGCGAAAACCTACATTGCCTCTCTGAGAAGCGAATCTCCCTGACTGGTTGTATGTCTCTAGATTCTTTATGATGATGGGAAAATGGTGGAAGAAGTGGATGGCCGAGCTACACAGAAGTTAATTGTCAACCTAAAGCCTGAGAAGTCATATTCATTTGTGCTGACAAATCGTGGAAACAGTGCTGGTGGGCTGCAACACAGGGTAACAGCAAAGACTGCACCAGATGTACTTCGTACCAAGCCTGCCTTCATTGGGAAGACCAATTTAGATGGCATGATCACTGTGCAACTGCCTGAAGTACCCGCCAATGAGAATATAAAGTAAGTTGACTGAAGGGCTGAGCTGAAGGATAGAAAAATAAGGAAGTGAGAAAACTCAACCCCAGTATTATAGAGGTTATAAAAGAATCTATTGCTGGTAGAGTAAAAGATCCTTCTGTGGAGGATCTCAGTTATATTCAAGTTTTGTTGCACCATGTTCTCATGTTCATTGTAACACAAATTCTCATTAATTTAACATTGAGCATTTTTTCTTAATGTCTCAGGAATGATGTAACTTAGGAGAGATGGACAAATAGAGTATGGTCCTTGCTATAAAAAGGAATTTATGTCATAGAATACGGAATAAGGTGAATAGTTGAATAACTCTGGTATTTGGCAAATATAATAGCGAGGAAGTCTTAGAATAGAGTATGAAACTTAAAGACATTTTGGGAAATGAGATAGCACTGATATATGACACTGTTGTTTTAGATGTGTGCTGAAAGGAAATATTTCAAAAGTCAATGTTCAGAACGACATTGGAAAAACAAAATTAAAAAATGCAAGTTTTCTGTTTTAGATGGAGCACAGTGTAGAGGTCAATGGGCCTGAATTGAAAAAATAAATCTAGTCAATAAAGTGGTATTTACTGGTTGTATATAGCTAGTTGATTGTAGCCAGTGCATTTTATAAGCAGTATAGCTAGCTGGTTGTAGCCAATAGAAGAAAAAAAAATATTTTCACTGCTATCTATTAAGTATGAGTATTGAGGTTGGCCCTGGAGAACAAATGAAGATGTGATCTCTGTTTTCAAAGAACGAACATAGACGTGCGTTGGTGGCTCAGTTGGTTGGTGTCCAACTTGGGCTCAGGTCACGATCTCATGGTTAGTGGGTTCGAGCCCCACGTCGGGCTCCATGCTGACAGCTCAGATCCCAGAACCTGTTTCTGATTCTGTGCCTCCCTCTGTCTCTGCACCTACCCTGCTCATGCTGAGTCTCTCAAAAGTAAACAAACATTAAAAAATTTAAAAAAAAAGAACTAGCATAGAGTGGGGGATACCCAGAAACAGACAGACATAATACATGCTAATGATAGAGTTATACTCTATTGTAAGAGCATCTAACCAAGAATTAAATGGGTCAAGGAAGTTTCTCATTTAATCTTTAAGGACAGGTAGGGCACATACAAAAAAAAATTCCTTCATTAGTGAAGGAAGGAAGTTATTTTGTAAGGTCTAGAGAAGAGAAGTGAGAGAAGTATACAAGAGTCAAGTTACACTCAAAACTTGGGACTATATCCTATAGACAGTGGGAATTCATTAAAGCTTTTTATGCAGGAGAATGGCATGTACCATTTTATATAATACCTAAGTTTCCTTTTTTTCCATTTTAGGAAATATATATTGAGTACCTGCTACATGGTAGAGTATTGTGCTGCCTGCTTGCTTTCTCATTGTTTCTATCCCACATGATCATGTTTAGATGAAACTTAATATAAACGATTTGAAGGTCAAGAAGAGCCATTTATAACATAGTTTATGGGCCATTGGGATCTTCACATTTAGCAGCAATATGGTGACATAATTGGGACAGTTCTTAGGGAAGGTGGCTCCTGAAGGCATATGTTGGAAGGATTGGAGCACCATAGAGAAAAGTGTTGGGATGTCATTGCATAGTTGGTTGATTCTAAGTAAATGACAAGATTCTGAAATCAGAAGGTGATGAGGGAAATAGAATGCAGAGGCAGATGAGAGCAGTAGTGTAGTAGGAATTGGTAACCAATTTAATGAGGGATCAATCAAAGGGAAATGTCATAGATGAGAGTTGAGCTTGGATGACAAAGTGAATGATGATGCCACCATTCATCGAAAGAATGAAAAATCAGGAAGAAATTGATGACTTCAATTTTGTGTATGTTTTACATGAGATATCAGTGAAATATCTAGTTAGAGATGTGGGTTTAAAGAAATTGCTATGATTATAGGTAGAAAGTTGAGAATTGTTAACAGAGCAGCAATGGATTCATGGAAAGAGATGGAATCACTGAGACACTGAGGTGAAGACATGAAGCAAAAGGCTAAATAAAGTAAAGGTCTCAGGATGAAAGAGCCAGTAAAGGACACAGAGTGGGATTTGTTACAGGGTTAAATGGAGAACCAAGCCAGAGCAAGTTCATGGCAAAAGAATTTTCAGGAAAGTGTATGCTGTCAAGAATTTACAAAGGTCCAGACAACTTAAAGAAGATAACTGAAAAAAATCAGCTGTTAAAAAGTACAATTATAGGGAGAACTCGAAATATGGCGGCATAGGAGGACGCTGGGCTCACCGCACGTCCTGCTGATCACTTAGATTCCACCTACACCTGCCTAAATAACCCAGAAAACCGCCAGAGGATTAGCAGAATGGAGTCTCCGGAGCCAAGCGCAGACGAGAGGCCCACTGAAGAGGGTAGGAAGGGCGGTGAGGCGGTGCACACTCCACAGACTGGTGGGAGGGAGCCGGGGCGGAGGGGCTGCTCGTCGGCCAAGCAGAGCCCCTGAGTCTGGCTTGCAAAAGCGGAGGGGCTGGATGGACAGAGTGTGTTCCCACAGCAAGCTCCACTTAGCATCTAGGAGGTCATAAGTTAACAGCTCTGCTCAGAAAGCGGGAAGGCTGGAGGACAAAGGGAGGGAGAGCTGATGAGCCCCCGGACGACAGAGCTCAGTTTGGCAGGGAACAAAGGCGTCATCTCCCACGCCCATCCCCCAGCCAAAATCCCAAAGGGAACCAGTTCCTGCCAGGGAACTTGCTCCCTCTGTACAAACACCCAACTCTGTGCTTCTGCGGAGCCAAACCTCCAGCAGTGGATCTGACTCCCTCCCGCTGCCACAGGGCCCCTCCTGAAGTGGATCACCTAAGGAGAAGTGAGCTAAGCCTGCCCCTCCTGCCCCCGTGCACCTTGCCTACCCACCCCAGCTAATACGCCAGATCCCCAGCACCACAAGCCTGGCAGTGTGCAAGTAGCCCAGACAGGCCACGCCACCCCACAGTGAATCCCACCCCTAGGAGAGGGGAAGAGAAGGCATACACCAGTCTGACTGTGGCCCCAGCAGTGGGCTGGAGGCAGACATCAGGACTGACTGCGGCCCCGCCCACCAACTCCAGTTATACACCACAGCACAGGGGAAGTGCCCTGCAGGTCCTCACCACGCCAGGGACTATCCAAAATGACCAAACGGAAGAATTCCCCTCAGAAGAATCTCCAGGAAATAACAACAGCTAATGAACTGATCAAAAAGGATTTAAATAATATAACAGAAAGTGAATTTAGAATAATAGTCATAAAATTAATCGCTGGGCTTGAAAACAGTATAGAAGACAGCAGAGAATCTCTTGCTACAGAGATCAAGGGACTAAGGAACAGTCACGAGGAGCTGAAAAGCGCTTTAAACGAAATGCAAAACAAAATGGAAACGACAACAGCTCGGATTGAAAAGGCAGAGGAGAGAATAGGTGAACTAGAAGATAAAGTTATGGAAAAAGAGGAAGCTGAGAAAAAGAGAGATAAAAAAATCCAGGAGTATGAGGGGAAAATTAGAGAACTAAGTGATACACTAAAAAGAAATAATATATGCATAATTGGTATCCCAGAGGAGGAAGAGAGAGGGAAAGGTGCTGAAGGGGTACTTGAAGAAATAATAGCTGAGAACTTCCCTCAACTAGGGAAGGAAAAAGGCATTGAAATCCAAGAGGCACAGGGAACTCCCTTCAGACATAACTTGAATCGATCTTCTGCACGACATATCATAGTGAAACTGGCAAAATACAAGGATAAAGAGAAAATTCTGAAAGCAGCAAGGGATAAACGTGCCCTCACATATAAAGGGAGACCTATAAGACTCGTGACTGATCTCTCTTTTGAAACTTGGCAGGCCAGAAAGAATTGGCACGATATTTTCAGTGTGCTAAACAGGAAAAATATGCAGCCGAGAATCCTTTATCCAGCAAGTCTGTCATTTACAATAGAAGGAGAGATAAAGGTCTTCCCGAACAAACAAAAACTGAAGGAATTTGTCACCACTAAACCAGCCCTACAAGAGATCCTAAGGGGGATCCTGTGAGACAAAGTCCCAGAGACATCACTACAAGCATAAAACATACAGACATCACAATGACTCTAAACCCGTATCTTTCTATAATAACACTGAATGTAAATGGATTAAATGCGCCAACCAAAACACATAGGGTATCAGAATGGATAAAAAAACAAGACCCATCTATTTGCTGTCTACAAGAGACTCATTTTAGACCTGAGGACACCTTTAGATTGAGAGTGAGGGGATGGAGAACTATTTATCATGCGACTGGAAGCCAAAAGAAAGCTGGAGTCGCCATACTTATATCAGACAAACTAGTCTTTAAATCAAAGGCTGTAACAAGAGATGAAGAAGGGCATTATATGATAATTACAGGGTCTATCCATCAGGAAGAGCTAACAATTATAAATGTCTATGCGCCGAATACCGGAGCCCCCAAATATATAAAACAATTAGTCACAAACATAAGCAACCTTATTGATAAGAATGTGGTAATTGCGGGGGACTTTAACACTCCACTTACAGAAATGGATAGATCATCTAGACACACGGTCAATAAAGAAACAAGGGCCCTGAATGAGACATTGGATCAGATGGACTTGACAGATATATTTAGAACTCTGCATCCCAAAGCAACAGAATATACTTTCTTCTCGAGTGCACATGGAACATTCTCCAAGATAGATCATATACTGGGTCACAAAACAGCCCTTCATAAGTTTACAAGAATTGAAATTATACCATGTATACTTTCAGACCACAATGCTATGAAGCTTGAAATCAACCCCAGGAAAAAGTCTGGGAAACCTCCAAAAGCATGGAGGTTAAAGAACACCCTACTAACGAATGAGTGGGTCAACCAGGCAATTAGAGAAGAAATTAAAAAATATATGGAAACAAACGAAAATGAAAATACAACAATCCAAACGCTTTGGGACGCAGCGAAGGCAGTTCTGAGAGGAAAATACATTGCAATCCAGGCCTATCTCAAGAAACAAGAAAAATCCCAAATACAAAATCTAACAGCACACCTAAAGGAACTAGAAGCAGAGCAGCAAAGACACCTTAAACCCAGCAGAAGAAGAGAAATAATAAAGATCAGAGCAGAAATAAACAATATAGAATCCATAAAAACTGTAGAGCAGATCAACGAAACCAAGAGCTGGTTTTTTGAAAAAATAAACAAAATTGACAAACCTCTAGCCAGGCTTCTCAAAAAGAAAAGGGAGATGACCCAAATAGATAAAATCAGGAATGAAAATGGAATTATTACAACCAATCCCTTAGAGATACAATCAATTATCAGGGAATACTATGAAAAATTATATGCCAACAAATTGGACAACCTGGAAGAAATGGACAAATTCCTCAACACCCACACTCTTCCAAAACTCAATCAGGAGGAAATAGAAAGCTTGAACAGACCCATAACCAGCGAAGAAATTGAATCGGTTATCAAAAATCTCCCAACAAATAAGAGTCCAGGACCAGATGGCTTCCCAGGGGAGTTCTACCAGACGTTTAAAGCAGAGATAATACCTATCCTTCTCAAGCTATTCCAAGAAATAGAAAGGGAAGGAAAACTTCCAGACTCATTCTATGAGGCCAGTATTACTTTGATTCCTAAACCAGACAGAGACCCAGTAAAAAAAGAGAACTACAGGCCAATATCCCTGATGAATATGGATGCAAAAATTCTCAATAAGATACTAGCAAATCGAATTCAACGGCATATAAAAGAATTATTCACCATGATCAAGTGGGATTCATTCCTGAGATGCAGGGCTGGTTCAACATTCGCAAATCAATCAACGTGATACATCACATTAACAAAAAAAAAAAGAGAAGAACCATATGATCCTGTCAATCGATGCAGAAAAGGCCTTTGACAAAATCCAGCACCCTTTCTTAATAAAAACCCTTGAGAAAGTCGGGATAGAAGGAACATACTTAAAGATCATAAAAGCCATTTATGAAAAGCCCACAGCTAACATCATCCTCAATGGGGAAAAACTGAGAGCTTTTTCCCTGAGATCAGGAACACGACAGGGATGCCCACTCTCACCGCTGCTGTTTAACATAGTGCTGGAAGTTCTAGCATCAGCAATCAGACAACAAAAGGAAATCAAAGGCATCAAAATTCGCAAGGATGAAGTCAAGCTTTCGCTTTTTGCAGATGACATGATATTATACATGGAAAATCTGATAGACTCCACCAAAAGTCTGCTAGAACTGATACATGAATTCAGCAAAGTTGCAGGATACAAAATCAATGTACAGAAATCAGTTGCATTCTTATACACTAACAATGAAGCAACAGAAAGACAAATAAAGAAACTGATCCCATTCATAATTGCACCAAGAAGCATAAAATACCTAGGAATAAATCTAACCAAAGATGTAAAAGATCTGTATGCTGAAAACTATAGAAAGCTTATGAAGGTAATTGAAGAAGATATAAAGAAATGGAAAGACATTCCCTGCTCATGGATTGGAAGAATAAATATTGTCAAAATGTCAATGCTACCCAAAGCTATCTACACATTCAATGCAATCCCAATCAAAATTGCACCAGCATTCTTCTCGAAACTAGAACAAGCAATTCTAAAATTCATATGGAACCACCAAAGGCCCCGAATAGCCCAAGTAATTTTGAAGACGAAGACCAAAGCGGGAGGCATCACAATCCCAGACTTTAGGCTCTACTACAAAGCTGTCATCATCAAGACAGCATGGTATTGGCACAAAAACAGACACATAGACCAATGGAATAGAATAGAAACCCCAGAACTAGATCCACAAACGTATGGCCAACTCATCTTTGACAAAGCAGGAAAGAACATCCAATGGAAAAAAGACAGCCTCTTTAACAAATGGTGCTGGGAGAACTGGACAGCAACATGCAGAAGGTTGAAACTAGACCACTTTCTCACACCATTCACCAAAATAAACTCAAAATGGATAAAGGACCTGAATGTGAGACAGGAAACCATCAAAACCTTAGAGGAGAAAGCAGGAAAAGACCTCTCTGACCTCAGCCGTAGCAATCTCTTACTTGACACATCCCCAAAGGCAAGGGAATTAAAAGCAAAAGTGAATTACTGGGACCTTATGAAGATAAAAAGCTTCTGCACAGCAAAGGAAACAACCAACAAAACTAAAAGGCAACCAACGGAATGGGAAAAGATATTTGCAAATGACATATCGGACAAAGGGCTAGTATCCAAAATGTATAAAGAGCTCACCAAACTCCACACCCGAAAAACAAATAACCCAGTGAAGAAATGGGCAGAAAACATGAATAGACACTTCTCTAAAGAAGACATCCGGATGGCCAACAGGCACATGAAAAGATGTTCAGCGTCGCTCCTTATCAGGGAAATACAAATCAAAACCACACTCAGATATCACCTCACGCCAGTCAGAGTGGCCAAAATGAACAAATCAGGAGACTATAGATGCTGGAGAGGATGTGGAGAAACGGGAACCCTCTTGCACTGTTGGTGGGAATGCAAATTGGTGCAGCCGCTCTGGAAAGCAGTGTGGAGGTTCCTCAGAAAATTAAAAATAGACCTACCCTATGACCCAGCAATAGCACTGCTAGGAATTTATCCAAGGGATACAGGAATGCTGATGCATAGGGGCACTTGTACCCCAATGTTTATAGCAGCACTCTCAACAATAGCCAAATTATGGAAAGAGCCTAAATGTCCATCAACGGATGAATGGATAAAGAAATTGTGGTTTATATACACAATGGAATACTACGTGGCAATGAGAAAGAATGAAATATGGCCTTTTGTGGCAACGTGGATGGAGCTGGAGAGTGTGATGCTAAGTGAAATAAGCCATACAGAGAAAGACAGATACCATATGGTTTCACTCTTATGTGGATCCTGAGAAACTTAACAGAAACCCATGGGGGAAGGGAAGGAAAAAAAAAAAAAAAGAGGTTAGAGTGGGAGAGAGCCAAAACATAAGAGACTTTTAAAAACTGAGAACAAACTGAGGGTTGATGGGGGGTGGGAGGGAGGGGAGGGTGGGTGATGGGTATTGAGGAGGGCACCTTTTGGGATGAGCACTGGGTGTTGTATGGAAACCAATTTGACAATAAATTTCATATATTAAAAAAAAGTACAATTATAAACAAGAAGTTTTTAATGTACAGCCATGGTTGAAATTTAGGAAAATCTAATAATTGGCTACTTTAGACTTAGCTAAAACCAATTCTTCCAAAGGAAACTTTTTGTTCTTATTTGTTTGGTGAAATAATTGAAGGATTTCAACCAGATGGTGGATGTTCTAAATGATTATGACTAAAATAAATTTACTGAGAAATAAGATCTCCTGTTTTTCATCCACCCTTCTTTTTCTATCATTCAGAAAACTGGAAATGAGAATGGAATATAAGTGTAATTTTTATCTCAACAAAATTGAATATGAAAGTGAGATTATGTTTATCCATTTTTGTTTAATCTATGGATTTTTTAAAAATCTCCCACCCTAGTGCCAGGCAATGTTTCAGGGATTTAGGAGAGATAATGCTGACTTTCTCACTGCTCTGACAAAACATAGTTAATTGGGGAATTTGGGCAAGTAGAGTCAGTTAAAGTGGAGTTTTAGGATACCAAGATGAGATGGATCAGGGAAGCCAAAGGAGGAGCTCCCAACCCCAGGTTAGTAGCTCAGGGAAGGTTCCCAGAGAAAGTGACATTGAAACTGAGGCTTAAAGAATGACAAGAGCCTATTCGGTCCATGGGAGTGGGGTTGAGGAGACACTGTTTCAGGCAGAAGACAGCATATGTGACACTGCAGAAGCAAGAGAAAGACAAGCACTTGTCATTTGTCCACCTCTTACCCATCCACTAGAACATTCCATGTGCATCCAACAAACATGTATTCTATACATAGTGTATTGCCAATGCCAGGTCTGGAAAACAGAAACATGACTGAGATAATATGGCAGAACAGATTTTTAAAAAAATCATGTGAATATAATAGAGTCAGTATTGCCAGAGTTCCAGCCCAACTTGGGTATCAGGGGAGACATCTAGAAGGACCTGGTATTTAATCTGAGTCCTGGAGGATGGGAAAGATTTAGGAAAGGTAAAATAGTTGCAAACAATGAAAGAACAGGGGGAAGATACAGAGTATAAATTTGATCCATTCAAAAACATGAACTGTCTATTCAGGGAAAGAGCTATTGAAAGATGAAAATAGTATAGTATAATTTGTAGTATTTGTTATTAGTTTGCAAGACTTAAAAAAAAAAGTCTAGTGGCTGTTTACCAAATTGGCTTGGAAGATTGTGTTAGACGTTATTGAGAAATGGTATTTTTGTCCTTTGATGGTAGATCTCTGGTTCATTTTCCAATTTCTGAATGAGTTGAGAATATTGCAGAATATAGTCTATCTTTTACTGATTTTCTTTAGCTTCAATTTTTCTCTCTGTTTAATTTATATACTTCCTCCTCCTATATTTGAAATGGGAGCTGGGGAAAACAGATAAAACATTGGTAACAAAGAGAAGAGACAATGATACATAAAAAGAAAGAAAATGATTTGGGGGTGGGGATGTGTTCTAGAAATGAATTAAAGATTCTCAGAAATATATTCTAGTTTCTCTGGGAAAAAGAGCAAAAGACAAACTTAGGAAAGCGTGAGGAAAGTGTCAGAACAACAAGAAATCAAATGCAAATCTCCTGTTAGAAAAACAAACAAGCAAAAAACAACGCTAAACAACCTACACACATTGGATTTTTTCAAAGGATAACACAGTTACCCGTCCAGTGTTCATGTGGCACAGCCCATTATCACAGGCAGCTGTGTGCCATGCTGTGCTGCTTGCAGCAGTTGGCAAGTTATGCAATGAGAAAGGAATGTGGCTTTTTGTTCAGTATGCCATGGGAGATATGAGAAGAGGAAACAGGATTGATACCAGAGCTGTGGGCTGGGGTTCTAACTTTCATTTAGGTGAAAGTTATTTAGAAAAATACTTCCAATTTGTTTTCTGGTGAAATGCAGTTTTGGTGATTGAAAGACTGTTTTATCAACAGAAACCATGATTTTCTCATTTCTGGCCAACCTCACTGGGAAGTCTTGATCCCTACCCCCAACTTCTCACCACCCAGAAACAAATCTGTCTCTTGTAAATATAACACAGTTGTGGCTCATTGCCCCTGCATTCTTTCTTACTTGGTTTTTGCCTGGAGAAGTGGGGAGCTCCCTCAGGGAAAGGCTAAATTTCTTATGAAATAAACCTGTAGGTCCTGCAGGTTCTGATACCAAGAGTCTGGGGTGTTTCAACCTTCTACTTGGATAGATTCTTAGGGGGCAGAATGCCAGTCAAAAATCTAGCAACTCCATCATTCTCCTGAAGCAAGTTGTAGTGACAAAGGGAACTTCACTGACTTTATAGAGAAGGATTGTACTCTGGATGGTAAGGGAAAATGTACCACACAAATTTCACTAAGACATAAGCTGCCAGAAGTTACTGAATGTAAGTTAGTTTCATAGTAATCATTTTATATTTATGAAAAACAGAAACAAATAAGAGCATTTTATGAAACGTTAAATGTCTTTGGTCTTACTAATTTGGCTTTCAGGTTGGCCTACTTTTTCTTCTTCTAAAGAAGATATTTTTGGAAGCATGGCTTATAAAGGTGCTTCATAAAACATGTACACCATTACTAGTTTAATGTATTTATATTATAGTCTGCTTAATATTTAATGAAAAATAATTTATTACACAGTTGTCAACTGCAGTGGTAAAGACTTAAATGTGTATAGTGCTTTACAGTTTACCAAAGACATTTAAGTGTTTTCTTTAAGTCACAAAACCCTGTGAGGTAGGTATTCTCCTCATTTACAGGTGAGTAAAGTGAAGCTTAGGGATACTAAGTCCCCTGGCCACAATCATAAAGTTGATACTAAGAACAGTTATAAAAGTGACAGGGGGCTTGATAGTTGCTGTGCAAGGGCACTACACACATTAACTGGTGGAATCTTCACAAGAAGGCTGCTTCTCTTTTTATAGCTGAGGAAGTTAGGAGGGTTACTAACTTGCCCTGGCCACATAAGAGCATAAACAGCGAGGAAAGATTTGAACCCAGGCAGCCTAGCTCCAAGCCCACATGTTGAACCATGCACATAGAATTTATTGGTCAGACCAGGACAATTTTTCCCCCTAGGGCAATTGATAAATAATTAAGAACTCAAGGACAAACCAGACACAAAGCTTAGAACCAGACACATGTGCCTGGTCATAGATAATGGAAATGTGTGTTATGGAACAATAAAATCAGTAGTTTGCCATGATAATTTAGATGAAAGGTAAAGGGAGAGGCTTCCCAGAGGTCAGCATTATCTTCCACCATTTTACAAAAAAGGAAAATGAGGCTTGAGGTAATTAAGGAACTTTAACTTGTCTGACAACTAGCTGAAATGATTGAAAACCTTAATTTAAACATAGAGTATGGAAACATCATTCAACCTGCTTTGGTTTTTCTATGGTAAATTAATTTGATTTAAACAATATATGCCCAAATAACCATGGTAAATTATACATATACGTATACACATACATATGTGTGTATGTATATGTGTATATATATATATATATATATATATATATACATAATTATTTAAGGAATGACATTCATCATTAAATTCTGAGACAGATTTTGACCTCCTAGTTAAATAATGAGTTTGAGAATGCTAATATATTCTGCTAATAAAAAAAGCCTGGCTGAATTTGAAGTGGGACTGCCACAAAGAACAGAGCTTGTGTTCCCAAATAATTATATGGAGCTGGGCCCCTTGGTGATAACATATTAAATAAAATTAGTAAAACTTTACTTAATATAATTAAAATTCTGAAGGTTAGATTTAACTTATCTAATTAAATCTAATATACTGGGAAAACACAGCTTACTTTATAAGTAATCAGGGCATTTGCAGATATATTGATTCTGAAGTTATTTATTTTTCTACTAGTTTAATAGTTAAAGTCTATGTCCAAAAAAATGTGTTTTGAGCTTACACCTCCAAGCTTGGCTTAAATTGGCAAAACATAGTATAAACTTTAATTTTATCCATATATAATAAGCTGATCTATATCCAAAATTTTTTTTTTCCATTTCAAGCAGGTTCTTTCAGATCATATGATTTGCTTGATTTGAATTTGCAGGGTACATCTTAGCTCTCCATTTCACTTCTCCTATCTGAATCATCTTTTTCCCCCTTATTATCCCATGAGATTAGAACAAGGATCACTACTACATTGGTGAAGAAAAAAAAAAAACTTTTGCAGTAAGAACTATTTTCTATAAACAGCATTTGGCTATGTCATTGCTGGTTTGGAGAAAGTAAAAAATGATGTATTGAGATTGAGAGTTGGAAGTTTTTTTTTTGTTGTTTTGTTTTTAAAGTTTATTTATTTTGAGAGAGAGATAAAGAGAGCGTGTGAGTGGAATGGGACATAGAGAGAGAGAAAGAGAGAATCCCAAGCTGTCTCTATGCTGTCTGCATGGAGCCTGGCATGGGGCTTGATCTTACAAACCATCACAGCCTGAGCTGAGATCCAGAGTCAGAGGCTTAACCAATTGAGCACTCAGGTGCCCTGAGCGTTGGAAGTTCTAATGGAAGAGAAGGGCTCCGAATGTGTTTGACTGACTGATTTAGAGACATATAAGTTCCCAAGAGCCACCTATCCCACCCACTTAACACTTTTCAGTGGCAAAAGAAATTAGTGATAAAATGGCAAAGATGAAAAACATTTCAGGGAGGTTATATGTACATTTGCTTTAGCAATACATTTCTTTTTTAAAAAAAAATTTTAATTTTTATTTATTTTGAGACAGAGAGAGACAGCATGAATGGGGGAGGGTCAGAGAGAGAGGGAGGCACAGAATCCGAAGCAGGCTCCAGGCTCTGAGCTGTCAGCACAGAGCCCGACCCGGGGCTCGAACCCACGAACCGCGAGATCATGACTTGAGCCAAAGTTGGATGCCCAACCAACAGAGCCACCCAGGCGCCCCAATACATTTCTTTTTTTTTTTAATTTTTTTTTCAACGTTTATTTATTTTTGGGACAGAGAGAGACAGAGCATGAACGGGGGAGGGGCAGAGAGAGGGAGACACAGAATCGGAAACAGGCTCCAGGCTCTGAGCCATCAGCCCAGAGCCTGACGCGGGGCTCGAACTCGCGGACCGCGAGATCGTGACCTGGTTGAAGTCGGATGCTCAACCGACTGCGCCACCCAGGCGCCCCAAATTTCTAATATACATGTCTTAAATAGTATAAGAAATACAATAGGGTAATTGATCTAATCATCTAATCAGAGAGGTCAGAAAAGGTTTTTATTAGAAAATAAAAAGTAAGTTGCTATTTGAAGAAAGAGAGGAGTTAACTTTGGACTTGTGTAAGTGACAGAAGGTTCTAGGCAATTCTGTTTTCCTAGATCAGTGATCTAGAATGATCAAGGGTTTCACAACAGAATAGACCAGAGTAAGTTCAAGAAACTGAATCAGGGTTTAACTCAGAGGGTGTGGAGAAATGTATTTAGTCAAGATTCAGCTGAGTCTTGTAATACTGTGTGGCCTTTACCCTATGAGAATATCCTATCCTTTCCAATGAGAATCCATTGGAATGTTTTAAAAATAGTAGTGGTACAATCAGTTGTCTATTGCAAAGTATAAATTTCAGAGTCTGGACTAAAGGGGGTTAAATTCAAAGATGAAAGAAAGTCAGGAGACCAAGATAGTAATCCAAGCATGAGACAATGATAGGAGGCTGGAATGGTGGCTGCAGAGATAGGAAGAATTGAATGTACTATAGAGTATGGAAGTAATAGGACTTGGTGGCATATTGAATATGAGAGAGGGAAAGCGTTAAAGCAAATTGTCAATGATAACACCTAGGGTTATAGCAAATGGCGTGTGGTGCAATGGTAGAAGGTTTATTTTGGAGATATATTATTTGTTTTGTTTTAACCCCAGTAAATTTGAGGTAGTTTTGTGACATAGAAATGGAGACATGGAGTTGGAATTGGATAAACCTGTGGAGTCAGAGGAGCATTCTGAGATGAAGAGAAGAATCTGCAGATAATTTGCATCTAGGTCATAACTGATGCACTGAGCTAGAATGAGACATGTAGGAAGAAGGGGAGTAAAGAGAAATCCTTGACTAGATCTTGAAGGATTCCATTATTTAATAAGCTGGGTAGTGAATAATAAATCCTGTTGAGGAAATAAGGTTAATGTGGTGAGAGATGTAAGCAGAAAACCAGGAGAGCTGGAAACAGAGAAATGGCTGAGGTTTCATGGAGGGTCTTGTTAACATTTACAGATTCTGCTAAGAGACCGCCTAGGACAAAAGTTAAGAACTCTCCTTTTGATGCAGTTCTACCAAGGTCACTGAGGACCCTGACATGGACAATATGGACAATGAGATAGGTTAATGAGGCAGGAGCTAGAATACAGTTGGCTGGAGACTGAATGGAAGACAAGGTAATGGAGAACACAGGTCTCCTCAGAATTTGGGCAGTGAGGGTAGGACAGCGAGAGAGTTGACTAGAGTGGAATGTGGTTGGTTTGTTTTTTCAATGGCAGCTATTTATATAGGGTTGGAAGCTAATGGAATCCAAAAGGCAGGGAGAAGTTGATACACGAGAGAGAGAAGGGGTACAACATATAGTCAACTTTCTAAGACACTGGAAAATGGGAACCAATTCAAGAAAGTGATTGGTCTTAACAAATGGAGCTATGCCATCTACTGTGCCCAAAGGACAGATTATGGTTTACGGTCAGATGCAGGTAGCCTTGTAGTTCGGTACATGGAAGATGAGAGAATTTTAGTCTGAATGTTTATATTTTCTCTTTATTTAGATATAAGACCATCTTCTAGTGGGGAGGTAAGAATGTCAAAGGTTTGAGGCCAAGGGAGAAAGTTTAAAAACCTTGTACAAAATAAAAGGACGAGGCTATTAGAGGGGTTTGGGTGGAATGGCCAGGCAGCACTGAAGGCCTGAGTTTGCTGAATATGAATTTATGGAATCATTCTCCCCTGTGAATTATTTCTCAAGCTGTATGCTGCTCCTTGGGTTCAGGCACAGACAAGAGCAATTGCAGGTTTTAGCTAATATCGAGTGGAAGATGTGGGTTCTGGAGAAAAAGAGTCAAAGGTCTGAGAACCCTGGGTGGTGCATGGGTCAGCCCTTTGGAGCTTGAAATCACCCAGAATGATGGCAGAACATGGGAGAGAAGAAAGACTATTGAGCCTGGCTGTCAGGGGGACAGAGAAAAAAGAAATACAGGGGAAAGAAAGGGGATTCTGAAGAGTTTTGTAAATGGCAAAAATCAGTGAGAGAAGAGCATAATGTAGCTGAAATATATGGGCTTCAAAAAAAAATAAAAGAGGCGCTTGTCTTTTTACTTGCTTTTTTTTTTAGCTAAAGAGTGGAGGGGAAAATGCCTGTAATAAGCACTAGTGAGCCAGGAGGGAAACCCTAGGCCCTACATCTGAGGTTCATGGGTGGAAGAGGAGCATGAATAAACGGCCACCACATGAGAAGCCTGCGAGGGAAGCAGGATTGTCAGGGGAAAACCAGGTTTCAGGCAAGGCAAAGACATATGGGTGTTTACAAAGCCATGGTTGCAGAGAACACAGCTGAAATGTGTGGATTTAGTCCCAGGCAAGACTTTCTTATAATATGAAGTTCCAAACTCCCTAGGCCATATTTATTTCAATTTATTCCACCTTTACTGCTCTAGGTGAACGCTTTGGACATCAGAAGACAGAAAAGTCCATGCATATCCAGCCACACTGTTAATTACTTGCTATAGGGGAGGCTGTTCACTTCTTATCCCAGCCCCAAGTTAAACACATAGTTGGGATAACACTGGCAGAAGAAAAGAGCGAATTCTATTTTTCTGTACAAGAATAGCAATTCAAGTATGAAACCAGGATAACAATTAATAGAATTCATCATCTTAACCTTGATTTTTAGGATTCTGAATGGCGACAATGGGAACTCTTTGATAAGGTGTAGTATCATTACTTTAGGTGAAGAAAAACTGTCCTGACTTAGTGCAATTGGTATTGAAAAGCAAGATGTTCTCTGATGAGTGTGTTTATCAAGTACATCTGCAGTGTGATTTTGTACGCTCACTTGCAGCCCCTGTCATTCTTCTCCAGGCTCATTTAACATGATGAACTTGTTTGGCAAATCCTTCAGGTGGTGGTGGGAGGATGGGAAGGGGAGGAAGCTTACTCTGGATCATAAAGTATAAGATACTGGCTTCTCTTACACTCCAGCTCTTCCTTCTCCCCCTCCTGGATCATCACAATTATTGGTAGGAAAGAAAATGATTGTCTAGGTGATGTGATTCTGGGAGACTGCTGATGAGTTGCTGAGAGCACCATAGTTGTCTGATGTGACCTGAATTCTTGATTAGGGAGAGAAAAAAATGACAAGTTCTTTAACTTGCGTCTCAGGGAATGTCACTGAGTTCCACTGAATAACATCCTTCAGATGCATCTCTCCCACCATGATGGTCCATACTAACAATAGCAGCTTGCATCAGCTTGGTGCCATACCACATACTGGGCTCTCCTTTTTCAGAGTATACAATTGAGATTCAGGGATGTTAAATGATCAGCTCAAGATCACACAGCAAATTAGTGACAGAGCTTAAATTCTGGGCCAGATATTCCAGATGCCACATTCTTTACCAAAACACTCTAAAATAACACCGTTCAGTATTATGAAAGCCACACCTGAAATTTTAAATCTTCTAGCAACTATAGCAAAAAGTACAAAGAAATGGGTAAAAATAATTTTAATAACATTTTATTTACGTAACATGTCAAGAATATTATAATTTAACATACGGTCACTATTAAATTTTTATTGCTGTGATATTTTACATTTACTTTTCACACTAAATCTTCAAAATCCCATGTCTTTTACACTTTGAACACATTTCAGCTCACATTAGCCACATTTCAGGTACTCGATAGCCACAGAGGGCTATCGGCTACCCTGTTGGACAGTGCAGCCCTAGCCTGTGTTTACGGAAACAGAGTTATCACAGGGTTTTACGGAGTTTATTGCAGGTTTTGTTTTGATACAAGTAGAAAGAGGCCTTCCTGAGCATACTGTTGGTCTCTGTGATATAATGTAATGCAAGGCTGGTAGTGCCTATCCTGCAGTCCCTTTCTCTGTGTGGCAGCCTTCTCTTCTAAAAGTGTGTATGTGTATAGCTGCACCTGGGTGGCTCAGTCGGTTAAGCATCAAACTCTCGGTTTCGGCTCAGGTCATAATCTCACAGTTTGTGGGATCAAGCCCCATGTCAGGCTCTGCACTGACAGTGTGGAGCCTGCTTAGGATTCTCTTTCTCCCTCTCTCTCAGCCTCTCCCTTGTTTGTGTGCTCTCTTTCTCTCTAAAAATAAATACATTTTTTAAAATAAAAAAATAAAAGTGTGTGTGCATGTTAATTTTCACAATGAATCTCCACAAAATAATGGAGTCCTTAACAAGTACTTTATAATACAAAGTAAATGAAAGAAAGAGCCAGACTATTGCCAAGGTTAAGATATATATAGGTTTGTATCCCCTTAATGTTTTCACTT
This sequence comes from Felis catus, assembly GCF_018350175.1. NCBI lineage: Eukaryota > Metazoa > Chordata > Mammalia > Carnivora > Felidae > Felis > Felis catus. The sequence goes on along the minus strand of NC_058380.1, from coordinate 34,043,418 downwards.
GAGTCATAATTTAATCTCTCTGGATTTATCTTTTTGTTACCTGTCCTTATACAATTTTTGAGAGGTTAAAACTAGATTATACATTTGATGAAATACTTGAGTAGTAGGAAATAATTGATGTGTTAGCTATTATTACATACCTATGTTCTTGTATGGTTACTGCCAGAGATCATATAATCAGAGTCACTAACCATGAATACCAGAGCAAGGTACACATTTTGTGGAAATTAAAAAACAACTTTTCAAATAGCCCATATCTATTTGTGAACAGGTACCATTACATATTACTTAAATTTTGGTTGACTATTCTTAATGTGAGTAGTCAGTTACTTTTGTCTTCCTTGTACATGTTTTTTTTGAGATCTGTTGTGAGGGCCACAACAGATCTGTGTTGGAGTAGTGATGCCTCCAAATTTCTTCAGTATTTACCTTAGGGTTTGCAATTTGATGGGTAGAAAACAATTACATCCTTATATAACTGTTGTGAAATTATGGGTCATTTTTATGCTTTTAAGCATTTTATGCTTTTTTGGCTTTCCTCAGCCAAATAAAAAGTATTTGAGGGTTATATAAACAAAATCATTGTCATCATCATCTAGGCATTTGTATGAACTAAAAGTAATTTTTATTATACATTTTCTTTAAAAACAATTCCTCTTATAAATTGTAGATTCATAGAAAATACTTGGTTCAGCAGCTTGTGATGCTGGATTTCAGTATACCAGCCTCGCATGTGTCCAGCACCAGGGTCCTAACAAACTGTTTCTGCTCTGTTTATGATACCTAATAAAGAGTAGTCAACCATGGTGATAGTACCATACAAGAGCATTGAAGTCATGCATAAATGTCTACCCATGTTGTTTTTAAAATTGAACAAACAGGTGGTTATTTCTCATTGATGGACAAGTCACTCCATATCCATAATTTCCCTTCATTCTCAGTCACTAGTCTATGGAAGATTTAAGGACATATCCATTTTCTTTTCCCTTTGAACTAACCTTATTTTTGTCTGCCCATTCTTGTGCAGAGGTTACTACATAATAATTGTGCCTTTGAAGAAATCTCGTGGGAAATTTATCAAGCCATGGGAGAGTCCAGATGAAATGGAATTAGATGAGGTAACTATGTGTTTGTTGGCTGTGTCCTTCATTAGTTATTTAATTTATTAAACATCCTCTTCCCCTATATGGAAGCAAGTCTAATCCAGGTGCTGACTTTTGTATGGCTGGCTGGTCAGCTGGTTGGCTGGAAGGTTCAGTGCTATGGGTCTGATAACCTCCAGCGATCCCAGGAAAGAACATTTTGCTTTAATTAAAAGACATTTAGCTGAAATAAAGCTTACAACCTGTCTAATCTTTGTTGGCTTTAATATTTTGCCCCTTGCCCCTTGTAAAACATGATGCAAGGTGTAAAAGGTGAAGTGAATTGTCAGCAAAGACTTAATCATCATCGTTATCAATTCCAAGGTCTGCTTCATTAGTATAGTAGTAGCTGAAGCTATTACAAATGCTAAGTCGCAATTTGCACCAGAGTTCAACATTCGACCTACTACGCGTTCTTCACCAGTTTCTCACAGAATTGTGCTGGTTAGCACATGTTTGCCTTATTCTATATTTTGTAGAATTTCAGAATCAAAAATGCATTTAACTGCAGGGACAAACAAAACACATCATAAAATTTTGAGCCAAGCAAGAAATATAGAACAAAAATACAGAGCAAACACTAAATAGTATGATTTTAATTTTTGAAATCTTACAACAGTAGGTACATTTTAATTAGTACTCTTTTTGCAAAAAGAACATTTGTTTTTGGGGTTTTTTGGAAATTATTACATACCTAATATTACCTTATTTTATTTAGATGGGAAAACTGTGATCAGAAGTGTTAGGCCATATTCGTAGAGGGCCAAGCACGTTAACGGCTGCAATTCAGTCAAATGCAGGAAAGACTGCTATTTTAACATGAGGCTGGTTTGAATCACTTCAGAAGGCAAATTAAAAGGGCCCCACTTGGGAACATATAAGATTTTAATTTGTTGGGTTTATTTACAATAGACCCATCTTATGGCCAAACTTGTTATTTCCAGGTATTTTCTCTACCTTGAATTAGTGCAAACAGAGCAAGAGAAAGCAGAAATTTCTTAGCTGCATTACAGGGAAGTGGTGTTTATTTCATACATGTCAGCACTGAGGAGACTGTGATCTGACAGATAAAGGCCGTTAACTTCTTTTGGCAGACATATGTCCTCTCTAGACATATGGTTCATCATCACCGACTTCATTTATCTGAATTAAATTTGATCAAGTTCAGAACGGGAGATGAGTTCAAGGTTAGGACTATGCTTTTATGTCACTGCTTAATGATTAGATAAACATTGGAGGGGTGTAAAATGAGATACCATTTCAATAATGTCAAGTAATTTAAGTTATATATTTTTTTGTTGTTGGTAAGGAAGGAACAAATTTGTTTTTCTATATTAGAGGAATAGTCTTGCTCCATCTGCATATGCAAAATGTCAGTTGGTCTTTTCTAAACATTTGAACAAGGCATGCACCTACTTGCAACTATCAGTTAATCTTGAGATTGTTATTACTATATTATTATTATTACTTATTATTTTAATCAGCTTTTTAATAAATTACTGAATTCAATTGGAATTGGATTTAAAATGCAGACATAACTTGTACAATCTATGAATGTTCCTTCCTGTTTAAAAAAAAAAGGAATTAAGATCCAATCCAAAAATGATGTCAAATACTTTTAAGTAATAAGCTTTCCTTAGAAGCAGAACCATTTGCTAGTAATAGGAAGCTGATTCTCTTTTTATAGCCAGGTTTTAACCTCCAAAATGCACAGCAATGCTAATGGATTAAAGTATAGAGCTATATGACATTGAACTTTCCTGCAATTAAATTCTATGGGTCTGTGCTGCTGATTCCCATAACAAAGGGTCATTTTAATCATCCCACAAGTTGTGGTGCATTAATCTGTATAATAGTTTGATAAAGAACATTTATTAATTCAAAATTTTGGGGTCAGGATGGGTTGTTTCCCACTTTTCTTACTGATATAATTGAGACCACATTGTAGAATTAATGGTGGAAGAAATAAGATATGCATTGACTGGAAAATGAAAATTATTTCTGATAAAAAACTGAATCCCTTGATATATCTTCTGGAATTACCTCCAATACATTTTGTAACTATTGTGTAGGGGAACAAATGAAAGTAGGCTATGGCCTCACTTTATGCTTACTCATCCAGTTTCTGATCCCTACAGACATTTCCCCCCCTATCATGGATAATAAAAGCATTGTTGTAATTTTATCTATAGCTTGGTACTGCCAGCTTTGACAATGCAGTGTTCCTCTCTTAAATGTATTTGACCAAGTGATTTTTTAGAAAGGCCTATAATTCAAATCATTGAAACTGTATCATTGACTCGAATGGTGGCCTAAGGGGATTTCTGCATGTATGCCTCACATCTAGGACCACAAAAAATGGAAAGAGGCTTCCTAAACAGAGTGACTCTCAATATTATCTTCTGAGCTCATTTATCCTTTGTGTGGGGATAATCTCCACATAATAAATTCACGTACTGGAACTTCTGTTGTCAAGGTCAGACTGGGCAGAGCAGACGTTGATAGTCAAACTGAATTTTGGACAGAATGACTCATAAAATATTAGTTATATTTTATTCAGGGCAGGATTTATAATATATCATAATTTTTTCATTGCATTGTAGTTCAAAGGCTTGCTGCTAAATAATGTGGTCATTTGTGGTTATAACTTCAACCTACTGGGCAACTTTGGTGTCATCTGAGCACACTTGACCAGTTTAAAGAATAACACAGGAAGTGTCCTGCAGAGATTAGAGCAACCTACAGGGGCAGAGTTGATATTCCAGTTTTGACCTTAATGAATAGCTGCATTGGATCTAAGGAGCACCAAAAACCCAAATATTTTATTCTAAAGTGCTTTCCCTAAGTCTTCTAAAGAAACCTTAACAAAAGGTACTCATGGGGATGACAGTGATACGGATGAATTATGACAGTTTCATATATCTGAAATATGAATAAAATCAAGGTAGGGTTTGATCAGTGAAGTGGAAGAGGGGACACAGTCACATAAACAACTGTTGGTAAATGTTTCTGATTAACCAACTTCAAAAAGCTGTTCTGCTCATTTCCGGTACATTTGTCCTTCTTAAAGTAATGGTCCATCATTTATTGCATAGCAATAATAACCTTCATAATGACTCTTCCAGTATAATATTAAATATTTGGCATTAGAATTTTTAAAAAATAACATGTTAAAAGAATCCAGGTAAAGGAAATCTAAGTACATATTCATCTGCATTAATGAGAGCAGATTCACAAAAGTTGCATACGTTGAAGAATAGACTGAGGTAAAACAATTTAGGTTATCAATTTAGCTTAAATGTTGGATTTGTGTTTTCTTGATACTGTGCAACCATTAAGTGAACAAAAATATAGTTGAAAAAAATCTTTTACATGTAATTTCATTTTATTTCACCAGTTGATCAAATTATATATTGCCACTTTGTTATGCCTTAATTACCTCATTTATAAAATGGGAATATAATAGTAACCTACTTTATAAGGTTTATTATAAGGAGCAAATTAACTGATAAATATTTAGGCTTCTGAGAACAGTGCTTGGCACTAAGTGCTTAATAAATATTAGCTATCATTGTCATTAGCATTATTATAAGTAAACCTAAACTTGACACAGGATTGAAAGATAGTACTAAGTTTTTGGCCTTGTTTTATTACTACTTCATTGTTGCATAATTGATCAGCCTACCTGAATTTATCATCAGATAATCCACATTTGCCCACAGGTGACGCCCAGTCCATTGTGGTTTTTATTTTTTTTATTTTATTTTTTTTAATTTTTTTTTCAACGTTTATTTATTTTTGGGACAGAGAGAGACAGAGCATGAATGGGGGAGGGGCAGAGAGAGAGGGAGACACAGAATCGGAAACAGGCTCCAGGTTCTGAGCCATCAGCCCAGAGCCAGACGGGGCTCGAACTCACGGACCGCGAGATCGTGACCTGGCTGAAGTCGGACGCTTAACCGACTGCGCCACCCAGACGCCCCCATTGTGGTTTTTATAAAAGAGCTTACATTTCACATAATTTTAACTGTATCAATAAACTCAAATTTAAAGAAAATTAATTAGAGCATAATAACTTAAATTCAAAAATAACATTGGCACCGATTATCTATATAACCAAGAGTGTTCACATGTTTAAGTTACATGTTGACCAGCTGAGCACATTTACAAATCTTACGTAGGGAACCATTAGGTTTCTAATATAAGGATTTGATGTTTGCCATGTGTGGAGTCTGCAAATATTATTATCACAGAAGCCTGGCCTTGAAAGTGCCAGGGTCTCCTTTTGCTAAGCAGATATCACTACTTTGTTTTTTTCTTTACCATTTCCATTTATGAAAACAAGAGTAGCAAATAATTTTGCCATGATGTTTACATTAGTACCTTAATTTTATTTATTAAGCTGAAGACAAGTTTCATTCCAAAAAGGCATCGCAGACTGCTGTAAACATTTTTCCCCATTAAGCCCTGTGAAATACCAATATTCAATGGAAGAAGACAAAGCTAACTTCAACATCACTTGTCAAAAATGTCATAAAATATCATTAACATGAGTTGCTAATAAAAGGGTGAATGCAAAATAGGAATATCAAAACATGATTTCTCCTTTTGTTTTTTTTTTCTTTTAGAGATACATGAAAGATTTTTGTGTGCATGTGTGTGTTTGTTTTCTTCAGGGTAACACTAAACAATGCTTATCTACCCTGCCTATATCACCTAGGGGGATAATTCAACCTCCCCAGGGAGCTATCAGCCCCAGAAAAGTTAATGTCATGATAAATGTGAGGAATTGTAACCCAAATACATATTCAAGAAGCCGTCAAGCCAAAAATTGTTAAATGAGTGACAGTGTCTATTTAATATGTTAGTTAAAACTTGGTCATTGGATTCTATTTCTACTGATTTGAGGGAATTTGTATCATATAAATGATCTCATTACTCAAAACAACCTAAAATGGTACTAACTTCTCCAAAAATTGATCATATTTGATGGCTTTATCTGAGGTTACTATTTGTTTAATAAATAACAACAAATAAAGCCGGTATTCACAGGCTTTTGTGAATCAAGCTTTTTTTTTTTTTTTTTTTTTTTTTTTTTCACTGAGACACTGTTGCCCTTTGAGAAGATTCCATTAGGGTGGACAGTGATATGAGGTCTCATTTTCCTGTGTGTATAGCTCATGTTTTGCAATAGCAATCTAACACCTTACTTTAACAGCAAGACAAACATTTGAAAGATAGAGCTGAGAGTTAGTGATGCTGACATGGTACATGAAATGTGGACAAATTGTATTTGAGTTGTTCTCAGTCCTGAATTAATTTCTCCCATTAAACAGTCTTAGGTTATTGTTGTTTACATTTCTTTTTCCGTTTCCCACTTTTTTTCCTTAAGCTGCTTAAAGAGATATCTAGGAAACGCAGAAGCATCCGTTATGGGAGAGAAGTTGAATTAAAGCCATATATTGCTGCTCACTTTGATGTCCTTCCCACTGAGTTCACCCTGGGGGATGACAAACATTATGGTGGATTTACAAACAAGCAACTCCAAAGTGGTCAAGAATATGTCTTCTTTGTGTTAGCTGTGATGGAACATGCAGAGTCTGTAAGTTAATTGTGCTGGCATCTCCTTCAGTACTCTTGTATATTTTCACCAGAATATGTCTATTTGGGGGATATGTAGATATATCTATCCTAATTCTCATGAGCTATTATTAACTTAAATGGAGCAACAGGCTGCCTGCTCTTTAAACATTGCTGAGTAATCTGCTTGGGATTTTGTTATAAACAAGGCTGTGTCTCTAATGACATGGAATTTAGCTGGACTTTGGGTATATGAAGTAATGAATTGATAGGACATGGTTCTTGAAACCGTGAGGGTGACACATATAGCTAGGAGCGTGATAGCCTTAACTGCTCAAAGTCTCCTACCTCATCTCAGTTCATTTGATTGCAAGAGGAATGATCAAGTTCCACAGTTAAACATACTATATATTTCCAGGTATTGGAAATATTATGTCAATATTGATTGAGGGTGATTATATTTTATTCTCCTATAACTGCCAGTGAGCCCATAATCTCTCCCTGGATTCACAGGGAAGGTCTGTCTAGGAAAAGACAAGGCAGCTTCTTTAATTAGAGCAATTTACCAATGACTTTATCAGGGAAAAGCCAAGAATGTTAGAAAATAATTCAATAAAACAGACAATTCCTAAGGTACTCTAAATAATGAGTTGTCTTCTTTTATGTAATTCATCTTGCTCTTATGTTGTTTTATGCTTCAGTTGCTGTGAATGTTAAAAAAAAAAAAAAGAGGAGAGAGAAGAAGAGAGAGGAAGAGAAATTGTAGATGTGAAGGGAGGGTGGATTTTGAAGTGGCAGGTTCACATTAACATTTAATATACATATTCTAATGGTGTCTTTCTAACAAGGGCCTAAAACTGACAGGGGTGGTAGCTCAGTGGAGCCAGTCACTTCCCATATATAAGAAGCGTGAGATATATCAAAGATTTCTGCACATCAGGTGTTAGCACATGCAATGGGGCTTCTCTTCAAATGGCTGAAGGAATTCCCCCTTGGAAAATCAAAACACAAAGGCAGCCTTTCTGCCTGGTTTACCTTTGTGCACAGAATGTCATTTGAAAACAAAGTGACGGGCTCCCTGGAATTTTAATGCACGGATATGCTTTCTCTTTTTAGTTGAAGGTTTTAAGGCGGAACATCAAGGGAATAGAATGTTGGAAATCATCTTTTTTCTTTCTTGTTCTTAATGACTTTTAGATATTTGAAGTAATTTTCTTTAAATAGCTCTAAGATGTTTCAGAAAAGCCCATTCAGACCATTGAGATAGATCAGAGAATTCGCTAAAGAAGAGAAACCTCAGCAGACCCTGCAGGCTGATGACACCACTGTCAGAGACTCTGGTTTTAATTCTCCGAGGTGTTTCTAGTGTTTAAATGCATTACCAGGAATGAAGAGTCTGCCCCTTCCCTTAGTATGTCATTTCACTGTTTCATTAGGGCTTTTTCCAAATACATTATATGAATTGCCCCTTTTCTCCATCATCTTTCTCAACATTGCTCTTTATGTGCTGTGTATGTTTTCAGGCCTTCATCTACTAAGTAGATAAGACTTGTATCCAACTAGTGTAATGTTCGCACTGATTTAGTCACTTTGTAAGCCTCAAATTTTTATGACTAATTGTCGTTAAGCACCTAACCACTCCCCGGGTGGGCTGATAATTTTTACAGAGAAAATAACCACCCCCTACAACATGAGCTTTCCCCAGTCTCCTTTTGCCTCATTAAGAATATCAAAGGACTGGTTTAGAATGACCAAAGGCTATTACCCCCACACATTGAACAAATGCTGCTTTTCATCAGGTTGGTATCATTTTATGGTTTTCTTCTCCTTCCTTTTCTTTTTCACATGTCTCTGTATCCTGATTTGGGTTGGAAATCTGTGCGCTTTGGGAAAACCTCTGTTTAGATTTGTATCTTGGCTGACCAAGATGATTATCTCAAAGCTTCTTGGTAAAGAATTTGAAATCACAGAGTTTTGTTTACTTTTGTCTGCCAAACAGTTTGAGTGTGACCTACAAAATTGAAAGGGGAAAGTATAAACCAAAACAAGCAATTATACTTATATAAAGAATCATGTTTCTTCGATATTTAGTATCTTTGCCAAGTCCTTACACTGTACATATCTTTTTTTTTAAGCTGCTTCTGAGAAGGTTGGAAATGTACTGAATTTTTATCTTATGACCCATTAGAAAATCTGAAAATATAGTCAATCCCTTTCCTAAGAATGGTGAGGAAAATGGGAAAGAAGAACAATATACAAGAATTTAGTGGGGCATATACCCTCCAGATTGACTACTACTCTTGTTGTACTTCAATTCAGAATATATGCCTTGAATTAATTTTTAATGTGGATTAAAAAATTAAATATACTTCCTAATCATGGAAAAATGAGACTATTCTCTCATGCCTTGATAATGTCAGCCATTTGAAAAGATGAACATTTTATTTTATTTAACAAAGATTTGCTGGGAACTCACTAAGTGCAAAGTTTTGTGCTAGCTGCTTTAAGTATCCAAACACAAATGGTATACAAATCCCTACCTTCCAGGAGTTTATAGTTTCATTAAAGAAAATAAGGCATATGCACAAAACAGAAAATGGAGTTTGATGAATACCATTAAAAAAGGAATAAAGGACAAATAAAAGAAATAAAGGACTACCTAATTTTTTTAAATTGTTTTTACCTATAGTTTGTGAAATGATTGATTATTTCCAGTTAAAGATAGTTAGCATCACTAGAAACCATAGGTAAGTGGAGCCTTGGAAAATAGTTGGATTTCAGGAGACAGATGTTGTGGAACTTTTGAGAGGGTTAAGAGAGAGAATAGAGCCATTGGGGAATAGTGGCAAGAAGCTCACTGTGATGGAAAATGTTGTATGTGGTACAGAAGTTGAAAACAAAATCATGGAGGCCCTCAAGATACATGCTAGGATGTCTAGGTTTTATTTAGGAATCACCAGAAAGCTTCCTGAAGGTTTAACAGCTGTGGTTTAGGATAATAACTCTAGCAGCAGTAGAGAATATTAGAGGAAGGAAGAAACTCTTGCTCTGGTTTGGATAGGCATGAATGAGGTCCCCAAAAAAAACAGTACCCATGAGACTGGAATGAGGGTAGATCGACCTAGAGGGTCATTGGCAAAATAAGATCAGTAGTTTTCATTCCTAAGTAGAGGGTGAGAAAAATTAGCAAGTTAGAAGGAGGGTATATCTAGGATCAGGGGAATAATACATGTGATTCATATCTTGCAGGTAAATGTAGGCATCTCTCAAAATAATTGAAAATGAAGGTCTGGGACTTCCAGAGTTTCTGAGTTTAGGAACATTAATCAAGTAGTAATCTTCATAGAAGTTGGTAGTTAAAACTAATAATGGCCTTGCCAGATAAGGGAGAGAAAGACTAGCAGAAAATAAAACTTAAGCATACTGACACAGGATGAATTCAGAGGTTGTCAGCTCAGCAGGACATGATCAGTTGGCAAGATTAGGATGGGACCAGTTGAGTACAGAATTAGGAGAACCAGTGTAGGGAGTTTTAAAGAAGGCTCAGTCAACTGTGCCAAATCTAGAAAAGATGTCTAGAAGGGACTGAATAATGACAATTAGATTTAGCAAATGAGATAACGGGACCAGTGGTGGTACTAGAGTGAGAAGAGATGAGGGGCTAGTGGCAGGAAAGGGGGTCATCCGATGGCTATGGATTGGTCTCTGTTGGAAAAGGAAAAACTAGGACCTCTACATGTGGGCAGAGTCAAGAGAATACTAAGAGAGCCTTGAAATGGGACAGAACGAAATAGGATGTTATAAAAACAAAATCAATTCCTTCAGCAAGTATTATTTTTTCCCAGCTTCACTGAGGGAAAATTGAAATATATAATTTTATGTGTTTAAAGTGTAAAACATGATGTTTTGATACACATATACATTGTGGGATGATTGCCAAGAACAAGATAATCAGCGTATCTATCATCTCACATAACTGTGTGTGTGTGTGTGTGTGTGTGTGTGTGTGTGTGTGTGTGTGGTGAGGAATACTTAAGATCTACTCTCAGCAACTTCCAAGTACATAATACTGTATTATTAACTATGGCCACCATACAGTACATTAGGTCCTCAGAACTTCTTATAACTGAGGTTTTGTACCCTTTGACCTACAGGTCTCCATTTCTCCTTCCTGAAATACTGACATTTTCCCTGTAAATGTTTACTTTTTAAATTTGGTCTCCTTGACTGGGTGATAATGCTTTGGTGCTGGAGCTATAATATTTCTGTTGATTTTCACACAGCACATAACACCTTGGCACAATGTAAATACTCACTGAACATTTTATGAGCAGTTAATTGCTGGTACTTTATACTTGGTAAGATCATTTAATATGCCATCTATAGATCCCAATGAAGATGTGTCTGCAGACTAATTTATACCATCAAAAATGATTTTATTATAAAATACTTCACTCTGCAAGGAAATTTAGGTTGCAAGACCTCTTTACTTTTTCCTCTTTCCTCATCTCCCACCTCTTCTTTCATCCCTTTCCCTCCCTCTTTGTTTTACTGATGTTATTTCACACACTTAACATCAAATCCTAAGTTCTAAATTCTTGCTTCTTCTAATGCTAAAGATATACACTAGAAAGCCATTAGTTTATAAGTAACATAGACTCTGTTTTTCCTCAGAAGATGTATGCAACCAGTCCCTACTCTGACCCCGTTGTGTCAATGGATTTGGATCCACAGCCAATCACAGATGAAGAAGAAGGCTTGATCTGGGTTGTAGGTCCAGTCCTTGCAGTGGTCTTTATCATCTGCATTGTCATAGCTATCCTTCTTTATAAAAGGTAGGTTTGCCCAATATTTATATTACAATCTTGGTAATTCTTCTATGGACATTATGTGGCTGGTTGCTGTTAATGAAATACTTCAGTGTAGCGCCCGTAATCACTACAAAATGCGTTCATTAGATTAGAACAAAATGTAAAGATTGCACTTTTTAAAATCTCATTCAGTGTGTGATATAGATTTTGTTGCCCAGCATTCATGGATCCTAGCCTCAGTCTTCTCAGCTACTTTATGCATTAGGAGCACTTTGTATGGCTTTTGAAACATGAGTACATTCATAGGCAGATAATTCCAAGCTTTTATTTAATTGCTTTAGATGATTAATTGCTCTTTTTTTTTTTTTTTTTGCTCTTTGGGATTCAAATGAATTTTATTTTTTCTAATTTACTTTTTCTTTTTTATTTTAATATATATATTGTCAAGTTGGCTAACATACAGTGTATACAGTGTGCTTTTGTTTTGGGGGGTAGATTCCTGTGGATTAATTGTTCAATTTCAACATGGTTTTACAAATAATATTACAAATTTTCACATTTATGTCCATTTCATAAGTCTAATGGGCACCTGAGCTAAAATTTTTTCCTGTAGCTATTTCTCAAAACCCTGAAAGTTGCTAAAAGTTAAAGATAAAACAAGGAAAAATAAGGAAGAGAATGAATTTTTTTTCTTCTGTTTTCTATAACCTTTGTTCCAATAGTTAATTCTCAATTGTATCCAATAAGGAATGTGAGGTACCATTTTCCTTTAAAAAATTAAAAGTAAAACCTCAGTCCTTCTACTCCCAAGTACTGATCTGATTTAGTGTCTTTTCACTACAATTAGGATGCAAAGAATCCACATCTACTCCACAATTTCTGATCTTCCACTCTTTTTCAATTCTATTTCTGCCTCTATTACGGTAACCAAGATTTTTTTTTTTCCCCTAGTCATTGCCTAGTCAGTTGCAAAGAGGACATTAGTAATTATTTCCCTAAATCCTTCCAGACTTAAAAAATATGTAATACCTGGGTGCCTGGGTGGCTCCAACTTGGGTTAAGCGTCCAACTTGGCTCGGGTCATGATCTCGCGGTTTGTGAGTTCCAGCCCAACATTGATTGGGCTCTGCACTGACAGCCGGGAGCCAGGAGCCAGGAGCCGGGAGCCAGGAGCCAGGAGCCAGGAGCCAGAGCCTGGAGCCTGCTTCAGATTCTGTGTCTCCTCCTCTCTCTGCCCCTCCCCCTCTTGTGCTCTATCAAAAATAAATAAATGTTAAAAAATTAATAAATATATATAATACCAAAATATATAAAATTGTAAGTATTAACATATATAATGCAAACTCATAAACATGTAGACTGACTAAATTCTAAATTATCTTCCTTTGTGTCACTTTTTATTTTTTTCCAATCCAAATTTTATTTTTATGAAACTTTAATCTATGTTCCCATTTTTCTTTGTGGTGTATCACCTTTAAGAACTCTCCTGTGAAGATGACCACTTCCCTGTACTATAAAGTAGTCCCTCTGTCTCTCTCCCTCTCTTTCTCCCCTCTCATAACCTTGACTTGCAAAATCAAATGAGAATGTCTTCATTTTGATTCTTGCTGACATACTTAATCTGATAATCTTACTTCCATTATATCTTTATCCTATTTATCTGGCTCCCTTCACTGGGTTTACATTAATTATTTCTACCTTTATTCTTCTGTTAAGTATGTTCTTATGTTCCTGGAATAATCTTTTTTTTTAATAACCTCTTCTCAACTCAAAAAAATATCCTTCAAGACACTTGTCCTTTGCAACTTTCTCTTATGAGACTGTATTCTATTTCAGTGTGAAGAGAGCATTGAAAAGAAAAAAACTAAACTAAAGAAAACTAAAGAAATTCATAACCATAACCTATTAAATTGCCTATTCTATTTTAGAGTTAGAAAGAAAGAAAGAAATACCCATCATTATTTTGTTTCCTGATCACTGCCATCACTCCGTTATCCATGCTATAAAATAGCTTAAAAGACAGGTAACTGAAGGCCAATCTTTCCTCATAGATAATGGTTTCAGTCTCTCCATTCCAATCCATATTGTACCAGTGTATATTTAATTGCCTCTCTTGTGTAAGAAGTAAGCACAGAGAGCACAAGGTACCCACATGCCCTGAACAATAACATCCTGAGTGAGTCCAAACAGGAACTGGTATCCTTTGCTGCTCATGTGCTACACTTATTATCAGAAGATAATACAATAATAAAAGATTAAAAGTAGAATTATCATTGCTTTCTGTGATATTTATTTAGGTGGCTAAATCTTACTGTAAGAGTCAGATCAGAAAGTGCTTGTTTATGGTTGCATTTCTAGATCATGGCACATGACATTTTGTGATTATTCAAAATGGACAAAATGCTTGCCTTATTTTTTTTAAGTTGTGTTTCATTCTGCTATATCTGGCTATCATTATCATGTCACTTAACAGAAATGTGCAGGGCATTTGTGAGTTATGTAAATATGAAGAAATAGGATTATAACCTTGATAATTTTTTAAAGATCTGTAATTAACTGTTTGCGCATGTGCATGTGCTTGAAGAAAAATTCAACTCAGTTATATATTTTTTATAATCCTTCAAAAAAAGGCATCACATTTAAAGATTTTATGACTCTGTTAAAATAGAGTTGCATTTTAGTGTGTGCATATGTAAGCATCGTCTAATGCAATTGTTGGGAAATGCACACATCCTCGAATGCCAAGTATATTTAGCTAACCATCTGAAGGCCCATGAAGCGTTTCTGAAATAGAAATGCTTGCTTCAGCAGTAAAGAACATTCCTGACTTGAAATTCAAGTAGACCCAACAATGTCCTTCTTGATTATCATGAGGCAGTTCAAGAGGAAATCTTCTGCAGGCAATGAATAGTGTCTTTTATAGCTTGGATTCTGAACAAAGTTAATTATATAATAAATACTTCATCCCTCTTTTTGGCTGCCTTTCATTTTACACATAGGTTGTTGGTAATGACTCAGAATTGAATATACAATTAGTATTATCATTATTATTATTAAATATTATCAACTCATATTATCTTGATAATCCCACCTAATCACATACACTTGCTTACAAAACTACTTGCCTTAAGAGTAGGTCTATAGCTATGGATGGTTTGTTCATATAAAGAAGAATATTTTATAGATCTGTGTGAGAAGACTGAGACTTATTCCTATTAATTATATTAATGTGGAACCATTACACTATTTTATCTCACATTGTATTTATTTTACTTTATTTTTAATCTAGTAATTTGTAAACCTATAATACATTGATAATCAATGACAAAACAACATCAACTGAGGCTTTGTAAGGACCCTACAATACCCACTGAACCATCAGAAAATTAAAATATATTTGGTAGGTCTTTAGTGTTATGGATTATTTTGCCCTATTTTTTTTTATTTTGTTGTCTATATGTGATATATGCAATATTTCAAAATGTAAATTACAGAGATAAGTTGGTATCAAGGTTTAAAAAAACACTAATCAGAAAATCAGGAATCAGGAAACTTAAGTTCCAGCTCTGTGAGTAGGTAGCTAATTGTGATAGAAAGTCATGCTAACACTCTGGGCCTCAGTTTCCTCATTTATAAAGTAAGTGGGTAGACTAGATAATTGGACCTTTTAATAATGCTCTATAATCTGAGAACCTAAAACACCACCTAATAGTTCTATTGCTATATTATTTCTGCCTCCAGTATGTGTATGTTTTTTTTTAATATGACTCCAGGTTGCCCTTCATTCATCCACCCCACAAAAAAAGAAAAGAAAAGAAAAAGCAAATGAACACTCTTAGATCTCCCTCTACCCTGTACACTTGTTACATGTGTAAGGCTTTTTAGTTATTAGTGTTAGAACCATCCGGGAATTACTTATATAGAAGATACTTAAAATAAAATGTTAACCTGACTCTATGGAAAAGCATTTCAAGATGAATGAGGAGTATTTATTATGTACCATGGAAAAAAAGAATATATGGATTAGGAGTTTGTAAAGATCTCAGGCACTATCTAGACAAAACTAATATCCTTAAATAGAAATAGTCTAACCTAAATAGATACTATAGACCAAGGAAATCTTTTCCATTCCCACCTGAAGATGTTCATGTATGAAGGCCATGGAATAGATGAGACTAAAACACAGGCCTTAGCTTTTCAAGCTTTTCCTGTAGATCCAAGATTGCTCTCTGTGGTCTGTGCTTTGTTAGTCTTCTCTTTTTGTATCAAATTTACATATTTCCAAGATGTAACCAAAGAAAGAAATACAGATCAGGATATTTTGAGATGCTATGGAGATATATGCTTCCATGCCCAACCACACTGGACAATTGATTGTCCAATTGTTTCTGCCTTCTGGCCCTTGAGTAGATCCTTCCATATACCTGAAACACCTTTCCTCTGTCTCCCCAGCCTCTCCTCTTGGCCTGACTGACTCTAAAACATCCTTTAGTAGTAAACTAAGATGCCCACCTAAACAAAAAGCTTTTCTGGGTGCCTCCTTCTTGCTCTATTCTCTCTACCAGTTCAGGCTGCCCTAGGGTTCTATTGTCTATGCTGTTAAAGCACTTTCCACTTATCTAATGTTACAGAACCTACCACATTACTAGATTTTCCCATTTTCTTGTCTTTCTTGCCACCTCTAAACTAGAGGTCAAGGATGCTGTCATTTCCTCACACTTAGCCCTTATGCCTAGTAAAGTGCATGGCACAGAGGAATATTGAGTAATCAAATTTATACAAATCAATGGCATTAAACAAATTCCAAACTCAATCCCCTCCACTTATTTACTCCATCATGCAATATCACCTTCATCTTGACTGGCAAGAGCTTTAATAAAATCCTCAGCCTATAATTTAAATTTATAAGCTTCCAAAGCCTTCAAACTTAGATACTTGCACCAAATATGTACCAGGGTGTGTGGTGAGTCTGACATTTCTGTGGAAGAGGGAGTGAATCACACACTAGCTATGCATTTGTTCATCAGATTATTTAACATTTTAATATAAAAAACTGATAATTCACTAAGTAGTTCTCTTCCATCCAAAGAAACAGATTATCCTATGATGATTCACTAAAGATCTCCTTGATTAAAAACAAGGAAGTTAGAAACATATATACATAGGATTTTTAAGACCCACAACACTAGGTAAATCATTTTAAAATTAAGAATAAAAAAAACAGTATTTTTGATATCATTTTCATTATTCACCTTGTATGTGTGTGTTTGTAAAATTTAAATGTGGGTTTTGTATTTTTGAAAGGAGATAGACTGGATTATCTCTAAGCTAGATACTTTAGCAACTTGGGTATATATTTCATTGACATTCAGGTAGACTCAGTTCTCTATTTTGCATTTGAGAACTCATTAAAAACTCTGAAATTTGCCTCACTGTTGAGATTGTTCAGATTAATTCTTTTCAGGAAATAGTTATGCTCTCTGCATAAAGAACATAGTTATCTAAACAATCTACATATTATCACATGAGCATGAGTTAGATGTGTTCACAGACAGGAGCACCTCTTTGACTGGGAAAATATCTGTCATGTCAATGGCTGGTAATAAAATACTTTCAAGATTAGCCCAGTGATATATATGGGTCATGCTCTGTAGATTTATAATGATGAGTATTACTTTTCCCAAAACTGAAAATGTATTTGATCTTTTATTGGAGAAAAGATTTATAATAACCTTACTCGTCAAAAGGAGTTTGAAGAAATCATTTTTGCCACTTTATTACCTCATAGTGTATTCTACCATTGTGCACATTTTTGTGCAGTTCAGTGGATTTGCAGATACCTTATATCATGAAAGAAATAACACACCTCTTAAGACTTTGTTTTAGATGAACACATTTCTTACATGGAATTATGTTGTATTTCCATTAAGTACATTAGTAGTTTCCTCATGGCATGTTTTATAAAAGTCAGATTATATCTCTATCATCACTTTCTGGGATATAATTAATTGTGGCAATATTTTGTACCTTGGTGGATATAAGCGAATGTGACATTAACATGTGCACAAAATGCTTTATTTAGCTACGTACCCTCATATCCTCCATTCAACTCATAATTAGAGTCCTTTAAATGTTTTGATACACTGTCATTTCCTAATGTGTGTCAGTTAATGTGCCCTGCTTATGAGCAGTTTTTCTTAAATCTTCGTTGTCATAGTTACTCTTGTTAACATTGGCCAACTAACATTGAGCCTTTCTTTTTCTTTTTTTGCTGCATTAAAATGGAGCAGTAAACCTGACAGGTGAGGAATAGAGAACAAACCCCATTTAATGCTCAGTAAGACACTGGTAGCCATTGGAAGTATTGAGGGGGTGAGGGTGGAGGTTGGATATAAAAGGTGTCACCTGGCAGGTGGAAGATGGACAAAGCCTAGATATATAAAATATTAAAATATTGGTACTGAAATGATTCTGAGGGAAATAAATTAGTTTGTCTATATAAATATAAATAACAAATTATCTTTATGTAAAGCCAAATTTAGAAGGTAATGAAACCAGTCTGCATTTTGTATGAGCATTTGTATGTGTTAATGTGTCTACAGAAAAGAAATGTGAGGTGTTCCATTAAGACATTTGTTTTGTTTTGTTTGTTTTTACTTAAGATTGGCTTTTAAGTTTGATCTGAGGTCATCTCCCAATACAAGAGCACTAATGGCATTTTAATATCCTGTAAATATTGACGGCCATGCATTTGTGAAAATTCTGACATCATTCCAAATTATTTCCATGCTTTCCAGACTCAAATAATAACAGCAGCAGCAGCAATAGTAGTAGTAGTAGGAATAATAATAATAATAGCACTACTATCTGTGTGATTATTGAAGGACTGGTCCAATCAAACCTATTTTTCTAACATATCTATATGTATATCTATCTTCATGTCTATATTGACAGGTAGAAACTTCTGATGAAACTTAAACTAAGAAAAGGATCTCAGTGCTCATCTCAGTTGTCTAGTCCTCCCAGTTCTATATTCCAGTAGTTCCCAATGAGTGTTACCTGGACCAGCAGCAGAAGCATTAGCTTTACCTGGAAACTTGAGAGAAATACAAATTCTTAGACTACCTACCCCAGACCTAGTGAATCGGAAACTCTAGGTGTGAGTGCAACAGTCTATAGTTTAGTAATCCCTTCCAGGGGATTCAGATGCATGCTAAAGTTTGAGAACCATGGCTGTATTATTTTCCAGAAATCACTTAACACTGGTCAGTAAGCTACATTACACTTCTACTCATAGGTAACTTAATACTTCTGTAGGGTATCTTTTTTTAAAATTATTTTTAATATCACTGGTTTTCATTAATCCACCCCAAAACACATGCAAAATACGTTTTGTTTTCAGCCAAAGTAGGGATTTCAGATAGATGCATCTTTCTTCCAAAAGCCTTTGCCCATATATCCGAATATCTTTGTTCTAAGTAAGTAGATTCATATCTCATCCTTAGACCAAGGTGAGATTAAGTGAAGATAAAAAACCCCTTAGACCACAAAGTAGCATCTTTGTTATATGTGGTTCCCATCCCAAACCACCACATATTTTCATGATGCTGTTTCCACCATATCTGAAATGTCATGTGATCTTGCATTTCCTTTTCACCCATATACCTCCTGCATATAGTACATATTTCTCTCTGCAGAAAATAAGCTTATAAAAGGACTTTATAATCTTAACAGAAAAAATAAAATAGCAAGGCAAAATTCAAATATGTTTGTAGTCACTATTCTTCACTTTTTTCTAGTTGAAAATGAAAATGTGAATAATGAGACTTCTGAAAACCTATCAGGAAAAATATGACCACAGACGTTCCTGTTGGGCCTGATTTAGACCCTCATATACTAGTTAATCCTTTATGGCAGTAAATTCTATTTTTAAAGCTATTTATCATTATTACCAATGATGACCAAACTCTTCATCTTGCAAACATTTCTTAGAAATCCTTTCTGTTAGAAAACAACCATTTTAACACATTTGTGTTTAAAAATAATGTGATGAAAGTGTGGGCAGCCAGTACCCACGTTGTGACCACCAGAACTAAACTAAGCAAAAAAGAAATTTAAATAGCTGGTTTTCTGAGATGGCTATAGGATTTTTGAGTCTGAGATCATGGAAGTAATTTATTTGAACAGATAAAGTCAGGGAAAAGTTAGTTATTAAATGTCAGGACCCCCCCCCAACATTGTCACAACTATACATGGCAGTTTTAGTCCCAAGCTTTGGGTTTTCTGAGATTCGTCTGGGCAACAAGATGTGACATTCACCTTTCCTGGCACCAGAGAAACAGACTAAATTTCTTTAGAGAGTATTCTCTTCTGTCCCTTTGTCTCAGTGTCACTCAGCTTGGCCTCACTGAAAAGATAAGGAGCATGTTCCACAGTACCTACAAGAGTGACCCAGTTTCCTTGCCCAGGTATTTCTACATCTGGCCCCATAATCCCGCAAGAAAGACAGTGGGGCCACTTTGAGAAAGGATAAAAATTCAGGTTTTAATCATTATGTCTGGCACATCAGTAAAGAGATGCATCTGTGCCAGCTCATTTGGAACAAAAGAAGTTTAAGGAGGGCCACTGGGCCCCTTGAATTGAGAAGGCCAAGTGTATGATTGTTACACATGGGACTGACTGACTAGCAGTCCATGGCATTTCATGAGCCCATTTAGCTTCTATACCTTTGGTGGTAAAATGAATCTCTATGAGTCACATAGCCACAGCCTAATCATAGTGGCATTTTCCATTCTGAAACTTGTCACCATGTCCTTCTTTCACATGGTCTTTTGAGCCACTCTTTCTCTTTCTTCTCACATCTTTCTTGTCAGCCCTCAGCTCTGCTTTTACTTTGCTTCTCATTTTCCACTCCATACAACTGGAACCGCCAGTACTTTTGGCACACCTGACATTCAGTGCTCACCTCTGATTCGTGGCATAGCTTGGCAATGCATTCTGTCCTTAGGCTATACCTGACACCTTCAGGTAGAAACAGGAAATCCTGAGACAGGTTAATCCAAGGTTCTGAGAGAGCAAGGTGTCTAACAGGACTCACCCAAGAAAATTCATTCCATTAACACAGTTTTGCCGAAGGCATTGCACTTGAGCAAATCAAGTGTGCTTTCCTTTTGCATCAATCTTCCCTTCATCCCCTGGTTAGTTTTATTTTATACAGATGAGCAGAGATGGAAAGAAAGGCTATTTAACAGGAGCCCTCTGGCTTACCATGGAACGACCTGGGTGGCACTCAATGGGATCCCATTGCCACAGCAACACTAATGAGCTGTGAGACAGTCATATCAGAAAGACAAGGGAGTGTTCCTGAGCACCGCTGTGCCCCTTTCCCCAAAAAAGAATGTCTTTGTTTTAAACAGGGGTGGACACAAGGATTACGACTGTAGCCTGGAGATTGCTGGAGTCAGTATTTGAATAAATACAGAATAAAGCACTGCTTGAAAAGGTCTCCATTTCTTGAGTTTTTAATCTAATTTAACCTTAAAGAAAATACTTAGGCAGCACTCTGCGTTTTGGAAGGTTTGAAAAAACTGAATAAGAAATCTTATGAAGAAAAACCTGATGTTCCTTGCACAGACATTTGTTACTATTACATTATCACACCCTAAACAAAGTTATTTAATAAAACTAGTAGATAGTAATTAAAACAAAGATGAAATGCATTGTGTGAAGAATTACTTATAACAAGGCATTATTAATGGTTCACATATGCCATGAATGATCATTGGAAGAGTGAGACTACCCAGTAGGTGAAATTACTTTTTCTCTGATCTTTCTGTGATTGACTTTCATTAATGAAATATTAATCACAGCTTAACATCATAAGCAGCCAACACTATTTTTCTTTCTTTTAATTTGAAAGAGAAAGGGGATGTTGGTCTTGTGTAGTGCTAATTCTCCTTCTAGGTGCTACCTTGGAATCTTAGAACACACTTACTGCATCTGTCTGTCATATGGGAAAATTCAGTGCAGACCCACTTTGTAGCCATCAGGATTCAAGCATATCTCTCCAACACCCCCTTAATGCCTAATGGCAGAGGCAGTGAAGAATTCAATTCTAGAGCTGAAGGGGGACTTTGAGATCATTCACTTAAGCAAATATTTTAGACTTGAGGAAATGGTCTAGGCCAAGAGAGGTAAAGCAACCAGAACAGGGTCACAAAACTGACCTGACAGATGGTTGTAAAACAGAAAGTTGGGAGCTTTTTAAATGTTTCAATTGCTTTTTTATTGTATTCTTACATTTTTAAAAAAATTTTCTCCCTACAGGAAGAGGGCAGAGTCTGACTCTAGAAAGAGCAGCATACCCAACAGTAAGGAGGTCCCTTCACACCATCCAACAGACCCAGTAGAACTGAGGCGCCTTAATTTTCAAACACCAGGTAAGAAGCAGGGCTCATCTTGTCCATAAGATAGTATTTACTGAAAGCATTTTGGCCGACTGATAACTGCTTTCAGAGATGAATGTCACTTTATTTAGAACAGTTTTGTTTATCCTGCTTTTTAATTGTAATATTATTGAGATTCACCAAACAGAAGTCTGGAAAGGAAATAAAGTTTGTTTTGCAAATCTGAGGTGGAATAGACAAGAGAAAACAAGTAATTCATCTTCAAATTTTGGAAACATTATAGTCTTATAAGAATATCTACCATTGTGGGGGATTAAGAGTTTATTATTTTTAATGATACCTATCTGTCAAGAATTCAGTTTCTCATCTTATAAAAGTGAATGGATGGATCGATTGATGGATGTCACATCATTCATTCTATTGGGAAATAACAAATTTATTCTGCATTTTCCTATTGATTTGTGTCTATATGAAGAAAGTGAAGAAAGGAGGATGGTGAGAGGGAAAGAAACAAAGTGAGATAAAAATTAGTTTCTTTTAAAATATTACCTATACTAAATGTCACTGGCCAAGTTGAGTTTCTTACTGGGGAGATACATAAAGTAACTGAGGATAAGAATACTTGTTTCTAAATATTAAATGCTTAAGAGGAAACCTATCTTTACTACTGAGGGGCATTTTGTACAGTACTGTTAATTCAAGACTAGCTCTATCTTGCTTTCTTTAAAATAAATTTTATTTATCTCAAATGAATGGAAAATAATAAATGATAAAGAGATCTAAAACTGAGTGGCACAGTCATAATGCCCAAGGACAATTAAGAAAATAAAGAGTTGATCTAAGAAGTGTGATTAAATTTTGGTTGTGTTATCATTCCCCAAGTTGTTGGCAAATGTTGTGTCACATGGACATGTTAACTCACAGTAGTATATACCTCAAATTTATCAAACTACACACTGCAGTGACTTACTCTGAATTGAAAATGTAGTCTATTATATTTGACATGTTTTCTTTTTTACCTGTGAATGTATCATGGTAATTAGTAACAAGTTGAAAGAAGTGTCTGGCATTTTCAAAGTGGCTATACAAACCATCATCATAAATGTGGGTTGTGTGTAAAATGCTATTTCAAATGAGGTTAGACTTTTTAAAAATCAGTTTTTACAAAGCAAAGATCTACCTCCATCAGCATAAAAGGCAGTAGAAAATGTTCATATAGCCAAAAATCTCCTGTGTGTATTTTCTAAAGGCTGATAAATGTATACTATGCACATGTAATGATGATTGAATAAACTCATAGAGTCCTTTGGGTCATTGTAATCCCTTAGATGCTCCCTGTTGAGTCTCTGTCTAGGTGTCCCATTAAGGCATCTTGATATTGAGTTTCTTGTAGTAAACCTTCTCGGTTCACTTTTTGAAATAGTAGTGTACTGACTTCTTTAGGCTGTTGGCAACTTCTTGATAATGGGCCCAGGAATTCATGTACTTTTCAATTTGACTAAACCAGGGTATAGAGGACCTAAAAGCCACAGAGATGATGCACTACATGATTCCTTTGCAAGAGCAGCATGTTGTGGAAATGGAGAAAATGATTGTTACTTAATACCTTGCTGCTCAGCCCTGCCCCCATCTCCTCTGGCTTTTATGGAAAGTATGATTTGTATTGGAATCAACCTTGGTCTTCAGGCAGAGATAGAAGCATAGTATAGGATGAGTGAAAAGGCAAAGATAGCTCCAAAAGAAAAAAAGAAAAAAGAAAAACAATAGGAGTGCTATCCTTCATCTACTCTGGCACTAACAGAATATTCCAGGCATAAATAGGAAGTAGGAAGGACGCCTGGGTGGCTCAGTCAGTCAAGCATCCAACTTCAGCTCAGGTCATGGTCTTACAGTTCGTGGGTTCAAGTCCCATGCTGGGCTCTGTGCTGACAGCTCAGAACCTGGAGCCTGCTTCAGATGCTGTGCCTCCCTCTCTCTTTTCCCCTCCCTGCTTTCACTTTGTCTCTCTCTCAAAAATAAGCATTAAAAGTTAAAAAAAAATAGGAAGTATGAATGAGAACTGTGTAGACAGGATTATTAGCAGAGTACAGGCAACTACAAACAAGGAAATAGAAATGCCTTCAACCGAGAGACCTCCATCTGGAAGTACTTCTCACTTTTACAGGTAATTTTGCAAATATGGTCAAATCCAAAAAAAAGTCTGTAAAGAATATAATCTCCCCAGTATATATGTGAATATTAGATCCATTTATGGAAAGAATCTATTAAATTTCATATAAGTCCTTGGAAAGGAGAATGAATGTTACATTTGAAGGGACATTGGTTAACTCACCAATAGCTTTACAAAATCACAGTGGGGACCTGAGTTTATAAGAGGTATCATTTAACTGAGGTTAGACTTATTACATCAAATGGGTAATGGAATAAAGTGGGCAAGATGAATAAAGAGGGAGAGGAGATTTAGTAGAGGAAGAGAATAAAGCAGGAGAAGTTGTCCTAAGGTCCTAGCACTTCTGCTCAGGAAGAAGCTCTGTGTTGTGCCTTTTAGCTCAGGTAAGCAATCTGCATGAGCTTGGCTTGTTGAATCAGTGTATTTCCCTCCCACGCTCTCTGATATGGCCTGCTGTCCTGAAAATTTCACCAGTTAAGAAAAAAAAAAACTAGACCCAGCTGTCAATGTGGAATTCATAGAAATGTGACCATTTGTTTCAATCAGTAGAGATTCTAAGCAATGGCTACAAATTGTCTAATTACTTGCCAAGGGGATTAGAGCAGAAGGCAGGGTTGTTAACCAAACCTTTCTGTGCTTTTTCCTTGCCTCTTGTTCACAAATAACCAAAGGCTCTCCTGGATGATGCAATAAAATGACCCTATAGTAGGAGTTACACAGCAAATGATATGACGCTCCTTAAGTTTTGGATTTTAAACCATTTCACTGTCTGAAATGTGCTTTTATATACATCATACCTTTGGAAATATAATCATTTATCCACAAACATAAAATTTGACAATACTTATTAATGGTATACCTAAGTAGAGGATTAGCCATCCAGATTTTAACTTCGAACAAATGACTTTCAATGAAATAAAAAACCTGTGAATTATATAATGAGGCCCTAGCACTGAACTTGTTCATGAAAGCAAATTTACTTCCACTTCTGATGGATCTGTTGAGGAAGATAAAATACCAAACAAACATTTCCATTTGAAATTCAGTAGGTATTTCAGAAGGTAAAGGAAGCACATCAGTCAGTTCACTAATTCTATGAATTCTCCTTTCTTTTCAAAAAATTCTTGGGGATGAGAAAACTATTTACTTTTAAGTTTTTATTCTTGTTGAAGAGCCTGGATATAAGGAGGCAGACATTTTCCCTCAATTCTACCCAATACTCCAAAGGTATTGAAAATACATTCTAAATTTCATATAAATACAGAATTCTGAACATGTAAGTACTTCAAAGAAATATACCTTGAACCTCAGTACCACAAACATCCCTATCTCTGGGTCAGGAAAAGAAATGTCAGAATTCTGTCCACTGTGTCTCCACTAAGGCACAAAGTAAAGGCAGAGAAAACTGTTGTATTCAGTATAAACATCTTTGCAAGGTTGTGGGATGTGGGGAAAAAACATGGTTTTAGTTCACTTTCCAAATTTCAAATGACAATATAGTTGCTGTATTAGTGAAACACTATATATCCAAGCATTTGAACAGGGTGAGGAAGACTCACATCTTCCTGACTGAGAGCAGGTACCTCTGCTCATAGGTATTTTCCATGAATGTGTTTATTAGCCAGAATACTGTGTGTTAAAGTTCAGGTGGCAGTATACAATAAGTTGTATTTAAAACCTGAATTACCCAATCTATTAAAATAATGTATAAGTCATCAGTTATTGGTGTACTGGCTCAGGCAGAACAAGTATGAAACATGTATTTCAAATACAATGTTTGTATCACCCGTAGCCTATAGAGTACCAGTGGGTAAGAAGGTATCACCTAGCTAAGGTTAGACTTATCACCTGAAATGGAAAATTGGATAAAATGAGTAAAGGAGAGAGGAGATGTTGTAGAAGAATATGCTAAAGTTACTAACTGGTAACCAAGTTTTACAAGTCTTTAAGGTCTGTAGAGGAAGGGGAAAATACTCAAAGATGATTTTAAAAGAATGCTGTATTAAACCTCATAAATCTTTGTGGATGGCAGAAGCTGGGTATGCATCAAGATGGATTCACAGATGAGTTACATGTTAAACAAAATTGAACTGAACTGTGCCCAGTCAGCCTAGGTTGGGAGGAAAAGTTCCCTTTTTTTCTCCAAAATTTCCCAAGTCGTCTTATTACCCTTACTTCTCAATAATTCTTTTTCTTGATTACAAAAGCAGCACATGTTTATTGGGGAAATTAAAATAGAAAATAAGCTTGCTAACAATTTTGTAGATAGGTTGTAGCTACACAGGTGTGCATTATAGCAAATATTTTTTATGTTTCAAAATTTTCATAAATTGGAAAAGGTGAAAAAAGCGCTTTTAGAAAAGAAAACCTACTCTATGTCCCCATGCTTCTAAGTTTTCTTTTCTTTTTTTGGACATATTTAAAATATAAGTAAAAGATTTCCTATAACTACTCCAAATTTGCCCTTTAGAAATAGCCACCATAAGTATCCTTCTAGACTTTTTTACACGTATATACAGTTCTTTAATTGATAAAAATTGTATAGCAGGTATATAGACAGATAGAAAGGTGCAAATACATAAAATTGTCTGGTTTAAAATTTAACTGTAGGGGCGCCGGGGTGGCTTAAGCGTCCGACTTCAGCTCAGGTCACGATCTCGCGGTCCGTGAGTTCGAGCCCCGCGTCAGGCTCTGGGCTGATGGCTCAGAGCCTGGAGTCTGCTTCCGATTCTGTGTCTCCCTCTCTCTCTGCCCCTCCCTCGTTCATGCTCTGTCTCTCTCTGTCTCAAAAATAAATAAACGTTAAAAAAATTAAAAATAAAATAAAAATAAAATTTAACTGTATAAACATAAACCTTTTCCCAAGTTAGTGTGTTAGATTTTATCTCCTTAGCAGCCAATGGTATTGATGTTATTCTGTTCTACAGATGACACAAAATGTAGTGGCTCATTCCTTATTAATGGGAGCTATTTTCCATGTTTTACTCTTGCAAATGATACTGCAGTGAGCAGTACTGAGCCCGCATCTTTTCACCTCTTTGTTGCTACCTCCAAATGTTAGACACCTGGAAATGGCGATTACAGGGTCCTAGGGTAGGCACATTTACTATTTTCATAGAGACTGCCAATTACAGAGTTTTCTGAAATATTGTAAAAAAGCCTTTACTTGCAGTGTAGCAGCCGCTCTGAGCCACAGCCTGCAGCATTGAACAGAATGATGAAAATAAATATAATATCATCCCAAGATGGTGATGAATAAGAAAACCAAAGAAGCTACTGATATGTGTTCATATATCTACTTTTTCCTCAACAAAGCAAATTTAGAATTTCAGCATCTGAGAGAAATAAGCCTTCTTTCTAGTACAAAAAAAAAAAAGTTGTATGAGAACACACAGCTAATGGCCTCATATTGTATACCAGCCACCACCTTTCCCTGTGCCTGTAAAATTCTTCCTCCCTGTGCCCTTTCATTGATTTGTCAGTTTCCATCAGAAATTTTCTTCATTTTTTCCTGCGAATTTCATTCTTCCAGTATCTGTACTCCTTCTCACATGCCTCTCTCTGCAAACCCCCCACAAAAAAAATAAATAAATAAATAAACTTCAAACAACAACAAAAACTTCTAGAATGTGTACTTGCACCTTTTAAGAAAAGAAATTTAAAAATTGATGATCAGATGTACAACATAAGAGCCTCATTTTCATTCTGAGGATGACCTTAATATGTTTTTCCCTAAAGCATACATGGATGGTAGGTGATTGATGGGCTGTGAAAAACAAAACCAAACTGGTAAAAAGTTACCGTATCAGAAATAGCAGTATCAGCAGCAGAAATGTCTGCACAGCAGCTGAATGGGCTGTAAAAGCTTCTGAGGCATCTCTTCTGATCCATTAGTGCTATTAATTGGATCAATGCTAACAAGATCCATTTTTATACATATATTTATCTTCATATTTTGTACCATAAGAAACTTACATATATGACCTTGCTTAAGAACACCATGTGTGTTCTTTGTATGTTATACCTCAAAAACTATGGTTCGTTGCATAGAAATAGTACATTTTTGATATAAAGAAATACGGTTTGTTCAAATTCTCCATTTTGAGAAACCTATGTAAAAATGAATTTTATTTATGCTCTCCACTGCTTACCTGAAAAAGCACTCTTGGAACACCTTTCCCTTAATGATGATCCTAGTCATGGATTAAGTCAAATTCTCATTACTGTCCTTCCACATAGCAATTATATCTTATAAATCAGTGTTCTCTTTTGCCTTTAATTCATTATTCATTTGTGAGACAAATTGTAAACATAGAGTATTTGTATATCATTCAGAGTACTCTAAAAAGTACATAAATTATGTTAAAATCTGACCATTATTTTACAAACTAATTTTCTCCCTGTGACTGTTAACTTAGTGAACTACATTTTTGACACAGATGCATCACTGATTTGATGAACAAATTATTTTCTCCCTGTTCCATGACCACAAATTGTTCTCCACACTTCATCACAGTTTTTTGGAAAGGAAAACCATGAAGAGAGTAGTATTGAATCATCACACATATATCCTAACATAAAAAAAAAAATCATCTAAAAGATGTTCACCATCATTAGTGACCTCAAAATCATTACTTAGCAAAATAATTATACAGTGGCTATTGGTATTAGATGCAAGATTTTTAAAAATTTAAAAATAAGGCAAGTATTTGGTAACATCTCTCTCTAGATAAAGTTATTTGAAGATATTATTGATTAGATTACTTAGCAAAATAAAACAACTTTTAGAAGGCAAAAGCATTGTAAATTGAGCTTTTGAAGAAATCTGCCAAATACTACTACAGTTTTTTAACACTTTTTAAAATGTATTTATTTATTTTGAGAGAGAGACAGAGAGAAAGAGCACAAGCAAGGGAAGAACAGAGAGGGAGAGACAGAATCCCAGAGTCACACGGTTAGCACAGAGCTCCATGTGGGACTCAAACTCATGACCATGAGATCATGACCTAAGCTGGAGTCAAGAGTCAGACGTTTAACCGACTGAGCCACCCAGGGGCCCCTACAGTTTTAACATTTTGAATGTATACAGTTAGTATATTTTTAGTTCCGGTTCTCATGGAAACCCACAACATTTTGACAAGAGGTGACTGGAAAATACAGGTGTGTGTAGGAGTGCCTTTTACCTCTTCCCCACCATGGGGCATATCTTTAAATGAAGCTATTATTGACACATTTTCTATAAACTGAGGATGCTTGAGATCTCTGTGTCAGGACATAAATAGCTCAAACATTCTCACAGACCCATATTTATGTACATGGCACCACTCCTTCAGGATGTTAAGTGGTATAAGAGACAGTATGGCATAATGAAAAATGTCCTAAATGAGAAGTGACAAGGTCTAGGATCAAATCCTCCACGTAGCCTTAGTTTTACTAATAGTGATGACCTTGTGAAGTCATTTTCCTAACTGATAAAATTAATATGGAAAGGAAGAAGAAATAAATGAACTCCCAAGGGGTGACCCATGCAGGAAGTATACATTGTCACACCCCACCATACACACCTGATGTCTAGCCCATGGTCTTGTGGATACAAGCATGATGTTACTCTCAACCTACTTGGATTTTAATTTACACGAGAAAGGAACATTTTGCTGTTTTAAAACAGAGGTCACAATTTAGTTAGCCAAATGTGGCCTGCAGAGGTCCTGTCTTTGACTCCCACTGGGTTTCAGCAAAATTTTGAGGCAACAATGAAAACATATCATAATCTGTGTTTGCAGTTGCTACTAAAAACCTGAAAAATCTTACCTCATGGCTCTGCAATTCTCCCTGGAAGATATCGACTAGAGCTGAATAGTTTGACCCTTGTACAAGTTCTCCACAATCTACACCAGCCCTAAACATGACCCTGACATTGAGACTGAATGTCAGTTGCCATTCATCTCATGCATATTTTTATTTTGCATATAATAGAAAAATATTCTTTTCTAGAGCCTCCTTTGAAAGTAAGGAAATGAAAGACAGTCATAGAAGGCTGCTTGCTGCAAGGAAATGAGTATGAGTGCATTTGTTTGTGAAGGTGTTTGCTATGCCCTACCTTGTCATCTTCAGTCATTTACCTTACCAATCTGTCCCCTTCAGCCCCTGAAGACTTTGCGCCCTGCTTGAGAAGATTGTAACTGCCATTCCAGAATTAATACAGTAGTAAGATGCCAAAACCACTTAAGATTTTATTTACTAGATGGACTAATGCATGAAGTCATTTATCTTTTCTGGACTTCAGAGTCTTCTTGTGTAAAATGAAAATGCTGGGCTTAAGTGATCTCTAAAGTACCTCTCAGCTTAAAATGCCATGGTTTTAAAGTTCCAGTTCTTATAAGGAAGCCCTCATGACATTACTATCACAAATATGTATCCTATAAAAATTAGCCATCATGGCTTTTCCTCCAACCTAAGGCAAATTTCAGTGACTACATCCATTTTTCATGCTGACAGAGTATATTGTGGATATTATGGCTCCAGAATGAGAACACTGTTCAGTTTCAACGTGTGCCTTTAAAGTGCACTTATGTTGTGCATTTGTAGCTTTGAACTGATAAGGTCATGACCCTGGCAAGTCCTTATCAGCTGTGAGCTGCAATTCAAGTTCTTTGCTACTAATAATAGCTAAAGTATTAAAGCATGCTCAATAGAGAATCAGAGCAAATTCAAGGTATTACTGAAAAAAAGCATATTGCATTCTTGTAAACTCCAATAAAATTTTTGAGTGGAAAAAAATGAATACATGGAGTTACAGCGCCCCCCCCCCCCCAACAAGATAATTTCCATTGGACTGGGAGCCATGGCTTCAGAGCTTTAAAAAGATCAACACCTGGTTCACACCCACAGAGATTCTGACTTAATTGGTCTGGTGTGTAGCCTGGAAAAAAGGAATTTTAAAGCACCTCAAATGATGCTAATGTAAAAATTCTTTTCTAATAAAATATTGGTTTGTAGACTGTGAGAAATACCCATGTTGCCCAAACAAAAGATTGAAAAGATACTATAGTGAGGTCAACATCACAGTTTTCTTGGTGTCTGCTTATCTATTCAGACTCTAACATGCTTGATTATATCATATTAAATTGTTTCCATGATGGACAATGGAAAAGTTTGGGAGGGAATCAAGATCCTTGGTGATTCTTTCCTGGTATGAGCTGGAGTTTCATGTTAGAGGAATTTCATCCTTGATTTATTACATAGCATAATTTTTATGATGCTGTTTATTTGTTTCAAATACATAACATAGCATCATACTTTTTGGTTAGCTAAAGAAAATGGTATTGAATTTAAATAATTCAAAAAGTAGACAATTCAATTGCATGCATTTTCTGTTTTGTAGAAGTAAATGTTCCTTAGATCTCAAAGAGAAGTTACAAGAACTTTTAGAACCTTTGCCTGTGAACTGTGTAGAAGAGACCCTTCTCTGTTCCATATGTTTAGAAATCCTATCTACATGAGGTACAAGTGGTAGTTATAAAGAAGGAAGTGACTCCAGAATTTACCTAGCTCTGCGGTTTTATTTTACAGATAAAAAAAAATGAGGTTCTTGATAATGAGTGATTTGTCTCTATTAGGAGATGGCAAAACCAGAAAGAGAACTCCTACCCATATTCTAGTCTAGGATGTCTTCTCCTATACCATCAGAGTCCTACACGTTCTCCTCCCCTTCCTGTTGAAACATCCATTCTGGCGTTTTTACTTGTCAAGAATTTTGGTGCAACATAACACATACTTATGTGTCTTAAATGATAGTTCTTGAATGCTAAGGTATCTGTATATTATATATACGTCCTGATTTAGAAGGTGATGAGTCAGTACAGGCTTACTTGCATTTCTGTATAACCAGCTTCCAAAGTAAATATGTTGATCACATCTTTGGTTGATTATTATGGTCTTCTACTGCTGTTATACTAATACTTTTCCCATCTCCAACTGGCTTTACTTTTTGCAGCTTTGAGCAGTAATTCAGTCCCCTACGCCTCCCTGATTGGCTCTGTGTCCTCCCTCTCTAGCCAAACCACCACTCAGTCCATATATGATAATAACTCTCTCCCACGATTCGCTCGAAAAGGTCTAAACATCTTTGTCTCTTTATTTTCTCTGTTGAAGCACTGTAATGGATGTCCACATCATTCCATTTCCATTTCCAGATAAGCCTAGAGTCTCTTGTGCCTTTGCATTTCCATTCTTGTCATTGGGGGTGCCTCATCTGGATAAGATCACTTTATTAGACCACTGTCACACATCTCCTCCCTCTACAAAATGTAAATTAGTTCAATTCTACCATCTATTTGGAAAAGTTCCAGAAATGGCCTCCAACTTTTTGATCCAAATACACAATTATATCAGCAACAAAGAATTTCTACTTCTAAGCCAACTCATTTTTATTGGATCTTCCACCAAGATTTTAGTTGACTGGAAGCCATAAATGCTAAAACACCACCTATCATAGCACTGTGCAAAAATGATGAAATTGTCTAGAAGAAGCAAAATAGTTTTTTACTTACCAGAAGTATTGATAATTTGGCATTTGAGATACAGGAACTTACTGGGTGGCTTTCAGTAATGGCACAATTCCTAAACTGCCCATAAAGTAATCACATGTCATGTTGACTTAATGGTCACCATTCCATAGCCTAACACCTTCCAGAGAGTCTCAGGACAGCAGAATGTCAACATGGCCTCCAGTTTGAGCTCCTCCCCCATTCCTTTTCAGTTTCAGAGGCTTCCCTGGGGGCATGCTAGTTCAAGTTTTTCTAGCCAGCTGGAATTTGTATCCATAAGACATGAGTCAGCGATGCTCTCTCATGGTACTTATAAAAAATTCATCACAAAGAAATAAAATGTAAATCACATGAAAAGCGAGAAAACATTGGAAAGACCCAGGAATCACCAAATTAGTGATAGATTATTTTTAACGGAATCTGTGAAACTAATCTCACTTCAGCTGGCAGACGGAACTAAGACGTGCCGCCCCTGTCACTGCTTTCTTTCTTTTTCCATCCTCTTTCACTCCTTGTCCTTTGACCATTTGCTCACTCTCTTGCATTCATTTCCCATTCATGGACAAAGATGTTTACACCTGAAGTAGATTGTAGGTTTGCTGGGAGTTGAAACTTGGGGACCTGGGGCAAATACCATAAAGCTGTTAGTGTGTGGCCATTTATAAATGTCCAGGTGAAGGCCACGGCCCCAACCTCTACAATCTGCTACTAGTGGAAACATTTTTGAAACTCAGTTTGGTGTCTGATTTTGTCATCAGTGATTATCGTCTATGAACTGTGGTGCATGCCATTCTTTGTGCCCATGTTTGCATGTGAATGTCAATCACCTTCAGGTATGTGAACTATTAAAGCGATCTTAATCAAGTCACAATGTATAGTGAATCCTGTAAAAACATGTAGTGTTTTTATCAGTCCTTTACAAAAGTATATCAGACTATCCATTTCATTTTTTTTAACAAATCCGTTCTATTTTATTTTATTTACATCATCATTTCCTTTGCAGGTTCAGATGATTCCGGTTACCCTGGTAACCTTCATTCTTCAAGTTAGTTTTCCTTGATTATGCATAAGTCATTTTATGTTTCCTATCAAGCTACTACTCTTTCCCTTTTAGGCCTTTCTCAGTGTCTGTTTTCTTAGTTCACTTTACACCATTTAATTCCACACGATTTCCATTTCATACAGTGCAGGAGAAGGAGTTTGAAATGACATAACAGTCATTACTCAAAGCAGAAGTTGACATCAAGCCTGACTGTCAGTTTTCTCCGCTAGCTAACTGCATTAATTCATAGCACAATAACGCTTTCTTTTACACTAGGAGTGTTAGTTTGGGGATCATGCTTGGTGACTTTTCATTTGGCTACAAAATTCATCCTTCCAGAGCATGTCCTGCTTTGAGTAACCAAACTATCTGCCTGCTTCCTCACATTAAACATCTTTACTACTCACATGTCTTCAGGCCATTTCTAACTATAGTATTCTCTATATTTTGGAATAGTTAGCATCGTTTTCATTTGTTTTCAAATGTGTTTCTTCTTTCCTTTTAATAGGTATGGCTAGCCATCCTCCAATTCCTATCTTGGAACTTGCAGATCACATTGAAAGGTTGAAAGCAAATGACAACTTGAAGTTTTCCCAGGAATATGAGGTATTTCAGTGTGTTTATACTTGACAATAATTTCAAGAATTGCCCCCCTTTTCTTTTTGACCATATTGTTAAAAAAATAACTTCATCAGTGCTTTTTCTTTTAAATATGACTCCAAATAGGATATAAAAGTTGATAACAAATAGGCGACTGAAAAGTGTCTGTACAATCAATATAGTAGTTGCCCTTTTAAAAGGTGTTTATATTCGGTGTTAATGAGGTTGATTTTTCTTTTCTGGTTTTAAGTTCATATACTATATTGTATTGATAAGCTTCCTCGTATATCAGATAGGTGCCAAATATATTGATTCATGGCCAGAGGCCTCCCTGAAAACGCATGATGACAGGGAGTAAGTTGATATTTTTCCATACACTTAGTTTTCCATGGCCTGAAAACCCTTTAATTATGTCCATGTTCATGTCCATGTCCATGTATGTGTACATGATTTTACCCTTCAGCCTTAAAATAATGCTAGAGTTAATATTAAGATAGCCATATGTTCCTGGAATATTGCCTATTTTTGAAACAATGGTGAACTGAATAGTATCTTAAAATTTCAGAATCCTTATAGATTCTGTGTGAATGCTTGATGAAAGTGAATGAAAAGTCTTTGTATATTTGTGTGTATTTGGATATTGTGGTATTTATCAAGCAGAAAGTTTTAAAATTGAATTTTCTGATATTCCCCAGCGACAGGGACTCATACTGAAACCAACTCATGAATTGATAACTGAACCATCATTATTCTTTTAGGCCAAGTTTGACTTAGCATAAGATTAAAAAGTACAACTCAAGCCTTATTGTGCCAAATAACAACAGACTGTTGGGTGCCTGAGCAGTCCAAATACCACCATGAAGAGTTTCTACTGATTTACCCAATGGGAATCTTAAAACACATCCCTGTTATCTCTCTTGGTTTCTGTTGTATCAACTCTTTTCTTTCTCAATATTTTATTTAAATTCCATTTAGCTAACATACAGTTTACTGTTAGGTTTAGGTGTAGAATTTAGCGATTCATCACTTACCTACAATACCTGGAGCTCATCACAAGTGCTTATTGTATCAACTTTAAATGCAGCTGTTGGACTAGACAGCTCTCAGTCCCTACCAGTCCTAAGATTCTGTCCTTTCAGTGAGAACTTCTAAGAGGGGCCCCAAGCTCTAGTGACTACATGGATATTAACTACATGAAGAAGCTCCATGTAAGAGAATGTGGAGCAGTGGGATCTGTGGTAATCTGGATATTTGCATGGACTTTCTGAAGTCTTCAAATCTTCAGTTTTTGATTATTTTAAATTACTATGCTGACTCAATAAAATGTGTCAGTAGCCCCATGGTCCTCCAGCTTTAAACCACTAGCAATATTTGCATCACTCAAACAATCTCAGTTGTATCCATGGTCTACAGTAACCAGCCTCCTTTAAAGTGGAATTTCTCTAGAAATACTACATGTAAAGATACTATAATAATACTCATTGAGGGGTGCCTGGGTGGCGCAGTCGGTTAAGCGTCCGACTTCAGCCCGGTCACGATCTCGCGGTCCGGGAGTTCGAGCCCCGCGTCGGGCTCTGGGCTGATGGCTCAGAGCCTGGAGCCTGTTTCCGATTCTGTGTCTCCCTCTCTCTCTGCCCCTCCCCCGTTCATGCTCTGTCTCTCTCTGTCCCAAAAATAAATAAACGTTGAAAAAAAAATTAAAAAAAATAATAATAATACTCATTGAGCCATTAGATCAGAAGTGCTCCTTGAAAGTAGTTATGAACTGCATGCTGCCAATGTTCCCATTAAAAACTCCCCTAGTAGCCGTTGACATGATAGCCCACACTGACTTTTCACCATTTATCATGACGATGGTCTATGATTAAAGCTCCCTGGGCATGAATTGACTCTACTGTGCCTTAACAGCCATGAAGGAGATAGTTAAGTGTTGTATTCATCTGTGATAATGGGATAAAGACCTCTATGTAATATTTTAGGCCACAGAGCAACATTATGACAAAAAAATTATTTCACTTGTTATCTTTCATACAAATTTGAATAGATTTTTTTTACTAGCTTATAGTAAAGAACATGAAAGAAAGACAAGGCACATTACCTTCAAACATCTAATTATTTTGGCACAATCCCTATGAATTAATGATTACTCAGACTTCTCAAGAGGCATGAAACAAAATTTGCTACTCTGACTCTAACACTGAAACAGAGGTTGAAGACATGGAAGCTGTTTGTACTTATTCTGAGGTCAGAATAGGAGGAAGTAGGTTTAGATTATGGCCCAGTGTTTTTATATCATGTGAGAGACTTCCTTTATTATAAAGAAAATTGGGCTCAGACATTGGATTTAATGATAGCTGGAGGAAGGGACCTGAGAAATTAGTAGCAAGAGCACTGTATATTAAAAATAATTATAAATACTTACAGTTTTCACTTTCTGATATGAGACTGTAAAGTTTTACTTGAACTTAAGTAGCCATGATTTGAGGATGACATATAGAATGCAGGGAATAAAGTTCTCCTGAAAGTTGGTATCACTCTCAAAGCCATCACATTAGCTGGTGAATCTGTAGACTGATACAGAATAGTAGGTATAGATCTTACCAGACAAAGTCTTAGCTAATGACTGTGAAAATTTTGGAAGTCTAATTAAAATTCATATTCTTGGTCCCAGCACCAGAAATGCTGGTTTAGTAGGTCAGCCATGATAACCAGGGATGTCTGTTTTATTTTTTTTTTAAGTTTCATTGAGTTGTGACTGACATATAACATTGTACTAATTTGTAGTATACAACATAATGATTTGATATATGTATATATTACAATATGATTACCATAATTAGTTGAGTTAACATCTATCACCTTACATTTTTCTTATAGGAACTTTTAAGATCTACCTTTTAGCAACTTTCAAATATAAAATATTGTTAACTATAGTCATCATGTTGTATATTACACCTCTGGGACCTATTTATAACTAGAAATTTGTAGTTTTTAACCACCTTTAACATTTTCCCCTATCTCCCACCTGTTCTCTATTTCTATAAATTTGTTTTTTTAAGATTCCACATATAAGTGAGATCATACAGTGCTTATCCTTGTCTGTCTGGCTTATTTCATTTAGTATATTCCCCTCAAGTTCCATCCATGTTGTCACAAATGGCAGAATTTCCTTCTTTCTTTATGACTGAATAATAACCCAGTGCATATACATGCAATGACCTGAGCTGAAGTTGCACGCTTTACCAACTGAGCCACCCAGGCGCCCCTGTTTGTTTTTTGATACTTAGTTGCATGAGTTCTTTGTACACTTTGGATAGTGACTCCTTATTAGATATATAATTTTCAAATATTTTCTCCCAGGGAATGTCCATTTTAAAAGAGCACTTCAGGGGACTTTGATGCAGGTGCTCTGAAGGCTTCAATTTAAGAAACATTATTGGTTTAGGATAATATATGACAGAGCATCATCCTCCAGCCTTCATTTCACCATCCCCTGAAATGGCAAATAAACCAATGTATAAGATTCATTTGACAGGCATCACAGTCGACATTACCATTATCAATATCATAGACATAAATCCTATTTGTAGTAGACTCATTGTAAGTCACTACAGCTCCTACAGTCTGCTTAAGGGGGGGAAAGAAGACTTAGCTTTATTTATTATAAATTATCTACTTATTATGAATTTATTTTTTAGAAATTGTCTATTATAGAGCCAAATGCTAAAAATGTAGCTATGCTTCAAACACTGTTGTCTCTAACTAAGGTATTTTGGAGATCACCCAACATCCTCTTTGAAATTTTTATATTTGTACTTTTTATCTGGACTGACTGCATTCTTCCCATTGCATGTGCCAACTTCTTTTGTTTCTCCCACCCATGTATAGAAAATGTGGCCTTTGATCATATTTTCATTAACAGAGAGTCCCCCTAAAGAGGCAACAATTTTCTTTCCAGTAAAATTCCAAATGTAAGAGAACAAACTCTGAACTCCAATTGACTCATTTTGTTGTGGAGACAAACATGAGGACATAGCTGCTAGCAGTGCACCTATTTAGATCTTGCTTCTTCCTTCAGTTCAAAAAAAGGAAGTTACTATGGAAAGGGGCTTGTGAGCTTGGAGGAGGAACCAGTAATTATCCACCATACTGCCACAGGAAAGCACTATGCTAAGTTCTGGGAGGAATGTAGAATTTATAAGAAACCTTTACTTCCAGGAAGTCTAGAAGGCAAAATTAATGTGTACATGCAAAAATAATAAAAAGAATACCAAGTTGCTAATTCGAAATACTAATGGAATGCTTTTGGGATTTAGTAAAGATCAGAGTGAGATGAGAAACTGGGCAAGGTATTGAAGAAAAGGTGGTACCAGTAGTGGAGCTAAGAAAAGGAGTGAAGAGTATTTTGTGGTAGGAAAGATCAAAGGCACTTTCAAGGATGCTCTGGACTTTTACATTCAAAGTGTGGACTACAGAATAGCAACATTAGCATCCCTGGGAGCTTATTAGAAATGCAGATTTTTAGGCAGTATCCGAAACATACTGAATCAGAATCTGCATTTTAACAAGGCATCCTGGTGATAAGTTTGTATAAGTATATTTGGAGGTGGGGGAAGCACTAAGTACACGTGTTGTGATGGATCAAATTGTTTCTGGTGGGGAGTTGGGTGAAATGAAGTCAGGCAATGAACAGGGGCAAGAATTGTAATGAGCTTTCATTGCCAGACACCATTGGCAAGGCTGGGGTGGATTGATGGTGGAAAGAATATGGACTTTGGACTCAGACACATTTATATTCTGATTTGAACACTTGGTATGGCTGTAACCTTGCATAATAATGTAACCCTATGAGTTTCTCATGTGTAAAATGTGTTACTATGAGAATTAGAGAATATGTATGCATATTTGTATGAATTTCAATACATACTTGTAGGGTGTGTGTGTGTGTGTGTGTGTGTGTAAAATAAGGGGCTCAATAATGGTAGCTGAAAGGTTGCACTAATTTTACGTAGCCAATGAAAGATTTTATAGTGAAGTAATTGTTTGTATTTATTTATAAATTAATAGTGTTAAGCTCCTATCATACCTACCATCAAGTACTGTACTTTCTCATTGAACAGGCCTGTCAGTGCAAAATTATAATAAAATATAATCAGTCCTATGCCCAAAGTTCTTCAAAGTATGATGAAAATACAGAGCACACTTACGTGGTGGTTTCTTAGGAAATTAATCTGTCATCCATGTACATAATGGAAAAAAAAAGAAAATGGAGACAGGAAGAATAATTAGGGGACTGTATATCAATTCTTACATGTTCAAATTATTTAAGCATGCAAATATTATTGTTAGAAATGGAGATGTTTGGGGAAGCTGGGTGTCTCAGTTTGTTAAGTGTCTGACTTCAGCTTGGGTCATGATCACGTGGTTTGTGGTTGGGCCTGGCATCAGGCTCTGTGCTGACAGTGCAGAGCCTGCTTGGGATTCTCTCTCTCCCTCTTTCTCTTCTCCTTCCTGTCTCTGTCTCTGTCACTCTCTTAAAATAAATAAATAAACTTAAAAAAAGAGAGTTGGTTCACTGTTGAGTGGATATATTCACCCCATCCCCACTAGTCAAGACCTCAACACAAAGGCATCCCAGTGGTCACTAGCAAGAAAAGCTACAAAGTCAGAGAAGATGTGAAACCATCTCCCAATTTGGTCTTCAAGTTGCAGTTCCCCATAGAAATAATCCCAATATCCATACTGTACTTCAGGTACATTATAGACTTCATACATGGGTTGAGATAATAACCTCTTTTTAAATATAGTTACAACTGCACAGTTTCTTCCAACTTCCTAACAGCTGACTTACAAATAGATGTAAGTAGTTATCTGCCATCTAGCCTCAAATGAGTGATAACTATCTCTCTCAGTAATGTTATCTTAAACATAGATATTAAAACTACTCTGAAGAGCAGTCTTTTTGTTGGATCAGAGCAGAGTGAGAAACTGTGCTGCTCAGAAGGCCTACCTTTGACCTCTTCTGTTCTCACCATAAAACCCAGTACCAGTGTCTTTGCTACCATCTGTGGATGTGTATTATCTTTTATCTCAGCACTCAAGTGTCCTCCACCATTTAGCATCCAGATGGGCTGAGGTTTTCTTCCTGTACTCATGGCAACACTCTCACATTTCCTGTCTATGCAGATGATAATAAGCCTCTTATCTGAAACATTCCAGATATTGGTGTCCTGTCTTTCTGTTTTAGTAACAGCATGTATGTGGCACCTTTGTCTAGAAAGCTAAATTTTTCACAATACTCTAGTGGGACAGGTAACAGAAAAAGATAGAATATTTCCTTCATGAATAAGGAAATATATCAAGACAGTGCCAAGACATATAGAGATATCTAAAAATGCTGCTTATATCATATTTTTACGTGCTTAGAGCTGAACCTCTGTAGTTGAACCCTTTCATCTCAGGG
The DNA here is from genome assembly GCF_018350175.1 of Felis catus. Lineage (NCBI taxonomy): Eukaryota > Metazoa > Chordata > Mammalia > Carnivora > Felidae > Felis > Felis catus. The sequence continues at coordinate 34,002,655 of NC_058380.1, read as the reverse complement.
ATAAAGAACAAAGTTGAGAAAGGAGTGACATGCCTAGAACGTGGCTGAACCAGATCACAAATTTATTCCTTCTTTTTTCTTTTTAAAGTTTATTTATTTACTTTGCGAGAGAGCAAAATTGTGAGTCAGGGAGGGATAGAGAGAGAGAATCCCAAGCAGACCCCCTACTGTTGTCAGCACAGAGCCCAATGTGGGGCTCGAACTTAGGAACTATGAGATCACGACCTGAGCCAAAACCGAGAGATGGGTGCTTAACTAGTAGGCCATCCAGGTGTCCCAAATTTATTCCTTCTTATTGTTAAAAGGACGCTGTGCCTCAACCTATCTGCTCTAGAGACCTAAATATTTTGCTGTTTTCTTCTTACTATGGCCTGATTTATAGAGCCCAGAAACCTAAGTCCCCAACTAGATCAGTATTTATACTAAAAATTTCCATGAAAATATCATGGTTACCAATTTGTGCTGCATGACTATCCCTGGGAAAACCCAGTGGTTTTCCCGACATGCTTCCTATGACATTTATTTTCTCCATAGTTTCTTCATTCCCAGAGGTAAATATTACATTTCTTTGTAAAAGGACAAAACTGTCATCAAAGCAATAGCCACAAAAGAAAATATTTCTATTTTCCCAAGGAATAGGCTCTTGGTATATTTGGCCATGTGTGCCACAGTGCATCTGTCGGCCTAAAGCATTCATTACTAAATGTTTCATAAATCTCCAAGCATTCATAATGTAGAACCACTTGTCAGTTCTGCTTTCAATTAGTTTATAATTTATCTGTAAACTCATGAGGATGGACATGCATTAGAGCATTACACAGATACAAATAAGAAACCAGACACACACAGATGATTTTTTTTTCCAGCTTTGAAGGTACTGAATTTTTTCGAAGTGGCTCCTCCGACTTACTTTTCTGAAGGAAGAAAGTAGTAGATGACAGAGATCTGTTTTCATCTCTCTCTCTCTCTCTCTCTCTCTCTCTCTCTCTCTCCTTCTCTCTTATTTTTTTTAGTTCATTTATTTATTTTGAGAAAGAGGGAAAGTGGGGTAGGGGCAGAGAGAGAGAGTCCGAATCCCAAGCAAGTTCCGCACTGTCAGCACAGAGCCCGATGCAGGGCTTGAACTCATGCATGAACCATGAGATCATGACCTGAGCCGAAATCAAGAGTTGAACACTTAACCTACTGAACCACCCAGGAGCCCCCTTATTTTCATCTCTTAGGCAAAGTTGAAGAGTGGAATAGACCAAGCAAAAGCCTTAATTTTTAAATATTGATACATGAGCCACATGAGATAATAGTTTGTTTTTTAATTTTGAGCAAATATGGTAGCTTGTGTGATGTAATGAGAAAAATAAATGATTTCATAAAATGAAAAGTAGTAAGAACTACTACTTTTAAAAACCACTACGTTTTTTATACTGGGCTGGGTAAACCAGCTTCCTTCATGGGGGATGAATGGCTAAGTTTACTATTCCAAACCACAATCTCCTGATATTCTAGGATCAGGGGCTTGGGTGAGGAAGCCGTTACCTACATCCTTGAGTACGCAGCTGTTTTACTGCCTGGGCCCAAACCCCTCTGCCTGCCATTCAGGGCCCTATGACCAATTGACCTCAATGACCAATTGAGCTAATAGTGAGAATAGGGTGGCACAGTGGCTAAGGACATAGGCACTGGATTCCAGCTGCCTAAGTTTGGCTGCTGGATCAAGCTGTATGACCTTATGTGAATAACTGAACCTCTGTTTTACTTGTTTCGTGTCTGCAAAGGAACTAATCTTAACACCTCATATGTAATTAAAAATAAATGGATACATATAAAATGCTTAGCAGAATCCCTGATAAAAGTGCTTAGTAGTCTCAGTAGCTATTATTTCATTAAATACAGGCCCATCACTTGTAAGATGCACATCAATTTCAGAGATGTTAAAATGTGAAAATAATGTATGTATTAGACTCAGTGAAAACCTGGCCTCTTCCCATCCCTTTCATTGGTCAAATCCATAGTACTTGGTTGAATTCAATAAAATAAACAATACTAAAGGAAGAAAAAAGAAAATTTGCTAATTTGGTGCACTGTAATTGGCACTTACTATGTTGCCTTTTCTTTTATTCTGATCATTCTTGGTATTGGAATAGAAGCTTCTCCTGGTCAGGTGTTAGGCCTTCCTTGTGTGCTGCTGGCCACCTGGTGGGAAGCCCACCACTGGGCATGCAGCAGATAATTAACCAAAGTGTGTGTCTGGATCGATTTCTAACTAAATTTACAGTTCACAGAAGCTCTTTGTTGTGATCAAAATTGCTAGTACCAACAACAGGAGTGAATAGAACAAAGAATGTCTCTCTGTAAAAAGAGCTGCTTTTCTCAGTTGACATCCCCACCTGATTTATCAGCGGTGAAGCCTTATTTTCAGAACTTTTCTCTCAGAAAATAGACTGTTATTATCTTTAGACAGTACAGAAGTGAATACATTTTAGTACAGACCCCTCAGATTTAACTCAAAAGTACCTACTGATTAAACTCTCAGTACAGTTTTTATAGTCAGGATGGGCCTCCCATTTGGCAATCCGAGAAGATGGAGGGGGGCCGGGGTTGGATCATAGCTAAGAACCAGCATCACCGAGTAAGATATAAAAGTACAGAGAGTCTCTTCCCAGCTGGCTGCCATTCTGCACCTTGTAAACAAATCTGGTAGGACACAAAGAAACAGCAGCTCCCCTCAGAAGAAACACATCCAAAACCAGGGTGTGTCTATGTGTTTATAGCCTTTTAATCTTTTTGAACTTGTGTAGTTGTTAGAACTCAAACTTCAAGCAAATTCTCAAGTTTCGAAACTTATTTGTATTTGAACTTTTAAAATGTTCCTGTTCCCACTATCTTTTTTTAACCTCAAATATTTTTTTCCCTTACTAACCTTAAGCTCCATATGGTTTATCCTTGATCCTTTTATTTATTTTTTTCTTCTGGGAGTCATACTCATCTCGGGGGAATGTCCTATAACTCCTGTTTTGTTTCTCAATCCCTGTTCTCATACAAGTTCACCATAACTAATTGGCCCTTGACCATTACTGGACATTGTCCAAATTGTCTTTCCACCTGCTCCCATGTGGAGCCCAAACCTCTCAGGAAACAATTAATCCTGAAGTGTTTCTAGTTCCAAAACAAGCTTTCAACTTCAAAGAAACTATATCAAGAGAAAAAAAAAAGGCCCATTTTCTGAGTTTTGTTTTGATTTTAAAATGAAGTTGGGGTTTTAGGGCCAGAATGATGTCCATGTGGAGGGGAACAGTATCAGATGCTGGGGGGAATGTCAGAAGTCAAGAAAACCGGGGCTCATATTTGGACTCTGCCAATTAGTCACTATGCTGTTTGACCCTGAACCAGCTACTTCACCTCTTGTAGCCTTGGTTCTCTCTCACTTAAGATGAGAATATTAGCATCTACTCATAAAGTTGTTATGCAGATGAATATATTTCAGGCACCTGACCTCTTTGCCTTTCTGTACAAAACAGGCACACAGGAAACACATGTGGCCCTCAGTATTGTGAACTTTACACTCGTGACCTACCAATTAGTCATCTAATAACACTACATTTTTTCCATAAGTTGTTTTATTTGCATAACATCCCGTTCTCCTTTTTCCAAAAATGGGTTCTATGAAAGCAATTAGAAGGTGAGCAGTAATGAAAATGGAAGGTGGTTATGATGTCTGCAAAGTTCTTTTCGTATTTTGTTTGTAATGGAATTTATGGATATTAAATCCACACTAAGTACCCAGTAAGACTCATTTTCACTGAAGAGTAGAACCTGCCTCAGGTCTTTGCTGTGAATCTGAATGCCCCTCGACAAGCTGTTTAACTCCCCTGATTTCAGTTTCCTTATTTATAAGAGAATCAGTTAGTTGGAATGCCTTCATCTGTTTGATGAACACTTACTAGAAAGTAAAAAAAAAAAAAAAAAAAAAAAAGGTCAAGAAGTAAGTTTTTCCCTGGATAAGTCCATAGTTTTCTAAGACATAGTGGGTGATGGTTGGAAGAGGAGGTTTAAGAAGGAGCAATACCTAGGAGAGGCTTCTCAGAGAGCATGTGAGTTGGAATCAGTAAAGTTTGCTAGGACCAAAAGGCCCCAGTGTGAGGGAGATTGACACACAAAGGCATGGAGATAAAAAGGGGCATGGCTTGTTCAGGGGACCCCAATGTGTTCTGTGCCTGTCACTGCAATGTCTGGGTCATGCTGCTCAGAGGTGAGGTGAGAAAGGTGATTACATTCTTAAAAGGCTGGGACACCAACACTGAAGGGTCTGCACTAAGTGATCTCAAAACTACTCTCAAATCATGGAAATGATTTCCTGTTTCTACTCCTAAAGCCGTAAGTACTCCCAGGGATCAAATGAATGCATCTGTTTGTATGTCACTTCTGAGTACAGCTTTGGGGAGAATTTTAATAATGCTGCTAAAAGGGATTAGGGCAAGGAGAGCCTATCACTGCCCAACAGAATAAGAATGTCTTTACTTGTTTATGTATTCAGTGTTTAGATGTAATAAAAGTAGTGGGAATATCATTTGCCACGATTTGTCTACTGTGACTAAATAATTTGCCATTCTACGTGAAAAGTAATTGTTGGGCATGCCACCATGTTGGGGAGAACAAAGAGGATAAAAGGGACAGTTGTAAGCATTAAGACAGTACATGAACCTGTGGATTTAGCAATGCCTTGGGAATCTGTTATCACAGATACAGCGCTTGGAGTATTTGGCTTTAAAAAGTTTAGGCATATGGTATAATCAGAACTGTGTTATTTCTCACTTACCAAGTAAGTTTCCTTAATGGTGGGCATTCATCTTTCATCCAAACTCCAGTCAGAGGCTCATGGAGATTCTTGATTTCATTCATTCCTCCTCCCCTCATCCACTCCCCCTCATCTCTTCTTTCCTCCCCCCCATCCCCACTCATCCCCATCCTCTCCTCCATCCCCTCAATCTCCTTTATCCTCTCCCCCTTATCTCTCTCTTCCCCTCTTCACCCCATGTTCCCTTTCCTCATCCCTCTCCTCCACTCCTGCCTGCAAAATATCCCTTCATACCTTCTTCTTTAGTATTAAACTATGTAACATTTAGTATTAAATCTTAATTAAATTAAGTTTTAATTTAATTAATTAAATTAAAGGTGGTAATATTGCCTAGCTTTTCTGTAGTGCTTCACAGTCTAGAATCAGCTTTATAGAGACAATAATGATAACACATGTGTTTAGCACTTAATATGTGCCAGGCAGTCTTCACGACATGTTACATATACTAACTCATTCAGTCCTGCCAAGCAGGTGCTATTAGTACCCCCATGTTATAAAAGAAGGGACTAAACCGAAAGAGAGAAGCTAGGTAATTTGTGAAAGGTCATGCAGCTAGTAGGTGGCAGAACTGGAATATGAACTCACATGGCTTGGTGTCAGAGTCATATTCTGACCACTATAAATAGTTCCCTGTGATGGTTCCTTCCACAATTGTTTTCATTATGGTCTTAAAATAAAACACATTTTATGTGATAATCTATTAAGGTAGTTGTGTAATATTCATGAGTATTTTCTGATTCCAAATAAGATGTGTTGATTCAAATTTCTGATTGATATAATTATATTTTATTTTTGTTTTTCAATATCATGGACATTCTTTAAAACAACAAAAAAGGACTTGGTGTCTTTTGGGTAAGAGCTTTTATAACCAGCCTTCCCCTTCATGTTCTTGTTTATTTATTTATTTTTTATTTAGCAAGTTTAAAGATGATGAAAGATTACAGTTTATACCTGAAAACAAATAAACTAGCACTGCACTCTAACCTTGTTGAACATAGACATATGTGATTAGTTGGAATAGAAATCCTCAATCCACCAGGTTGACTCAATGAATTTTCTTATAAAAGATGACTTCATGTGTTTTCTGATCTTGACCAATTTCCTAGGAAAATGAGCTGGAGAGAAAGCAGAAGCAGAGGTTGGAAGGATTGAAAGGTCTAAAGACTCAGTCTTAACTCTCAGAGAGAATAATCGGTATTGACTTATTCTTGTCTTTTAAACTGTAGACCAGAGTCTACCTACTTGTTTAAAATTAAATATTGGGGCTCCTGGGTGGCTCAGTTGGTTGAGTGTCTTGCCTCTTGGTTTCAGCTCAGGTCATGGTCCCAGGGTTGTGGAATTGAGTCCCTTGTCAGGCTGTATGCTGAGTGTAGAGCCTGCTTAAAATTCTATCTCCCTCTCCCCCTCTGCCCCTCTCCCCTACTTGTGTGTGATATCTCTCTCTCTCTCTCTCTCTCTCTCTCCCTCTCTCTCTCTCTCTCTCTCTCAAATAAATTAAATTGGGGATTAAAAGAAGCAAAACATGCTGGCAAAATGCCTTCCTCTCTGCATATCACTAGATTCCAACTTTATTTTGATAAGACCCATGATGAAGGGAAAACTTGTTCACTACGATACACTAAGCTTCATAAATATATTAAAATGATATAAAGTGACATTTTGCCTTAAGATTTTTAAGACATTCTTTCATCTATGCAAAGTCCTATTTTAAGTTTCCACAACTTAATTTCATATAAAAGCTGCTAAGTGTTTTTAAAAGATAGAAGCTATTACTTCCCAATCAGAAGTTTGCCGTATTTCAAGTTGACAGGAATATACAAACTTTTTGCCTATATACATTTACTTCCATTAGTTTCAGGGCCCATTGTAGTTGTTTTGTTTGTTTTAGCTCAAGCTTTTATTTCTGTGAAATTGAACAGTATGTGAAGTGGCATATAATTTAATGAGCTGGATTGACGAGGCAGAAGTTTAGCATCAGATGGGTGATTGCACTAGGTAGGTAACCTTTGTAGATTCTCTCTCTCTCTCTCTCTCTCTCTCTCTCTCTCTCTCTAACCCTGGGATTCTGGTTCTCTGATTATTATAAAACACGTTAAAAGTAGATGTTATAAAGATGAGGTTCTGATGCCAGGTTTCCATTTTTGTTTTCTCATTGTGATGATGCCTCTACCCCTTTCTTGAAAGCTTAACTCCAATCTCTTCTATTGGTGTTCTATAACTTGGGAGTGCAGACATGGCTGAAGTGATTGAGAAACCATAATTAGGATGGTTAATGAACAGTGAAATGCTACCTCCCTTTGTATCAACAGCAGTTAGGGTGCTGCATTAGCAAAGGTAGGAGAACTCAGTCTCATTCCCCCCCCCCCCCGCCATGGTAATTAATTGACCTCCTTGTCATCAGCTGAAACATGAGGAGAATAAAAATTTTCAGCCTAAATATTGGAGTTGGTGGGTGTTGCTGTGCAACTGGGCATTGATTTCCTTTTTTGTTCCTTTTCTATTCCTTCCGTATTGATCCTCCCTGTCACAGCTCAAGGATTCTCCCATTATCTTACAAAAGAAAAAAAAAGCTGTCCTAAAGTTTCAGAGGTTTAAATTCTGTGTCATAAAGTTTCCACTATGGAGTTATATTTGAAGATTTCTAAAATCTTTGAATCTAGTCCAGCCCTGTTGTTTCACTGAAGAAAATACATTTTCTGGGAAGTTTACCGATGTGGTTGAAGTCATTCAGCCAGTTTTTGTATCTAACATTATGCAAAAGTTGATGGGTTTTTTTAGGTGGACTTGCTAGACAAAAACAAACTGATGAATACAGGGGAAGGTTTTCTGAAACCAAAACTGTAGTCATCCATGTCAAAATTAGGTTAACTTGAAACATCGAAGAAGTTTTGCTTTCTATATGAGAACCCAAATAGGTAGCTATCCATGATTGTGATAGAGGTAATTTTTATTTACTGACAGGAATAGTGATTCCTGGCAAAAAATAAATGTATTTGATATATTTCCATGTGTTTTTCCTTATCATTTATTAGGATACGATTAATGGGTTATGAATTTCACCATTTAAAAGTGTACAATTCAGTAGATATACTTTAGATATGAATATTAAATGGGCATATTATAAAGACTCAAGAAGACCACTAGGCTTTTTTCTCCTACATTTTGACAAAGATTTACCTTTCTTTTATTTGCATTGTTTTTAAACCACTGATGGAGGGAACTAGTGATACTGGGGCATTGTTTGAAATTGGTTATGTCACAGTCTGGGGGTAGCTAGAGCATGGAAGGCCAATGTTACAGGTGAGACAAGTGCCTGTCACTATGGGGAAGATTTGATTTGCTGTTTGCTGTACTTGAGTCGCTGATACTACAAAGGATTGCAGTCTTCATTTTACTTATGAGTCTCCCACTATAATAATCCAGGTTTCTTCAGGGCAAGGAATGGATTATTTTTATTGGGATATCCTTGTGACTAGCAAGCTAAATATTTCTCAAATAAATGGACGAATAACATTCAAAAATGAAGCAGGAAACTGGTTTGCTCTTTGTATCTCCCTCTTCGCAAGCATAACATCATATCGAGATGGACACCATTTATCAACCCATGAATAAAGATGTTTCAATATGTTATAATGTTACTGTACTGCAGCAGAGGTCCTGTGGGGACAGTCCTCAGGACAAGGAAGCAGCAACTTGATGGGCAATGGTTCTCTAGGTGGGGAATCCACCTTTGACTTTCCTTGGTAGGCCTCCCTGGGACAGTGTATTAGGACAGAGCAGAAGATCAAGCTTCCTGCTAAAGATTCTGTGCACAGATAAGGAAGCCCTTCATTGCCCTGCCTGAAAGGAAGCAGCAGAAGAATGCTGATTGCAGAACTCACTTTTCTATGCTCAGTCTATGAAGAAAAATGATCTGGAGTATTCATGTCTCAGGGCCAACTCTAAGGGGAAGAAAAATCACCTTTCCTCAAAGCTAAAAATCTAGCAAGTTTCACACACACACACACACACACACACACACACACACACACAAATGCTAGTAGTTTCAGTATTTATCTCCCTGCTGCAGTTTTATCATTAAAATATTTGCATGAAAAGAACATCTTTGTTTCCTCAAGATTTCAGCTGCTCTTGCTACTCATTTGCTCTTGAAAAGGGATATAATCTTTTTGTTTTTGATCTGTAATCATTTTACAGCAACCAATTGTAAAGGATTATAATTTTCATTAGAGAATAAACAAATGAACTCTGTGAGGCAAAGCTGCTCATTTCTTCCAAATATCACTGAGCAGAATGGAGGGCCAATTATAAAACTACTAGCTACTTCTAAAAAAATTTTCCAAAAACATGAATGTCCACTTCTTTAGAGGTCTCTTCTTTCCCAGCTTTGTATTCTGTCCATCTCATGCAATAACCCTTTAGTGAGTTCTTACTATAGACCAGGTACTTTACTAGGCTCTGGGGGGGGGTACAAAGATGAAGAATGCATAATCCTTGCTCTTGAATTCTGAGCCTAAAAGTTCCTTCAGTTTTTAGGTAAACATTAGGCCAAAGCTGCACTAAATGGATTTTGTTGGCATTCCCATATTATGCCACTATAAGTTTTACTCCAGTATAATGCAAGTTGGATTTTGGTCTGTACTTGTTACATCCGCCATGTTGAGATTTTTTTGCTTTCTAATATCCATTATATTCAGTGATTTAGAAATCCAGTTAGAGTGCTAGCAGTTATCTAAAATCTGTTCTTCAAAGTCTAAATTTACTAGTTTCTTAGACAGAAAAAGAAATCCTTAAAACTTGTAGCACTTTGGACTCATTTTAGAGAAAATTTCTATTTTTCTTTCTCATATTCTGTTACTTGAGTTAAGATTAAGGAACAACATTTGTTCTTTATTATGTTTCTGTGGCCAAACGTCTGAATGTTTCTCTAGGCTATGGGAGCAGTTATCAAGCATAGCATTTTGTGTTATGATATCAAGCAAAATTTTCTAACTGGATGTAGTCTGTACATTCAGAAAGAAATATGAGATGCTCAAATATCATAGAGATCTCCCGCTCTCTCTGTTCTTCCCTTATTAAGAATCATTGGTTAAGGTAACCTATTTGTATTTTACTATTTATATTGATAAAAGAGGTTTGTCTGTTAGAATATTTTTTTATATTTGTTACTTTACCCATATTGCTATTTATATATTGTTTGTCCTCTTTTTATTTTGTTTGCTGTCTTGTTGAATTATCAAAGGAATGGGGTGCCTGGGTGGCTCAGTTGCTTGAACATCTGATTCTTGATTTTGGCTCAGGTCAGCATCCCAGGGTCATGGAATCGAGCCCCATGTCAGGCTCCACGCTGAAATGTAGCCTACTTGAGATTCTCTCTCTTTCTCTCTCTCTCTCTCTCTCTCTCTCTCTCTCTCTCTCACTCTCACTCCCTTTGCCCCTCTCCCCCACTCACCTGCTCTCTCTCTCTCTAAAATAAAAATAATAATAATAAAATTTAAGAAAGTATACTCTCAAATTGGCATAAATGAGACTTATGCTGCATAAAGCAAAGCTATAATCTAATAATTATTCTTTTTTAAATAATTATCTTAATAAACAAAAGGTATTTTAAATGAACTCAAATGTAATTATATTTCTTTTCCAGAATAAAATTCCACTTACTTTTATTGAATAGCTTTATTGATAATATTTTCAATTTTGAACAAAGAGAGACATTTTTACATAATACTACTTGTAAATAAACATAAACATACTACTTGTAAATAAACAAAAATAGGGTATGCCAATTCAAATTTTTCCAACATTGGCTCTGGGAAAGGATATTTTTATTCCTCCAACACACTCTAGGCTATATTCAATTTGTGCAACCTCAACAAACTATGGCTTAGCCAGTGGGTTATTTTCAGTAGTCTTGATGATCAATACAGATTTCAGTAAAGTCAATGAATTTACAGCAGTCAGCGTTATTGAGGAAGATAATCTGAAGAATGCATCAGTCTATTGCCATCAGGTTTAAAATTCTGTATATATTTTAGGACTCAACTAAATCAGGGAATGAAAGTATAATTATAAAAGAAATGAGTTTCCCAATTTCAAAAGACATTCATGGGAAATGAGACAAAACTCTGAAATTGTTAAAATAACATCTATATATTTTATTTGCACCTGGACTGGGCTAGCCATTTATAGACTACAAAGATATAGTAGACTGTATTTTGTTCAGGAATTTAAAATAGAGTTGAGGAGTTAAGGAATTATCCGATGAAAAGTTTATGATGATTTTAAGCAGTTTTAAAAGAATAAATGTTATAAGTTTAAACCTAACTGTGAAATAGATGGTCCACACTGTGATAACATGGTGGTAGGTACATACAAAAGCAAGTGGCAGAGGTCTCTAGGTACAAGTGGATTAGGACTATGGAATTTAAACCTTGAAAGAAAGGTAGGATTCAGAAAAACAGAAAGGATAACAACGTTCTCTCCAGACTAGCAATATTCCAGTGTGAAAAGGTCAAACTTGAAAACCGCTGACATGGGCAGACTAAAAGGGAACAAAGGGCTGGAATTTAGGAATATCCACTAAGACTGACTGCTGCCAGTTCAACTTTTATATTGAAGTAGTATGCACGCTTAAGAACATAATACGGCAATCCCTGACTTTAAATAACTTTAAGTCAGTACAGGAAACAAGACAATGTAAACAAATATGGGGCAAATGTAGAAATGCTCTGGGCATTCAAAACCTAATCACCCAAAGCATTCAATATGTTATTTCAAAGAGAACTCCAGTGAGTCTTTCAAGTTGCAATATTCACAGACACCTATGTGTTTGGATTACAATGACTGTTTCTACTTTTGTCTTTGTACACATAAATTGATAATCGTGAGCTTTCTGTTGTATTTCGTTTAATGCCTACTGCATCCCCTTGGTATAAATATGCCTCTTTCACTGGCAGCCTACATTTTGAGCATGGAGCCATCTCTCCCACAGTAGTTAACAAAATACTTGAAACCAGGCTAGTAATACAGGCTGACAACTGCCATATTTTGTTATGTTCAGATTCAGTAAACTATAGTTATGTGGTGAAGCAATTCAGCTCTTTGTTAATGACAGATTTATTGAAGACAAGCTTTCAGAAGGATTGTACTAGAAATCCTATTAAAGTGCCATCCATTAAACCATTAGGATAGTCATTAAAACTGTTAGTGCAGACTTGTTATTCATGAGTTATTGGTCTCTTACCATTCTCAGTGGTTTCTGTCAATACTACTGTTCCCTTTGCTCCATTGTGACTATTCAGTTCCAAGAAATGAATGTATATCACCTTTCTCTCTTTTCCTGCAAAATTTGTGGGGAGGAAGGTGGGTAAGAGAGGGGGTTTGGTTGGGAGGGTGTAAATGAAAGAAATTAAAACACTTTTAATTTAATTTAAAACACTTCATTTTTCCCAATTATATAGGATAAAGATTATACTTAAGATCCCACCCTTTTTATTTTGATAAGAATCATGTTAAAAATCTAACCATATAGAAACCTATGGCTTGTCTTTCATTTTCAAAAAAAAAAAAAAGAAAGTAAGAAAAAGATTTGGAAGTGGAAAGTACTGTACTGTGGGATTAATGCATCCTTAAACCAAACCGACAGGAACATCTGGTCTTTAATCTGTTTTCCTTTCTCTTCACAGTTTTGAAATAAGGAATTGAACTTTACGATAGTAAATTTAAAGTTGCAACTTAATATACATGCATTAGAGTGTAGTAGTTAAGAGCCCAGACTCCAAAGTCAGAAAATTCTGGATTCACATCCCAGTTTCACTGCTTTATGGACTACCAGGGTGATCTGTGCAAAGTGTTTTAACTCTCCTAGGCCTCAGTCTCTTTATTTGCAGTATGGAGATAAGAGTATCCACCTAAATTTGTTTTAAGGGTCACTGTACACACGAGACTCAGTGCATCATGATGATGCACTCATCATCATCAAAATCAGAAGTAATTTACCCTGATTACTTCTCAGTTCCATTCTTTGATGAGGTTAGAGGGAGACAATCTAATTTAGTGTTGGCTCGTTCAATATTTTTTCCTGGTCATAAATCTACACTGAGCTTTATCTCTAAATGACCATAGAAGCCAGTTGAAAAAGTTGACATGGATTTCACAAAATACCCTCCAAAGTGTTAAGTCCTATAAAGTGTTCAAGTGACTCAGTCGCTTAAGTGTTCAACTTCAGCTCAGGTCATGGGTTCAAGGTTCGTGAGTTTGAGCCCTGCATTGGGCTGTCCGCTGTGATTGCAGAGCCTGCTTGGGATCCTGTCTTCCTCTCTCTCTGCCCCTCCCTCGCCTGTGCAGTCTGTCTCTCTAAAAAATAAATAAAAACATTAAAAAATAGTAAAATCTTTAAGAAAATATCAACTGAACCATATTAAATATTTTAAGAGTTTATTCAAGTGAAAACTGACTCAATTTGGGCAGCATCAAACCAGAAGTGTTTGCTAGGGCAAGGACTCGTATAAAGAGTGAAAGCAAAGAAAAATTATTGATTGGCTATAGCTTAAAGCCTAGTTGGCTGTTTTTGACTGGTTGTCCTTAGGGTTTTGATTTTGTAACCCTGAGGCTTTTACAAACTTAGATTCTGATTTACCTCCATAGGCCGTCACAGCATTAGGACCCCCTCAGTCTAATGGAGTCCTTGTTTAATTAACTTAATGTTATCAATCTCTACCTCTCAGAGATAAGTACTGGTAGTGTTGATGTATAATATTCTAGCTTTCTGTATATACATATGTATGTTTATATATTTATATTTATATCTCTAAATATCTAGATATATGTATATGATATAGTGTATATAATATAATGAAATACAGATATATATTTAATATATTTTTTTTTTTACTTAACAGGAAAAGTGGATGTCTTTATGTCAGTAGATACACAGTTTCAATAGCTTCATAGGTTTTTCATACTCTAAGTCACTTAACCAGTCCCCACCATTGTAATGGTTCTATAATGGTTATTATATACATTTGTCCAGGGGAAAGACATGTTTTTCACTTTCAAGGCTTTTAGGCAGAGTTTAGTGCCTGACAGAAAGTCCACAGTCTAATCTTAGGAGATGATAAATTTGAAGAAGTTGCAATCTTGGATGAAGGTGTGTCAGGTGAAAGTATCTTGATGTGGTCACCTTATTCCAGGACTGATCATTAGTTTTGTAAACTTGAGAGGTAACTGGGTTCTGAAGACCTCACTTTTCATTAGTTTTATGATCTTAATGGCTATGTCATCGATCTGTGATGACTAGATGCCACTGTCTTTCTTGGAGGGCCAAGTGATCATGCTCATAGTCCTTTCTGATCCTCCCTTTTCTGTGTGTCTATGAGTTACTTTTCTCCTTTTGAATGACCTAGCTTCTCTTTAGGTGTGTTAATGCAGGGATATTTTTAAAAAAATGTTAATATCTTTAGAACATATTATACTTGAAGACATGTTTAATGCTTGATTTGTGTAATACTCAAGCAATAGAATGAGTCTATGGTTCCATTCCCAGAGCATTAAGAAAAAGAAAAGGATAGAAATTATGGCATAATTCTACCTAGTTTTTCAGTAATAATTTTTTAAATATAAAATATTAATTAGACACAGTAGATTAAAAATTGGTATTATGCTAAGTGAAATTAGTCGGAGAAAGACAAAAGTCATATGACTTCACTCATATGAGGACTTTAAGAGACAAAACAGATGAACATAAGGGAAGGGAAACAAAAATAATATAAAAACAGGGTGGGGACAAAACATAACAGACATTCAAATATGGAGAACAAACAGAGAGTTACTGGAGGGGTTGTAGGAGGGGGGATGGGCTAAATGGGTAATGGGCATCAAGGAATCTACTCCTGAAATCATTGTTGCATGATATGCTAACTAATTAGGATGTAAATTTAAAAAATAATAATAAAATTAAGAAAAAAATGTTTTTATAGAATGATCAACATGTAAATCGGTTCTTTAGCTTTGTTCTTTTCCTCCATAACTGAACACATATCCAACTAGCTTCTGCACCACCACATTCTTTCCAGCCTCTACCCTGCCCCAGAAAAAGGAAAATATATATAATCTGAATAGGTTAAAATTATGGTTTAGTGGAGAATAGGGTAAATGTGTGTTAAGAATCACATGTTCTGTTCTTTCCCTTTCTTTCTTTTCTGTGCAGCTCCATAGACAAGTTGAACAAGGTAAATCAATGAGTCAGGCCAGTGCCTCTCTTATTCTGGCTTTAATTCTACTCTTATGGCAGCAGAGTAGATAAGTGGAGGCAGATGTTGTTCTTCAGAAATTGGTGTCTTTAATTTTTCCCACCCTCCTGTCCATGTGATAGATTTGTAAGTGAATTTAGTATCTGTCTGTCTGTTTCTCTTGCCCTCTTTGTACATATACATATTCACCTGGCTGTGTTACTGAGCATGAAGCTCACCTAGATCCCAAGGTATAGATATGGATACAAAGAAGTTAGAGTCTGCTTTAACCTTATAATTTATTGTCCAAACTGGGACACTTTGAAAGATGGTGCTTTTGATAATGAAATGGGGACAGAGGTGTAAACTGGGATATAAGCCCCCCTAACTTAAACCCTTTGCCAGCACTGAATCCTGGGCTGTTTTTCCTTCCGTCTTATCAGGACCCTCCCAGTCTCCCCACAACAGCCAACAAGTGGCCTTGAGACTTCAGAGGAGCACAATTGTTAAAACAAACTCCCCAAAATAAAGGGAAAATCCACTGTATTAAATGGTTAACTGTATACACATTGGTAGTATGTCTAGAAAATTTGGTAATATGAATTGTTACCTGGCAAGCAGTCACTGTGTGATACTTCAGAATAGTCAGTGGATATGTAAAAGTTGGAAATCATGGCACAGAACGCTATTATACATGTTCACTTGGAAAAATTTCAAAAGTGCCAAAGTCCGAGATGACTCTTATTATGAATCAGAGTACAGACAAGTGTGAGCCTGGGAGCCATTCTGATTATTTTTAAAGATGATTTTCTATATTTTTGGTCTATTCCAATATATGTTTACTTAATAACCACATGTTCTGCAGGGAAATTTATTTAACTATTTCTAAGGCTCTGGGGAAAAAGTCACTGTTGCCATATATCCTGCCTATAATGCATTTCAGCCATTCATTCTATAAATATATTTTAAAATAAACTATAAGCTAAACACTGAGTATACAACATCAGATGAATCACAACCACTATAGTGATATCCTCGAGTGATTCTGTTTTTTTTTCCCAAAGGGCAAATATGTAAAATTATCAATTCATGGACATTTTTCTAATATATTTTACCTAGAATAGTCTTTAATTTTACATTATAAAGCCAATATACATTTTAAAGAAATTAATTTCTGAAATTAATCTTTTAGTTTAGAAATAAACTCTAAAATTCTAGATTTGGGGAGTTCTAACTTTTCTAGTTTGCTTGTCACATGTAACGTAGAAGAAAGTAAACATGACACTTTAGGTTGTAAATATTTTCTAAGCTACTTGAACACCATGGGTATAAGTAGTAATGATCAACCTGTGTGTCTTCTTTAATTAGAAGCCTGTATTTAGTATGGTACATTATGTCCTTACCTATAAGGCATAATGATATGAACAGCAAGGGGTTCTTAGTATGTACTTAATATATACACATATATACACACTGTACCCAAAAGACATAGGTGGAAACTCTTGTTTCAAGTAGATAGTTGCATTAAATACATTTGGGGATGGAACTAGATAGGGGAATTTTTTAAGTGATTACTTGGGATTTTCTCTATTGTGTCACAGACTTGAAGGAAGCATCATGCTTTTTCATTTCATTTCAGATGTAAAAATCTTATTTTTTCAATCAGGAAATGAGATGCGAAAGGCATTGACTGAACATTAACAAACGTTTATTCATGTTTCAGTTTGGAAACTCATCTGTTTTTCCTCTCACATCCGAAAATAAACATGGGAGAGGAAACAGAGTTTTAACAAATTTTTAATTGAATAGCAAGCAAGGTAATACTGAAAACCTAAAAATACATCTGTCTACAGTATGCAGAGTAAAATGAGGGAAAATTAATGTTTTATTTTAATTTTGTAGCATTTTTAAATTTATTTTTGAGAGAGAGAGAAAAACAGAGCTGAGCAGGGGAGAGGCAGAGAGAGAGGGAGACGCAGAATCCTAAACAGGGTCCAGGCTCAGAGCTGTCAGCACAGAGGCCGATGCCAGACTCAAACCCACAAACCGTGAGATCGTGACCTGTGCCAAAGTTGGACACTTAAACGACTGAGCCACCCAGACACACCCAAAATTAGTGGTTTTAAAATTAGATTAGAAATTTGTGTATTTGATAAATAAGAATTAATGTTATCACTTAAAACTCCACTAATCAAACTCTCAAAAACCAAGATGATGATTTATCTTTCCTATTTTCCTTATACTGTTGTTTATAAAATGCTGTTGTAATAGAAGTCACAAAACAATTACAAAACCACTCCATTTATTGATTGGTTTTTCTTTTGAATCTACTTTTACACTGTATTTCTGAATGCTCAGGTCTCCAAGTATCAAATGAAATGAAAAACTGAGAAATATATGTGTTTATGTTCTGTTGTTGTTGTTATCTGCCATAGAAAAGTAGATCAATTTTCAAATTATATAGATGGGCACATTGTTACAGCAAGTGGGAGGACAGAGTGGATTTCTTTGCCTAAATTAACTGGGTGATTGCTTCAGTGTCAAAGGAGATCCACTTAGCATAAGGGAGAAAGCAGACATTCCTTACATGCTAAGATTGTCTTAAATAAGGGATGTTCTTGCACAAGTCAGATGGATGGAGACAAGAAAGGGAAGACATCTACTGTTCTTTTACTGAGAACTTTTCATCAGGTGTTTTACATGTATTATTTTACTTAATACTTTTGAGTCTATGCAAATGTGGCAGTGTTTACAGAGTGGTAAGGAATTAATGCATTCATTTTGTTAATTTGGGGCCAAAATTTAGGGTTGTGCTATTCACGGAAAAGGAAGGATGCCACTCTGAATTTATTCAGTTTTAATGCTGCACGTAGATTGCAATCAATAATTTTATTTGTTACTTATATGCATTTCTTTTTATAAACACTGTAATTACTTTCTATCAATCCAACTTTATCTCTTTAATCAGAGCAGTTTAATAAAATTTTAATAACATTTTTCTTGCACCAATTGTCTAGAAAATTTTTAATTCCTTTTGCTTTTCCAAATAACATCTGAAGTCCTAGTCTGTGAATTATACTTGTAAAAATGACTATCCATGAAGCTCTAGTCTTTAATAGGAACATCAGCTAACTTCTGTCCATTGTTTTCTTATTATGTACTTTAATCTGATATAGCAGAAAAATAGCTAAAAACTAAAACATTAGGATTAAAAGGTATCACTGCTGTCATTGTTCTAGAACATTGCTTTGGAGAACTAGGAATTTTTCTTTTCTATATTCAGTATCATCTAGGAAAATGTTGACACATTAAACAGGAGAGTATAATAAAAAAAAACTGGCCTTTTAAATCTTCAGATCTTAATGTTGTGTGTTCTCTTCTGAACTCTCATTTGAAAAGATCTGTCAAAAATATTTTTTTTCAGTCACACATATGAAGTAGTAAAGTAGCTTATCTGCATTCCAGAGATCACATTGCATTGCCCTACTGAATTGAAAAAGAATCCAGTGTTTGTTGCTGTTTCATTATTATTTTTTTGTCATGTTGAATTTATGGTAAATTAGGACAAAGTGAAATATACTTCTATGAGTAAATGGGATTCTCAAAGAAATAAACTATCTCCTCCTTACTCAGTGCCTAGATATAATTTAGGAAAAAAAAAAAGCTTATCATGTGGTTGCCTCAAATATTTACTCACCTCATGTGGCTGAATGGTTTACAATGAGTTTTGTCTCCTGTTTGCTTCTCTATATATCAATTCAAATGTAAGTAAAGAAATCATTAATCCAGGTACTTTTTGTAAGTGTTTGTTACACGATATGTTATAATCAGGATTGCAAATGAAACCATTAGACAACAGATAAAGTTGATGTGATTTTATCACTTACCTGAAGAACAAAATTTTAACTATATATAAAAATACCTTATTGAAAAATGTTTTAAGGGGCGCCTGGGTGGAGCAGTCGGTTAAGCGTCCGACTTCAGCCAGGTCACGATCTCGCGGTCCGTGAGTTCGAGCCCCGCGTCGGGCTCTGGGCTGATGGCTCGGAGCCTGGAGCCTGTTTCCGATTCTGTGTCTCCCTCTCTCTCTGCCCCTCCCCCGTTCATGCTCTGTCTCCCTCTGTCCCAAAAATAAATAAACGTTGAAAATAAAATTAAAAAAAAGAAAAATGTTTTAAGTTTATTTTGAGAGAGAGCAAGCACAAGTGGGGGAGGGGCAGAGAGAGAGAGAGAGAGAGGGAGAGAGGGAGAGAGAGAGAATCCCAAGCAGCCTCCATGCTGTCAGCCTGGAGCCCAATGCAGAGCTCAATCTCAGGAACTGCAAGATCATAACCTGAGCCAAAACCAAGAGTCAACTGAGCCACCCAAGCACCCCTGCTTGAAATATTTTTAAATGGCTTTTCAAATTGTTCATCTTTCTACTTAAAGGTGGAGAACTCCTGTATGTGTTCATTAGTTAACACTGGGAGTCTTGAGAAGTCTCTATTTCAGTCCTTCATACTCTAATTGTGGCTTGGTTTAGAGGTACTTTTATAGGGAAAGACTTAGGAAGTTTTGATACTAATTGGATAAAGGAGAACAGGAAAGGTGAGGTTGCCAACCTGACGCTGGGAAGACATTAATAGGAAAAAGGAACAGAGCAGACTGCCAAAGCCAGCGAGGGGCAAAGAGAAAGCCAGCACCTGGGACTCAGGGGCTCCGACCTCCAGACTTTGCTCATCATCATACTTTCTACTTGATCACATTCCACTTCTTAAAGCATCATTGGATTCAACTAAACTCATGTTCTTCTCTTTGAAGAAAGTACTCATTATGCCAATTGCAGCCCTCGGCTAATTGTGCAAAATACAGCCCTTCTCAACTATGCAAACACTGGTCTTCTTTAAAATGGATACATATTAATTTACCATTTCCATCTTGGAGAGACAGAATATGAATGAATGAGAATTTTAAAAAGCTTCATTGCAGAAATACAGTCAATGGCAGATTGCTCCTCTAAACCTCAAATAGGGCCTGAGAATATGTGGGTGCAAACCACACTAAGGAGTAAATGAGCCTACTGACTGGGAACTCTGTGGAATGATAGTCTTTCTCTAGAGGTTAAGGTCATTGAAAGTTCAATTCCCTGTAAAAAGGATGGTTAGTCTGACCCATAGTTTGCCTAGTCAAATAGCTGGTCTATTCCTTCTATATAATTAAATTTTTGTTAGTTGTTTTAAAACCCACACAAAAACAGGATGTATCTTTTTTGTGGTTTCTCTTTGAAGAGGTTCTAAAGAGAATATTTTGAGGTTTTACTCTTAGTGGACTGAAGAGAAGTTGGACGCCAAGCAGCTAGTATTGTAGGGGGATTGTACCTGTGAATTATATTTTTCTTCTTGTAGAGAAGTTGAAATTTTGCAGAACCATATTTAAAGGACTTTAAGTTGATGACTTCAGCTTTATCAAAAAAGGTCACTCTCTGGATACAGTTTTATTCAATGACTGTAATCAGATGTGCAAGTTTATGAGCACTCCCTTGTTTTGAGTTTACAATTATAAATATAGATTAGAAGCACTATAGAGATTTTTGTTCCCAAACTTCCCATTGTGTTTCAAGACAATAATTGAAAGACATAAGTAAAACAATCAAGGAATCTTCTCAAACTTGGCGAGAGAAGAAGCATAACATCGTGGCGAGGCATTGTGACTGGGTCCAGAATGCCTGGACCCCACAACTAGCTTACTAACTGACCCTGAGAGGTTGTTTCACTTCTCTGTACCTCGCTTTCCTCATCTACAGAATTGTGATAATAATGGTATCTACTTTTAGGCTCTTTGTGAAGATAAAATTAGTTAATATATGTGAAGCACAAAGAAAACACAGCAAATGTCATATAAGTGTTATTTTAACTATATAACCATTGGATGTAAAA
The DNA here is from genome assembly GCF_018350175.1 of Felis catus. Classification (NCBI taxonomy): domain Eukaryota; kingdom Metazoa; phylum Chordata; class Mammalia; order Carnivora; family Felidae; genus Felis; species Felis catus. The sequence goes on along the minus strand of NC_058380.1, from coordinate 33,981,659 downwards.
TATTTTTTTTTAATCTGGGTTTTCATCACGAATATAGTGCATGGGACACCTGGGTGGCTTAGTTGGTTAAGCATCCGACTGCAGCTCAGGTCATGATCTCATGGTTTGTGAGTTCAAGCCCCGCATCGTCTGGGTGCTGACAACTCAGAGCATGGAGCCTGCTTCGGATTCTGTCTCCCTCTTTCTCTGCCCCTCCTCCGCTCACACTATGTCTCTCTCTGTCTCAAAAATAAATAAACATTTAAAAAATAAAAAAAAAAGAATATAGCGCAAAATTATAAATCCATCAGTTATGTTGCTTATTTTCTACTTACCTATTTTAAGACAAAGTTCTAGTTGCTTAAAAAAAATGAGAACTTTCAGACCACCAAGTTAAAGACTACATAAATGCAAAGTGTTTGATATTAGCAGCTGTCTAATCAAGACTTTCTCTTTCTTCTTTATGTTACAGAGAAGTTTTTCTTTGGTCCCTCTTCTCAGTAATGCAAAGTCATTGAGGTGAAGATCTGTTAGTATTAGAATTATTTCAATCACAAGTATTAGGGTAGGAGGGGGAGTGTGTCATGTGCCAAGTGTGCAGATAGGGAAGCAATGTAAAATGGTTTGGCATCTTGGTAAAGTTTAGGTGCTACATATTCTTTCTTTGTCCAGTAAAGGGCCTTGTTGATTGCCTGGAGAAACAAAAGTAAATATGAGGAAGTAGCATTCTTGTTTACAATTTCTGTAACAATGCAATGTGCAAATGTTATATAGCTTATTTTTTTAAGTCTATTAATCAAATTTGGGTTGAATACATCTAACTTGCTTTATTTCCAAATTGCAAAGTTTCCTCCAGGGCAACTACAGAAGATCCGGCCAGGTTTCCAGCTCAGTGGGTAGAATTTGGGATTGAGTTCTGAGGAGGAGGGGGTATCTCGCCAAAACATGTTTGAATAAACAGTGTCAGAAGGATGAGAAGAGATACATGAGAGTCAGGCTGAGGAAAACCAAACACCAACAGCAGGAAGAACAAGAAGAACTCATTAGAAACAAGAGTGCTTATTTCAAATTGTTTTGAATAATACTGGGATGGCCTCAGCTTAACTCTATAGTAGGAAGATGGATGGTCATGGTGTGTGGGCCAAAAATATGAGACTAGAGTGGAAATGAACTTCTCAAGACCAAGGTTGCCCTTTCTCCATGTTGACCATTTCATTCTTCCTTAAGAGGATCTCAGCAAAAGAAACCAGAAAACAAAGAGGCAAAGCAAATGTGCCTGCATCTTGCACTAAGGACAACATAAAGAGCGGGTTTTGAAAATTAGGGTCTTAGTCATCCATGATACCTTTGCCTCATTAACATGGATAATTGAAATTTGATTTTTCTCAACCAGTTTTATTTTTTTTCTAAATAGAAAAGATCATCTTATACCTCACCTGCTTTCAGTAGTTGCTGTTCTTTACTGTGTTTACTGCTTTCAGCATTCTGACAAGCTCCAGAATAATGACCTATGCTGTGTATTGTTAAACGTTCAGTCAGACAGATAGATATAGATAGATGAGTATGTGTTGCACAAAGACAGTTTAGCATTATTCAATCAATGTTTGTTTGATCCCTGTAAAACAAGTATAAATGTAAGCTGCATCCCATCTGTTTTATCATCCATGTGAAGCCAACCTCATTTCTAAAACTTGATTTCTTATGTAATTGCCCCAGAATGACAGAGGATGATCAGTTGGGAAGAAATATCTTTCAGACTGGTGAGATAAAGGATAGTTTTGTTGAAGTGTGTTTCATATGTTGGGCTTCCTCATTTTGCAGTGGCCTTCGGGATAAGTAGTAGCATCTTTGCTTGGTAATTACCAGCTGTTAATCATCAGTTGGGCTTTGAAATCACACAGACCTGGGTTTGAGGGTGAATGTATGAGCCTAGCTGTGTGAGCAAATTACTTAACCACCAAATAGCACAGTGCCTGCCACAGAGCAGGCCCTCAGTAAGATTTATTAAATTAATTTTTCTTTACTTCAATTTCCTTCTCTGTAAAATGAAGAAAATAACAATACCTACCTCATAGCATTTATGAAAATTAAAACGGGATACTGCATGACCTGGCAGCTATTATAATTATCCTATTACTATAGGTCTTCTTCTCATGGGTCATACTTTAAGTCTAAGCATATTAACATACGTGAAATAAAACTTATGTTTCCATTACTGGTTTTTAAACTCTTCAATGTGTAGGTATCAAATCGAGCATTCAGAAGGCTGAGAATATGTGGCAAGAGTGGAAATGGACATGAGTTAACAGTGTCTGCATTGATAGATGCAATTTCATTAGTCTAATTAAATGCTTGCCACTTTACACATCTGTGAGTGATCATAGTCTGAATAACGGCCATCAGACGGAGTAATACCTTCCACCAAAGCACTGAACATCAGTGAGCTTAGCCGCTTCTTGGGATATTTTAGAAAATAATGTGCAAGAAGCTTATGTACTCAGTAACGCTCATCAGTGTAAAGTGGGATATCAGTGGTAGTTGTAATTTCGGGATCACATACTTTATTATTAAACTGTATGATAATGAGTGTTAAAGTTATTAATCATAGTGCACTTTACCTTGCAGTTTCCATTGTCTGTTCTCTAATTGCCATGATATAGGGAAGAATTACTCCATGATTTCTCTTTATGAACTCTTCTCAACAACATTTATCCATCAATTCAATTCATTTAAGAAAATCTCTTGAACCATTTATTGAGCCATCTTTGTCAGTGCAAAGATGACTGAAGGTGTATGGGTAGGACTGTGGCTAAGGACTCTAGAATTTAAGCTGTAGGTCATTCAGAGCCAGTGGAATTCTTAAGCAGGAAACTAACCTGTCCAGAGCTGATCTTCAAAAAGACTACTTTGGTATGAAAAGTGACTTGTAGTTAGAGGTTTGAAGAGAGAGTCCAAGCAGACATCACATACTGAAAGATTGAGTTTAGGGAGTGGCAGTGGGCTGGTGACTTGGGGCTGATTTAAGAAAAAAATAAGGTATGGCTTGGTCACCAAATACATATGCTTTGTATAGAGAAGGTTCAAGGTTGACTTGAAGGCTTCCACCCAGGCATCTGCATGTTTTAGCTCATCAGATACTTGGAGAGAAGTACATTCTGCAGGGGAGATGATGAGCTTCCCTGGAAGAACAAGCTAGAAAGACCCCTAATTATATGATTCCTTAGACTCTAAAGCATAGATAATTATTTTGCTGAATATTTTTTCAATGATAGGCTACTTACATATAGATTAGCATTGGCTAAGAAAAGATAAAGGTTTTATAATCCTTGGCATATTAGGGGCTAGAATCCATACTGCTGAGAATTTTAGAATGTTTGGAGGCTATTCATGAGGGTTAATAGGTCGACTCTTTGCAGTTGTGAGTTTTACCAGCCCTGTTAAACACAAAATATACACATCTTTAATATTGTCACTGCTGTTGGATATGTTTTACTTTCCAGTTCTACAGATACACATAAAGTCATGAAAAATGCCCAGTATCAAAACTAACTGCTAAAAATTCTATTAACATAACATAGTATCTTTACTTTTCACAGAATTTTACCTGCATATAACCCTTACCATTATTTCTGAAAACTTGATTTTAATCATTTGAAATCATGTTTATGTAATTACTGAACTCATGTTTCCTTATACCATGAAATTACGTCTTAAAAAAGTGCCCATGTCCTATGATAAAAGAAGAGGTTTTGATTTCCATAACATTGCAGGAAATTAAAAAGTATTTTTTTTCAGAGTATTTTTTTTCTATAATCAGATCCTGAGTTCAGTCTCAAAATGATACTGCTTTAACTCTAAGAAAACTATATATTATTTTATATTCTGTGTAATATTTATTTTAGATTATTGAGTAATGGGTTGAATGAAGGTATCAAGAAAATGCATTATAAATCAGAAAAAAATATGTTTAAGTTAAAGAATAAAAAGAAGCAAGCTTTGTAAATATAACACATAATAATAGGAAACATAAGTAGAAAAGCAATTAGATCCTATCTGCATTGGGTTATAAATTAATATTTGAAGATAAACATTAGATTTACCAACTTCCCTTCTTTACTGTTATTCTTAACTGTTTGAATTGTACAGATTGCTTGTGCTACTGGCCATAGTGTGTTATGGAGAAACAGACAAAATTTTAAGTTGCCATCAAAGTGGAAGCCTAGAAGTGAAGAAAAAACAGGGAAACCTGTGCCCAGTGAAGCTAGTGAATGGCCAATAAATTTAAAGGGTGAGGTTACGTCCTGACAGGAAAGACTAGGGAGAATAATCAAGATAAAATAATGTTCACAGAACCAGAAGGAGTATTGAGCCAGATAACTTATAAACTACAGCTGCAGAGAAGGAAATGGAAAACTAAAACAATTTTTAAAACACTGCCTTTCCAATATTAATGGAACATCCATATCGATTTTTTTTTTCATTTGAATCAATTGTTGGTGACTATCACTGTTTTTTACTATGATTAATCATTTCATGTTAAGCTGGGTATATTAGTGTTCAGCTTCATAAGTAGGGTCATCTTGATAAAGTGTGGCTTCAGACTTTTCTTTTTAAATCATGTTTGTTACTTGTGATAAATGCCTATAATCTGGTGTTATTCAGTATTGATTTTGTGTGTGTGTGTGTGTGTGTGTGTGTGTGTGTGTGTGTGTGCTGTTTTTCTTTTAGTCAATTGACCCTGGCCAGCAGTTCACATGGGAACATTCAAACTTGGAAGTAAACAAACCAAAGAATAGATATGCGAATGTAATCGCATATGATCATTCCCGGGTTCTCCTATCAGCAATAGAAGGTAAGGAAATTCAGACATTATTTATACTTTTATTTTTCATGAATTTCTAAGTGTTTGCATGAAAATATAGTTTTAACTAGGTTTTTCGCTATCTATGGAAATAGCTAATTAATATTCAGGCACCACTTGTTCTCACATTTTCTTTACTTCATACAAGTATACTGTATATGGGTACACAACATCCCCAGCACCACATAGCATAGAAGCATCTCTCATTACCTTCTTACCTCTATTCTAGGTGAAAGACTTCATAAGGTACATGATGCTTGTAGAGGGGAAGCAAATTGAGGTTGCCCATTTTACTGATGGTTGCTGATATAAATAAACAGGTGATTGTCAGAAGATGCTCATAGACTATTATTTTTAAATGGGTGAGGGGTTTGTAAATAAATCTGGATACCTCCTAGGGACAGTAGAAAGTTTAGGAGTTTGTGGCGTGGTGATTTATAAAAATTAAGCATATCAGAAATGTCTGGTACAGCTAATTTGTGGACTGCTTGGTAATCTATCTCTCGCAATTGTAGCAAGTAGTTCATTCCAGAGGGAATGGTTGCTCCTAAAAGATGAGGAATACACCTCTAATACACCTAGCTTCTTGTAAGGAGTCATGAGGAGAGTATTTTCCATTCATCTCTTTCCAGTAATAAATCTCTTCACATGGCATATTAAAATCATTTAGGAGCGCATGTTCAACACTCAGCAGTTTGTTAGTTTTTTTTGTTTTTGTTTTTGTTTTTTTTGCTATGGTAGCACATTGGATTGCTGTCCTTACAAAATAGTTTACAATGTCACTTAAATCCTTCCTTCTGTCATAATAGCTAACCTGGACCACCACCTTCCACATACCACATTCATCCTCACTGACATCCAGAAAAGCTCTGTGGCCTTTACATACTTGAAGGTTCACCACTTACCCTCTTCCAGATGTCTTATTAAACCTTGAATAATACCAACTTCAGACCCAGTGATTTTCAGAACCTTACAGTTCAAACATTTTCATCTACACTTGTTCAAATATCTTTCACATTTTTCTGCTTCCCAAATCTGTGATTTGGGAGGTACCACTTAACCCCTAACTCTGACCAAGCCCTACATGCCTTGTTTTATGCCCAAAATTAATTTGAAAGTGAGACACTGATTTCCCAGTAAACACAAAAGGCAACCAATACATTTATTTCCAGTGTTTGGGGAACAAGAACTATCTTCCAGCATGTGAGCAAGCCCATACCTGCAGCCTCCTTTCTGCAAAATGGTGTTATACGGCATAGATACATTTTATAAAGTTCTCATAGTCAATTTTACTTTTGATGTTGGAAAATGTTATAATCCATTTTTGAGGCTATTAAAGATCCTAGGATCTTGAGAGTTAATGTTTTTCCATACAGGAAAAAAAATATCATGTTTATCAAAATTTCACCAATGCTAATTCAGGCAAGATGGTGTCAGACAGGTAATTGCTTCAAGTCCTGTTTGAAAACTGTAATTGATTTATGTGGATGATTATTTGCATATAGCGTTTACATTTTATCTTTGTATTTCCCACTTGAAAATGTAAAAAAAAAGCAATTTCTTGCCTCAGGTTTCTTAAATCAACTCCATAGATAATAAGAAACTAACCCAAGTCACAAGTGGAGGAAGGAAATCTTTTTTTTTTTCATTAGCAGAACAGGTAAATTATAGAAATTAAATGAATATAAATTGAGAATCTATTTGGCATGATCTTGGCTGGAGAACTTGTCAGTCTGCCTTTGCATTGTGAAAAACATTGTTTTCACTCAGAATTAGGTCATTCAATACTACTGTGTCCCTGTACTTTTACACACTTTATCATTATTTTCCTTAACCTGTTATTTTCCACCATCTTAACAGTAAAGTATGTCGAAGGACAAAGAATATTCCTCTTTGTACATTTATTATGATATATGGAAACTATGTACATTTCATTCCTATGCTATTTTTACAGTACAAAAGCCAAAGCACTTGAATCAGACTAAAACCTGCCTTTTTATAGCTCTATGCTCATAAATATACCCTAAATCTAGAGCTGACCTAGAAACCAAAAGTGTTTCAATTTTAAGTCTTATGCAAAAGGTTACAAGCATTTAATTGAAGTTTATAGGCTATAGAGAGAGCTTTAATCTAGATTACAACCATGAACAGCATTTTATCTAAGACTAAGCCCTAATCAGCAGATATTTAAGGGGGTAAGCAACAATCCTATATCTTAAGCACAGAAAGGGAAATGCTGGAGACTGGAACCATAGAACTGCTCACTGAGGCTTCCCACATAAAAGGAGCTTTGATAATACACAGCCAGATTTTTTAAGAGCATTTAAATGTTGGGGCGTCTGGGTGGCACAGTCGGTTAAGCGGCCGACTTCGGCTCAGGTCACAATCTCACGATCCGTGAGTTCGAGCCCTGCATCGGGCTCTGTGTTGACAGCTCAGAGCCTGGAGCCCGTTTCAGATTCTGTGTCTCTCTCTCTCTCTCTGCCCCTCCCCTGTTCATGCTCTGTCTCTCTCTGTCTCAAAAATAAATAAACGTTAAAAAAAAATTAAAAAAAAATAAATGTTAAGAGACTTCATGCACAATTTATAAAATTTAACATGCTTGTTTTAGGCTCCACCTGTGGTGATAACTTAAAAGACTTTGGTCAAAGGTTTTGTTTTGGACACTTTTGCTGCTGTTTCCCCAGCGGTGCTGGCTGCTCTTCATGTTTACTTTGCAGAGTGGTCTGACCTACAATAAAGGAGATCTGGAAAGTCGCCACAGTGATTCCTAGTATCCTTATCTTGTTTCCTAGAGCAAAACTTTTACATGACTTCCGCCAAGCAGTGGCAGGGGAAATAAACTAAAGAATGGGGAATTGTGTGTCAGCACCAGCGTGCTTATTGAATTCTGTGAAAATAGTGATACATCATGACATGTTTCCAAATTACAGCCATCTTATTTATGCTGGGGAAAATGTGGAGCAAATTCAAGAGCGTTCTAACTACAGAATGCTTACAATTATTGAATTGCAGAGCAAGCAGTGTGGAAACTGCTTTTGACCAGTCCACTTACCGTTTAAGCTGTTCTTAAGAGAACATAGTAATTCCCGAGGAAAAGAGGTGATAGGATTTATTTTCATAGTTAAAGCTAAATATTGTCAAAGACTAAATGGAAACTAATACTTATATTACAATTAAATAGTATATAATAATATGCTTGATCTTATAGAATTCAGTTATTCATTACTTTTACTAACGTAGGAAAAAAGAAATTGATAAACCAAAAGATAAGAGCAAGGAAATCTGGGTTTGGGTCACAGCTCTGTCACTTACTAGTTATGTAACCTGGTCTTCTCTCAGTATCAATTGTTTCAGCTGAAACCTTATTTATTTACTTATTTATTTAATTTGAGTATACTTGCCATACAATGTTACATTATTTTCAAGTAAACATCCTAAGTGTTAGGCAACTGATTCACCTTCTCTTAAGTTATGCTGTGCAGAAGACAAGTGTAGCCTCCATCTTTCACATACAATACTATTAAAATATCACTGACTGTATTCTGTATGTTGTGCCCTTTATTCCCATGACTTATTCCTTCCATAACCAGAAGGCTGTATCTCCCACTCCCCTTCACCCATCTTGCCCATCCCCCCCACCCACCTCCCCTATGGCAATCACCAGTTTGTTCTCGGTATGTATAGTCTATTTCTGCTTTTTATTTATTTATTAATTTGTCTTATTTGTCTTATTTTTTAAAAGCCACATGTGCGTGAAATCCCTCTCACTTCTGACTGGTAGGAGTTAACTCTATGTAGCTTTCTTATCAATTGTATCATTTACTGTATACACTACAGTTTGATGAAGCAACAGCATAAGTACCTTACTATATACATATCCACACTTGGAGATGAGAAGAGTGAAGCTCAGAGTGTTGGCCCTAAGCCATACCACATATGAGTAACAGAGCTCAAACTAGAAGTACGCTCTTGTGATTCTCTGACCCATGCCTGCATAGGCCCACATATTCGCACTGCTTTCCTACTGATAGAGGATGTATCTGTGACTAAGTCGCTAGCTTGAATCTCAATGCCCAAACTTATCACTTTGCCTAAAAGTCCACTTTATCATTGGGCTGTAACCTATGGATAATATAAACATTACATTTTAGTATTTCATTTCCTATTTTACGGCAGAACTAATCTGAGGCAATGACACAATACAGGGACTCAGTAGTGATCCCAATGCTTAGGTTCCTGCAGTTGTAGAAGTAAGGTCAAGTGTATCTATCCTTAATTGATTCCAAAAGTGATCTACTTACCTCAATTCTTGTATGTATCTTCAACTTCTTATAAACCCAGGAATATCAATTAGTGGCAGATTATTTATTGTAATGTCTTATAACTAGGAAAAAATCAATCTAATTATTTCAGTTCTAGATAAAAACATTTTTTTCTAAAATTTAATTGCTCTTCACTGCTGCCAGTATTGTATTTCTATTAGTAGAATCATAATTAACATTTCACTTTAAAAGCCATATTCAAATGGAATTATTTTAATTGTTGGCCAGGACTAAATATAAAGCAAACTTTTTTAAAGCCTACTTTTTATGTCAATGACAAAGACAAGGAGTTAAAATAAATATGATTCTCTGGGTATCTATTGTGTGTTGGGCACCATGTCATAGATTTTATATAGTGTATAAAATCATGGATAGATTTTATCTATAATGTTCGGAACAACCTCAAAAGTTAGTTGTTACCATCAATTTTAAGGATGAAGAACTGTTAAAGTTTTAAAAACCAAGTAACTTGTTTATAATTAGTAGCTCGTTCATGGCAGAGCCAAAATTCTAACATGAATCTTTTGGACTCAAGACTGTTATTCTCTCCAATTGGCCACTCAGAACTAAAGAGGCTTTTGAATTCATGAAGACTGTGACTCTATATGGCACACCTAATTCAAACATGATATCTTTTTGGCTGGGAAGACTGTCTTAAGAATTTTGAAATATACATTTTCAAACATTTATGTTGGAAATCTGAGAACTAGGGGTCTTCAATTGTGTCCTTAGAGTAGTCAAAGTAAAGTTTTCCGAAGAATAAATCATATATAAATGCTTTCAAGTGGAATTTTTTGTTTGTTCAATATTATTTTTAAAGTTCTATTAGGAAGAACACTGAATAAGAAAACAGAAGACTGGACACTAAAGTCTAGTTTAAACCATTCTGTGACCTTGCTGTTCTGTGACCTTGGGCATGTCACTTAGTACAATTCACCCTTTGGGGAAGGTAGATCCTTTTTAGAATCTGACCACCACACTGGGTGCCTAGGTGGCTCAGTTGGTGAAGCGTCCAACTCTTGGTTTTGGCTCAGGTCATGATCTCACAGCTTCATGGATTTGAGCCCCACATCGGGCTCTGTGCTGGCATCGTGGGCACTGCTTGGAATTGTCTCTCCCCCTCTCTCTCCCTCGCTCTCTGCCCCTCCTCCACTAATCCTGGCTCTGTGTCTGTCTCTCAAATAAATATACTTAAAGGAAAAAAAATGAGCATTTTAAACCCCACTTGAAAACCAAAAGCACTTACCCAATTTATTTGTACACTAATTTCAGAGAGTTCAAGGACACAAAAGCCCTTTGAAAGCCCATTTGTCAATCGAGAACCCTGACTTAGTGTGTTTAGTTCTGTTTGAGAACAGAATGAAAATGTGTAAGACCCTTCATGCTCTTCATAAAATTCTGAATATTGATTCTACATCTAGAGATCAATAGACACTGAGTAAAATTTATTAGATAAATATTAAATCTTGGACATTAAGAGATTCTGAAACAAACAAACAACAAAACAAACACTCCCACTTAAGCCAGAGGGTTTACTCCAAGTTGAATTATTGGCCTAGGCAGATTTAATTGATTTTTATCTATGAGAGAATTAGAAATGGCAAAGAGTAATCCACATCATTTCACATGCATTCTGTAACACTAGTACTTGTTAATCTGATAAGAGAAGCTTAGTGAAATATGAGTTTTATTTTTCTGGTTTTGAAGGAATATATTTAAAGTTTCAAAACCTAAGTATATGTATTCACTTCTCTTTAATGGCTACATTCTTGCAAGAGCCCATATGCTTCTCAATAACCTCTTTTCTAGTAAATCATCAATGGCCCTTCCTGGTTCTGAAGAGTTTGTGCCTTGATTTCCTCATCTGTGCAATAGGATTAATAGTAGTACCTGCATCCTAGAATGACTAGGAGAATTTAATGAATTAATACCTGTAAAGTTTTTAGGAGAGTGTCTGGCACAAATAAAACACCAAATAAATATTGGAAACTATTAAAATTATCATTGCTGTTATGAATTCTATTACTACTATTGAAATATCCTATAATTTATCCTCAGATGGTATTTCTTCTGTATGTGATCTATGGAAAAATTAATAATATCCAAATGAGAAAGCTGCATATATTTGGAGTACTCTGTGAAGCAAAATAAAATAAAATAAAATAAAATAAAATATATATATATATATATATATATATATATATACACACACATGATAAATGGAAACCAGACCCACAATAGCATTGCAAAATTCAAGAGGGGGAGAGTGTGTTCTCTTATTAAGTGGAAATCCAAAATAAATCAAACAGATAATGTAAGCGATTCAAAAAAATCCAACTGTAAATAATATACATGATGTTGCAATAACTTGATTATTTGTGAGATGGGCAATTTAGCACCTTTAAAATGAGAAAGTGACTCACGGGAAACCACTGCCCCTAAGATAAATCATGTTTCTTAAAAGTGAAGAGAAGAAACTAAGGATGTTCCCCTGTGGTGCTGATTCACCTTCTACCACCACACTAGGGCCTCACATTTAAGTAGTGTCTTAGCTTCTCTTCTGCAGTGTTCAGTGCCTGCAGATTCATTTCACACAGCTGTCAGCACATGATAACACATTCTCCCTTTCACATAATCCTCATACTGTGAGTTATGTTTTATTTTTATAGAATCATCTGATATTTTTTTCAGTAAGTAAAAACAAACCAAACAAAAACATAGGGAAATAAGTTAATACAATCTATCCAACATTTTTCAATAAAATGTTAATTATATTATAGTAAATATAAGTGTTCCATATGAAGCTCTGACACCAAAGAATTTATTTTCCCCAGTAACACATCCCTTTAATAGCTGCCATGTGCTATTTCCCACATCAATTCAATAAATATGATTCTTTTTCCTCCCTCTTGGTTCCTGTACCCTCTCATTCTCCCTCTCCCTCCCTCTCCCCCCTCACTCTACCTTCCTCTTTCCCATTTCCCCCTCTCCCCTGACCCTCAAACACTAATGACTAATTTGTGAGTATGTGTTTATTTGTTTTATTTTGCTCTTGAAGTTCTATTTGAATAAGTGAAAGAATTTTGGTAGACTATATGCTCCATCTAAGAAAAAAACAAAACAAACAAACAGAAAACTTGTCTAAATCTCATCCAACTGTTGGTTGAGTTTATTCTTCTCACCTTGCTCAGGACATCAATCATTGATTTAGCAATCAATGATTAACATTCCCAGTCCTTCACTTTTCAAGTTGATTGCTTACAAGCATGACAAAGCTTAATCCTTTTATTTCAGGGTAGTTTACTTTTGTTTTATTTTTTTAATAAAAGCATTTCTTTTTGAGGAGCAGGGCACAAATTTTCCTGGCCTAATTTGAATTAGAGAGCTGGATAGGAGTTAGCTTTTGGAAACTTGGAGCAGTTTTACAAGGTGCTTGAAGCTTGCCTAAAGACTAATTAGAGCTATTTAAATGGCATCTTTCTCCTGCATGTAGCCAAGCAAATGGTGTGGGAATCTGTTATTCCCCAGCTCCTCTCTCAGCCTGTACCTGTGATGTTTCTTATCTGGAAAAGAGAAAAAAAAAAAAAAACATTTTTAAGGGATGGCTGTTTGTGTTGATTTTCTTTACTCTGTTTCCAGGAAGCCAATCAAAGAATAAATCAAAAAGGTCCGTGAGTTTATTTTTATCTCCATTGTCTTTAGTTCAGTTATTGGGATTTCTTTTCATTTTTATTGTACACCTGTGAAGATTATGCTAATGAATCTACACTTCATTGCTCTGAGGCTACAGAGAAATTTACATCATCTGTGCTGTGGTTCTGTTGTTAAAATAAAGGTACAGGTTGTATATCGCTGGGAAGTCATAAAATAATTATTTTTGTCCTCTCCATTATTTTTTAATACAGAAAATGGAAAGGGGCCTTCCAGGTTTGGAATAACTTTTCATCAATAGAATATTAAAGAATGACTGGGCTTATTTAATTACTGTTTATTACATTCATCATAAGAATAACTAATATCCACTGGTATTTTGGAAGTTTCGAATGCATTGACTCATTAGATTCTCAAAGAGGTGTTGGGCAAAGACATAATGAAAATGCTGCTCATATTTTAGGATCTATGAGGAGGCTGGGGCTCTGTGTGTTTCCTACAGACAGAGCTCCTGTCGCCATATTCTGCCTTTGATTCAGACTACCTCACTGTTGAATAATAATAATTTAATCTTTATTAATAAAAGCTTAGTAGGCCAAAACTCTATAATTCTGTACTGGCCGAAGCTTTGCTTTATTTCAGGGAAAAGTGCTCCCTAACTAGAAACAAGTCCATTCTATCACAGGTACTGATAAGTTTCAATATATGTAGCTAACCTTGGGATGCATTCAGTGACAATTCAATCACCCACTTCCTTCTCTTTGGCCGCTCTCATAACCCAGCCTCTTCAGCAGTGCTGAGGAATAGAAAACCAAGGGGGAGAGGACATAGAATCTTGAGAGGATGGAAGCTCGCTTCACAAACTCTTTGAAAAGTATCCATTCCCCCATTAACTCATTGTAATGGTGAGCCCACAGAGCAAGATATGCTTCTAAAATAATCATCCTGTGCACCGTAGAAACATAGAGGGCAGCTTGCCAATGTGTGGTACCTCTGGGACACTGTGTCAGATAACACACTGTGCCTTTGCAAGAAGCACTTGGGTTTTTTCTGCTGTGTTAGAAAAATAATCCTTCATTTTGCTAGTTCTGATGTGGCTGTCGTGGCTGTCATGGTGCAAGTGAAGGGGAAAGAAGGCCTGTGTCATTTGGAATTAAATAAATTTACTAATAAATTATTATAGGATTTCATTTTTTTATTCTCTCTTCTCTAGTTTTCCAATGTCAGAAAACAAAGTTAATATTTTTTTTTTCTGCATTGTGGGTAAAACTGCAATCTAGGTCTTTATCATCAATTCATTCTTGTTAGGGAGTGTGTGTGTGTGTGTGTGTGTGTGTGTGTGTGTGTTGAACTGGAGGAGGGGACATTGTTTATAAGTAAAAAGTAGCTTTTGTACTCCATTAGATCTTAAGTACTTCTATCTTACAGCAAGGATTAAACTGGTTTACCAAAAAGCATTTTTCTTGACACAAACTTCACTAAGGATCTGTAGTAGTGAACAGAAGAAATAACAGTACCTGGATTTTGGGGCCCTGCTGTGAATCAGGACAGAGGCAACCACTCAGTGAAGGCCCATCCCCAGCTCTGTGGTAGGGCAGCAGTTGGTCCAATGGAACCAGGGATGGGATTCTGCCTTCCCTCTAATTCTGCCTCTCCCTCATTCTCACCTCCACAATCCAGGGACAGCTTCTTTCCATGAATAGACCGTCTACTAGTCTAGTCCCACTGCTCCCTCTTGTTTTTGAATTTGTTTTTCTTTTACCCCACTAGGTTCTAATCAAGATTTCAAGTATCAGTCACACCAAAAAAAATCTCATGTCAGCACATAAGAGATAGAAGCACTAGGAATCAGCTTGAAAGAGCGTCAGAGCATGTTCCTGCCTAATCTGAGAGACACAAAGCCTCTATCTTAAAATAACTTCACAGAGATTTCTGAATCCAAGAAGGTTAAGAATACCACAGAGAGACATCTTATTTTAGAATTCAAAAGGACTTGAGGGAATCAATTTGTCCAACATGTCTTGTTTAGCAGATAAGCAATCAGAGGTCTGGACAAGTTGAACAACCGCCCAAATGTCAAAGAGCAAACTACCAGCAGCCCTAGACAGGAGTCCTGGTTTCCTGGCCAATTTCTCTAACTTTTTAGCACGTGCTAAGTATTGTTTCAAGATTTGAAAAGGCACATGTGACTTTCCCTACAGTATGGAGTGATACAGAGGTATTCACATGGCCCTTATAGTTACTTCATTTTACATTTATAAAATAATCCATGTACTATTTTGGGTCCCGCTTTTTCACTTATCATCAGGACATAAAGCCTTATTATAAACTTTTACAATTATGAGCACCGTTCAACAAATCTCTTCAAATCAAATTATCTCCTGACCCGAAAAATTGAATGCAAAGCAAGTTGTTTGTTGTTGTTTAATAGACCCATATGCCCCAATTAGTCCTCCTCAAGTTAACAGGAAAAAAAAAAAAATTAACCCAGTCATGACAAAACAGCTCTGATAGTAAATTCTTTGGCAGTTCAACATGCTTTCAAGGTTTTAAAGCATTCTTCAGCATGAATTATTTATTCATCACGAATATTCTTTCAGAGTAGCTTCATCTTTCCAAGGATTTTTTCTCCTTATGTTTATATTCAAACACATGTGGGACCAGCATCATGAAGCCCTGTTCTATTAATCCTATGCTTAGATGAAGAAAAATGACATTGCCTTTGCATGTTGAATTCATGGTAAGTTTCCAAAGCTTTGCAAACAATTAAAAGAACAATGAAGCATGAAGTCAATGCCTAAACTTACTTTCCTTTCCACTGAAAGCTATAACCAGCAATTCCCAGCAAATGAAATGAGTGGCTAAAACTGGCCTAATTCTGTTTGAATAGCTATTTCTATGTCTTGCCGTGCATGAAGGACACAGAAGCACTGTTCTACCCATCATTCACCTCATCACAACCTCTTTTGGTCTCAAAGCCTTGAGTTTTATAACCTCAAGGTTTCTTTACCCCAAATGCAAAGCCCCGTATAAAGCATGTAAGTAATATGTGTATAAAACATAGAAAAATAGTCCCTTACCTAATGAAATACACTGTAACACAGGAAAGGGGCATATAGATATAATATGAACTTAAGATCTATCCTCAGTTTTTTCACTTACAAGATTAGAATGATAATTATTGGTGTTGGACCTGTTTACATGACAATTGGTAACTGGAGAGTACACATGAAATAATACATGGGAAATCATGAAAGTTACTTTTATAAAGGCAGTAAAGCCATGAATTCCTAGGAAACAAGTTTTCTTTTTTTTTAATTTTTTTTAATTTTTTCTTTTAACATTTATTTATTTTTGAGACAGAGAGAGACAGAGCATGAACGGGGGAGGGTCAGAGAGAGAGGGGGAGACACAGAATCTGAAACAGGCTCCAGGCTCTGAGCTGTCAGCACAGAGCCCGACGTGGGGCTCGAACTCACGGACCACGAGATCATGACCTGAGCTGAAGTCGGCTGCTTAACCGACTGAGCCACCCAGGTGCCCCGTAAACAACAAGTTTTCATCTAAGTTATAGTTACCTGAGAGACAGTTCTGCCAGCAGGTCCAGCCCTAGGGTTTTTGATTATGATGAGCTAAAGGCAGACATTTTTGTTATGTTTTCATTGTTTTAATCACACACACACACACACACACACACACACACACCACAAGTGCCATTATTACCTTACATTGGACAAAGGTCTTCTTGACTCCAGAAAATAAAAGCAATTAGCTAATTTATAGTAATTCTATATTCTTTTAGTATTACATGTTAAGTTAGATTTCCATCCATCATAGCCCCAGAGGAATTCAATTAATTCTCACACACTTCTTTTGGATTAGTAGTGCACTCTGATTAGTGTTGTATTAGCAGATGCAAAATCATTTTCTGGATAAAGCAGGGAATTGAAAATTAAATAAACAAATATGCAATACTTGGAGAAGGTCACCCCAATAAAGGGAAGGGATTTTGTAGATCCAGCCTTCCAGCAGAAACATCAAAATCAAGAGCTACTGAAGAAGCATTTCATGGTACCAAAACACTTGGAAAGGCTGCATGATGCTGTTTTTCAAAAAGTCTGTTGAAAAATCTTTATGTCACACTGAAAACAGAGATCTCATCTACTTGAAACACACTTCTGTTCAACTTTAGTTTCCAATCTGAGGTTAATATTTGTAAAAGGGCACGCCACCACCCTTTCTAAAATCTTTTCCCACTCATCTTTCTACATAGTGTGTTATTTGGATTATATGAAATACTGATACATTAGATCTTAGAGCTTCTGTAGAATAGTCTTCTCTCACATCCCCATCTTGTGAAGGATGTGTATAAGAAGACTTACCTGAAATGTCTTTTTGCCAGAGTATGTAAAGAGATTTGCTGGGAGGAAGAGGCATTTATTCCAGATACTACCTCCTTACAGGTAAGTTTCAAAATAGAAGAGGAGCCCCAGCATTATTTTCAAGATGTAAACTTTAGGCTAATAATTAGCTCTACTAGGTATTGAATTTTTCCTTTTAATTTTCTTTTCAAAATATCAAGTCCCCAATCCTGAAAGCGCTTGGTGATAAGTACAGATACCAGGTGCCTAGTATTTTTCAAGCAGATTTTGTTTGTGTTTTTGTCCCCAAGAAATACAAGCATTATTAAGTAGCAACCCACTCCTCCCTAAAAATAATAATCATAATTTATTATTCAAACTTAAGCAATATGTCAAAAAACAATTCATTACATAGTAAATGATTAAAATTTATATAAAAATATTGGGTGGGTCTGATTCTTTTCCTTTAGATGTGAGACTCATATCCATCTCCTCTCTCCTCTGACACACTGTTTGGATACAGTTGTTATCCTTGATACGGGGGAAATGGCACAGTGCCCAGCTGATGCGTTTTCAGAGTCATTAACCCAGGTTTCTTCTCTATTTTGAATATTCTTGGAAAAAACTTTTCTGTATATTGGAGACCTTTAGCCATAATCCTTTTTTATCAATTCTTTAATGTTGTCAACTGCTAAATTAAAATTTTGAAGGTGGGCTTTCCCTGTATTATAAAATAGATTCGTTGTTGGCTCAGAACCAAATTCTGTGGACATGAGGTTTTGCGTGCTTCCCAGTGGCAGTAACCTGAGGACTTTATTTAAACTGTCTTTTGAATCTTGGTGTCTGGAGGAATAGGATCTTTATCAACAAAGGACTGCCAGAACCCCAACTGCTTCTTGAGTAGCTGTAATAGATGAATAATGTTACAACCAGCCGTGCATTTCAGTTTTTACTCAGAAGGCTTTTCACTAATGCTGGTGGTATTCCATATCCATGTGTTCATCTCGGAGCCCAGTAGTTCCCATCTGACTTTCATTACTTTTTTGAGAGGATCAGTTTTGCAACTGGAATCAGAAAAGCAGTCAAAGTAATTGCAAGTGGCAATCAGTGAAATATAACAATTTTAGCTTGGGAACATACATTCCATTATAAAGAAAATTTTCTTTTTTCTTTTTTCTCATAGTTCCAGGACTCATATTTTCCCAGGGCAAGAAGGGGCCATATATAGGTTCTGGTGCTACCTCTCATATCAGGCCTGTATGATATGCCAGTACCCCTGTAAAGTGCTTGGTCTGCTCCAGGGATAGGCAATTGTTACCTCTCAAGGAAATCTATTCGCTTTTTGATTCTGAAAATTTGAAAATGCTTTACGATATTGGAGATGAAATTCATCTCTCTGTGGTTACATCCTTCAGAATTGAAAAACTTGGGTCTCAACAGAGTAAATCTACCCCTCTCTTCAGGTACTCACAGGCAGAGTCCTCATCCCCTACATTTTCCTCTGCCAAGTATAATATGCATGCCTTTCTCATATGGAACAGCTTTGATTTCCTTAATCGCTCTGGTCACTCTCATTGAAAGAAGCTCAGATTTGCCTGTATCCCTCTTAAAGGTGTGCTGAAGGAAAATTAGACTTCCAATCAGAATATCTGCATTAAATTCAAGCTCTGCTACTTATTAATGTCAGAACTTGGGCAAATTTCTTTTTGTCCCTTGAGATAGCAAGGGATTAATAAAAGAGACATGGTCTAGAGGTCAAAACAAACAATAAGCATGTCAACAAACAAGTATATAACTACAATGTGTAATAAGTAGTGTAAAGAGTTGTCAAGTGAGGGGTACCTTTGTGGCTCTGTTGGTTAAGTGTCCAACTTTGATATCAGCTCAGCTCAGGTCTCAATGTCATGGGTCCATGACATCAAGCCCCGAGTGGGCTCTACGCTGACAGGGCAGAGCCTGCTTGGGATTCACTCCATCTCTTTCTGCCCCTTCCTGTTCATGTGTGCTCTCTCTATCCCTCTTTGTCTCTCTCTCTCTCTCTCTCTCTCTCTCTCTCTCTCTCAAATAAATAAACTTAAAAAAAATGTAGTTAAGGGAGTTCTGAAGTCTGAGAGTATTAAGAGCAGGCTTTCTGAGAGGCGTGCTGAGCATTATACAATGGGAAGGAGACACCAAGTGTGTTCTAGGATTTGGGAAGGCAATAAGGTAGGAGAGTGATGTTTTCTAACAGCAGAGGTGGTCCAGTCTAGAGTTTAGAAGGGAAGGAATGGAATAAAATGGAATAAAATGTGTTTGGAAAAGTGCAGAGATGGGGTGCCTGGGTGGCTATGTCAGTTAAGCATCCCAACTCTTGATTTCAGCTCAGGTCATGATCTCAGGATTTGTGGGGTTGAGCCCTGCATCAGGCTGTGTGCTGACAGCACAGACCCTGCTTGGGATTCTGTCTCTCCCTCTCTCTCTCTGCCCCTCCCACACTTGCTCTTTCTCTCTGAAAATAAATAAATTTACTTTTTTAAAAAGAAAAACTGAGGAACTCTGTAGCCATTATTGAGAGTTTGGATTTTATTTGAAGTAAAAAGGGAAGCCATTGTTGGGTTTGAAGGAGAGAAATTACAGTGTCTGAAATATATTTGTAAAAACTGTTATGCTAGATGGAGAGCAGACTGCAAAGGACAAAAATAGACATGAGATAACCAAATAAGAGGCAATTGTCATAATCTAAGGAGAGATGCATGTGGTACATCAATTCTGTGAGATTCAATGAGAAGTAGTCTTCGCAGAGGTTAAGACAGACATAACAGACACACTGCCTAAAATTCATCCAGACTCCACCAATTTGAGAAAGCTCTTTAATCTCCATGCACCTCTGTTTTCTCCTTTGTGAAAGGAAGATCCTGATAGGACTTATTTCACAGAGTTGTTGAAAGGATTAAATGAGTTTACAAATGAGTTCCCTGTTAGCTAAATTTGTGAAGAATTTTTCACTGTTATGGCATGTTCCACTCTACACTGCATTTTCAGACTCAGGCATTATTTCATTTAGTTTTTGTCTGGCAATGTGGAATTGCATGAGTGAGAAATGTGACCAGATAATTGTTTAGCCTTCTTTGCATGCTATATTTTACTGATGCAGTGGAGAAAATAGACAGTGGGTGAGAGGAATAGCACCTTATGGACAATCAGTTGTATTTTTCTTTCCTTATTATCTACCTTGTCATATTACAAAGATCCAACACCTGGGCCACTGTATTTCTTTAATGGGATAGTCCCCATGGGACCTGTTTTTATCTTGCTTAAAACCCAAACTTGAATATATTGTGACTCCTCTAGCATAGTGTGGAGCAATAATGTAACATCGTCATTAGTCCAGATATCAGGCTATCTCCTCTCATGATAGGCTCATCTAGTGGAATAACACCTCTTGTTTTACAGGCATCCCCGGAAGTGACTATGTGAATGCCAACTATATAGATGGCTATAGGAAACAAAATGCTTATATTGCAACACAAGGATCTCTGCCTGAAACATTTGGGGACTTTTGGAGAATGATATGGGAGCAACGGAGTGCAACAGTTGTCATGATGACAAAACTAGAAGAACGATCCAGGGTAAGAATATCTACCTTCTCCCTCTCAAATCTTTCCTCAGGTAGTTTCTATGTAACATGGAATATTTCATTCTTTTTAGCATCTACCTTTCCTTAAGCTTTGACTTTCTAAGAGACACTAATAGTTAATGGGCATCAACAACTCTGATGAAATTATTCTTTAACACTGAGTCTTTCAAGAAGGAAAATCTCTCATGTTACAATGAGATTTTTAAAAAAGTAGTACTCAAAAAAGTAGATAAATTGGGGCTTCTGGGTGGCTCAGTCGGTTAAGCAACCGACTTTGGCTCAGGTCATGATCTCATGGTCTATCAGTTCAAGCCCCGCATCAGGCTCTGTGCTGACAGCCCAGAGCTTGGAGCCTGCTTCAGATTCTGTTTCCCTCTCTCTCTCTGCCCCTCTCCCGCTCATGCTCTGTCTCCCTCTCTCTCTCAAAAATAAATAAACATTAATTTTTTTTTAAAGTAGACAACTTGGTTAGAGAAAATAAATATTAGCTTGAACCTGTTTCTAAAACTCATATTAAACAAGAACACACAGACTTTGGGGGAGAATCCCACAAATATATACTTGCCCATGTTTTTAACTTTTTCTCTCTTATAATCTGCAGGGTAAGATCTGAAATTCTATAAAAGAGGCTCTTATGTAAATTGTTCAAATTAGCATAAATTAAGTTAGGGCCACCAGAAAAATGATGTGGGTTAATACACAGCTGAGAAAACACATAAATGTGTAGAGGGCATTTTGCTAGTTTAGCCTTCTCCAAAATGAATAGATTTTAATAACAGAGTCACTGTTAAGGTCTAAGAAAGGAGTTTTATTCATCATATGGGTCTAATATTATGGTGCATGGAACATTAGTTAAATGCTATTGATTTGCAAAACTAAAACATAATGGGTAAGCAGTATGCCATATTCCCAAGTGAATATGCAAATATTGTAGCCATCTGATGAAAATCAATCTTTAACCTTGAGAATTTAATGGAGTATCTAAAAAATCACTGAAGGCAGCACATCCTCTCCCTGAAGAGTAGGACATTGAATTTGAAACCACTGGTGAGAGATCTCTTTTACTGTGGTCACAGTAGCCTCAAAAGGATATTTAGAAGGAAGCCAAAGCCCAACTCCCCATTTGTTGTGTGATAGTTGAGGTTTTTTTAAATGGTCTTCTAAGCTTGGTACATGGCAGTTTCTTAGCCCAGGTATGTATATGAAGGAAGAGTTGAAGGCTGCACAAAAGATTTATAAAGGAAAAGCTCAGACTTAGGGAAATATAAAAAGTCCCAGCCATTACTTTAAAGGTGGGAAATAAATAATATGGTACACAACTGGTTTAGCAAACCCATAAAGCAATTACACTTTTCATATAGAAATACTGAAATATTGTCCCAAAGGAGTTTAGATGAAAACTGTTTTGAATGTGAAGACAAATATCTTTGTCATTCTTTATGTGACAACTCCATTCAAAAGATGTAAATGGATCCATTATTGATTTGTACTCAGGGTAACCCCTGTATAGCAAGCCCCACCCCAATGTTTCTTGGATAGAACTCATCATAACTACAACAATGTCTAACACATATTAGGCGCATCTATAGTTCACAGTAATCCTGTGAGATAAACACTACTATGATCTCCACTTTACACAGGAATAAACTAAGCCTAGAACATTCCAGAAGGTCACTCAAGGTCATTCAGCTACCAAGGTCAGAGTGAGGATTTGAAGACAGACAGTCTGGCTCCAGAACACATGTGCTTAACCATCAAGTCATATTGCCTGTTAACACTTCTATGAAGCTGAGACAGCTGAACTATTATATTACAGCATGCATGTAAATCCAACCTACCCAGACTGCTTTGCCTGGAGATACCGGCTGGTAACAAGCAATCATTTGCAAAAGCTGTTTTCAGTAAAACACACATTTTATCTTGACACTGCAGGCCTTCATTAAACCGTGCACAGAAACTTGTTTTGAAATAACCAAATGAAATTCTGCCCCTTTTCTCCCTAATTGCTTCTAATAATAAAGTTAGTTCTAACTGGCCCCACTGCCACTGCAGCATCTGATGGTAATGAGCAGTTCTTGGCGGAAGGCATTGTGACTTAAATACCTACAGTTTATCTTTATGTTGCAGGCTACTTTTTTTTTCCCCACCTCAGACAGAGGAACTTATTTTGAAGTTACTAAATGAACCTCTGTTTGCTCCCTTCATTAATTACTCTTTGCTCTTGCAAGTTAGCTTTCTCCTTTGTTAAATGGCCTAAGGAGGCCAATTAAAATACTGTCTTGTGATTTTTATTCAGTGGTGGTTCAGTCTGTACCCAAACTTGTGGTGACCTGCATAAGCCAATATTGAAGAGTCTCAACATCATCAATCTGACCATACAAATGAGCCCTGACCTACAGGGCCCAAGAGCCCTTTGTCCCCCAGTCTAGAATACTTGAGAATAAATGACCAAATGCAGCTGAGAGATCTAACAGGGCACCAGTCCCCCAAATTATTTCCCCTGCTCTCCCATCTTCTCCCCTCACATCCTCCCAGTTCACTTTTTTCCTATCCAGTTGCTCTTTCACCTAAAGTCTAGGCAGAAAGGAGAAGGCATTCCTGGATTCACAAATAAGAACTTGTATTGAGTTTCTCTTTCAAGACGTTATAGAGGTTAATTGTTGCTGAAATATATAGCTTTATACTTTAGGAACTCTGTGGGTTATGTGGGCTGATCTGGGGATTCAGTGAATTCTCAATTCCCTGTAGTCAACTTCAAAGCAGACATTTGAACTAGTCTGGCTTTATTTAGGAACTGCCTGTAGTCTCCCTCATAAAGGGAGGTGGTCCAGGTGGTTGAAACAAATCACTTCTCCAAGAGCAGATGCCTGAAATTTCATTATTTTGAATAAGGCTCGTGTTCTTGAAATAACATTCACCCCTTTGGTATATGGAAAGTATGTGTGTATAAACACTTCTGTGTACTGTAGAATACGTGTATGCAGGAAAACATGTTAACTGGCAGTTTGGGATGGGGGAGAGAGAAGAAAAGGAAAGGGAAGAGAGGATAGATGGTATTTCATAATAGTGCCTGAGGATGCCACTATCAGAGAGAAGGGAATTATACAACACAGTCCCAAGTAGAGGTGCCTTGCAGTCAAATGTCTGGGTTTAGCTCCCAGATGTAGTGCTTACTAGGTATGTGACAATGCACACATTACTAGGACCCCTGAAAGTTTCATTTCTCCTTTTTATATTACAGAGAAGGATTATTGTAGGTATTGACCAAGATAAGGACTATGACAAGGTGTCTCAGTGAGTCTCAGGTGTTAGTGTTTGGTTGAGACAGAGAGCTGGCTATTGTTGAAAGTGCTGCTATAAATATCGGGGTACAAGTGCCCCTATGCATCAGCACTCCTGTATCCCTTGGGTAAATTCCTAGCAGTGCTATTGCTGGGTCATAGGGTAGATCTATTTTTAATTTTTTGAGGAACCTCCACACTGTTTTCCAGAGTGGCTGCACCAGTTTGCATTCCCACCAACAGTGCAAGAGAGTTCCCATTTCTCCACATCCTCTCCAGCATCTATAGTCTCCTGATTTGTTCATTTTAGCCACTCTGAGTGGCGTGAGGTGGTATCTCAGTGTGGTTTTGATTTGTATTTTCCTGATGAGGAGCGACGTTGAGCATCTTTTCATGTGCCTGTTGGCCATCTGGATGTCTTCTTTAGAGAAGTGTCTATTCATGTTTTGTTCCCATTTCTTCACTGGATTATTTGTTTTTCAGGTGTGGAGTTTGGTGAGTTCTTTACAGATTTTGGATACGAGCCCTTTGTCTGATATGTCATTTCCAAATATCTTTTCCCATTCCGTTGGAGCCTAAATGTCCATTAACTGATGAATGGATAAAGAAATTGTGGTTTATATACACAATGGAATACTACTTGGCAATGAGAAAGAATGAAATATGGCCTTTTGTAGCAATGTGGATGGAACTGGAGAGTGTTATCCTAAGTGAAATAAGCCATACAGAGGAAGACAGATGCCATATGTTTTCACTCTTATGTGGATCCTGAGAAACTTAACAAGAGACCCTGGGGGAGGGGAAGAAAAAAAAAAGTTAGAGAGGGAGAGAGCCAAACAGTAAGAGACTCTTAAAAACTGAGAATAAACTGAGGGTTGATGGGGGGGGGGGGGTGAGACATTGAGGAGGGCACCTGTTGGGATGAGCACTGGGTGTTGTATGGAAACCAATTTGCCAATAAACATCATATTAAAGAGAGAGAGAGAGAGAGAGAGAGAGAACTGGGAGTCTATACCAAAACAACCTCAGTGTCTCCTAAAGCCACTCCCAAATAATTCAATTTTTGTTCCCAAATGCAATGAGTTTGTTCCTCTGTGGCTGGCAATGAATCCTGACCAGCCTCATAGAGTCAGTCACTGCTCATGATGAATTCTGCCCACCGTTCCCAGTGGGAACCCATGTAGTGTGGTCAAGCATAGCTCAGAACATGGGAGTCTTTTGCAGTTGCTTTTCTCAGAACAGAATCTCCAGAATGGAAACCCTGTTGGAGGGAACTTTGTTAATCAGTCTGCACATGGACCACAAGGACATTCTGGCTGTGACTTCCATTGTGGCCATATCTTGAAGCAATACAATATGAAAATAATACTATCTACATGAGTCACATGCAGTAATAATTGTCACTAAAGATAATAGATTCTTGATACCACATTTCCTTTTGATTCAGTTTTGCATTACCCCTCCCCATTCTTATTTGTTTGAAGATGCCAGGGAATTCTTCCCTTAGCACCTGTCTCCTGTGTTTTCTAGCTTAGTGCTTTGCCTTGTCACTCAGGCCTGTGGATGGTAAAGCAGCAGCTTCTAACCTTTGCCAAGTTCGAATAGCTCACTCACACAAAAGGCCCCTGGGTTCATTAGCATTTGTTAGAAGTTTCAGTGGCCTTTTGTTAGAGAACTGACCATTCTTAGCATTTCATTGGCTAAAGAAGCCCTTCCAAGTGTGAGGTATGACTTAGAACTTAAACTGGTCTTTTGGAAACCTAAGTTCTTTGATTTTCAGATGTAGTTCCTCCCCCTGAAATGTGGCTTTGCAATAATCCTAAACTTCACTGAGAAGACTGCATAGTGTATGCATATACACTATGTGTATGCATTCGTTTGTATATATAAAGAAAGGAAACAAAATATAAGACTAAAAACTAGAGATTTTGAAAGTAAAGTACAATTGCTGCCTGAAAACACGCAGATCAGTTAAAGCCTTGTAGAATGTGCTGTGTGACATGAGATACTGTTAGTGGGTCTTTTTTTACAATTTCCATCTTTTTTTTTTGCCAAATCCTCTCAAGTTCTGCATAGTTCACTGATTCTGCATAGAGTCATTCTCTCGTGCCCTAGAATGTGGTCTCTAATTGTTTCCATGTTTCATAACATGCCAGTAAGCACATGAATTGGTTTGGGCAACCACATGGAGGGAAGAAAAAGTTTGGAAAAAATGAAGCACTGGTAGGAAAGTAAAATGTATACAGCTGGGGTTTCCACTCCAAGGGTGTTATTTGTGGGCAACTAGGACACATGGTTGGCAGCCTTGCTTGAACCCCTGGAGTCTCCAAGGTAGGATTTGCCAAGGTGATTCCTGGCCCAGGAGCCTCTGTTATTTAGTGGTGATTGTCCTTCCCCACCCCCCCCCACCCCTTCATCTATTTGCCTTTGGCTGTTTCTCTTGTACTTTGTTTCACTTCCTGAGGAAAGCAAGATGGAGGGAATGTGTAAGCCTCATGCTTAACAAATTCTTGAGCAGCTTTGATTAGTGTTACAAGTTGAAAGAGGTTAACCAAGGTTAAGGGATATGTGGCTTTCTCTTGTCCTCACCAGTCTTCCCTTATCACTGCTCCTGTTTGATGCTCTGTTGTCTTACAAGGTTTATGGTGGGAGTTGAATCACTTAAAGTGCTATTATTGTAATGGTACCTAGTGCTATAAATGTTGAGGATTAGGAGTGAAATTTTGACCCTCCACAAAGGGGACATGATTTGAACTGGGCCACACTGATTAGTAGTATAGGCATATAGTTAGAAGTGAAGAAGTCTACTTTGTTTTCCAGACTAACTAAATCCCATCTTCTGTCCCCAAATAGAAAATCATGCATCCAAATCAATGATATCCATTGCTGGAGCAAATCAAATGTTTTGTGCATCAGGATTTTAGTTTATCTTAGGCCATAGCATGGGAAGTTCCCTGCTCCACTAAAATTTGTTGTTTGTGGTCATGAATGGAGGTGATACTATCCAGGCCTAAAGGGTGGGCTGGTTTTAAGTATATTGTGTTACTAGTTTAGGCAAGTACATAGACTTGACATGTGACAGGTGGAACACTTCTTTTTTTAATTTTTTTAACGTTTATTTATTTTTGAGAGACAGAGACAGAGTGGGAGTGGGAGAGGGGCAGAGAGAGAGAGAGCAGGCTTCAGGCTCTGAGCTGTCAGCACAGAGCCCTACGCAGGGCTCAAACTCATGAACCATGAGATCATGACCTGAGCCCAAATCGGCCACTTAACTGACTGAGTCACCCAGGTGCCCCTACATGTGGAGCACTTCTGACTTAATGATCAGTCCCTCCACCTCTGAAGTCCTCCCCGGCCCTTGAATATCACCTTAATACACTTCCCCAACAGAGACTGAAGGTAAGATAGAGACATGTTCATGTTTGGTTCTGTAGCCAAGAGGGGCAATTCTGGGCAAAAAAGGAGATTCTGATAAAATATTTTCTTGTTTTCCTATAAAACAAATCTTGAGATTCTTTTCAGATTGTGAGGTCCTTTTGGGTTAGAAGTTGGCAGAATCCCGTTGAAGATTATAAATGGCAGTGTTACTGTTTTCATTGCCGTTATCGGTTTTGGAAGGCCGGGGCTTGGCCAGCAGCAGACTAATTCTTGGCCCCTCTGGTTTGTCAAGGTTCGGTAAGTTTAATGGAGAGCAAATGCTTTCCAAATGCCAGGTCTGTGTCTTTTTCCAAACAGAACTGGAAGCGCCGAAGGCCTTGAACATTTAATTTCTCAAACTGCAGCTGAAAGCGCTGCCTATCTAGGGCAACAGAAACTGTTTTTCCTTAAGCAACTGTAGAAACGGCAGCACAAACATTGCCTTTGGAGTCTGTGTGATATATGGGATTGTTTTTGAAAAGTGGTGGATACTTAATGTAAATAGGACACTGGCAACAAAAAGAATGATGCTCACATTGGCAACCTAAAGGATGTTTGGGTCCTTATCTAGCAAGTTCCACACTCTTGGTTTTCTCTTGTCAACAGACACAATGTCAGATAAAAGACAAAGAATCCACCAATTTCTTACCATTTGTTAGCTTCTTGGATTTTCTGCCTTCTTTCCCCACCCCCATCTCCTCTGTTCAGAATGGCAGCCTACCCATTCTAACTCAAAACAAACATTCCTGTGAAAGTGAATTAGAGGCATCATGGCCTAGGAAAGAGCTGGAGGGGGGGGTGTGACGGAGAGCAGGGGATGCAATTTTTCTCTTGGTGACTTTGTGCAAGGTCCCTCTCCTTCTCCACATTCATGTTTACAGCACTCTCAGGCTGGATGAGGTCATTTCTAAAATTTTAAGAAGTGTGGATTAATCGTGTGTTCAGGCAAAGCTGAGGTTCAGTTGGTATGCACCAGTATAATTGTACTGGCTGGTAAAATGCTAAAAGGTATTGATACTACTGGGATACAGAAATTACCTTTTCACTGAAACTTTAAGTCCCCTAATTATATTTCTCAATGGCAGAGACACAGGAGTGTTGCCGGGCCACAGGCAGCCACTGAGCAGATGCAGGCAGACGCAGAAGTGACAGTAGGGCTATGTAGAGCACCTAACTGCTGCCAGGTGTGATTGGGGCTGAGGTGCAAACTCTAAGGGCCACATGTGTAGGAAGAACTGACATCCAAGTGCTACCTTGCCATAACAAGGGGATGCTTCACAAAGTTTTCCTCTGGTTACAACAAAGTGCCAGAAACTTAAGATATAATGACTGTCAGTTTAATGGGGAAGTCATTAGAATAGTTTAGTGCAGCTCCCCTTATGAACTTCTGGGAGACCCTGGAAGACATTGTCTTCGTCTGTTCAGGCTGCTGTAGCAGAATGGTGTAAACTCGGTGGCTTATAAACAACAGAAGTCTACTTCTCACAGTTCTGGAAGCTGGGAAGTATAAGATCAAGAAGACGGTAGATTTGAGATCTAGTGAGGCTCTGCTTCCAGGTTCACAACAAACTGTCTTCCTGTTGTACCCCCACATGGTGGAAGGAGTCAGGGAGCTCTCAGGAGTGTCTGTTATAAAGCATGAAGCCTATTCATGAGGGCTCCACTCTAGACCCAATCACTTCCCAAAAGTCCCAGCTCCTCATACCATCCCACTGGGATTAAGTTTCTACCTGTGAATTTTTGGGGGAACAAAATATTTAGACTACAGAACACATCAAACAAAAGGAAATGTCAATTTTTTGAATTAATACATGGTTTGGAAAGTCTTTGAATGGTTCAGTGATCTGATAAGCAGTTTTACAGTGAATAATTTGGTTCATTTAGAGAATAATATTTTTCAACTTTCTGGTTGAAGTTTTTCACTGCACTGGTAGTCAAATGCTTTAATATTACTCTCATTTCGGATATTCTGTTGCCTTTGATCTCCACTAAATAGTGGTCAGAAAAGAGAAAATGAAAAGGGGAAATATACAAACCAGACTACCGTTTTGCCACTCGAAAATAGATATGGCCAAATGTTAATTGAGTGAAGAGAATGACATTATCACTCAAAGAGAATAGAATCACTGAGATGATCACTGTACTTATTTTGGAAAGTCAAGTATTGAAGCTGGTCTTTAAAACTGTTAAGAGGGGCGCCTGGGTGGCTCAGTCGGTTAATCGTCCGACTTCAGCTCAGGTCACGATCTCGCAGTCCGTGAATTCCAGCCCCGCGTTGGGCTCTGGGCTGATGGCTCAGAGCCTGGAGCCTGCTTCTGATTCTGTGTCTCCCTCTCTCTCTCTGCCCCTCCCCTGTTCATGCTCTGTCTCTCTCTGTCTCAAAAAAAAATAAATGTTAAAAAAATAAAAAATAAAATAAAACTGTTAAGAGACATATTATAACCTATGGAAATAAACAGTTCAGCATATAATTTATCCACCCACTAAAATATATCCTAAAAATTATCTGAAACTTCCTTTTATTACATTGTCCCTTATTAAATGTGTATTAATGAGTGTATATTGACATTTCTTCATTCCCAATACCAAATTTGATTTGTATTATCTAATGTCAGCATACTATCTATCCACTCCTTATAGAAGGTTCCTCTGCCCAAACATAGTAGATACTAACTTTTAGTTACTTTCAGCAAAAGTTATGCTTTCTTGTGTATCATTTATTGTCTATTCTAAGTCCTTTTTTGGCTAAAAAATCATGTCATAGGCAGGCTTTTCAAAATACCATATAGCAAGTGGATTTTGCATCGGTGGGATGCTGGGACCCTTTGGAGTTATTGGTTTGTTATATTTGGAATTCTGATGCTTTGACATGCTGCCGTGCTCAATGAGTCTTTGTTAAACTGAAAGGTTTTACTTTCCGGAAGTTTTGGGCAATTTAAAAATAAGCCAACGTAGACCATAGTATAGTTGATTATAAAGTTGGCTTCCAGTTGTTGAGTGTATGTGACAGGCACTTCCAAGATAAGCCATATGGAAGTAAAAATGGAACTAGAAAGAAAGGATTTCCCTGAAGCACAGTCAGCAGACCTACTGGATCAAATCCTAGGCAGTATTTCCAATGACAAGTATTTCTTTTGAATACATTTAAATGGTTTATCATTCCATCAACTTGCTTTTAATAGGTTGCCATGAAAGAAGGGATATGCATTAATTCCATAGCATGCATTTAGTGATGGTCAACCTGTTCTTTGCATAATTATGGAGAACTGAAGCTACCACAGAAGAGTTATAATCACTTTGTGATAATAAAAAGAGTTCTTTCCCCCAAATTTAGCCAGAAATCTGAACTGTCTTACTTAGTTTAGGCTTCAAAGTGAGTTACTGGATGAGCCTGCCTGACAGGTTCTGCTTCTGTCCTTTTTCACCTCGGACACTAACACATTCTCTTCTCACAGCTGACTAGGGCCCAGGTAGAGTAAGGGAGTTAATAGGAAATCTCACAGCTATGTATTTGAAGAACCAGCAGAGGTAAGCATACCCCTGTATTTAGTCAGTAAGGCTGATGGATTGGGGGCAGGACTGCACTCATTTCACTTTGGTGTCCCCACAGTTGCTAAGACCTTGCCTTCCACTTGGAGAATCAGCTGGGGTTAATAACATGTTTATTTTTTTTCACATATAAAATGGTTACGTTTTCTGTAAAAACAACCATAAAAATTGAGAACATAATCTAACTGATAATTAATAATATCTGTTGCCTGTTGAATGCCTATTGGGTTTAGAGTTTTAGGTGCATGGTTTTTGAGCCTTATGCTAGCCCTGTTGTGTGGAGATATTGTACCTATTTAACAGATAAGGCTGCTGGACTTGGGTCCTGAAAATAGAGAAGCAGCTTACTGGCCATCCAGTTAGACTCCCCAGCCTTCTGTGCATCAGTCCTAAAGATCACTTACAGTCCGTCATTTCAGAATCACATAGGAAAAGACAAGCACCAGAATTTATGTTCAGGAGCTGATGCCTTCTAGTTCTTAGATGTTCAGAGGGGAGCAACCTATACTGGGCTCTGTGCATAAAGCCTGAAAGTGGTGACTCTCTAGAAATACCTTACGAGATTTTCTCCTGGGGAGGGGGGTGGTGGAGGGAGGGGCAGTTGTCAAAGTAAAACATTTCAAGAGAGGATGGAGCTAGTGCATTTCCAGTAGCTAATTAGGAAAAAAAAATACATTTCTAATTGTTTTCTTGGGTCCTTTTTTTCCCTCACTACACTTTTCAATTGCTTTCTAATGTTGAAATCAGAAATTATTTGTTTAGTGTATGACTAAAAATGAAGGACTTAAGAGAATGTCCATAAATCTAAAGCCTTAAATATAGTCCTTAGAAATCAGCTGAAACCATGAAGACCACTCAGAAAATATGGGGGAGAAAAGAGTGCCAAGTTCTTACTAAATGAAGGGGACAGTGTATTGCTGTAGCTGTTCTGAGAGGCTTTAATCCTGCTTCTGAGACCATATGTATGCATGTGTACATACACTAAAATATTTACTTTTTTATAATCTGCCTTTGTGAAATATTTCTTGAGAGAAAACAGCAATGTTTAAATATATTTGCTTTTTAAAAATTGCTCCATTTTTCTGCCGTTGAGTTTGAAACATTTTAGAGAGTAAGATTCAAGTACGTTATTTAAAATGAATACAAAAGTTTTCTTTCCTTCTTTTAGCTAAAAATGTTCATAACATTCACTCCTTATAGTAATGTCTTCTGGTATTCTTTTTTTCTAAAAGAGTCAGAGTCTAAGTCAGTGATAGTTGCAGTGTTAAACTTATTACTGGAAGTATGAGAATGATTAGTTGTAAGTTCAGTTTTTCCTGTGTCTTAGGGATAGAGTGGAGCTGTAGATGGAAAATCAGTAAATAACGGAACAATTTTTCCAGAGGTCACATAAAAGCTGGCTCTTGGTTATTTCCTTCATTTCCTTTGTCTTATCTCACCAAAAGGTCTGATGGTAATCAGTTCCCAGCTTTGAAATACAATTGCATTGAATTTGGTTTAGTGCACTGTACTGACTTTATAGATCATTTCATTGTATTAACCTCTTGTTTTTGTGTCTGTCATAGCGATATTTGTCTTTGTGGGATTTGACTTGTTGGTTTTGATTTGAAAGGGTTGCCATCCCACTAAAACTGTTAAATAATGAGTTTCTCTCTTCATTTTTTAACTCAACACATTGCTGGCATCCTCTCCAGTGTTGCAGCAAGAGGTCTCCAAAGTTACTTTGCCCGTTGTAGGGAGATATCAACTTGACATCTATTTTATGGTTTAAAACAGAGCCTTTGGCTTAATGTTTGTGAGTTTTCTTTTCCATCTGAATCCTGGCTACTTAAGTAGTTAGTATTGGCTCTATTCAGGTAGTATCCTTTGCGAATTCATCCACATACAACTTAGGTTTTAATGGACGGTCAGAGAACATACGGAGGTACTCAGTTGGGGTCATGCTACATCAATGTTCTCCGTAAAGAAGTGTCTTTCCCGGGGCGCCTGGGTGGCGCAGTCGGTTAAGCGTCCGACTTCAGCCAGGTCACGATCTCGCGGTCCGGGAGTTCGAGCCCTGCGTCAGGCTCTGGGCTGATGGCTCAGAGCCTGGAGCCTGTTTCCAATTCTGTGTCTCCCTCTCTCTCTGGCCCTCCCCCGTTCATGCTCTGTCTCTCTCTGTCCCAAAAATAAGTAAACGTTGAAAAAAAATTTTTAAAAAAAAGAAGTGTCTTTCCCTTTTGTTGTTCTTAAGTTAGAACACATAATAGAAATATAAACATAGAAGAATATAGTATGTACCTAGGAAACTTGTAAGTATCTTTTAAAAATCCTATTAAGACATAAATTGCCCATCTTAGTGTGAACCACTCTTGCTTGTTTTTGTTTGTTTGTTTGTTTGTTTGTTTTTAATAAAACACGTAATGTTTGTGTGATCTCACCATTGAAATAAAGACACAGGAGTCAAGCCTTGTGAAATCAATCTCGACCTTACCATGTAACTGTACATTAAAGTGGGGTTTTCCCCCTTTTTGTTGGCTAGGTAATTTGATAGAGAATAAAACTTCTGCCTTTTTAGAAGGTCCAGTATCTAGATAGAAGGAGCCTGAGTCCTTTGAGCAACAGATGCTGCATCTGGGAAACAGAAAATTACAATATTATTCACAGAATGCTACTAATATTTATATTCAACATAAAAGCAAATAATTATCTAGCAATTCTATTCACTGGACCAAAAAATTCTAGTGTCTATGATGATAATGCCTCATTGCTTTTGTTTAAATCCAGAGATTATGACTTTCGAATCTTTCTTTTTCAAGGTGTGCTTTCCTAATATAAAATGGGACTAGATTTCTTTACCTAGAGAAATGCATTTCAGTGAAGAATTACCCCCACCTTTTCTTTTAATCTGAGATAGAATGGGTAAACATGTTCTTATCTATGACCTTACTAGAAATGTGTTTATCATTTATGCTTTTTAATACCCAAAGTACACATTCAGTAAGTTGAAACACATTCCAGACTTTGAATTCATTATTTTTTGTTGCATGTTGAACTAATTGGCTTGAATACTTTTATGTGCTTCTGTTCAACTCCACATACAAATTGTAGAGTATTCATCTGAAATGTATGAATTTTAAATTATTTAAACTTTATACTGCTAGTGTATGACCCTCTGAGACTTTTTAAAGAACACACAGCTCTTTTCCCTCTAGACATTACAGATTTAATTTGTTTTAGATACGAAGCCATTTATCTTGTATTTTTAAAAATGCTATGCTGTTTATTATGCTTTGATAGATTCACAAATTATTTCTACTTTTCTTTAAACAAATGTATTTGGAAATTGTGATAGTTCAAGATGAAATACCTTGTGCCTTTTAAGCCTTGATGGATGAACACTAACTATCCCCCCATGTCATTTAAATGGCTGAGCATAATCTTCCAGATGCGGTCCATAATATATATCCCAGAACAAATTTGTGTTTTCTTTTCAAGTACTCTAAAATTTCAAATACCTCTTTCCTTATTTTACTCAGCAACAATCTGCAATTTATTTTTCTCCAGGAAAATTGAATCTGTTACTGCTTAGTATTCCTACCAGTTTGAAAAATGTGGTTTATATTGGCATCAGAGCAGTAATTTACATATATTGGGATAACAGGAATGTGTGCCAGAAAAAGATCAACATAAAATGAAATGCAAAAAAAGCTGTTTTTCTTCAACAGCAACTCAGAGTGAAGCTAATAGAGAAATTGATGAACATCTGCCCTGAATGTGTCACTTGTTTCTTCTAGGTGAAGTGTGACCAGTATTGGCCCAGTAGAGGCACAGAAACCCACGGGCTGGTCCAGGTGACGCTACTTGATACCGTGGAACTGGCCACATATTGTGTTCGAACATTTGCACTTTACAAGGTTTGCCTCCCCCCCGCCTTTCCTCTTTCCATTATTTAAAGAAAGCGTCTTTTGAGAAATCAAATATCTTATGACTTTGCTTAAATCTTGATTCCACTGGCAACAGTGAACAATGAAATAATTCTTCCATTATCGCTCAGCAACTTTTCTCCTTGTCCAGCGATCTATCAGTAAATATGGAACTCTCACTCTGAGCAGAAGTGTTGGCAAATGAAGAATAGAAGAACTAGTTCTTTCTGTAAAAATAACAGGAGCATTCCTGATAGTTAAACCTGAAAAATGTAATGCTTCTCACCTAAGAATTTTTATCTTCCTGAGCAAATAGTTGTCATTTACAAATAGCTTGACATTGATATCTCCAAGGAGTGTGTCTTCCCAAAGTTCATATGGTAGGGGGAAGGGATTAAGATAGCACATTTTCACATTACCTCTACCTTGTTATTACCCATCATTGCAACCTGAGGACAGGAAAACAGAATCTCACCTTGTCTTCCTACTTCACAGAATGGGTCAAGTGAGAAGAGAGAAGTGAGACAATTCCAGTTCACTGCCTGGCCTGATCATGGCGTTCCAGAACACCCTACACCTTTTCTAGCTTTCTTACGCAGAGTCAAAACCTGTAACCCTCCTGATGCAGGCCCTATGGTTGTGCACTGCAGGTAAGAACCACTGAGAGCATTTGTGTTTCTCACATAAGGTTTGCAAGGAAACGAAAGGTTTCTCATCAGATATTCTCTTTCCAAATTCTTGATACTCTGGGATAGTAGATGTCTCTATAAATAACACAGGGGGTCTTTTGTTTTTGGTCAAATGAGGCCTATGCTAACATGAATAGACAGAATTTGATATAGATGAATATTACCCTTTGGAGATAATAAGCAACTGTGATTCATGCTATTTTCTCTTTGGAGCAAAGATAAATAATTGTATGAAACAAAAGAATTAAGAATCAATCTTGTAATATCATTCAAGTTTCATCTGTGTGAGGGGATATTCTTTAAAATGTAGGTTGGTAGGTAGATGAAGTGCTTGACAAATTCTTGTGACCTGGGATGGTACAACCTTTTTACTATATAGGGAAAAAAAATGCTGAACAAAATAATACTATAAATATAAAAGCTTTTAGCTAGAGTGTCTTATTGCTTAAAGATACCTTCTACATATTATCAAGTCACATATAGAAAATATACTAATTTGAGTTTTACAAATTTATTTAACATAATATATACAAAGACCTATTTTTTGGAAGAATTTATTTTATGTACTTGGAGGTAATGAGTGCATTTCTTTTGAAATTTTGTATACTTTATTATTATTTTTTACTTAATTCTAACATTCTCTGTATCACCACTTATCTTCTACTATATATGTGTTTTTACATTTCAATGATTTCTTTTTTAAAAATTTTAATTATTTTGGGGCTCCTGGGTGCCTCCGTAGGTTGGGCGGCCGACTTCGCCTCAGGCCATGATCTCACAGTCCATGAGTTCTAGCCCTGCGTCAAACTCTGTGCCGACAGCTCAGAGCCTGGAGCCTGCTTCAGATTCTGTGTCTCCCTCTCTCTGACCCTCCCCGTTCATTCTCTGTCTCTCCCTGTGTCAAAAATAAACAAACTTTAAAAAAAATTAAATTAAAAAAATTTAACTATTTTTATAGAAGAGGGAGGGGCAGGAAGAGAGGGAGAAAGAGAATCCTAATCAGGCTCCATGCTGTCAGTGTGAAGCCTGATGTGGGCCTTGAACTCACAAACCCTGAGATCATGACCTGAGCTGAAACCAAGAGTCAGATGCTTAACTGACTGAGCCACCCAGGCACCCCAACTACATATTACTATATAAAATCCATAATACTACTATATAATCTATAATAATTCTTTGTAATCTGGGTGATTCAAATATGAGAGAATATGGCTCCTTGCACAGACAAGTAAAATTGCAGTGGGAAGTATATAAAAAAAGAAAGAAAGCACCTATCATAAACCACTTCTGTCATGACTTAATAGTACAACTCTTTCACATAGTATATTATATTTAAGTATAATACAGTAAGTAGATCTTATAAGTGACATCTGTTTTTACACAACATGGGGACAATACCTAGAACAGAATAACCGCAGTAAAATTCACCTAACCCATGATACCGTGGTCATTGTTACACAGTGGCCTAGCAGGTTTTGAACAAGATGAAGTTGTTTTTCTCTTTCCCAGCAATTTTTCCCCAACAAAAACTAATAACACCACATTATGTTTATAGAGCATTTTACAAATTCCAAAGCACTCCCCCATGGTTTATTGTGTTTGATGTCATTACCAGTATGTCGGATCAAGAGAAGAGCGTAGAAGAGAGGCTACAGGGTTTGGCCCAAGTACTGCAGCTAGGAAGCCAGACAGAGTCCCACTCATGTCTTATAATCTAGTACTTGCTCCTCTGGACCTGACACCATGTTGCAGTGTTGCGCATGATTCTGAAACACTACAAAATATTTTTATTAATTTGAGCAAATGCTTTTGCCTCACGACAGCAGACTTCTGGTTTTCCTGCCTGTTGGTTTCAGCAGGCACTAGTGTGACCAGTCTCTATACTCTGTTATACATACTTCTTTATAGACCTCAAAGAGCCATTGTGCCTGGTGACATGGTGCATCTGCTTGGCACCAGCTCGACTTGATTTTAAAGATCATGTATGAAATGTTTCCTGATGGATTTTGGCCACAGGATAGGGAAACAGAAAGTTTGGGCTCACTGAAGAAAATTGCTCTCATATGCCTAATGGCAAAAATACAATTCATGCAAATATATATACACACACACACAGATGTATACGCAAGCACATACACACACACACACACACACACACGCACACACGTATACATATATATACATATACATGTGTGTGTATATATGTATATATGTATATGTGTATATATATGTATATATGTATATATACACACACACACATACACAAACATAATAGGAATAAAATTTAGGGGAAGCAAACTTGGAAGTTTTCACAAAACATTGTATTTGCATTACAGTTTGAAATATAGCATTTTCCCTCTCTCAAAACATGCTTTCAATTTCTGTAAATTAAAGGAGAAATTTGGTTGATTGATTATTTAAAAATGCAATTTGTCTTCTGTTGATCATAACCAAGGTATAATGCTTTATGTTGGATACTCAGTTGGATCCACAAAGGTTTGCAGGCAAGTAAGAGAGATAAGATGGTGGGGCGCCTGGGTGGCGCAGTCGGTTAAGCGTCCGACTTCAGCCAGGTCACGATCTCGCGGTCCGAGAGTTCAAGCCCGCGTCGGGCTCTGGGCTGATGGCTCAGAGCCTGGAGCTTGTTTCCTATTCTGTGTCTCCCTCTCTCTCTGCCCCTCCCCTGTTCATGCTCTGTCTCTCTCTGTCCCAAAAATTAAAAAAAAAAAAAAAAAAAAAGATAGATAGCTATAATGCTTTATTTTGAGAAAATACATACACACACACACACACACACACACACACACACACACACCCCTATGTTATGTTAAGCCACCTGGACTCACCCCTGAAAGATACAAACAACTCCAGAGAAATAAGAAAACAAAGATGAATGTGCTGAGCTAATAGCTGTTGACATTTGAAAGTGCTGTGCCTGAGGCTCTGGAGAAGCTTTGTACGAAACAGAAAAATAGGTATATTGGTGAAAGAAATTTATTAGCAGCTTTGAAGTAATGAGGGAAAGATGCAGCATGAACTAAAGCTCTGAGAAATGATCTTTGTTCACCCATGGGTTGTCTTATAAGTCTGTGAGAAATCTTGGCCTCTTTATTTAGGAAAGGCCATGTTGCACACTGTTATAGTTGCAAAGCATCATGAATTCTTGACTTGGATACAGTGTATGTTTAAACTTGAGAGCACAGTTCTTCTGATGGAGTAGCAGAGAAAAATTACTACAGACAACAACTGCTTATGTGGGACCCAAGAAATGCTAGTTTATAAATCATCTCTAAGCAGGAAGGAACTTTGCAGAAAGCCACAACAGACAAGTCACAGAGGGATATTGATTACAGATATTGATTACAGAGGGATATTGATTTACATGATCATGTTGTAAATAATCACACAAATACTCTAGAATGTAAATAGTGAATTTCATGTTGAGATTTCTCTCCTGATGGATTTGACATTTTTTTCTCTGTAATGAAGAAGTAGTGACAAACTCAAACCCAAACCTTCTGCCAAACAGATGCAATGAAAATGGAGGGGGTTTTAAATGAAGTCTGGTAGTAGACAAAAAACGGGGGGGGGGAGGGGACAGAAAGAGAGAAGATTCATATTTATCCACTAGTTCTGTCTAGTAATCAATGTGCCAGGACTAAAAAGAGCTATTATGAATAAGAGAAATTCTAACAGTCAATAGTAAGAAAGAGGAGGATAGCCCAGTGTGGTAACCATAGATAAGGCCTTGGAAGGTCAAGAAGGGTAGGGTCCACCTCATGCCTAGAAGAATGGTGCCACAAGCACAGAAAGACCAGCTCTAGTCATCAGTCAATTCATACAGAGCATATAAACTCAACATTAGGAGGGCACACTCTGGAGAGAGACTGCCTGGGTAAAATGCTGGATTGTTCACTGACGGGCTCTGTGCCTTTGAGCAACTTATTTCTTATCTGCTAGCCTCTATTTCTTCACCTGTAAATGGGTTAACACTCTCCATAACATCAAGAATTTAATTAAGGTTAAATGAAATGATATGAAATGATAAAACATTTAGGACAGTTTATAGTATGCAGAAGTATGAAATAATTTTAAATTATTGGTATGTTACTGAGTAAGTGTAAATCTATATGTATATTTACAACTCAAGAGAAAATAATCAGCATTAACTTAAAAATAATCTATATGACTTGAGCCATGAGTAACCAGATGTTTATAAATATATAATATTTAATCAAATAGGTTTTTAAAAATTTATATATTTTCCACCATGGTAATTACAGCCAATTTTCCCCAGTGAAAGAGAACATGTTCTCATTTACTATGAGTTAAAATCATTTATTATAAGAAATACCTGTTCTTGACTACCTGAAAAACCATTGAATTCTTAAAAGGATACTGTTAAGGATACATAGAAATTAATATGGTGGTTCTTGATGCCTTCAAGGTAAAATTTGAGTTTAGCATTATGTTCCTGCCCCTTTATAATCTAGGCTGATGTCTCCCTCATGCCTCATTGTTCATTCTCTTAGCCACCTACCACTAGCTACACATTCCAAGTACTTTCATCTCTGGCTCTTGGTAAGTGATATTTATCCACTCTAGAAATTCACCTGTTCCTCTCTCTACCTGACAATGTTCAACCTTGTTTCATAATCCACCTCAAGTAGCACATGCCCTGCATTGCAAAGGTTGCAAACTGGCCTCAGATGATTTTGTTGACATCTGTGGTAATTTTTTTTTAATTTAAACTTAAATTTTTAATTTAAGTGGAATGCACTATCCAGTTTTCTAAACCTTCCCTGTCCCTATTGTTTTACACACAGCTCAACTCATCCATTTACAGGGATTACTTCATATTATAAACATCTGACTTGAAACTCTGGAAAACCCTTTTAAGCTCATTCCTCATTCCTCTTCCCACAGAAAGAATTAAACAATCTGTTCTCTGAACTCTCATAAAATAGGTTCATACTTAGCAAATTTAGCTATCTGTGTACGGATCATATATGCCTTGAAATCCCAGAGGGCATGGGCGATGGCTTATGAACATTTGTACCCACCTCTTACATCATAGTAGGTGCTCAATAATTGCTTTCTGAAGTTAATTGAATTCCATGTGGTGTTTTACAAATTTTTACAGAAGCATTAAGATCATTTCATGGCTGGACTATTTTTTGTTTTTTAACATGACTATACTTTTATCTCTTTATGTTGTGGTATTTTTATGAGAATTTAATTATTTTAAATTGCCTTTATCTTTCTCATACCTACTTCTAAGTCCCTTTTCCTACAACTCTTTCATGTCCTTTTTCACATGCTCTCCATTCCATGATTAAACATAGATATAGATCCCTGTTTTTAGCCATAATAATAAACATATTGAACCCTTAATGGACAACAAATAATCTTTCTTCTCAACTGGAGAGACCCTGTTCTAAGTGTTTCACATGTGTTATTGCTATTTCCTGCCAGTCATCCTCAGAGTTAGGAACCTTATTTTCCCATTCTACACAAGAGGAAACAGAGACCAACTTGTGGTCTCTAAGGAAGACCAACTTACTTGCCTGAGCACATGCGACTAGTCATAGCATAGCTACTGTGTGCCCAAGGTTGCCTGTTCCTATCGACCAGCCCTTAAATCACTTGGTGGTCTCTACCTTCTCATTTGGCCACCTGCTTGAAGGGCATTTCACTTTTTCAGCCTACCCTGATGACCTGATCAGAATGAGCCACATTGCCATATTCTAGCCTTTATTTCACTCTTTATGTATTAAAGGTAATTTCTAGTTTGTGACACTCCTGTATCCCTTACTCATTTTAGACTAATCATAGTAGCTACCTATTATTGACCTATCATTGTTTTCCAAGTATCACTAAGCGCTTAAGGAATTTCTCATTTAATCTACACACACACACACACACACACACACACACACACACAGAATGTGTTTTATTTGTGAGAAGCATTAAGCACAGGGAGGTTGTAAATTTAGGCCCTATCTCAAAGCCCTTGACCTATTTATTCATCATAGTATCTGGTTCTGACTTTTCTTGTTGCAGAGACTACCTTAGTTCCTTAAACTTATCTCCTTAATATATGTTTGCTGACTAAATGGTTGTCAGATGGATACTTACCATTAACTCTACATGTAGTACATGAACAGAGATATGCAATCTCCTTACTTATGAAATTTTATTTTTTTAATGTTTAGTTATTTATTTTGACAGAGAGAGAGAGAGAGAGAGAGAGAGAGAGAGAGCGCACTCACTGGGGTAGGGGAGGAAGGGGCAGAGAGAGAAGGAGAGAGAGAGAATCCCAAGCAGGCTCCACACTGTCAGCATGGAGCCTGATGTGGGGATCAAACCCACAAACTATGAGATCATGACCTGAGCCAAAATCAGGACTTGGACGCTTAACCAACTGAGCCACCCAGGTGCCCCAAAATTTGATTTTGAAAGAAACTAAGGAGCAGATCTTCCAACCTATTTATTAATCTTAGATTTTCATAGAGGTCATTTGTTACATTTCCTCATATTGTTTCACTCTTCTTAGAAAACAAAGAAGTTCTGTTCCCTTTTCTCCTCTTTTGAGCTTTGTTCTTTATGTGTTTTATAGAATTTGTGGTTTATACTTTACTAGTACCAAA
This sequence comes from Felis catus, assembly GCF_018350175.1. NCBI lineage: Eukaryota > Metazoa > Chordata > Mammalia > Carnivora > Felidae > Felis > Felis catus. The sequence goes on along the minus strand of NC_058380.1, from coordinate 33,939,375 downwards.
AGGATATGACAACTGATTTTAATTTGCATCTTGTTAAGAATGAATAAAGTGGGATGAAGCCATAATTTCAGAGAGTCAGTTATAAACCCTTGACCCATGATACTCTGAGTCATGTTAACCCCTTTTAGGACCAAGGGAATACTTAATCTTCATAGAAGAAATGTATTTGTGAATAAATATGAAGGAGGGATAGACCAAGACCCCCTAAATTTGTCTTCTAAATGAAAAGATTTCAAGAAGAGTCAAATAGACCAACTAAGGATAATTTAAATCTTGTACATCATAGAATCAGACCAGTCTTTAAAACTGGAAGGGATAGGAACTGAGGACTAGATATAGATCAATAACGTACCAGAAGCGTCAATGGACTACTAGAGTGGCCTGATAAAAATCAAATGACAATGTGAAATTAGAAAGATTCATGAGATCTAATCTTTATAATACTTTTTGACTTTATAGGTGAAAGCACAACCAAGAAACTACTTAGGTTATATTTATAACATAGCCATTTACTTCTAATGTCAATCCAATATTGACAATAATAGCCTTTTCAAGGTAAAAAGGATTTGGAAAGTGTCACATATAAGCATAACAATAAAAGACCTTGTGAGCCAGAGGAGCTAAGAGTGCTGTGGAAAACTGTTAATGAATAAATGCATGTTAACCATTCATTCTCAATTCCCTCCTTTATTTCCCCCAGTGTTCCATTCAAATATCTCTTTAGATCAAAGACCACAAGTATTGCCAAAGTATGTGATAGTTTTGAGATGCTGACAAGTGTGAACCATAGACCCATATTTTCCTTAAACCTGGGATTCATTTTCATGTATAAATTAAGTAATAAGAGAAGCTGGCCTTCTGTAAATGAAAGACTGGATTATTAAAATACCAGCATCTCTGGATAAGAAAATGGGTGGAATATACAAAATATGTTCTTATTTATGGAAACATTGTAAGGTGAGGAGAAGTAATTATACCACATGGAAACTACGGTGTAATTTCTGTTCTTATATACCAATAATTGTGCATAAAGAACAAACTCTTAATTTATTAAACAACATGGTGATATAAATCAGGAGGTCAGATCTTCAATAGTTTGATGGCACAATCCCATAAGAGAAAAATATCTTACTTTCAATGAAATAGTTTAAAAGTAATTGAACCCAAAGAAAATATTAAGAGGAGTGGCATAATGGCCCCAGTAGGTGTAAAATGTAAAACTCAGTCTGAAGGTGTTTGGAGCCCTGGGGGCAGTATTCTGACTGCCTGATGAAATGGAAAATTTGTTTGAAAAGACATAGATACAAAGGCAATAGAGGAGAGGTGAGACCAATATTATAAGTAACAACTAAGTAACAACTAACTTCAATGTCATATGTCAGGGGTATATCATGAAAATCCCTGCAAGGGCAACGGAGAAACTATCTCCTTTCCATTCCTCTTCCATATCTAAGAATAGCAACCAAATTACATTTGTGTAAGAAAGTAGCCATTTACAGAGCATCTTTCCATTATGTTTGATTTAATTTTTACAAGAAGAAGAGTAGGGGTGTATTATTACCATCTTCACTTTACAGATAAGGAAATTGAGATTCTTAGAAGTCAAATGACTTGCTGAAGACCACATACCCAACTAGAAAGTAGAAAGTCTAGGTGAGAACCCATGTTTTATGATTCAAGGTCCTCCCCTCTTTGTCTACACCATACTGCCATTTTCTATTTTGCTCAATTTATGTTTTACAACTGAAAGCAAAACTGCCCATAGCCCACAACAGATACGGCTTTTAGCAGATCCAAAACTCCCTTTGGGGGCGGCATTAAATGGTAGACTTGAAAATCACTTGAAATCAGCTTACTAGATTACTTACTAGAAATCAAATCCCAACTGCCCTATTCGCTATGTGTGACCTTGGACAATTTATTTATCCTTTCTAAGCCTCAATTTCCTGACCTGTAAAGTGGGACTAATAGTAGTATGTCCCACATAGCATTGTGTATAAAGATTAATATGATATATGAAAAGTGATAATTAGCCAGGTATTTGCCACATAGAAAGAAGTCAATAAATGTTTGTAGTAATTGATGTTTTCATCATTGTGTTTTACCCCACATAAAGTATGTGCTCATTTAAATTCTTATTTAAGGTTCTCTTACTATCAAACAACAAAGAGCACTATCATATTTTCTGAAATGTGAGTTTGACTTCTATGTAATTTGTAACATAGAAGAGTAAAAAACATATGCATGTATATATACATACATTAACCTAGGTGAGTGACAACCATTTAACACTTTAAATTTAATACTTTAAAAAACAGCCAATTATTATAGTAATTATTTCATTGCACTTTAAAAATCTTGTTAGAATAGATTGTTACTATGAGACAAGATTTTTCAAACTCAATGCTATTGATATTTGGGTCATATAATTTTTGTTGTGGGAGACTGTCCTGTGATTTAAAGGATGCTTATGAGGATCCCTGGTCTCTGCCCACCAGATGCCAGTAGCACGCCCCAAGAATTGTGACAATCAAAAATGTCTTCAGACATTGACAAATGTCCCCTTGGGGGGAAATTCATGCCTGCATGAGAACCATTGCTACAGGGCAATGAAACTGATTTTTTATTATGCAGAATGTATGTATCTAAATGATAGCTCACCTCAAAGTTTTAAAGCTGGAAAAATGGTCTTTGAATGACATCCTCGTTTTATTTATTTTATTTTATTTTTACATTTATTTATTTTTGAGAAACAGAGTGAGACAAAGTGTGAGCGGAGGCGGGGACGGAGGGGGGTGCAGAAAGAGAAGGAGACACAGAATCTGAAGCAGGCTCCAGGCTCTGAGCAAGTGGTCAGCACAGAGCCTGACGTGGGGCTCAAACCCACGAACTGTAAGATCATGACCTGAGCTGAAGTCAAACGCTCAACCGACTGAGCCACCCAGGTGCCCTCATCCTCATTTTAAACAAGGAGAACTTCTTTATGAGACTTAACCTTGAGAATCACTTTTTAAAGCATACATTGAACTAGGCTCATTACTTGAAAAATCAGCCAACAATATCCCCTACCTTGATCACCAACCATACAAACCACAGACTTGGCTCTAGATGTCTCCTGACACTTAAAATAGTAAATAAATAAATAAATAAACCCACCTTCAACGACGAAGATGTGCCACCATTAGAGAATTCAAAAGAACAGGTGATAGGCTCTTAACTCTACTGCCAAAAAGGAGTTCCAAAAATACTTTTGCACCATGGTAGCAAATTAATGCATGAGTAATAAATCTTCAGTCTCCCAAGGTGGCTACTTCTAAGGGCCCTGGTCTTTGGGGTTGACAAGTGCTGGGAGGTTTTTTGCTAGGGTATCAGGCACATTGCTTCATATTCATGCTTGGTATGAATATCCAGCATTCTGGCAGTTTAAACAATAAGCCCTAGGAATGCCGTTAAGTGGCATATTATTTAGTGGCTGTCCCCTTTTATAGCATCTACTGGAAGCCAAAGATAAAAGATTAGATGGATGGAGAAGTGAGACATGATGCTAGACTCCCTGCCCAAACCTAAAATCCCTTGCTCTTTGATTTTCAAGGGTATGTATTTCTGTGACAGCATGCTCTATTTTTAAATCAAATATTTTCCTGAATATAAGTTTTTTGTGAAAAAATTAAATAATTTTGTTTATTTATTTATTTATTTATTTATTTATTTATTTAATTTATTTTTGTACTCCTTCTTCCCAAGGAGCATGATCAGTCTCTCTCTCTTTTTCTCTCATTTCCCATCCCACCTCCCTCCATACCTCTCCCACAACCCAAAAAATCCTTCTCCACCTTTCAGTCCACCAAGAGAGGGTCAGTGGTTAAGACTTTATTGGTCCACAGTGGTGCTTGTAGCATCTATTGTTTGTGATATATCTAAATAGACTAGATGAGATGCGATAGGGTTAAACTGGATCTCTTCCATTCTGATGATAAAGGTTAAACAGCTATTTGCTCAAATTCCTTTTAACACTTGAAAGGATTTTGAGAGTTATGATTTTTTGAGAAAGAGTTTCTTTTCCATTTATCTAGTTTTCTTCATTTGTCTAAGTTTGACCTGGTTTTGAGCATTGAATCTTAAAAAAAAAAATGTATAATCATATTTCGGGTGCATCTGTATGCCTTAGGAATTGGTGACCTTTCTGAAATGGAGGGTGTAGCTATCAGTTTAACCACCACTGCTTACAAATACTAACCCAAACTTACTGGCTTAAAACCACCACAGTCTGTTATTTATCATGGTTCTGTGGGCTGACTTGGGGCCGTGGCGACATCTTCTGCTGGTCTCTCCTGAGCTCTCTTTCACAGGAAGCTGGAAGCCCTTGGGAAAGCTAGTCTCTCCCACCCCCCACATGGCCTTGCATCCAGGTCTTGTGGTCTCAGGGTTCTGGGGATCAAAGGAGAATCTTACATGGCCTGTTGAGGCCAAGTTTTGTAAGTCACACACAATTACTTTCACAACATTCTCTTGCTCAAAGCAAGGCAGAAGCCAGCCCAGATTCAAAGGATAGTGAAACAGACTCCACCTCAGGATGAGAGAAGCAACAAATGATGCATCACTTCATTTATCCCAGCGCTAGGTTCTACATCAGTGAACCTTATTTACTGGACGCATGGAGCTCTTCTCTCCACTCTTGTCAGCCTGGCTAAGTCCATAGTAAATTTTCCTCCTAAGGAGAAAAACCCCCAAGCCTGCCTAAAATACAGAGCAGGTTTTTGTTGGCATATGAAATGGGTTTTTAAAAAGTGGAGGAAAAGTCTTTGTGATTTGTTTTGTAACTGCTACCTGATTCTTTTTCTGAAACATCCACTTCTGTGGTAGGAGAAATTTGTACTCTTTAATCCCATTTCATCCTATCTTGAATATTTTTTTACATCTTCCTGTAATTTAGTAATTATTAGGGTTAATAGACTTCTTCTTAAACCCCAAAACTCCAGGAATATGATTCATTCACAGTGAATCATATACCTAAAAGGGACATCTCAAGCTTCCCAGACAACTCCCCCTTCCCTCTCTCCTCTCTCTTTTCTCTCTCTCCCTCTCTGCCCTATTCCTCTCTGTCTCTCCCCTTCCCATTTCCACTGTCTCTTTATTTTCAGGAATTAGAAAATGAAATGAGGCCCAAGGAGGTCATCAACTTTCCCATAGACTCTTGCTAGACTCAGACCTTCTTGTTGGTCCAGTATTTTTCCCACATGATTATAGGCCTTTTAATTTTGGTCCAGTTAATTTGAATAAGGATTCCCTTAACATTTTCTAGCTGAATTAGAAAAACAATAAGGAAGCACCTATGTAACAGCTGGAGATATTATGTTAGGAACTAAGATGGTCAGAATAGGTAATTTTGGTGCATTAGAGCCAATTAAATGTCACAGATCTTTAAGACCATGACTGATTGAAAGAAGGGCTGATGAGTACCTGGGCAGCAGCCTGAATGTGCTAGGCACCCAGGTGGTCAGCAAGGCTGGGCAGCAGAAACTGGTAGAGGGATGCCAAAGGGAGAAGGAGAGAATGTCAGCAATAAAACTCGTCCTACTTTTGCAGTGGTGCCTGGAGCTGTGATGGTGAAAAACATTCACGCCACTAAAAATGACTCTACATGCTGTCTTGGCAGCCCTTCCCTGGCTTGGATTGGTGGCCTTATGTATCTGCTGCTCCATTGGAGCTCCAGCCTGGCTGTGCCATGGCTGTAGCGTAGGCTCTTTAGTGGCCATATGCCTGGGAGGCTCATCATCCACAATTTCCTCATCCCAAGCTCCAGCCAAGTGCAGCAGATGCTATTGTTATCACTTCTATTGAATAAAGTAGGAAGCAAAGAGAGAAAGAAATTTGTCAATATTGTTTTTCTGCTGGAATCGAAATAAAAACTGTGTGTGGTATATTGTCTGATAGTAACCCTTGTGCCAAATCCCCATTTTCTGTAACACACTTACATGAGATAAGAATCTGCCCCTATATTTCTTAACATAATGTAAATGACCTTCTCCATTCTACTGTAAATGTGTTACAATTATAGCCATTCAGGCTTCTCAATTTAGATTTGTGCTGTTTCTTGCACTTGGAAACCCTTTGCTTCTGACCATGCCATCTGTTGGAATCACTTATATTTCTTTCACACACTCACAGTGTTTGTTATATTCCCTAAATCTAGCTGTGCAAAACTCTGAAATCTTTTCTGTAAATAAACAAATGTTTAGCAAATATTTTTAAACCCTCTGCCTTGATAAGTAACATTAATAAGGTACGTTCGTGTTTCTAAAGTAGTACAGCTGCTGAGAGAATTTCTTGCAGAAATGTATGAAGTGACACCAAAATCAGAAGAGAATCTTGAAATAAATGCCTGCATACATAAATGGTTTCTGTGCCGAAGATAAAGTAATTGATGATAAATTAACCAAACAGAAAGTCTCTTTTTCGATATAGTACATACCTGAGGGGATGGAAGGAGGTCTTAGAACTCAACTAAGCCACTGGACCCCTCCCCTGTGTTATCCTATCAAACCTTTCCAGCCCAAAGAGCACACTCACTGATGACCCTGCAGAGTCCCATTGATTTACCCGTGTGTCTTACTGCTCTCCTCTTAGCAGCCTGGCTAGGTACACTAGGTGCATTCCTTCATGGGATGGAAGAAGAAAAGCAAAACCCCAAGTATAACCCAAAATACAGGTTAATTTGCCAATCTATGAAATAAGAAAGCTGAAGAAAATGCTGTTTAATACCTTCCAGAATTGCTACTTAATTTTGTGCCATCATCACCTTTTTTTTTTAATTTCCTGATTTTTTTTTCCTTTTGGATCCATAACTACCCCCACATTTGTATGTAAGAGACGAGGGTTGGAGTGCCTTTTCCTATGTGTACTTTTTCACCTCACTGCCATGGTCTCTAGCCATAAAAAGCAGGGCTAAGTGGGCAGAGCCTCCTTTTTGCCACCGAGGCTAGGCTGTTACCACGATGTGACCTATGTGTTGCCTGAATACAGATTGAGAATACTGGTTTTTTTATTATACTGTACCTGGAGACTAAGCTCAAGTTAAATACTATATGTGAATATAGAAGGTAAATATATAAAAAGATGAAACCTCAGTAGGTCACAGTAGTCAGCCTTTAAACTTCATCAAGAGCCAAGATCATTAGATTTTAATGTGGACAAAGGAGGACCATGGATTGTTTCAAAATATGAGGCATGTTTCACATATGTCTTAGAACCCTAATAAAAATCCAACTTCCTGGAGTAATTTATACATAGTAGGTAATTTTCAAAATGCAAGGTAACAAATGAAGCTCCTAGATCTTAAAGCTTATATTGTAAGTGTGTGCTAATAAGAACTACTCTGAATTCCATGACTTTCATGCCATATTTGGCTTTCAAACTAAGAAATGAAAATTACATATATAAGAAATACTAGACTGCCCTAAAACTGTATTTTTGCAAATCACTTGCACAAATCTATTTCTCTAGGAAAAGATCTATTTCTCTAGGAAGGTGAAGAACAATCTGGACATTTGCCAAAAGCATCTTTCCTGCATGGGAAGACTACATAAAATTTGGTAGATTAAAATTGTTCTTGATGATGATGATGATGATGATGATTAAAAATTTTGGTTTTATGAAAGCCAATAAGAAGTTTTCTCTAACTACCTTCAAATTCAGTCCCAATTTGGGTTCACAGGTGATCAGTCACTCTAGAAAAACAAATACTGTATGATCTCTCATGTGTGAAACTAAAACACACACACACACACAACAACAACAACAACAACAACAAGCTCATAGATAAGGAAAATAGACAGGTAATTGCCAGAAGCAGGGGATGGAGGCAATGGGATAAATGAGTGAAGTGTGTTGAAAGGTTAAAAAATAAATAAATAATAATAATTAATCAATTAAAAGTCTCACTTTGTCAACCTTAACCCAGCTCGAATTCTCATCAGTTAGGTGGAGAGTGTTGCTTAGTCCAGACTCTTACTCACTACTTTCATTTGAAAAATCATAACCAATCATGTTGCAAACCACAAAATTCTTTATAACCTATGGTTAACATTCCATTCCTCTTTTGTGTGTCTGGAAATGATTGACTTGGCTTCAGACTATTTTCTGATGCACTACAGCCTGAAATTCATTTGTTATGTTGGTTCAATTAAACTCAAACTTATTGATTTGTAGGGCACAATAGTAAAGCCACAAGCTTAGCAATACCTTTTTTCAGAATTCAGTGAAAAGCTCTGTGAATGTAGTCAGTTAGAAGAGCTATGTATGTATGCCTTTTTTGATGTGTTTATATTTCCTAAAAGCTTAGGAATAGAGACATTAAAAGAATTTGAAATGATACTTCTGCATGTAAGTCCTTTTCAGAGTGAATCTTCATGGCATATATAACATGCAAAGGTACAACAGTTCCTAGGATGAACACCATGCCTTTTGCTAAATTCTCTGCCTACATTTCCATATAGATAATCTCATCAGGTAGCACTTCTGTAATTATCACTAATGTCCACAGTCTCTTTTTAAAGCTGCATAATATCACAGTTTGGCTATGACATAACAAACTTAGATCTGATATCAGCTATTGGAACTCCATTAATGGTTCTAAACAACATCATCTTTGTTATTTTTCCCCCTTGGGGACCCTGCATTTGGAAAGAGCTTTATTTTAGGGACAGAAATAATCTATTTTTCCTAAACTTTTTTAGTTTCACATTTTCAAACATACCCAAGTGTAGAGAGAATGTATAATGAACCCCTAAGTACTCGTCAACCCAGCTTTAGTCATCATCATTTCAAGCAGTGTTTATTAAAGGACAGCTCATTTTCTGATTTTTAAAAGAAATTTATTACATAACTGCCATTCAACATGTGAGATTTTAATAACCTGGACAACCTTTTCTCTGGTAAATGTTCAATATCTGTGAACATACATCATGTAAAGGGCACCCGCTACCACTTGCGCAACTCAAGGTTAAGGGTGCCTGGACTCTCTTATTCCACTACAATCTGTTACTTGCATTGCCTTTCTAAGTCTAAAGACTTAACAGTATCAAGGTTTTTATATTATAATTTATTGAAGTATAATTAACATTCACTGTAATTTCAGTTTCCAGTGTACAACAGAATGACTTAATGATTCTGTACATTCCTCAGTGCTCACCACTGTCTGGTCATCATCTGCAACCAAACGACATTTCTGCAATCTTATTGACTATATTCTCTATGCTATACCTTTCAACTCCATGACTTATTCATTTTGGAACTGGAAATCTGTACCTTTTCTTCCTTATCTGTTTCACCCATGTTCCCACTCCCCTACCTATTGGCTACCACCTGTTTTTTCTCTGTATTTAAGAATCTGGTTTTGTTTGTTTGTCTTTTTCTCCTTGGTTCATTTTGTTGTTGTTGTTGTTGTTTCTTTAATTTCACATATGAGTGAAATCTTATGGTATTTGTCTTTCACTGTCTGATCAATTTCACTTAACATTATACCCTCTAAGTTCACCCACGTCGTTGCAAATGACAAGATCTTATTCTTTTTTATAGCTGAGTAATATTCCATTGTATATGTCTACCACCTCTTCTTCATCCATTCATCAGTCAATGGCCATTTGGGCTCTCTCCATATCTTGGCTATTGTAAATAATGCTGCCATAAACATAGAAGTGCCTATATCTTTTCAAATTAGTGGTTTTGTTTTCTTTGGGTAAATATCCAGTAGTGGAATTACTGGGTCATATAGTATTTCTATTTTTAATTTATTGATGAAGCTTCACACTGTTTTCCACAGTGGCTGCACCAATTTGCATTCCCACCAACAGTGCATAAGGGTTCCTTTTTCTCCACATCTTTGCCAGCACTTGTCATTTCCTGTCTTTTTGACTCTAGCCATTCTGACAGGTGTAAAGTGATATCTCATTGTTATTTTGATTTGCTTGTCCCTAATGATTAGTGATATTGATCATGGTTTCATGTGTCTGTTGGCCATCTGGATTTCTTCTTTGGAAAAATGTCTATGAGGTCCTCTGTTCATTTTAATTGCATTTTTATTGCTTTTTTGGAGGATCTGAGTTGTAAAAGTTCTTTATATATTTTGGATATTAACCTCCTACCAGATATATCATTTGCAAATATCTTCTCTCATTCACTAGGTTGCTTTTTGGTTTTGTTGATGGTTTTCACTGTGCAATTTTTTTTTATTTTGATGCAGTCCCAATAGTTTATTTTTGTTTTTGTTTCCCATGCCTGACAAGACATATCTAGAAAAATGTTTCTGTGGTTGATATCAGAAAGATTACTGCCTATTTTTTCTTCTAGGACTTTTACGGTTTCACGTCTCATATTAGGTCTTTAATCCATTTTGAGTTCATTTTTGTGTATGGTGTAAGAAAGTGGTCCACCTTTTTCCTTTTGCATGCAGCTGTACAGTTTTTCCTACACCATTTGTTGAAGAGACAGGCTTCTTCATTGTATATTCTTACCTCTTTTGTCATAGATTAATTGACTATATAAATGTGAGTTTATTTATGGGCTTCCTATTCTGTTCCACTGATCTATATGTCTATTTTTGTGCCAGTACCATACTGTTTTGATTACTACTAGTATATCCTGAACTCTAGTATTGTGATGCATACAGCTTTGTTCTTTTTTTCTCAAGATTTCTTTGACTATTTGGGATCTTTTCTGGTTCCATACAACTTATGGTATTATTTGTTCTAGTTCTGTGAAAAATTATATTGGTATTTTGATAGGAACTGCATTGAATCTGTAGATTGCTTTGGGTAGTATGGACATCTTAACAATACTAGTCCTTCCAATCCATGAGCATGGGATGTCTTTCTATTAATGACATCAAGTTTTAAAATGGTTTCACTTATTGAAACAATCTCTCTCTTTGGAGAGCTTGTTTCCAAAACTGTGCTTAGCAAATTTTGGCTTGCAGACAACTATTTTTTTATTCAATACATTTATTTTAAAACCAAATGTTATTTTTTAAAGGCTCAATTTATCATAGGCCCACCATTGTTATTTAACATCCAGAGCTTAATCCTCCCCTGGTTAAAGTTTCCTTAGTTTAATATGTGAAAGCACAGCTGAATTCAGAAATTATTAGCTACCTGATTTAGGAACAAAAAGAGAAATAAAAATAACAATTTTGCAAATTCAAATATTGAGCATTTCCCACACAATTATTGGTACACATAATTAATGGTTCTTATTTTCATACTCATTTTGTGCTCTACAAGAAGTATACAAACAGAATTCAGGATACCTCATTAATGTACGTGTACACTGTGTCCTGAGTTGTTAATAGATGTTATGTGGGGACTTTTTTCTATATTCAGGTAAGTATAGGTTAAACTAAGTTAAATTACTTTGCAACTGAGTTCCTCACCCTGTAAAGTACTTATTTCTATTGTGAACTTCCAAAAGGAAATTTCTGAAACGTATTTAAACATGGAACTCTTCCCTGCCCCTTGGCATTTCTTTTTTTTTTTTTAAGTTTTTATTCAAATTCCAGTTTACATACAGTGTAATATTAGTTTCGGGTGGAGATATATATATCATTCCATACAACACCCAGTGCTCATCACAAGTGCCCTCTTAATCCCCATCACCTATTTTACCTACCCATCCTCCCACCCACCTCCCCTCTGGTAACCATCAGTTTATTCTCTATAGTTAAGAGTCTGTGGCTTGGTTTCTCTCTCTCTCTCTCTCTCTCTCTCTCTCTCTCTCTCTCTCTCTCTTTTTCCCTTTGATCATTTGTTTTGTTTCTTAAATTCCACATATGAGTGAAATCATATGGTATTTGTCTTTCTCTGACTGAGTTATTTCACTTAGCATTATGCTGTCTAACTCTATCCATGTCATTGCAAATGGCACAATTTCATTCTTTTTATGTCTGAGTAATATTTCAATGTGTGGAATATATTCCACATCTTCTTTATCCATTCATCAGTTAATGGACTCTTGGGCTGTTTCAATGATTTGGCTATTGTAGATAATGCTGCTACAAACATTGGGGTATATGTATCCCTTTCAATTAATATTTTTGTATCCTTTCAGTAAGTACCTAATAGTGTAATTGCTGAATCATTCCCCCTTGCAATTTCTAAAAGAACTCTAGGAGGTGCTATCATAAAAGGTAGTTTGGCTAACAGTGATAAAACAGAACAATGATCTACCAAGAGTAATTAGTTAATAAATCAGCAACACTCAATAAGTTTATAAATATATATAATCAATAAACACTTATTTAAACTACACTGTGTAGAGGTGCCTGGGTGGTTCAGTGGGTTGAGCATCTGACTTCGGCTCAGGCCATGATCTCACAACTCATGAGTTTGAGCCCCACATTGGGCTCTGTGCTGATGGCTCAGAGTCTTGAGATTGCATGGGATTCTGTGTTTTCCTTTATCTCTGCATGCACCCCCAACTCTCACTCTCTCTGTCTGTCCTCAAAAATAAATAAACATTAAAAAAAAATTTTAACACACTGTGTAGAGCTCTAAACTCCAAGTATGGCATCTCTCTTAAAGAGCTTGTAACAACATATATGTAACAACCTAAAATATTTAAGGCTATTCAAAAAATCCTTAATGTATGCGTTGAGACTTGGTAATTTAGAGAAAACTTTGGTTAAAGCAAAGAACCCTGAAAAATTATGTATACAGTTAAAATTAACTTCAAATGTTTAATTGTATATTCATTAGTTTTTACATTTAGGGCTAAGAACTCTCCTTTGACTATGACCTAGAGTTAGCAGTTTACTGCATTTGATAGAGACAAACAACTTAATGGCTTTGAAGCAACTGAAGTATAGAATCCTACTAGATTTTTATCAAACATTTTCCATTTATTTACAGTTGTCTTGTACATAATTCAACAGTACTGTGGGTTAGTGATGGGGCACAAATTACTTACTTTTAGTAAGCCATTCCAAAGCAGTTAACTTAGGATTCACAGAAGCAACTCTTATTTTGTAAACATATCTCATCAGTTTCTTTCATACTTAATTATTTATTGAGTATATATGGTGTGTGTGTGTGTGTGTGTGTGTGTATATATATATATATATATATACACATATACACACATATGGAATATAGATGGAATAAATACCATGACATCACAAAAGAGCACAGACATCCTAGAGAATAGCCCCCTAGCTTTTAGCAAACCTGGTGCAGAAAAGGGAGAGTGGGGCTAGTTTTTAAATTGGTGAAGTGGAGATCAGATACAAAAATACATATAGATATGTATATGCATGTGGAAAAGAACAATAGAACAAACAATAATCATTACTTGAGATAAGGGAAAGAAAAGAGAACTTCCCCATAAGCAAAGCACCACACCTGAATTTCAGTCCCTGTGAATGGTTGTCTGGTACTCCGTCTCTCCATCTGTAAAATTTAAGGGATTAGCTCAGAGGTAGTTCTCAAACTTCATCGTGTATCAGAATCACCTAATGGGCTTATGAAACTCAGGTTGTTTTACACCACCTCCAAAATATCTGATTCTGTAGGTCAAGATGGGGCCCCAAAACCGTCTCTCCTAACAAATTCCCAAATGACGCTATAGTGGTCATGGGGCAGCACTTTGAGAACCACTGGATTAGATCATCTCTAATATCCCTTTCAAGTCTAAAATCCGATTCACTTATATATGACATTTTTTTTTCCTGAGAGAATAGAAATCAGGAAATAAAATTGAATGTTAATTTTTTTGAATTCATTAGTATAACTCTTTAAAATAAACCATACAAGAATAGAAAAGTTTCATTATCTACTCTGCCATTAACCAACTGAAATAAATATTAAACTCGAGGTCCTTAATTCATAGAAAAAACAGAGTGAGGGAATTAACATTTATCAAGAACATATTATAAAAGGCATTTTGCCAACAATAGCCTTATAGCAACCTTTAGAAATGGGTTTAGATTTTATAGATGAGCAAACTGAGGCTCAGGGAGGATAAATAGATGACCTAACACCACACAGCTAGCAGGTGGAAGAGCCAGATGTTGAATCTGTAAAGTCCATGCTCTTTCCACTTGCCAAACTGACTCATAAAATAAGCATATCACATCACTGCTTTCCTTGTCAACTTATGTGAAACAAAATAGTCCATTTCACCAACTCAGCCAATACTTTAATTATGTTTAAATTATTTTAATCAGTAATGGCATTTTAACAATATTTGTTCTTCCTATCCGGGAGCATGGAATCTTTTTTCTATTTTTTGTGTCTTCTAGTGAACTCTTAAGAAAAAAAATGGACTTCTTAAGTGTAGTGACTAGTAACTTCCACAGGCAAAAACTGAATTTCTTCCCTGGACTGTAACATCCAACCATTAGAGATATAAGGGCAGAAATGGTATCTTGGAGTTCACCATTACATCTTTTTCCCCTATCTATGTCACACATGAAAAAGACATTCAATAAATATTTGATGGATAAGTAAACATGAGTGGAAGTGTCATAATCCAAAACAATACCAGGAGCAAAGCCACACAAGAATTCTAAACAGTGTAATCTGTGTTGTATAGGTAAAAAAACATATTAAAAGGGCAGTAGTGTTATTCTTAAAATGCCAAATAAAATGGTTCTTATTGTTACTTTGTTAGTGGAGAGGCTGGAAGTAAGCTAGGGACCAGATTTTGTGGGCACCAAACCCTGTAGGATACTTTACATTCATTATATGTGAGGCTTTGTAAATGTTGAGTCTAGGGCTTGCATTCTAATTACCATTATGCCTGGTATTAATGGAAATGTATGCTGCAACCCTGAGAATTATCAGGATAATAAGCATCCCATTCCCAATATCTTCCTCCCTATATGAGGTAGATTAAGTCTGCAAAAAGAAGCACTTAGTGCCCCCAGAAAGGGAAGCACCATATAGTGTCCCTGATGTTAAGAAAAAGTTTATTTTCCTTGAATGGGTTCCTTATTAAGGAGCAGTTTGCTCATCCCTGATCACCACATTCCCTCTACTTCCAGAACACACTGGCAGGAAATAAAACGAGCTATTGCTCTCCTCATATGCAGTATTATTGCTGCTCATATGGCCTCTGCTGAATCCAGCCCTGGGTTTACCCCTCATTGGAGGGTTCCAGTCCACTAAGGAAGGCAGCTTGGGGTCCCAAAATTGGCCGAGACTCCATGAGCGAGGTTGTCCAGGCATGTGATAGAATGAACATTGCCAAGCTGTTACTGTATCTCCTGGGGAGCTGCTAAAATGACTCGTTGCCTTTGGAGAGAATCTTCCGGAGGAAGTAGCTTTGACATCAATGAATTTGTACTCCTCTTCCTGTAAAGTTGGGGAAAGCAGTTCACCTGTAGCCATGATTGGAGAGCAAGGAAGAGCTGGTACGCAGCAAAACAATCCCACAGTGTGTCAGATTCCTTCTCACTGGTCTTGGATATGGCAGGCATTTCAGGTTCTGTGCACATGGTATGTCAGATATTATTGAGTTAATTCTTCAGGAGATTAAATGCCCTGTCAATTACTCAAGTATAGTAATTTAGAAGTTTCTTTAATAAAAGGGTAAATTTTCAGCCCCTTACAGCAGCACATGCCCATAGTCCCATTTACGGGGGAGGCTGCAGCAGGAGGATAGCTTGAGCCCAGGAGTTCTGAGCTGCAGTGAGCTGTGCCCATTAGGTGTCTGCACTAAATTTGGCATCAGTATGGTGACTTCCCAGGAGCAGGAAACACCAGATTGCTCAAGGAAGGTTGAGCTCGCCCAGGATGGAAACAGAGCAGGTCAAAACTTCCATACTGATCAGTAAAGGGCATATTCTCAGATGCTGCCACTCATCATCTATATATTTTAATGCTTATGAATATTTCCATATAATTAATGCTGTAATGGTAAGTGCTGTAATTTCCTTTGACCTATGTTGCAGTTAGATATATTACTTGATCAGCGCTCTCAATGAATCATTTATACACACGTATTTAGTTAATTGATTATTTTTTTTTCCTGCCTGTGTTTATGTGTAATATACTTTATAAGGGGAAGGAAATCAGCCTGCTTGCAGCTGAGTCTGGCAAAAGAGCAATTAGGTTCTATCAGAACAAACAGCTGTCAATAATGAGTTCTGAATTAAAATTACTAGCAAAGAAAGGAATCTAGACATCTGCAGGAAATATGAAAATATTTTTATAACCTAATAACTGAGATCTGGACAGGGGTATCACTGAATTTTCCCAGCTGTACCTGAAACATATTTTGAAGTAATCCCAGACTGAAAGAACACTGAAATTCACCACATAAACTAGGCGGCACTTTTTTTTTTTAATGTTGGCTGCCTTTGAAGAGTATGTATTTTTATTTCATGTAATCAGCATGAAAACTTTCTATTTCAAACTATTTTACTCTGCCCCCAGTCATAAAATGAAGGTTAAAAATAGTTCTCTTATCTTCATATTGTGTCTTTCCAATCAGGGTCCTGTTGCTTGGATATATTTCTTTCTGTCTTTGGAAAAATACTTTGGGGTCTAATTACACGGTATCTGATTTGCTCCCATTGGGGTTGCTTTTCACAAAGAAAACTTGCAAGGTGGGCTTCTGGCATCTGAGTTTTATTACAAGATAATTCCATATATGTGCAGGTATCTAGAGATAGTAAACTATTTTGGTCTTAAAAAAATAAACCTTACTTTTTGAAAACAGCCTTTGCGGTTGCCCTTTTACATTGAAGTTTTTAGGTGGTTAGGTCAAAAAACCAATGTGAATAAGAGATAAATATTTTTAAAGGTATTATATATATGTGTGTGTGTGTGTATATATATATACACATATATATACACATGCTTGTGTATACATGCATGCTTGTGTATACGTGTGTATGTATATATATATATATATATATACACATACACATATATATGTATGTATGTATATATATATATATATATATACACACAAGCATAGATAATTAGCATATTTGATACATTTTTTGCCCCCATTTACTTACAAAAATATGTCAAGAGTAGTATCTCTATATCGCTATGGCCCATGGACTACCAGCAGCAGCAAGACTTTGGAGCTGGTTGGAAATGCACAATTTTGGGTTCTCCTCCACACCTACAGAACTGAAATCTCAGGGCAGAACCCAGGAAATCTGTTTTTTCAACAGATGTGTGAAGACCACTTTGATGGACAGATAATGCATAAATGCCCGGTGGTACAGTGCATGGTGATGGATACATAGAAGAGGAATCTCTCCTTTTGCATTTATTAAATTGACTTATTACATATTTTTATCTTTTTGATGTTACAGTCTTGTGACTGTGTTCTCCATCTTCTACTATTACTCTGCATGAGAGGCAAACCCTGCCCTCTCTACCTCCACCCTCAAACATGACCAGTATGTCATTCTGAATACACTTAGTACTAGTTTTCATTAATGAAATAGTCTCCGTGTATGAATACTATGCTTACTGAAACAGAGCTGACATCCGTATAACTAGTATACATAGTCAGGTACACAAAGATCTGTTTTTCAGTGATTCAAAAGCCACCTAATGTATTTCTCTTTGGCCAGTTGAATAGACAGGAGGATCTAATGTTTCATGAATAAAGTACAGTAACAAATACAACATGTATCTTTTAGACCAATATTCTTGCAGCCTCAATTACAGAATCATGGACCTAGGGTCCATCTGAGAGCTCTAAGGAAAACTGTCATCTGTTTCCAGTGAAACTCCACTGCTGAGGGCATAAGTCTTGGAAAGAGGAGATACAGACCAAACTTTCAGCTCTCAGCTCTGCTCTAACAGCCACATGATTTTGGTCAAATTCTTAACCCTGGCTAGGTCTCCATTTCCTCCTTTGAAAAATCTAAGTAGGCAGACAAGCTAGAAGAGGCAAAAAGAAGTACTTATCCATTAATTCAGAAACCTGTGAGTTTAAGAAGCCAGATCAGACCCATGGGGACACCAACACAAAGGCCTGATGGAGGCCTGCAGGGTGATATAAAGAAGGAGGCCCTGTATAAGACAGTAGGTAGATTGTAGCAAGCCTGAGATTCTTACTGCCTTAACAAAAACTCGTGGGAATCAAACAAAAGGACCTAAACAAAAGGGCCAGACGAAACACAGAGATACCAGTTTATAACCCCTGATTTAGAGCCTTCAATACCATTGGATCATTTATGTTTAAATGAACATAATAGCATCTTTGTAAAGCAAAGACAAAAAAACCTCAAAATCTTGCCCTTGTGGGAAAACATTGATATGCTTCCCAAAATGACTGAAATAAAGTTACCAAAATTCAGTTGCTAAAGTTTGATATCTTCCAAATTCCTTCCCACTGCTGTTTCTTCTCTTTGACTCTGCTTAAACTGAGTCAGGAATAATGGCATTTATGTTGCTATAGTGAGCCTGCTGCCTGCACTGAACAGGTTATATACATTGTAGTTGACATGATTGTTACTTTCTTTGGGTTGCACAGTACACAACCTGTGCAGCTTTACTTGGCAGGCCTGGTTAATGGTTGTATCCACTTTCAAAATGTAGATAATTTAGTGTCATTATGAAAAGAATTTAGAATATGAACTGAACTGATAGGCCATTTACAAAGAAAATATCTGTGAAAATGATAGAGTTCCATGTACTTCTATCGCATCATTCAATTGACCTTATTCAATTTAGAGTCAATTACCAATTACCAGGCCAGCTGAGTCAGTTTCTCTCTGTGCCTGATGGCCTCCTCTATCCATCTGTAAAATAAGACCTGCTATGGCATATTCAGGTGTTCTTTATATAAACATATTAGCCTTCTAATTTATCTTGAGCACCACATTTTAAGAATAATAGGAAATGTGCTTGGCAGATAATATTGAGACAGAGCCAAAATCATACAGACGTTTTTGGAAGATTTTGTTTGAATCAACATAATTGAAAGAGAAAATCCGATTAGGCCCATATGTATTTTGTTTTTTGTTGACTTATTCTTTTTAAGAAGCCTCCTTCAGGCCATCATGGAAAAATAAAATGTCTGGAGAAAATATGATCTGGGAAGGTCATCCTTGGCCTCTCAATATTCTAGACTAAGATCCTTATCATGTCCGTTTTTCTGGGCTTAGGTTCTGCTGCTTCTCTGTTGATGACATGAACTTTTGATCACCAGAGGATGCCACCCAAGAGTGCAATGGACTTTTTCTTTCCAGAGTGGTCAGGTTTTGGGGGGTTGTCTCATCCTAACTTTAGCTTATTCTAACTCTTTACTAAGCATCCTCTTCCCTATGCAAGTCTCAGCTGTAAGTAGCTGCCAACATTGCCCAGACTTCTCCTAAGAATCCATCTCTGGTCAATATTCCCACACTAGAGTGCACAGGGTTCCGTCTTCTCTATCTCTGTGGGGACTCAATGGTATATTGATCTTTAATATCTTTATAATGGTAACTTTTATTCATTATTCTATATTTCTTTTTAGTTCCATTGTGGTATGATTTTGTTGTTCTTGCATTAGAAACAAATTTTTTTGAACACTTCAACTAAAGTGAAAGTATCCCCTTACTCCCATCCTCCACTAAGAGGTAACTGTTGTTATAATTTGTATATCTTTGCAGATAAATCCTATCCATAAACATGTATGCATATAAAAATATATAATCTTGTTGTATGGTCTTTTTAAAAAATGTAAGTGGCATCATAATGTATCTATTCAACAGTGTCTTGGACAACTTTTCTTTTTGTCAATCTATGGGTTTACCTCATTCTTTTAACTGGTATTCCTGGTATTTATGTATTATAGTTTAACCATTTCCTTGTCATAGTAATTGTTTTATCCAATTAACCTATTTCAAATAATGCTACAATGAAAATCCCTTTCTAAGATTCTCTGTGCATATGTGTACATTTATCTCAGTGACAGATTTCTAGAAATGGAGGTGCTGCGTCAGAGAATATGTGCACTTAAAATTTTAATGAACACTACAAAATTGTCCCCTGAAATAACTACATTACCTAGGCTTTTAGTCTGTGTTTAATAGCATGGGTAAATTTAATTCACAATTTTTCAAAATATTTAATTTTTATTTTATACTATATAAAAGTAAATTAAGTAGATGAATATTTATGTCAAAGAAATTGGTATAATTTATCTGGTCATTCTAGGTAAAAGAGATGCCAGAGGCCATGATACTAAAATACTCATGGGTCATTGTTTTGTAGAGAGCACTAAATATTCTAGAGGTGTCCAGTATAATTCAGTGTTAAGTTGCATGCTAAGTTTTAACAACAAAAAAACAAAAAAATGAAAGAAGATTTTTAAAGTGACAGCCATATCAGGGGCTCCTGGGTGGCTCAGTCAGTTAAGTGGCCAACATCAGCTCAGGTCATGATCTTGTGGTTCATGAGTTTGAGCCCCACATCAGGCTCTGTGCTGACAGCTCAGAGCCTGGAGCCTGCTTCGGATTCTGTGTCTCCCTCTCTCTGCGCCTCCCCTGCTTGCATTCTGTCTCTCCGTCTCCCTCAAAACAAATAAATATTAAAAAGAAATAAAAATAAAATGACAGCCATAGCACGATCACATCACAGTTTTATCAGGGTAGTCATCTGATTAATCTTGTAAACCTCAGTCATAAAACTCAATCTATTCTCATAGGTGTCCTATTTTGTATATTTGCCATTTGTAAATGCCATTTCTGTTGCAACTGAACTGTAATATCCAGTCAGATTATGAGCTGATATATGTACAAAATGCTCACCAAGATTTTTGGTTCATATTTTACTGTCCTTGCTCCCAACTAAATGATCTGTAAAATCTCCTGATTCTATGGTCTTTTTTTTTTTTTTTGCCAGATCATTGAAGTTTCAGTAAAGGGTCAGCATTAACACTCCACCAGATTAATCAGAAAAGCCAACTTTTAAGCAAATCCCCAGAATGATTTTAGTACAAAACAGCCCCCTTATGCCTCTTAATGTTTTCCTTTTGCACATTACTACCGTATCGCATCACGGGACATTAAGCATATTTCAACTCATGGGACTAACTCAATCATGTTTTTAGAAATTGAAAACAAATGTTGTAACTGGCTGAATGATAATGTTGAAGTAATAACAATTTCCTGGTAGGCGTACTTGTTCAATGGATTGCATAGTCTTTCAGCTTGTAAACACTAGAATGTCTGTCACTGACTGACACCGTTTTTCTGTTGTTGTTTTGTTGTTGTTGTTGTTGTTTCTATTATTCTTAAGGCAAAATTTGTCAATAATTTGGTTTGCTTTGGTGGAATCATTGTTCTCAATGGAAGATAACTTAGAATGTTGGATTTACTTCAGGAGAAAGAGGGACCAACCTAATGCTAGACTTGATTTAACAGTGCTGTCCTCTTCCCTTTTTGCTGGAATGTTCTGTAACATAATAAATGTGCTGAATTGTGCTGGCCTCAGCCTGAAGCATGGGGTTATGCACTTTTTTAAAAGATATTTAGAAAAATCTGTCTCTATGCTTGGCAACTACTCTGACAGAAAGCAGATAAAAATAAGGGTGGTTTATCAGTTTTGCTGTTCTTATCATGTTTCAGGTTGAAGGCTGTTGAAATGATGAAAAACAAACAGCACTAAATAGGGTTCCGTCATTATTGCTGCTATGGGGAGCTGAGTTTTTCAGGATCAAAGAAAAATGCATTTGCTTTTAGAACTACAATCCTTCATTTTGAGAGGTGCATTGCACTCAGATACTGATGGGTGAAAAATAGAGCAAATTGGAGAAGGAAGTAAAATATGTTCTGTTGGGGGAACTTGGAAATTCAAACACAAGTAGACTGGCATACTTCTAAAAGCTCTGAATTTTCAACGTTCAGTTTCTTAAGAAAAAAAGTGGAGCCTGAGGTTGTTATTTCTGAGCAAGTGGGGTAGAGCTAACACAGGATGTTTCCATCTCATCAAATTTTAAGAATCCCCTTTATCTTTGTAAACACATATAAAAGTAATATTCCCATGCCAGGGGCTTTGAGGAATGTTCTTGTATATGTCATTGATACAGAAGAAATGTCTTTGTATTTTTAAACTTCTATTTTTAAAACTTAAGTTGAGCACTTCCTGTTTCCCTGGCATGGAAATTACTATGAGACATTGTCAAACATGGTAGAGACAAGGAAGCTGTTGTTCTTCCCCTCAAGGAGACTGTCAACTGGTACAAAAATAATAACCAGGAAACAAAACTGAGGTAAGGTGGTTGCTGATAGAGATAAATTTCCATAGATATCCAAGGAGGAGTAAACCAGGGGAGAGTCTTGGTCAAGGATGCAGCAGGTGAGAGGATTCTTAGAGGAAGCTAGATATCAACAGGTAGACCTAATAAAGAGAAGGAAGGGCCTACATAAGCAAAGGCTGAGAAAGCATTAAATATGTTTAATTTTCCTGGAGCTGGGGAAATCTATGACTCTTATAATAAAAGTAATTGCCTGAGAGCCATGCAGTTTCAACTAGGTAAAGGCAAATAGACAAACATTCTCAGATATACAAGTCATCAGGAATAATACTACCCATGCACACTTTGCATAATACATTTAAGTATATATTCCAACAAACCAATGGATGTATCAAAATAAAGAACTCAAGAGTCGATGAGGCTATTATGCCATAAATATTTACCGATTGCCCACCACGTGCTGAGGCATCAGGGAAGTAGTGAGCAAAACCCACAGGATCCTTTCCTCATGGAGATTACAGTTTAGCAGGAGAATTAGATAGTAAGTAATCATATGAATACATATGTAATTATAAATCTCAACAACTGATGTGAGGTAAATGTATAGTGTTCTGGCAGAGCAGTTTTGAGGAATTTATATTGATTTAAATTGATACCTATTATGGACTGAATTGTGTCGCTTCAGAATAGGTCTATTGAAGTCTTAACCGACCCCCTTGTAATGTGACTATATTTGGAGGTGGAGTGCTCTCTCTGTGCACAGGTACAGGGAAAAGACCATGTGAAGTCACAGATAAAAGCCTGCCATCCTAAGCCAAGAAGAGAGGTCTCACCAGAAATCAGCCCTGATGGCACCTTAATCTTGGACTTTTGGCCTCCTGAACCATTGGAAAATAAATTCCTGTTGTTTAAGACACCAGCCCTAGCAGACTCACACAATACCTAAAAGGACAAGGAATGGTTTGCTGAGTGAAGAAGGATGGATAAGTTTTCTAGGAGAGAATATCCCAAGAAAAGTTCCTGGAACAGAAAATAGCTTAGCCTATTTGAGTTAACTAAATGAAAGCCAAGGTGGCTGGAAGGCAGTGAGGGGAAAAAGGACAGGTGCTACATATTTATTTTCCATTTTAAGGGTTGTTTATAGCATTTTTATCAAATACATAACTGTACTAACAGCAATTCTTTAAAATAACTGTTTTGTTTGTTTATAGTTATCTGGTGTCTCTTCTCATTCTTATAAAGATACCAGTCCTGCTTGGCAAAGGCCTCACCATTATGACCTTAACTTAATTACCTCCCTAAAAACCTTATCATAAATTCAGTCACATTGGGGGTTAAGACTTCAACATATGGATTTTGAGGGGACCCAATTCAGTCCATAACAGACATCAGTTTGTTTTTGTTTTTGTTTTGTTTGTTTGTTTTTGAATGTTTATTTACTTATTTTGAGAGAGAGAGAGAGGCAAGCACGCAAGCAAGGAGTGGTGGAGGAGAGATAGAATCCCATGCTGGGGTTCAGGGCTCTTATGAACTATGACAAACCATGATCTGAGCCAAAATCAAGAGTTGGACGCTTAACTGACTGAGTCACCCAGGTGCCCCATAACAGGTGTCAGTTTAAATGACATTTCCTCAACAGTACTTGGCCAGCATGCTGTACATTTACTTCATAGCAGTTGTTGGAGATTTATAATTGTATATTTATTCATATGATCACTTACTATCTAATTCTCCTACTAAACCGTAATCTCCATGAGTAGAAGATCTTGTTGACTTTGCTCACCACTTCCCTGATGTCTTAGCACATGGTGGGCACTCCTTAAATATTAGCCTATAGAGTCTTATGAGAGGACGTAGCAAATGTGGATGGAAAAACAAAGTAATGAGCAACTTCCTGTCTGTCCCTGGCTGATGGGCATGGATGAGTTAGGACAGTCAATAGTTACTGGCAATGTGTAACAACCAGCTCTGTGGGGGTGGGGGCGGGGAAATATTTGCCAATTTCCTCATTGTACGTCCTCCCACCATGGCTGATTTCAAGGTACAAATGTGACATTACTGAAGGCAAAGCTCAGGAGAGAGGCTCAGTTAGCACATCATCATATAATAGTTTCACCTCAAGAGCATAAATGAAAACTAATTAAGAAGTAGTGTGTTTTGTGTATAACCTTATTTTTAATACATTTATGCAAAATTTCTGAGAATTTAACAATTGGCTACTGCTGGCTCGAGCACACCATGGGTGGATAATTGAATAAAGTTGTAGAGGTTGAAAGCACAGAAATTCATAATTTATTACTGTACAGGGAAGGAGGGGAAAACAGTCCAAACTGATTCTTAAATTTTAGCCCTGAATAGCAAGGAAAGAGAGAGAGGGAAGAGCAGATTTGAACAGAGAAGATGCTGATTAATCTTGGAATCTATTTATCTCTAAAGAAATTTGAGGGTGGCTTGAAATATAGGTCTCCACTTATGCTCAAAGAAAAGTATATCATCTTAGGAATCATCTGTTTGAAGATTATTGCTGAATCATGAAGGGGAATGAGAGAAATGAGGACAGAACTTTGGGGACATTATCTACATTTTGGCATTTGGCTAAGGTATGTGAATTAGAGAAAGAGATACAGATGGAAAAATCCAGAGAAGCATGAGGATTATCATTACAGGAATTAAACAGAAACCAACGAAGAAAGGGTTTTTAAGGAACCTACGTTCAGGATCGTTGAACAATACTAAAGGGATGTTGTTGAGGGGTGGGCCACAAGAAGGGCACCATTTTTTTTCTGATGCAACTGGCAGAAAGCAGTGGCAACACCATCGAATGTTGTGCTAAAATTTAACATCTCACAACTTACAATTGAGCCCCTCTTCAGCCATTTACTATTAGCTGTGGGACTTTAGGGCAGCTCCCAGATATTATAAATCATAGAAGGGAAAAGGGAACTGACGGACATTTGCTGAGTGCCTCCCGGGAAGCAGTGTGTTTGGAAGGCACTTTGCTGGCATCTCATTTACCATGACAATATATGGGAAAGTAGTAAGTTCTTCAAATGTAAGATATTATTTATTTGAAATATGAAGAGAAAGGGGAGAACAGCTTGAGGGGGTAGATTAAAGCAAGATGTTGAAAGCCTAATCTTAAATGATCCTGCAGTGATTGTATCACAATTTTCTCAGCTTTAACATTATCTATTCCTTTCGTCAGCTTCAGAGGTAGAATTTTAAAATGAGTTTGCACCCACAATGTTACTGTGTCTTCCTTTATGTTTGCAAACACTTGGCATGTTTAATTCAGCCTTAAAACTTGCTAAGTAATTAACTAGAGTTAATGATCACTATCGCGATTTAAGAAAAAAATGGGAAAGCAGGGAAGAGTTTAAGTGACTTTCTCAAGGACACTCAGCCATTGGTATCTGGAAAAAGTGTGTTGAACTTCATGATCTTACTTAAAGCTAAGAAACCTCTCTAACATTTAAATACCCAAGAACTCTTCCTTCTAAAGATGAAGTAATACATAAATTAAAAGGGTCCACTCCTTCTCTATCTTCCATATGAATAGCAAGTTTGAGGAATTAACAATATTTTGAATTGGCAGAGAAGAAATAGGTTTTGTACAAGTAATAGCCTCTCTTCTGTCTTTTTTCCCCCATAGTTTGTAATTTAGACTCAGGCACATATTTGATTTTTTCCCTCAGTTTTTTGGGGAAATTGCATCCATACCACCATGAAGAGGTTGCTACTGTTTGAATCTGGAGTTATTCCTACCAATTTTCCAAGATCCCAAGATATCTTTTTGTCAGAATATAGATCCAGAATATAGACATTTGGAATGGTCCCTGCTGCATTTTTTGGGAAAATATACCTGCCATTGTCTAGAATTGACTTATTTAGGGCTCAGTTATAAGGCTTATGGCATGGTTTGCACTAAAAAGAATTGCATGACGTTGTATCCAATTAGAAACAATGCACAATTAGGATGAAGATAATTAAGTAAAACAACGCAGAGAAAAAAGATATTACTCATGGTCTTAGAACCTCCTAAATGTGAGGGCTATCCCCTTTCTCCAGTTTAAGTCTTACTTAGTTTCTTTTAATTGCACTGTGATGGCAGATCAGAAGACCCAGACACAGAGGACTCTCAAAGCATTTTCCTCTCTCCCTGTTCCCTACCTAGCACTGTGGAGCAGTCTTCAGGCCTTCTCTGCATAATTCTGAACCTTTGTCAAATGTAAGCTTCTTTCACTGACTGAAGGGACTGAAGGGACTGTCCTTCTTTCTCAGTAGGCTTACCGAACATGGATGGGCTGCTCATAGCCTCTGATGCCAATTACTGATTTATTTTCTTATTTCACAAACATTAAGCACCGACTTCATGCTTAATTTAGGACACAAAAAGGTAACAGAAAAGTTAGTTCCTGCTCTCAGGATATACTCCATGATTTGAGGATGATGACCCTACCAGACTAGTTAATAATACAATGTGATTGAGACTGTAATGGAGTGGCATTTGAGATACCACTTAGGTGATCTGGAACAGAGGGTGATTAATCCTGCCTAGGGACTGGGAGAGAGGGGTAATGGGGAGTATCAGGGAAGGCTTGCCATCTCCCGGTTCTATTAGTGGAACAAACTAAGTAAACGGGACTTTGTGGATCTGGGTACATCAGATTTCTAATTGTTGTGTGCTAAAAAAATGTCTGTCGCTTCAAAGACTCTTTGTCTCCAAAAGCTTTTGCATTACATCTCAGTGTCGTATCACTTTGTGGTTAAACCTTGAATGCAGTCTTAGAATGAAAATCCAGAGGCTCTCTGACTAAATACTAACAGTCATTTTTTATGTCTGACAGGACATAAAAAGTAAGCAATTTTTAAATAGTGTTCCTATCATATTCCTGCTTAACCTAGTCTACAAACCTGAGGGCCTTTGTGTGGAAGCTAGATTTGATCTGTACTGCTCAGTACATAAATAAAGGTATTATTTATTACAAAATGCTCACTTACCACCTTGTAGGCACTTGGCACTAGAGAGAAATTGCCATTTCAATTGAGTCAGGTACCCTAGTGCTCCCTAAACTCATCCATTTGAAGTTCTGGTATCTTCCTTGTACAAGTGCCTCACTAGGCCAATGAAAAGTTTCATATGTAACTCCGAAAGCCAACATATGGCTGCAAAAGCCATTTTTTTCTCTTTTGCTATTCTAGCCTCCTAAATTCCCCGTCCTTTGTGTCCTTCAAGTCCTGGTTCAAATGCCACATCATGCACAAAACCAACACATCCTGGTTTTTGTTTGTTTTCTTTCTGTCCATTAGTATAAATAGTTAAGTAACCTTTTACCTCATTGATAGATGTTGAGCTCTTTAAAAGTAAGGTCTAAGTCATCTTTAATGTTGTATCCCACATGTTACTGAACAAAGTACTGTTCATTGAATGAAGAGAAGGATATGTTGATGGACAGATGGACAAATAAATGAATGCATAGATACGCAAATGACAGGAAACAGTGGCATGTAGCTAATGAAGGAGACTGTTGCTTAGTATCTATGGTGGTTGTGTATACCTATTCCTGTTAATTACATGCTTCCCAGCCAGGTAAATATCCATGATCAGGAAGAGAAAAATATTTTGGATTCAACCATACTTGACACATAAATGGACTCACTCTAAAGAGTTTGCTAAGAGACAAACAAGACTTACCTAGAGATTTAAGAACACAGATGTGTTATTTTGCTAGTGTTCTTTCCAACACTTGAGGAAATTCCAATGTTTCAACCACCTGACTCTGTAATCCAGTTCAGTAAATTAGATTGTCTCCTTGGAACAGCATATCTTGTTTTGGGGTTTTGCTCTCTCTTACCTTCTCTTCTTTGAATCCGTTTCCACCAACTGGAAAATGACCCATAAGTCCAGAAGTAATGGAGTTTAAAAAATGCCTCAGAGCTTCTTCAATAACAAAGATTGAAGCTTTTATTTTCCCACTCAGAATACTTGAATTTCACCTGGAATTTCAAAATATGTTCAACTCTGGAAGAGAAGAAAAACTCGCCTGTACTCTCTAGTGATTGTTTTTTTATTAGGAATTTATTTCCATTGAGAATTACCTGCTCTTTTTTTTTTAAGTGTGTAATAGCAGTTCAATATCTTAATTATATATTTCCCACTAAATTGATCTTAAAACTTCCTTGCTGCATTTTAGAATATGAAATATTTCATACTGAATGATTTTCTAGTTTTTATTTCGCAAATTGAACTGAAATAAATGGAGAAGATTTGCAAAAAGATATAGCCTAGTTAGATATTAACCAATTTACAAAATACCTTCTAATATAAACAACCTAAATGTGTTTTTTAAATAACAGTTTCAAAATAATGTATGCTTTGTTTTACATGATCAAGGAGCATAGTGATTATGGATTTACATTTTGAAACCAAATTAATTATACTTGGTATTTGATTCCCTCCCCTCTGGTTACGGTGACTTGATAATACCTTTTATTTTAGAGTGCTCCAAAATAATCCCAATAGCTAGTTGAAAAGAATTAATGGATTTAAAACTTAGTTAATAAGAATGAAAATAATTTTTTAAGTGTTTGTTTCCTGGTAGATTTATTTAGACTTTTCTTTTGTTTTTCTTGTAGTGCGGGAGTTGGCAGGACTGGCTGTTTCATTGTAATAGACGCCATGTTAGAAAGAATAAAGCATGAAAAAACTGTAGATATTTATGGCCATGTAACTTTAATGAGAGCCCAGAGGAATTACATGGTTCAAACAGAAGACCAATACATCTTTATCCATGATGCACTGTTAGAAGCAGTGACTTGTGGAAATACCGAAGTGCCAGCTAGAAACTTGTATGCCTACATTCAGAAGCTGACACAAATAGAAGCAGGAGAGAATGTCACAGGAATGGAGCTTGAATTTAAGGTATGATATTGGATGTGATGTGGTAATTCAGAAGCAAGTCATTCTGGGATTGTCTCTGAATAGTGGCCTCACTTTCTTAACCTTTCAAGTTTTTGAAGTTACAAGATTCACTTGACCTTCTCAGGTGTCTGACTATAAAATACTTTTCTTCCTCTTTCCCTTTTCTCTGTCCTTTGCTTCCTAACAATACCTTGAGCTCTTTTGTACCTTAATTTAAACTGAGAGATCATACTCTCAGAACATACTTAAAAAGTCAGTAGACTATATGGAATCATTAGGTAGAAGTGAAAAGCAGTGCAGTTTGAAGAGTCCTTTGCTTTAAAATAAACAAAAGCTTTACTCTAAAGTTTTCCTCTAAAGAGGAAATCTCGGGTACATTGCGTCTAACTGTAGGCTAAAATTATCTTTGTCAGATTTTTTTCTTTTTTTCTATTCAACAGCGTCTAGCCAGCTCTAAAGCTCACACCTCAAGATTCATCAGTGCCAATCTTCCATGTAATAAATTCAAAAATCGCCTTGTTAATATTATGCCATATGAATCCACAAGGGTATGCCTGCAGCCTATCCGAGGAGTAGAAGGATCTGATTACATCAATGCCAGTTTTATTGATGGATACAGGTATATACGCTTGCTCCCCTGACAGTCCAAAGCCTTGATATTTACATGTGCCCCAGTTTCATAAGCCAGAATGAATTTCATCTCAATTGAAAACATCTTCTTTATGCATAGGTCAGCATTCAGTCCCTTGGTGTTTGTTTGTTTGTTTGTTTGTTTGTTTGTTTGTTTTTTGGTAGGAGTAAAGAAGAAGCAGTCATGGAGTCTTTATTCTTGCCTTTTGTACTCTTCCTTTAGAAACCATTTGGGTGTGGAAAGAGTTAATACAGAAGATTTATTTCATAAATGTAATAGATTATGTAAGAGTCCTTTCTACAAAGCAAAGCCACACCAGTGTTTAAGTGATTTGTATGATACATAAAACCGAGCTATGAGCATTGCACTAAAATTTAAATAATAATGAAGACCTACATGATAATAGTAACAAAGCAATTTCTTTTGCAAAGTCCCTCAAATATAGTAAACATTCTTATTTGATACACAATCTTAATGGACATTTACTACAACTGCAATGAAAATATGTTTTCAGTGTTCATCCTTGGGTTTGGTGTTTACATATCATATGTGAACCTTTGCGTGTTCTCTGATTACTTTAACATGCTATTTTTATTCTCTACAATTCAGACAACAGAAAGCCTACATTGCTACCCAGGGGCCCTTGGCAGAGACCACAGAAGACTTCTGGCGGATGCTCTGGGAACACAATTCCACCATCGTTGTGATGCTCACCAAGCTGCGTGAGATGGGCAGAGTGAGTGTCTTCTCATAAGACATTCACCATGAAGAAATGACAATTTCATTCTAATAACCCAAGGGCCAACATCATTTCTTTGAAATGCAGAGTTCTCTGGTCACATTCTGGGCCATTCATTACTCTGTTGGTTTTTAACTTGCAAAGCCACATCAAGTTCTTTAATTTGTGTGTTTTGGAGAAAGATCTAGTATTTTGTTTCCAGGCACAATCTTTTTTTTTTATTCTGGAAAAGCTGGAGTTTCATGAGCAAATGTACCCTCATTTCTCTGTGGGAATGAACTTGACTTCCTTACATCTGTGAAGCAAATTCTTATTTGCCCATTCTCCACCCAGGTTGAATAGTTACATAGTTTTTCCAAGGATATAATCTGGTAATCTCAGTTCTACTTTTTGAAAATGATTATTCTGAAAAATATATAAAATAGTATATGAGGCACTTGGGTGGCTCAGTTGGTTAAGTACCTGACTCTTGATTTCTGCTCAGGTCATGATCTCACAGTTGTGGGATCAAGCCCCCATCAGGCTCGGCACTGGATGTGGAGTCTGCTTAAGATTTTCTCTCTCTCTCCCTCTGCCATCCCCAGCTTGCTCTCTCTCTCTCTCTCTCTCTCTCTCTCTCTCTCTCTAATAAAATAATATAAATAGTGTTAGAGATACCTAAGGAACTACCACTTAGATTCAATAGATGCAAGCATTTTGCTATATTTGCTTAAGATATTTTCTTTCTCTCTTCTTTGTATAAATTAAATGGTAGAGATGGATCTAAAACCCATCATTTAAACCACATAAAGAGAGCAAAAAAAAATGCCAAACTAAGAAATTAACTTGACTATTCTGACTCTTCAGAGTTGACACTGCAAAATTTAGCCAAATCATTAAAACTGCCTGGACTTCAGTTTCCTCAACTGACAAGGGAGACTGGACCAAATCAATATAGAAGTTTCTTTCTCCATTCACACTTGCTGGTTCTTATTATTCCATAACGCTCTGATGCAAGTCTCCTCTGGTGGTGCAATGCATGATGGATAGGGCCAGCATTATATACAAGGACTGGTGTAATTATTTGGAGAACTTGTAGGTATGAAGACACTTATACTATCAAAGTATTCAATTTAATTTATGTGTGTTAATAACCTTCTGTATGCCAATTCTGTGCTTTGTACCATGGGCAAATATTAAACCACATGATTTCCCTCTTCTCAGGGAACTTATGGCTTCAAAGAGAAAATGGGTCACATGCCATTGGAATGGCCTTGAATTTTGAACTTTTTTAATGAGAGAAAGAAATATGTAGATTGATAGATGATTAGATAATATTTGTACTTTGTATGATTTGACATTAATCCTCTCTCCTTTTAGGAGAAATGTCACCAATACTGGCCCGCAGAACGATCTGCAAGATACCAGTACTTTGTTGTAGATCCCATGGCTGAGTACAACATGCCACAGTATATCCTAAGAGAATTCAAGGTCACAGATGCCAGGGTAAGTTTGCACAATCTTATGCTCTTAACCATTAGCTGAAAAGCAGGCTAAAATGAATCTCTGGGGAAGTCCCTGCATGGATCAGCCGGTTAAGTGTCCAGCTCTTGATTTCAACTCAGGTCATGATTTCATGGGTTCCTGAGATCGAGCCCCACACTGGGCTATGTGCTGACAGCACGGAGACTAAGTGGGATGTTTTCTCTCCCTTTCTCTCTCTGCCCACGCATGTCCTCTCTCTCAAAATAAATAAGCATCTCTGGAGAAACATCTGCCAAGTGATCATACTCCCAAAGTGTAAAGAAATAACTTATCTTGGAGGACTATTTTTTTTTTTACTGTAAGAGTAACTTTTCCTCTGTCTGGCAAGTGTCCTCACATGCAGGCTTGGCTTCCATTCAAACATAACATCTGGCAGCCCAACTTTGGGGATACACTTGGTGAGTGTGTGTCCTGGGAAGCATTTTCTGATTGGTTGGCTGTGCTTATATTCACTTTCTCAGCTTATTCTCTTTGGAGCTTTTTTGACTTCTTCATTACTTGAGGCTGTAAATATGTTGTTGTTTTGCAAAGCCCTCTAGGTCATGTGGACTTAGAGGTTAATTTGGTATGATTTTAAAACTGCAGAGCAAATGGCATTCTTTAGAAGACTCTGACAAGCTTTGCACATTCTAATTTGATTCCTGGCATGGTTTATTCCTCGGTGTGCTAATGTGTCTGTCCATGAGAGCTGTGCACCCACGACCCTTGTTGGCTAATTTTCATTCTGCATTTCTTATCTAGATTGCTGAGTCCAAGGTTCAGCCCTGATGTAAGATGTTCTATGCATAAACTTTAATATCCTTGCCTTTGGCCACTTTCAAACCATGATTACAAACATATCTTAGGAGAGAGCAGGGTCAGTCCAAAGCCTTGCTTTGTTTTTGGAATTGTCACAGTAGGTGGGTTGAATGAAACTCCAGGATACAGCTATTTATTTGATCCACTGTTTTTTTTGTTTTTTTGCTCTTTTGTTTTTTTTTTTTTTTTTGGTTTTTTTTTTTTGTTTCTTTTTTTTTTTTCTGGATAGCAGCTTTCCCAACCAATACTCATGTTTAGAGATTGTCTGCTAATCTCCAAAACCGTGCCCTGGCTATTGGCCTAAAGTGAAGGAGAAATTGGTTAGCAGACTGGTTGGCCCAGGTGACAGATCTGTTAATCCCAGAAAGTCTGAAATCTTAACTACTCTGAAGGTGACCATACTCAAGATAGCAGTTAATAGCAGTTAAGTCCGTGGGTTGAGTTTTTTAAGTTGCCCGAGTAAGCATGCTTTGGTTATACATACATACATACATACACACAGTTCCCCTTTCATAATTTGAAGATAGATATGTGAGTGAAAACCTTAAGTACATTCCAAGAAAATTCACCAACCATTTCTGATGGTAAAGACTGGGGGTTAGGCCCTGCAAATAACAGACACAATTTCTTTACTACTCCTCACTTGCCCAAATTAAATCTGATCACAAAAAGAAAAAGAAATATTGAAGAACTTATTCAAATTATTTTTTAAAAGGCTCCCTGTGATTTTATAATTTTCTTAGCTGCCATAGCATTTGATGTTTGTGCTCCTAGTGTGTTTCTAATCTGAACTTAGCAGTTTAGAGAGTGAGTTGGCACTTGGAAGACAGTATTGTTAAACAGGTAACCTTTAAATGGAGTCAGCTGGTGTCTCCTCCAAATAGTAAGGGTTTGTGCACATGACCTCTTCTTGCTGCTAAAAGCAACTTAGTCAGAAATGAAATCCCCAGGATATTCAGAGGAGGACAAATCTGCATTACCTAGTCTTTGGCTTCCTTCCTGTGCTTTCCAAACCTTTTCCAGAAACAGAGGGAAGTAAATCATGCTTCCATGGTTACCATCCATAAGTTAGTTATGGGGCCAAGCAGTTATTTGCATATTCCTCAGTGTTCCCACAAAGTTAATGTGATCTTCCTGTTTTATCAAATGATGACAGTCAGGAATATGCCCTTTTCCTGTGGAAAACACAAGACACAAGTTATGTATGCCCATCTCGAGCTAAGCCATCCCCTCCTCTCAGTCTGACTGAATGGGAAAGATTGGGTCTCTGTCTACTTAACCAGAATCTTGGGAACATGCATACCCATATCCAAAGGCCTTTAAAGGGGAAAGAGATGTTACAAAAATGGAAAGGAGGAACAAGTTGAAGGCTTAACTGGGAGCAGAGCCTCTTCAAATAGGATCAGTCTTTCCAAGCATGGAATTTGGACCCTCTCCCTCACAGCGGATTCAGCGAAGAAAGTTTATGGCCATAATTCTTATTCCTCCAATTAAAGAGAGGGTCCCTTCTGCTTTTCTTGTGCTTCTGAAAACACTGTTCTAGAAGGAATCAGAGGCACATTAGTAGATCTTTCTCAAATCATTTCTACTTCATGAGTCAGAGTAGTTTTGCCTAATCACTTTAAAGATTCGTCTCATATCCAGCTTGTTTTCTTTACATTGGTCTGTCTGTTAAACTCCCCACAGTGCCTAATTCCTGTGGTCAGCCAGAAGAGTGCTTTTTCAGAATAGAGTGTTTATTTGATAATAATCTCTTTTATCTCCTTGAGGGACCCCTTACTTCCTTCCCACCCAATAGCATAGTTGCATAACACACGCTATATACACTACCATGGCTAGAAATTGTATGCCTCAGAGACATGTGGGGCATCGAGATTAACAGCTACCCAGTTGGTGTCAGATCCTTTTAGTGTCACTATTTGTCATTTGACAATGCTAGATATGAGCAAGCACAGCAGACGGGAAGTTATTGTGACAATAGCAAAATCTCTGGTCTGGATGGCATGCCTAGTTGCTCCTTTCAATATTAAGTTATTGGCTCCTGAAATTTTTAAAATAGAGTATATATGTTCCACTTTAGTTTTGAAGGCAAATTTTGGATCATGGAAGCATTTACTAATATGGGAACTAGATGGCTTTTTACAAGAACCCAGGTTTTTACTTGGACATTGCCAGACTGAATTTGCAATTTAAATATATGTGAATATAGACAGTGTTAATAACAGATAAGACACATATGTGACTAAATTTCTAGTTAAACATGTTTCTAACACCCCCCACACACCTCTTTTTTTTTATTCTTTTTGGAAAAAAAAATTTCCTGCTGCTGTGGTCTGTACACTGGCTGGATCTTCCTGGTATCCTCCTCTGTGGCTGGGTATGTGGCTTTCTTTGTATAGGACGGACAGTCCCGAACAGTGAGGCAGTTCCAGTTCACTGACTGGCCAGAGCAAGGAGTGCCAAAGTCTGGAGAAGGATTTATTGACTTCATTGGCCAAGTACATAAAACAAAAGAGCAGTTTGGCCAAGATGGGCCCATTTCAGTCCATTGCAGGTGAGTTAACCATCAAGAATGATGAGTTTCCATTTGTGATGAATGTGATAGTAACTTTGAAAATGTGCATTGCTTTCTATTCATTGTCAGTACAAGCTTATTGTAGTGAATCAGTATAATTGATATTTTATTCTCAGACATATATTGTAAAATCTAAAGCAAGTCTCATTTCTCTCTTTTCAAAAATAAATGAAAATAACAAGAGGTAAGATTTTTATCCCCAAATTTTACATCTTTTAACAAAGACCGAACTGCATTTTTTCCCTTACCTAGTTTACCTTAGCAGGAATTGTTGTCATATCCCCTCATGATAATTTGTTCAGTTAATTATTTCTTACTTATTCTACTTCCATAGCATTACACTGATAACTATTCTTCTCTATCTCCTGTGTTTGTCTTTTTAGGAAACCCATAAATAGTTATCAAGCCTTAATGATAATACTAATTCTTGCCAGTCAGTAAATGATTAGAATGGTACCTCAGTTAAAATTGCAATTTGCTTGAAAATTGTTGCTATATCAGAAAATGAAGCACCTTCAAGTTAATTATTTTCAATAGTTTCCATGGCATTTTATAATTCAAGTCATTGAAGTTAATAGAAATAGCAAGTAAACGGTTCAGAAAGGACACTCACCATAAATTTAGTGGTTTTGGAAGTTGTTATGGAGAAACCCTCCAACAAAAGGAATTCACCTAATTTTATTTAAACTAACATATTTTCAGATTCTATCAATTTGAAGTCTCAATTTCTAATCCCTTTATGGTCGAAATCTTAAGGGAATTTACTTTAAAAATTTATTTTGCTTGAAAAAATGAAAGGGAAGGGAAGGGGGAACAGACAGGAAAAGGAAGGGGGAAAGGAAGGGTAAAAAATGGAAAATAAAAGAAAGACATAGATGCCAAACTATGATTTTTAGTGATATGGAAGACAAGATCTCAAAATAGGAGAAATATTCAATTTAAGCTTTAAGATACCTGAGTTCTAGCCTCACTTCTGTCATCCCTTAGCTCTGTGACTGTAGGGCAATTTCTCTTGGTCTCAATTTTCTCAGCTCATCTCTGAGATTCTTTCTAGCGCATCATGTTCCCCAGACATGGTATATTCTATGAGTAGTGGATCTTATTTATTCACATTGGCTTTGTGTTCAGTTATCCAAAATCCTTTGTTCTAGACAACCAAAGAGCATGTAGGGAATAACATATACACTCCAATATTCAGACACAATGGATGGTATAGATTGGACTTAAATTACCTGAGTATTCCCCTTAACTTTCTACATAAGTTGCCCAAATGCTAATTCAAACTTTTCTAGTATAAACTATAAAAAAGGATATATTTAATATATATTTTTAACTTTAGACATTGCCATAAAGTTAAGTGTATAAATGTGTTTACTTCCCATTGCTTTTACCATCACAAAATGATTTAAATACTTCTTTAGTATAAGGAGTTTACCTATGACCTGTTTATACACACACACACACACACACACACACACATATATATGTATATATATACACACATATACATGTGTGTGTGTGTGTATATATATATATATATATATATATATATATATATGATTTCTAGATATTTTACCTTATCTGGGAATATCCTTAAAATACTATTCACCTCATTTACAAGTTATTAAACTAGCATTCTGAAGTCAATAAATTCAGAAGTTGTAAGGCCACTGTCTGTTATTTTCTTGAAAGCACCTAGTAGAAATCCAGAAATCCTATATTTTGATACATTTGAGCAATCAAATCAAGGTTAAATAGACTCTGGAATACCTGGACCATTCAGGGGGGAAAAAAAAAAGATCATAAATCACAGCCTCTCAGGAGTAAGAGAGACTTTCAAGGTTGAAAGGGACCTTCAAGGTCATCTACTCTCTTAACAGAGAACCTTGACTATTCCTGGACATCTTCAGCCACTTAGTAAAGACTGCCCATGGATTTTAAAGCTGCACTTAACATTTCTGTTTGGGATCTTTAGAAAACCCAGTTTATAAAGGGACCCACTATTTATATATGCCTGTCAGCTACATCCCCAAGTAAATGAATCCATCCATTTTCTACAGCCTGTACCCAAGCGTTACACATGCCGTTTAATTAGGATCCAAAAATGTAGGGATTTTTCAGATTATTCACTCTTCTCCTCATTACCTAAACCTCCAGATGCTTTCCTACTTTTTAAGAGCACAAAAGCTATGAATTAATTTTCTTCTCTAGCTGCAGTGAACATTCTGGAATTATCTTAAAACAATAAAGGAAACAAAGTCAAAACATTGCTAATGTGGTAGAAAGAATCCTGGTGTTTTAGCTCCTGAACATCTAAAAGTAGTAGATAAACATATAGCTCATTTTTTTAAGGTAAGACCCCTTTGAGAATCTGTTAAAGTCCTAATTTTCAGCAGAGAGAACAAATATATATACATTTACACAATATGTACATATAAGACATTCACCAACCCTTCTAAAGAATAAATAAGAATCCTGTATCAAAAATCCCATAACAGAATCTGTTTTCTCAAATCAAAACTAATGTCTAAATTTGAAGAGTCTATAAGCCTTCTTATTTATTGACATGTCTAAATGATGAAACATCCTGCATAGATTGTAAGTGACTACAAGAAATAAATAAAATTGAAGTCTACCTTACCTTATCAAAATTATTTCACACTTTAAAAATATTAAGCAGGGAAGGTTTACAATTTCAGGATCTGCATGAAGAGTATTAACCTATATTTGACTTACCATTCCCTGCATCTATTTATTTCCCATATTTATGTTTCCTGCATCTTACCAAATCCCAGTTGAAAAGTCATTGTGTTAGTAGGACTTAATTACCCTACATTCATTCTCACATTTTACCATGACACATTTTCCTAAGAGTAGTCATTTTTTAATGCAACACCACATTTTCCTGAACATTGCTGTGGAAGAACCTGATGTCATATGGAAACAGGTGCACATATGTCTGCTTCCAAGCAAACGTGGTGAAGACTATGAGTGTCGCATCCAGTAACGCTGTCTTTGTCATTATGACAGTGCGGGCGTCGGAAGAACTGGAGTCTTCATAACACTAAGCATTGTTTTGGAAAGAATGAGATATGAAGGAGTT
Organism: Felis catus; assembly: GCF_018350175.1. Lineage (NCBI taxonomy): Eukaryota > Metazoa > Chordata > Mammalia > Carnivora > Felidae > Felis > Felis catus. The sequence continues at coordinate 33,900,883 of NC_058380.1, read as the reverse complement.
GTAGATATCTTCCAGACTGTCAAAATGTTAAGAACACAACGACCAGCCATGGTACAGACAGAGGTGAGAAAAATCTCCATGAGTTTGTCACATCTCAAGAACCAAGTAATAGGTTTTATTAGCCAGGACCTCATAGAATCCAGAGACTCTTGACACCAGAACAAGATACAGGAAAATATTGTAGGAAAAATCCAGTTGTTTAGTACTTTTGAACCTCATTCTTTCCCCTCTGTGTATGCCATTTTATATATTTGGATCCTGGAAAGGCCCTAGAGACATTAATACCCCATATTCTCTCCTAATAACTGATAATGAAATTCTTATTTTTTTTTAGAATAATATGAGTTTGTGATATAGCCAGTCTGGCATATTGACTGTTCATTTCTAATGACTGAGTGTTTCTGCTCCTCAAAAGGCCGCCAAATTATACAATTTATATGTATTCCTAAATTCATTACCCACAATATCTTCCAAATTGTGATTTCAAAATAGTACAAGCATTTGGCTTGCACTGCCCAAAGCATGATGTCGGCCTGACAAACTTAATGGGTGCTGGGGGTAGCAGAGGGAAATTGGACGTTTAAAAACCCTTTAACATTTAGCCAAGCAGCTTACTGTGACAACATAGGGAAGCAAATTCCATTTATTTTGCATTACCATTTTTATTATAAAAAAATGCACATTTAAGCAAAATAGAAACTATCTACTTTCAGCCCCATTGGCTGCTGAAAATAACTTTCTTTTATGGCAAAAATTCTACTTTTTCTCTCTCCAACAATGCCCCAACTTATTCCAATATGACAATGTTCTTTCCTGTCTGAAAAAGGACATGTTTCAAGTTACTTTATTTTAATGTAGGCCGTTCTAGAACAGATAACCAGCAATCACACTGAATTAGGCCAAATGACACGGGTGTTTTTTGATATAGGCAGCCAGTCTTGATGCCATTTTCAGGGGATGAAAAGCTTGAGACTCCAGAGCCCTCTGTAAATGGCTTTATGTATCTACTATTCCTCACCCTTACTTAAATAATAACATCAGAAATGATGGTGGGTAATTCTGATTGCAGGTACTAAGGTCTACTATCTGAAACGATTTTTTTTTATTCAAATTATTTTTTCAATAGCCCAGAAGATAAATGAATCCAGGTTTTCCTCAGGACAATGTGTGTCTGAATTAGCCTGTCTTTAATATGCAAACTGAGAATAAGTTATCACAAATAAGCAGATAGTTGTAAAAGACAGCAGTGATATGTTCACATGTTCGGTATTGGTAATTGTTTGGTACTGCTTGGAGAAATGCTCACACTGTCTGGAAGATAATATTCACTCTAGCCATTACAACTTAGGAATAAGGAGACTATTTTAGTCAAACTGATTGGTGAAGTGAACAGACACCCCATGAGGCTGATCATTCTTTGCTCACTAAAACGGATCGATCATTGGATTGAATTAAATTGATGAGAGTAGTGATTTTGCCCCCATCTAGTTGTAACTGTTTTTGGAATTTGATTTTCATCTTTCTATTAAAATGTACTCACAGCCACTTGTCCTGTTTCTTCCCATGCTTGGTCTCCTGCAGGACCAGTACCAGTTCTGCTACCGAGCCGCACTGGAGTACCTGGGCAGCTTTGATCACTATGCAACGTAGAAACCCCTGACCCCCTTTGGGTTCTTACTGCAGGCCCTTCAGTATCCACGGAGTCTCTTCTGAGCCATACAGGGCACTCGAGAAGTCCTTCTTAACTTCTAGCTAACTACCACTTAGTGGGACTATTACAAACAAAACAAAATAAAAACAAACTCTTCTGGGTGGACCAAGAATTCACAGTTTAATAATCTAACCTGAAAAATAATAAAGAGAATCCTGACTGATGAGGCATCTGAAGGATTTTATTTACAGATACCTCAAGGATTCAAAATAAAGGGAAGAAGAAATCACAGCAAAGAACCACCATCTTGTTCAGGATTGCTTGTTAGGTGTGAGGAGAAATTGCCAGAGTCCTACAGTTCAGTGCAAGATGTTTGCTGGTGTGGCTTCTCATAGGATAAAATGGACTCTGCTGCGACATCGCCCCTTCCCACCATGTTGCTCATAATAACATTTCAGGGGGAATGGGGGGAAATGTTTAAAAAGAAAGTCTTTGATTTAGTTTTTTAGTATTGTAAAGATACTGCTGACCTGTGCTTCATTTTTAACTGTGTAAACTTTTTTTTAACAAAATGTATCATTCGATAAAGTGAATTTTAAAAAAAGATACATAACTCTTCATTTTTTATTTCCAAATTGTAGGTTTTTTTTTAAGCTGTAGAACTGTTATCTGTAATATCTTGCTGTAGAAATATCAAATAATTTGAACATTTGCACATTTTTGTGCAATATTCTTAATCTACAGTATTGGTCTTGTCAGATTACTTTTACACTTCTGTTCAGTTTTGGTTGGTGAGAAAGTACCCATTCTCTTCAAACAGTAAAAGAGAACTTCATTTTGTTTTGTTTTATTTTTGGAATCAACAGGGAGGCGCAAAGTATAAAGTTGCTGCTAACATATATACATATATATCCATATTTTACAGGGGTGTCTATGTATATATAGACAGTGTGTCCACACAAAAAGATAGATATAGCTATCATTCAGTTCTTCCATGATTTTGTTTTGTTTTTTGTTTTGTTTTTTTTTTTTTGTTTTTTGGGTCTTTTTTAGGTAGAAAAGGTATTATAAACATCTTTTTCAATTTGTTATTAATTTTATGACATATGGGTATTTCTTAATATCATAAACTTTTAATTTTAAGGGAAATGAGGAATGCACATCAGTGATTGTCAAACCTCACCCCCTAATTTCCTACCCAGTCTCCCCCCACCCACCTACTCATATTCAGATATCCTTTGTTAGCCAGGCTTCCAACAAAGTCCAATATTTCTAACACTCTAGTGCAATAAAAAAATTATTAGCTATCTAAGAGGTGTGCATGTGGGAAAGGTCAGTGCATATCCCTTTAGGAGGGGAGAATGTTGTAATATATCAGCTATCAAGTTGTTTAAAAACAATGTATTCAATCGTATATTGTCTATAGTATGTGCTATGAAACTTGCATTTATGATATGTAACAGGGGCAAAGCCAAACTCATGTTACTCTATTCAGTCAGAAACATTTTGTGGCATACAGCACTCCTGGCAAGTGCTGTACTTTTCCTTTTGGTTTTAGTTATGCATTTAGAGTGCCTTATAATTGATGCCTATTTTAATAGCATTTCTTTTTAGCTTTTGGTTATTTTCATTAGTTGTTCATATATGTTACTCTTCCAATTAAAGCATTATCTGTTTACCACATGTACAAAAACTCTTTGAATAATATGCATTCCTAGTTTTCAACTAAGTCGGGGATGTTAGTGATTGTACCAGCCCAAAGCACTTGGATAATCAGGGCCCTTCCTTTCATGATTGCCAACATCAGGAAAAGCTACTTGTTTTATTTAGAATCCTTTCCAAATCTATTCTGTAACATTCAGTAACTACACCAAACTTATTTTAGTGATAAATATCATTGTCAACTTTGGAATATACTCACTAGTCCATTAGGATTTTTCTAAAAGGGGAAATTGAGCAACTGTTTATTTTCCAATATAATTCCAAATTTTCCAACAAAATTGCTATAGGAAGCCATGGATAATGGCATGAGTTTGCCGTATCTTATATGATTTTAAAGAACCCTCAAAATATCCAAGGAACTCCTAAAGAGTTTTGGTATAGATAGAATATTTTGGTTTAATTTTAACTTCATTGGTGTTCAGCATACAATGATTTTTGTTTTCCACATTTTACCATTACTAGTAGAATGAAATCCAAGAGACCAAACACTTGCAAGCATCTTATTTGAGCACTTTTGTATAAAAAAGAAAAAAAAAAAGGAAAAAAAAGAAAAAAATAATACTAAAAAAAAAAAAAAAGTATCTAGAAGGCTACCTCAGAATGAGACTCTCTAACCTACATCAGAACCAGAGAAGAATGTGCACTATGTGGATCTGTTGTTTTCTTTTACTTTGTATCTTTTGGAAATTTATCCAAGTGCCAGATTACTGAGTGCTGTGATTTTCATTTAGTGAAACAAAGGGGGTCAGACAGACTTGCAGACATGCCATGTTAGACATGTAGAATATGATGGTGTCTAACGCACAAAGACAACTGGCCAGTGAGCAGTTTCTCTCCCTGAAGTAAAAACTGTCCATTTGGCAAAGAGAAAGAGGAGAATAATCACAAGAAGAAAGTCAATGGGATGCATACCATACAAACAAGGCAGAGACTAGGTATCTTACTGTTTAGGCGCTGTTCAGAGAACTAACTCCCTTACTGTCATTGATGTGCATTCCACTCTGTGCAACCATTCTAGTTTGATTTTCCCAGGTAAACATCTTTATCTACCATAACCATAAACTTTCAAGTTTCCAATTATTTTCATCATCATAACCAGTACGGTGCTATTATTTACCTATGTACGTGTAGTTATGTATAATTTTGTAATTAGTTACAATGGTAAAAAAAATCAAAATATATAAAAAGTGATTTGTACAGAACTTTATTTTAGCTCTTTTTTAAAAATGATTTGCATGGTTAGACAACGGCGAGGACAGCCAGGGGAGGGAAGGGCCTCTAGGGAACTTTGCACTTTCTATACCTTTGTACTATGCACTGCCCTATTGATTCTACACCCAATAATGTTATTACTTGAACCCATCTGTAAGAAACTGCTTCAGAAATTCATTTGTGTGTATGTAAATAACACATCGATGCAGGAAGGGAAAAAATTCTTCAGTAAGGTAGAGATTTTTTTCTTTCCTGTTTATTTTTGGGTTTGCCTTGTTTTAGTCCCTCCTTTTTATTTTTAATTCCCTTTTCTTTTTCCTTTATGGGTTTTGATTTCCTTTGGGTTTATGGGTGCCCTGATACTCCAGCAGAGATCAGAAGGCTACAGATCCATCCTATCCATCTGTATGTGGCTTTGCCATTCAAGCTTGGAGTGTCTTTACAAAGATAAAAACAGTTGTGTTCTTTGCTCTCGTTTTGGATGCATAGACTGAAAAATTAAAAAAAAATAACTTGTAAAATGGCTTGTTAAAAAATACAATTACCTCTAATTAGTAGTACGCGTAAATGTTTTACAGAATGAAAGGCGTGCTTTTTATTTTCTTACTTCGTTACATTGGTGGCGAAAGAAGTCTGTATGAAAATCAGTTCTTTGCTGACACAAGTTCCATTTGTTACAAATGAATTCTAATAAAAATGTCAGTGTTATGCAGCCCTTGGCCTTTGCTTTTGTCCACTCAAGTGCTTTGGTTTTCAACTGAGTATATATATATCCCCTTTTCTCCTCTGGCTATCTGGTAAGTTCATTTGTACTAATAGTAATTCGGCTTACCAAGAAGCTGCTACCTACAGGTGCCTGCCTTGAGGTGAACACCTTTCACTGGTGAGCAAAGTGAGGCTTAGAAAAATAGTTTACTCAAGTTCATACAGGAAGAAGGAGGCCCTTTGTATCATTCAAAATAGAGCTCATGGGCAATCTTTAACTCTGTAGATGACCACTCTGTAAATTTAAGGATTTCAGCATATATTATCATCTTGAAACAACAGATATCTCTCACACATATAAAAGTAGCCCCATAATGTTAACTTCTTAAGCTTTTTGGAAAACTTCTTAATCTTCTTAACTTTTTAAGAAAATGGTTGGCCTGAATTGTTTTTTCAGTTATTCAATATTAAGGGTCAGAACTATTCTAGGCATTGAGATGCATATGGATATATAAGATGCTGCTGCTTGCGCAGAGACTACAGCCTAGGAAAGAAAGCTGGCATTAAAAAAATAATAAAAATACACTCTAACAAATGTTTTGAAGGAAAGTAGAGGATTCTTGAAGTTAGGACTTTGAATTGTTAGAGACAGGAAGTCTGATTCACCTTGGCTTACAAGGAAAGGAAAGTGTTGACACATGTACTAAAAGATTAGGAGTGCGCTCATAGGTAAAGAGTAGGAATACATTCCTAATCATTAGGCACAGCTGCATTTGGGGCTCAGGTGATGTCTCCCAGCCTGTTTTTGACTTTCTTACTGTCAGTTTTAAGCAAACTCTGTGTACCTGAAAGCTTGACCACAGGCGAGTAAGTGGAAGAATTTACTTTCCCAGTAACACATATAGAGGTTTTTGAATGGAATGGAGGCTTCTTGTCCCTCAGTGATGTGATTTGGGTTCAGTGATCATCTCAAGATGCAGTTATGGATAGAAGAGAATGTGCTCATTGAGTTGTCAAAGGAGGGTTTAAGGTGGCTGTCACCTTGCTACATGCAAATGAATATGGTAGGCCGACGGACTGCAAGTCAACCTGATGAGATAAGGTAAGGCAAAGCACAGGTATTTTTGGTATTATTAAAACTACTTGGTTGCCATGGAAATAGGGAATAAATCAATTATCCATATATTATTTTGGAAATTCTGATAGTGAATAGACAACTAGAGGCTTTTTTTTTCTCCTTCATTTTTTCTCTCCACCTAATTGGCTTTTAATTTGCAAGTTGATCACTCTTTGTGTAAGCACACAATCCTTGACCAGAAAACAAGACAAAAAGTTCAAGGTGAATCATATTTGTAATTTTAATCACTGTGATGCCTTATTTTAATCAGATGTCTGAATGGAATGCCAAAGAAGACAAAATAGCTAATTTCACATGTAAACACACATGGAGATATTATTAGTTAATAATAATTTACTAAAAAAAACATGGAGACAAATGAAAATGAACACATAATATCCAAAATCTTTGGGATGCAGCAAAAGCGGCTCTAACAGGGAAGTTTATAGCTATACAGGACTACCTCAAGAAGGTAGAAAAATCTGAAACAACTTAGACACAAAGGATGTAGAAAAAGAATAACAAAAAAAGCCCAAAGGCAGTAGAAGGAAGGAAATAAAGAGCAGAAATAAAAACTAGAGAGACAGAGACAGAGACAGAAAGAGAACAGATCTTTGAAAAGATAAAATTGATAAATTGTTAGCCAGACTCATCAATATAAAAAGGAGAACTCAAAATCAGAAATGAAGGAAGAGAAATAATAACTGACACACAGAAATACCAAGAATTATGAGACTATTATGTAAAATTGCTTGATAAACTGGGCAAGCTAGAAGATACGAATGAATTCCTAAAAATATATGAGCTCCCAAAACTGAATCAGGAAGAAATAGAAACTTTGAACAGAACAATTATTAGAAATGAAATTGAATCAGTGATCAAAAAAAAAAAAAAATTCCCACAAACAAAAGTCTAGGACTAGATGGCTTCACAGGTGAATTCTACCAAACATTTTAAGAATTAACACCTGCTTTTCTCAAACTTTTCCAAAAGATAATAAGGAAAGCTTCCAAACCCATTCTATGAGGCCAGCATTATCCCAATATCAAAACCAGATAAGTACACTATAAACAACGACAACACTATAGGCCAATATCTCTGATGAACATTGATGAAAAAATCCTTAACAAAATACTGGCAAACCGAACTCCTATACCACAAACGAATAGGGTTTATTCCACAGATGCAAGGGTGATTCAATATTTGCAAATTAATCAATGTGATAATTACATTAACAAGAGAAAGGATGAAAAACATACATTGTCTCATAGGTGGAGAAAAAAGCATTTGACAAAGTACAATATTCATTTATGATAAAAATCCTCAGCAAAGTAGATTTAGAAGGAACATACCTCAACATAACAAATGCTATACATGAAAAATCCACAGCTAACATCATAGTGGTAAAAAACTGAGAGCTTATCCCTTAAGATCAGGAACAAAAGAAGTATGTCCACTCTCACAACTTTCACTTAATATAGTATTGGAAGTCCTAGATGAAGCAATAAGACAAGAAAAAGAAAAGATATCCATATTGGTAAAGAAGAAGTGAACCTGTTACTACCTATAGGTAACATGATTCTATATATACCAAATCCCCAAACTCCCCAAAAACCTAGAACTGAAAAATGAATTCAGTAAAGTCACAGGATACAAAATTAATATACAGAAATGTGTTGTATTTCTATACATTAAGTAGTATAAAGTAGTATAAATTGTATAAAGTAACAAAGTAGTATAAAGAGAAATTAAGAAAACAATTATTTACAATTATACCAAAAAGAATAAAATACCTAGAAATAAAATTAACTATGGAAGTGAAAGTCCAAGCTCTGAAAACCATAAAACACTACTAAATTGAAGATGACACAAGAAAATGTAAAGATATTCCAAGCTCATGGATTGGAAGAACCAATATTGTTAAATGTCCATATACCCAAAGCAATCTACGGATTTAGTGCAATCCCTATCAACACACAAATTGCATTTTAAAAGAACTAGAACAATTTGTATAGAATCACAAAAGACCCCATGTAGCCAAAGCAAAGCTGTTGGTATCACAATTCCAAATTTTAAGATATACTACAAAGCTATAATAAAAACAATATAGTACTGACACAAAAATAGACACATAGATTATTGGAACAGAATAGAGATCCCTGAAATAAACCCACACTTATGTGGTCACTTAACCTATGACAAAGAAGACAAGAATATACAATGAGGATAAAACAGTATCTTTAATAAATGGTTCTGGGAAAACTATACAGCTACATGGAAAGGAATGAAACTGGGCCATGATTTTTACACCATATACAAAAATAAACTCAAAATGGATTAAAAACCTAAATGTGAGACCTGACACCATAAAACTCCTAGAAGAACACATAGGCAGTAATTTCTTTGACATCATCCATAGAAACATTTTCTAGACATATCACCTCATGCAAGGGTAATAAAAGCAAAAGTGACTAAGACTATACCATAATAAAAGTCTTTTGCACAGCAAAGAAAACAGAATGAAAAGGTAACCTACTGAATGGGAGAAGATATTTGCAATTGATTATCTGATAAAAGGTTAATATCCAAAATATATAAAGAACTTTCACAACTAAACAAAAAAAAACCCAAATAAAAATGGGCCAACGAACTTAATAGACCTTTTTCATTTCATTTTTTTAGACATTTTCCAAAGAAGACATAGAGATAGAGAACAAATACATGAAAATACGCTCAACATCATTCATCATCAGGGACATGCATATTGAAACCACAATGAGATATCATTTAACACCTGTCATAAGAGAATCAAAAAGACAAGAAATATCAAGTATAAGTGAGGATGTGGAGAAAAAGGAACACTCATGCACTGTTGGTGGGAATGCAAATAGATACAGCCACTGTGGAAAACAGTATAGAGTTCCCTCAAAAAATTAAAAATAGAAATACCATATTATCTAATAATTCCACTACTGAGCTTTTACCCTAAGAAAACAAAAACACTAATTCAAAAAAATATATATGCACCCATACGTTTATTACAGCATTATTTATTAATAGCCAAGATATGGAAGTGTCCATCCAAGTGTCCATCCATAGATGAATGGATGTTTGTGTGTGTGCGAGACAGAGAGAGAGAAAGAGAGAGAGTGACTGTGATGGGATACTACTCAGCCAAAGAAAAGAATGAGATCTTGCCATTTGCAACAACATCGATGGGCCTAGAAGGTATAATTCTAAGTGAAATAAGTCAGTCAAAAATAAATACCACATGATTTCACTCATGTGTGGCATTTAAGAAATAAATGAAGAAAAAAAGAGACAAAAAGACTCTTAAATACCAAGAACAAACTGGCGGTTGCCAGAAGGTAGGTGGGGAGAATGGGTGATATAGAAAAAGTAGATTATGAGGTACAAACTTCCACTTACAGAATAAACAAGTCATGGAGATGAAAAGTAGGGAATATGGAATATAGTCAAGGTGACTGTAACAACATTGTTTTGTGACAGATGGTGACTACACTTAATGCAATGAGCACTGATAGAATTATTGAATCATGTTGTATACTTGAAACTAATATAACATTGTATGTTAATCATACTTCAGTTCAAAAAAACTAAGAACTAAACACTAAAAAAAATGAAATGCTCTATTAACAAATGGCCAAAAGGATCTGAATAGTCATCTCACCCAAGAAGATATACAGATGGCAAACAAGCCTGTGAAAATATGGTCAATGTCATTTGTTATTATGAATTGTAAATACCAGTGCATACCTCTTAGAATGGCAAAACTTCAAAACACTAAAAACACCAAATGCTAGTCAGGAAGTGGAGAAACATGAACACTCATTCATTGCTTATGAGAATGCAAAGAAATACCGCTTCATTGGAGGACATTTTGGCAGTTTCTTACAGAGCTAAACCCATTCGTACCATACAATCCAGCAATCACTTTCCTTGATAATTACCCAAAAGAGCTGAGAGATTATGTCCACACAAAAAAAAAACTGTACAGCGATGTTTATAGCAGCTTTACTCATATTTGCCAGATCCTGAAGGTACTCAAGATGCATTTCAGCAGATGAATATACAAAGAAACATTGATACAAGCAGACAATGACTTATCATTTGGTGCTTTAAAAAAAAGGTTTTTTTTCTTTACTTTTCTGTAAAGTTATGGAAAGTTATGGAGGAGACCTAAATACCTACTGTTAAGTGATGGAATCAAATCTGGAGAAAGTACATACTGCATGATTTCAATTATATGACATTCTGGAAAAATCAAAACTATAAAGAGAATAAAAACATCAATAGTTTTGTGAGGGAGGGGAATGAGTAAATAAAATTCAGGGGATTTTTAGGGCACTGAAGTTATTCTATATCATGTTATACTGGTAGATACATGTCATACATTTGTCAAAACCCACAGAATGTACTATGCAGAGTGAACCCTACTGTAAACTACTGACTTTGGGTAACTTTGGTGTTAATGTAAGTTCATCGATTTTAGGATATGTAATATTCTGATGTGAGATGTTTATAGTAGGTGAAATTATGCTTTTGGGGACAGGGGCTTTATGGGAATTCTCTGTACTCTATTAAATGTTGCTGTCAACCTAAAATTACTCAAAAATTCAAAGTCTATTTTTAAAAAGAAAAAAAATTAATAACTTCCTAATAATTACTTTAGGGATCTTTTACTTAATAATATGCTTAAACTTCATAACTTAAGAGAATTTCAATAAACTAAAATATAACTGTAAAAATATAAATCTGAAAAGTATTTACCTTTGCTTTTTAAAAAGCTTTTTGCAAATTCTAAGGAAATAAATTAGTAGGCAAGATCTATGAAATCTGAAATTGTAGAGTATATAAATATTTATAACAGAAAAATAAAAGTGGAAACAGCCTAAATTTCGAAACTAGGAAATGATTAAAGAAAAATACATATAAGTGAAATTGCATATATGTAAAATTTTATACACATATATATATGCATGCACACACACACACCATAGTAACATGTGTAATACATTACCATTTAGCCATTAAATAACTAGTTTTTGTAAAAAAAAACCATGATGATATAAAAAATGATTATAAAACATTTTTAAAGGAGGTATATTATAACACACATAAAATCAAAGAAAAACCTGGGGTAGAAATAATTGTCTTTAAATTTGGGTGCAACCAAAATTGTTTTGGTCTCTCCAGTTCTCCATTATCTTTTTTTTTTCCTACTCAAACTGGAAATAAAAGAGGTGAAATATAGTGACTTCTACTCTAGATTGGACTACTAAAGTAAATAATGTCTTGGGTTTGGACTGCATATAAATTAGAAGGATTTTTTTAAGTTTTTATTTAAATTCTAGTTAGTTAACATATATGGTAAAATTGATTTCACACATAGAATTTAGTGATCTGTCACTTACATATAATAGTGCTCATCACCAGTGCCCTCCTTAAAGGTTACAAGGATTTAAGTGTGTCTCATGGTCCTAGATTGTGATGCTAGCCCATCCACTAGGTTGAAACAGTGGATCATTGACTACCAAGACAGGCAAGCATAAGAGTATGAATGGATCAGTGCTGGATTTATATTATTCTTGGAAAACCAACTGAAGGTGCAAAGCCTATTGACTATGATAATGTCATATATCACAAAGAAAAGCAAAACCCCAGAACCAAAAAGACTTGGATTAAAATCCACCTTCATCATTTATTAGCTTACTTGGTCCTAATCAAGTTACTTAATCTTCTCAGCCTTGCATTTCTCATATGTACAATGGAGATGAAATTATTTATCCTCCAGGCTTATATATAAATTTGAAATAATACACACAATACGTACAAAAGTTATGATTCATGGACGATTTATGCTCATTGTTGATAAAACTCAACATTTCCACTTTCCATTAGAAAGGTACATGTCTGTTAAAGAACAATACTGAAGAAGAAAAATAATAGTCACCTACAAAATATCTTGTCATACATTCATATGCAAAGTTTGATTTTTTTTCCTGATTCTGGGTTACTCTTAAGATACAGAAAAAATGGTCATTTCTGCAAAGTCATTCACAAATTACTGACCTCTCCCTTGTTGGATGCCAGGTTAATTACTGTGAAATAGATTTGCTTGCACCACGTTGGCGTTTGTATAATGCTGTGTATTGCAGAGTGCTTTATAGCTCTTAATGATCATCCTCACAATATTGAGAAGTGGACCACTGCAACCTTCTTGGAGCAGTAATTATACCCTGGTACAGAAAGATGATCTACCTTGCATAAGGTAATTAACTGAAGAAGGGATTGAAGACTGCAGGGGAAATGGAGAACCTAGTATAGTGAAATGTAAAAAATCACAAAATGGAAATCTTGAGGTCCAGCATCTATTTTCAGCTCTACTACTCATACTGTAATCTGGGAAAGTCAGATAATCTCTCTGAATCTCATTTATCATGTGAAAAATAATCAGAAGGACTCATAGATATTATTAAGATCTATATTCTAGGATTATAGTAGTCTAAAGTTTCATGAATGAGAACATATGTTGATATTTTTATCACTCAAAATGTATCTTTATCATTAAAAAAGGCAACCAATAACCACCTGTAACATGTTGGACTCATTTGCCAAGAAGGAATAAAATTCAAGGTTGAACGGAAAAGGGACCCTATGGAATTGTGTTTGACCTTTAAGAAACAGTCATCACATCTAGGGAACATCGAGTTTAGTGCAAGTCAACCAGGGAGTAAATCTCACCTTCTCCACGTAATAGCTACATGATTTGGACAATTGACCTAATTTTACAAAGCCTCTTACCTCCTCTATAAAATAGAAACAGCACCTCTCTTATGAAGTTTTTTGTGAGGAGTGAAATGGATGGCATAGAATAAGGACAAAGTAAATAATGGTTAAGAATATTTTTGTTGCTTCTAGTAATGAAGGTAAAACATGGAAGGGCTGAACTTCTGATCATATATATATACCAACATGGTAATCTGTAACATTTGAAAGTACTTTTCAATATATTTGGTAAGAGCAGAGAATTCTTTCTACTTCCTCTTTGAAATAATCTGAACTAGGAAAATATGTTCTAAGCTAACAAGGATCATCTTGGCATTCCAACTGCATTCTCTACAAGATGCTATTAATAAGGGGCTTGTGATTATTGATAAAGTCACCTGCATGGTCCTCTGGATTATTTGCTCCTTCCATTCTTTCATTTGTTCAACACTAATCATTAGCAAATACTCATCTCTTTCCCCTAACACTAGGCAAATGACACTGAAAATAACATAGAAAGCCTATGTTATTTTCAGACTAAAATGCTTCCAGACTAAGAAAGAAGCATTTTTACAACACATGATTGCAACAGAACAATATGAAATAAGTATGAATGGAATAATTCAATTCTACCCAAGAATGTCAGCTTAGACGTCCTGTGCTCTGCAAACCTGCATTTCATCTTGAAAGATGAGTAGTATTCAATAAGTTGGACAAGTCTGGGAGTACATTTTAGGCAAAGAGAATAGTGTGCCAAAGAACAAAGATCAACATATCAGGTTAAGGGAATGATAAGGTTTTGGCATAACAGTTGCATAGAGACAGACAGTTTTAGCAATGGTAGAGGAACTATGTGTTCAGGAGTTGACCTTCATGGAAATAATCAGGTTCCATAGAATGGATTCATAAACACAAAAAGTTTCATGATAAACAAATGGAAAGACCAAAAACTCTTGGTCAAAATTTTCATAATCACAAACTGTCATCTGTAAAGGAGAACTTTTTTCAGTCTCTTGTCCACAACCAGGCTGGCCTCTGTCCCATCATTTCCAGCACATGGTAGTGGATAAAGTTAACTTGGCAGGGTTGTGTCCTCTAGTAATTATTCCATAAGTCCTTCTGACCTCACTCTACATCATATCATATTCTACTTGCACCTCTCTTATGGCTCTAGTTACATTTGGCCTTATATTTGTTGTCTTAGTTCCCTTATTACATAAAAAGTTCCTTCAAGGCTATGATTACTAATGAGCACAACCAATGTGTCTTTAGGAGGCATAAACTCAGGTTTCACCAACCCCAGAAACATCCTTTTCCACTTACATTGGCTATTGGATAAGTGAACTTAAGGCTTATCCTGGAGTTCAGACATCTCTCTCTCTCCTTCTTTAAGCACACCTAAACATATCAGCCCCAAGAAGTAGATGTAAACTGGCAGGAGGTGGAGAAGAAAGGAAAATAAAAGGCACTACCTAGGCCTTGGGCCAGCCTTTGATTGGGGCTCTAAACTGCATAGCTTTTAGTAAACTGGTGCCCAGATTCTCATTCTGCTATTATTCCCTACAGCAAAACCCATGCATAGTTGAAATAATGGCATGGGATAATTCAGGAGTTCTAACTGTGATTATTTTATCATCTGATACCTTCCTTAACTTCTATCATATCCTATAGATCTTCACCAAAAACCTTTGAGGATACAACGATGGCCTATCCCCTGCTAATTTTTCAATCTAATCCCAATATAATGGAAAATGAAGATTTAAAAATATCACTGTATAATGATAAGGGATACACATTGTCACACTTAAATCGGTCAGAATATCTGCTGTAAAAAGTACCCTAAAGATGGGTTTTAGAAATTGCATTGAATCTGACAATAGATATCAATTGAGCAGGTCATATTTATCAGACGTTTTACTCAACTGAGGATGCAAAGATGAGTTAAATGTAGTACTTGCCTTAAAGGGACTTTTTATGTAATAAGAGAACTCAGATAACTAATATAGGTCTGAAGATTACAGGAGCTTTCAGAGAAGTATAAATAAAATATGGTATGGAATAGGGAATGCATAGGCTGAAGTCAGAAAGGTTTATCTTGTCCAGGAACCCCTGACCTGTTCCTGCCTTGGTTCCAGCTGCCCCACCAGGGCAGTCTCTGCATGGGACACCTGAGGACACCCTGGCTTGCACCTACTTCAGCTTCCGTGGCCTCAACAGTGCTCCCTGAGATAAAGAGACCCAGGACGCCCTGGCTTGCATCCACTATCTTGCCAGAACACCCTTTGCACTGAGAGCACAGGGACCACACTGGCTGATGCCCACTTTCACTTTAGCTGTCTCACCAGCGACCCCTTGCATGAAGCTCCCCAGGACCCACCAGTCTATATCCCACTTAGGTTCTAGCTACCCTGCCAGGGTACCTGGGAAAGTTTTGCAACATCCTGATTTAAACCCACTTTAGCTTCAGCAATCCTGCCAAGATGACCCCTTTGTTTCTAGCCCTGGGACTCCCCCCTCCTGCACTTTCGCTAACTTCAGCTATTCTGCCAGGATATCTTCTGTATGGAAAACCCAGAGACCACACTGGATTGCACCCACTTCACTACAGCTGCCCTGCCAGGGCATCCTCTGCATAGAGAGCTTTGGAACACCCCAGCTTACACCCACTTCAGTATTAGCTCTCTTGCAGGGTGTTCTCTGCATAATCAAGGGAACCACCCAACCTGTACCCACTTCAGCTTTAGCTGTCCTTCTAGGTACCCATGTTGCAGACAGCCCAGGGACTATCACAGCCTTCATTACCTTCAGCTTTGGTGTCCTGCCATGTGGACACCCATGTGGAGACCCATGAGACTCCTCAGTTTGTTCCACTTTAACTGCAGCTGTCCTGCCAGGACAGTCTCTGCATGAAGAGCCCTAGGACTGTACCAGCCCATACCCACTTCAACTCTGGCTATCCCACCAGTGCAGCCCCAGCATCCACAGTTCACAGCCCATGACAGCCAGAGTTCTAGCCAGCCAACAAAAGTCACAAAATACAAAAAGTCTACATAGGAAATGACCACAGACAAAACCACTTCTTCAAGTTTAGAGAAATTGCTGTGCAGCTTAATTTATAGAAACAAAAACAAAAAGTCAAGCAAAATGGAGAAACAGAAGAATAAGCTCTAAAAGAAAAAAACAAGATAAAACCTCAGATATAGAACTGAATGAAAAGAGATAAGCACTATGCCTGACAAAGAATTTAAAGTAATGATTGCAAAGATGCTCAATGGGCTTGATGGAAAAGTGGGAGAACTCACTAAGAACTTCAACAAATAGATAAAAAATATTTAAAAAGAACCAGAGTTCAAGAATACAATAATTGAAATGTAAAATACTCTAGAGGTGACCAAAAGTAGATTGGTGAATGCATAGCACATCAATAAGAAAGAACCCAAGTCGAACAGCAAAAATTAAACAGATTTTTATTTCACCAAACAGAATTTTTTAACTGAAGATAGATTAAAGGGTCTCTTAGACACCATCAAGCAAACAAATCTTCACATTATAGGTGTCTCACAAGGAGAAGAGAGAGAGAAAGGGGCAGAAAACTTATTTGAAGAAATAATAGCTGAGAACTTCCCTAACCTTGAAAAGGAAATAGACATCCAGGTTCAGGAAGTGTAGTGAGTTCCAAACAAGATGGACCCCAAAAAAGTCCACACCATAAAACATAATAATTAAAATGCCAAAGGTTAAAGATAAGGAGAAAATTTAAAAGCAGCAAAAAAGAAGCAAAAAGTTATGTACAAGGGAAATCCCATAAGGTTTTCAGCTGATTTTTTAGCAGAAACATTGCAGGCCAGAAGGAAGTGGCATAATATATTCAGAGTGCTGAAAGGAAAAAAACAAACAAACCAAAAAAAACAAACTACAACCAACAATACTCTACCCAGCAATATTATCATTCAGAATTAAAGGACAGATAAAGAATTTCCACACAAACAAAATTTAGAAGAGTTAAATAGAGAGCTTTGGAACACCCAGCTTACACCATTAAATCAGCCTAACAAGAAATGTTAAAAGTACTTCTGTAAGTAGAAAAGGCCATAATTACATATAAGAATATTATGAATAAAAAGATGTAAAATATGACATCATATAGACAAACGTGGAGAGGGAGTCAAAAAGTATTTTTTTAATGTGTTCAAACTTAAATGATGGTCACCTTAATATAGACTGCTGTACACTTAGCATTATCTATATGAACCTCATAACTAAAAACCCAAACCCTACAATAGATAACACAAAAAATAAAGAGAAATAAGGCCAAACATAACACTACAGAAACTTCTCAATCACAAAAAGAGTAAGCAAAGAAGGGAAGAGAGGAAAACTACAAAAATAACTAGAAAACCTTTACTAAAATGACAATAACTACATACCTATCAAAAATTACTTTAAATGAAAATAGTTCAAATGTTACATTAAAAAGACCTAGGTTGGCAAAATTCATAAAAAAATCAAAACCCATTGGGGCGCCTGGGTGGCTCAGTCACTTGAGCATCTGGCTTCAGCTCAGGTCATGATCTCACAGTTTGTGGGTTTGGGCCCCGAGTTGGGCTTTGTGCTGACAGCTCAGAGCCTGGAATCTGCTTCGGATTCTGTGTTTCCTTCTCTCTCTGTGTCTCCCCCACTTGTGCTCTGTCTCTCTCTGTCTCTCAAAAATAAATAAATGTAAAAAAATTTTTAAAAATTAAAAAAAATCAAAACCCATCTTTATACACTCTCTACAAAAGATTCACTTTAGACTTAAAGACATTCAAGAACTAGAAATGAAGAGATGGAAAAAACACTTATCATGCAAATGCAAGTGAAAAAAAAGCCAGGGTAGATAGCTATAACACTATCAGACAAAATAGACATTAAAACAAAGACTGTAACAAGAGATAAACCTGGGTGCTACATAATGATAATGAAAACAATTACACAAGAGGATATAACAGTTGTTAATATCTATGCAACCAATATGATAGCCCCTAAATACATAAAGCAAAATATTAATGGACATAAGGGAGAAATTGATGGCAATACAATAACAGGGGACTTTAACACTTAATGTACATCAATGGTAGATCATCCAGGCAGAAAATCAATAAGGAAATAGTGTCTTTGAAGGACAATTCAAACCAGATGGACATAACAAATATATATAGAACATTCCATCCCAAAAAACACAATACACATTCTTTTCTAGTGCATAAGGAACATTCTTCAGGGTAGATTGTATTTTAGGCCACAAAACAGGGCTCAACAAACTTAAGATTGAAATTATAACATGCATATTTTCCACCACAACAGTATGAAAGTGAAAGTGGAAATCAATCAAAAAAAACAAAAAACAGAAAACAAAAAACAAGCAAAAAACCCTGGAAAAAACACAAATACATAGAGGCTAAATAACATGCTACTAAACAATGAATGGGTTAACAAAGAAATCATATAAGAAATCAAAAAATGTATGGAAACTAATGCAAATGAAACACAATGGCCTAAAATCTTTGGGACTCAGGGAAAGTAGTTCTAAGAGGAGAAAATATATAACAATATAGACCTTCCTGAAGACATGAGAAAAAGCTAAAATAAACAATTTAATCTTACACCTAAAGAAACTAGAAAAAAAGAATAAAGCCCAAAGTTAGTAGAGAAAGGAAATAATAAAACCAAAGCAGAAATAAATGACATAAAGACTAAAAAAAATTTAAAAAAAAAATAGAAAAGATCAATGAAACCAAGAACTGATTCTTGGAAAAGATACATGAAATTGTTAAACCTTTAGCCAGATTAGTCAGGACAAAAAAAGAGAAAGGACCCAAATAAACAAAATGATAAACAGTAGAAGAAATGTAACAAGTGACACCACAGAAATACAATTATAAGAGACTACTACAAAAAATTACAGGCCAACAAACTGGAGAACCAAGAAGAAATGATAAATTCCTATAAACATACAACCTTCCAAAACTAAGGAAGGAACAGAAAATCTGAACATACCAAAACCAGAACTTTTCCTTTAAGATCAGAAACAAGGATGTCCACTCTTGCCACTCCCACTTACCATAGTACTGGAAGTCTTAGCCTCAGCAATTACAGAAGAAAAAAATAAGAGGCATCCATATTGTTAAGGAAGAAGTTAAACTGTCACTATTTGCAGATGACATGATACTATACATAGAAAACCCTGAAGACTCCACCAGCAAACTATTAGAAGTAATAAATGAATTCAGTAAAGTTGCAATATACAAAATTAATACCCAGAAACCAACATTTCTATACGCTAATAACAAAGGATCAGAAAGAGGAATTAAGAAAATAATTCCATTTATAATTGCACAAATATATATAATACTTAATAAACTCAACCAAAGAAGTAAAGACCTATACTTTGAAAACTCTCATACATTAATGAAAGACATTAATGGTGACACAAACAAATGAAAACATTCCATGTGAATGAATTGGAAAAATTAATATTGTTAAAATGTCCATACTCCCCAAAGCAACCTACAGATTCAATGCAATAACTATCAAATTACCAACGACATTTTTCACAGAACTAGAATAAATATAGGTAAAATTTGTATGGAACCACAAAAACTGCAAAACCCAATGCAATCTTGAGAAAGAACAAAGCTGGAGGTATCATAATCTCAAAATTCAGGATATACTAAAAAAATATAGTATCAAAACAGTTCGGTACTGGCACAAAAATGGACACACAGTGGAACAGAATAGATATCCCTAAAATAAATCCACATTATATGGTCAGTTAGTCTACAACAATGGAGGCAAGAATATGCAATGAGGAAAAGACAGTTTCTTCAACAAATAGTGCTAGAAAAACTGAACAACTACATGCAAAAGAATGAAACTGGACCACTTTCTTACACCAAACACAAAATAAACCCAAAATGTATTAAAAACTTAAATGTAAGACCAGATTTCTTAAAACTCCTAGAAGAGAACATAGAAAGCAATTTCTTTTGACATCAACTTTAGCAACATTTTGCTAGATATGTCTCCTGAAGAAAGGGAAACAAAAGCAAAAATAAACTTTTGGGACTACATCAAAGTGACAAAATTTTACACAGCACAGGAAACCTTGAACAAAACAAAAAGGCAACCTTCTAAATGGGAGAAGATATTTGCAAATAATATATTTGAAAAGGCATTAATACCTAAAATATATAAAGAATGTCTACAACTCAACACCAAAACACACAACACACACACACACACACACACACACACAGTCAGAAGAGGGGTGACTCTTGACAGAAGAGGGGTGCCTGGGTGACTCAATTGGTTAGGTGTCGACTTCAGCTCAGGTCAGGTTCTCACAGTTCATGCAGTTGGGCCCTGCATCAGGCTTTACACTGTCAAGGTGAAGCCTGCTTTGGATCTCTCTCTCAAAAATAATAAACATTTTTAAAAATGGACAGAAGACCTGAACATATATTTTCCCAAAGAGGGCAGATGTATATGAAAAGATGCTCAACATCACTGATCATCAGGGAAATGCAAATCAAAACCATTATAAAGTATTACTTCATACCAGTCAGAGTGGCTAGTATCAAAAACACAAGAAAAAACAAGTGTTGGTGAAGATGTGGATGAAAAGAAACTCATACACTGTTGGTGGAAATGCCACTCTGGAAAAATGGTATGGAGTTTTGTCAATTTTTTTTTTATTTTTTTAAAAAATTGAGTACGATGTGACTCAAATAATTCCAATACCAGGTATTAACCCAAGGAATGAAAACTCTAATTTAAAAAGGTACTTGGACTCCTATATTTTTGCAGCATTATTTACAATAGCCAAGATATGAAAGCAACCCAAGTTTTCATGGATTGGTAAATGGATAAAGAAGATGTGATATATAAATACAATGGAACTTTACGTAGCCATAAAAAAAGGATGAGATCTTGCCATTTGCAACAACATGGATAAACCCAGAAAGTCTTGCGCTAAATGAAATAAGTCAGAGAAAGACAAATATTACATAATTTCACTTTTATGTGTAACCCATAGAAACAAAATAAATGACTAAACAAATAGCAGAATTAGACCTGTAAATACAGAAAACAAACTGATGGTTGTCAAAGGGAAGGGGACTGATCGGTTGAGCAAAATGAGTGAAGAGTAGTGAGAGATACAGGCTTCCAGTTATAGAATAAATAACTCAGGTAAGTCAAGGAAATAAAAGGTACAGAGTAGAGAATATAGTCAATGGTATTGTAATAGCAGTGTGTGGTGAGAGATGATACCTACACCTGTGGACCTAGCATAACGTACAGAGTTGTTGAATCACTATGTTATGTGCCTACAACTAATTTAACATTGAGTGTCATATAGTGAAATAAAACAATAAGTATTTTTTACTCAAAAATAATAAAAAAGAAAGTTTTGCCTTGTCATACTGAACATCGAACTTTGAGATTTGAATTTCTTTTAATTGAAAAATGTCTACCTTGTGCACAAACACCCTCTTTGCTAGCATTGCTGTGATATTTTAAAAATGGAGAGCATTTTAATAGATAAAATATAGGAAGAGGGAATTTTAGTGGAGGAAGTAAGGGAAGACAAAGTTTTGAAGGCCAGAATGTTGGATTAGCCCTTATAGCAGGAAGAGATGTGAAACCCTTTATCTGCCACCTCCCATTGCACTCTCACTTCATCATTAGGTCCTCAGTCTCTCTGCCAATTCTTCCTCTATGTCTTCAACAGGCTAGTATATACATAAGCTCTTTTCCAGTTTACATATGGATAGTACTTTTAAAATTGTCTTTGTTTGTTAACCTTTCCTGGGTTTTAAAAATCCAGGAAATATTTCTTAGGACTTTGCTCTCAAGTTCTCCCTCTCTCTAACCAAATCACTGGAAGGTATACAAAAATAAAAGGTTTGTGCAAAACAAATTTTCTGTAAGCTTTCAAAATAATGTCTCCCAAGAGAAACCAAATACATCAAGGAGATAACAAATTATGGTTAATTCTAAAAAAAACACTTTATTCAGAAGTGCGCCTGTAATAGAAATCAAGTTTTTTAAATTTTAATGTTTATTTATTTTTGAGAGAGAGAGAGAGAGGGAGAGAGAGAGAGAGAAAGAGTTCTAGCAGGGAGGGGCAGAGAGAGAGGGAGGACAGAATCTGAAACAGGCTCCAGATTCTGATCTGTCAGCACAGAGCCTGATGCGGGGCTTGAACTGGGGAATGGCAAGATCATGACCTGAGCTGAAGTCAGATGCTTAACCAACTGAGCCACCCAGGTGCCCCAGAAATCAAGTTTTTATGGTAAGATAGGGTCTGTAATAAAACTAGGAGCCTTTGACTATGAAAATTCCTCTGGGTAGACACACAGCCTACCTAGTGTTTTCCATTAAATGTCAGCTCTATTCTTTATGTTGGACATAGGACTTTTGTTTAACCTTCAAGGTTATTTTCCAACCTATCAGCGGGAGGCAGCCAAGTACTAGACAGCCCCAAGATTTCCCTCTCCTGCCTTGACCAGGAAGGCCCCTTGTATACATCTGTACCTGCCTTCATAGACGCAGAATGATAATGTGCAAATCCAGCACTGTAATAAATATAGCCTACTTGGCAATGGGGCTATAAATAGAGTATGTTAGAACCAAAGGTGCATTCAGACTGCTTCTGTCAGAATAGACTAAGAAAGGAGGGTGTATTATTATAGCAGAAGCAAGTAGACGGGTTTTCTTTGCCAGTAAAAGCAGGGCATAATATACTCAACATGCCTACTGGTGCTGGAGCATAAATCAACCATCAGTTCTGAGCAGCACATGAAGGGCTTTCCCTCATCACAATTACTGGATATGAAGAGCTCCCATAGACAGCTCATCATTGCAAAAAAAGCAGTTAGTAATTTGGTCTTCTGTATTTTCTTGTGATGCTTGTAGTCGGTGGGTAGTATGGATGTAGATGTGACTCTACAGTGTTCAGCTGGTATGGTTGGGTGGAAAAGAGGGCATAGGTGAGCAGATCAGACACTGAGTAAATCAAAGCGGGACTTCTGAATACAAGGAAGATGTATCAGATGGCTCTAGGCAGCCACAATGAGTAGAGCTAAGAGGTCAGGGTAGGGCAATAGATGAAAGAATTTTCTATAAATCAGAGTTGTCTAAAGAAGGACTAACCTTCACTGGAACGATTATAGCAGAAAGTGATTGGCCACTTGGTCAAAGAATTAGGTTGGTCACAGATGCTGGAAGGGGGGCTGAAGTAACACAGGTAGCCTGGATGTTCACTCATGGTTCCTTCCATCTTCACATGCTCTAATAAATCAACTTCTCTCGGAATACAAATTAAGTCACAGTCCACATGGAAGAGCTCATTATTCATTCAGGAAAATATGTTCATTTTGTTCATAGTCCCAAATAAGTTCAGAGTTCCCTCATCTAGCCACCAGTCACTTCAACTTCTCTTACCCTCAAGAATTTGGAATATTTTCATCTTTAAAATAAGATCAAAGTTGCCTCTGCTTGCATTATGAAAAGGGTTAAATTTGGGAAGATCTTTTGAATTATATATGCTCTTTTGAATGCACTAGGGATGCTTATTACATAAAGAAATCCTGTAAAAAATTAACCAGGATTTTAGGGGTCATTATTTTTATTTTCCATTTTTTGAGTCCATATTATGATCACCTATAAAGGCAGATGGACCCTCACCTAGGTTTGGTCCAGATGTCACAGCTGATGATGCAACCATATACCAAGAAGATGTGACAAAGTTTATTACTTACATAACTGAGGTCACTGGAGAGGAGGGCATTCCTCTCAAACAGACCTGAAGTGGCTTGAGACAGCAAGAAAAGGAAATAGGCCTGGGTTTTTATTGTGTTTAGGAAATGGGTCTGGGGTGATAGTTCCCAATCTCATAAGGTGAAAGCTTGTTGTTTGAAATCTCCTGTTGGCACCAAAGGAAGGAATATCCAGAGTTTCTTATCTGTTTGTCCAGTTGTGAGGCACAAAGGTAAAAGGGTAGACACTAAAGCTGTCAGAAATCAGACATCTAAAAATGGAGTCAAGGTTCTGGTCTAGGATAGCCCTGAACTCACCTCCATGGACACACCAATTTTATAGCTTTTTATAGATCAATTCCTCCTGAAGAACTGGGGATTGACTGAACAGTTTCTGTACAACAAAAAAACAGAGAGAATGGCAAGAGAAACAGAGACATGATAATGAAGGAAACCCCCAACCCCAACACTATGAACTGCAGTGGGTGGGGAGGTATAGTACTGAGAAACCATGAGTAGATTCATCTACCCTAGGGCACAATGAAAAAAGCCACAATTTAAAAGAGCAACTAGTTTATAAAAGATCCATCCCCAGAACTCTTCCAAGTTTTGGAAGAGCTGCTGGAACTCTCTCTGGGTCAAAGCAGCCAGCTAATGCCACAGTTTACACTCCCCCTCTACCTGAGAGGACAGATAGGAGCAGGTTCCAGATGCCATAGCCAGTTTGTCACCCCAAGGTCCCTAGCCCACACCAGCCCCAGATACAACTGGGATATAGAAGAAAAAAACTGTGATTTAGAAAATCAACTAACCAATAAAAAAAAAACAGCCTTGGAACTTTGTTAAATGGCAGGAGTGGGAGTGGGGATGATTGCTGGAAATCTCTCCAGTTGGAAGGGCTGGTGAAAACCTCAGTTTATGTCCCCCCTCCACCTTCATAATATGAAAAGGAACAGGGTCCCAGCACCTTAACCAACGTGTTGCCTCAGTGAGCCCAGGGCCATTAGCTCATACTACCCAAACTGTAACACTAAGGAGGCTTCAAGGCAGTACACACCAGGGCACCACTGACCAGTGCACACTACAGCTACAATCTTTGCAGCAAGACAATACAGGTACAAGCACCTCAGAACACTACAGGCCCACCGCACTTCCACTTCAGACAGCTTCCTAGGGCATCCCCAATGAGGAGTGCTCTGGGACCTCCTGGCTGACACCTGCTTTGCCCCACCAGGGCACCTCTTACACTGAGCATCTCGGAATGCCCTGGCTTACACTCACTTTTGCTTCAGTTTTCCTGTCAGAACACCCTTTGTATGGAGAGCCTTGGGACACTTTGGTTTACACCCACTCCACCTTCAGCTGTCCTGTCAGGGCAGTCTTTGCTCAGAGAGCCGAGGATTACACCAGCCCATGCCCACTACTGCTTTAGCTGTCCTGCCAGGACACCTGTATGGAGAAACCTGGAACCACTTCTGCCCATGCCCACTTTAGCTACAGCTGTCCTGTCAGGGTGCCCCCTACACATAGCACCCCAGGATGTCCCTGCCACACCCTGTGCCCTCTTCAGCTACTCTGAAACTTTGGCCTGTACACACTTCAGCTTCAGTCATCCCAGCAGGGCACGTTCTGTATGGAGAGGCTTAAGACCACACAGGTCCATCTGAGCTCCAGCCATCCTACCAGGGAGGCCCAAGCATAGCCCCCAACCCCCAACCTATGCCATCCATAGCTCCAGCCTACCGTGAAAAGTCACCAAACACACAAGAGATACACAAAGGACAACCATACACAAGATCATTCATTTAAGTTTAGGAATAGTTTGAAGTAGTTGTTTCACTTAT
Source organism: Felis catus (assembly GCF_018350175.1). Lineage (NCBI taxonomy): Eukaryota > Metazoa > Chordata > Mammalia > Carnivora > Felidae > Felis > Felis catus. The sequence continues at coordinate 33,875,044 of NC_058380.1, read as the reverse complement.
TTCATAGAAACAAACATATTAAGAAAAATTGGAAGACAGAGGAATATGCTCCAAAAAAAAAAAAAAAAAAACCTCAGAAAAGGAACTGAGATGGAGGTAAGCAATATACCTGATAAAGAATTTAAAGTAATGATGATATATAAACCACATCTTCTTTATCCATTCTTCAGTTGGTGGGCATTTAGGCTTTTTGCATAATTTGGCTATTGTTGAAAGTACTACTATAAACATTGGGGTACATGTGCCCCTATGAATCAGCACTCCTGTATCCTTTGGAGAACTTCCTAGTAGTGCTACTGTTGGGTTATAGGGTAGTTCTATTTTTAATTTTTTGAGGAAACTCCACATTGTTTTCCAGAGTGGCTGCATAAGTTTGCATCCCCACCAACAGTGCAAGAGGATTCCCATTTCTCCACATTCTCACTATCATCTGTTTCCTGAGTTGTTAACTCTGACTGGTGTGAGGTGGTATCTAAGTGTGGTTTTGATTTTTATTTCCCTGATGATATGTGAGGAATACTACTTGGCAGTGAGAAAGAATGAAATGCTGCCATTTGCAGTAACATGGATGGAACTGAAGGGTAGTATGCTAAGTGAAGCAAGTCAGTCAGAGAAAAACAGATATCATATGTTTTCACTCATATGTGGAACTTGAGAAAGAACAGAAGACCATGGGGGAAGGGAAGGGGAAAAATAGTTATAAACAGAGAGGGAGGGAGACAAACCTTAAGAGACTCTTAAATACAGAGAACAAACAAGGTTGATGGCAGGGCAGGGGAGGGGAAAATGGGTGTTGGGCACTGAGGAGGGCACTGAGAAGGGCATTTTGGAATGAGCACTGGGTGTTGTATATAAGCGATAAATCACAGGAATCTACCCCCAAAACTAAGAACACTCTGTATACACTGTATGTTAGCCAACTTGACAATAAATTATATTAAAAAAATAAAATGAAATATAGATTATAAAAAAATAATGATGATAAAGGTGCTCTCATGTTGGAAAGAAAAGTGGATGTAGTCAGTGAGACATTGAACTGAGAAATGGAAACTATAAAAAACTCTATATAGTATGAAGAATACAATAACTTAAATGAAAAAAATACACTAGGTGGAATCAATGGTAGATTAATGGATGCATAAAATGGATTAGTGATCCAGAAGACAGAGGAATGGAAAGGACACAAGCTGAATAGCAAAAAGTAAACTGAATTTTTAAAATGAGGGTAAGTTAAGAGATGTCTTGGACAACATCAAGCAAACAAGCATTCATATTACAGGGATCCCACAAGGAGATGAGAAAGAGGCAGAAAACTTATTTGAAGAAATAATAGCTGAAAATTTCCCTAACCTAAGGAACAAAATAAACATCCAGTTTCAGAGAGTTCCAAACACAATGGACCCACCCTCTCCAAATCAACACCATGAAACATAATAATTAAAATGTCAAAGGTTAAAGGTAAAGAGAAAATTTAAAAGCAGCAAGAGAGGAAAAAAAGTTATGTACAAGGAAACCCCATAAAGTTTTCAGCTGATTTTTCAGGAGAAACTTTGCAGGCCAGAAGGGACAGGCGTGATATATTAAAAGTGTTGAAAGGAAAAACCTGTAACCAAGAATATTCTATCCAGCAATATTATCATTCAGAATTGAAGAAAAGATAAAGAATTTCCCACACAAAGTTGAAGCAATTTATCACCACTAAATGGACCTAATAATAAATGTTAAGGGGACCTCTTTAAATGGGAAAAAAGGTCATAATTAACACGAGAAAATTATGAAAGAACAAAAAGTTGCTGTGGAGAGACTTGTGGAGAAAAAGGAACTTTGTTGCACTGTTGGTGGGAATGCAAACTGGTGCAACCACTGTGGAAAACAGTATGGAGTTTCCTTAAAAAAATTAAAATATAACTACCCTATGATCCAGTAACTGTGCTATTGAGTATTTACCCAAAAAATAGAAAAACACTAATTCAAAAGGATACAAGTACCCCTATGTTTATAGCAGCGTTATTTACAATAGCCAAATGAAGCAGCCCGCATCCATCAACAGATAAATACATAAAGAAGATGTGAGGGGCACCTGGGTGGCTCAGTCGGTTGGGTGTCCGACTTCGGCTCAGGTCATGATCTCACAGTCTGTGAGTTCGAGCCCCGCGTCGGGCTCTGTGCTGACAGCTCAGAGCCTGGAGCCTGCTTTGGATTCTGTGTCTCCCTCTCTCTCTGCTCCTCCCCTGCTCAGGCTCTGTCTCTCTGTCTTAAAAATAAATAAAAACATTAAAAAAATTAAAAAAAAGAAGCTGTGAGATTATCTATCTGTCTATCTATCTATCTATCTATGATGGAATATTATTCAGCCATAAAAAGAATAAAATCTTGCCATTTGTAATGACATGGATGGAGGTAAGGTATAATGTTAAGTCAAATAAATCCGTCAGAGAAAGACAAATACTATATAGTTCCACTCATATGTGGAATTTAAAAAATAAAACAAATGAGCAAAGGAAAAAAGAGAGAGAGAGAAGACAAGAAACAGACTCTTAACTATTGAGAACAAATTGGTGGTTACCAAAGGGGGGGTAGATGGGCAGATAGGGGAAATTGATGATGGGATTAAGGAATACACTTACTGTGATGAGGATTGGGTGATGTATGAAATTGTTGAATCGCTATATTGTACACTTGAAACTAATATAACACTGTATGTTAACTATACTGTAATCAAAATTAAAAAAGAGCTTCTAACATCTACAAAAAAATAATTAATTAAAGTCATCTTAAAATAATACAACCAAAAAGAAAATTAGGAATAAAATGATGTCAAATGTGACAGTATGTATGCTAAATGTGGAGGAGAAAATTTAAAACAAAAGTTTTTTTTTTCAGAATTGAACTTAAATGACAATCAACTTAATATAGATTGCTCTGCACTTAGAAGGATATATATGAACTTCATGGTAACCACAAACCCAAAACCTATTATAGATACACAAAAAATAAAGAGAAAGAAAATCAAACATAACATTACAAAAAACACTCAATCACAAAAAAAGAGAGCAAATAAAGAAGGAAACAGAGAACTATAAAAATTACCAGAAAACAATTAACAAAATGACAGTAAATACATATTATCAAAAATTACTTTAAATGTAAACTATCAAAATGTTAAAATAAAAACATACAGGATATTGTAATGAATAAAAAAAGATCATTTTTATGCTGCCTACAAGAAGTGCATTTCAGATCTAAAAGCATATACAGGCTACAAGTAGAAGGATGAAAGTGACATTCCATTCAAATAGAAGTAAATAAAAAGCTGGGGTAGCAATACTTAACAGATAAAGCAGACTTTAAAACAAAGACTGTAGCAAGGGACAAAGAAGGATATTATATAAGGATAAAATGAACAATCTAACAAGAGAATGTAACAATTGTAAATATCTATGCACCCAAGATGGGAGCTCCTAAATACATAAAGCACATACTAACAGACATCAAGGAAGAAATTGATGATAATACAATAATAGTAGGTGACATTAAAACTCCACTTACATCAATGGATAGGGCATCCAGGCAGAAAATCAATAAGGAAACAATGTCTTCAGACAACACATTAGACCAGATGGACATAACATATTTGCAGAACATTAAATCCAAAAACAAAAGAATACATATTTGTTTCAAACACACATGGAACATTCTCCAGGATAGATCACATGTTAGGCCACAAAACAAGTCTCAGAAGTTTAAGAAGACTGAAATAATATTGAGCATCTCTTCTGATCTCAAGTGTATGAAACTAGAAATCAATTACAAAAAGAAAAAAAAAGGAGTGAGGGGAAAGAACCCCAGAAACACATAGAGGCTAAACAACACATTTCCACAGAACCAATGGGTTAACAAAGAAACCAAAGGAGAAATAAAAAAAAAAAAAATCCATGGAGACAAATGTAAATGAAAACAGCATGGTCCAAAATCTTTGGAACTCAGGGAGAACAGTTCTAAGAAGAAAGCAATATAGGCCTACTTTAAGAAACAAAACAAAGCTTGAATAGTCATCAAAACAGCATGGTACTGGCACAAAAGTAGACATATAGATCAGTGGAACAGAATAGAGATCCCAGAAATAATCCCACATTTATACGGTCAGTTAGTCTCTAACAAAGGAGGAAAGAATATACAGTGGGGAATACAGTCTCTTCAATAAATGGTGGGAAAACAGGACAGCAATATGCAAAAGAATGAAGTTGAATCACTTCTTACACCATACACAGAATAAATTCAAAATGGATGAAAACCTCCATTGTATATATATATATACCACATCTTCCTTATCCATTCATCTATCGATGGACATTTGGGCTCTTTCCCTACTTTGGCTATTGTTGATAGTGCTGTTATAAACATGGGGGTGCATGTGTCCCTTTGAAACAGCACACCTGTATTACTCAGCAATCAAAAAGAATGAAATCTTGCCATTTGCAACTATGTGGATGAAACTGGAGGCTATTATGCTAAGTCAAATTAGTCAGTCAGAGAAAGACAAAAATCATATGACTTCACTCATATGAGGACTTTGAGAGACAAAACAGATGAACATAAAGGAAGGGAAACAAAAATAATACAAAAACAAGGAGGGGGACAAAACAGAAGAGACTCGTAAATATAGAGAACAAACTGAGAGTTACTGGAGGGGTTGTGGGAGGGGGGATGGGCTAAATGGGTAAAGGGCATAAGGAATCTACTCCTGAAATGATTGTTTCACTATATGCTAATTTGGGTGTAAATTAAAAAAAATTAAAAAATTAAATTAAAAAAAAGGATGAAAACCTAAATGTGAAATCTGAAACCATAACACCCCTAGAAGAGAACATAGGAAACAATTTCTTTGATATTAGTTATAGAAGCATTTTTCTAAATAGGTCTTCTAAGATAAGGGAAGCAAAATCAAAAATAAATTATGGGGACTACATCAAAGTAAAAAGCTTTCACACAACAAAGGAAACCATCAACAAAACAGAAAAGCAACCTGTTGAATGGGAGAAGATATTTGCAGGTGATGTATCTGATAAGAGGTTAATATTCAAAATTCATAAAGATCTACAGCTCAACATTTAAAAAGCAAACAATCCAATTAAAAAATGGGCAGAGAACCAGATCAGACATTTTCCCAAATAATACATAGACATGGGCAACAGATATGAAAAGATGCTCAATATCACAATTATCAGGGAAATTTGAATCAAAATAACAGTAAGAAATCACTTTATACCATGAAAGTGTCTAGAATCAAAAAGACAGGAAATAAGTGTTGGTGAAGATGTGGAGAAAAGGGAACACTTGCACACTGTTGGTAGGTATGCAAATTGGTGCAGCTGCTATGGAAAACTGTATGGAGGTTCATCAAAAAATTAAAAATGGAAATACCATATTATCCAATAATTCCACTACTGGGTGTTACCCAAAGTAAATTAAAACACTAATTTGAAAAGATGTATGCATCTCTATGTTTATTGCAGCATTAATTACAAGAGCCAAAATATGAATCAGCCGTGTCCATTGATAGATGAATGGATAAAGAAGTGGGGTGTGTGTGTGTGTGTGTGTGTGTGTGTATCATTTATATAATGGAATTTTAGCCATAAAAAGTGAGATTTTGCCATTTGCAATAACATGAATGGAGCTAGAAAGAGTTATGCTAAGAGAAAGATAAATACCATATGATTTCACTTATATGAATAAACAAATAAATCATACATATAAATACAGAGAACAAACTGATGGTTGCCAGAGGCAAAAGGGTAGGCGGATGGACAAAATGGGTGAAAGGGAGTGGGAGATACAGGCTTCCAGTTATAGAACAAAGAAGTCATGGGAATAAAAGTTACAGCATAGGAAATACAATCAATGGTATTGTAATAATGTTTTATGGTGATGAATGGTAGCTACATTTGTGGCAAGCATAGTATAAGATAGAGAAGTTGAATCACTATGCTGTATACCTGAAACTAATAAAACAGCATGTATCAAGTATACCCAAATAAAAAAATATATGGAGTCAAACTCATTACAATTAATTACAGTGGACACATGCTGCCTTTGCTTTGTCAACTCACATTTATACGTCTTCCTAGGTTTGGAGAATCTACCATAAGATAAATCTTACACAGTAGTAGAGATTTGCCTTTCAGCCACCAGGAACCAAAAAGTTCAGACAGTGGGTCTCTCTGAAGCCAAGAAGTTTGAATATAGGTAGGTAATCCAAACTAAGTCAAGCAGGAAACAGGATTCAGCCAGAGATCATGGTTCATGTTCAGTGTCAGCAAGAGCAGAAATACCAGTGGTGGCAACCAGCAGTAGTGACTGTGATTTCTTAATCAAACTTTTCTTACATGTTTTTGGCAAGACAGGCAATCTGCCTCCCTTGATTCTTTTCTATTTGTACGTTTTGTTCTCCAGGCTTTCCATCTGTGTATGAGCCAGATAACATCTCTCCACAAATTCTTTTTACTTATGCTACCCAGTCAATTCCTGTTGTCTGCAATGAAGAATCCTGACTAGTTGATGAGTGTCACACACATAAACATGTGCATTCACAAATACATGTACATACACATACTCTGAATAGGAATAATACATTTATAGAGTAAACATAATAATAGATCAAGGAAATAGACTAACTCTGGCTTTTGAACAAGTCTGTAGTTATTGTTCAACAATTGCAGTGACTATATCTTAGCGATATTTTCTAAAAAGGAAATATGCTAGCAGAAAATTCTAAGCTCCCTATTTTGCATTCAAGAATTAAAAAAAATGTGTTGAAACTATCGACCACAAGTCATAATTTTAATTAGTGATAAATTTTTAGAAGATTAGAAAATGGATGACACACATACCTTTGAGAATCTAAAGAACTGGGTGCATGAATATCCTGATGGAGGCACATATAAACATCACCTATACCTTGACAATATGAGATTTAGGTTATAGCCAATTTGTTTGCCAAGTATGACCAGATACTCTCCTGTGACATTCTGCTCTTTAAGTACATGTTTTATTGTTATTTCTTATAGAATATAATCCTTAACCTTGCAGCAACAATTACTGCAAAAATGCTTTTTATATTTGTTATTGGATATTGTATTTACTCTCTTTATGTTGTTAGAGGAAAATGTATTTGTTAGAATATGTTTGTTGTAGAAAATTGAATGTAGTCATCCAAGTTGTAATGTACACATCCGTTCTGGGATAATTTTCTCATTATAAATGACTGTGCTAACTTTATGTTCTAAGCACATATAAATGTCTTGAAGTTACTCCCTAGTCAAAGAGCATTATGACCCTTCTCTCAGCTTTATTCCTGCATCTCAATTTCAGAAAACTAAGCTTGTAGTTCTAAAAGACTTATTTACAAAGGAAATGAGAAGCTACTTTTAGCCACAGAAGAAAATAGAAGTTGTTGCACTCTAACTATAAATAGTAAAAAGGTAAACATATCTATGCATAGACATACCTGTAATGGTCTTATCTGAAACTGGATACCAATATTTCTGAAAACTTGTATATTTTTGATATGTTACAAAGAAGAGCAAAATACACCTTGGAGTGGCAGATTTGTTTTTATGAATTGCTGCTCTATTGGGCTTTCAGGTTATCAAATGTAAAGCCAAGCTCCTATTCTGGAATACATAATGAGCGTAATTATTTAAAAGCTTTTCTTAGCTATGAGGAGAGTTGTCTCTAAATTGTGTTGCTTGATAGCCATTGCCTACTGGAGACATGATGGGCTATATTTTTTTCTTTGAAACTGATTACTTGTTCACCAAGGTATTTCCTTTTCTTCCTGGGCATATACATAGGCTATGTCTTCCAACTTTTATTGTAGGTAGGTGTGGCCATATGACTGAGTTCTAACCAATGGAAGATGAAAGAGTTCTGTTTCAGGCTTGGTGTGTAAAGAACTCCCAGATCGGATCCTCAGTGCTTCTACCCCTTTCTTTAGCTTGATGCAGATGAGCACATTATCCTTGGAAGCCATATGATGAATATGGCAGAGTCTCAATATAGGTCCCAGAATTGCTGCCTAAAGAAGACACACTCAATTATAAAAATCCACTTTGAATTTTATGTAAGTGGGAAACAAATGTATATTACTTTTAAGTCATTACATATTTCTGGCTCAGCTTGTACAGTACACTGGTCTCTGCAATGTAGTGAATATATGATGCAGTCTGGGGAGAGAGATAGTGGAGTAACTAATATGGAGGAGCATGGCCTAGGGAGTGTAAGTGCAGCAATGTGTCATATTCAGTGAAACACTGTCTTTCTGCTTTGTAATCCTGAGTTGTAAAGTATTATTACCTGGTTTTGGATGTCTTTGGAAAATTAAGGAGGGAACTGTTTTCATTCTACTAAGCATTTGGGATAGATGTCAGAACAGAACCTACAGGACAATCAATGGTAACAGTTCAGAGTAAGAACTGTCTGTGAAAATGGAAAATTCTTGTGGCAAATGGAAGAATTTCCTGGGAAATGCTCATAAATACATAAAGATAGAAACATGGTAAAAGCTACAGCCACATGACTTAGCCCTCTATTATTTGTATATTAAAAGGAGGGTGGCCCCTTGAAGCCTGGAGAAATTAGGATCTCTGAGTTATATAGTTGTACACATGGGCAAAATAATATTTCAGAGTACATACTACCATACGAATTCAGCCTGATTCATCATAGTTACAGACCTCTGACCACGTGGCAGATAAAGGAGTATCTTCAGAGTAGAGACAGCCCTCAAAAAGAAGCCACATTCTAAGCTTCTAAGTTTAAAAGACATCATAGTGTGAATCAGAAGTGATTTGCTCAGAAATACCAACAGGGTAACATTATTTTCTTTCTGCCCAACCTGTGCTTATAAATCCTCTGAGCTGCAGGGGCGCCTGGGTGGCTCAGTCGGTTGGGTGACCAACTTCGGCTCAGGTCATGATCTCACTGTTTGTGAGTTCAAGCCCCACGTGGGCTCTGTGCTGACAGCTCAGAGCCTGGAGCCTACTTCGGATTCTGTGTCTCCACCCTCTAACCCTCCCCTGCTCATGCTCTGTGTCTCTCTGTCTCTCAATAATGAATAAACATAAAAAAATTAAAAAATAAATCCTCTGAGCTGCAAAGGTGAAGTGCAAAGAGTATAAGAAGAAAGGAAGCCACAAAGGAATGTTTCTTGCCCAGCATCCCTTTTATGTACAAATAGACGATATTGAGACTAAACGACATCCCAGAAGTTTGGGTACTTCTAGAGTAGAAAGACCTGTCCTGTTTCCTTTATGGAATGTTTTGAGTTTTTTGTTTGTTTGTTTTATTGTTTTTTTAAGAGCTAAAGTTGGCAAATATTTCCCACAGTACTGCCCTAGTCATGATAGAAATCAATAGAGATGGGGGAAGGCAAATTTTGGCATCAGAGGGGACTAAGATGAGCATCTTATATTTTCTTTAGGTTAATAAGAGACACAGAGGGGTCCGCTGTACCCAGAAGCACAGAACTTTGTTGAGAGATAGCCTGTAAGCCTGTCTGGGGATTCCTTTGACTGTACCAGGGAGTCCACATCAAAATGTATGAGTACAGTACCCAAGCTGGAGACTGAAGGAGGACACAGCTGTGGTTTATGAAAGATTGCCAACATCAGAGAACTGAGTGAGTACTGAATGAACATCGGCAAACTGCTCAGTCACTAACTTCTGAAGGAAGAATTTGGGCATCCCCAGGGGCAAAACATATGATGAGACAGAGCATCATCAATGGCTGAGAAAAGATAAAAGCAAGAAATAAAGTGGTCCTTCACCAGCATCACTACTGGGCTGTTGGCAATGCTATTTAAAATTCTGGATATGGCTAGAGGAGATTCTGAGGGAGGAAAAAAGGGGAAACTGTTAGAACTAAATCGTAAACTAGAAACAATTGACTTATTATTGAATCAGCTTTAAAAAAAACTAAAAATGATTTTTATTTTCTACTATTAACAGAAATGGGGGTTGGCCAGTTGCTAGTTCTTTTGGAATGCTGTTTTTTTGATGCAAAGGACAAATCTCCTACTTAAAAGCAAAGAGCTGAGTTAGATAACAAATAGGTGATATATTTATAAATTTATTGGCAGATAGGGAATTTTCTAGAATCTTAGGTTAAAGCCAGATTATGAGTGAGGTGTGCATGTGTGTGAGTATGTGTGTATGTATGAGTGTGTGTGTGTGTGTCCATGCACATAGTGATCAGAGTGAAGGTATGCAGAAGGAAACAATGGAGAGAAGATAGGTAACTCAAACTCAAACATTCAAGATTGCCCAATCTTGGAAAGGGTAGACAAATGCGGAAGTCAAATTTTTGATCTCCCTGTTTCCTTTCTCTTATTCTTTAGTTTTCTCTCCTCCTCCATTTTTATTTCTCAAGAAGAAAGATAACTCAAACCCTTCCAATAGTTGAGGCATATACTACCTCCCTTCTCTATCATCTGCTCTAGATGACTCTTGACCTATTAGGTTCCTTGCAATCTTCTTTGTGGTTTCATGCTCAAGGACACCACTAGTGATTTCACTTGTTTTCCATTTAATCTCACAAAGCCATACAAGCTCCACTTGAATGAATCCCCCCAATTAGGGATTCTATCAGCAGAAAATATGCCATTTCCTCAGCTCATGTTGAGCTCTTAACCATGCAATCCTGAGATGTTGCCACTTGGGGACATAACTGGCAGTGCCAAAAGAAGCACTGACAATTCTCAGGTAGTAACTCCCAAAACATGGGAATTACTGCTGAGAGACTTCAACAATGGAACTATATAACAGGGCTTGAAGTGAGAAAGAAAGGGGCTCCCTCTCCTCAAGTCCTTCATCCAAAGAAATGACAAGGAAATGTACAGAGGCAGGGTCAGTTCCAAAAAGATGTATGGAGCCAGACAGTAGAGGACAGGCAAGGAGTAGAGCCTCTGCTCAAGGAAATCCTTGTTATCAATAGCAATCTTTCCTGTATCCTTAAAGATCATCTGAGATGTCACCATGAAGTCATCCTGAGTCTCCTATTTAAATATTTCCTAATCAGGGGCATCTGGGTGGCTCAGTTGGTTAAGTGTCTGACTTCGGCTCAGGTCATGATCTCACGGTTTGTGAGTTTGAGCCCTGCGTCAGGCTCTGCTGACAGCTCAGAGCCTAGAGCCTGCTTTGGATTCTATGTGTGTGTGTGTGTGTGTGTGTGTCCTTCTCCCGCTCACACTGTCCCTCAAAAAATGAAAAATGTTAAAAAAAATTTAAAAAATGTCTTAATCAGAATTTTTTTCTGCTAAACATCTTAGAACATCTAACATGTTAATAGGTTACCTCTTAACATTTAAATGTTCTCTGAGATATCTAAAATGGATTGGAAAATGGAATGAGGATGGGTAGAGAGTAAATATGCAGTTTTCTTAACCCCAAATTTATTGGATTGGAAAATATATATTCCCCAGAACTCCTCTTGCTGAAGTCTAGTGCTCCAAGGTATATAGCTTGCAAGGTATTGATAAATATTAAACTCTCAAGGGGAAAAAAAAATCCAAAAGCTTGATTACAGTATAGCATTTCCCAAAGAATGTCTCCTGGAATTTATACATGCATAACATTTGTCTGCAAAAGGATCCCATGCTTAAATAGGTTTAAGGAATTGCCCTTGCTAGAAGTTATTTTGCTTTTTGTCCACCTAAATAATTATTGATTAATCTATAACTTTTATCTTATCATCTTATCTTTGCAATGTAATAACTTGTGTTTCTACTTGCAGCAGAAGGGGTTTTACATATGATTCATTGCTATTGCTCTTCTCCCCTGAGAACATCTTGAATACAGAAGGTGCTCAAGAAATGTTTGTTGAATAAAAGAACAAAGGATAACATGGGAACCACAGCTGACAACAGATTATAGTTCTGGGTGGAAGAGAGGTATGACCCCTGTATCTACCTTGAAAATAGGTCCATACTAGTCAGGAGAGCCATGTCATTCATGACTGAGCCCAAACCCTTTTAAAAGTTTCAATATGGTCGGCCACGGCCTCTGAGAGTTGTATTCCTCATATATCTAGGGGAAAAGAGTAAAACACTTTGAGTGAAATGATGTCCAGAGGCTAAAATCAAACTTCTTGGATGTTGTCCAAGGCTGGCCTAGTATGCAGGGGCTTTGCCTTGAGTAGTGGTGGCAATATCTCGTCTGTGGAGATAATTGATCCCTAGCCCAGTGAGCAGATGTTATTAGAAGGAGGATGTGTGTAGCAAAGGAGTGCCCCAGGCTTTTGATAGCTTCCACCATGGTTTCAACAGGAAGCTAAAGAAGCTGGCACCATTATGTGTTTGCCTGCATCATCCTTGTGCTAAGAAAGCTACCTTACTTAACATGATAAACTTCTAAATATAAAACTCTAACCCCTTTCCTCACTATAACTTTGTCCTGCCACTGTTCAAATGTGGCTAAGAGAGAAGCAAAAAACAGTTTGCCTGGTTGCTGATTACTTTGCTTAGGAGCCAAAGTATCTCAGTGTGCCCTGACTGCTGGGAGTTCTAGCTATCAAGTTGTTGTGAAGGGAAGAAAAGGCAGGGTTGATCACTTCTTTCATAAATGCATTCCTTTGTTCATTCAGCAATGATTACTGAATGCCTACCTATGTCAAGAATTGATAAGTTGACTCTTTAATGTAAACCTGGCTGACTCACACAAATTTTGGACCCATAAAAAGCCTCTACGAGTGCTTGCATTTTACCTCTGGAAGTTATATAGGTTTCAGCCAATCACTTTCTCTGTTATTCCCATTCCTTAGCTTTCTGGATCCTTATCCCCACTTGACTCCATACCTCAGCTTCTACTATCCTTCTAACTAGTTGGTTTTCATATCACTAGACTTCTTCAGAGAAACAAAAGCAAAGAGAGACAAATATGAATAAGATTTACTTTAAGGAATTGGCTCATTTAGTTGTAGGGACTGACAACTCTGAAGTCTAACCAGGAGGCTAAAACTCAGGCAAGATTTGATGTTGTCATCTTGAGTTTGAAATCTTTAAGGTAAGCCTGCAGGTTTTAAACGTGGGCAGGAGTAGACATTGCAATCTTGAGTCTGAAAGTTGTAGGGAAGCCAGAAAACTGCAAACTCAGACAGATTTCTATGTTACTGTCTTAATGAAGAGTTATTTCTCCAGGAAATAGGTTTCTGGACTTAAGGCTTTCAACAGATTGAATGAAGCCCACAGACATAATCAAGGACAATCTCCTTTACTTAAAGCCAATTAATTGTAGATGTTAATTACAACTATAAAACACCTTCATAACAACATCTTGATTAGTGTTTGATCAAACAAGTAGGTACCCTAAGCTTGCCATGTTGATATACAATTTTAACCATCACATTTTGATATCTAGAATTTTGTCCTATTTTCCCCTGAGTTATAATGTAGGATGTGACTTTCAGTTCCTGCATACTGACTCTACACCTTTAGATTGCCACCTACATCAGGTTTGGGGTGGGGGAGAGAATCAGAAAAGTACAATGTATATATGAAAGAGATTTGGACCCAATCCTCAAGGAACTTCTGATGTAGGTAAAGAAATATCACTGAAAATAGCTTTCTTGGATTCTAAGTCTAAGGGGCATAGTGGAAGGAGGGATTAGTTCCATTTATCATAGAGAAGATGAAATGTAAGGAATTCATGGAGTTGAAATTCTGTATTATGAGGGTGAATACATAATTTCAGGTGGATAAATATCAAGAAAATACTTTGGAAAGATGAAACTGAAAGAAGGAAGACGTGTGGAATACTATGGAGTCCAGTTGCTTGCTTATCTTAAGAGAAAGAGGAGCAAGCCAAGTGGACAGAGAGAAGGTGAAGAAAGAGGACTTGTAATAGACTGAGATGGACTTTGGATGTCACAGTTAGTGGGTGTCACATTATTCCATAAGCAACGAAAGGCAAAGACTTCCCCCAAGACACAGATAGTGAAAGCTCCCAACTACAAGGTTTGAGAAGATGAGGGGGTGATGGTTGATGTGACAAAGAGGAGAGAAGTGGCCTTGACAGAAGCCTGCCCCATCTAATTTCCTGGGCTGAACTTTATCCATGCATTAACGTAATCAGGCACTAGTATCAGCTAGCACCTTCTCACAGGAGCCCCGTCCTCCTTTGCCAGGAGGCCAAAGGCATCTCACCCAATTTGTAGCTTGTCATCTGTTGGGATTTGCAGCTTCATCTGATCCAAAGCCTCATTAACATTAGACACAAGTGCTTTGGGATTTTTATGGCTAGTGTAACCTTTGTGCTAACCTTTGAGTTTGTGAGTTGCCCCTGATTTGCCCATCCTCTATGAAACCTTTAGCTATTCAACTCAGTTTGTAGAAAGGAAGGTGACTTTATCCTTTGAATTAAAAATAGTACAGGGGTGGAGTTGGGGTGGGGGGCTTTATTCACCATCTGACTTGGAGCTGATGTAGTTTAGATAAAAATTAATTATAATTTTCTCAGATATATGTGGTTATATAACTCAAGCAAATATTTAAAACATTTTCTTGAAATGAAATCATGCCTGGAGGTTAGAATCAAGGCTAATGCCAAGTGATGTATTATGTTGCCTACTTAAGGTGTCACCATGGAGCATTTCCAATAATGTGAACTTCAGGAAGTTGACCCTGGGGGCCAAGCAAACCTGGAGCAGTGTATCTGAGGAACGGAGTAGTTCACTCTTGTCTAACCTGCTCCCTTTGTTCTGATAGTCAGAGTATGGACTAGGCACCTTGTTTATAAGCTTCTAAACTGAGTCTAAGGAATTTGAGTCATTGAGAGGCTTTAAGATCTTAATACCATTTTTCAACTTGCCTCCAAAAATCTCAGAGTGGAGGAATTGTAAGTTTTCTCCAAGCCAACACAGAATATCTTTTTTCTCTCTTTCTCTCTCTTTGTCTAGGTGCTTTAGACAGAAACAGAGAAAAAAAATAGAAACATAAAGATGAGTAAATCCCAATTTACAACATACTTTGCAATCACCACAATGTTTGTAAGGTACGTAATTCAACTAGTTATCTCACTTTTTAAAATGGGATTCAAGAGGATTGGTGGAAGAATAGAGACTCCATCTAAGTCTTCTTACAGACAAGTCCACTTATTTCCATTTAATTTCCCTACCATTAGAAAGGCAGTATTCTATTCTTTTTTTTTTTTAATTTAAAAAAAAAATTTAACGTTTATTTATTTTTGAGACAGAGAAAGACAGAGCATGAACGGGGGAGGGGCAGAGAGAGAGGGAGACACAGAATCAGAAGCAGGCTCCAGGCTCTGAGCCATCAGCCCAGAGCCCAACGCGGGTCTCAAACTCATGGACCGCGAGATCGTGACCTGAGCTGAAGTCGGACGCTTAACCGACTGAGCCACCCAGGCGCCCCAGCAGTATTCTATTCTTAAAGAAAAGGTAGTAGGTGCAATTGTGCCAAATAACAATGCTTTCTCAATTCCTCAAGCAATATGATGCATTCTAAGAGTAATTTAACAAGATGAAAAGGAAGAAGTATGACACCAAGACTGTGTAATTCATAGAAAATTTCCTTAAAGGGAAACGTCATTTTATATGCTTAATTTATGACATATATATATATATATATATATATATATATATATCACAGGGTCCTCCTTAACTCTCCTACCCCTACTTTCTTTAGTATTAGAACTCTGCTAAACCTCTTCCCACCTTCTTTTTTTGTGGATAGTCTCACAAGTAATTTATCCTAAATGCAATGTGTAATTCACATTGAAAAAGTACTATTTAATTTAGCATTACTAAAAGTTTCCATTGGCCTTCCTTGCTCCATTTTGTGCTCAACGTTTAGATAAGACTTAGAAATACCAGTCCTACCACATGAAGGATGATTTCAATGAGCCAATTATATATGAATAAGATTTATTTTCTAAAAATTGCCTCCACTTATTACACTTTGTTTCCCAGGTGTTTCTGGGTGTCTGGGTATAGTTTGTTTTTTCCCCCCCAAAATCATATGTAAAACCACCTTCCTGTAAATTTCAGTTTATGGGAAATGCAGGTGACTATTCCCCATTACTGGCTATATTAGATCATTACACTAATGATGGCCAGTGAATCACACCTTTGGATGTATAATCCCTGTCAGGATAATCCATACCTTTGTGTAATCCCTTCCCACACTGAAATATCACATAAAAAGAAAAGAACAAACTTAATTCACTTCCTCAGAGAAGCAGATGTCAAGACATGATCAGATGTGCAAGACATTCATTGGGGAGAAAATACAGAAGGAAATAAGGGGAGGGAACTGGAAGGGCAGGGAGGGCCATCCCAATATGATGTCGGTCTCACCCCTATAAAGGGAGGGGGCTAGGGAAGAGCATTACATATGTTGCATGTGGTTCTAGAAAAGTTTCAGTTGTGCTGCTGAGCAGTTCTGAGGCAGGAGGAAAAGTTGCCTATTTCACAGAAATGGATCTGCCTTCCTATGGCTACCAAGCTCAGTAGTTTGCTCATGGGAACTGTGGCTTCCATATGAACAAGGCAGTGGACACAAAACCAGCAGCTTGGGCTGTGAGTTAATCTTCCCCCAACCAGGAGATCTGAGTGCCCTATATTCATGGTCACCTCAGGTATGTACAACAATTCTCCAACTTCACATTTCCCAGTTCCTACCACCAGAGAAAACTGATACTTTTCCCTTAATTTTGGTTGAAATAATCTAGTGGAAGGATCTAAATGGTCCAGCTGTGTTTAGTGCTAAAGCCTGTTCTAAATCAGTTTTGTCCAGAGAGATGGTAGCATATGTGGTCTTAGAGGCATGGCATGGGAAGTCCATCTCTATCTCTATGTGGAGGGGGATATCTTTCTTAGAGGGGACACATTATGAGCCAGGCAGTCACCCATGCTGGGAAGAAGAGGAACAAACAGATGTAGCCAGAAGACTCCAGCCCATATGTTAGGTGTTATGATGTCAGCCTATGAGCTTCCACCTATGACCGTAGTCCCTGAAGCTCTTAATTTAAAATAAACCATTCCTTCTCCTCTAAGTGCATAGTATTTCCCCTTATTAGTTGATGAATTATATGGAGATTAAATGAGTTAATACATTCAAGGAGTTTAGAACACAGCTAGCCTAGGGTGAGTGAGTGTTAAAGAAGTGTTGGCTGTAATTACCATTTTTACTATTATTAAATTTACTGAGACGCATACCTATCTCCCTCACTAGATTACACGTCCCTTACAATCACGGACTATTTCCTGGACATTTTAGCACACTGCAGAGCACATCAGTCTCCCAATGAATGCCTAGTGAATTGAATCGAATCTGCTTTCAAGATTACTCTGAGGAGAAAGCATCTGAAATACTGGAGAGCCCCCATACCACGACAGTGCATGAGCTTTTGTTCTGCTGTCAGATCTTAATTATCTACGTGTAGAGTCTCCACTTCTTGAATTAGCCACAGCACATGTTTAATCCCCTGTCACCAAAATGCTTCTGGGACTGTGCCTTGAATTGGGATCACTTGGGAAGGGAAAGTAATTTTAGTAATTAGCCCATGCAGAACATGATCAAAAAGGTTAATTTTCTACTCCCAAGAGCACACAATACACACAGAAATGCTTTTTATATTCTCCACCCTTTCCTCTCTTCTGCATTAGTATGAATGGTTGAAGGCTTCCTATAAACATCACAATTATTGCTTAATCAATGAAAATGCTAGAAGTGATGATCTCTAGGTGGTAGGATTAGAGATAATTTTTTCAAATTTTTTTCATATCTTTTCAATTTTTGTAATGAGAAATTTATCTTATAACAAGAAAGTTCCCTTCTTACTCCTACTTACCTAATCACTGTTTAATTGTGTTATAATAAATTTCATGGTGCTTTTAAAAATTCCAGAATTAATTAATTAACATTAAATGCACCATTGTGTGACGTTGGTTAAGTTAGGTAGTTTCTCTGAGTCTCAATTTTCTTATCTGTAAAGTGGAAATAAAATAATTAGCTTAAAAGGCTGGCATGAGGGGCGCCTGGGTGGCGCAGTCGGTTAAGCGTCCGACTTCAGCCCGGTCACGATCTCGTGGTCCGTGAGTTCGAGCCCCGCGTCAGGCTCTGGGCTGATGGCTCAGAGCCTGGAGCCTGCTTCCGGTTCTGTGTCTCCCTCTCTCTCTGCCCCTCCCCCGTTCATGCTCTGTCTCTCTCTGTCCCAAGAATAAATAAACGTTGAAAAAAATAAAAATTAAAAAAAAAAAAAAAGGCTGGCATGAGAAATAAATAGCACAAGGAATAACACACAGTTTATGCTCTTAAATGTTTTAATTCCTTTTTTTTTAAACTGAGTTTTTGTAATCATAAGGAGCACACACCTCCACAGAGAAAATCCATGCATTTCAGCCATGAAATTGATAATAAAAATTCTCATATGATATATTTAAACGGTGGTACTGAACACAGTCGTTTTCTGAGATGTTTTTCGTAAATGTATTGTCCCCAACATTTGGTATTTGTGACTGAGGGTTGTTGTTGAACATTCTGATTCTTTATCTAAATAAATAACATGTGGGGTGCCTGGGTGGCTCAGTTGGTTGAGCGTCTGGGTTCGGCTCAGGTCATGATCTCACAGTCTGTGACTTGGAGCCCCACATTGGGATCTGTGCTGACAGCTTGGAGCCTGGAGCCTGCATCAGATTCTGTGTCTCCCTCTCTCTCTGACCCTCCCTCACTCATGCTCTGTCTCTCTCTCTCTCTGAAAAATGAATAAACATTTAAAAATTTTAAAAAATAAGAAACATGTTTCTGAGATGATTGCTAAAAGAGAACAAGACATCTCCCCACACACCTGCTCTGTCTCATCCTATGCTTTCTTTTTTTTTTAAATAAATTTATTGAGGTATGATTGGCATACAAAAAGCTGTACATATTTAATGCATACAACTTGATGAGTTTGGAGATAAGTATATATCCATGATACTATCTTCACAATCTATGCCATAAACATAAACCATAACCATAACGTTTAAAATGTTCTTCCCACCCTCTTTATGTTTTCTGAAGGGAATGAAATTGGCCCTCCCAAGGCTTGTTGATTTGAAATACTGTGGAGAACAGCAATTTTACCTATACAGAGACTAATAACAAAATAGATATCTGTGAGAAAATACCCCAGATCATAGAAATTGCTTTATATACTGCAAGAGGGCTGAGGCATTCAACAAAAGTAAATTGGGACATTTCAGAAGAAAACAACAGCTTCCAACAGTAATAGTAATAACGATCAACATCCAACCTGAACATTTGTTGAGTGACAGCCATGTGCCGTGCATTAAGCCATTTTTTTTTACATCCATTATTTTACAATATCCCAGTGAAATGTCTACTATCATGCCCTTTGGCAGATGAAAAAACTGAACTTTTGAAAGGTGAAGTGACATCCCTAAGATAACACAACTAGTAAACTACAGGGCCAGGCTTGTCTGGTTCAGGATCCTGAACATATACCATAACTAGTGTAGCATAAAACTGCATAGACCTTGAATGCTTGATAAATATCAGTAGCTTTGAATAGAAGAATGGTCCCAGAGGAAAAACAGAATGTCTCAAACTGGGAGAGACAAGTTTTCTACAGAGTCATGCAATCTACTCGTAGTAACTGTGCATGATCATGGTAGCTAGTTCTTTTTTTTTTTAAATATGAAATTTATTGTCATAGTAGCTATTTCTATAGCAAATTAAAGACTATGGAAAGTCCCTTATAGGAAGGAATTATAGCAGCTGTGTCTAGGGTTGGGAGCAACCTGATAAGATTTGAGATTTAAGGGATTTTCTGGGGAGCTACATTTGTAAAATTTGTTTATGTTTGGTTTGTTTATTAGCCTGACTTGAAGTGGTATTAGTTTTCTAGAGCTGCCTTAACAAAATACCACAGAATGAGTGACTCATACAACAGAAATGTATTTTCTCATGTATTTCTCTTTAGGCTGGTAGTTCAAGATCAAGTTTGGTTTCATCTGAAGGCCATAATGGAAAGATCTGTCCCAGGCCTTTCTGCTTGGCTTATAGATGGTCACTCTCTGCTTTGTCCTCATATATTTTTTTTCCCCTGTGACTCTGGTGTCTCTTCTTCTTATAAGGATACCAATCATATTGGATTAGGATCTCCATTAATGGCTTCATTTTATTTCAATCACCTCTTTAAAGACCCTATCTTCAAATATAGTTTCATTCTAAAGTCCTGGGGATTGAGACTTCAACATATTAATTTTGGGAGGACATAATTCAGCCTATAACATTGTCTGATAGAAATAATTAGGGAAGGAGGCACTAGGTCTGTGCAAGTGGTGCCTTGTGTAATTTCAGTTGTGCAATGCAGCAGCTGTTGGGGGTCAGCATCCTGTGGGGTTGTCTCCAACTGTGTCCCTATCAGATCCCATCTGTGCATTACAAATCTACTGTGAACAGATGCTCTCTGTCAAATCAAACTCCTCCCCACACTTAAAGGGTATGTTGTGGAACCAAGCTGTCCAGTAGAGAGTATTTTCAGTACTAGATGCTAGGTAGTGGCTTGGGGCAAATAACTGTAATGCCATCACTCCTGCATGCATTTTTATCAAATTAGCATTGTCTACAGGAAGGTTGTTTGTGTTCAAGGAAGTAGAGTGATGTGGCTAGAGAGAATCTCAGTCTAACAGAGAGATAGGCAGATCAACACTATTCCAGAGTTATATAGGCTAGCAGTGAAGATTGACTGGTAACACCCTGTATTTTTATTCACACGGTGATTTGCTATGTCATTTGGATTCTGCATCTTCATTAGCTAATTCTCCTATCTCTTGGGCTGATTTGAGATAGGTTTTAGAAAGAAATAGCACATCAAAGGAGGCAGAGATCTAAACAGTGGCAGAACCAGGGTGTCTCCGGTAGATCACAGCTGGCAGATGGAACTATGCATTTCACTCTTTTCTCTACTTCTCCACTATCTCTTTTACAAATATCTGACCTAAAAATCTTCCAGGATTACTGGGAATGGGACTCATATAATAGCTATATGATTCAAATCCAGACTTTTAAAAGCCTATACAGAGCACTGGGCAAGGATAGGAGGATGTATTAAAACAAAACAAAACAAAACAAAACAAAACACAAAGATCTATCATCAAGAAAAAAGGTTGGTACATTGAAACAGACTCAGTAACCCAATAGGGGCCTCAGTTGTTGTCCTGGGTATTACTGAACTTGAATTAAGTGATATCACATAGATGGTATTTGTGTGCTCAGGCAAGACATACGTTATGTGTGTGCAATCTTGGTATCTCAGTGAACTCTAAGACACTGCATGACTGAGCAACTCTGCCTGACAGAGCATAACTCATAGGTAGTGACCTTCTTCTTCCCTTCTTGGATGACTCTCAGGCTGCCCCTGCACTTGAAAAATTAGAGCCCAGTGACCAGAGTGATTGGTCAGAATCCATATCCAAGGATGCCATCTGAAGCTGGCAAAGATATTATGGTGGCTGAAACACATCTTCATGTGGCCACATAGAAGCTTCTGTGGGAGGTCTGGCACTTCTGTGGGGACTTAAACCCTTGAGGCACTTTATAAGGTGTCACTATGTTCAGGCTTCAAGCTAGCAAAATGTAGGTGTAATATTTATCTGTTATCTCTTGTCAGATACTGGTAAAACCTCAGCATTTAGGGATCATAATTAGCATGAGCAAATTTTGTTTCTGCTTTCTTTCATAATTTGCTTTAGGTGAAAATATTTCTATTTTCTGAGGTGTTCTTATTTCCCGTGAGAAAGAAACACTCCTTTTGCAGTCAACCTTAAGCCTAGTAGGTGCTACTTAGGTAATTAGGGCAAGATTATGGAAAAGTAAGTATCATGGCAAAGACTAAAGATGAACCTTGAATCTAAAAAGAAACTTTGTCCCACTGGAGGACACCTAAAAATCTAGTTGATGGAAAGAATAAAGCATTATATGTAACACTTAGGAACACTGAGCAAGTGCTTGCTGCAGGGTAAGTACACTGTGAATGTTATTTGTTATTGTAATGCCAGGTCCTATCTCTTCATCCTGCCTTTCCAACCACCACAGGAACTCAAGACCTAGTAATCTCCTTGCTATTAATACTCAAGACATTTCAAACTAACCCTATCACCTTCTACAGTGAAGTTTCTCATGTGCTTCACAGTGGTGGAATCAGGATTTGAACTCAGGTACATTGACACTGAAATTCACTTGCTTAATCATTATCCTATGCTGATGGTCCAGCTTAGTTAGCTTCCTCATCTCCTGACTTCTCTAAGTCGGACTTGTTTCTTCCTGTCTCATGTTTTTCCTCATCCTAGGGGATAAATAGGGATTGGACCCCATCCTCCTGGAACTCAGCCAGTGCAAAGGAGAATATATTAAGTGGCAAACAAACGGTACAGACAAGTTCCTCAGAGAGAGAAAGAAATGTGTTTTTAAGGCCACAGTTTTGTTTAGTTTTGTTTTTTGTTTCCTGTAGGGATTAAAAAATGAGCTCTCAGCTCCTCAGGTCTGCAAAAGATTTCTTTCATTCCTGAACTTTCCATAGGCTCCTGATTAATAATGTGTGTTCTCTGCAGATTGTCACAGAACAAGAAACTTGCCTAACCAAACATAATGGAGGCACCAGACCTCTGCTGACATTATTGGGGAGCATCAGCTTGCCTGCCATGGGGTGTGAACAGTCATCCAGAAAAAGAGAAAATAACATAAAGGAAAGGGTGACAGACTCCAAAGGGAAGAGTGGACTCTCTTGAATAGCATTCCTAAGAACTACTTCCTCCCCAGGTTTTTCTGTGTTCTGCTTTGTATGTGCAGGACCAAGAAGATAAGAAGAAGAGGGTTTCTGTGCAGTGTTGCAAGCAAGTAGGATTGGAGTCTAGCCTTGTTTATTTTTTTAATTAGTTTCATGATTTTTGGCAAAACCCTGACCCTCTTTAAGACTCAATTCCCTCATTTCTCAAATTGATATGGTATGTCTGCTATGAAGATCAAAAGATGAAAAAGGTGTAAAAGAATTTTAATTCATTCATATATTCTAATATGTATTGAGCTCCAAATAAGAGTCAGTTTCTGCGGTCTGTGACCATAGGAGGAGCCCCATATTCTAGGACCTGGGCAAGTCATTGAAACTTGCTCCCTTATTCTTCCCATGTCTAAGATGAAGCCAATAATGTTTTCTTCCCTAACATTCACAATGGAAGTATTTTAAATTTAAGGAAGAAAAGTGACAAAGAAAAGTTTTAGGAGTATATATAAAATTGCAATTGTTTTATCCACATTAGTATATACTTGAAGTCACTTGTGAAGAATCTAGTAGTTTTGTCAACACCACTATCGCTGGAAAGAGATCACTGCAGTTCAAATCCTACTACATATTGGCTATGTAACCTTAGACAAGTCACTTACCCTCCCTAAACCTCCCTTCCCAACTTTTTTTTCGTAAAGAGTTTATATATACAGAGTTGTTCCAAGGATTATTACAGAGTTGTCCTATATTGAGTTATTCTAAGGATTAAACATATATATTCACAATTGTAGATGGGAAATAAAGGCAGTAAAATTTAATGACTCACTCAAAATCTGAAGCAAAATAGGACCCAGAATATACATACTTACTCAGCATTCTGCTGGCAAAATGCCTTAAAATTATCTATTTGTGGTATCTATATTCCCAAATACATATATATATATATATATATATATATATATATATACTACATTACTCATTTAATTGTACTCTAAAGGAGTCTAACTACAAATTAAAATCAAGACGATGACAGTGATAATAACTACAATGTCTTCAATACCCTGTGCTAGGTACTATACTAAATACTTTCCTACATTACCTAGAACCCTTTAAAATACCAGTAAGTGTGATTGTTGACATCAGCTTATGGATGAAAAAACCAAGGCATAGAGAATTTAAACACCTTGCCCAAAGTTGTACAGGTAGTAGGTAGTAGAAATAGGCTTTGAAGGTGATCTTACTACAGTATCTGAATTCTTAACCACTATTAATCCAGGAAAGAAAAAGAAGAAAGAAAGAAAGAAAGAAAGAAAGAAAGAAAGAAAGAAAGAAAGAAAGAAAGAGAAAGAGAGAGAAAGAAAGAAAGAAAGAAAGAAAGAAAGAAAGAAAGAAAAGAGGAGAAAATAAAACAAGCAAAATAAAGAAAAGGAGAAAGATCTCCTTTTGAGGCTTCTGCCCCTTGTGGCCTGGCCTGGCATATCCTACATCTTATGAGCCAGATGGAGCCACTTGATCTGTTCCTGGTTTAGTGGTTGCCAGCCTTCTCAGTCAAGTCTATGCTGGACTTGGGCTACTACAGAGGAAATGAAAAGATATATCTCAAATTCCATCCCTAGGAAGGGCAGAGCAGGGTGGGCAAGGGCAGCCGTGGTGAAGGGATTGAGTGTTGAGCAGGGGTAGCAAATGCAACTTTCATCTGATGTTAGCTCTAGAATTGAGGGTGCTAGTGTCGTGCTCAAATTAATTACTAAACATTGCAGCTGAGCCCTTAAGAACAAAGAGTTTCCTTTAGTAAGGTCTTCATAAAGTGTCCTTCATATTTGAAGATCAAGGTGGTCTAATCCTTAAAAGTGGTTACTCTTCAAGGCAAGGGGACTAAGACAGATAAAAACAGACTTAGACAGTGATTAAGTTTAGAATGAGCTAAAGGCAGAAAGTCAATAGGTTAACTGGTTAGATGGCAGAAAATGAAAACCAAGATTAAAATACTATACTATTTTTATACTATAGAAATGAGACTTAATAATAAAGGGAGGGAAATAACTGAGCAGATAGAAAGTGAGAGTCAGAAAAGCTTAGGGCATCCTCTGACTTCCCCTTTTCTCAGATCCTGTTCGTGTTGCCCAGGGGGTACAGGGCAGGTGGACAGATACTACACTCCACACCTGTGTTCCTTCCTTCAACAGGCTACAGTTTTTCAGACCTGCATGAGAATGAAGGAAGAGAAAAAACATCTTAGAACCCAGAATATTTACCGACTATCTCAGCAGCTCCAAACAACTGTCCATAGAAACTTCATCTGAAATTGCCAGCATCCACCCGAAAACCCAGTTTTTCTATTTCCTTTCTCCTCACCAACTTCTGGGTTGCTTACATTTGAAATGGATGATACCTTATAGTAGTAATAATACCTAGAACTTGATAGTACAATGCTCATATAATTTATTTTCTAAATCATTATGCTTCAGAAAGTGAGAAAGTGTGCCGTGATAGGCATAAACCAACATACTCCTCGTCAAATATAAGCCTTAGAATCACTATCAACTGAGCATTGACTTTGTGCCAGGTACTGGGCTTTGGAGATTTTATCTCATTTATTCTTGTCCACAATTTTTTAAAGGAAGTATTATTATGACTCCTAATTTGATTGGCGAGGAAACAGATCATTTAAACCCAGGCAGAGGCTTCTGAGCTGGGTTTTTGTCTTCAAGAGATGCTGGAAGGCCTCACGTTTCTCAGCAAACTCCCAAGGAAGTGGCCGGCACCTTCCAGAGCCACATCATCACGTTGGAAATGGAGACCCAGAGAGAGGCTAGATGAAAATGAAAGGTCAAGAATGGAAAACTTGATCAGCACATATCTTCAGCAAGAATTGAGGTTATGAGTAAGAAAAACAATGCTGTCATTCTTGGAAATAGAGAAAACATCTTTTTAGTCTTGAAAATGTCCAAAATTGGAGGAGGGAAGATGGCGGCGTAGGAGGACGGTGGGCTCACCGCGCATCCTGCTGATCACTTAGATTCCACCTACACCTGCCTAAATAACCCAGAAAACCGCCAGAGGATTAGCAGAACGGAGTCTCTGGAGCAAAGTGCAGACGAGAGGCCCACGGAAGAGGGTAGGAAGGGCGGCGAGGCGGTGCGCGCTCCACGGACTGGCGGGAGGGAGCCAGGGCGGAGGGGCGGCTCGCCAGCCAAGCAGAGTCCCCGAGTCTGGCTTGCAAAAGCGGAGGGGCCTGATGGACTGAGTTCCGACAGCAAGCGCAACTTAGCGTCTGGGAGGTCATAAGTTAACAGCTCTGCTCAGAAAGCGGGAAGGCTGGAGGACAAAGGGAGGGAGAGCTGCTGAGCCCCCGGATGAAAGAGCTCAGTTTGGTGGGGAACAAAGACGCTCGCCAGCGCCAT
The DNA here is from genome assembly GCF_018350175.1 of Felis catus. Lineage (NCBI taxonomy): Eukaryota > Metazoa > Chordata > Mammalia > Carnivora > Felidae > Felis > Felis catus. Next base: position 33,848,837 of record NC_058380.1, on the reverse strand, counting down.
CTCCCCCGCCCATCCCCCAGCCAAAATCCCAAAGAGAACCAGTTCCTGCCAGGGAACTTGCTCGCTCCGCGCAAACACCCAACTCTGCCCTTCTGCAGAGCCAAACCTCCGGCAGCAGATCTGACTCCCTCCCGCTGCCACAGGGCCCCTCCTGAAGTGGATCACCTAAGGAGAAGCGAGCTAAGCCTGCCCCTCCTGCCCCCGTGCACCTTGCCTACCCACTCCAGCTAATACGCCAGATTCCCCAGCATCACAAGCCTGGCAGTGTACAAGTAGCCCAGACGGGCCACACCACCCCACAGTGAATCCCGCCCCTAGGAGAGGGGAAGAGAAGGCACACACCAGTCTGACTGTGGCCCCAGCGGTGGGCTGGGAGCAGACATTGGGTCTGACTGCGGCTCCGCCCACCAACTCCAGTTATACACCACAGCACAGGGGAAGCGCCCTGCAGGTCCTCACCACGCCAGGGACTATCCAAAAAGACCAAACGGAAGAATTCCCCTCAGAAGAATCTCCAGGAAATAACAACAGCTAATGAGCTGATCAAAAAGGATTTAAATAATATAACAGAAAGTGAATTTAGAATAATAGTCATAAAATTAATCGCTGGGCTTGAAAACAGTATACAGGACAGCAGAGAATCCCTTGCTACAGAGATCAAGGGAAAAGGAGCAGTCACGAGGAGCTGAAAAATGCTTTAAACGAAATGCATAACAAAATGGAAACCACCATGGCTCGGATTGAAGAGGCAGAGGAGAGAATAGGTGAACTAGAAGATAAAGTTATGGAAAAAGAGGAAGCTGAGAAAAAGAGAGATAAAAAAATCCAGGAGTATGAGGGGAAAATTAGAGAACTAAGTGATACACTAAAAAGAAATAATATACGCATAATTGGTATCCCAGAGGAGGAAGAGAGAGGGAAAGGTGCTGAAGGGGTACTTGAAGAAATTATAGCTGAGAACTTCCCTGAACTGGGGAAGGAAAAAGGCACTGAAATCCAAGAGGCACAGAGAACTCCCTTCAGACGTAACTTGAATCGATCTTCTGCACGACATATCATAGTGAAACTGGCAAAATACAAGGATAAAGAGAAAATTCTGAAAGCAGCAAGGAGTAAACGTGCCCTCACATATAAAGGGAGACCTATAAGACTCGTGACTGATCTCTCTTTTGAAACTTGGCAGGCCAGAAAGAATTGGCACGAGATTTTCAGGGTGCTAGACAGAAAAACTATGCAGCCGAGAATCCTTTATCCAGCAAGTCTGTCATTTAGAATAGAAGGAGAGATAAAGGTTTTCCCAAACAAAAACTGAAGCAATTTGTCACCACTAAACCAGCCCTACAAGAGATCCTAAGGGGGACCCTGTGAGACAAAGTCCCAGAGACATCACTACAAGCATAAAACATACAGACATCACAATGACTCTAAACCCGTATCTTTCTATAATAACACTGAATGTAAATGGATTAAATGCGCCAACCAAAACACATAGGGTATCAGAATGGATAAAAAAACAAGACCCATCTATTTGCTGTCTACAAGAGACTCATTTTAGACCTGAGGACACCTTTAGATTGAGAGTGAGGGGATGGAGAACTATTTATCATGCGACTGGAAGCCAAAAGAAAGCTGGAGTAGCCATACTTATATCAGACAAACTAGACTTTAAATTAAAGGCTGTAACAAGAGATGAAGAAGGACATTATATAATAGTTACAGGGTCTATCCATCAGGAAGAGCTAACAATTATAAATGTCTATGCGCCGAATACCGGAGCCCCCAAATATATAAAACAATTACTCATAAACATAAGCAACCTTATTGATAAGAATGTGGTAATTGCAGGGGACTTTAACACCCCACTTACAGAAATGGATAGATCATCTAGACACACAGTCAATAAAGAAACAAGGGCCCTGAATGAGACATTGGATCAGATGGACTTGACAGATATATTTAGAACTCTGCATCCCAAAGCAACAGAATATACTTTCTTCTCGAGTGCACATGGAACATTCTCCAAGATAGATCATATACTGGGTCACAAAACAGCCCTTCATAAGTTTACAAGAATTGAAATTATACCATGCATACTTTCAGACCACAATGCTATGAAGCTTGAAATCAACCACAGAAAAAAGTCTGGAAAACCTCCAAAAGCATGGAGGTTAAAGAACACCCTACTAACGAACGAGTGGGTCAACCAGGCAATTAGAGAAGAAATTAAAAAATACATGGAAACAAACGAAAATGAAAATACAAGAATCCAAACGCTTTGGGACACAGCAAAGGCAGTCCTGAGAGGAAAATACATTGCAATCCAGGCCTATCTCAAGAAACAAGAAAAACCCCAAATACAAAATCTAACAGCACACCTAAAGGAACTAGAAGCAGAACAGCAAAGGCAGCCTAAACCCAGCAGAAGAAGAGAAATAATAAAGATCAGAGCAGTAATAAACAATATAGAATCTAAAAAAACTGTAGAGCAGATCAACGAAACCAAGAGTTGGTTTTTTGAAAAAATAAACAAAATTGACAAACCTCTAGCCAGGCTTCTCAAAAAGAAAAGGGAGATGACCCAAATAGATAAAATCATGAATGAAAATGGAATTATTACAACCAATCCCTCAGAGATACAAACAATTATCAGGGAATACTATGAAAAATTGTATGCCAACAAATTGGACAACCTGGAAGAAATGGACAAATTCCTCAACACCCACACTCTTCCAAAACTCAATCAGGAGGAAATAGAAAGCTTGAACAGGGGTGCCTGGGTGGCGCAGTCGGTTGAGCGTCCGACTTCAGCCAGGTCACAATCTCGCGGTCCGCGAGTTCGAGCCCCGCGTCAGGCTCTGGGCTGATGGCTCAGAGCCTGGAGCCTGTTTATGATTCTGTGTTTCCCTCTCTCTCTGCCCCTCCCCTGTTCATGCTCTGTCTCTCTCTGTCCCCAAAAAAATAAATAAACGTTGAAAAAAAAATTAAAAAAAAAAAAAAAAGAAAGCTTGAACAGACCCATAACCAGCGAAGAAATTGAATCGGTTATCAAAAATCCTCCAACAAATAAGAGTCCAGGACCAGATGGCTTCCCAGGGGAGTTCGACCAGACGTTTAAAGCAGAGATAATACCTATCCTTCTCAAGCTATTCCAAGAAATAGAAAGGGAAGGAAAACTTCCAGACTCATTCTATGAAGCCAGTATTACTTTGATTCCTAAACCAGACAGAGACCCACTAAAAAAAGAGAACTACAGGCCAATATCCCTGATGAATATGGATGCAAAAATTCTCAATAAGATACTAGCAAATCGAATTCAATGGCATATAAAAAGAATTATTCACCATGATCAAGTGGGATTCATTCCTGGGATGCAGGGCTGGTTCAACATTCGCAAATCAATCAACGTGATACATCACATTACCAAAAAAAAAAAAAAAAGAGAAGAACCATATGATCCTGTCAATCGATGCAGAAAAGGCCTTTGACAAAATCCAGCACCCTTTCTTAATAAAAACCCTTGAGAAAGTCGGGATAGAAGGAACATACTTAAAGATCATAAAAGCATTTATGAAAAGCCCACAGCTAACATCCTCAACGGAGAAAAACTGAGAGCTTTTTCCCTGAGATCAGGAACACGACAGGGATGCCCACTCTCACCGCTGCTGTTTAACATAGTGCTGGAAGTTCTAGCATCAGCAATCAGACAACCAAAGGAAATCAAAGGCATCAAAATTGGCAAAGATGAAGTCAAGCTTTCGCTTTTTGCAGATGACATGATATTATACATGGAAAATCCGATAGACTCCACCAAAAGTCTGCTAGAACTGATACAGGAATTCAGCAAAGTTGCAGGATACAAAATCAATGTACAGAAATCAGTTGCATTCTTATACACTAACAATGAAGCAACAGAAAGACAAATAAAGAAACTGATCCCATTCACAATTGCACCAAGAAGCATAAAATACCTAGGAATAAATCTAACCAAAGATGTAAAAGATCTGTATGCTGAAAACTATAGAAAGCTTATGAAGGTAATTGAAGAAGATTTAAAGAAATGGAAATACATTCCTTGCTCATGGATTGGAAGAATAAATATTGTCAAAATGTCAATTCTACCCAAAGCTATCTACATATTCAATGCAATCCCAATCAAAATTGCACCAGCATTCTTCTCGAAACTAGAACAAGCAATCCTAAAATTCATATGGAACCACCAAAGGCCCAGAATAGCCCAAGTAATTTTGAAGAAGAAGACCAAAGCAGGAGGCATCACAATCCCAGACTTTAGCCTCTACTACAAAGCTGTCATCATCAAGACAGCATGGTATTGGCACAAAAACAGACACATAGACCAATGGAATAGAATAGAAACCCCAGAACTAGACCCACAAATGTATGGCCAACTCATCTTTGACAAAGCAGGAAAGAACATCCAATGGAAAAAAGACAGCCTCTTTAACAAATGGTGCTGGGAGAACTGGGCAGCAACATGCAGAAGGTTGAAACTAGACCACTTTCTCACACCATTCACAAAAATAAACTCAAAATGGATAAAGGACCTGAATGTGAGACAGGAAACCATCAAAACCTTAGAGGAGAAAGCAGGAAAAGACCTCTCTGACCTCAACCGTAGCAATCTCTTACTCGACACATCCCCAAAGGCAAGGGAATTAAAAGCAAAAGTGAATTACTGGGACCTTATGAAGATAAAAAGCTTCTGCACAGCAAAGGAAACAACCAACAAAACTAAAAGGCAACCAACGGAATGGGAAAAGATATTTGCAAATGACATATCGGACAAAGGGCTAGTATCCAAAATCTATAAAGAGCTCACCAAACTCCACACCCGAAAAACAAATAACCCAGTGAAGAAATGGGCAGAAAACATGAATAGACACTTCTCTAAAGAAGACATCCGGATGGCCAACAGGCACATGAAAAGATGTTCAGCGTCGCTCCTTATCAGGGAAATACAAATCAAAACCACACTCAGGTGTCACCTCACGCCAGTCAGAGTGGCCAAAATGAACAAATCAGGAGACTATAGATGCTGGAGAGGATGTGGAGAAACGGGAACCCTCTTGCACTGTTGGTGGGAATGCAAATTGGTGCAGCCGCTCTGGAAAGCGGTGTGGAGGTTCCTCAGAAAATTAAAAATAGACCTACCCTATGACCCAGCAATAGCACTGCTAGGAATTTATCCAAAGGATACAGGAGTACTGATGCATAGGGCCACTTGTACCCTAATGTTCATAGCAGCACTCTCAACAATAGCCAAATTATGGAAAGAGCCTAAATGTCCATCAACGGATGAATGGATAAAGAAATTGTTGTTTATATACACAATGGAATACTATGTGGCAATGAGAAAAAATGAAACATGGCCCTTTGTAGCAACGTGGATGGAACTGGAGAGTGTGATGCTAAGTGAAATAAGCCATACAGAGAAAGACAGATACCATATGGTTTCACTCTTATGTGGATCCTGAGAAACTTAACAGGAACCCATGGGGGAAGGGAAGGAAAAAAAAAAAAAGAGGTTAGAGTGGGAGAGAGCCAAAGCATAAGAGACTGTTAAAAACTGAGAACAAACTGAGGGTTGATGGGGGGTGGGAGGGAGGAGAGGGTGGGTGATGGGTATTGAAGAGGGCACCTTTTGGGATGAGCACTGGGTGTTGTATGGAAACCAATTTGACAATAAATTTCATATATAAAATAAATAAATAAACAAATAAATAAACAAACAAACAAACAAACAAACAAACCCAGGCAGAAATGCTGAGTGTGCATCAGCTTTGGAGAGCCACAAGCCTAGGGGCTCACGTGGTTCAGTGGAAGCATCTGATCAACCCTTGCTTTCCCACTAGACTGCCTGTCCATCTCTCAGCCTTGAACTGAGGCCTCTCTTGCCCACTAGGAAACTACTTCCCCAACCCTTACCACCTGTACCAAGTTCACAAGAAGCCATGAATTCCAACATGATGGACCAAAATTAATATTGTACAAAGCCCACAAACCACCTGATAAGTCACCTCTATTATTTCCCTCACAGCCCTAGAAATTCTAGAAAGGTCTCTCTTTTCTCTGAGGAAGCAAGTGTGAACTTTTAAAAAGCGGTAACACCATAGTCTATGAGACAGCAAATAGATGGAATGGAAGAAGGGTAGTTCAGAGGAGAGCCTTGTTCCTTCCTGTAAAATGTACACACAAAATTCTTTGCAGAAGGCTTTCACCTGATGAAGAAATGGTCTCATTGTGGTAACCTCAAAAGACAGAAAGGAGAGTGTGCCGTTAAATTGGCAAAGGAAGGGAAAACACCAGAATTTCTTTTTTCGTTCATACACTGAAGAAGAATGTATGGCTGTGCTACTTGCTTTCTGCACATGGGCACATTAATTCTAAAATTCAATTTCCTCCTCTGTATAAAGAGAAATGACATCTACTTTGCAATATAGTAGATATTATTATCTTCTATAATAAAGTTCAAGGAGTGGTCCTTTAACTCTTCACCAACAGGATTGACAAGAATTAAGTCCTGAACAAACAAGCATATTATAGGAGCAAATTCTTTTATAAAAGCCTTAACTCTTACAAAAGCACTTATTTTTTTCCCCAGTTGCTAAATGCAATATCATTATACTATTCTTCCTGTTGATTCTACCATGGCTTGTTTCACTTGGGAAACTTTCAGAATTGAAAATGTGGTCAAAACATCAAAAGGATTTTTCTGCCCCTATGCCTTCCAGAATGATGGATTGCGATGGTTAAGTTCTCTTAAGCCTACCACATTTTTGAACCTGAGCTTGAACTGAACAGGGTGTTTGAGAATGTCACAACCATGCCCACTTCTGATTCTATTGCAACTATTTTCATTCAAATTTGTGAATATCAATGAATATGAATTCAAACTTTCATTGCAGAAAGATGTATTTAATTATCTATCACTTATTTTCCCTCCATCTGCTTACTCAGGGGTTGGAGTTCACTGCTCTAAACCAATCATGAACCTGATGTGACCTCACTGGTTGTCAGTTTACTTTCAGCTGTGGCTCAGATCTCAGCTGTGCTTGTCCAACTAATTTCTAGCTATTTTTGAACATGGAAACCAGAATGCAGACTATGTCCCAAAGGCTTCTGCTTCTCCAGTCCCAGTCCTTAAAGCATGCCATTTGGTTGAGGCTTATAGTAACAACCTTTCCCTACAGCCTCCTCAGAAGTGATGGAATGGACCAATGATCAGTCTTTCTGGCTTATCCTGTTCCATTCTTATACTTCTTAACTCAGGGCTTCAGATAACTTATCACTTATGACCACTTATCAATCAGTTGGCACATGAGAGAAAACCTATGTGCTACTGCTACTTGAGAAGGAACATGGCATTTTACCACTGTCTAGAGCAAAAAACCAGAAGGGTTTCAGAAACCTCTAGCTCCAGACCTAAGTAATAACTGCATTCAATGTCTGTATCTCCCCTACCTACTCTGGACGTGTGTATATATATGAACACACACATTTGCACACATGCATAAACACATACAACCTGTGGCCAAATATCCTGTACATTACCTCTTGAAGTATACTAGGAGGAAAGAGAGATCAACCCTGTGGAAAGTCAAAGCTCTGTTCAATAGTTTGGTCCAACTCTGCTCAGCCAGCTCATCATGGGTGATTATGTTCTCATTTCCACACTCAGACTGCAAAAGGAGAAAGGTCAGCTAGTCTGGGATCCTTCACACAGCTGTTACAGATGTTTATGGAAGAATATGATATACCAAATCTTTCCCAGAAGTTAAAAAAAAAAGACTTGTGAATGGGATATTGAAAGCTAAATTAGTGGCAGTGAGAGAACAGATTTTTTTTGTTAACTGACCCAGAACATTAAATTGATTATGTAATTTAACATCACTGTTCTATTTGATAGCTGCCTATTAATACTGTACCCTTCTACATTATAGTCAAATGCAAACTCTAGAAATAGGAGAATGTATTTATTTTGCTTGGAATTTGCAATTTTATGCCATATGAACTATTAGTAATTTGTAATTTCTTTCTCCCAAGGGAGCCCATTACCCCAGGAGAAATGATGATCACCCTTATTTGAATCATGCAGTCTCAAACTCTTCTTTTTTCATTCCCTGCTACAAGTGAATATGGGATTCAAGGAGCTCAAAAATTTTCCCATATTTGGAGGCATGCTTTCTATCCTTGGAAAAGATTTTGCCCTCCTCAGACTCACTGTCCTACGTCTCAGGGAAAGTCAGGAGGCCCCAAAAGAGGAATTTATGGAGGAGCCACCATTAGCTAACAAATAGAGGACAATGAGCTACAAAGAGGGTACAGATTGACTAAAAATGTTTGTTGAAAATGCAGATTCCCTGACCCCATTCCAAATCATTTGAGTCAGAATATCTAATTCAAATGATTCTCAGGCCAGTAAATTTGAGAATTACATCTAGATATGTAATACCTAGAGAATAACCTGGAAAACAGGGAATAATAATATTTTACTCAATAAAGAACATTTTCAACCCTCCCTCTAGTATGATATGTCATTCTCAGCAGAGCCATATTTGAGGTAATCTCACGCCCACTATGATTTTTCTTTCAAAGAACAAGACGTTGTGTGGAGTCTACATCCAGCATATCTTAGTTTCCCTCAGATCCCTCTAAATTAAACTCAAAAGTCAAATAATGTTCAAGCCCTTGTAAGGGTAATCTTTCTGATTATGTGCCATGTGGGCTGAGTCCATGAAGATGCTATTTCTTGCTTTTACTTACTTTTTTTTTTTTAAGTTGAACACTAGTATACAAATCCCTGCTGGTATTTTCCACTGTGGGTATACATTCCATTTCAGCCAGTGATGATGGCTGGGACCTGACCCCAGGCAGAGCTCTCCAAAAAACATACCAGCCAAACTGTGCTTCCAAAATTCCCAGTAACAGTTTAAAAGAGCCAAGGTGTCCAGGTGCTGGGCAGGAGGATATTTTAGGCTTGGCTGATGGTCCAAATTGGATCCTTCCTCTGCCTATCAGAACTATCCATTAGGAAAGAGTGCCTTGTATCTCTCTTCCTGCCCTCCCATCTCACCTTTCCCTAACTCTGTACTCCACCCCTTTCTATTGAGTTGTGTGAAATTATTTTTGTACCAAATAAAACGATGTATAACTTAACTGACAATATGAAAGATCTGAGTGTCAGAAAGGACGGCCTGGTGGCTTGTGCCTCTAATGATGCTTCCCCCCACTCCTCCACCCCTCCTGGTAAAGATTATAGCACACTGGATGAACAATGGAGACAGGGGGACAGGAAGCATTGATGGATCTAAGAAGTGTAAGATAATTATCACACTCAGATGTTAGGAACATAGCATTCGAATGCCTTCCTTGTTAGGGCATCAGCCTAGGGCAAAGGTCATCAGTATAGGAAAAGCTAGTCTCCATTTCCCCAATAACTAGGACTTTTATAGAGAGTACAAGAATCCTTTTTGTCTCTATATTCTACCACATCCTTGAGCCCAATCAGTTTCCCACAACAATATGCTTTCACCTGTCCCCTTTCTCTTTATCTCCACAACCACAATTTCAGCTCAGGTCCTCATTAACTCTTGCATCCTCTTGATAGTTATTATTTGCTAAATGCTATAGTTTCTGTTCTCTCTGCCTCTGATCCAACATCCTCTAGTCTACACTGCTGCCAGTATGATTTCTTATAATACGGTTCTTACCATGTTCAGCCTAAACACCTTAGATGACTCTTCCTTGGCTCAAAGGAAAAAGCTTAAACTCCATAGACCTTCATCAAGTTCCAAAATACCTTTTTAGACTTATAAGATCCTTCCACACACCCTATGTTCCTGCATATCCAACATCTTAATCCTTCCAAAAATGCTGTTACTTTTTATGCTTTCATAGGTCATTCTCTCCTGAATGTCCTTCTCATCCCTGTAAGTATTTTGAAATGTACATACTCTTTAAGGTCAGATTAAAAAAAAAATATTTCTTCTGCCAGGTTTCCCTGATTTCTTTGGTAAGAATTGTTCCCTGCTCTATACTATTGTAATATCTATTTCCCCATCTACTTCAATACATCTTATATTTATTTGGTTTTCTGTCTATCTGCTAGACTGGAAGCCCCTACAGGTTAGGGATGAGCTTATTCATCTTCACACAAGGAACAGTGTCCAGTACTTTGATACCTTCTCCATAGAACAGCTCAGTATATGCTGGTTTGTAATAAAGGAATGATTCATGCAAACACAGGCAGCTACTCACAGGCAGCCTGAATAACCGAGTTCTAATCTTCACTTTCACAGAAAGTCTGCAGGATGGAAAAGGACAGGCAAGGCCAAGGTGGAAGGCATAAGAAAATTTTGAAAGACACCTGCCCTTCAAGGTCTATCTTTCATTATTCCCCACAGGACCTACACAAAGACCCTCTTCTGTTGTCTTTCTCACCTCCTTCCAGCCTCTACTCTTCTTTCATATTCTTATCTCAGTTGTACATAGCTTCTTGGAAGTGTTTTTATTAAAATGTATTTTAATGCATTTGCTGGTCCATTAACACTTCCTTGCACCCAGCTGTGCCAGAGAAACATTGAGAGACTTTTATTTTTCTCAATTAAGAAAAGCTGCAGCTCCAGAGACAACTGAGAGGCTTCTAGATCTATCCAGAATGCAGTAACAACACGACAAACAATGACACAGTTGTTATGCCTTGGTAGTCAGTATTAATGTGGGTATACTGAAACGCTGAGCATGAACCAGGGAGACTCCTTCCGCAGCCAGTAAATCCCCTGAAGAGGGTCCACAGCAGGTTCTAGATCCTGAAGATCAACTAGAGGATTCACCTTCACAACTGAAGAAAAAGAGCAAAAAGTTGAAAGAGCCAGGAACAAAATTACTGCAATAGACAAATATTTCTAGTTCTCACCCTGATCACCTCCTAAGGAGGGTGGGTAACATTAAGTACAGGACTCTTGTTTCTGCTAGGGATGGTGAGATTTGGTAGAAGAATCTGCGGAAAGAACTGGGGAATACTTCTCATAACAGAAACAAAGAACTAAGAGTTCCCAGATAGCAATTCATATAGGAAAAAAAGAGGGGAAAAAAGGGAGAAAAACAAAAGTAAAGGAGTGTCAATGTGGTGGAAAACCATGTTCTTTGTCATGTGATAAAATTGTGTGTGAAAATTCATGGATATTCTAAATTTCTCACCCCAAGTTGAAAACAAAAGAACTTGAGTTACCTTTTACAGTTACCAGAGCTAAAGAGAGAAGACAAGAGCTTGGACAAATCTTGCCTTAAAGGTCAAGAACCTTGAATCTCAGTCATATTAAAACTCTAGTTTAATCTGAAAAAAATGATGGATTTGATGTCATTGCTACTGTTCTTGAAGCACCAAACAGTATGACAGTTTGAATATCTCACAAGGGAAAAGACAAAAAAAGAGAGAGACAGAGAGAGAGAGAGAGATTCTATAAGTTTATTTTTAAAATGTTTTCTCTGTCCTGCAGCATTATTCATAATCATTTTGTAATATTTCTTTCAGCAAATGGGAAGTCCACAGGTAGCAAGTAAGAACTGGGATTGGATGTCATTCTTTCAATCATCTTAGCTTAAGAATGGACTCTCTCATCTTGTTCCTTGGAAGCATTAACTGGTATGCTCATGGCTTTGCTGTCACCGAATTCTTTTTGTCTGCTTACCCTAATGCAGGGGAGATAAGACTCTGATGTTACAATATTTGAAACAAACACAGGAACTTTCCTAGCAGAGACCTGACAAGTCAGGATGGAAAATACCTTATTATTTGATAAACTCTTAAATCAACAGTAAAAGATACTTTGCTGTGGGGGGGTGGAGGGAAATAACACTTTGAGATGTTAAAATCTCACTCAGAGATCTAAAATACTTTTTTTCACATAGTTAAGAGCCAATTAATTAATTTAGGGCCTGGCAAGAAGGGAGTCTCCCTTGTTATTTTGTTAGGAATGCTCTTCAGCAGGCCACCAGGCATTAGCCCTAAGGGATTCACCAGACATTTTTTGGGGAGGGCTTTGGATTTTTTATATCCTGGGGTTGAATCAATGAAGTCTAGAAATCTTTAGGAGAAATGGTCCCAGCTGACATCTAGGTTACATGAAGGTTAAGGAGACATGAAGGACAGACAATCATAGCAAAATAAGAGAAAATGGGGCAAATTGCAATCATTAGCCAGAGATACAGACAATTTAATGTAATATGAGAAAGTGATAGATAAAGGGGAGTTTCAGAGATAGAAAATAATAAGATTTAGGAAGGGATTTGAAGGTCAATAGTAAGATTTTGACATGTATCCCTTGTTTCTCCAGACCTTTCTGGCCTTTGGGACGTTTGAGTAATTGTGTGCTAAGCTCCTTCTCAATCTGGCTGTTGCTACAGCAGGGCCCTGTGTCCTCTCTTTTTCTTGTGAGCTTAGATCCTTGAGGCCCCCTGATTGGTTGTATTCAGCCTTCCTCCAAAGACACGAGAGAGACTTTCCTCTGATCAAACTTGCACAGGATGGGCTTTGTATAGCAACTGGAGCTTTTTAGGTCCCCATTTGTACCTGGCCAATGAGAGTAAGGGCCTTCTGTGTGTGTGTGTGTGTGTGTGTGTGTGTGTGTGTGTGTCTGTGTGTCTGTGTCTGTGTCTGTGTCTATATACTGACTATAAAATTTCTGAGCAAGGTTGGGTGATTGGTGCTTATGGCCTATAAGCTTTCCTTTTTCTGGCTTTACTTTGGGCAGCAAATCCAAATCCCTATCCAGTTGCTAACATAATTCTGAAAAGCTGACCTTGTCACTCACAATTGTTTTGTTTGAAGCTCGATTTCATATGGTGTTTACCCTAAACCTGTGCCTCCATTATAGCACATGCATGGGTATGCACACAAGTGCAGGTGTACATACATGCCCCTCATGACTGACACAATAAAAAGAGTCTCATATTCCACAAAAGGTGACTGTTTTGGATCTTTTCTGCCCATGCTTTCCATGTATTGCTCTATTCCAGCATCTAACAGTTTCTTTCCGTTTATCTCTTGGCCCTGGACACCTTTCTTCACCACCTTCCTTTCTTCTCCTAAATTTAATGATGGCTTTATCTCCTGGGGTATGAGTCCTCAACATATCTACAACATAGCTGATCATTCCCCTCTGGCTCTTCACACTTCTGGCCACCCAGACAAGTATCCAGTCTTAACCTCAGCCTAGACTACCTGGACAGTACTTCTTCCAGGGCTCCAAGTCAGACAGTTAGAACCCTTGGTGGGTGTTAGGTGACTGCATAAATTTTGCAAAATTTTGTACTTGGAAGGGTGGTATTACCACTATAAATAAAAAGGGCACTATCCAAAAACTTTCACAAAATTGAATCTCAACACAAGGGGCGGGGGAAGGAAGGTTCCAACATGTTGTCAACTACAGATTGCCGACTCTACTATCAGCTACTTGCGAGCAAGCTCAGATGTTTTTGTAATCATCTTTAAAGCAACACTGGAGACCTTTTGAATGCCTCTGTCCAAATATAAAATACCACTTAAAAACATTTCAGAAACAATCAAATAGGTTAGAACCCCACAGACTGTTGACAGCCAGTGACAGGAACAATCTGGGACAAATAATCTCTGTATGAAGTGGACAGAGAGAGCATGGGGTGGGGGTGGATGATGCAGTTTGTGCAGAACACCAGGGAAATACTGAGAATTAAAAATTATTGGAAAATGGTAGGATTCCTTGGCCTCCAAAAACCTGTCAGTCTTAAGAGGCAGTGTTGTTACCCAGTGGAGGGCTGGACTCAAGAGTTAGGCGGCCTGCTCAGATTCCAATTCTGCTACTTGACCTTTAACAAGTTCCTTAGCCTCTACCTCGCTGTCCTCATCTGCAAAATGGGGATAATGATATAGGCCACCTCCTAGGATTGAGATGAGGATCAGGTGAACTGATGTATGTAAAGTGTTCAGCACAATGCTTGACACCAGGTAAGTGCCATGTCAGTGTTGGTGAAGAAGATCAAATGATGCAAGAGGTAAAGGTTGGGGTCAGGAGCAGAGAGCCAGCAGTGGTGGCCAGAGAGGGCAACAGAAACTGTCTTAGGACCTCAAGATTTCATTTTCCTCTTTATCATTCTCTAACCCCTCCTCTGTGATCACAATTACTACACCACCACTACCATCATCATCTGAGATAGGTTTAAGCAGCTTGTAGCTGTCAGAAACTCCAGGAAATGGGTATTGTCTTTACAAACTCCTCCCTATGAAGGGAAGAGCTGCTTCTCCACACGCAGAATTAGAGAATGCTTCACCTGGCAGTACCTCCAGGAAACAGAAATTGTGGACAAACTCTCACTAGAATGCAAATGACTGACAACAAGCCCATTCAGAGAGGAGCCTTGGATGGGACACTTGGAGAACTGACCCTGGGGTTTGAGATAGGAAGACAAAGAGAACTTTAGAGGTCAGAAAGGGGATGTGCTAATGTAGAAGGCAGAATGCTTCAGATGAGTGCCTGAGGCTGCCTTTCCCAAGAGCAGACAGCCGGGATCCACCTGGGCTTCCAGACCAGACAAACCTACGTGGGAATTTATGCTCTGCCTCTTACTTGTTCCCTAGGAAAAATTCCTCTGCATCTTGGATGTGTCAGTTTTCTCAAAAATAGGCACAATAGTATCTATCACTGAGAGGTGATATAAGGATTAAATGAGATCATATAAAAAAAATCCCCTGTTCTGTAATTGACATTTAGTCATGTCAATTCCCTTCATATCCAAACTTCAACACTGCCTCCTGCATCCTCCACCCATCCAGACCCCTTTCACTGCTCATCCTGGCCTTGGCTCCATCACTTCTGTCTGATTCTGATTGTAAACTCACCAACTCTTTTCAGGTCCTGATTAGCAGATTATAGCTTTTGAGTGTTAAAAAGAAAACCACAGGCCCCAAGAGGCATCACTTTGGCCAAGTCACCAAACCAAAACTTAATACTAAACCTAATTGCAGTTTCAATCTTCCCCCAAAATGTATTTCTTAAAAGTCAGTCAGGAGTTTTCTGATCAACATCTGTGAGGTAATCTGTCACATGGACCCTCTTAATCCCCCAAAGGTGAGGTAATCTGCCTGGTTAGACACTGCTTCCGTCCTCCCACAAGGGAAAGTGACCTGGCCTGAAACAAACCTTTCTTTTCTTTTGCTATTAACTCCTTGCCCACCCTCCTTTCTAGAAAAGCCTTCCATTTGTACAACTCCTTGGTGCTCTCTTCTGTTTGCTAGATAGGATGCTGCCCCATTCATGAATCACTTAATGAAGCCAATTAGATTTTCAAATTTACTTGTTTAAATTTTGTATTTTAACATGAGTCAATTCCCAGTAACTTATCCATTGAGACTTGGTTGAACCCTAGCTAGACAATAGAGTGAGGCTTTATCTGCCATCATCTTTATACCACCCCAGACAGTGCTGTTGTAGTAAATTGTTGCTCCAGCCCTCCTGCTGCAGGGTTTGTGGCTGCCATTTGCACGGTGAAGTGGGCCCATTTCTTTTTCCTGTATTAAATACCCACAGGCAATAATCCTCATTATGGGCCAGTGGCTTGGAAAATGTTATTATTAAATCAAAACCATTTACAATAAGAGGAAAGATTCATCTGTAACTCTAAACTCTGTTGCTTATAGCTGGGCATTATGAAAACAAATGGTGGGCAGGTCTCTTCAACCCCAGAATTTACAAGCTTAATCCAATGACAGGTCCTCCTGGGCCATACTGGAAGAGATGAGACCACTAACCCAGGGGAAAATTCCTGGGATATGGATGGTTTCTCATGGGAGATCTGACTCAGCCCTGAATGTCAGGGGCAGTGGCACTGGCATGGGAGCATGATGGCCTGGCTGTGACTCAGAATACAATGTGCCTACCCAGTTTGTTGTCTGAAAAGGTAGTAGGAAGGCTTTACTCCTATGGGGCTCCTATTCCCTTTTATTAAAGACTAAGCATTGGTGTTGGAGTCAGACACACCTGACTGGTGATTCCAGCTGTACTACTTACTGGAAAAAAATTGGAAAAGTGACTCAAAGTTTCCATTTCTACCCCTCAGGGTTGTGGTGAAGTCATAGAAATCATTGCATCAAAACATGTTTTATCAGAGTTACAGTCATGCCTCAGGTTACAGATTTTGAGACTAAGAAAGAGTTCATGCATTATCCTGGGTGGCCCCAGTTATTCTAGTGTGTGTCCATTGGGTCTTTGCTATGGTGGAGGCTGATGAGACTTACCTGACACACTTCATTCACTTCGTCAGTTACCAATGACTCAGACGATGAGGTTTAGACCCATCTCTGTTGCGTCATGAGGTTCCTAATCATGGCTGCTAATTAGAATCTGGTGACTAAATAGAAATATTGTGGCTCTTCTTTGAACTAATTGATTCAGGGTCTCTGAAAGTGTAGCCCAAACATCCATACATTTTTTAACTCCCCTTACTGATCCTTTGGGATTTGTCTGGAAGATTTGTTACCTGGACCCCATGGTCTGTGATCTGATAAAGTCTGCATGTTTATCTATGAAAAGTTAACCAAGTAATGATGTGATGTCTTTCTCGTATGGAAGTCTTTTAAAATGCTACAATTGTTATTTAACTAGGTTTCCTCCAGAAAAATGAATGGGAATAATCCAGACATTTCACTTCCCAGACACAAAAGAATTAAAAGTTCTGGAGTTAAACTGTGATTCTTAGATTCTGGGATGGGCCAGAAGAAGCAGAATTGCGAGGCATAAAGCCTGGTGCATTTCTGCATGTAACAGATAACTTGTCTGCCTATTATGTGCTATACACTGTGCTGGGTGCTAGAGATTCAGTGGTACCATGACAAGTTTTCTCTTACTGAAGGATTTATAATCTAGTTGGTGGACAGATAAAACATAAAATTATACACATTAATCGTGTCCGATATGAACTGATCCAAGAGATAATACCTGAAAACAAGGTAGTAGGTGGTTTAACAAAGGCATAATCCAAAAAAATAGATGAAAAGGTGGCAGAATCCAGGTGTAGGGACACTAAATGAAAACACTGAGGACAAGAAGCTGGAAAGAATAGGAATTCTTCCAGACCCTGTTTTATTCAAAGGCCTGCATCAGGGAGGTATAGGCACTTCCCCTCTACCATGTTAGAGTATGGTCAAACATTCCTCACAGTGATTAATGGGACAGTGAAAAAGCAAAGCATCCAGAAGAGATGTGAGAAATGTGGGTCAGTGCTTCCACTCAGGTCTGTTTCTCTGGGTGATCTGTCTGTAACCAGCCCCTGGGGTGTTTTCTGTCTCTCCCAGTCCTCTTGGGTGTCCTAAGGAAACAGACCCATGCAGTGCAGCCTTTCCCTCATTGCTACTTTAAGTGAACCCAGCTGTTAATGCACACTGGAAAAGCCGAATACCTACTTGCAGGTTTTGGCAGCACTGTCGCCACTGGTACCCATTGTAATTTCTTTCTTTTCTTTATTTTCTCCTGGTTTCCATTCTTCCCCAAATTTGGCTCTGTTGCTCAGTACACTGTCCACACTCCTTCAGCAACCCTTTCCTGCCATGTGTTGATGACTTAGCCAGTCAGTCCTTTCCTTCCCAATACAGTATCAATGTTCCCAGTACCTCCCTGCTCTACCCCATCCTCACCTTAGCCCTGTGCATAGAGCTGCAGTAGGTGACTGATGTCAGCCTTTTGTGATGGTCTCAAGTGACCTCAAGGAGAAATCAAAACCAGAAAGAATTGGGAAACAAGTTGAGTGGAGGCATACAAGATGTATCTTTGAAAAATCAGATACAATAGAAACATGGTGAATTAAGATGACTTAAGGATTTTTCTCATGTCTATGTGGGAATCAGTAAGTAAACCTTAGTTTTTACAATTGCAACAAATTATACCTTGTGATGTGCAAGGATTTGAAGAACTGCTTGCAAGAATGTATATGTGTATACATATATATACACACACACACACATACACATTATATATATATATATATACATATATATATGTATGTATATATATAGTCTTCAGTAAAACAGGCTATAGTCTTCAGTACAACAAAGAATAAGGCATTTCTAAACTTATTTTGAGGTTGGCTTTCCTTTAGTTCACAGCCCCAGGGTCTGGCCGATGCTTTCCTGTGGGATCATACTGGTAGTGAAAGCTATGATGGGTGGTGAAGGTCTTGCACTCAAGTTTAATGTGGAAGGGGAGGGGGAGGCAGAGATGTTTCCCCACACCAACAAGCAATGCCCTGCCACAAGCTCATGTCCTGTAATTCCACTCAATTAATGCTGGACATAACCTTATATCACACAGGTGAAGGGCTGTCCTACAAGTCGGCTGGCCCCACTCCCCTACTTCAGACACTAATCACAAATCAAGGTTGTCACCTGGGCTTCCTTCAAACCAGCTACAGCTTGGAGGTTACAACACTCTCCTCCTCAGGTTTAATTAATTTGCTAGAGCGGCTCACAAAACTTAGAGAAATGGCTTTCTCACTAGGTTGCCATATATTATGAAAAGATATAACTCAGGAATAGCCAGATGGGAGACATGCATAGGGAAAAGTGTGGGGAGAGGGCATGGGGCTTCCAAGTGTGCAGCTCTTTGCAGATCCCAATGTGTTCATCAACCTGGAAGCTCTCCAAACCCCACCCTTCATTATATAAGCACAATTGATTAAATCATTGGCCATAAGTGATTGATTCAGCCTCCAGCCCCTCTGCCTTCCCAGGAAATCAGGGGATGGGATTAAAAGCTCCACTTCTCTTTTCAAGGTTGCTCCCCACTGACAAGCAGCCCCATTCTTAGGTAATTTCCAAAAGTTACCTAACTAACATAAACCTAGCTGTGGTGGAAAGGGTCTTGTCATAAATAAAAAAGACACCATTTCATCTTTATGGATCTGAAGCTATTTCAAGAACTGAGTATTATTACAATAAACAAGAACCAAATATTATGAAAAAAGATGTTTCCATTGCTTTCATCACTCAGGAAATTCCAAGAATTTTGAAAGTTGTGAGTCAGGAACAATGAACAAAGGCTAAATATACATGAGAAATATATTTTGATCATCTGAGTGACCAGATATATATTTCTATAAATTGCAGGAGGTAAGGTAGAAGCTCTGGATAGGAACCAGGAAGGGACTTCTTCCTGCCTTTGACATGTTGTTGAACTCAAAATGACTGTGAGATGATGAGCAATGCCTTGTAAGATATATAGTGAAGACTATGAAGCCTATAACTGAACCCGGGAGTTCTTTGCCATCTACTCTACCAATTCCCTCATTCTATAGAGGAGCTCACTGCAGCCCAGAGAATTTCCTAAATCAGGGTTCTACCGCTTGTTAAAATTAGTTCTGTTTCCCAATCCAGCATATTTCAACTAAAATCAAAACCTTTCACTTTATGTTTTGTGTTTGTTTTTCTAACTGAAGTATAACTGACATAAAACATTATATTAGCTTCAGGTATACACCATAATGATTTGATATTGTATATATTGAAAAGTGATCACCACAATAAGTCTAGTTAACATCCATCACTATGTGTAGTTACAGAATTTTTTTATACTGAGAAATTTTAAGATTTACTCTTTTAATAAATTTCAAATACACAGCATTATATTTTCAAATATACAGTATTTGAAACTCTGGCTTCCATGTTTTGGGTTTTCCAAACTTTAAATATCACCTCTGCCTCCCTAAAACAAAAATAGTGTAACTGTTAATCCCTTCACCTAATAACATCAGGGGTACCAGTTATGAATTTGGCCTACAGAGCCCCTTTTACACCGCCTCCATGGAAGTCCTGTTGGAGTCCAATCTATGGATCAATATTGGAGGGTCTTCAGGAATTTGGACTTTGGTGATATCACCAATAGTTTGGGGTCTGGATCTCAGGCTCCCATTCAGAAATGGATTCTTGAACTACATCTGGAATATATACATCAGAATGCCATTTTTAAAAATTTATTATCAGAAACAGAACTGTCAAGTTGTTAAAGTGTGCCCCTGGTTTGGCTATTAACGAATTAAGGACAGGAAAAACATAGTTTAATTGGATTAAGATCTTTGCAGGACATAAACCCCCAAAACAGTATGATCATACATAACTAATTCAAAATAATTGTTTTTGTGTCTTTCCCACAAAGACAATGTTGATACGTTTTTCTTTGAATATTGACTTCTTTCCAATTTTTTTTTCTTTCTGTTCCTACCTGTTAGGGAAAGCAGTAGTAAACAATTCTCTTCCTAAATCCACAAACAGGAATCAATGGAAGTGAAAGATACATATTTATATTTGAGTTCAGTGAACAAAAAATGGTACACAGTGTCCATGTCTCCTTAACCCCCCACCTTTGTTTTAGACTAGAAAAGTCTACTGAATCAAGCAATGTGTCTCAAGGTATTAGTGGCTGACGTTGTTACCAGTCTCCTGCTCTGCAGCATTTAAATTGCTTGTGCAAAGGGAGCAAGGGGGCCACATCGAATTTCAGCCTCTCATTCTGTTGAACAGGATGCAGACCAGAGCAGTGATATACCATTTAACAGAGTTCCAGCCCATTCATATCTTTAGAAGAAAGGTTAAGCCTTCCTGTGGTATTTCTTCAGTATTATTACAGTACACATTGTCTTCTTATTTAATCACATACTTTTGTGTTTGAAGGGCCCAACAATAGCAACTCCTCCTGCATCCAAATTAAGTGATAAATAAGACATAAGAAAATGATAGTTTAAGATAAAAGTATCAGTTTTTAGTATGACAAGCTGATTAGAGATTATGACAATAAATCTGTGACCAAAAGAGCTTGTTACTATCCCTTGTCTCATCCTCTGCCTCTCAGCCAAGTTCCAAGGACAGCTCCCTTGAAGTGAACTTTGATTCCACAAATTGGACATAGCATGAATTGCAGTCCCACATTAGTCCATAATATTTAGTATCCTCAGCTTCTTTATGGAAACCTTTTTAAGGGAATATAACTTATCTGTTAATAAATTTTGCTTTCCTTTTCCTCATTTGTGTGTTTGTGTGCATATTTGGATGATTATAAATGTGTGTATGTATGTGTGTATATTTTTTGTACACATATATAAAAGACTAGAGATTTATATATAAATTTATTTTTGAATGAATTGACTTTCCCAAATCAGTTACTTGCAGGAGTGTAGAAGAACCAAGGCAGATTTTCAGGCTAGTAGCTTTTTACAACAAAAAGCTCTCAATTTCTCAGTTATCACAAAGATCATATGATTCCTTCAAATATGATTTTTCTGTGATACTTCAGGTAGCCCTGCCTTCTCTGCTTCCTTTAAGAATGGGTTAAGGAGGGGCACCTGGGTGGCTCAGTCGGTTAAGTGTCTGACTTCGGGTCAGGTCATAATCTCGTGGTCCGTGAATTTGAGCCCCACGTCGGGTTCTGTGCTGACTGCTCAGGGCCTGGAGCCTGTTTGGGATTCTGTGTCTCCTTCTCTCTCTGACCCTTCCCAGTTCATGCTCTGTCTCTCTCTGTCTCAAAAATAAATAAACATTAATTTTTTTTTTTTTAAAGAATGGGTTAAGGAGGAGCTCCGGTGTGGTTCAGTCGGTTGAGTGACCGACTTCGGCTCAGGTTGTGTTCTCATGGTTTATGAGTTGAGCCCCACATCATGCTCTCTGCTGTCAGCAGAGAACCTGCTTCTGATCCTCTGTCCCCTTGTATCTCTGCACCTCTCCCCCTTGTGCTCTCTCTCTCTCAAAAATAAATTAAAAACCTTTAAAAAAATAATGGATTAAGGATGGGACTTTCTGTCTCACCTCACTCTTCCCACCCTTCACACCCTCTAGAGATCAAGGAATATAGTTTTGGCCCCTCAGCACGTTCTGACCACCATCAGGAAATAATATTTTTTATGTGCAGGTTCTGCGACCTGTTTTGGACAGTTTTCTTTCCACTGAAATTTATCCCCCACTCGTTTCTACTTACCCTTAGGGAGCTTCAGTGAAAAATCAGCTATTTTTCTCTTCCTTTGAAAATATTTTGGAGACTGCCTCCTAATTCTACCAAAAGTGGAGATTTCAATATTTTCCATTATTTTTGCTGCTTTTGGATGGTTTCCAGAAGAAAGGGAAAGATGCCAAATCTGTTCAGCCATTCTTTACTCTTAATATTAACAACAAGCCAAGGTTTGCCAGACATTTTGAAGGAAGTGCCTAACACTAGGGAGAAAGATGAAAGCAAAGAGAAAAGTAGAAGTAGACTGGAGGAAACAGAGACAAGGAGTAGAAAAAAACTTAATTTTTTTTTCTTATAAAGGTGAAAGAAAATGCCACATCTATGGAATAATACCAGGATGTTATATGCAGATATAACTAGAGAACTAAAAAATATATTGAAAATTAAAACTTATTATTAGAAATAATAAAATTCAAGTACAAGAGGATGTACTTGTGTGTAAAATTAAATACTTTGTTTGCTGTAAAATTAAATACTTTGTTTAAAAAGATGGAAAAAATCCAACACAACAAGAGGTGAAATGTAAAGTTGAGGAAATTTCCCAAAAGAACAAAGCAAGAAGGGAAAAAAGAAGAAAGACAAGAAAGCAATTAGGAAATCAGTTAAGGTGGTTCAATGACTAATAGACATTCTAGAAAGAGAAGCAACAAAAGGAAGGAGGAAAACAAGGGAAGTGTAACAAAATGGAAAGACATGAACTTCAGCTATTGAATGCCCAGCACCTGATGAAGATGTAGGCACCAAGGCACACTATTCCAAGATTGCAAAACTGGCCATTAATAAACCAGCTTAAAAGCCTGCATGAAGAAAAAGTATCATAGAAAAGATTAAAAATTCAAAATAGCATTTGACTTTCTCAAGCACAACATTGGATTCTGGAAGATAACAGAGCAATGTCTTCAAAATTCTAAAAGAGATTGTTTTTCAATTTAACATGCTCCACCCACACAAAATAACATTCAAGAATGAGGCTAGAATAAAATGAAGTGTTTCAAAAAGAATGTACCTCCTATGCACTTTTCCCCAGGAAACTGCTGGAAATGTGCCCCATCAAAAGGAGGATCTACACTAGGGAAGAAGACATAGACCAAATAAGATGGTCTTTGACACATGGGAGAGGGACTTCTCAAGATGATGGTGAAGGAAAGCTGCCAAATGGCAGCCATGGAGCAAGCAGGAGGCAGAGGGTGTGGGCAGGATGTGGAACCAGTAGATTTCTTGCCTTATTTTACCCTTGTAAGACTATTTTACAACCTGGAAAAGACTCTGCCAATGATTTAGTGACAGAAAGAAAGGCAAACCAATACCACACCCAATCCTCTTGCCAAAGTAGTGATTAATTCCAGAGAAAACAACAATTTTACAAGAAATGAAATTTAATCATAATACATATGGCAAAGTGTAAGATAAATCTACATAGTCAAAATAATGTAAATGCTGAACTTTGATTTAAACAAAAATAATCTTATTGAAACCATCACTCCTTTTCTGTTATTCTCTATCTTCTCACTCAGCAATTTCCTCCCCATAGCTGTTATCTACTGAATAGTACATATCTGTGTTTGTTTGTTTCTATCTGTCTCTCACAGAACATAAGCACAACGAGGGCAAGGAATTGGTCTATTTTGGAATCCTGTTGTATCCCCACATTACCTAGAACACTGTTGAGTACAGTAATTTCCCTTAAGTAAATTGATATAAATGTAAGAGTAGAAGTGTGTGTGTGTGTGTGTGTGTGTGTGTGTGTGTGTCTGTGTGTGTGGTGTTATGCACTCCTCTATGCACATCATGAACAATAGATAATGTCTGAAATGAAACAGTGAAAAATAGTGTTAAACAGTGCTACATAGTGATTATGTGAACAGCAGAAGAGTTACAAGAATTACAAGTGGCTCTTTTGGAGAGCAAAAGCATAGGGACTGGGACAGGGGCTGCTAGCTTTTGTTGTAGTACTTGCAGCATTATTTGATGTTGAAATCTGGCACATGTATTACTTGATTAAAAACATGAATAAAAAACAGCTAGGGAAAATTTAACACTCTCATCTCTTATACATATCATTATGTAAGATCTATATTTCTTTTTTTTTTTAATTTTTTTTAATTTTTTTTTTCAACGGTTATTTATTTTTGGGACAGAGAGAGACAGAGCATGAACGGGGGAGGGGCAGAGAGAGAGGGAGACACAGAATCAGAAACAAGCTCCAGGCTCTGAGCCATCAGCCCAGAGCCCGACGCGGGGCTCGAACTCCCGGACCGTGAGATCGTGACCTGGCTGAAGTCAGATGCTTAACCGACTGCGCCACCCAGGCGCCCCTGATCTATATTTCTTTTAAAGTGAAAAGGCTAACAGGAGATTTGGGGTTTGCTTGCAGAGGCGGATTAGTTTCTAGGTACATCAAGTCAAATTTCTAGCCTCACTGAGAGCAGCCAACTTTTTATGAAGCCTTTTCTAAAGAAATACAAACATCTGTTTATGTTAAATACCTTCGGAAGTTCTTTGTATCTAGTTATATTTTACTTTTACTTTTCTTTTCTTTTTTTTTTTTTGAAATTCAAATTGAAGAACAATGGCAAGGTATGACTGGATATGCCTCTGACTCTCAACACCTCCAGTTTTGTGAGGTGTGAGCTTTGAGAAGTAATTTGACCTCCCTAAGCTCTCAGTTCTTTCACCTAAAAAATGGGGGTGATAATATGCATTTCATTAGATTACAGAATTTATCAAATAAGATATCTCTGTGGAATCCCAGTATAAGATAGATATTTGAAATCTCCTAGTTTTCTTCCCTCTCTTTTTTCTTCCCAGAACTGATCGTGATCATGGCTGAATTAGTTAATTAAAATAAATAATAATAATAATATAATAACATAATAATTATGATTTGTTTTCTGTGTTATTGACAGGATTTAAACTTATCTAAGTGTACAAAGAGTTTTAGGGAAGTTTGTACTTCTTTTCACATTATTGAATATTTCCATGGGAATGTGTGGTCCATATATGTTAGTGTCTGGGAAGGGACAATTCATTCACAACATTGGTACTGTCATGAAGGCTGTCATGGGAGAAAGAGGACACTCCTGCCAGGCATCATTCATTTGTACATTCCCCATGGCACCTAAAATTTTACCTGAGGACTCAATCAGAACCCTGAACTTGGCTGATACATTCAGACAGGTCAATATGGACCGGTTTGGAGACCCTCTCGTATTCCTGTCCAGGTGTCATTTCGGGCAGGTTCAATACAACTACAAATATAAGAAGATATGTTATCACTTCAAATACTAAATTACCAACATGTTTGCCAAAGAGACTACCGAGACTCCTACGGCCAGACCCTGCATAATGATGAATTCCCTAGTGGGCCAGCTAGCTTCTCTACAAAAGGTTGATTTCTTCCTCCATTACAAGGCTTTGTGAATGCTCTCTAGGGCTGTCCTTGGAAAAGGAAGAGGAGGTCTTGTTAAGTATTAATTATCACAGTGGCAGGTTCACAATATCACCTCCTCTCTGGGAGGGAAAGGATCACTTCATTGACATTTATCAAGGGAGCTTCCACTGGGGACCAAGAGCACAGCTATCATCACTCTCCACTATGGGCATGGTGAAAAATGGCAGATTCTTTCCCATCCACTATTTGCTACAATGTTCTAAGCCAGAAGCAAATGAAACTATAAAGACACAACAGGGATGGAGAGGGGATAAAATCAGTATTTTAATTTGAAACAGGATAATTCTAATTCTACCCCTATACGTTAAGAAAAATATTTGCTAATATGACTTGTGTTACTTTTCTTTATTTCCTATATCTTTGCATGAAAAAGCTTCTTTGAAATCCAGGAGAGTTAGGTAGTCAATCTCATGTCAATTTGATATTTCCGAATGAGGGCAAATAGACAATCAAATCTCTTCTACATGAAGTACTAGATTAAAAAAAAAAACAACAAAACAAACAACAACAACAACAACAACAACATAACAATGTGGCAGAATAAACTGAGGACTATTTGTGCTCCAACCCCTTCCCCATCAGAAAAGGAATTTGAGATTCTGAAAAAATATACAAGCATTTATTTGATGAAGTTGTCACTGGCAAGGAGTTTTTCCCTTAAATGATGAATGAGGTATTTCTTTGATCACTTAAAAGATCTTCCTCTAGGGGCGCCTTGGTGGTTCAGTCGGTTGAGCCCCTGGCTTCCTTCAGGTCCTGATCTCATAGTTCCTGAGTTAGAGCCCCACGTCAGGCCCTGTGCTGACAGCTCAGGGCCTGGAGACTGATTCAGATTCTGTGTTTCCCTCTCTCTCTGCTCCTCCCCTGCTAATGCTCCCTCTCTCTCTCGCTCTCTCAAAATAAATAAACATTAAAAAAAATTTAAAAAAGAGATCTTCCTCTAGATCCATAAAAAGGAAAGTATTATGTGTTATGCTGCGCCCCAGCCTCTCCACACACTCCATGTTCCCCCACCTAGGCTACCAGTAAAAAAGAGAGGAGGCACCCCACTCACCATCAGCATATAGATAAGGCACTTCTGGTCACTATAGGTTCCAAGCCGCCCTTTTATCTCCCTGCCTGTATGTAGTGAAGTACTGAGGCGAATAACTGAGAGGCTATATGGCACCAGAATCACATTATAGCCATTGTCATCCATGCTCAACAACTTTGCCAGCTGCTCTTTTGTTGGATTACTTAGGGACACATCATAGTTTGAGCATCATTTTTATAATCTGAGTTGTTGCAAGATTAATTAGGTTTGCACATATAAAACGTTCAGCCTAGTGTCTGGCACAAAATAAGCACCAAATATAAAGGAGCATCAATTTCTATATATTATGTGTTTGATAGTATTTTCCTAAGTTTCGTCTGGTTATGAATGAACAAGTCACTCTCACAATAGACAAATCAAAACATACTGTCCCCTTAAACTGAATATATATACACTTTTGAAATTTTGGAAAACATACTAAATGAATTAGGAAACGTGGCCTGAGGACACCAAAAGATACATCATCTAGGACATATCCCCAAAGGTAAAAACGTTCATAGTTATTCTAAACATGTGAGAATTTTGCATGATGAGAACTTCATCATATTTCTGAAGAACCACTCTCACTACTGTGTGAAAAAATGGACTGTAGAGATACAAGAATGGTAAGTTAACCTACACAGTTTCGACCGAAGCAGTTGGTTGAATTTTCCAAAATAAGAAAGAGGAAGTATGGAAGATAGGAATCAAGAACTCTTTTTTGGTCAGATACATTTCAGTAATACCTTAATAGGTATTCTTCTGACAAGACTTATAAGAAAGATAATGGGATTGTTGTATATATAAGTTTAGCATACAGAGGAGAAAAGTCTAGAACATAAATGTAGCAGTCTTCATTGTGGAGATGGTATTTTCATGTATACATCCTATTGGATTGGTTAAGAAAGTGTGTCAACAGAAAAGAAGTCCTTAGGTACTCCACTGTTTTAGACATAAAGTTTTGATAAAAACCGGACAAGGAGACTAATAAAAAGTGACCAATGAGGTAGAAAAAAAAATCCCAGAATAGTATGAAGAACTGGAAGCCAAATTAATATGTTCTTGAATGCTTCTGGTAGTTCAAGTATAAAGGGGAATGGGGACTGGCCATCAACTGGGCTTAGCAATGGGAATTCATTCAAGAAATGGGAATTCGGGGCACCTGGGTGTCTCAGTCGGTTAAGCAGCTGACTTTAGCTCAGGTCATGATTCAAGCCCTGCATTGGGATCTGTGCTGACAGCTCAGAGCCTGGAGCCTGTTTCAGATTCTGTATCTCCCTCTCTCTCTGCTCCTCTCCCACTTGCACTCTGTCTCTCTCTGTGTCTCAAAAATGAATGAACCTTAAAAAAATTAAAAAAAAAAAGGAATTCAAAAAGAAAAAGTTTTGTAGAGTGGACTGGAGTGAATTAAAGAAGGGATGAAGGAGGCGAATTAACAACCACAGATATAGACAACTTTATCTGGGAGTTTGCTGCAAAACATATCAGAATGGGGCAGAGATAGAGAACAGTGACTGGACACAAGATAGAACGGTATTTGATTTCCTGTTTTTTAAGATGAGAAACATAACATCAAGTTTATATTCTGTTGAAAATAATCTGGTAAAAGAAATAAAACCCCTAATGTGCTTTTGGAGCAATGCTCTTGAGGAAATGAGAGAAGATGGACATATAGACACGAAGAATTGGCCTTAGATGGAAGTATAGAGAATTTCTTCCTTGTTTGAATTCATTAGCTAGTTGACTGAAATGACTATTTTAACCAAAAGTCTGCTTTAACTAAAAGACCATATTAT
Source organism: Felis catus (assembly GCF_018350175.1). Classification (NCBI taxonomy): domain Eukaryota; kingdom Metazoa; phylum Chordata; class Mammalia; order Carnivora; family Felidae; genus Felis; species Felis catus. The sequence continues at coordinate 33,820,481 of NC_058380.1, read as the reverse complement.
AGATATCAGGTTGTATTTATAGTGGTCATTTATTATGTTTTCCTGCTTTCCAGCATTTTTTGAAGCCCTCTGCTTTTTGGGGGGACTTTTGAGTGCTTCCTTCCCTGGTAAAAGTCAGACAACTCATTTTCCAGCTTCTACTCCCAGCTAGGGTGTAATAAAATGATCTAGCTCCTCCAGTAAGACATAAGTGATCACACAGAAGTGATCAACATAATGGTAAAGCTGGCATCAGCTGGGATTGCCATAATTAAAAGGCTGCATGATTCCCACAGAATTTTGGCCTTGGAATGGCAGACAATGCTGGATGCAATAAAGTTGTGTTCCTGGTTCTCAGAAGACAGAGACACAAACTGGAGTATCTGAAGCTTGACGTTGGCAGTTTTTTTTTTTTTTATCAGACTAATTTGTGGAGTAATTTAGGGTATTGTTTCTGAAAGTTTAGGATTGAACCTGATTGTCTACCTCTCCCCTGAGTCTGAGGGAATGCCTCATATTTTTAATAAAGTCCTTTTTCTCCTAATTCTTCCAGACTCCGTTTCTGTTTTCTGCAATTGAGAACTCTGCCCAGGACAGAGTTTAAGGAATCTAGCAAGTTGATAAACTGCTACTCTCCTCAGGTTACTTTTTGTTGGGTGGTTATTTTGTTGTTTAAGCAGATATTCTTTAAAAATAAGAAAATAAATCATGATACTGAAAAATGAATTTTCAGCATAGGCAAAAATCTGTTAATTCCCAGAGCATTTGAGGATAGTAGCCATAACATATCTGTGATATCCCTTTTGTGATATATATGAAATCATAACTGCTGAAGAGAAAATGAAGATAAATAATATAACAAAGATAAGGGGATTAATGGAAACATTGGAACAGACAGAATATTTGAAACAGGTACTGTTGCAGAATATTTAGGCCTTAAATACACAAGCACGTGTGTGCATGCATATGTAGATGTACAGCATGTGCACATGCGTAGAGTCTAAAAACAAAGATAACTTGTAAACAACTACCCCATACCCTAGCTGTAACCATAGCAACTGAAACTGTTCATTTTCTGTCTCAAATAATGTGTGCAAGTCTGTCTCACTAACAATTCAGAAGGGGACATTGACAAATGATCGCTATATTCACCCAGCCATTTTAAATAGGAAGGCATTTGGCTGAATTCTAATTTGACCAATGAATATTTAACTGATAATGCTGCCAGATAACATATTGGCCAAAAGAGAAAGAAGAGAAATGAAGCTGGAGTTCCTATCATGCAAAAATCCTTTAATGAAGGACATGAAAGGAATGTTGTGAATTTGGGGCTGAAATCTGTTCTGTACTGGGAAATGGAGGAGCAGCTGGCCCACAGAAACTTTGAAGATTCTGTGACCTCTAGAATGTGTAAGTCAGGGAGGGTGTTTTTCCTCCTTTGTGTGATGTTTTGTGTATTCAGGAGTAAGAAAAAAATGCCTTACAGTCTCTTAACTTCAAAGCAACAGAAATAAAATGAAGTGTTAGGAGTGTTGGAAAATTCAGACTCTGCCCAGGTCCTAACCCTGTCAAACGTTTCCTCTTCATAGATTGCATTGCATCATAACATCCAAGGAGAAATTGTTGACTCATTTGAACCCTCACTCCTCTCAGGAATGTTCAGTAGCATGGCTCAAGGAGATCGCACATCAGGTTACATTTTCAAGTAGATTTCATAGTGATAACTACGATTTATTTATTTATTTATTTATTTATTTATTTATTTTTGTTTATTATATGAAATTTATTGTCAAATTGGTTGCCGTACAATACCCAGTGCTCATCCGATAACTGCTATTTATCCAGTGTTCATTATCCATTGCTCCTTTTCTTAGAATACTGAATCCTTCAGTTTTCACAAGAATTTGCTGAAACAGGTACTATTTTTAGTTCCATTTCATGGATAATGAAACCAAAGTTCAGATGTGTTAAGTAACTTGCCCAAGGTTGTACTGAATTAAATAAGCAGGAGCCAGGAGTAGAACCTGTTTTCTCTCTAGAGAAATCCAGTGCGGAGCCACTCAGTTCTACTGTCTTCTATTTCTCTATTTCTCTAGCCTTTATCTCTTCTGCCCTTTCTTCTCTTCCCCTGATAATCAATTGTTTCCATAAAGTACAAAGACATAAGTTAGAGGAAGAAAAATAAACTGAATGAAGTATACAGTTGTGCTTGACATACAGCAACCATTCAACGCATTTTACCGTGGTAATGGTGTGTATGCACACACATTCATTATTTCCAATACTGGATTTCATAACTCAGCACATTTTGTCTCTGTTGGAAAGTTATTGAGTACTCAAGTTACAATCAGAGGTTGTTTGGAAAACATTAAATAAGAGCAGGATCACATAGTAGAAAATCATAATGGCTAGAGTAATCAAGCTAAGAGAAACCACGGTACCCATAAAGGGCCATTCTATCTATTCCATTCAACAGACAAAATGACTAGGGCTAAAACCTTCTCAAGGTCTTACTAAAAAGGTTAAAGCCTTAAAAAAATACAGAATTGCAAAATCTAACTTCTTAGATGTTTATTTCCATGTCTACAAAATAAAACTTATGTTAGCTTCACTCATTATTATGTTTTGTTATGCTTGAAAACAATTTGCAAACATCTCAGCATATATGATGATTTCTGAGAAATTACAGTAAGTGATAGGAGTGATCTATAGTCACATATTTTTGAAAGCAAATTAATAAATTTCTTTTCCAAAATCTTTACCCCAAAAGTATGTATTTAATTAGAATGTGGCTGCATTTAAATATATTTTATAAGTTGGGGATGTAGGACCTATGAAGTCTGAAAATGGCTTTGTATCTATGTATTTCCATAGGGATATTGTTGCTGCTGATAGAAGCAAATTTTGGAATGAGCAGGCCAGAATCTCATTCCCTTGGACAGTTAAGGAGACATGCCTGACCATATAATTTTTCTGAAAATGAGTTAACTTCCTTACATTATTGGTGGGTAGCTACTGAAGCTTGAGGGCCTCATTTCCCTCCCAAGGAGTACCTCCCACTATTTATCTTTTCTTAGCCTATGATGCACTTAAGGTTGGTTAGTTGCCAAATAGATTGATGATTTCTCCACTCCAGAAAATATTATTAATTGGTTTCTAGAACGCTACTCCCACACATCTTGGCATTCTTTAAGTCACCTCAGTATTAAGAGAGGCTACATTAACATAACAATACCAGGCTGCATTAAACAACCCAGAAAAGAAATTGCCAGTTTAGTTTCAGAGGCAGGGATTTCTCTGTAAAAAGTCTTGATAGGCAGATTCACTGTGGGACATTCAGGCAAAGCACTGGTCAGTCTGGCTCGCTGAGAAGTAATTCATGGGTAACCAAGATTCTGTTATTTCTAAAAGCAGTGATCAAACTGGGGCCTTTGTTGCCTTTGGTTATTTAGTGCTTTCAACATATGTGGTCTGATCTTGTGCCTCTAAATCTCCTCAAGCAACAATTTTCTTATGAGTTTCCCAGTGCCCTGGATTCAGATCCACCCACCATCATCACAGAGGGATCTTGAGACCCTGGGGTCTTACAAATTCCCACTTAAAAATAAGAAGAGGATTGAGGCTGAGGTATTCCAGGACTCATGTAAATGGCCTGAAAGAAGCTTCTAAATGAGGAGAGTGTATGGTAGAAAATGCTAGAAGACAGGCCTAAGGAGAAGGGAAAAAACAGGAGTCAAATTTAAGAACCTTAAAAGGAATCTAATTATAATAAAGCAGGAAACAAAAAGAAATAGGAGAAAATAATGGGGTTCTCAGAGTGGGGTTGAATAGCAGGAAGGTTTGTCTGGCACCTGGGGTCATAACTAGTCTGCCCAAATTAAGCATAGTTATTACCATAAAATATGTTGAAAGTTGACCATCTCCTCAAATACAGAAACCAAGTTAACTTAGCATGGAATTTTGGGGTCTGAAAGACTTGGTTTAGTAGTCCAGAAAGATTGCTCTATAGGCTGAGGATAGTAAAATCTGTTTGCAAGGTGCTCATGGGATAGTGGTTGCAAAGTGTTAACAAAATGTCTAGGATGTATTAAGTGCTCAGTAAATGATGTGTAAATTTAAATCAGGGGATAAAAATATATCAAATATAAATATACTTTAAAAATATGAAAATACCCATAGCAGGATTTTCCTATTCTCTAGAGTCAGTAGTGCTTCCTTATTTTTATTGCAGGGAGATAGAGAAAGATGAATGAGAGAACATTTGCTTAAATAGATTTGTTTTACTTAAGTAATTCAGCAAACATTTATTATTAAGGTCCTACTATGTGTAAAACACTATTTCAGTCCTCCCCGGAGACTGAAGATGGCTATACTTAAACTAGATCAAGCATAGGGGCTCCTGGGTGGCTCAGTCAGTTAAGTGTCCAACTTTGGCTCAGGTCTTGATTTCATGGTTCATAGTTCGAGCCCTGCATTAGACTGTGCTGACAGCTCAGAGCCTGGAGCCTGCTTCTAATTCTGTGTCTCCTCTCTCTGCCCCTATGCTGCTTGCACTCATGTCTCTCTCTCTCGCTCTCTCTTTCTCTCTCTCAAAAATAAACATTAAAAAAAATTTAAAAAAATTAGATCAAGTATATAATTGGTTTGGTGAGATAGTGGGACATTACCAAGTGCAGCCTTGGAAATTACCAATCGACAAAAATGTAAACTTGGTGACAGTAAAAGTGGCCACCTAGGCTTTTAGATCAACTGTTCCAGCACCTACAACTGTGTGTGGCTGAATGTATTTATTGTGTCTTTGTGACTTTCTCATGGGGTTGGGTGATAAATCACTTCAGGGAGTAATTGAAGTCCCTACCTCTACCAGAATCCTCTCCCTCTTGCTCAAATCAAAACTCTCTCCTAATCTTTCAGTACCTGGTCCTTCTTTGAACATTTAATACATTAACATCACCACATAGTTTAGTGCTTCATTGTATAATATATTGTTATTTTATATTTGATAAATGTGTAGCTGTCACATCACCCCAAATACATTGCCAGTTTCTTGAGGGAAGTGATCATACCTTGTAATTCTTATAGTACAAATAAAGTAGCTCTTTATTGGTGGATTATACATGACTCATGTACCTCTGCTTTCTAGCACTTTCACAGTTGAACTTTTAGATTTCCTTGAGTGAATACTTGCTTAACTCCTCTCTCATAAATGGCCTATAAGCTCCATGAAGGGAGAAACCAGTTCTATTTTCACTCACTATTTGTAGTGGGTTGAATAGTGCTCTCCCTAAAATCATTTCCTCCCAGAACCTCAGAATGTGATCTTCTGTGTGAAATAGGGTCGTATGGTAAGGATTGAGATGAAATCATACTGGATTAGGGTGGATCTTAAATCCAAGTTTAGTGTCTTTATAAGAGACAGAAAAAGACCTAGAGACACAGAAATGAAGCAAATGTGAAGATGTAGGCTGAGACTGGAGGGATGCATCCACAATCAAGGAACATCTGCAAACCACCAGAAGCAAGGAGATAGGCATGGAACATTTTCTCCCCCAGAGTGTCCAGAAGAAACCAACCTGCTGATAGCTAGATTTCGGACTCCTGGCCTCCTGAACTGTGAGGGAATAAACTTTTGTTGTTTTAAGCCACCTCATTGGTGGTAATTCAATCGGCCAAGGAAAGGAATATACCATTGTGTCCCTATTCTTTAGCAAAGTGCCTAGATCATAGCAAGGGTCCAATAATTATCTGTGGGAGGAAGGAAAGTATATTAATTCCTCCCCTTTCTCTATATAATGTTGTAATTTAGGGTTTCTCTAAGTGTACTCCCTTTTTCAGCATCACCTGGGTAAATGCAGATTCCTAGGACCACCCCAAAGCAGCTATGTCAAAATCTCAGGGGCTGAGACTATGTTTCCATAATACTCTCCCATGGAAAAAAATTTTAAACTGGTGTTCTTTTTTTATTATAATCCTTAAGGCTCTTTGAATTTTATCAAAGACATTTCTCTAGCCTGTGTGGACAATGAACCTGATGGGAGGAAGCTTACCTCCTTGCAGGAGGTGTGTGGTTGACCTCCTCATTTATACTTCTGGGAATTTCTGAAACAGGATGCTCCAGCTGTCCATTCCTTTTTTGCCTTGAGTATACACCTGGATGCTTGACACAAGCTCAAATCCTGTCTAGAGCAAAGGTTTTCATTTTGATGGTAGTTTCCTCAAGAAAAGAATCAGTCAGAATAAGACATGTGTAGAATCCCTCAATTCTTAGGATACTTCCCCCAAATAGTTATGTCCAATGCCTTACATGCAAACTGTTGCAGATTTCTAACTTGCAACTTCAGCCACATTTCACCTCTTAAAAAACTTGACTCTCAAAAGATAGGTGACAGTTTATTACAAACAGGCTGTTTTGTGTTCCATATTCATCTCCCATTTATGACTTTTTCATCCAAATTGCTGAGTCCTCATATCAAAACACAAACCAGGCTGCAAGCTCAAATTGGCATCTGCAAATCAAGCTGTGCACTTTCTGCTGTGTGCCAGCCCCCAGGACCTCTCAGAGACCTGTTGTTGTCATTCATGTGGGAGTGAACAGCTCTCTGGGTTCTGGAGAGGAGCCAACTATGCTTCTAGGTGTCTTTCTCTAAGATTTTTAATCCTGTTGATCAGGATGCTTCCTTGCTGCACACCTGAAAGAACAACCCAAAACTCAAAACAAGAATTGGGGAGGTTATTTCAGCTCCATGACTTTGCACTAAGTCTGGAAGGATTTGTGGGCTTGTCGGGAGGGATTTGTTGCAAAACCCCAGTGAATCATGGAGTAGGAGTGTATATTAAGCTGGAAGACGCAGAGGAGGATGAAAGTGAAGTGTCATGGAACATGTAGAAGCACTTTGAGGCAGCAGGGGTGTCCTGACTTCAAATTATCACCTGTGTGTGACATTAAACCTCTGGCTTTGAATAATAAATCATAGTATAAACTCCTCTTATAATAGAATAAGCCAGAGACATCAGAATTTAAAATGGATTTGAAGTAACATTTCCACCAGTTGAAAAATAAAGTTTTCCCAACTTCTACTATTTTTTTTTTCTCCTGCAAATTAAACAGCATTCATCCTTGGTGCACTGCCTTCAAATCACAAGGTTGCCTTAAAAGTTTGCCCTTACTCTCCTCCAATCCCATATCATGTCTGTCACAAATTACCATAATTTCTTTCTTCAAAACGTTGGCCCCATATGTCCCTTTCCTAAGGCTGGCCCAAATGCTTCGGGTCTGCCACATGGCTCTGCTAGCTTTTTAACCTTTTGTAACATTTGTTGCCTTCATTAATTCTTCTGAACATTGAATTACCTCCTGCTTATCAGTCATCCAGGCTCAGGAACTTGGAGATGTCTGACTCATCGCTTTACTCTTCATTCTTGTTCACTCAAGATCCTTCCTTTGTCTTCACTAATCTCACCATCACCTTCGTCAGAGCCTTCCCACCTGACTTTCTGCTACAGCTATGTTGATATTGCCCTTGAACACATTAAACATCTGTCATGGATTTTCTTTTTAAAAAGGTGTAATATGTTTAATATTTTTATCTGCTAATAATAAAAATAGCTACTATTTATTGAGCACCTACTATGTCCCTTTGTTATGACAACATAGAAAACAATCCAGCAGATCTGACATGGAGATGTGGGAATCTGCATTTTTAGCAAGCATTCCAGTATAAATTACTCATCTAGACAGACTACTATATATTGTGGGCAACTCTGAAATACCTATTTCAGTAGAAACTCTATTTGGTGGAGTCAAGGAATTGAAGGGGTCTTTGCATCATTTACGTTGTTCTGACTTAGTTGTTTGTTCTAAATGAGAAAGTATTTTATAATTTGGTTTTTAAAATGTCTTGGCTTTCTACCCCAGCTTTGTTTTTTCAATATTCCTTCTTCCTGATCCACCATTACTAAAGAATGGGATTTGATTCTAATAGTCACTTTGCAAATAAAAAAATGAGTATATTTTGGCCTAAAATACACAATGGGAAGATTTATCCATATTACTTTAGGACTGAAAAAGTTTTCATATATCACATGGTCTTAGAATTTGAGAGTTAGAAAGGATAGTATTCATTAAAACTTCTCATTTAAAAAAGTTGGCGAGAATACATGCTTTACATATATACATGATATAAATATGTTGGGCAGCCTAATGAAGAGCAACATAGGTACTAGCTGCCAATATGTACTAAGAAAACAAGGAAGAGGTAGTATGCCTGGCAAGGATTGAAGTTGAGTATAAAAATGTGACTTGCTTTGGCCAACAAAATGTGAACTGAAGGAACTGATGTCACTTTGGGCTAGAGGCTTTAATTACCATGTGTGATTTTCCATGCCCTTTTTTCCTGGGTCAACAATCATGGCAACATACAACGAAATGGAAGTTTCATTAGTGTGGGCCCCTGAGTGACTAGGATAAACACATTTCTCTTTTTGATACATAATTAAGTCACTGAAATTAGGAGGTTGTCACCATAAGAAAATTCTGTCTTATTGTGACCCATCATTTTTTTAAGCTGGACCAATTCATGGATAGTAATGAGGATGAGCATGAGGATGACAACAACTAACATTTACTAACAGTGTACCATGGCCCCGGCACTATGCTGTGTGCTTTACAGGCTTTATGCAATTTAACCTTTATAACAACATTATAAGAAGAATGCTATTATAGGCCTCATTTTATAGATAAGAAAACCGAAGTGCAAAATGTTTAAATTAGAAGTCCAAGATTATGCGAAAATTAAGCTTGAGAGCAGACTCAAATTCAGGCATTCTGATTCCAGAGCTTGCCTTCTTAACCATTAAATTGCATCTGCTAGTTCATAAGTCAAAAGCAAATAATTCCCCAAAGTATAGTCTGCATAATACTAGTTTTGTGAATATTAACTGGCATTACTTAAGAAATGAATTTAAATCTTATTTTATTTTTTTTTAATTGTTTTTCAACGTTTATTTATTTTTGGGACAGAGAGAGACAGAGCATGAACGGGGGAGGAGCAGAGAGAGAGGGAGACACAGAATTGGAAACAGGCTCCAGGCTCTGAGCCATCAGCCCAGAGCCCGACGCGGGGCTTGAACTCAAGGACCGAGAGATCGTGACCTGGCTGAAGTCGGACGCTTAACTGACTGCGCCACCCAGGCGCCCCTTAAATCTTATTTTAGATACATTTATGAAACACTGAGTCAAATGAAATACGGCAGATTTTAAAATCTCAAATCTTCTTGATGTTTTTAGGATCTGCCTGATTCTTTAACATCTCAGATTGAACTTGTTTTCATTCTCATGTTTGGGGCCCCAGGTTTCTTATTCCACATCTCACACCTGCTTGTGGCCCCATAAGGAGTAGTAATCCTATCCATTCCCTCACTGTTGATTTGGACCTCAACATTTCATTTGATTTTTCGTTTTTTTGACTTCTTGGACCTGGGCATCTCCTTTCTGGGCTAAGATTTCTCAAAGAGAGAACTTTCTGCTGTATAATATCTAGGTCCTTTGTTACTCAATCCCACCCACTGGTATATAGAGATATATAATGCAAGATTTTTTCTTGCTCTTCTTTCCAATTATTTTCCTTTATATATTCCCAGAATCTTCTCTCATTGATGTTCTTTCCATTGAGATCATTCAAAGTTTCCAAGTTTTAATCATTTCCTTCTCCATATTCCATTTGACACTCTCTAAAGCATACCAGTTAATCTTTAATTAAATATGCTTTTCCATATTTTTGTGAGCTGTAGGTGATTTAAAAACCTGATAGTGGCAGTGGGAATTTTAGGAATGGATTATATAAAGTCTGAGGTCATTTGGTAATTTCCCATTAAGAAAGACTAAATATTTATTTAATCTTTAGAAAGTCAATTTTCTTTAGTAAGACCAATCTTAGCTATAGTGCTACATCAAGGGACTTTTGGATAGTCCAGGAGGAAGATATAACTTTTACAGGTCTTGAATGTAGGACTCAGAGAACTAGAAGGAATCTAACTGAAAAGAAAAGAAAACCTTTGCAAGGTCTGGGATCTATAGGACAATTCAAGTTTCTATATCACTTTGAGAATTTGGTGAATGCTATCAGTTTTTCTTCAAAAAATTGACTCTTACCTCCATCCATGCTATGTTGCCCCTCTCCCTTGCACCTGCGCCTTTGGTGAAGAATGTCCCTTAAAAATAATGTCCCTTAAAAAAAATAGTAGCACCTGTTGCTACTGTTGCACCTGTCCCTTTGGTGAAGAATGCTTGATAAAGGAGGTAAGGATGATGTAAATTGTGTTGTAGATGAATGTGAACACCATGAGCACATTGTTCTCCTGAAATGGTGAAATGAGTCCAAACCACATGCTACCTTATACTAAAGGGGACTGAAAATCTTGCGCTTTTCCCAATCTCTGTCTGGCAATCCATGTATTTTAAGCCCAAAAATAATAATAATAACACATATTTTGGTCCATATTGGTGAATATAAAAGAGCCAAGTCAATGTTTGAGGGGTATCTTATTCTTTAGGTAATGTTTTAAAAATAATTTAACAAAACCATGAAAGTAGTAATATATTTTTAGGATTCTGAACCAAGTACTTAAGTAATGTGAAACATTAGAAACAACCTTTGTTCTCTTCCCTCCCATTGAAATCTTGTTCCTTATAAATACCATCAAAAGAAAATATATCTGGGTTAAATGTAAACATCACAATACTTTTGTAGTTTTGCATTTTGAAATAGCCACTTTTCTGTCATTGAAAATCACTGATTATTCAGAGCTAGTTATAAAGAGCAAAATATCTATGTGATTGCATGGTTTCGATTACCATCATCATAATGCTGTGCACAAAGGCTGATTACCTTCCATTTTGCACTTCTTGTTAAAACTGGGTTAATAAGAGACTGCAAGGATATTCTCCTCCCCATCACATGGAGTTTTTCATAGAAATTCAATGCAATAATTGAAATTATTTTATTACTAAAGAAAGGATTAGGCTATTGTACAATTTTGTGGTTGTTGACAATTTCTTAGCATTAATGCATTTATTGATTAAAACCCTTACTTTATATGAAGAAATTTTGGTATTGTATATATATCTAATCCTGGTTTCAGTGAGACCTGAGTCCAACAATTTAGAGCTTCGTTCAACTTAAGATTGATAGGCTGAAGACTATTATTTTTCTTTCTCTGTATTATATATTATCTACGATAATAAATTAGAAACATTTCATTTCACATGTAGCTTTGTAGGGAACATGAATTATTAAGGGTAGTATTTTTGGAAGTAGTGACTTCCTTACTTAAAAAATATATACATATATGGTGATTTTCTTTTTTATAAGCATTCAATAGAAGAATGGAGTAAGAATCAAGATAAGTAATACATCTCTTGAAAGATAGAGGAACACGGGGAGCCTGGGTGGCTCAGTCGGTTAAGCGTCCGACTTCACCCGGGTCACCATCTCATGGTCTGTGAGTTCGAGCCCCGCGTCAGGCTCTGGGCTGATGGCTCAGAGCCTGGAGCCTGCTTCCCATTCTGTGTCTCCCTCTTTCCCTGCCCTTCCACCATTCATGCTCTCTCTCTGTCTCAAAAATAAATAAACGTTAAAAAAAATAAAAAAAAGAAAGAAAGAGGAACAATGTAAGAATAAGAGTGGGCAGTGGAATCAGAGGTGGATTTTTCATTTCCAACTTTGAATTCATTAAATTCCTTCCTTTAGCCATGCCACAATCCCCCTATATGTAAAACAAGTGATTAAGGTTTGTTACTATGAAAACTTCCCAGCCCTATGACACTCTTAAAAGTAGTAAGACACCTAGAATGAGAGAGAGAGAAAAGAGAAAATTTTCATGTTTAATTACTCTCTCATAATATATAAGAAAAATCTTTACATTATATTGACTTTGATGGATATTCTTAAACTGCTTATTATGGGAAGTACTATGAGGTAATTGAGAGTTAGTGAGAAGAACAGAAAGTCTGTATTTCTTTTGAAAATGTTTCTTATTGTGATTTGATTTGTGAAATTGGGATTATAATTGGAAGCAAATGAAATTTTTGGTCAATTAAGAAAGTTTGAGAAGTTATAACTGGATCAATACGATCTGTTGTTTTAGTCGGTTTGGGCTGCTATGACAAAAATACCATTGACTGGGTAGTTTAAACAATAAACATTTCTCACGGTTCTGGAGGCTGGCGTATAGGGTTAAGGTGCCAGCAGATTTGGTAGCTAGTGAGATTTGCAGATGTATTACTTTTTGCTATGTCATTACATGGCAGAGAGAGCAAGGGCTCTGGACTCCTCTTCTTCTTTTTTTAAATTAAGGTTTTTTAATGTTTATTTTTGAGAGAGAGAGAGAGAGAGAGAGAGAGAGAGAGAGAGAGAGAAAGGTGCAGAGAGAGAGAGAGAGGGACACTCCAGACTCCTCACTGTCAGCACAGAGCCCAACGCAGGACTCAAACCCACCAACTGTGAGATCATGACCTGAAGTTGGATGATTAACTGACTGAGCCACCCAGGTGCCCCAAGGACTTCTCTTCTTATAAGGGCACTAATCCCATCATTGGTGTTCCATCCTCACAACCTCATCTAAACCTAATTACCTACCACCTCCAATACCATTCATTACATTGGGGCTTGGATATCACATAAGAATTGGAGGAGGAGGCACAAACATTTAGTTCATAGCATCTGTTAATTCTACTTCTGTTATTCATGTATCTGCAGGGCCCTACTGTTCACCTGGCGGCAGTCACTTGTGGGTATAACTTTGGTCTTACTAGAGTTCTCTTACATGTTTTTGTTTTTTTTTTTTTTTTTTTGTGGCAGATTCAACATCAACTGTTTGGCCCCACAATAATGAACTAGAGTCTTATTGAATAATATGACTATTGGAGCGGGGGGCAGAAATGCTATTATTCGCTATAAAAACCTGGTGATGTTAGGTGCATACTCAAGTGATACAGACTATAATCTACATCCTTATTTCATTTTTTTTTTTTTCCGGAGGCAAAGAGACCTAGAACTTTTATGATATTCTATACCATATTAGGAAGAAGAGGGGCAATAAATGCTTGAAATGATAATGATGAAAAGCATTTCATCTATAAAGTCATGTAGAAGTATTTATAGAATTAAATATTCATTATGTCAATAGACTTTAAAATATGTTTGCCTATTTACTCAATCAACCTACATGTATGACTCTATCCTAAGGAAATAATCTGAAACACCAAATAAACTTTACATTTAGATACTCATGACAGCACTATTTATATTTAGAAAAAAAAAATGGTGGGGCACCTGGGTGGCTCAGTCAGTTAAGGGTCCGACTTCAACTCAGGTCATGATCTGTGGTTGGTGGGTTCCAACCCGTGTCGGGCTCTGTGCTGACAACTCAGAGTCTGGAGCCTGCTTTGGATTCTGTGTTTCCCTCTCTGCCTCTCCCCCCCCCCCCCATTCTCAAAAATAAGTAAGCGTTAAAAAAATTAAAAGAAAAACACTGGAAATAGCATAAATATATAACTATAGATAAATCGATGGATCAGGACTTGCAGACATTTGATGTAATAATATGCATATTTATAATAATAAAAATTGTGATAAAAAAATAGGGAAAATGATTACAAATAACATTAAGTGAAAACAATAGAATTGCAAAGTTGTACAAATAGCATCATTACCAAATGCAGACCCTGGCAGAGGAGAGCAGTAGAAAGATGTATACCTTCATGTTGGCAGTGGTCATGTTTCGGAGGTGGGATAACAGAGGATTGGCTGGTGAGACTTCTTTCTGATTTTCTGCATCTCCCACATTTTCTAGAACAACATTCATTTCAACTAAGTTGAAAATATAAACATTACATTTAGTCTTTTATTTGGCTCTCTCCAGTTCTCAGGTAGCAAAGGAAGCCAATTTTAAACTCCAGTCCCTCTATGCTCAGGCTCCCTCCCAGCCTCCGAATCCTCACTGACATCCTCCTTAAGCAGCTTAGCGAGGAAAGCTAGGTCTGCCAGCTCTGACCCACCACCAACCTCACTGCTCAGCAGTGTCTGCCCCCACCTTGATCTGGAAGCCAAGCGAGGGAAATCACATTAGAACCCCCTGTCCCTGAGCCTGTGCCCTCTTCCCTAGAGCCCCTGCAGTGCCTTTCTTCTCTCCTTTCTTGATTTCCCTTCTGAATCTTCCCTACATTCTCATTCCAAGTCCAGATGGCTGATTTTCTGAAGCATTCACATTTCTCCTCTGCTGACTTATAACTGTTGAAAACCCATCATCTACACCTCCCTGGTAACCAGGTTTCTGCCACAGCAGGCTGCCTAGTGGGATTTGGCAAGTGTGGAGAGGGTGGGGAAAGAGAAACTGTCCAAAGGGAAATCGGCCAATATACTAGTTGCTCATAGGCTTTACTTCATTCATTTGGAACACTTGGAAAGGATAGAGAGTGCTTAATGAGGATCCATTAAAAGGAAAGCTATGTTGTTTAAACAGCCATCAGTTCTGCTAAGCCTGGTTCAGCAATTCAGAATTTGATAAGTAGATTTTTAGGTTTTGCCTCAAAAATAGATATTATTTATGTTAAAATAAATAACCTACAGATAAAAGGCTTCACAGACATTTATTTCACATGGGCTTAGGCAGAGTTGTAGCTGCTAACTTGCTTTGACTACTGGTGAAGCTGGAAAATGTGAAAAGAAACATCAAGTCCTTCAAAATAAAGGAGAACAAAAATTGTGCATCATGTCTTTGGTTTGGTTTCAAAATATCCAAAAATAAATTGAACCTACCCTGGGCAAGTCACTGTTCAAGTAATGGTGAATGACAAAAGTGGATAAATACAGAATCCATGTCCTCAAAAAGATTACAACAGGAGAAATACATACATGGCAAGGTAAATAAAATTATTCTACTAAAAAACATATGATAATGTATACCAAATATTTTCTACAAAGCTTGGCATAGAGTAGTAGCTCGACAAATTCCCTTTCCCCTGCCCATTATGTATCCCAAACAGAGTTTCACTTAGGATGTTTTTACCTTCAATTAAGCAGTTCTAACTAAGAAAAATTCACTATTTCTTTTAACAAGAAGTCTGGAGGGAAAGCAATTCTTTATATGGTGTATCGGTCAGCATCGAGACAGGATAATATAAATCATTGTAGATTTTTCAAGCAGAGAGACTCTAATGCAAGCAATTGGTCACCAAGGTATTGGAAGGACTAGAGAAGCAAAAGGGTGACCTCTTGGGTGTTCTTGCAAATGAGCCTGCTGGAGCGCCGCTCCTGCTGTTGGACCATTGTTGCTACTGCCAAGTCAGAAGCCAAAAGCTTGTGGTCCCCTTGGGTGTTTCTGGAATCCCCAGCCACCTTCATATGCCTGCTGTTGTTATAGAAAACAATAGTTGCCTGTAGTCTCCCTCTGCTCTAATGCTAAAACCAGAAACAGAAAGAATGAATTCTGTCTTCTTTCTTCCCTCCATCTAGTCTTTGCAAATGCCTTACCTTTGACAGAAGCTACCAAAAACCAGCTGGCAAGGAAGTCTGGGAAATGCTGTTTCCAGGTGCTTTTCCTCCAGCTATACAGAAAACAGCTCAGAAAAATTGGAATGGATGGGGTTATGTAACAACAGAAAATATCTGGTGGAGTGGGATAATTCAGCAGTTCAGTAACATCATGAAGGTCAAATATCTCTTTGCCTTTTCTCTCTCCATCCTCAGGGATTAATAGATTTTCCCTTAGGCTGGATTTCTTGAACACTTGAATGTGGAAGACAACATTCAAAGGCAATATCTTTTTCTTGTGTTCTTTTTTAACTAGTGAGATAAACTCACAGCTGACTTGTTCACCCATGTGATGGGCTAGAAAATGTAACAAGATCTTTCTTAAATTACCAACAATGGTTAAAAAATGAATGTCATACTTATCTAATCAATAACAATTATATAGCATCAGAGTCTTTTGTGATAAAAGATTAATTTAGTAAATATAAATTTTTAAAATATACTACAACATGTTTGTAATCCTGTTTTGAATCTCTTCATTTTTAAAATTATTATACATTAGTATTATATCATCATATATGCAAAAAGTAGAGGTGCTCTGGCCTCTTTTAGACTCTGAGAAGCTCTGTGGGGAGGATGGACCAGCCCAGGGAGACTTCATGGAAAAACAGGACAATTGGGCATATCCCAGGCTACTTTGGCCAATAATGTGATTTAACCAGTAGAAACAGAATAAATCTACAAGTAGAGAACCAACTGGGCCAAATGAGTCTCTGGAAATCATGAAATACCTTTAATGATTTGGTTGTTCACCCTGAGTTCTGGCGTCATTTTGGCAAAATGAGTAAGAAAGAATCAGAGTGAGCTCTTTCATGCCAATAATGAATGCAGTGGAAATTGACTTCTTTCCATTCCAGCTGTAGCAGCAGGAGTAGGTTTTGCTGCCAACACAGAGCTCCATCACAGTTTAGAGTTGAAATACTGGTCAAATCAAAGGGCAAGGAGGCAACATTTAGTGCAGACACTACATGTCAAATTGCC
The DNA here is from genome assembly GCF_018350175.1 of Felis catus. Lineage (NCBI taxonomy): Eukaryota > Metazoa > Chordata > Mammalia > Carnivora > Felidae > Felis > Felis catus. Next base: position 33,803,931 of record NC_058380.1, on the reverse strand, counting down.
AATCTCATGCCCAAAGCTTTGCTCCCTGTGTCACAAACACCTCCTTGGAGACTGTTTATCTTCTTACAGCACTTCAATTAATGAACTATCCATCAACACTCAGTAATATTAACAACTATCATATGTACATTAATTTGTAAAGTGTTTTTTCCTTTTGCATGGTCGTATTTAATCCCTACAGCTATGCAGTGAGCTGACTTTTTACCTAGGCAGAAATCAAATTCAGAGATGTAACTTGGCTGACTTATATAAGCTGTGAGAATGAAGATTGAGGCTATTAAAAATCCAACACTGGATGGAGTTGGGTAAGATACAGTTCTGGCCCTAGGGGTATTTATTTTGTAGCTGGGAAAATGAGGAATGCAGATAAAGAACATCTAGCAGGTTAAATGTGCTGTGTGAGCTGTATATTAGATAATATCATGTAGGTAAAAAAAAGAAATCACCACTATTTATTGGGGTGGTCAAGACTATTCATTTGTTCCTTTTCTAAGGTGAAGGTGAAAAAAAATATCTTAGAGACCCTTCAGTGCTGACATATTAGGTTCTGATATCTGTCAACCCCTAGATGACACCATGTGATTTCCCTGCATGGTTTATCCCCAAGGGCAGAGTAAAGGGACAGGCCCAACTTTCCAAATCAGATATCAGTATATATATTGTGATATAAAATAAACCTTAAATCTCCTGGTAATTAAATTCATATATTCTTTTTCGTGATTACCATGAAGGAGAACTAAGGAAACTCATAGTAATTTAATAACTCAAAGGAGAGTATAAAAAAAGCCACATAACAAATGCCATAAAAACACAGCCATTCAGAATCTAACTCTTAGAATCTTTCCTCTTTTGAATTGGGATGATCTTCTTCCTCATACATGCCACACATTATAGTGGAACTTCTATTTGTAGAAACCAATCACTTGATCAATTAAAGGAGCCTTTCAGAGGATGATTTCCATTTTTTTCCATCTTATAAATCTATTGCTGAGGTTATAAGGCTTTTCTGTGTGGAACAAGCCCACACATTATCTCTTCCTTCTGGTACCAACTCCTACAATTTTGGTTTTATTTTTGAAATTATCTGTATAAAATGGAGTATCACACTAATTAGTCAAGCTTGTTTCAGTCACTGATAATTGGGTAACGAGCAGACATGAGTTCTTCACCCATAAATAAAATCTAATAAGACTATCCCAAAATGCCCTTGGAATGCTGAAGAACTGAATGACAATAGCTGACCAAACTAAAACCTATCTCAAGTCTCCAACACTTTGGGCAAACCACCAACTTGTTTTTGGAAACATCGTTCCCTTAAGTATGTCTTTCTCAATGACTTCTCAGCCTGTCGTGCAATCAAGACCCCATGCACTGCATCATCTTTTGTTCTAAAGGCATTTATCTGCAACTCTGAGAGTTGCATGCATATAGCTTTAAAAATAAGACTCTACCAGCAGCAGCAATGGAGAAGATAAGTGATGGAAAAATTTTAATGAAAGATCTTGCCATGTGTATAATAGTCTTTAGTAACAGCTATACAAGCCTACAAAGATGCTCTAATTATTATTGGAAGACACACGTTTTCTAAATTGTCCTAAGTTGTGTCTTTTTTTTAAAAAGTAACAACAGCAACAACAAAAACATTATTGATTAAAAAACTTAAGGTAAGACATTTTGTAGTTGTATCAGAGCTTTGATTTCAGCATTGGTGGCAGTTTATGAAAGCACTTTAAGCTCTGTTTAAATACCGTGGATTTGTGCTTTGAAAATAGCAAACTCGGGAATGATAGAACAATAAATGGCCATTACAGTAATTTTTTTCTTTGCATATTTTAAAACTGAATAAGAGAAGAAAATATTTAAATCTAATCTCATTTTGAGCAGAATTAACCCCCAAGGTATTTTTTTCCAGAGCCTTAGGTAAATCAGCTGACTCTGGACTTTTCCTGGTGCCCTGACGTTAATGCCATCAGATGACTTATGAATTATTTCAAAGATTTCTGCACCAACAAAGTAAAATAGAAAAAGCACAGAAAAATTGCATTAGCTGAAAGCTTATACTATTTATGTTGCTCCTGTACATTTTAGTAGTTCTTATTATATAAATTTAATTCTAGGATGGGAGGAGGAAGGCTGACAGAGACACCAAGAGGGTAATTGCACTATAAAAAATGCCAGGTCAGAGAAGTCTCAGATTCTTTCTCAGTAGGAGACAGTGTTCAGTCTCCCAGTGTTAGAGAGTAGAATTGATGAAAAGCAAATAGACATGTCTTGCAAAGAGGCTCAGGATGGGCAAAAGGTTCCAGTAGGAATCATCATGGATTCCATTTCTCCTTCAGCTAATCCACTCAATCCACTACTTATGGACAAAATCTGCAGCTTCAGGGAAGCAGTAGGGTCTTGATGTTCAAATTCACGATGAAAATCATTGACTATAGAAACTGTTACCTCTTTCTTACACACTATAGTTATCTGGAATCAGTGTTAACAGCTGGCAAAAAATTATGAAAATGTTGATAATGTTTTCACTCAGTCAATACTGTTTCTATCCTTTTTTTTTAATTTTTTTTTTATTTTTTATATATGAAATTTATTGTCAAATTGGTTTCCATACAACACCCAATGCTCATCCCAAAAGGTGCCCTCTTCAATACCCATCACCCACCCTCTCCTCCCTCCCACCCCCCATCAACCCTCAGTTTGTTCTCAGTTTTTAACAGTCTCTTATGCTTTGGCTCTCACCCACTCTAACCTCTTTTTTTTTTTTTCCTTCCCCTCCCCCATGGGTTCCTGTTAAGTTTCTCAGGATCCACATAAGAGTGAAACCATATGGTATCTGTCTTTCTCTGTATGGCTTATTTCACTTAGCATCACACTCTCCAGTTCCATCCACGTTGCTACAAAGGGCCATGTTTCATTTTTTCTCATTGCCACGTAGTATTCCATTGTGTATATAAACCACAATCTCTTTATCCATTCATCCGTTGATGGACATTTAGGCTCTTTCCATAATTTGGCTATTGTTGAGAGTGCTGCTATGAACATTGGGGTACAAGTGCCCCTATGCATCAGTACTCCTGTATCCCTTGGATAAATTCCTAGCAGTGCTATTGCTGGGTCATAGGGTAAGTCTATTTTTAATTTTCTGAGGAACCTCCACACCGCTTTCCAGAACGGCTGCACCAATTTGCATTCCCACCAACAGTGCAAGAGGGTTCCCGTTTCTCCACATCCTCTCCAGCATCTCTAGTCTCCTGATTTGTTCATGTTGGCCACTCTGACTGGCGTGAGGTGATACCTGAGTGTGGTTTTGATTTGTATTTCCCTGATAAGGAGCGACGCTGAACATCTTTTCATGTGCCTGTTGGCCATCCGGATGTCTTCTTTAGAGAAGTGTCTATTCATGTTTTCTGCCCATTTCTTCACTGGGTTATTTGTTTTTCGGGTGTGGAGTTTGGTGAGCTCTTTATAGATTTTGGATACTAGCCTTTGTCCGATATGTCATTTGCAAATATCTTTTCCCATTCCGTTGGTTGCCTTTTAGTTTTGTTGGTTGTTTCCTTTGCTGTGCAGAAGCTTTTTATCTTCATAAGGTCCCAGTAATTCACTTTTGCTTTTAATTCCCTTGCCTTTGGGGATGTGTCGAGTAAGAGATTGCTACGGCTGAGGTCAGAGAGGTCTTTTCATGCTTTCTCCTCTAAGGTTTTGATGGTTTCCTGTCTCACATTCAGGTCCTTTATCCATTTTGAGTTTATTTTTGTGAATGGTGTGAGAAAGTGGTCTAGTTTCAACCTTCTGCATGTTGCTGCCCAGTTCTCCCAGCACCATTTGTTAAAGAGGCTGTCTTTTTTCCATTGGATGTTCTTTCCTGCTTTGTCAAAGATGAGTTGGCCATACGTTTGTGGGTCTAGTTCTGGGGTTTCTATTCTATTCCATTGGTCTATGTGTCTGTTTTTGTGCCCATACCATCCTGTCTTGATAATGACAGCTTTGTAGTAGAGGCTCAAGTATGGGATTGTGATGCCTCCCGCTTTGGTCTTCTTCTTCAAAATTACTTTGGCTATTCTGGGCCTTTGGTGGTTCCATATGAATTTTAGGATTGCTTGTTCTAGTTTCAAGAAGAATGCTGGTGCAATTTTGATTGGGATTGCATTGAATGTGTAGATAGCTTTGGGTAGTATTGACATTTTGACAATATTTATTCTTCCAATCCATGAGCAGGGAATGTCTTTCCATGTCTTTATATCTTCTTCAATTACCTTCATAAGCTTTCTATAGTTTTCAGCATACAGATCTTTTACATCTTTGGTTAGATTTATTCCTAGGTATTTTATGCTTCTTGGTGCAATTATGAATGGGATCAGTTTCTTTATTTGTCTTTCTGTTGCTTCATTGTTAGTGTATAAGAATGCAACTGATTTCTGTACATTGATTTTGTATCCTGCAACTTTGCTGAATTCCTGTATCAGTTCTAGCAGACTTTTGGTGGAGTCTATCGGATTTTCCATGTATAATATCATGTCATCTGCAAAAAGCGAAAGCTTGACTTCATCTTTGCCAATTTTGATGCCTTTGATTTCCTTTTGTTGTCTGATTGCTGATGCTAGAACTTCCAGCACTATGTTAAACAACAGCGGTGAGAGTGGGCATCCTTGTCGTGTTCCTGATCTCAGGGAGAAAGCTCTCAGTTTTTCCCCATTGAGGATGATGTTAGCTGTGGGCTTTTCATAAATGGCTTTTATGATCTTTAAGTATGTTCCTTCTATCCCGACTTTCTCAAGGGTTTTTATTAAGAAAGGGTGCTGGATTTTGTCAAAGGCCTTTTCTGCATCGATTGACAGGAGCATATGGTTCTTCTTTTTTTTTGTTAATGTGATGTATCACGTTGATTGATTTGCGAATGTTGAACCAGCCCTGCATCCCAGGAATGAATCCCACTTGATCATGGTGGATAATTCTTTTTATATGCCGTTGAATTCGATTTGCTAGTATCTTATTGAGAATTTTTGCATCCATATTCATCAGGGATATTGGCCTGCAGTTCTCTTTTTTTACTGGGTCTCTGTCTGGTTTAGGAATCAAAGTAATACTGGCTTCGTAGAATGAGTCTGGAAGTTTTCCTTCCCTTTCTATTTCTTGGAATAGCTTGAGAAGGATAGGTATTATCTCTGCTTTAAACGTCTGGTAGAACTCCCCTGGGAAGCCATCTGGTCCTGGACTCTTATTTGTTGGAGGATTTTTGATAACCGATTCAATTTCTTCGCTGGTTATGGGTCTGTTGAAGCTTTCTATTTCCTCCTGATTGAGTTTTGGAAGAGTGTGGGTGTTGAGGAATTTGTCCATTTCTTCCAGGTTGTCCAATTTGTTGGCATATAATTTTTCATAGTATTCCCTGATAATTGCTTGTATCTCTGAGGGATTGGTTGTAATAATTCCATTTTCATTCATGATTTTATCTATTTGGGTCATCTCCCTTTTCTTTTTGAGAAGCCTGGCTAGAGGTTTGTCAATTTTGTTTATTTTTTTCAAAAAACCAACTCTTGGTTTCGTTGATCTGCTCTACAGTTTTTTTAGATTCTATATTGTTTATTTCTGCTCTGATCTTTATTATTTCTCTTCTTCTGCTGGGTTTAGGCTGCCTTTGCTGTTCTGCTTCTAGTTCCTTTAGGTGTGCTGTTAGATTTTGTATTTGGGATTTTTCTTGTTTCTTGAGATAGGCCTGGATTGCAATGTATTTTCCTCTCAGGACTGCCTTTGCTGTGTCCCAAAGCGTTTGGATTGTTGTATTTTCATTTTCGTTTGTTTCCATATATTTTTTAATTTCTTCTCTATATGCCTGGTTGACCCACTCATTCGTTGGTAGGGTGTTCTTTAACCTCCATGCTTTTGGAGGTTTTCCAGACTTTTTTCTGTGGTTGATTTCAAGCTTCATAGCATTGTGGTCTGAAAGTATGCATGGTATAATTTCAATTCTTGTAAACTTATGAAGGGCTGTTTTGTGACCCAGTATATGATCTATCTTGGAGAATGTTCCATGTGTACTCGAGAAGAAAGTATATTCTGTTGCTTTGGGATGCAGAGTTCTAAATATATCTGTCAAGTCCATCTGATCCAATGTCTCATTCAGGGCCCTTGTTTCTTTATTGACCGTGTGTCTAGATGATCTATCCATTTCTGTAAGTGGGGTGTTAAAGTCCCCTGCAATTACCACATTCTTATCAATAAGGTTGCTTATGTTTATGAGTAATTGTTTTATATATTTGGGGGCTCCGGTATTCGGCGCATAGACATTTATAATTGTTAGCTCTTCCTGATGGATAGACCCTGTAACTATTATATAATGCCCTTCTTCATCTCTTGTTACAGCCTTTAATTTAAAGTCTAGTTTGTCTGATATAAGTATGGCTACTCCAGCTTTCTTTTGGCTTCCAGTCGCATGATAAATAGTTCTCCATCCCCTCACTCTCAATCTAAAGGTGTCCTCAGGTCTAAAATGAGTCTCTTGTAGACAGCAAATAGATGGGTCTTGTTTTTTTATCCATTCTGATACCCTATGTCTTTTGGTTGGTGCATTTAATCCATTTACATTCAGTGTTATTATAGAAAGATATGGGTTTAGAGTCATTGTGATGTCTGTATGTTTTATGCTTGTAGTGATGTCTCTGGGACTTTGTCTCACAGGGTCCCCCTTAGGATCTCTTGTAGGGCTGGTTTAGTGGTGACAAATTCCTTCAGTTTTTGTTTGTTTGGGAAAACCTTTATCTCTCCTTCTATTCTAAATGACAGACTTGCTGGATAAAGGATTCTCGGCTGCATAGTTTTTCTGTCTAGCACCCTGAAAATCTCGTGCCAATTCTTTCTGGCCTGCCAAGTTTCAAAAGAGAGATCAGTCACGAGTCTTATAGGTCTCCCTTTATATGTGAGGGCACGTTTACTCCTTGCTGCTTTCAGAATTTTCTCTTTATCCTTGTATTTTGCCAGTTTAACTATGTTATGTCGTGCAGAAGATCGATTCAAGTTACGTCTGAAGGGAGTTCTCTGTGCCTCTTGGATTTCAATGCCTTTTTCCTTCCCCAGTTCAGGGAAGTTCTCAGCTATAATTTCTTCAAGTACCCCTTCAGCACCTTTCCCTCTCTCTTCCTCCTCTGGGATACCAATTATGCGTATATTATTTCTTTTTAGTGTATCACTTAGTTCTCTAATTTTCCCCTCATACTCCTGGATTTTTTTATCTCTCTTTTTCTCAGCTTCCTCTTTTTCCATAACTTTATCTTCTAGTTCACCTATTCTCTCCTCTGCCTCTTCAATCCGAGCCGTGGTGGTTTCCATTTTGTTATGCATTTCGTTTAAAGCATTTTTCAGCTCCTCGTGACTGCTCCTTAGTCCCTTGATCTCTGTAGCAAGAGATTCTCTGCTGTCCTGTATACTGTTTTCAAGCCCAGCGATTAATTTTATGACTATTATTCTAAATTCACTTTCTGTTATATTATTTAAATCCTTTTTGATCAGCTCACTAGCTGTTGTTATTTCCTGGAGATTCTTCTGAGGGGAATTCTTCCGTTTGGTCATTTTGGGTAGTCCCTGGAGTGGTGAGGACCTGCAGGGCACTTCCCCTGTGCTGTGGTGTATAACTGGAGTTGGTGGGCAGGGCCGCAGTCAGACCTGATGTCTGCCCCCAGCCCACCGCTGGGGCCACATTCAGACTGGTGTGTGCCTTCTCTTCCCCTCTCCTAGGGGCGAGATTCACTGTGGGGTGGCGTGGCCCGTCTGGGCTACTTGCTCACTGCCAGGCTTGTGATGCTGGGGATCTGGCCTATTAGCTGGAGTGGGTAGGCAAGGTGCACGGGGGCAGGAGGAGCAGGCTTAACTCGCTTCTCCTTAGGTGATCCTCTTCAGGAGGGGCCCTGTGGCAGCAGGAGGGAGTCAGATCCGCTGCTGGAAGTTTGGCTCCGCAGAAGCGCAGAGTTGGGTGTTTGGGCGGAGGGAGCAAGTTCCCTGGCAGGAACTGGTTCTTTTTGGGATTTTGGCTGGGGGATGGGCGGGGGGTATGGCGCTGGCGAGCGTCTTTGTTCCCCACCAAACCGAGCTCTGTCGTCCGGGGGCTCAGCAGCTCTCCCTCCCTTTGTCCTCCAGCCTTCCCGCTTTCCGAGCAGAGCTGTTAACTTATGACCTCCCAGACGCTAAGTTGCGCTTGCTGTCGGAACACAGTCCGTCAGGCCCCTCCGCTTTTGCAAGCCAGACTCGGGGGCTCTGCTTGGCCGGTGAGCCGCCCCTCTGCCCCAGCTCCCTCCCGCCAGTCTGTGGAGCGCGCACCGCCTCGCCGCCCTTCCTACCCTCTTCCGTGGGCCTCTCGTCTGCTCTTGGCTCCGGAGACTACGTTCTGCTAATCCTCTGGCGGTTTTCTGGGTTATTTAGGCAGGTGTAGGTGGAATCTAAGTGATCAGCAGGACGCGCGGTGAGCCCAGCGTCCTCCTACGCCGCCATCTTCCCTCCTTCCTCTCTTGGCCAGACTATTTAAAATTAAACCTCAGATTGCTTCAATCTGACGAATTCTTTACTCTGCGGCCTCCACGGCACCCGTGGTGCCCACCTTCAGTGCCAGGGGTTCAGACTCATCCTGCGGGGTATCTGACATCACGTGAGCCGGCAGCACTGACCCAAGGGAAGGTCCGAGGCGAGCAGCGCCTCTCCGCACCTGGCAGCCCCTGCGGGAAAGCCTGGGCGGCGCCGTTTCTATCCTTTTTTGTATTTACTGTAACCCAGAAAGGACACTGAGGCTGACAGAATTTCTAACACATCCTGGAGTTCTTCCAGGTCTTTTGCTCTCCTCATTCCTAGTTACTTATATTTGTAGATAGGATAGGTATTTTTTGTCAAGTCCCTTCCTCTCTCATTTTTTGTCAGAATTCAATTTTTCAAAGACAATAAATGATAGTGAAATGTGGTTGTAATAAAATAATAATTGCTAAACAAGCTGACTCTGGCATTTTTTAAGAAACAAATTCTTGTGAATAGTTGTCCTATATTTGCAGGATGTCAAATAAAATGTAAATGCTATCTTTTATAATAAAAGATGACAGGGAGGGAAATTTAAGACAAACTGCCGATAAATATGGTGTGTAAAATTTAAGACTTAGTGATGTTATAATTCCACTCACACAAACGGTCAGCATTCTGTTGTTGGTGGATGGTCTAATTAGCTCTTTTGCTGCATTGTGTTAAGGGTGACCAGTTCTCTTCAGTGAACTGGAAGTGTAGAAGGGTCTGAAGTTTCACTCTGAAGTCCTTTTTTCTCATATTTCCTATTCTATGGGTTCTTCTTTTACACTATTCTTTTTTCCATTTGTTTCCATTTTCTTTGCTTGGGACTTTGGTTGTCTCAAATTCCTGTATTTCCACTACATCATGGACACTGGCTTTAATTAAGGATTGGAGGTTCATCACAAAAACATGTTTTCATATAATGTATTTTTGTTGTTTTTAAGATCTCATCTAAACCTTCACTTCTTCAGAAAAGCCTTCTCAATCTCCTGATCTAGGTCAAAGCCCTATTGTCTGTATTATGTACCTTTTATTCATATCATTTTTCAAAATTATAACTTTACATTTATTTGAATGTTTCCTTGTTTAATGAGAAATTTCTGGATTAGCCCTAAACTCAATGTATGAGCAAAGTGCCTGTCTATTTTTGTTTTCTCTTGTATACTCAGTACCTAGTACATAGTAGTTGCTTGACAGATATTTGTTTAGTAAAGAATAAGCTAGAAAAGCCTTGCTGTAGGTAACATTTGTTGTCTAAGAAGTATGCCGAGCATAGCAAGTCCAAAACTGAGACCTCCATCTTCCCTTCTATACTCTCTTCTGTAGTTTTCTTCATTTTGGCAAATGGCCACTCAGTTTTTCTTTTTCCTCAGGAACACATCTTTCATGTCATCTCCTACCACGTGTCCAGTTCATCAGCAAAGGCAGTTAGTTGGCTCTACTGAAAAATTCTGTTCATCCAGAATTCAACCTCATTGCCCATGCCCATCTCTGGCTGGATTAGAGCAACGGCCTCCTAACTGGTCTCCTTTCTGGAACCTTTGCGTCTCTATATTTATCTTTCACACTGTGGAGGATCCTTTTGAAACAAATCCAGTCTTATTATTCTTCTCTCAAACCCTCAAATGTTTTCCCATGTGCTCATAGTAAAAGTCCCTGTGGAAGCCTACATGGCTCTACAGAGCCTGCTCCATGACAGCAGGTACTTTGTTCTGTTTTGTTCTCTGCTGTATCTGCAATGCAGAGTCAATGGCACAAAATAGATGCTCAATAAATATTTGTTGATGAATCTGTGCATCCACAAATCAGAGCTATATTATTTAAAATGTACTCTCTGACTCTTAAAGCAAAAAATATTACAACTCCTGGGTTCCAGTGGATACATTTAGCCTTTAGTTAACCTTTACTCAGAGTGTTCAACACTTAACATGATGTTATTAACTTTTGTTCCAAGTCTTGCTCCTGAAAAACATGTGTAACAATACTCATATTGTAAAGTCAATCTTGACTTGTTAGGAAAATCATTACTGCAATCAATATTAGCTCAAAGAATCATTCAAAGGCATGTTGATGTCATAAGGCTGACTATTGTAATTGACGGAATTTAGAATTAGAAAGAAAATTTTCCACTTGGTAATTCAGTCTATTTTTATGTACTTGAATAAAGTACATAAACTTCTCAACTTTGTGGTGATTTTGTGACGTATTTCAGGTAGTAAGCATTTTGACAATCAGCATATCACTAAATCTATAATAGTTCTACACCAAATCTTGTATCAATTTCATTACTGTCTGCCTCCTTAACCTGTTTGTGGCATTAATATCTAGTGTTGAATAACTTAAAATTTTAGAGAAAAGGTAGGATAAGGGGAATGTGGTCACAGCAAACTTCTGAAAGCAATTCTAGATTTTTTTTCCTGGTTATATTAACATATGCAAGAAAGTGACCATAGTACACTGAGAGACTAGTGATGACATTTCATATCATTTAATTGAATTTCTACCTGTATTAGATCCTAAGATCACTTTTTGGGATGATTATAATGATAAAATTGAAATTAGGGTGGTTAAAGGGGATGGGGAAACATGATGGATTATGAAAAGTTAGGCCTCTGGATTGTTCATCCTTCCTCAAATCCATTAATTTCTATACTTCCAAGGTATCTAGGGATGTTTCAGAAAATTCAATTTTGTTCTCATGGCTGGGGTAGCTTCATCCTTTTATCAAGTAGCATCTCACTCATTCAACAAATATTTATTAAACATCTACTTTGTGCTGAACATTGTTCATTCTAAGTTCTGAAAATGTGAATACTACTGCATCTGTTTCAATGTAGAGCCACTATATGTCATTCATAACTATGTCTGGGTGGAAGATTTTTCTCATGGAAAGACTGCACCATGCTTGCAGCAAGAATGAAGAGTTTGTTTTATCTGGGTGAAAAAAAATCATAGTTAACATGGGACTTCTATAATTCTCACTTTCATCTGCTCCAGAAATTAGAAGGTTGAAAAGAAAGAATTTGAGGATAAATCTTTGTTGTAAATATATTTTGCTAGCATTAACATAATCATAATGTTATTGAATAAAATGAATTGTGATGTATTAAAAAATCAGGTCAAAAATTACATATGTGAAGCTTTTTTTACAGGCCATCTTAATGATTGATTGATTTCTAAATGATTGACTTGTTGTATATACAGCCAATCAGAGATTGGCAGTAAAATTATTAAAGCATAAATAAAAAAGAAACAAAACAAAAAACAATGGATTGGTGTCTCTTTATTAAGTGACTTTTGGCATTTAAACATGGGAAAATATGTTGCAATAGATCAATAAATTTGTGTGCTGTTATTCAATCTCACTGAATCCAATCCAAGAAAATCCAAGACTCTTCCTGCATTTCAATCCTTTTATCGAAACAGTTGTTGTGGCAGGAAATTCAAAGAGATGTTATGCATTCAAGGGTAGGGGAGAAAGTCACTCTGAAAAAAAGAATAAAAAAACAAGTGGAACAAAAAAACAAGCAAACAAACAAAAAAGTAGAAGAAACCCTCAAGAAACTTTTTCACCTACTGTTAAAAAAAACCCTCTATGAACCCTCTAAAATCTAGGGCTCATAGAAATGTACCACATCCATATTCAACACTCAGATAAGCACATTAGAACCTCAGGCATCCTTTAAAGACCCATATGTTTGGTGCAATTGCTCTAAACAAAGATAAATTTCCAAGGTCTGAGAATGTTTCTTTTCCTTTATCCCAGGAAGGAGGTTGCTCAAGCAGCAAGAACCTCTTTGGACAATGCTTCTTACCAACCTGGAGCCCACACTACTCACCCATGGCAAACCACACACACATGAATGGAAACTACTACACGATAGAAGATTGACTCTAAAATAATAAAAATTACTTATCCTTAAAGAGGATTAAGCATATCCTCAAAGCAGAGAATTTGAGACAGCTGAAATTCTGTACATTTGTATGCACATCTAAGCAATAACAGTTAACCAAAATGCACACTATCAAAAACACATGGCTGAGCAACCTAGGAATTTTGCTGTTAGCTATGATGCTGCAGTGGGAACCTCATATTATATGTCACCCTGTCTTGATTCTGTTTATCTAAAGGCCTTCATCAAGCACTGAATAATTCCCCAGGAGAATGTCAGCTGTTTTCTTCTGGAAAAATAACGTCATGATGCATGATAATATGTTAGACTTAAATTTTTAAGATGTCCCCTCCCCCCTCAACACATACATGTCATAATGAATTTGAATTATTCTTCAAAGTAAATAGCTGAGCAAGTCATATTCTATGCAACATTCCTCTCACCAACCTGTCAACTAAATGAATTACAGTGAAATGAGTAACAGTGGGAACCTTCAAGGGAAAATCCTTCCATTCAGGAACTTAAAGGAATGAGTCTGAAAAATGGAAAAGGGCAGTTCCAACCCATTTTCTTCATCTACAAGTTAACTGTAACTAACCATGGTAGTTAGCTAAACCTAAAGAAGAGTCAAGTTTAAATGCCTGTTGGGCTGGTAGCCCCTGTGGTGTGTGTGCCTGGGATGTTCTACGGAGGATATGGCTTTGTTGGTTGCAGGAAGAAGGGGAAATGGGGGCTTTGGAAATTGGAGTGATGGGAAAGATAGGGATCCAATAGGGGACATGATAGAATCCTTCCTTTCATATAAGCATTTGCTTCAAAGAAAGCAGGGTTTCAGCAAAAGCTGAAGAAGCCATCTCCATGAGGAAGAGAGACACTCAGCCTGCTTAGATAGTGGAATTACTTCTTTTCTGTATAGAACATAACAGGAAACCATCCTAGGGTTCCAAAGGCAGGTGCTCCTGTGGCTTCTCCTCAGAGCATAAGGAATATATGACCATTTTGATTTTGTAGTAACTGAAGTTTTCAGAGTCTCAGCCTGCCTCTCCAAGCCCTAACTAGCTAAAGTGTTATTTCTGCACATTAATGAGGAGGCAGGAGTCTTCCCAGTGTATATTTGTTCCTTTCATGCACACGACCTCAACCAGAGGTCTTCTGGCTGCCAGCCATGGACACAGTTCACCATGAGTCAAGCACAAGTCTTTTAGCAGGTTGGCAGAAAAGCAAGCTTGTGTTGCATTCCTGGCCGCAGAAATTTCTCCTAGTACATATTTAAGTTTCCTTGATTTATTCCCCATATGGCCCATGTGGTTAACCACAGTTTTATTTTTCTTAATAGCAGTAAAGAGAGACTCATCATGACCCTTCTTCAGGCTCATCACTCTCTCGCTCAGACCTATAATTTATTAGGAACATCCTCTGTGGGGATGAATGGCTCTGGTCTTTGGTAATAAGATATGGAGCTTTTACACACTGTGAGCTGTGCTGCTTAGTGCCAGATAACAGTTTTGGTAAGTCGTTGAGGGAAGTAAGAATCTGTCTCCTTTTCTGATCCACTGAACTGTCAAGGTAGTTGCCAGGCTAGGTTAAGAGGGGGCCAAGTCTTCTTCCTTTGCATAACCTCAGTTGTCTACAGGGCCTAAGAGAAAGGGAAGAGGCATTTGAGCCAGATAGACTTGTTGTTAAATTCAGGCCTGTGATTCTACTGCACTCTACTCAATCAGGCTCATTTTAGTCCCCAAGGAGACATTTGGCAATGTATGGAGGCATTTGTGATTGTCATGACTGGGAAGGTGCTTCTGGGAAGAGGCCATCCTACAATGCACAGGAGGGCCTGCTTCCTCTTATTTCCTTGCAGAAAAGAACTATCTAGCCCAGAATGTTAGTAGCACTCACACTGAGAAATCCTACCCTAAATGTTTGATGCTGAGCAAGTTTCCTAACCTTATCTAAGGTGAAAGATAAATATTGGCCATATAAGGTTGCGATAGAGATTAAAATCAAAGAAACAAGAAATATAAACTAGCTGTGTTGGGTACAGAACTAAGGCAGTTTGTTTCCTCTTCTCTTTGGTATCCCAGAACTTATAAGCTCCCTATTTGCCATTAGCCTTTGCTCCCATCACGTCTGTTTCAACTTGGCCTAGGCTAAGTTATGTTGAGTTATTCTAAATTACTCTGAAGGAACAAACACTCCAAATTCTCTGGGTTTGTACTGAACAAGGTTAGTTCCTCATTTCTGTCTGTCTGTCTGTCTGTCAGGGTTGCCTCTTTAATTAGGCTCAGGCTGAAGGAGCAGCCCCTGTCTGGGACATTGTGATGTCCAGTGAAAAAAGAAAGTGATAAAAGGCATACACTAGCTTTAAAATTTTTCACACAGATGTGTTCTACATCACTATTTGAAATGCTTCCTACTCACCCATTGTTAAGGGAGGGATTCCCACTGTAGGGTTATGGAAATGACTGAATATGTAACCCCTTACCCTGGACAAATAAAATCAACAGGAGTTTATTGGTCACTTATACCCACTGCCCAGGGGAATAGGACACTGCACATAATGCAGAGTCACATGAGAGTTGCACTCAGGAACACACTGGGCAATCAGGGGCTATGGCAGGCACACTTTGTCATGTCTAGGGGATGAGACACCCCTGGTTCCCACAGGAGGATATCATTGATTTGCTTGAATATTTATGTATTTGGCATTCCATAATTAATGAATTAAGTAATTTCATAATTGTCTTGTTTGAATAATTTCTGGCAAAGAATTGAAACCTGCTACAAAAAGGACTACCCTTGACCCCTTTGATAAGAAGGATTATTTGGCTAAGGTATCCTATTTGAGGAAGCAGGGGGAAAAAGAGCTTATGATTAGGCCATTTGGAGCCCTCTTGATTTTTAAAGATACCAAGATAGAACATAATATTAAGCCTTGATTTTAGGCTTTAAACCACAATCACTTCTGCTTGAATTTCCTTGGCCCACGTAAGTTACATGGAAAATTGAATCAAGTAACTTAAAATCATTTGTCATTTTAAAATGATTCCAGTGGATTCCACACTTCCATTTCTGTTCATACACACTTTTGTTGAATGTGATCCTATCTAAACATTATCATCTACAACAATGATGGAATCAGATCTAACAGGCTTAAAGTGGGACACAGGGCATCCCACTATCTCCCCATCTACTGTCATCTGCTTTACCAAAGAAAACACTGAAGACCAGAGAGTGGGTAATGACTTGACAAGTTTAACAGTAGATTCACATCTTCTGGTGGGAACATGTATTTCTAAGCTGAAAGTAACAAATTCCATGGTGAAAAAATATATATAGAAAAAAATGATGCCTGTTATTCTAAAATTATGCATATAGGACAAAGGAGGCAAAGGAACAGTGAGAATGGTAGTGAAAGAGAGAATATGGGAATAATTATGGAGATTAGAGAAAAGAAAGCAGAAAAGCAGGCGGGAGGATGCAAGACCAATTCAGATGTGTACTATGCTGATAATTTTCAACCTCTCTGTCCAACCAAAGCCCTGAGCTTCAGATTTGTGAATCCAACTGCCTGGAGTAACATCTGGCTTGAAGCCTGATGATATCTTGATCTTATAAGTCCAAAACAGAACTCTGGGTTCCTCACCCTCCTCACCCTGCTTCTCCTTAGTTTTTCTGAGCTCATCAGTAATACCATCTACCCAGTTTCTCAAGCCAAATACATAGTTGTTGGTGACTCTCCTCTCTCCTTTCACCTCCATAGCCAATCCATTAGCAACATCTATTGGGCCACCTTATAATTATATGCAGAATTTGAGCTCTTTTCACCAAGTTTGCAACCTCTGCCATGTCCTGGAACACTGCAATGGTCTCTTGTCTGATCTCTGTGCTTTTACTTTTGTATACTTTAATCCATTTTCTTCACAGCAGCCTGAGCAATCTCTATATAACATAAATCAAATCATACCACCTCTCTGACTAAAGTTCCCCAGTAATTTTCCATCAGTCCATAGAATAAAGTCCAAACTCCATCATGACCTCCAAGGCCCACTTTGTTCAGCTCCAGCCTATTTCTCATAGCTTATATCCTATCACTAGGCACCTAATTCATTCAGCTGATATGTCTTCAGTCATACTGATCTTCTTGGCATTCCTAGGACATATCAAAATTGTATTTCTGTATAGGCTCATAGTACAGACTTTTATGAGACCTTACCCTTCATAACCTTCCCCTTTTTACCCTCCCCTTTCTTTCCTTATCATTATCCATTCATTCAATTAATATTTATTCCAGTTATAAAAATATAACAGGTACTGTTTTCTTATCTGAAATGTCTCCTCCTCAGAAAAGCCTTCCCTGAATCTTGCCATCATTCCTATAGTTTTTATCTCCATATCTTGCTTTATTATTATTATTAATATTATTAATATTATTATTATTATTATGGCAGTTACCACTACTTAAAATTATATCTTTTTTTTTTACTTTTTATTGTATCTTTACTACAATGTAAGCTCCTCAAACTGTAAAATATGTTGTAGGGGCATAAAAAATTTGAATTTTGAGCAACTTACCATTGAGGAAGAGAATAATTTCAATATTTTAATTATGCTTACATACGCCACTATAACAAGATAAAAAGTGTATGTTTGGAATGTCAGAAAATGAGGCAGTGTTGTGGACTATTAGGGAGCAGGGGGCAACAATCAATTTACTGAATTAGAAAACTTATTACTTGCCATACTTTACTTCCTTCATAAGCAATAAAAGGAATAAGCTAATCAAAACTTAAGGAACTATAAGAACACTGATATTTCTTCAACATCCATAGACCAGTAGCTAAAGAAGGGTGGTTTACTTTTTGGTCCTCAGAACTAGCTATAAATCAGAATTTTTTATTTTTTTTATTTTTTTATTTGTTTGAATGTTTATTTATTTTTGAGACAGAGAGAGACAGAACATGAACAGGGGAGGGTCAGAGACAGAGGGAGACACAGAATCCTAAACAAGCTCCAGGCTCTGATCTGTCAGCACAGAGCCCAACGCGGGGCTCGAACTCACAGACCACAAGGTCATGACGTGAGCCAAAGTCAGACGCTCAACCGACTGAGCCACCCAGGCGCCCCTAAGTCAGAATTTTTTGAGGGTGATTTTTACATATGCATGTTAATCACCCAAATTCCTCGAGATTCTGATTCTAAGGCTGTGGTGGAGCCTAGGAATATGAATGTTTTATTGAACCTCCCCAAGGTATTCTGATGGTAAGCCTCACTTGGAAGGAAACCTTTGAGCAAGTAACTTACCTGTATTAGTTTTTAAAAGACTAAGCAGGTATTTGAATAAACTGGCAAAAATGGGTTGATTATGGTTTGAGCTTAGATATTAATGATTTATACCTTCATTGTTTTCCCCATAGCAACATAAGGAATCTTGAATTCAGAACTGTAGAGAATCACTAGGTTATGTAGGATCCATGAAGGCAAAGTGAAATCCTTGGTTATCTATCTTGTAAATGTTTGTCTTTTTCAAGAATAATTTTATAAGCAAAAAACAAAAGAAAAAACCCCAAAACAAAAAACAAAACAAACAAGAACAACAAAAACATAAAGGAGCAGCTTCCCATGATTGAACATGCTGCACTAGTGAACTAGTGAATTGTGGAAAACTGGGCACTAACACCCACCTTCCCCTTTCCCATCACAGAAAACTGATTCTTTAGGTATAGTCTGTCCTTGATCAGTATCTACTAACTTTGAAACATCAATTCACTTGATTATACTCTGAGATGTGTCAGCAACAATTGCTGTGAGCAAATGCATCTAATGGGTTTAAGCATTAAACCCAAGCAAATGAAATAGGACAAAGTTCTCATACTAGTATTCCTTTTCTAATTGGGAGTTTATTCTCCACTGGGAGGGAGTAAAAATGCAAAATAAAGTTCCCTAGGCTACAGTGTGTGAGCTTTTGTTGTCCTGGACTCTTTCATGCCCCAGTGACATTTCCTGATTATATTCACAGGGCACAAGTGATTTTGAACTCACAGTACATTTGGGAAGCAAACCTAATGGGCATGCAAACAGCCAATTGCAGTGTCAGGAAAACTAACTCAGTACATTTCCAATCTTTAAAACTCAAGTTTTCTCAACTATGGATTGGCACAGAAGTAGCAGGATTTGAGTTTTATGGGACTTGGATGAAAAGTTTGTATTACTGCAAAATGGAAAGAAATATTTTTCTTAGGTTACCTAGATATTTTATTTGAAGCCAGATTATTCCCAGTTCTAAAGCTGTGTTATGGCCATGAGGTACGTGCCATGGTGGGAGTGGGTGTGAGAATTTAATTGTAATAAGTTCTCCTTGACAATACATTGATGTCTTAAGCCATCAGCATTAGCTGACCAGCTGAACAAGTTTGGATAGGCCTGCTAGTCAATCTGAAATGCAAATACTGCCGCAGTCTTCTTTTCTATGAATTCATTTTAGTTGGGAAGAAGCATTGCTAGAAGCTGGAAGCTCTCCTTCTTATTTGTAATGTATGCAAATACTTTAAAAATCATTCCTCAGTTCAGAAGGCAGCAGATGAAAACCATCCCTATGATTTCTTATCTAGTCCTAGGCATGAAACAATGGGAATTGTTTCCCTCCTCATTCTATGTTCCTTTTTGGAATTCCATCACTCACCTCAACAGGATTCCTTGGGACAAGAGTAAGTTTCCCAAAGAAAATTCGGGTGGCTTCATCTCACTGTTGATTTTGATAGGCCAAAACATGAGACTCATTTGTGTGCTACTATATAATTAATAAAAGGCACAGTAAAACAATTGACAGAAAATATGAATAAATACATGAAATAACAAAAGACATCCTTTCATAGAATAAACACAAATGAACTGTTGATAGGAGAACATTAGAAGTGACAGAAAATCTCAGGCAAAATAAAGCCCCTTAGCTACTGTATCAATTACTGGGAACTGAAATAGAAGAAATGGATCAGAACAGGGTGAAAAATAACTATAATACAAGGTAGTAAATGGCATAAAAAATAGCCATAAAGTACTCCAGAGGTATTCAGAGATGAAAAAGTTCCTACTCTTGCCTTGGAGGCTTCCTGAAAGAGTTAACATTTAAGAAAAACTTTGAGGTATAGCTAAGATTTGGCTATGTGGAATTGAGGGTTGGTAAAGATGTTTCAAGGTAAGGGATAGCATGACCAAAGGTATAAGATGAAGTAAGTGGAGAGAATGTATAAAGAATAGTAAATAATAATTCCTTTTTTTTTTCTTGGTTTTCATTTTGGTCTTGGAGAATAAATGGAGCCAACTTGATACCAGAGTGAGCCTGGAGTTTGGGGCCACAGAAATGAGTGTAGCCTGATCCCATGGGGTCAGCCTGGAGGTTGGGTCTGAGAGGGCTAACCTGAAGACTGACGTTATAGGGTACTGGCTTGGCACTGGAGTAGATCAAGAGCCTTGGTCCACGTAAACCAGTCTAGAGTCTAGATCTATGGGGTGCTGGCCTGGCATTTGAGTGGCCCAGGATCCTATGTTCACAGGAGCCTCCTGGGACTGTGAGAGCTGATGTGGGTGTAGTGCTGGGTCTGTGATGAAGTCGGTGCTTACCTGATGCACCTTTCCCCATGGACAGGGTGTCTTTCTCTTCACTGGACTGCCTGGGTTTGGGGGAGGAGCGATGGAGATAATGTAAAACTTTTTTTCCTATCCTCTTTACTATGTCTTTTCTTAGTTCTATCCTCCTACCACGTGCTTTAATCCTTCACCTGGAATCTTTACCCCTTGTGAAGGTTTTTCATTTGTCTGTTTGTTTTCTTTTCTTTTTTCCTTTGGCATGTGGATAGTTGTTCAGATTGCTGTTTCTGGGAAGGGATACGTGCCAGAAATTTCTACACTGCTGTCTTGCTCAAACATTTTTAATTTTAATGGCATCCAATCATTGGTTTCTTTCTCTTGCACTTTTAATGTTCTAAGAAGGCTTTGCCTTACCTAGATTTGTGAAGACTCACTGTGTTTTTTTTTTTTCTAAGAGTTTTATAGTTTTAGGCCTTGGTAGGTCTGTGATCCATTTTAAATTAATTTTTGTGTGTGGTAAGGTCCAATTGCATTCTTTTGCATATGGATATCCAGTTCAGAACCATTTGTTGGAAAGACTTTTTTTTAATTTAATAATCTTGGCAGCATTTTTTAAATCAATTGACCACAAGCAGTTTTATATTTGGACTCCAAATTCTATCCAATTTATCTAAATGTCTATCTTTATGCTAATGCCACTATGTCTTTATTACTACTGCTTTGTAGTAAATTTTAAAATTGAAAAATGTGATTCTACTTTGTTCCTTATAAAGATTGTTTGGCCATTCTTGGTCCCTTTAACTTTTTTTTTTTAATTTTAGAGAGAGGGAGAGCATGCATGAATGGGGGAGAGGGACAGAGGGAGAGAGAGAAAGAGACAGAGAGAGAATCAGCATGGAACCCGATGCAAGACTTGATCCCACAACCCTAGGAGCATGACTTGAGCCAAAATCAAGAGTCTAATGCTCAACAAACTGAGCCACCCAGGCACCCTGGTCCCTTGCATTTAAATATAAATTTATGATCATCTTGTTGATTTCTATAAAAAGTCATGCTAGGATCACACTGAAATGGTAGATAAAATTGAGGAATATTTCTATTTTAACAATATTAAATCTTCTAATCCATGAACATGAGATACCTTTCCATTTATTTAATCTTTTTTATTTTATTAACAATATTTTATAATTTTCAGAGTTCAGGCTTTATGATTTTATGTTTTATACTTTTATGTATTACAAATGAAATTATTTTCTTAATTTTACTTTCAGAGATTTATTGCCATTGTATAGAAATACAATTGATTTTTGTATATTGCTCTTACATTGTGCAAACTTGCCAAACTTGTGTATTAGTTGTAATAGTTTTTTTAGTGGATTCCTTAGGATTTTTTATATAAAAAATCATGTTATCTGTGAATAGAGATAGCTTTGCTTCATTTCCAATCTGGATGCCTTTTGTATCCTTTTTATGCCTTCCTGCACTGGCTAGAACTTGCAGTACAATATTTAATAGAAGTGGCAAGAGTGTCTTGCTCATAATCTTAAGAGGAAAACATTCATTTTCTTACCATTAAATGCAATGTTAACTGTGGGTTTCTTTTTCCTAGATGCCCTTTATTAGATTGAGGAAGTTCTACCACATATTGTTTTTATAACAAAAATTACTTGAAAAATAAGTACACAAATGAATAAATACTTGATAAATAGAATTGAATTTCATGGCTTCATCCTCAAAGCAGATCTTGAGTGTGGTATCAACCTTAACCTAAAAAAAAAAAAAAAAAAAGGAATCAATTGAATTCAGTCTTTTGAGAAGTTGAAAACTTTAAGGCTTCCATTTCACCCAATTTTTTATGTTTCTTTCAAGTGAGTCTGTTACCTCTTATATTCCTCTGTTATCCTGATCTTCATTCTGGCTGTAATAATTTTTAACGATATAATCTTGTCTCTAATGATGACTCTAATGCTAATGCCTAGCAGTTTCCTCCACATCATTCATTATCGAAGTCTGATAAGCTCCAGGTGAAGAAACAGGGCAGCTTCTTTTGAAAGGAGTAGTAGCTATTAATGAGGCTTAGCCATTTCAGGAAATGATGAAGACTTGATCAAATAAAAACCCCAAGGAGACTATCCTCCAGTAGTTTCTTACAGCTTCCACTAACAATGAGAGTTCAATTAATAGAAAAGTTACACTGATGGACAACATTGAAACATCAGACTGCTCATTGCAAATGAATCTTATTGTTAAAAATACATCTACTTTTATAAAGGGTGGGTGCTTGAAGCACTGCTACATCACAACATTGCTCAAGGGCAATTTGCTTATCTATCTCTCCAACTATCCACACACATAATACAATACTATACTATACTACACTATACTATAATACAAATATAATAACATATATTTGCCATATATATATGTATGTATGTATATGCCAAATACATATTTATATTTGCCAAGTGTATATATATACATATATACACACACATATATATGGAGAGATATATACATATATATATATCATATGATCATATATATCATACATATATATGTATATGATTATATGTATATATTATATATATATTTGCCCTCCAGGCCCTCTAGACCCTGTCACTCATATTTTTTTCCATAGTTCCACTAATTTATCTACTCAATGAAAAGAAGCCACCACTTTTTGTACATCAAATCTATTTGAAATGAAAAGATGCAAACATTTTGCAAAGTTTACTGGGATATGCTGAAGGACAGAACCCAAGTGAAATGCTTTCGCAATGGGAGTTTGGAATGAGGGTAGGGGATATCTATCTAATATTAAATTATTTTTTCTTTTTAAATTAAATGTAGAGCTTTGTGAGAAAACTCTACAAAATCATAAAATATGTTTTCTCACTTTCTAGATTTTTAAGTTGATGTAGAGTGAAACTGCAAATGATTTTTAGAGAATTACATTTGAGGTTTGGACCAATAAAATGGAAATCATGATTGTCAGGATAGGCATTTTAGCAGATAACAAATTTCACCTTTTTATTGTTGTTGTTGTTCTAGCCAAGATTAGCAATAACACCTAGTCAAAGAGCTTATTTCCAAGCAATACTCATGTAACTTTCCAATATTAGATTATACAGAAAGAAAAATAGTTTTGAAAAATTGGAATTTTCTCCACGAATAACAACAAAACTCTCTCTTTTTTTTTTTTTTTTGGTAAATGTCTAGAAAATCCCCAACTAACATCATAAGAAAAAAGTAGCTAGAAGATTTTTGAACATAAATGTCCAAGAGTTGAGGTGGTAGCAATCCTAATTTATATTTGATACATGTATACACATCTGTGGTTCTAATGTTATGTATGTGGGCCCAATTAGCAAAACAAAAAAGTCTGTCTTCAAAGTGGATTAGAATATTTTTTTTAAAGGTAGGACAGGGGTTCCTAAACAAGTTACCCTTGGATAGAATTTAGAGGGCTTATAAATTGGATAATAAAATCAGTATACTATTATTTCACTAACTAACTAAAATTAAGTATTTTCTTCAGTTATGAATTGAAGGTAATAATCCACAGAAGTATTAACAAAAACTGTGACCATGATAAAATAGGAAATGTTGATTTTTTATATCACTTAATATTTGCAGATATCTTGAAATATTTTTATTTACTACTTTGAAATTATAGTAGCTATGTGACTTGGCAATAAGTCTTTCATAAAAAAACATTGATGAAGAAGCACGTGTAATATACACCACAAATTTAGTTTTTTAAACATATTTTGATAACTATTGCAATATAATATTTGTGGTTACATGCTTTTTAAAAAATAATTTAAAAATATTTATCTTAAAGTGGTCTGTTGGTATTACCAGACTGCCAAGGGTCTTTAGAACACACATAAGAACGACTGATGTATAGGAAAATGAGGCTGTTTATGTAAGCTCCTTGTCTGGACAAAAGGAATCTGCCATATACTTCTCTTTAGATTATCTAGCATACATCTACCTGGTCTTCTTTTCTTTTTGCATCTCTCCGTTGATAGTTACAGGTAATAGTAGACAGTTAATTGAGGATCAAGATCTTGGATCTATTTGAATCAGAGATGTTTTCACATTTGCAAGGAACAGAAAATTAACCCCAGCTTAAACAGAACAAAAATGAATAGCTCACATTGCAAACCTTGAGATAGAATAACATCAGAAGGGAGGTGTGAAAACTTGGTTTCTGCTTCTCCAACACCTTAGCTCTTCCTTCATTTCTATGTGTGCTTCAACCTCAGGCTGACAGCAAGCGGGCTCCAGTGATTCTGGCCATTGTGTGCAGATACTACAATGTCCAGGGCAAGTAGAAAAGAAGTGTCTTCCTCCATGTTTACTACTTAAAAGCAAGAAAATATTTCTGAGGCCCTCTCGTAATGGTCTCCTTCATGTCTCATTGACCAAGAATAGATCATTTTTCTATTTCTAAACCAATCATTGACAAGGTGACTCTGATCCCATGATTGGCTTTTGAGAGCTGAATGGATATTATAAGCTCAATCTCTAAGACCTACTAGGTGCCCATCTCACTCAATCTCTTTTTACTAGAGACAGCCACTATGATTTTAATTTCAAATGAATAAAATGCAGTGCTTTTATGAGGGTGACAAGTAACAATAAAAATTTAACAGATAAATACAGGATGTTGCAAATCTAAAATATTTACACAACTTCCTTCTCCATTGCACTCAATTCATTTATATTTGGGCAAATACCTTAGTCATTAAAATCTCTAGCCTCTAGATGAGAATGTTTTCACATTCTGAAAACAGGCTGAATTCCTCTGAAAACAATGCCAGGCCTCTTGTTCTCACTTGGCAGACAAATTTTGCTGACAGAGGAGCTTTCCAAATAAGCCAGGTCAAATCTAAGACTCATCATGCATATTGGGTCAGAATTCCCAGTTTTCAATACCATGGAGTGTCTCCAGTTTTCATATACTTTATATAAGTATAATAAATATCTCAGCACTATTAAGGGTGAAAAGAAGTATCCAGATTTAATAGACATAACTGAGATGTAGCTGAAAAGCATTTGAAAATTTAAATTTGAGAATAAAAACCAGGATTTTAATGAAGTCCTATCCCATCATGGACTCCAAACCTCTTCAGTCAGAAAGCAAAGTTTGAAAATTAATGAGAAATATGGTTTACTATGCATAGCTACCTGCATACTTCAATAAAAAAGATAAGAGGTGTGTTTTTAGGAATAAATTAGAGAAACCTCTGTCTTAAAGAAAAGGAAATAGAATGGACACATGAGAAAACATAGAATCAGACAAACAAAAGAAAAATCTCTAATATTTCAACTTAAAATGCATCATCAAATCCATCAGGTTATTAATATGCAGCTAGCATGATAACCAGGCATCAGTATTAAATATGATTATGATTTTTATTCATTCTAAGGTCATTGGTATCAATCTCTCAATAAATCAAGTCAAATTTAGTATATATCAAAGAGCATGATTAATAGTAAGGAGCTACTATCAACTAATAAAAGCCTCCAAATTTCGGTTTGAGACAATCTGAGACTAAGAAAATCCAATGAGAAGAATATTATTTGAAAGATATTTTTAACCTGATGGGAAAAAAGCAGTGAACTAAAATTATACCATCTATTACAATATTTCAAATTCAAACATTCCAGTTCCTTTTGAAAGAAGGGAACTAAAAATGCAACCATCTCTTTAAAGAATGGAAAGCATGAGATACTTTAATCCTTCTATGTCACTTAGTCTCCACTTGAACCTGGAAAGAAGGCAGAACATAGAGCCTTTAAGAAGTTCTGTGGGGGGCGCCTGGGTGGCGCAGTCGGTTAAGCGTCCGACTTCAGCCAGGTCATGATCTCTCGGTCCGGGAGTTCGAGCCCTGCGTCAGGCTCTGGGCTGATGGCTCGGAGCCTGGAGCCTGTTTCCGATTCTGTGTCTCCCTCTCTCTCTGCCCCTCCCCCGTTCATGCTCTGTCTCTCTCTGTCTCTCTCTGTCCCAAAAATAAATAAACGTTGAAAAAAAAAATTAAAAAAAAAAAAAAAAGAAGTTCTGTGGTGGTTTGGGGAAGGTGAAGGCAAAGGGCTATGATGTGAGGAATCAGGAACTCCTTAAAGCAATATTGGCTTTTTTCTAGAAATGATGCCCACAGCATGCAGGGAAATCATGGTAGCTGCACTGAGGGGAAGAAAAACAGCCCAGGTAAGACAAGCTTCAACACATGGGCTTTCTATCCTTCATTTACATCCTTTTTTATGACAGCAAAGGTCCAGAAGCCACCCAGGAACCCCAGGCCCTAAAAGCTGTCCTTTTTGACTGAGACTATTTGAAATACACACATCTGAGATGTTTCTACTTTATTCAGAGAGCTAATTTTACCTGGCAAAACAAATTCATGAAGGTAATATAGTAGCTTAAACTTCTATCTGTTGCAAAACTTTTGAGCCATAGATTTCAATACTTCCTGGATCAAATGATATGGTTAATAATGGAACTATCTAGAAAACCAGAGGGAGTGTTGTTTTTGAGCATGAAAGAATTCTTTACAACAAGGAACAGCAAGGTAAGGTACATTCTTCCAGGGTGTTGTTCAACATGCTCATTGGGAAGAAAATGTAAATGTTCTAATTTATATTTTTATTTATGTTATCCTTTTAAATTCGTTTCATAGTGCATAATTTATAGGGTGCATTTAAGATTTCTAAATAAATACATTTGAGTATATTGTGGTTACATGTGCTATGTTTTGGGGGATTTTTTGTTTTACTTTCCTGATGATGTGCATTATTCCATTCAAACCTTGCCATTTTGATGGCTTACCTATAGTATCTCAATGAGAAAATTTTCCCATTCTAATCCAACTGCTCTGGAGGCCCTGGGCCTTGCTGTTTCTACTCCATTTCAGTAAATGCTTAAGGTCTCAGGCATGTGGTTATAAAGGTTGTTTTCCTTTTTGCATATAATAAACACATGGATGATTGAACTAAGATATCTCCATTTTTCATGAGTTTTCAGTCCAGTAATATTGATCTCTATGACATCTTGCAAGTTACATGTTGAGCAATGGTGAAGTGGTTATGTTTTTTAGAAGCATTGCCTATGAATACTTGGTGCATTTCCTCTTTATTATTATTATTTTCTTGCCTGCTCACTTAAAGACATCAGCTTGAAGTGATAATATTCCCCTGGTAAAGAATCCTTATCCTGTCTTAGCCTAGGAAATACAGTTAAAACCATTCACAGAACTTCAACATTGTAAAACATACATTTAACCATTTTTAGAAAAATCCCAGAGTCAAATTATAAAAGTGTAGCATAGAGATGAATGGAATCCAATTTCTAAAGGACAAAATATATCCTGACAAAGCAACAGGAAAGCTCACTGACTACTCAAAATAGAACACATAGGAATACTAAAAGGGTTATCAAATTCAAATTCTTGTACTGCTGTAATTTTATAAAATATTTTCTATACACTATATTAACAGCTACTTAAACATTTTTTTGTCAGTGGCTTTAGGTTGATGAGAGGGTTAGGATAAATTTAAAAAGAGAAAAGACTGATCTGGGTCATAGTCTTAGTGTTCATCTGGACACTAAGGACATGAGCTCAAAATCCACCTTTCGAATTAGGCTTATAGAGAGAAAAAGAAAAGATAAAGCCTTCTTCTTTGCACTCCTTTTAGTGACAGAGAATGGAGTAAACAGTGTGAGGAGAGAGGGGGGAAATCATCCCGCTACAAAGATTTTCCCCTTTATTTAAAGATAATTGTCGGGGGATCCCTTTACATATGGTCTTTTTATAATCTTAGCATCTGAGGAAATTCAGCTTGGGTTCCTCCCTACCTCCAGTTTCAAGATATTACATAAGTGTAGAAAATCTATAAATGTTACTAAAATTGGTATGACCTGGGGCCACAGGCTTGAGCTTCAAATATGATCACAGCATAGTTTTTTTTTTCCAATGATTAAAATGCAGGCTGATGAATGTATGCCACTCACAAATTTAAATTTTAAACATTCACCTGCATATAGTTATCCAAAGAAAAATATAAGGATATCAACTTACATAACATTGTCAGGCAGCTGGTGATTGTTTTAGCAGAGTGATAAAGGTTTCTTATATTCCCTTTTCTACTCTTGTGTATGTTTTACATTTTTCATAGTAATATGCTTTCTTATTTTTTTTAATGTTTTTATTCTGAAGGAGAGAAAGAGAGAGCACCCACGTGCTCACGTGAGCTGGGGAGGGACAAAGGGAGAGAGATAAAAGAATCTTAAACAGACTCCATGTTCAGCATGAAGCCCAATGTGGGGCTTGATCATACAACCCTGGATCATGACTTGAGCCAAAATCAGGAGTCAGACATTCAATTGAGTGAGTCACCCAGGTGCCCCTACAATAATGTTTTTTTTAAATATTAAATCTCAGGGGCAGTTCTGTGAGTTATTACACTCAATAAGCTGTGCTCCAGAAGAGGCATCAGTTATTCCTTTAGTGAGTTTCACTTCCTGTCTGTTCTCAGAGTGAGAGCAACTCCTTACATGAAGAGCAAATATAGGATACTATGGGATGTGTTTCTCATGCAATATGGATGCCAAATGAAGCCAACATCTTCACGTGACACTCAAGTAAAGACACTCCAGTTAGTTCCAATGCTGGAGATAATTCCGCACATACCTAAGTACTGAAGGAAAAAGGAATAGGAGAGGGTTTCAAGGTGGCATTCTTCAAAAAGATTTTCAAGGGAATTTAACTATAGGTAAGACCACAAATTCCTTTTGGTGAAGCACCATTCCCTGCACGTCCATGCCAATTATCCATAACATGCTTGGTGTCATTCTTCCAGAAGCCCAAGAGGTTAAGAATCTCATTAATCTCCATTATTATTAGTCTGGCCACATAATGCCCCCACAATGTCACTTTTAAAAACTTATTCTGGACAGTCCACAGCTATTGTTTCCAGGATCCTAAGGGTCTTCAACCCTCCTTTTCTTCCAAGTAATTCAAATCCCTTCTTCCCAAGAAATTCCCTCACTCTAATTGAATCTTGTAACCACTAACAGTACTTTTGAGACTGTCTTGTTTATTGATGGTTGAAGAAAAGGAAGAAAATTGAAAGGATGGGAGGACACCAGATCTGTGCTTTATAGTTTTCAGAGTCTGAAAACAATCTCCTGTTTCTTTCCTGGAGCAAAGCCTTAGGACTGAAATAACTAATGAGGCTCCAGGGTTCATTTGAATTAAGAGTAAACAAAATTATTCTTTAATCTCTGCAGTGAACCCAGCCATTTCAAATCCAAATTGGCTTCAACTATTAAGAGGAGACAAATGGAACAACAGAATCAGAGAAGCAGACTTAGGGTCATCAAATGTGGCTCCCCAAGGATGCAGCCTGAAGATGACTAAGAGCTTCTGGGATGTAGAGAGGCTTGTCCTAAAAATCCATGACCAAAATGCTAATATTTGTGTGTAAACAGTCCATTCTAATTCAGTTCAAGACATTATTTTATGTTGTACCTAAAAGAAGCCAAGATGTGAAGGAGGAACAGATTTCAGCACATAATGGGATTGGACATACCCTTTGTAGCTTGTTTATTTTATTTCCATGGGCTTCCTTCTCCTTGCCAAGTTATTTTGACTACTGAGATATCTTGGGTTGATACTTATGATGAATTTCTTTAGAACCAGTTTTCATCTTGATGAAATGTATGCCTGTTTTTGTCTACATAGACCTACTTTAAAATCCCAAAACATCTGTCACTTACTAGGTGTCATCTTAATTTATTACTTAACCCCTCTTTATTGTTAAAACAGAGACTAACATACATACACCAAAGTTTGCTAGCAGGCTTAATTTGAAGAATACTTGTGAAGGGATTTAACTCATAGCACTCAGGAAATCTTCCCCATCCTACCTTTAACACTTTAATTCATAAGGCATCAGAATCTATCCTCCAGCCTCACCTCAATTTCCTTAAATTTTTTAAATGTAATTTGAAAAATGAGAGGTCTTATATCAATACAATTTTATTACAGGAAAAATTACTAGGGGACCTAGCTGAGCCTAAAGAAAATAAATCCATGGGGTAAAAGAAACATGGGCTTTATTTCTCTGGATCCAAAACAACCAGGCAGTTGGATTAATTTAACCATACATTAAATCAAGTCAATAAAAAAATCATTAGCCAAGGAGTTTGTTGAGTGGTTGTTTGGAGTCATCTCATCAAAAGAATTCCAAGCAGAAGGGTGTGTGTGTGTGT
The DNA here is from genome assembly GCF_018350175.1 of Felis catus. Taxonomy (NCBI): domain Eukaryota; kingdom Metazoa; phylum Chordata; class Mammalia; order Carnivora; family Felidae; genus Felis; species Felis catus. The sequence goes on along the minus strand of NC_058380.1, from coordinate 33,773,634 downwards.
GTGTGTGTGTGTGTGTGTGTGTGAATATCGCACCTTTATCTTTTCGCTTCTTTCTATACTGTGTTCTCTTGTGTTTTGGAAGGAGGGGGAGTGTGAAAATTGTAAAATAATATAAGCTCATTGTAACACAAATAAGCAAAGCAAAAATATGTAAAGTCAAAAATAAAATCTCCATCTTACTCAGGCATACTCCTTAGAAGAGTCATAGTAATATTGTGGTGTGTTTCCTACAATACTTTGTACACATCTTTTAAATCTATTTTTTAACTTAGCAACATGTTTTGATCATCTTTTCAAGTCAATGTGTGAAGAACTACCTCATCCATTTTAACTGCAATGAGTACTACATTTTAAATATACCCTGAAATATTTAACCAGTCTCCTGATTGATGGACATTACCTTACTCTTCTTGATGAAGTTCTACCAAATCACTCATTCTACGGGCTTCTGTGTCAGAAGAAAAGTAGGAATATTCTTGCCAAGAGAACATCACTGGGTCTCTGGGAACTAGGAGGCTCCAGTGACACATTATACACCTAAAAAAGTGAAAAGTCTCACTGGACAATGTGAGATCTGCAAGGTGCATTTTTATGGGCTAACCAACATTACCACGTGCTTGATAATTTTTGGAAACATCTCAAAATTCTGTTAAATTTACTATATATTATCTTTAGCTCTCAAATGTGTTTGTAATCTGGCTCCTGCTCTGTCTCAGTTTTCACCCCTTCCCCGTGGGCTCCCAAGCTGCAGCCATCCAGACTGCTGGCTGCCATGCACAGAGGCCATATTTCACCCCACCTTGCATCTACATATTATATGCTTTTTGCCAAAAAAACCCCTTCCCCTAGTCTTCCCCTATGAAACATTCCATATCCAAAGTCTTTGATTATTGTTTCCTTTGTCAATCTCTTCCTTTTCCTCCTCTCGTAGCACCTCATTAAACAGCTGTTTTCTCTTCACTTTCATTGCACCATGGACACTTCTCAGACAATGTACTTCTTGTATTCTATTGTAATAATGTGTTTAAGTTTGTCTTCTTCTCTGCAGAATGGGATTCTTGAGAGCAGAAACTGCTTCACAAGTGTTTAGCCTAGTGGCTGGCCCAGAGAAGAAACTGCCTGGATGGCAGGTAACTTGACTCAAAAGGCAGCTAGCTACCTAGAAATCTTCTCATCCTGCATAGGCTATATATCACAGAAGCTGGCAGAGTATTCCTATGGTCTGGAAGTGCACATGGACATTTTTATATGATTATTATTTCAGAAGTTGCCTTTTTTGCTCAAGGTGCCTTCACACTGAGAATTATGTCACCCATCCGTTACTGTACATAGTTCCCACTGCTAAATAATGCTCAACAATGTATTGTAGCATCCAGCACAATAGCAAGTTCCATATGGCTCCTCACACATTTACTTTTACATTTATTGGCAATTTAGAATGGCATTGTTCATTATATTTCAGATGTCAGCCCGGCTGGAGCCTATCCAAGGATGTGTACTTAGACAGTCAGAAAGTGAAAGGCTGACATTGGGCATGACTCATTACTGTGCAATAGATGTGAGAGAGCATTTCAGGGGAAAATCAGCTTTAATCAGTGTCAGTAGATGTCATGTGTTTTTTTCCAGCACTGATAACAATGTATCAGTTCAGAAATGACAGCTGCCGGACACAAGCCATTGTGTCATTTATGCTTTTCCATACCACCAGGCTCCAAATTCTAGTCATTGATCTAATTTGCATCTGTTTTTGGAGGACCAACAGTAATAATTACAAACATAAAAGACAAGCATCCTTTCTAAAGAAATTAAGTGTGGGATTATCCTAACTGTAACTGTACACTGGCCTTTGCTTTCAGAGGGAAGGCTTTCTGCCTTTCTTCTTACCTGAACATTACATGGACAAAGTAAGATTTCTCCATTTCTGGAGATACTCCTAAAGTTAACACCTTATGCATTTTCTAATAGTTTATCTTATTTAAGTTTTGTATAGCCCTGTAAGGTAGATCAATATCATCATCTCTGTTTTGCAGTTGATAGCTGAGGTTCAATAAAGTTAATAATCAAATGGTGTGTCCCAGTGAGAATCAATGAAAGAGTCAGGAGGATTCAAACCAAGGTATTCTGCCTCCATGGATTTCCAGAGGAGTATTCATGACAGGAAAATTCTGGGTCACATAATTCAAGAATCCAAACTGCAAATACCCAAAGGGCTCTAGATTAGAGTAGTAATCAAAGTAAAATTGAAAGAGGACAACATTCCTTGAGTATTCCATTTTCTTAACATAAGCCTAATATTTCTGGCATCTTAAAATAACCCAAGAAATAGAAGCCATCTCTACCTTCCCACAAGTTGCCACAGAAGTTCTTTGACAAAGTATCAAGAACTATATATTTTGTCTATTTTGTGGCTGCCATAGAAATATACCTATTCAATTCCTATCAGATTAGTTTTATTGGTAGTTTCCCAGAAGGAAAAGTCTAAGGGTATATCTGTTTATAATATGCCTTTGCAAATAGATAATCAAGCATTTCTTCTGATGCTGCAGAATGTGAACAAAGCCATTTTTTTTCCTCAAGAGATAAATCCTTTGAGGAAGCCACTAGGTAGACAAACACCTGCAGAATTCTGATGACATGCTACCATATCCTTGCTCCTAGGATACCTAGTATGAGGTCCTTTTTTCTCTCTTCCTTATAACTTCCTTTCCCTCTCTTCCTATGCCTTAGTAACTCTGAGAAATGGGAAATCTGAAAGCCATGGTTGTTCCAATTTACTGGGATTTTTAAAGACTGCTTCATGATATCCCTAGGGGTCTTCAACTATGTAGCTGATGGATTTCAGGCCATCTCAGACTGGTATAGCTCCTTGCTTTCCAGAGTCACTTTGAAATGCAATAAGTAATTCCTGAGCACTTTGGCAAAAACTTGATCCTCACTAGGAGACAACATGGGTTAAAAACCTACTCTTACAAAGGCACGGCACACCTTTTTTTTGTTTGTTTGTATTAAAAGAGGATTAGGAGTCAAGCAGATCGAGGTAAGCTTATACATAGAGTTGCTTCCCTTCAGCAAAATATTTGACAAGGTGGATATTCTTGGTATTTTTTAACAATATGGAATATTATCCACTAGGTGATAATATAGTTAGTATATGCATAGCCTGTTAAGTAATTTTACCAAATAGTTTGATTATGGTGTTGGAAGAAAGCTTAGTGTATGTTGTCTATCTCAGAGCAATGTTATACCATTCCTGTTTTTTATTTGTTAACCTATTTCTTTCTGGCAATAACAAATGCTTCCAGGTTTATTAGATTTTCAGAAAGTCATTTTCATGAGCTTGAAAATTGTTAAATTATTTTGAAGTTATACTTTAAAATATGTATTAGTGAGAATTGACTAACTAATGGTAATAATTTAATAATTACAAGAGATGGCTTCTTATGAGGTAATGAAATAAGAAGTGTGCTGAATAAATGGCTGATATTCAGTTGATTTTTAAATAAAGTATTCGAATTGGTTGTAAGAGAGTGTGTTTAAAATATATAAAAATAATTAAATCCCTATATAGCTCGTGGCACTCCTGGTAAAGTTTTCAACTGAAGACAACAAAACTTGGCCATTTCTTTCCAGAGAACATGAAAACAGTCGACCAGTGAGAGGGTCACATGACTGATTATATCTGATTGAATGTGAGCAGAAATATATTTCACTCTTAGGACAAAGGAGTTAAGAAGTGAATATTCTTTCTCCATCTTTTCTTTCCAATCCCATGACTCTGATGAGCATAAGCATGAAAATCTTGAAAGCTTCATTATTATGATGAGTGGAACATGAAGATGTTTGGGACCTGGGTCCCTGAATCATTAGGTAAAGAAATGCCTATTGAACTGGAACTGCTATCAAACTGTCAAGTGTATGTTAAATTTTGTTGTATGACGTCATTGAAATTTTATTTTGTTATGTTTTGCTTTCATCAGTGTTGATGTTACTCTAATACAGGCTAAATCTCTGTGAAAGTCATTGCTTAGCTCATTAAAATGGGCCAGTTTTGGGGTGCTTGGGTGGCTCAGTAGTTAAGTGTTTGACTTCAGCTCAGGTCATTATCTTGTAGTTCGTGAGTTCTAGCCCCACATCAGACTCTCTGCTGACAGCCCAGAGCCTGGAGTGTACTTCATATTCTGTGTCTCCCTGTCTCTCTGCCCCTCCCTCACTCACTTTCTGTCTCTTTCTCTCTTTCAAAAGTAAATAAACATTTAAAAAATTAAAATGAGTTAATCTGATAGTATCTTGAGTTCTAGATTTAGTGGTCTGTTTGTGACAAGCTCTGGCTGGTGGCAATTCTTTTCCCATCCGCTAGAAAACGGATGACCCTGGGGCGCCTGGGTGGCTCAGTTGGTTAAGCGTCCAACTTCAGCTCAGGTCACGATCTCGCTGTCCGTGAGTTCGAGCCCAGCGTCGGGCTCTGGGCCGATGGCTCAGAGCCTGGAGCCTGCTTCCAAGTCTGTGTCTCCCTCTCTCTCTGCCTCTCCCCCGTTCATGCTCTGTCTCTCTCTGTCTCAAAAATAAATAAATTTTAAAAAAAATAAAAAAAGAAAGAAAGAAAGAAAGAAAACAGATGACCCAGTGTCTGGAAGGTAAAGATTGCCAGAACAACTGTCCCGTATTCTTCTTTTTTGTTTCCTCTTTACTAGCTGCATAAATATTAGGAGAATAAAACCAGTTCATATTTTCTTTTGGGCCAAAACCTTTTTCACTGATTTGGAGACTTTGGGCAAACAGATGTTAAGTTCTAGAAATACAAGTTATAAGTGAGTGTCAAGTTGTCCCAACTGAATCATTTTCTTACTATACCATGGCATACAAAGCCAGCATAAGCATATATTAAATATTTCATCAAAAACTTGGATGGTGATAAAAAAAAAGTGTGTGTTTTTAAAATTTGTGATAGAAACAAAGATGAAAGGGAAGGCTAATAAAGTAGATGAAAGACTATGTCATTTGCTTTCATGCTTCCAAGCTATTGCCTATGTTATTTATTTGGCCTGAAATTTTCTTGTTCTTTTTCATTTAGCTAACTCATATGCATCTTTCAAAATTCATATCAACTGTCACTTCCTCCAGGAAGCCTTCTGTTTTCTTACCAATAGATGATTGAAATGCTTTTATTTGTATTTTCTTAGTGCTTTGCACTTACATATAGCCCTATAAGTCGTTGACTTTATTTTCTTATTTTTTGTCTAGTAATGTCTAATTTTTCTTGTGATAGAATTTTCTTATTTAACTCTGTATGTTCAAAGTCTAGCACAGAGCCTAGCACTTTGTTTTACTTATATCCTGTCATGTTCTAACAATATTAGGAAATGAATGAGCAAATCAGGACATTTTTAAATATCAATATTCACAAATGATAAGCTCAAGTAACCAAGATAAAGTAAAAGTAGCAAAGTTCTGAATTTTTAAAAAATAGATACAAACCAAATAAAAACAACAACAAGCAAAAACACCCTGTATTGAAAATAAAGATCACAGAATTCACAGATTCACAAAAATTAATGTAAAAAGAATCTGAAGTGTTAGAGAACCAGAAGCTTCAAGGGAATCAACAAATAGATGTTGCATAAATAGAAGTAGAGGATCCTGATCAGTGCAGAGAACAATGCTGTATGTTCTGTCAGATGAAGGCACATCTACAATATTCTTTACAATGATAGGTACTATCATTGCTCAAGAGAAACTGGAGGATGCCCAGGAGACAATGACCAAGATAGTGACCCTGGTAGATCTAGGATTTTTTAAAAGAATACCTTTCAATTATCTGAAGGATCTCATGCATAAAAAGAGGTTGAATTACTTCACTAATGCTGGAAGCACAAACTGGGACAAATATACAAAGGTGCAGGAGATAAGTTGTGTGGTCTAATAATAAAGCTTTTCAAAAATATCAAAGGCTATTTGGGTCAAGTTGTGGAGTTTGAGCAAAGACTGAATGACTTTTCATCAGAGTTGTGATAGAAGAGATTCTGCATTAGGAAGAAGGTAAACCAGTTACCTTTATAACTAAATATTCTAGATTGGCTATGATGAATCAGACCAATCATAAGTTATTTCAGTATGTGCAAAAAATTGTTCTTTCTTTCCTGACACTTTTTACATCCTTTCCCTCCTTCTCATCCACCTTTGCTCCCTTCTTATTACTTCCCTCTTTTCTGTACTCTTCCTTCTCATTAATACTTACTAGCAACTACTCTAGGTCAGGCAATGTAGTAAGCACTATTATTTCAACAATGAACAAGTTAGACAAGGTTGCTGCTTTTACAGAGTTCAGTCTACTGTGAGGTATAAACAGGTAAACAAATAAACACAATAAATATCATGAAAGATTATGATAGGAGATTTGCAGAGTTCTCTGGGGGCACTTAGGAGTACCAGACATAGAGTGTTTAAAGGGAAAGACATTGAATTTGTAGGTCTCTTGGAGGGAAGCTTAGCCTTGCTGGTAGAATTGCATGCAGACCCAGTTCAAGCCGCATTCAGCTGGTTCTGTGTATTGACTTTTTTCCAAGATGCTCCGAACATTCTCCAAATTAGTTTCTTTAATCATCAAATATCTCTGTAAGAGTGATACACATAATATCCTTTTACATCCATCTGAAAATTATCAATGCAGGTGTTCTGTGCTGGGCAAGTGGGTTGAGAAAGAAAGAAAAACAGAGAGGAGGGGAGGGAGAGGTAGGGTAGGATAAAGAGAGGAGGATTAACCAAGTCACCCAGAGACATTGCCTCTTGTGATGAGAAAGATTTTAATTTCAGGGCTTGGTGTAAACTAGGCCTTGAATATGTAATGGCTAACATGATTGCCTACCAAGCCACTGTCAATGCAGAGTTGAAAATCATTACTGTAAATTGCTTTGGGATACCTTGAGCATGAAAAATGCAATAAAAAACAAAACCTATTTTGCAAAGAAAGTGGTAAAATTGTAGTCCTCCTTACATAAGGGAGACACCATAGAGAATATCTTGATACTTCCCATGGGGAGTAGTGATATCTGTTGAAAGAAGAGGGGAAACAACATTAAAATAGCTTACTTTCTTTCCCAGAAACAACAAGAAACTAATTAACTGAGCTGGTCTCAATACACTGACCTTTATTATTTGTTGTCTATTAAGATGTTTCCACCAGAAGCCAGTAGTGACACATGCTAATTGCATCCTATTTGTATTGACTATCATGCCCCCTATAATGATCATTTGTTTCTACAAAATTGCCACATGTCGACACTTCAACCAAAGAGTCCAGTTAAGCCACGTGTGACCTCCAGTACACATAATTTGGGGTGGTTTTCATTCTTTAAGTCTGTCAAAGAAAGGCAAGAAATCTGGCCAGCACAACTGGAAATGACATTAATTTAGTACTGAAAATGTATTACAGATGTTCATCTCCTCCCACACCCAGAGCTTAACCTTTCTTATGCTGCTATAAAATACCTTATTCTAGCATAATGGCATTGCCACCTTACTGACAGAAGACTGCTAATGAAATAATTTTCTTAAAAATGTTGATTTTAATTGGTCATGAGAAATAGATACTATGTCTTCTGAGAACAAAATCTTTACTAGGAACCATGATTGTCCTAGGATTATTTCAAATCAAAATGCATAATGTCATCTATGAGTATGATATTTGGTATAATGGAGAAATCAGTAGGTAAGGTTTCGAGGGTACTGGATTCCAGTTCTGGCTATGACACCAAATAAATGAGAGATATTGAGCAATATAGTTTTTTTATATGTTTTCTCACTTATAAAATGCAGATAATCTATAAGTGACCTTCACATTTTCTTTATCTCAGACTCTTGAACTTGGAGCTCGGTGAACTTTCTTTATAGCACTTATCAAAGTTGTATTTGTAGTATCATTATGTGATTATTTAATTAATGACTTTCCCCCACCCCACTGATGCTCCATGAGAACAAGGATCATGTCTAATTTTGTTCAATATTTCATCTCTGGCTCCTAGCACAAAGTCTGGCACACATTGGTATTCAATGAATACTCCTTGAATGAATGAATAGATGAGCAATATTTAGAAAGGATGCTATTATTTTAAATTTATTTATTTATATATTTGTTTGTTTATTTTGAGAGAGAGAGAGAGAGAGAATGGAGGAGGAGCAGAGATAGAGAATGAGAGAGAGAATCTCAAGTGGATTCCACACCCAGTGTAGAGCCCGACACAGATTATCACTCCTATGACCCTGAGATCATGACCTGAACTGAAATCAAGAGTCAGATCCTTAACCAAATGAACCACCCAGGCATTCCAATGCTTTTATTTTAGGATTCCTAAAAACAGTATTGCCTCAAGAAGACTTACTGAATAGCCCAATCTCTACATGACTTCTCTGAATTCCAGGGTAACTTACCTATGTCTGTCTTAAAGAGTTTATAACAGAGGTGCCTGGGTGGCTCAGTTGAGCCTCCGACTTCGGCTCAGGTCATGATCTCACAGTCCGTGAGTTCGAGCCCTGCGTCAGGCTCTGTGCTGACAGCCTGGAGCCTGCTTCGGATTCTGTGTCTCCCTCTCTCTCTGACCCTTCCTTGTTCATGCTTTGTCTGTCTCTTACTCAAAAATAAATAAACATTTAAAAAGGTTAAAAAAAAGAGTTTATAACATCTTGCATTATAATTATTTAGAGTCATGAAAGATGCCGTGAATAACTGCACATTGCCTTATACACAATAGGAACTCAATAAATATGTGTTGAATGTGAGACTCTACATCCTTACTTATCTTTATATCCCAAGGCTGGTAGATGCTTAATAGTGTTTGTTAAATTAAAGATGGTGGCATTTCACTTGCTTGCAAGAAATATTCAGATTTTAAGTAACAGAAAGCTTAATGCAAACAGGTTTGATCAATAAAGACATACTTTATGATTCATATAACTGAAAAGCCCAGAGTTAATGCAATCACTGAAGTCCTAACTATCTCTTCTCTCTACCTTCCTTTTCCCCCTTGCTGATAGTGACTGCTCCTAGGATAGCTGCAAGCAGCTTCCTAGAACTGTATTTATTTCTTGTAATAGTGCTTACTATGTATCAGACACTGTTTTCAGTGCTTAAGAAGTACTAGCTCATGTAGTCTTCTGAAACAACTCTATAACTAGTAATGATTAATATTCCCATTTTACACACAAGAACACTGAGGAAAAGAGAGATTGAATAACTTGCCCGAAGTCATACAACTGCAGTAGCCATGATTTCAACCCAGTAAATTTGTCTCCAGAGTGTCTGTTCCCAAACACTGTATTTCCTTATTCAGAAACATAAAGAAAGCTTCTCTCTTATTAAGATCCTATGAATAAAGTGGAAACACCTTTCCCTGAAGACCCAAGCCAATATGTCTTTGTATCTCATTGGCTTGACTGAGTTAAGTTTTCATTCTAGTATCTCCTTGTAGCCAGTGGTAGAGACATGAGGATTGGCTTAAATCTATTAGAAGCAAATTCTGGAGCTGAGTGGCCTAAATATCTTATGCCCTGAACAGGGCAGGATAGATATTCAAGTAAATTCCTTGGTACTGTTACCATGGATCTGAATGAGGATTATTTTTTTTGGGTGAACAAAAAAGATCACATGTCCACTGTGACTGGTACATCCCAAAAGATGCAATTTTTTAATGTTTATTTATTTTTTTTGAGAAAGAGAGAGAGAGTACAAGCAGGGGAGGGGCAGAGAGAGAGGGAAACAGAATGTCAAGCAGGCTCTGCACTGTCAGCACAGAGCCCAATGTAAGGCTCAAACCCACAGATCATTAGGTGAAATCAAGATTCAAGTGCTTAACCAACTGAACCACCCAGGTGACTTCCAAAAGATATGTTAAAAAGAGTTACATATGAAAATAAATAAATAAATAAATAAATAAATAAATAAATAAATAAATAAATAAATAAATAAAAGAGTTACATATGGGGTGCCTGGGTGGCTCAGTAGGTTGAGCATCTGACTTTGGCTCAGGTCATGATCTCACAGTTTGTGAGTTCAAGCCCCATGTCAGGCTCTGTGCTGACAGCTCTGGGGCCTGCTTCAGATTCTGTGTCTCCCTCTCTCTCTGCCCCTCCCCCACTGTGTCCTGTCTCTGTCTCTCTGTCTCAAAAATAAAATACAAAAAAAATTTTAAAAAGAGTTACCTATCAAAACTTCTCTATCTTCAAGGAATAAATGGAATCCTAGCTAAATCTATTGAAAAATGGGAATTTTTGTACTCTATAAACTATAGAAAACTTATGAAAGATTGAAGAGAACAGAAAGAAATTGAAAAATATTCCATACTCATGGATTGGAAGAACAAACATTGTTGAAATGTCTATACTACCCAAAGCAATCTACACATTTAATGCAATCCCTGTTAGAATACGACCAGATTCTTCTGAAAGCTAAAACAAACAGCTCTAAAATTTGTATGGAACCAAAAAAGACCTTGAAGAGCCAAAGAAATCCTGAAAATGAGAAACAAAACTGGAGGTATTACGATTCTAGATTTCAAGCTATATTACAAATCTGTAATCATCCAGACATTATGGTACTGACACAAAAATAGACACATATATAAATAGAACAGAATAGAAAACCCAGAAATGGACCTGCAACTATATGGTCAACTCATCTTTTTTTTTCAATATGTGAAATTTATTGTCAAATTGGTTTCCATACAACACCCAGTGCTCATCCCAAAAGGTGCCTTCCTCAATACCCATCACCCACGCTCCCCTCCCTCCCACCCCCCATCAACCCTCATGGTCAACTCATCTTTGACAAAGCAGGAAAGAATATGCAATAGAAAAAAGATAGTCTCTTCATCAAATGGCGTTGGGAAAACTGGATGGTGACATGCAGAAGAATGAAACTGGACTCTTTCTTATACCATACACAAAAATAAATTCAAAATGGATGAAAGACCTAAATATGTGACAGGAAAGCATCAAAATCCTAAAGGAGAACATAGAGCAAACTCTTTGACCTCGACTGTACCAACTTCTTATTAGACACATTCCAGAAGGCAAGGGAAACAAAAGCAAACATGAACTATTAGAACCTCATCAAGAGAAAAAGCTTCTGCACAAGAAAAATATGGGGAACTAGGTTCTACTTATATAAATTGGTTAGAAAAGAGCTTAGGGCAGAAAGCCACCACCACAAAACAAAAACACCTGAGGTTAGCTAGATTGATATTGTAATGGGATCATGAGTAACTTGTTAGATCACCTGCAGGAAGTTACTTTCCATCTGACACCAATGTATACTTTGATCACAAACTCCATTTGTTCCCCAGACCCTTTGTTTCTTAAACACAGAAATTACTCATTACTGTCTGATTTTTTTCTCCACATTCACATGTGTAAAATTGTGTTTTCTTCACATACACCACGTGGGTAATATCTTGTGAGCTCAATAAATATGGAGACGAAACCCCTGTTTGGGGCTCTTGTCTCCTCCCAGACATTAGCCTCCCTCATATTCAATTCTGCATCTACTCTCTTTCTGGACAAGAGAGAACTCTGGACTCATAGTCTGTGACAGAAAAGGAAACAATCAACAAAACTAAAGGGAAGCCTACAGAATGGGAGAAGATATTTTCAAATGACATATTGGATAAAGGGATAGTATCAAAACTCTATAAAGAACCTAGCAAACTCAACCTCCCCCCCAATAACCAACCCAGTTAAGAAACGAGCAGAAGACATGCATAGACAATTTCCAAAGAAGATATTCAGATGGCTAAAAGACACATGAAAAGATGCCTAACATCACTGATCATCAGAGAAATACAAATCAAAACCATGATTAGATACCACTTCACACAATTCAGAATAACTAAAATTAACAATACAAGAAACAACAGGTATTGGTGAGGATATAGAGAAAGGGGAACCCTCTTGCACTGTTAGTGGGAATGAAAACTGGTGCAGCCACTCTGGAGAACAGTATGGAGGTTCCTCAAAAAACTAAAAATAGAACTACCCAATGATCCAGAAATTGTGCTATCAGATATTTACCCAAAGGATACAAAAATACATATTTGAAGAGGTACATGCACCCTGATGTTTGTAGCAGCATTATCAACAATAGTCAAACTATGCAGAGAGCCCAAATGTCCATTGACTGATGAAGGGATAAAGATGTGGTATAGATAGATAGATAGATAGATAAAGGAATATTACTTAGCCATCAAGAAGAATGAAGTCTTGGGACGCCTGGGTGGCTCAGTTGGTTAAGAGTCCAACTTTAGCTCAGGTCATGATCTGGTGGGCCATGGGTTCAGGCACCACACTGGGCTCTGCGCTGACAGCTAAGAAACTGGAGCCTGCTTGAGATTCTGTGTTTCCCTCTCTCTGCTCCTCCCCTGCTCACACTCTGTCTCTCTCTCCCTCTCAAAAATAAATAAACATTAAAAATTTTTTTTAAAAGAATGAAACCTTGCCATTTGCATTGACATGGATAGAGCTAGAGTGTATGGCACTAAGTGAAATAAGCCAATCAGAGAAAAACAAATACAATATGATTTCATTCATATGTGAAATTTCAGAAACAAAACAGATGAACACATGTGTGGGGGAGAAGAAAGAAAAACCACAAGAAACTCTTAATGATATGAGAACAAACTGAGGATTGATGGAGGGAGGGAGATGGGAGATGGGCTAGATGGGTGATGGATACTAAAGAAGGACACTTGTGATGTGTGGTGTTGTATGTAAGTGATGAATCACTGAATTCCAAAACCAATAAAGAAATAGGAATTTTAGTTTGTTGAACTATTTTGTAACCTTGATCAGAGGAAGTCAATGTTCATAGTGGTCAAATCTAATTGATTATACTAACAAGGTGAACAAAGAGATTTATTCGATTAAACTTTAGAATTGTTATTGTTCTATAACTTTCTATAATTGAGTTATAAAAATAGCTGGTTCTTTGTTTAAGAAAGCTCAAACGGTATATTGACTGAGATCAGGTCTGCAAGTCAATATGGCAAGTAAATATTTAAATAAAGTCATCTGATATCTAGTTATAGTTTGATAAAACTGAAGAGGAGAAAATCATTGAGCAAGGAAATCAACATATATCTGCACTTAAAAAAAAAGACGGTATTCTAGTAAGTTTATAAACTTATACCTCCAAATTGGATCCTCTCCACACAATCTAGAATGCACCCGAACTTCCAAAATGCTTATTTGAAAATATAAGAGATCTGGATTAAAAAATAGCTGAACTGAGCTGAAAACCAGATGCTTGCAGCTCAGCTGAAATTTCTGGCGTAAATTAATTGTGGACAAAAACAACATTTTAGAAACTCTGATGTCAGTGAGCTAATGGGCAGCTCCAGACAAAGACTGGAGAAGAAAAGCATTGTTATTTGAGGATGGTAATAGAAATAATTATCTGTGTGCCAGGAAAAAAAAATAGCACTAAAAGCCATGATGAGTCCATAGAATCAATCAACAAAAGAAATTTTGTAGAATTATTTGACCTAATTACAACTGAAGATATATCGGGTGTTTTTGTAAATGTCTTAAGGATGTAACATTCGCCACAAAATGAGCTATATCATTAATAGGTCATGCAATATAAAACCTGGAGCCCAAAAGAACCTAGAGAGAATGGGAAACTTGCAAATGAAGCACTAATAATAAAATGATAAAATCAGCCATAAAGAATTAAGACACACTGAAGAAAGTAGGAAAAAAAGAGAATTTGAGGTTCTGAGTGTGCAAAATTAAAATATAATAAAATAAATGCAGAACCAAAAATGAGTATTGTGTGAAAGAACATTCTAACTCTAAATTCAGTTTAGATTATCAGCTTCATCATTCAATTATCCCTGATTTATTTAGCATCTATGCAGATGACAAAAGAAAAAGGAATTAAAACTATTGTCTAACAGTGATTAGCAAGATATTATTCCTGACCCCAAAGGATTATTTTAATCAATAATCGTTTTATATCCTAGATATTTGGGGGTATACAACTACATTCAAGACATGACTTGTGATAGGGACAGTCATGTCAAAACCATATTTCACCATAATCTCTGTCGGGCGAATGCACCTTTTTGGAAAGCCCGTATCCTGGCAACCCCAAAACATCTGTTTTCTCTGATACTGCTCATGGGTTGTTGAGTGTTGTCTGAGAAAATGTAAGTCAGTTCCCTTACATATTTGTAATTTCAAAACTCAACTTGTTCTTTAGGGCTGCTTAAGGATTACTTACACATCTCTCTTTTGTTCTCTTTGCAATCCCACCTTTCACTGCTCCAAATTTTACCATTTTTCTTAAGGTCTGTTCTTTTTATTGTTTTCTATGTTCTTCCCCCTCTCTCATGATAATGTGGCTTCCTACTTCCCAGCCATAAACTGACAATACTCTCCCATGTACCACTTATCTACATTCATATTTTTGCCTGTTCTTTGTCTTCCTCCTTATCTTAGAAGGGAAGAGGGAGTGGTGGAAATTCCTTCTGCTGTCCAAATTTCATCCCTCAGTTATACTTTGGAATATACTCTCTTTTATCACCATTTTTTTTACTGTTTATTTATTTTTGAGAGACAAAGAGACAGAGTGCGAGTGAGGGGAGGGGCAGAGAGAGAGGGAGACACAGAATTTGAAGCAGTCTCCAGGCTCTGAGCTGTCAGTGCAGAGCCTGACATGGAGCTTGAACCCACGAACTGTGTCACAATCAAATTTAACTTGATGAACTATTCTGTATTTATTTTCTTTCTCCTTTGCTTATTTTTTTCTTAGGCTCAAATCTCTCTCTAAGAAAATGTTGATTCTTCCTCCATAACAAGTCACCATCCTTCTCTTCTCTGCACAACCAGACTTTAAAGTTTTTGTCTAAAGCAGGATTTCTCAACTTTGGTACTAGATATTTTAAGCCAAATAATATTTTTGCGATGGGAGCTGTCCTGTATTATAGATTAGCATTCCTAGCCTCCGCCTGCTAGACATCAGTAGCACTTCTCCAGTTGTGATAACCAAAAATGTCCCCAGACATTGCCAACTGTCTCTTGGAGGACAAAGTCATGCCTGGTTGAGAATCACTGTTCTAAAGTTACAATCTCCATTTGTTTACATCCCAATTGTTATTCAGCTCAGTACAGTAACTTCTGCTCTGACAACCCTATGCAAACTGCTCAATTACAGAACATCCTTATCCTAATGGCCAAATCTAATGGTTTGTTTTCAGTCTCATTTTTTTTTTTTTTTTTGGAAATATGATCTTGTCAACAGTCTCTTCTTACTGGTAACTCTTCTTCAATGGCTTGTGGATCACTCTTTGAGTTCTTCTTCAGTCTCTTTTTCTGGTTCCCCTTCTTATACCCTACTTTAAAGTTTGGCATCGTCATTTTCTCAGTTAAGTCTTATGCCCATTCTATGACTCTAACTAACCAAATGCAGCTAGGTCAATGACTCCACAAACTTAACTGTGTCCCAGAACTGTTTTTATGAACTCTAAACATGAATTGATAGCTATCAAGGTGTTAATTTCCAGTTATATCCCAAATGCACTTAAAAATTAAACATGTCCAGCTGGACTTCTTGGGGTACATATTCTAAAATCAGATTTTTTTGGTGTTTACCACCTTAGTTTAATATAGCACCATCCACTAGTTAGTTGTCAGCTAAGCTAGCACTTTACAGTCAATATAAACTCTTCCATCATTCTGAATTCCTAAAACTGTCAGTCACTGAATCCCATCCGTTCCAGTTCTGAATTTTACTTTTCTTTACTCACTTTTCTCCTTTCATTCCTATAAACATTATCCCAATTCAAATAATATTACATTTTACCTGGACTCATGCCTTTAAACTTACCTCTAATTCATCATATTCATTGTCAGTGTCTTTAAAATACATATCTGATCTTGCCACATCCATGTTTTTAAGGCTGTCAGTGTTTCTCACTATCTATACCCGTATTTTTTCAAACTGTGGTACTCATAACATTTGGCGACACAGAAAATGGTTTTAGTAGAGAGGGAAGCAAACCATAGAACAGACTCTTAACTATAGAGAAAAAACTGAGGGTTGCTGGAGGGGAGGGGGGTGGCGGGATGGGCTAAATGAGTGATGAGTATTAAGGAGGAGATGTGTTGTGATGAGCACTGGGTGTTGTATGTAAGTGATGGATCACTAAATTCTACCCCATAAACCAATACTGTACTATATATATAACTAACTTGAATTTAAATAAAAACTTAGAAGAAAAAAAAAGAAGAAGGTGGTTTTAGGTGATGTGTATTTTTTTTCTTTAAAAAGTTTTGCACTTACTGTGATTTGTATTAGGAAAAGACACATATCATAGCTAGCACATCAAATTGGTGATTTAATGGACATTATGTGAATAAGGCTAAATAAAAACACGGTGACTATTTAAAATCACTTTAAGGGAAAGAATAAAGTAAATAATAGTACATAGTGATGACAAAAGTTGTATAGGTGGTATATAAATGTCTGAAGTATGAACCTACTAGCTAAAATGTTAATTATGAACCTACTGGATAAAATCCAAAGTGCTTAGTAGGCCACAAAGTTGCTTTCCTAATCTGATTCACCCTCCCTATTGTGAATTCTCCCTCCAATTCCCTGATATCCACTCTATATCCAAGCCACACAAGAATTTCTTTTTTACTGAATGTGGTATATAGTTTTATGCCTTCTTGTCTTTGTTACTGCTGTTTCCTCTGTCTGCACTGGCTCTGTGGAAGATCCAGTGGATTGCTTCTCTCCTTATCTATTTCAACATCTTGTTGAAGGAGGTAATTGAGAGAGTGTAACTGCAATTGACATGTAAGCTCGGCCCAAGCAATCGGAGGCTCCTCCTCTGTCCTTGGATGTATGATCTGCCTACTGTTCCCAAATGGGAACTATTTTCAAGGACACAGTCTTGATAGAGCAATGTGTTGTTGAGAACATCTGGAAAGTGTATGTGACTGAATCCTTTTAAAGGCCTCTAACTTTTAAGATTCTGGTGGGTGGGAGTGGCCATTCATTTGTTTTAAGACCACCCACTATAAGCCATGATTGTTGGTTGCTTTGCTTATTAAAATTGCCACCTACCAATCTAACTGCTCTGCATCTTTCTTTGGTCTCCCTTTCCTCTCCATTTATGGGACTGTTTCAGATTTTACCCAAGAAGTTCCCAAGGTTGTACACCAACACATCTCTCCAGGGTGCCTCCTATGTTTAAGTCTAGAGAATTTCTCAGACTCTTGCAGCTGGAATTCTGGATATGGGTTAGGAGCCACCATTCAGAATCACATGCATGAGATTTCAAAGTCAGAAAATGACTCCTATGAGGCTGATCTTCTGTTGCTTCCACTCCTTCTGTAGCCGCACAGTCATGGACATGCTGGATTTTCTAAAGAAGTAGGTGGCCCATGGTCTAGCAAGGGGTTGAAATAGAGGGTAGAAGTCAAAAATTTGGGGCAGATTTATTATATAAGAGGTGGATTATTCCCAGAGACTAGAGATGTAGTAGGGGATTTCAAAATGCACTATCTTCTCAGTCATTTTCTAGATTAATAGTGACAGAGGTATTTGCTCTTCTGTTGGCCAGTTCCACAGTATTGCTTTAGAAGTTGTTCCTAGAAACAGACTCGAGCCTGATTCTCCAGGTACTGCAAGGTTTCTGTGAACACCCATTTTCTTATATTAAATAACTTTCTACTTAAACTTGCTAGACCGTTTTCTGTAATCTAACACTGAATGCTGGCTAAAAGAGGTTCTGTTTCCAAACATTATCCACAATTTGAATTTTATCCAACTTTTCTGCACTTTCCATAAGTAATATTTGTTACTCTGGTAAATAAGGAACTTTATTTTCATGTACTATTTGAAAATATTTATATACATACATGGGTAAATATAAATATATGGGTATATTTAGGGGAAAAATGTGCCCACAGAAGAACCTAAAAATCCTCATAGTAAAAGTGTCAAATGCTTATGTTTCTCTTAGTATGTGTTCCATCAAAACTGCAACTTGTTTTGAGATCTCTGCTGCAATCTTATTCCATAGCTCAGGTTATTTTAAATCCAAAATTCATTGAGTCAGTGGGTGGCCTGTTATTTCCAACATACTATCAAAGTGTTTATTATTAACTCCTACCATTTCAAAAAAAGAAGTTATATAAGAAACTAAAACCCCAGATTAGATCCTCTGTCCCCTTCCCAAACCTCCTGTCCAACAAAGCAGGAGCCCTTCTTGTCACAATGAGGTTATATTTATATCCAGAGTGAGCAAAGAGTAAATTTCTATCTTTCTTGGCACATTGCATTGGTTATTTCAAAGTCTTTAAAAAGCAATGTTGCTATTTATTTATGTCAGGTTTTCAGCACCGTTGTACCAGGCACTGCCTGTTTGAGTTCTGTCTCTTTCTTGATGTTTTAATTCACTGCTAGCAGAGATGCGTTTCTTAGCAGCAAGCAGGTTGAAAGGCTGACCTCAGCCTGAATGCTGCTACTAATCAGACTCCCTGGTTTGGTCCAGCATTTTAATTTTATTTATTTATTTATTTATTTATTTATTTATTTATTTATTTATTTTTGTTTGTTTGTTTATGTTTTCTCCCTGTTTAGAAGTTAACTATGGATTGTCTACCTATCTCCATGGCTTAGTAAGTAAAAATTCAAGCAACTGATGCCTCAAAATAAATAATATTTCCTCCTTAACAGTATCCTTTGTTGTTTGGGATTTATTTAGGTATGTTCTTACTCTAAGGAAAATAAAATATAGTATTAGTATCTGACATTAATTGAATATTGCTTTAAATGAGTCACATGCAAACCAAAAAACCCACATTTAATTCTTACAAAATTTCTATGAGTTAGATCCTAATTCCACAGTTGAAAGTGAGGCTTAGAAAAGCTAAATAAGACTTCAAACAAATATTAATGATTCCAAGATCACATCTGTGAACAGTACTAGTATTTCGCAGGACACAAAACTCTGAGGATAAGTCAGTCTGCTCACACCTTAGAAAAATCATAAACCTTTCATTTTGACTGTATCCTTAGACTTGTGGCCACTTCAGACTTGAGCGAAGAACTAAAAACCAGTTCTAGGAATATTCTGAGGGTCTCCTCTACTCATTCTCCTTTGAGAAACCAGATGGTTCTTCTATTCTTTCCTCACTTGTTATTTCTGGTACATGTCTGCCTACCATGCTTGTTGCTATTTCTTTCTAGTCTCTATTCCAGATGCATTGGTACTCAATCTATAAGTATCCATTCTGCTAGCAGTAGTTCATGTTAAAACTGAAGAACTGAGATGTCAGTGCCCTGATCAGTCCCAATTTTGAACAGATATCAGAACCAGTGGTGTAAAGGAGGTCAAAATGAATGGAGAGCCTAGCAGAAGACTGAAAGATGGAATTCAAATTTATTTGTAACTGGCAAGTCCAAAGCCATGGAGAAATTAGTTGAAAGAGCCAGGGCCAAAGACCATGAAGTCAAAACTGAGTCACTTAAGAACCCCTCTATTTCAAATGCCCTTTGAACTTGTTTTCCCAGACAGAATATTCCTTGTGTGAACTCAGAGTATGTCCACAGACAACTTGAAAAATTTCTTCCTGTCTCCCTTTTTGACAGAGTAGTACCTGACACATAGCAAACAATAAATATTAGTTGGAAGAAAGTGCACACATTCTGGAATGGAAATAATTATCGATTAAAATCAAGGGTTGTTAAGTCAGACTGAAGAATGTGAATTGCCTAGAACAAGCTCACTTGGGTTTCAACCATTTTGAGTTTAGAGCTGCTTCTATCTTTTGACATTTCATTGCTATTTATGGCTGGCTAAAAAAGATTTATTGGTTTAAAAGGGAAGATATGCACACCTCTGCACATAGAGGCACATAAGGCTTCCCCAGACATCAAATAACTCTAATGATAGTTTGATGAGTTAAGGGTAAGTGAATCAGAAATTTATTGATTCAATTTCCTCTGTAACACACAAGGGTTTACAAATTCTGGGAAGAGCTCAATTTGAAGAGACCAAGTTTAAAAAATAGCAAAACTTTGCCAAACCATAGTACAATAATTTTTCTCCCAATCCAAGCTGAGATGTCTATAAAATAAATGTCCAATACATTTCTTTTAAGTTTGGTTTAGTGTAAAAATAATTGGGCCTAGGTTATTGATCCTAGGTGCCCATCACTGATCCCATGAAATTATGTGATTCAAATGATAGCTAATGTTTATTGAGGATTTTAGTATTGGTCAGGCACTGTTCTAGGTACTTTGCATGGGTTACCACATTTAATTCTCATGATAGTCCTATAAAGCAAGCACGTTATTATAACCATTTTGGAGATTAAACTGCTGAAGCATAGGGAGGTTAAAGAATGTGTCTCAGTTCAAACAACTAATAATTGAAAAGCCTAGGATTCAAACCTAGGCTATCTATCACATACTTTTAATTCCTGAACTCGATATACTTTAAAGTCCCTTGCAGTGTGATATTCTTTGACTATCTACTCTCTTTCATGGTGCTGTTGGAAACATTGAAGCTATATCTCCACCTGTGGAGGACTAAGAGAGGGAGGCAAAACACTTAAAGTTCACTTTTAGGTAATATTCAGAAAGCTAAAAAGGTTCTATGGATTCATGGGACACATTGCCATTTTGGAAGATGGGTCTAGAAAATCTAAGCTGAATCTGAACTACACCTTCCAGGTCTTTGCAAGAGTAAGAACATGGCTTATTGATGTGACCTACTGGTTCTGAAAGAAGTACAAAGTGAAGGTTTAACACTGATTTCACTTACCTTATCTAGAATGGTGTGATATCTCTATACTCAAATGCTCTGATCTCTATAGAGTACCAAATATTTCCAGTAACTTCAAGTTAAAATTTTGTTACCCTGGCACATAGGTTATAAATAAATAAAAGTATATTTAATATTTGATTTTCATCTGGAAATGTGGGATCCAGGGTAAATGAGGAATAAAGTATAGCAATCAAAGGATAAAAAAAAGTTATGGAAAATGACCAAAAATAAGAAACTGTTTAAATTCTGATAAAGACATAAGACAGAATATTCTTACACATTAATAATGTTTGTAATCCCATGTTTCTCAAAATATGAGAGAATATTCATGGTAAAATACATGAAAGAAGCAGAATAAAATACTGAACAAAAATACTACCATAACAATGTAAAGCAAACAAATAAATCAAGCACAGAAAGAAGACTGAAAGTAAATTAGCAAAAAATATTAATAACGTTTGCTTCTATGTGGGAAAATTATACTTTATTTTTTCTTTCTTTCAAAGACTTTTTTTCAAATTTATTTTTTATTTTTTTTATATGAAATTTATTGACAAATTGGTTTCCATACAACACCCAGTGCTCATCCCAAAAGGTGTCCTCCTCAATACCCATCACCCACCCTCTCCTCCCTCCCACCCCCCATCAACCCTCAGTTTGTTCTCAGTTTTTAAGAGTCTCTTATGCTTTGGCTGTCTCCCACTCTAACCTGTTTTTTTTTCCTTCCCCTCCCCCATGGGTTCCTGTTAATTTATCAGGGTCCACATAAGAGTGAAACCATATGGTATCTGTCTTTCTCTGTATGGCTTATTTCACTTAGCATCACACTCTCCAGTTCCATCCACGTTGCTACAAAGGGCCATGTTTCATTTTTTCTCATTGCCACGTAATATTCCATTGTGTATATAAACCACAATTTCTTTATCCATTCATCAGTTGATGGACATTTAGGCTCTTTCCATAATTTGGCTATTGTTGAGAGTGCTGCTATGAACATTGGGGTACAAGTGGCCCAATGCATCGTACTCCTGTATGCCTTGGATAAATTCCTAGCAGTGCTATTGCTGGGTCATAGGGTAGGTCTATTTTTAATTTTCTGAGGAACCTCCACACCGCTTTCCAGAGCGGCTGCACCAATTTGCATTCCCACCAACAGTGCAAGAGGGTTCCCGTTTCTCCACATCCTCTCCAGCATCTATAGTCTCCTGATTTGTTCATTTTGGCCACTCTGACTGGCGTGAGGTGACACCTGAGTGTGGTTTTGATTTGTATTTCCCTGATAAGGAGCGACGCTGAACATCTTTTCATGTGCCTGTTGGCCATCCGGATGTCTTCTTTAGAGAAGTGTCTATTCATGTTTTCTGCCCATTTCTTCACTGGGTTATTTGTTTTTCGGGTGTGGAGTTTGGTGAGCTCTTTATAGATTTTGGATACTAGCCCTTTGTCCGATATGTCATTTGCGAATATCTTTTCCCATTCCGTTGGTTGCCTTTTAGTTTTGTTGGTTGTTTCCTTTGCTGTGCAGAAGCTTTTTATCTTCATAAGGTCCCAGTAATTCACTTTTGCTTTTAATTCCCTTGCCTTTGGGGATGTGTCGAGTAAGAGATTGCTACGGCTGAGGTCAGAGAGGTCTTTTCCTGCTTTCTCCTCTAAGGTTTTGATGGTTTCCTGTCTCACATTTAGGTCCTTTATCCATTTTGAGTTTATTTTTGTGAATGGTGTGAGAAAGTGGTCTAGTTTCAACCTTCTGCATGTTGCTGTCCAGTTCTCCCAGCACCATTTGTTAAAGAGGCTGTCTTTTTTCCATTGGATGTTCTTTCCTGCTTTGTCAAAGATGAGTTGGCCATACGTTTGTGGGTCTAGTTCTGGGGTTTCTATTCTATTCCATTGGTCTATGTGTCTGTTTTTGTGCCAATACCATGCTGTCTTGATGATGACAGCTTTGTAGTAGAGGCTAAAGTCTGGGATTGTGATGCCTCCTGCTTTGGTGGTCTTCTTCAAAATTCCTTTGGCTATTCTGGGCCTTTGGTGGTTCCATATGAATTTTAGGATTGCTTGTTCTAGTTTCGAGAAGAATGCTGGTGCAATTTTGATTGGGATTGCATTGAATGTGTAGATAGCTTTGGGTAGTATTGACATTTTGACAATATTTATTTTTTCAACCCATGAGCAGGGAATGTCTTTCCATTTCTTTAAATCTTCTTCAATTTCCTTCATAAGCTTTCTATAGTTTTCAGCATACAGATCCTTTACATCTTTGGTTAGATTTATTCCTAGGTATTTTATGCTTCTTGGTGCAATTGTGAATGGGATCAGTTTCTTTATTTGTCTTTCTGTTGCTTCATTATTAGTGTATAAGAATGCAACTGATGTCTGTACATTGATTTTGTATCCTGCAACTTTGCTGAATTCATGTATCAGTTCTAGTAGACTTTTGGTGGAGTCTATCGGATTTTCCATGTATAATATCATGTCATCTGCAAAAAGCGAAAGCTTGACTTCATCTTTGCCAATTTTGATGCCTTTGATTTCCTTTTGTTGTCTGATTGCTGATGCTAGAACTTCCAGCACTATGTGAAACAGCAGCGGTGAGAGTGGGCTTCCTTGTCGTGTTCCTGATCTCAGGGAAAAAGCTCTCAGTTTTTCCCCGTTGAGGATGATGTTAGCTGTGGGCTTTTCATAAATGGCTTTTATGATCTTTAAGTATGTTCCTTCTATCCCGACTTTCTCAAGGGTTTTTATTAAGAAAGGGTGCTGGATTTTGTCAAAGGCCTTTTCTGCATCGATTGACAGGAGCATATGGTTCTTCTCTTTTTTTTTGTTAATGTGATGTATCATGTTGATTGATTTGCGAATGTTGAACCAGCCCTGCATCCCAGGAATGAATCCCACTTGATCATGGTGGATAATTCTTTTTATATGCCGTTGAATTCGATTTGCTAGTATCTTATTGAGAATTTTTGCATCCATATTCATCAGGGATATTGGCCTGTAGTTTCCTTTTTTTTTTACTGGGTCTCTGTCTGGTTTAGGAATCAAAGTAATACTGGCTTCATAGAATGAGTCTGGAAGTTTTCCTTCCCTTTCTATTTCTTGGAATAGCTTGAGAAGGATAGGTATTATCTCTGCTTTAAACGTCTGGTAGAACTCCCCTGGGAAGCCATCTGGTCCTGGACTCTTATTTGTTGGGAGATTTTTGATAACCGATTCAATTTCTTCGCTGGTTATGGGTCTGTTCAAGCTTTCTATTTCCTCCTGATTGAGTTTTGGAAGAGTGTGGGTGTTGAGGAATTTGTCCATTTCTTCCAGGTTGTCCAATTTGTTGGCATATAATTTTTCATAGTATTCCCTGATAATTGTTTGTATCTCTGAGGGATTGGTTGTAATAATTCCATTTTCATTCATGATTTTATCTATTTGGGCCATTTCCCTTTTCTTTTTGAGAAGCCTGGCTAGAGGTTTGTCAATTTTGTTTATTTTTTCAAAAAACCAACTCTTGGTTTCGTTGATCTGCTCTACAGTTTTTTTAGATTCTATATTGTTTATTTCTGCTCTGATCTTTATTATTTCTCTTCTTCTGCTGGGTTTAGGCTGCCTTTGCTGTTCTGCTTCGAGTTCCTTTAGGTGTGCTGTTAGATTTTGTATTTGGGATTTTTCTTGTTTCTTGAGATAGGCCTGGATTGCAATGTATTTTCCTCTCAGGACTGCCTTTGCTGTGTCCCAAAGCGTTTGGATTGTTGTATTTTCATTTTCGTTTGTTTCCATATATTTTTTAATTTCTTCTCTATATGCCTGGTTGACCCACTCATTCGTTGGTAGGGTGTTCTTTAACCTCCATGCTTTTGGAGGTTTTCCAGACTTTTTTCTGTGGTTGATTTCAAGCTTCATAGCATTGTGGTCTGAAAGTATGCATGGTATAATTTCAATTCTTGTAAACTTATGAAGGGCTGTTTTGTGACCCAGTATATGATCTATCTTGGAGAATGTTCCATGTGCACTCGAGAAGAAAGTATATTCTGTTGCTTTGGGATGCAGAGTTCTAAATATATCTGTCAAGTCCATCTGATCCAATGTCTCATTCAGGGCCCTTGTTTCTTTATTGACCGTGTGCTAGATGATCTGTCCATTTCTGTAAGTGGGGTGTTAAAGTCCCCTGCAATTACCACATTCTTATCAATAAGGTTGCTTATGTTTATGAGTAATTGTTTTATATATTTGGGGGCTCCGGTATTCGGCGCATAGACATTTATAATTGTTAGCTCTTCCTGATGGATAGACCCTGTAACTATTATATAATGCCCTTCTTCATCTCTTGTTACAGCCTTTAATTTAAAGTCTAGTTTGTCTGATATAAGTATGGCTACTCCAGCTTTGTTTTGGCTTCCAGTCGCATGATAAATAGTTCTCCATCCCCTCACTCTCAATCTGAAGGTGTCCTCAGGTCTAAAATGAGTCTCTTGTAGACAGCAAATAGATGGGTCTTGTTTTTTTATCCATTCTGATACCCTATGTCTTTTGGTTGGCGCATTTAATCCATTTACATTCAGTGTTATTATAGAAAGATATGGGTTTAGAGTCATTGTGATGTCTGTATGTTTTATGCTTGTAGTGATGTCTCTGGGACTTTGTCTCACAGGGTCCCCCTTAGGATCTCTTGTAGGGCTGGTTTAGTGGTGACAAATTCCTTCAGTTTTTGTTTGTTTGGGAAGACCTTTATCTCTCCTTCTATTCTAAATGACAGACTTGCTGGATAAAGGATTCTCGGCTGCATAGTTTTTCTGTCTAGCACCCTGAAAATCTCGTGCCAATTCTTTCTGGCCTGCCAAGTTTCAAAAGAGAGATCAGTCACGAGTCTTATAGGTCTCCCTTTATATGTGAGGGCACGTTTACCCCTTGCTGCTTTCAGAATTTTCTCTTTATCCTTGTATTTTGCCAGTTTCACTATGATATGTCGTGCAGAAGATCGATTCAAGTTACGTCTGAAGGGAGTTCTCTGTGCCTCTTGGATTTCCATGCCTTTTTCCTTCCCCAGTTCAGGGAAGTTCTCAGCTATTATTTCTTCAAGTACCCCTTCAGCACCTTTCCCTCTCTCTTCCTCCTCTGGGATACCAATTATGCGTATATTATTTCTTTTTAGTGTATCACTTAGTTCTCTAATTTTCCCCTCATACTCCTGGATTTTTTTATCTCTCTTTTTCTCAGCCTCCTCTTTTTCCATAACTTTATCTTCTAGTTCACCTATTCTCTCCTCTGCCTCTTCAAGCCAAGCTGTGGTGGTTTCCATTTTGTTATGCATTTCGTTTAAAGCGTTTTTCAGCTCCTCGTGACTGTTCCTTAGTCCCTTGATCTCTGTAGCAAGAGATTCTCTGCTGTCCTGTATACTGTTTTCAAGCCCAGCGATTACTTTTATGACTATTATTCTAAATTCACTTTCTGTTATATTATTTAAATCCTTTTTGATCAGCTCACTAGCTGTTGTTATTTCCTGGAGATTCTTCTGAGGGGAATTCTTCCGCTTGGTCATTTTGGGTAGTCCCTGGCGTGGTGAGGACCTGCAGGGCACTTCCCCTGTGTTGTGGTGTATAACTGGAGTTGGTGGGCGGGGCCGCAGTCAGACCTGATGTCTGCCCCCAGCCCACCGCTGGAGCCACAGTCAGACTGGTGTGTGCCTTCTCTTCCCCTCTCCTAGGGGCGGGATTCACTGTGGGGTGGTGTGGCCCGTCTGGGCTACTTGCACACTGCCAGGCTTGTGATGCTGGGGATCTGGCGTATTAGCTGGGGTGGGTAGGCAAGGTGCACAGGGGCAGGAGGGGCAGGCTTAGATCGCTTCTCCTTAGGTGATCCACTTCAGGAGTGGCCCTGTGGCAGCGGGAGGGAGTCAGATCCGCTGCTGGAGGTTTGGCTCCGCAGAAGCACAGAGTTGGGTGTTTGTGCGGAGCGAGCAAGTTCCCTGGCAGGAACTGGTTCTCTTTGGGATTTTGGCTGGGGGATGGGCGGGGGAGATGGCGCTGGTGAGTGCCTTTGTTCCCCACCAAACTGAGCTCTGTTGTCAGGGGGTTCAGCAGCTCTCCCTCCCTTTGTCCTCCAGCCTTCCCGCTTTCCGAGCAGAGCAGTTAACTTATGACCTCCCAGACGCTAAGTCGCGCTTGTTGTGGGAACACAGTCCGTCAGGCCCCTCCGCTTTTGCAAGCCAGACTCGGGGGCTCTGCTTGGCTGGCGAGCCGCCCCTCCGCCCCGGCTCCCTCCCGCCAGTCCGTGGAGGGCTCGCCGCCCTTCCTACCCTCTTCCGTGGGCCTCTCGTCTGCGTTTGGCTCCAGCGACTCCGTTCTGCTAATCCTCTGGCAGTTTTCTGGGTTATTTAGGCAGGTGTAGGTGGAATCTAAGTGATCAGCAGGACGCGCGGTGAGCCCAGCATCCTCCTAAGCCGCCATCTTGCCGCTTCTCCCTCAAATTTCTTACCATGATCATGTGTTTTTATTATCATGAAATAAAAACCCAATTTAAAAATATGTCAATAGTTTTTTAAAGGCTCTCTGAAATTTTTAACAAAATGTTTACTAACACATGTAATTCTAGTGAACTCTCTGAATGATGGGATGGCATCCAGCTGAAGAAATATATAAATAAAAATATTAAAAAAAATATGAAAGAACAGTATACTACTAATCAGATGATATGGTTTCTTGGATTTGCTATTCACTAGCCCTGTAACCTTGAAAAAACATTTACCCTCTCTGAGCCTCAATTTCTTCTTTAGTAAAGTAGAGATAATAATGTTTTCCCTGTCTACAACAGACAGTTGTTGAAAAGACTGAATATGTACAGAATTGCTTTTGAAAATTTGAAGTATCATATGGTAGACCTTATTCTTAGTAAAAGGCAATCGTTATTTCAATCTTTATGAATAATAAATAAATTTATATTTATATGTTTCTTAACTCTGATTATTTGCTTTTCCAAATTCTCTTGTCCATTAGTGGGTAGTTTTATCTTTGACTAAAATAAATGAAGGCCAGAATTACCAGGTTCTAATATGAGTGGTGATAAACCGGGGAAAGGACTACATGTGACAAATGATTGAAGGAGCATCACTGAACTCATCATCCCCATTGGAATTCTTGGTAGAATCATGGAGGGAACTGTATTGAGAAAAACAGACATAGAAGATCTTCAGAGGTAGAGTGTGCCTAGATGAGACAGGATCATTAAATTATTGAACAAATGCCCTCTTTCCTCTCTTGCACAAAACTTCCTTTAAAAAAACGTTTGTTTATTTATTTTTGAGAGAGAGCGCAAATGGGGTGGGGATGGGAGGGCAGAGAGAGGGAGAGAAAAATCCCAAGTAGACTCCACACTGTTAGAGCAAAGCCTGATGCAGGGTTCAATCTCATGAACCATGAGATCATGACCTGAGTCTAAATCAATAGTGGAATGCTTAACCAACTGAGTCACCCAGGTGCTCTGCACAAACTTGCCTTTACAACTACTTTGGAAACAAAACAAAACAAACAAACAAAAAAAACCAACTACTTTGAAAACATATCATCACAATGCAATATGGTTAGTGCTACAGTGGTAGGTGCAAAGAGTTTTAGTGTCATGGAGAAGGATGGGGCTTACCTTACCTACAGAAGTTAAAGAAGACTTCATAAAGTAGGTGATCATGAATGCAGCTGGATTATGCAGAATGTTATATGGGGACAGGTGGGAAAAACATTGCAGGAAGAGGGAAGAGGAAGCATAATGACAGGGAAGTGCAAAAGAGCATGGCCTGTTGTTGGGACTATGGAGGTTCTCTGTGTTTAGAGCTAATTGGGAAAAAAGTGGGAGACAAGGTCAGATAATAGATGGGGCCAGTGTGAAGTGCCTTATATACCTTCCTGAAAGGTTTCTACTTCAATCTAAAGACAATGGTAAAACAATTAATGGATTAGAGCATTAGAATTACATGGTAATATTAGGTTTTTGAAACAGCAGAGCAGTGCCCAGATAAGATGGGGATTTTTCAGGTGGGCAAAGACCAGAAAGAAGCTGATTTTTGGTAAGGGATGATGATGATAAAAGGCTGAAGGCTATAGCACAGTGGATGAAACAGACTTAAAAGACAATTGGAGGAAAATAGAACTAGCTCACATTTATAGACATTACTACATGTAAGGCACTGTGTGATGTTTTACATGGGGTATCTCATTTTAGCCCTAACATACTAGGAAGGTGGTGTCATATGATGGAGATGAGGCAAATGAAGCTAGGGATTTTATGTAACCTGTCAGAAAACAGAGTTCTGGAGATAGGGAATGAATCCAGGATGCCTAATTTTAAGTGTTTGGCATGGAGGTGGCTGAGAAAATGTTGGTTGTGAGAAAATAGAAGTGGTTTCCCATGGTTCCAGGTTGGGACAAGGTGTGGATATGAAATGAATGACAGAGAATTTGAAAGAGAGTCATATTTGAGGAGACTGATAATACAACCAGTATTGGAATTGTTTTTTTTTAAATATGAAATTTATTGTCAAATTGGTTTCCTTACAACACCCAGTGCTCATCCCAAAAGGTGCCCTTCTCAATACCCATCACTCACCCTCCCCTCCCTCCCACCCCCTATCAACCCTCAGTTTGTTCTCAGTTTTTAAGAATCTCTTATGCTTTGGCTCTCTCCCTCTCTAACCTCTTTTTTTTTCTTCCTCTCCCCCATGGACTTCTGTTAAATTTCTCAGGATCCACATAAGAGTGAAAACATATGGTATCTGTCTTTCTCTGTATGACTTATTTCAACAATAGCCAAATTATGGAAAGAGCCTAAATGTCCACCAACTGATGACTGGATAAAGAAACTGTGGTTTATGTACACAATGGAATACTACGTGGCAATGAGAAAGAATGAAATATGGCCTTTTGTAGCAACGTAGATGGAACTGGAAAGTGTTATGTTAAGTATTGGAATTGTTGAATATGAGATGGCTGAGTAGAGACTCCAAGAAGAAACTGGAAATGCTGGTTTAGCATTAAGGGGAATGAAGAAGAACTGGTTTAATATCTGGGTTGGATATAAATATTTAATTAATTCTTTGGGAAGTTAGGCTGTTACTAAAAGAAAATGGCCATTAACTGAGAGAAAGGGAAAAAAAAAAGACAGGAAGGAAGAGAAAGAAAGGGAGAGGGGAAATATGACAGAGGAATGGATGAAGGAAGGAAAGAAGGAAAGAAGGAAGGGAAGAATTTGTAAGGGTGTCAGACCACCAACATCAGAGAAAAAGAACCCTAGCCTGGAATGCACTTGTCAACCTACATTGAGGGCTACCAGATGCCAGGACACATTTTCTTTTCCTGACTCGGGAAAGAGGCTTAAAAAAATTTCAGTCACCATTGTCAATATGCCAGGGTGATTGGAGGTTGACACAGAAAATGTCTTGTGGGGCGCCGGGGTGGCTCAGTTGGTTGAATGGCTGACTTTGGGTCAGGTCATGGTTTTGCGGTTCGTGGGTTCAAGCCCCGAGTTGGGCCCTGTGCTGACAGCTCAGAGCCTGAAGCCTGTTTCAGATCCTGCATCTCCCTCTCTCTCTGCCCCACCCCACTCATGCTCTGTCTCTCAAAA
Organism: Felis catus; assembly: GCF_018350175.1. Taxonomy (NCBI): domain Eukaryota; kingdom Metazoa; phylum Chordata; class Mammalia; order Carnivora; family Felidae; genus Felis; species Felis catus. The sequence goes on along the minus strand of NC_058380.1, from coordinate 33,743,212 downwards.
ATGAGTAAACAGAAAAAAAAAGAAAACGTCTTACTAAACTGTGCTTGCTATACCTCCCAAACTGAGATATTTGTTATAATCCATTATTTTCCCCACACAAAAGAACATTGCAGTTGCATTTGAACTTTGTATTTGATCAGTTAATAAAGAAATTCAGTGTTTATTCTAAGACGGAACCAAAGCCACTTTGATTTACTTGACTTATTGACTGTTTTGGCTTTGACAAAGCAAATTACATACCTTCTGGGAGCAGTCAGAATACACTTCTCAAAGAAGTTACCTAACCCCCCCCCTACATTCCTCTCTATTGATTCTTTAAAAAAAAAAAAAAAACATAAGATCTAAAATAAAACAATGAAACCAATCCTCATTTACATGGGTAAAGTATTTTAAAGCCTGTGAACTCTTTCAGAGTAATATTTTCCAATGTAAAAGCTATTAATCCTCTCTGAATTTTAACAGACCCAAAGAGCCTCTCCATCAATTTCATGTGAGAAGGGCTGGTGAGTGCCGCTTTCCACAAACTTTAATTTTATAATAGAGTTCTTCAGCTCAAATGGGCTTTTGACCTAGCTAATTTAATTGTCTCTGTTATTGATAGCTTCAAAGCAGTAAATAATCTTAGTCTGAGAATGTGCGTGTAAGGTTTACTTTCCAAACAGCATTTTGGATGACCCTCCAAGTGGTAAAATTTCCCTTTGTTTCTACTAGGGTATACTAGTTTTTTATCATAAGCAAAATAAGAGGGTGATGTGAATGTTTACTATGGAAGAATATGAGGCATCAAAGTGCTTTCCTCCCTTAGAACCGTGCTCCCATTGGGATCATCCAGTACTGGCTCTATAACCACTTTGCCAGGAGAAAACACACATAGTCAAGTAATGAGTTTGTTGTACCCTCCTGCTCCATATGATTCATCCCTCCCTTAACTGAAGGAAATGGGTGTATACAAAGTGGCCAGGGGGGAATGGTGTTAGCTAAGGCAAAGCATCTGTAACTTCCCTCCCTCCCTCCCTGTCAACACCTCTGGAGGCTATTTGAGCCACTTGAACTTCTGAAGCACGGGAGAAACTCAGGGGAAAATAACTAAGTGGTGCTGCCTGGGGGAAGGAGCAATGACTAATATCCAGGATCTTAGCATTTTTGAGGGTTGCTACCTCAATCCTTTTCTACAGAAATTTGAGGAAATCATGGCATACTGTCATGATGGGTCCATGCAAGGCCTGGCTTGTTTTCCTTCCCTCTCTCCATCAGTCCTTCTTTCTCTTTCTCCCTTCTTCCCTCCTTCTCCCTTTCTTCCTTCTCTGCTTCCTTCCATCCTTCCTTCCTTCCTTCCTTCCTTCCTTCCTTCCTCTCTTCCCTGCTGCCCCTAACTCTTATTTCTATCTCCCACATCACTAATAAGTAGCAATACTATTCAAGCATGTTTAATATGTATTCTTTTTGTTATATATATTCTTTAAAAATATATAAGATATATTTTAATGGATACAAATGAAATTATGTGATAATTCTTATTTTTATTTTCTAGATTCACTCAGCATTGATTCTGAATATCTGTGTATGTTGCTATGTATGCATCTAGTTGGTTGCTTCTAATACCTCAAAGTATTCCATTGGGTGAATCCATCATATTTTACTTATCCAGTCCCCCAACTGTAGACAACTTGATTGCTTCCAACTCCCTACTATCTAAAAAAAGGTCACTCTTAATTGTCTTTACACACATTATCTGACTTTCCTCTGATATACATATACCAAGAGGCATGTTGCCAGTTCATAAGGCATAGTACCTGACATTCAATTCTTTTTGGCTAGAATGGTTTACAGGATTTCACAGGCTGCATCTCACCAGCAGGACCTGATGGCTTCCATACTCTTACAGTTCCACCAATGTTTGATAATGTCCAGAATGGTAAATTTAGTAAATCTAGTTACTAATGAATTCATACGCTTGCTAGGCTTTTGGGTTTTCTCTTTTGTGAATGAGTGTTTATGTCTTCTGCACATTTTCTATCTGATTCTCACCTTTTTCTTGTTGATTTTCATGAGATTTTAAAAAAATGATATATGTAAATTCCTTATAAACTTTGACATTACAAATAACTTCAAATCTGTACCTTACATATTTGATCCCTGAAATCTTTAATTTTAGTGTGATAAAATTAATCATTTACTTTGCTTTTAAAATCATCCTCCATTATCTTCTAGGATTTTTATAATATTATCTTTCACATTAGGTCCTAATTCTATATCCTAATCCTGGAGTCTTGGATTCCTGTGTTAGTCTGCAAATTATCTATCTATCTACCTATCTACCATCATTTATCTATCATTTATTTATCATCGATCTATCTACTTATTATGTATCCACTATAGAGAAAGCTGACCAGCTGAATATTCCCTCTTTTCCCATGTGTTTGTAGTGTGATTCACTCACGTATTATATTTCTCTCTATATGTGATTCCATCACTGAGCTCCCTATTTTGTTCCAGAAATCAGTTTGCCTGTCCTTACATCAGGGCATGGATGACTTTTATTACAAAGGTTTTATGATATGTTTTAGTAATTGATAGAACAAGTGGCCCCTTTGTTTTACATTTTCAAAGGTGACTTTTTCCCCTTTGATTCCCTTTCACATTAAAAAAAACAAAAACAAAAACAAAAACTCTTAGATTGTTCAAAAAAAAATCAAGTCGGAATTTCTTTAGAATTGCATGCAACTGAAAGATTCATTAGAATATCTACTATATATCATGTTGTCCGACTCAAGAATATGCAATGTCTCCTTTTAATCAGTACTTCTATGTTGTTTAATAGACTTGCATTTTCTTTTTGCTTACAGACATCTTGTGTATTCTTTGTTAATTCCTAAAACCTTTAAGGGTTTTCTTCTTATTTTGAAAGGTATTGTATTTTGGGGTATATTTTCTATTTATCTTGATTTAGTTTGCCCATGCCCTTCTTTCCTCTGAGTTCAGGTCTATCTGAAAAAAAAAAATCACACATTAGCATTCTCCTTCTGTAGAAAACCTAGTATTTTCTTTATCTGGTGGATCTAAAATACACTGAAATCCCAAATCTGGCTGAGGTTGAAACTTTCATACCTGTGTCTAGTTTGGGATTTATAACAACAACATTTTTATTACTAGAGAGATCTGAACTTTCTTTTGAGGGTTTTAAATGCTTTGCAAACAGCACCTCCTTAAATTCCCACAGCATTTCTAAGGATAAGAATGTAGGTGGCAAGGGTAAGATACTGTCTTACCTCAGTCATGCAAGGCCAAATCCTGGCCTCATTTTATGTACCATTCAGTGGGAATCACAGATGAACCCTTCAGCAGTGAAAACAGCTCCCACACATACAACTTATGCACATGCTTTGAGATGGGCTCAGTGTATAGGAACTAGTGGCTGAAGACAAACCAAGGTCCCTCTGATGAACTTCTTTGCTTTGCTTGTATTTGTTTCAACTTTTCCTGCTACTCTTTTTCCAGCCAACCCCTTCCCCCCCCTTTTTTTTTTTGTTTTTCCCAAATCGAGATATAGAAAAAAAAGTAGTCAAAGCTAATCCAAAGTAAACTGCCAAATATATTTTTTAAGCTTCAATGTACCACTTAAAATGCCAGACTGTTAAACAGCAGACATAGAGTGCATTCTCAAGGGCAATGGCCAGAGGTAGAATGTTTTTAGTAGCTTTTAGCCAACATTTTGTGAGTTCTGTGCCTGTATTATTTCATTATCTTGGAAAAAATAAAAGGTTTTCTCCTTCTCCTCCTCCATCTCCTTTACCTCTTCCTTCTTTTCTCTCCCTCCAACCCTTTGTTCACAAAAGATCTTTTTGAAATGAGGGAAAACAGGCAAAAGAATGTGGTAAAAATATAAATAAATATTATGACCATTTTATCAATAACATCCAAGGGCATTGATAGAAAAAATGAGAGGGAAATTTATATTTAAGTGTTGTCCAAGTAAAATTGGAAATAAATTAAAAGAAAATATAAAACAGAATATATTAGTTTTAATTATTTAGGATTCAAATCAAGACAGAGACTTGGGATACATTTAAATTAAAAAAAATACTCTCATGAGTGCTTCTGTGATATTTTCTCTGAAAGAAGAAAACAAATATATTTTGGTCACTTTGACAAAAAATACAACTATAAAGTTAATGACAATTCTTCCCCATACAGATTGCTACTCATAACACATTCTAGTATATACGTATCTCTGAGTAGCTATTCCAGATTTAGAACAATTTAGTTTTGTATACTCTCTAATCTCAAACTATTTAATTTGGGGTGATTATAAGGGAAAAGGGATGAAAAAGTACGGGAGGTGTCTGCAGTGCATATGTGGAAGATATGAAAATATGGAGAATCATTTTCCTTTTAGAAGTGATTTCAGTTGCCTGCATATACAGTGGGGGTTGTACCTTATGAAAAAGGGGTAGATGGGCAATTATCCTAAATTCTGCAAAGCTTCATTGTGCTCTGGCTTGAAGTTATTATAAACAGAGCTAATATTATAACTAACCTTATCAATGAGGACAGTATTTGAGAAATAAAAGTGAATTTACTAACGAAATATTGCATTAGTCTCTTTCCATCTTAGGTAAACAAGTTACTCTGTGCCTTTGTAATGGGCAATAGAACTCCTGAGAAGAAAGTCAATAATTTCAAATTATAAATAAGAAGGGTATCAAAATTGGAGAATAATTATACCAATACATTTTAGTTTATACATAGATCAGGGTTCAAATACAAAATGATTTAGTCTACAAAATAGGTTGCTTTAAAAAATGTGGAAGAGCCAGAGGAATAGGCTCTAGGCAGGGGTTCCAAGATTAAATTTGAAAACATCTCTGCAGAACTGACCAACACAAAAAAAGCTGCTGTCCCTGCAATAAGGAAGACAAGGGATGACTAGTAAGTCGAGGAAGCCATTATTTCAACAATGGACTCTAGCCCACACTCCTTCTGCTTCCATTTGAGGACCAGGAAGCTGCTGACAAAACAACTGGCTCTAGAACCATACCATCACAGCCACAGACCTTGCCAATAAAAGGGATATCCTACCAAATTCTCAACACCCACAAAATTATGCACTGCATACTTAAATCCGTGTTTCTGCTGTTGCTGAGAAGACAAATGCTCACATGTTTTGCCCACTAGCAAAAGTCTCCCATCTCACTTTTTCCTGCCAGTTCTTTCAGGGGCACATCCACCAAGTATTCGCAGAATCTAAGCTATAAAGCATTTCTGCAATAAGGTAAAACACAAGGGGATTAGAAAAGAGTTGAATGAGTCAATATCTACCATATGCTGCATTCTGCATATTATCTACAACCAAGGTAAACAATTTTATAAACATTTCATAAAAGCTATTATGGCATGAAGATGTAAAGTTACCAGTGGGCAAAAATGTCAGTTGGAAATTAGATGTAGCCCCAATTTGTATTAATTTTAGATATGTAAAATATTACTGAACTAGTCCTTATTTAGTATATAATATCTTAACTGAGGTAAAAATATTTTCTTTTTGGGGCACCTGGGTGGCTCAGTTTGTTGAGCGACCGTCTTCAGCTCAGGTCATGATTTCGCAGCCTGTGAATTCAAGCCACGCATCCAGCTCTGTGAGGACAGCTCAGACCCTGGAGCTTGCTTTGGATTCTGTGTCTCCCTCTCTCTGCCCCTCCCTGGCTCATGCTTTGTCTATCTCTCTGTCAAAAATAAACATTAAAAAAATACATATATTTTCTTTTTATTTAAGTTTATTTATTTTGAGAAAGAGAGACAGACAGACAGACAGAGGGGGTGTGAGCAGGAGAGGGGCAGAGAGAGAGAGAATTCCAAGCAGGCTCCACACTGTCAGCACAAAGCCCACGGAGACTCGGGACTAGATTTCATGAACCATGAGATCACATCCTGAGCCAAAACCAAGAGTCAGATGCTTAACCCACTAAGTCACCCTGGTGTCCTGAGATAAATATATTTTCAAAGACTTCCATAGTTCACTCACAACCTCAGTCCCCTTTACTTTATTTTTGTCATAAGTTCTCATCTGTAATTTTGTCTGTAATTCCATCGTCAGAGTTGTCAGAAACCTAACTGCCAGAGTTAGAGTGGACATATTCAGTAAGAATCATTTTTATTAGTATAGAGCTTTACACTTCTATTCAGAAATTGTCTTGAAATCTTTATTTTTGTATTTTCTTTTTTCCTGTTACAGTGTACAGGGACTTTTCTCTTAATCAGTTAGAGATATCCAGATTGTTTCAAAACATATTTTTGAAAATGAAAAGTGAAGAACTACTGACAAAATGACAGACAGGTCATTTATCCATGGCTTTACAGACTAAAGCAGGGTGACCTGGGCTGCAGAGGGAGGAGGGTGAGGTGTGACTTCAGAGGGGATCTGGCCTGACAGGAGTTGGGGTGGGCATTTGGAGAGGAGTAAGATCAGCTTTGTCTAGCCCTGCGTGTGGGCTGTGCATAAACCTTATAGGGAAATGAGCCAAAACAACAAACTCTAATAAAGTCTGCAAAGCGAATTTCCCAGGAGCCCCCCTCATTACCTGGACAGCAGTATGGATGGTCACTGATGTGAGGGCCTTCCTCAGGTCCTGGGAAAGAAGCTCATCAATACCACAAGGCTTTACTAAGCTCCATGTCTACTGTCTGTTGAGAAAGATTTGTCTGTTTTAAAGAACCCAGAACACTCATAAGCCCTGAATAATAGAGTGTAAGCAGACTTGGTAGTCAGGGATGAGGTTGAATGCAAGGGAAAATCTTGGTACTAGAAGCTAAGTGGCACCAAATATTGGTGACATACTCACTCATTACACCAAATATACTAGGTGTTCATCTACATAATCTCCTTTGAGCTTCACAATATTCCAAAGTAGATGGCAGAGAAGTTATTACCTTCATCTAATTGATAAAAACAATAAAGCTCAAAGAGGTTATAAAACTAGCCGAGGGTCACACTGCCAGGGAGATAGCAAAGAAAACCATATCATAAGGTTGAATTTAGTCAAAAAATGTTATTTCTTACTGCGATAGATTTAATATAGTAAGTAAATAGCCTTACTAAAAGGGATAGGATATTTGAAACTTTAATTCAACATGTTTGGGTAGGAATATCCTGAAGCCGTGTTATTATAAGAAAAATAAATTTTTAGAAAAGCATCAACGTCAAAGCAATGGCTGATTTGGTCAATCAAATTGAATCACCAGTTAATTACATTAAATAGCTTCAAAATTAGGAAAAAATGCAATCAAAGTAGTTATTTGATGTTGTGAAGTCAAATCAACAATCATTGTGGTTTTTTTCTCATTTTTCAAATAATGGTGTTGGCACAGTGTAGGGTAACAAACCACAGACTTATAGAATCCCATATTAATATTTCTTGGTACATTATGAATCATTTATTGCTCTACATATTTTTACACCAAGACTGGATTACTGATCTGAATTTTACATCATCTCCTCTATTTCTTGTGCTAGAGAATTAATTTGGATAATTTATTTGGTATTCATTTGCTTCTTTATTCATTCTGTCCAGTTTTAAGCACTTGTTGGGTGACAGGTACAACATGATTTTTATAAAGAAAATGTAATGGTATTTATGCATGAGAGAGAACCTCACACTGTGGAATTGCACTTGAATCACAGCACACTTCGTCTTTCTTTCTAGCTCTAGGCAAAAGTTCTCAGGGAACCAGAGAGAGAATACTTAAAAAAACGATATCAATGGTGACATTGGCTACAATAATTAAGAAATATTTCTGGTTGTGAGGAGGTGGGATTTCATCATAGTTTAGATGATATGATCTGAAAAACTGGAGATAACCCCAAGTTATTCAGTGGATGAATAGATAAACATACTTGGGTATCTCATGGAATAAAGATACTGGACAATAAAAAGAGATAAACTGCTGATTTCTGCAATAACATGGCTAGCTCTGAGTGCATTATGCTAAATGAAACTAGCCAGACTCAAAAGGCTAGATGCTTTATAATTCCATTTATGAGATTCTTGAAAAGTGAAAACTACAGAGAAAGGAGACAGATAACAAGCAGGGGCTGGGCAAGTTTGGGGCAGTGTTGACTACAAAGGACATGAGGGAATTTGGGGAGGTGATGAGACTGTTGTATATCTTGAGTGGGTGAATACATGCATGTGTACATGTGCCAAAACTCATTGATCTGCATACCAAAAAGGATGACTTCTACTATATATAAATTATATATACCTAAAAAATGACACTGGATTCTAGAGTTTGATTTATTAGGTTTCAATCAAATCCCACCTCTGCTGTTTGTTATTTGTATAACCTTGGCCAAATTACTTTGCTTATTTAATAATCCTCATTTATAAGTATCAAAATAATATTTACAGTTGTCTTAAGGATTAAATGAAGTAACCTATGTGAATTGCCTAGCATAGTACGTGGTATGGATTTACTTTCAGCAAAGAGAAGTCACAAGTTTATGCAAATAACACACTTACCACTGCTGCTTCTTTTGTTAGACAAGTGGGCCCTCCATTATTTCCTCACATTCATACATGTTCTCCCAGGACAACAGTTCATGTCCTGAGCTTCCCCATTTGCCCTCAAGCACCAGGATACCTACCATGAGCACACCACCATCCCCTTTACTGGGGCTTAGAATAGCTGGTTCCATGACATGTTTTCTCTTAATGGCAGCCACACACTGTGCTTGTCAAGGATGGAAAGAAAGAGAAGACAGCACACAATTCAATCATTTCCCACTGCTGATTTATTCATGATGATTGACTTTTTTCTATTTTTTTCCTTATCCAAAATATCAAAAAATGTCATTTACAAACAAAAATAAGGAATTGTTACAATAATATATGCAACTCCTTATTTCAAAGCATTATATTATTAGGACCTAAAAACTCCTTTAAGCATTATTATTTGGTACAGCAAAGAGTTTAGTTAGTTTGAAGGTCAAAAAAAAATGGAAATTACTTTCATCCAATATCAAGGCTAATGGTGAGGAACCATGGCATGGATCCTCTAAAACAATGGATAGTGCCCAAATTCTCTACATGGTACAGTGCTTCATTTTGGAAAGCATTTCATTTCTTTTTCCAACAGATTGCTTTTCTAATTATATTTTGCTTATGTCATTGCCCTTACTTTGCATTTTCAGAGAACTCAACAAGGACAGGTGGCAGAGGGTGAGAGGAAACAAAATGACCTAAAGATATACTAGATTCAACTTTTGGAAGTCAGGAACCCCAATGTACAGTTTTACTTCTGCAGGTTGATGCCCAAAGACAAAATAAATGCATTCATCTTATAAACCTTGGTCTTGGGTTAAATGCAAATTATTCTTGAGAGATAACATATTCAATCTTATTAGTCATTTACATGTTAGTAAGAACAGGTTTCTAAGATGATTTGTTGATGAGGGTCAGAATGAGAAAGAGGAGGAATGAGGGCTTTGGGCAAATGTTGAGAGTGGGGGAAATGCCAACACCCTAAGTGTTTTAATGATGTAGAAAGAAGACACTGGGGTTACTAAAACTCAACTTTTCTTACAGTTATCAACCCTTTTAACCCTCGGACCATACAATGGCTTGTTTTTTTTAATGTATTTGGAAGATAGTTGTATATTTAAATGTTATTGAATTTTCTTTTTCTGCATACCTACATAGTATTCCTTCTGGTCCTGACTGCAAAAGTAAAATGCTGTTGTCCAACTAGTCACATAATCACATTTGATGCAATAGAGCCTTACTTGAGACTTTCTGGAGAGTACACACACACATACACACACACACAGCCTCACAGACACTTTTGCCTCTTCTATAAATAAAAAAAAGGTTAATTCCACTCTACCTGTACCCTGAGCATGGCCTCTCATTTGAGTTGATTATTAGTAGATAGTAAAAGAGGAATACGCATGCTAATAATATGCCTTGGTCACTGCATACACTTTTATTCAATCATGTGCCAAGAGGTCCTTTATTCTTGGGAAAATATCGTTTCCTGACAAAAATACTTTTATGGTTTTCTGAGGAAATGCAAATAAATTGTGGGACATCTATCTGTGTGACCAGTATAGTATACTTTCTGTGGTAGTCTCCAAAGATGGCCAATGGTAAATTTTCCTTCCCATACATGCATTGCATCCTACCTATCAAGAAGTATATTTTCTTTCCTCTTGAGTCTAGATGGGAACTCTGAATTATTGTGACCAAAAGAGTGTGGTGATAGTGATATTTGGAACTTCTGAGGTCAGACCTTACTTAAATAGACTGACAATTCCTGCTTTCTCCTCTTAGAAACCAGCTGTCATGTAAAAGATCCAGATCAACATGTATGAGACTACTATGCTGTAAATACCTGGTCACAGGGAAAGGCCACATGGACCATATATGTAAATTAATGCTAGTGAGTGACCATAGTTGATTCCACATCAAGCAAACATCAGCTGAAACTATTGTCTCACAGAATCAACAATAAATTGTGTTTTTTAAGTCACTAAGTTTTAGAGTGGTTCATTGTACAGCACTACATACAGAAACATTTTCCTTCCGCATTCATTTCACATGTGTCACCTCCAACAAGGATTAAAAATAATAAAATCAAAGAAACATGCATGTTGAACAATTAAGAATGCATACACATTCATGGGGTGCCTGGGTGGCTCGGGTGGCTCAGGTGGTCAAGTATCTGACTCTTGATTTTGGCTCAGGTCATAGTCTCAAATTTCATGGGATCAAGCCCTGCATCAGGCTCTAGGCTGACAGCATGGAGCCTGCTTGGGATTCTGTCCCTCCCTCTCTCTTTCTGCTCTCCCCCCACCCCTGCAAAATAAATAAATAAACTTTAAAAAAAAGAATACATACACATTCATAAGTAACATTTTATTGTCAAGATGCCAAGCAAGCAAATTTTTCAGCTTAAATTAATCTTTCAATTTAAATTACGTCACTATGACAGATCACTTTTTTAAGAAATCAGCCTCCATATCCATTAGGTTTGGAAGATCCACTTTCAATGTGGTATCTCATTCTGCTAATATAAGCTGAAGGCAGTAGTAAAACCAGAAATGCATGTAATTGAAAAGTACACCCATCTATTCATTCATGTTGTTTTCTCTGATCTACATTTAAAAAAAAATTTATGAGCTTGTTTGGAAAATGTGAAAGAAAAAAAATCAATAGAGTAACCATGATTTATAAAGGTGAAACCTTTATGTCATGAATATTTCATCAGGGAAATGTGGAAGCGCTCAGATTTTATCTGAGTATATTCCTCAATCTGATGTGATTAATTCATGAATAGGCTGACACCCATTATTAATGGAGATGATCACTGAGTACATAGGAACAGGATGAGAGTTACAAAACAAACACTAGTCTCAGGAGGCTTCTGAGAATTTTGAAAATAGTCTGGGTCAAAGGTAATTAAAGGCCAATGGTGAGGAGAGAAGAACAAGGAGAGGACAAGATTTTCTGCATGCCTTGCAGAGGGACATCGGAGTGAGTCAAATCATACAGTCTGCTGGAGAATTGAGCCAAACCCTCCTTTTTCCTAGGACTGGATCAGATGACTCTCTCAGAAGCCATTTCAGTGGAGAACCTAGTCAACTATATTTGTCTTGACTGTTGCTCAATTTCCCCAAGTATCCAACTGTTTTTAAGTTCTTCCACCCATTCTGAGAGCCGTGGAAACATTAATATACAAAATAGAAAAACCAAAAGACATTTTATGGAGAAGAAATAAACTGACCACATTCAAGAGGCCCATAGTCAAGAAACTAGTGATTCAACCAGTGGCACAATAAACACCCATGAATTCCCAGTAGAGTGGGAGGCAGCACAAAGAACAAGGTAAATTACAAGCATAACAAAAGAGAAGTATATTTGATAAAAAGCTCAGGTGGATAGTGGCCAAGGGCAGTTCTACAACAAGGTTTCAAATGGCAAAGGTGTGAGGAGCAGGATGGCCCAAGCTGTGCAATGCCCTCAATAGTTTTCAAAGGTGGCCCATGGTGATGTGATTTCATTCTAAAGTATTGATTTCGTTGAAGAAACCCAAAAATTTCCAAGAGTCATTGAGAAGGATATAGAAATTGTCAGAAGTTAATTTAGCAGCAGAAGCACTTGCTGAGACTAACATGTTTCCTTGCAAAGGAAACTCACCTTGGATTTGAAGGCAGTCTTTTCATGGCTCCAAAAAACAGTACAGGTGTTTGTGAGCTCTTCAACCTGGTGCTGAAAGAAGTCTGTTTGCTTTTGGTATATTTAATTATGGTAGAAGAGACAGAAGACATCATAACAAGGTGTGTCAGCAGGGGGAAGTGTATGTATGGTGTGCACGACCCTCCTTGATTCTAATTGGCTGTTCTTTGTTGGCAAGGAGAACTGGTGATTTTCCTTACCTAAGAGACTGACCCCAGAACATATTATGCACATTCAAGAGTCCTATATAGATTAACAGAAACATTTTAAAAATGTTTTAGCATGCAAAAATGGTCTTTAGTCTTTTCCTCACTTACTATGAGTCAGACTATACATATTATAAATATGTATATGCAAATAGGGGGAAATTAAGTCTGTTTTATCCTTTTTTTCTATTCCTGGTATCTAGCAAGTAAATACTCAGTAACTTTTTACTACATGAATGAAAGAACAGAATGAATGAAATGAATGAATGAATGAACGAAGTTCTTAGAAGTCTTCCACAATATAAGGCGCATTCATATTTTTACTTAAACATTTAGGTTTCCTTCCTTTATTACACTAGCGAATACATTCTTATATACAACCAATACAACTTTGTATATGAATTGATTTAGAGCCAAAATGCTACAAATTTTTTTTTTTTTAAATGCAGCAAAGCAAAACAGAAAACAGTGAGCTAGACAGGGACTTAGATTCTTGTTTTTGGAGTTTCACTAACTTGTCAGGGACTTGAGAATTTCACTGCCTCTGGATTTTAGCCTCCTTGGCATAAAAGGTAGGAAGGGCAGTGGGAGAAGTGCTCTAAGGTTCAAAGTGCTTTTCAGAGACAACATTTTATGATTCCATAAAGAAGGTGTATTTTTAGAGCATGACATGGGACTTTTTGTAACTTCATGAGATGAGAAAAAGAATCATAATGTGTGAAAGCTAAGGAATAATTTCAATTGAGAAAATAGAACAGGAAGAAATTGTTTTGAAGAATCTGGTTTAATACCATAACTGCAGGAAGATAAATGGTTACGATATGCGGGATTAATGGTGGTCCCATCATTCTTAAACGTCTTGTCATACTTATTTATTTATCTAGAAGCTGATCTGGGATTACTTAACTGATTGATGTGAATTTGAAAGCTCCAATGGCATTCGCTGTCTGTCTATCTCTGTCCCTGTCTCTTCTCTGTCTCTATCTTTCTATGTCTCTGCTTGTCTGCCATTCTTTCTGTGTTTCTTACACACACACACACACACACACACACACACCACGCCAGGCCAGAAAAATCTCTGTGGTCAGTCCTCAAACAATCTAGGAAGTAAAGGCAACACATAGCCTCTTTGATGCTTTATGGCCTGTGTGCTAGCCAACCTGATTTGAAGAACTTCGTTTTTCTCACTGCCTACTCATTCAGTAGCAGGTTATTCAGATTTTACTCCTAATGGCAAAGAGATTTTTAATTTTTTCAAAATTCTGTCTTTATAAGTTAAAAGACCCATATTTTTTTAGGGGCGCCTGGGTGGCGCAGTCGGTTAAGCGTCCGACTTCAGCCAGGTCACGATCTTGCAGTCCGTGAGTTCGAGCCCCGCGTCAGGCTCTGGGCTGATGGCTCGGAGCCTGGAGCCTGTTTCCGATTCTGTGTCTCCCTCTCTCTCTGCCCCTCCCCCGTTCATGCTCTGTCCCAAAAATAAATAAACGTTGAAAAAAAATTAAAAAAAAATTAAAAAAATAAAAAAATAAAAGACCCATATTTTTTTATACACATGTCGTTCTGTAAATCTGTTTTTTTGGAAGATAACTTCTACCAAATGAAGTTAAAATGGACTAAATCAAAACCAAACCTAATTTCTTGGCTTTCTTCATTTTTCCCATGTCACCCTGCTATCCCTTAAATGGCTGCTAAAATGGCTTAACTTATAAACATTGAATAAAAAGTGTGCAAAATGTCCTCTAAAAAAAGATGTTAGCAGTTTAGAATATGTCATTTTAGACTTATAGTCTGTTATAACATTTGATTTACCTATCAAAAAGGAAAAGATCCATGTTAGGTTTTTTTCCCCTTCATTAGTAAAATCCATTTTAAGGTCTCCAGGAGGTAAATTATTTTTAGAATTAGTTTTTATTTTATTAGTCAGGTTGCAGAGTGTCAAAATTGCACTGAAGCCAGTGGCACTTCACTGAGCTTATTAATATTGATATGATCACTCTGTATTCTGTGCTGAGTGACACTGCTAACCTTCTGAGATGGTGAGGATTCTTCTTAAAGGGACCACACAATTTTTAAAAATAGATCATCGGATCTTTTCTTCTGATGTTTGTGAAAAGGGCAAGTAGAATGTCTACATCAGTGGTTTTTTGTTTGTTTGTTATGATTCAATTAATTCAACCAATGTTTCCTAAGCACCAGCTCACCACTATGCTAGATGCTGAGGCTGGCTGCGAAGGACCTCCAATATGTGGTTTTCCCCTTCAAGGAGTTCAGTTTGTTTAGTCAAGATTTCTCTAGCACCTTGTATGTGTTAGATGCTGTGCTGGGAACTATAGAACATTTTAAATGGTTGAAGTATTATCTCTATAGTCAAGGGACTTACTAATTAGTAGAGGGGGTTAAAGAATTATTACATTATAAAAAGCTCCAAAGGATCTGTGAAGTGAGATATTATGTCAGTGGTGAGAAGTCTTCAAAAACAGATGATATTTGAACAGGGCTTAGAAAGATGAGTAGGTTCTGAGAGATGGAGATTAGGGGTACAAAAAGGGAAGAAAGGACAAAGGAGATGTTCAGAGGGAACAGCCTGAGCAAAGAGAAGCAAATCTAACTAGAATATAGTTAGAGAACCACAAGTAGCTGTTTAGAGAATATGTTTGGGAATGTAGTAGATAGCAGAAATTGGGTCCTGGCCATGTTGCTGAAGCTGAAGTGCCGACTGGAGTAATCCAAGCTAAATTTCCACATAGGTATCTATCAAAAGTTACCAAGCAAGGAATCAAACCTATTACTTACAACAACAGTTTTTGATACAAGGTTATATTAATTATTTCAAAGGCTGGCATCATGCTTGGAATAATATTTTACTAAATACTAGAGGCTACTTTTTTTTTTTTTACCTGGAACCCAGTTTGTCATTTCTAGTATAACTATGAATCAAAATAGTGACCAGTGTCTATGGAAAGTGACAGTCAACCATCTATCTACTATAAAAGATAAGAGGACATTTTGCAATTTATATTAAAAGTACAACCAGGAATACACTTTAATTTTTTATAGTGTAACTTCTTTCAGTGTGATCTCCAGTTATTGTTGACAGCACATTGTGTATCTACAACAAATATTTCAGAAAGAAGATTCTGGAAACTTCTTTCAGAGCATGATAGAAGAAAGTCTGAGTTCACTCTGTCTTGAATTGCTTGGAAATCAGTCTGGACCTAAATATGGATTCAGGAAACCTTGTCTTTAATCACAGCTTTGCCAGTCACTATGTTAAATGTAAAATGCATGAAAAGGATTAGAAGTCTTTTGTTTTTTGTTTTTTCTTTCTGAAAAATAGAATAAATTCTTCTGAGCAAACATTACAGAATTCAGAACAAACATAGGAATCAGCAGAACTGAACCTAACACAACCAATATTAGAATCTCCTTACCTTACCTTGTAATACTTGAGGTATTACTTGAAATATGAGGAGATGTTGATAGTTGACTCAAATCTCATTCTCTCCTAAATACTGGATAATACAAAAGTTAACAATTTCATTAATGGAATAGAAACAATTTGTCCAAGAATACTGAAATAATGGTTCTCCCAGTATAATTGGAAAAACAGACATGTAAACAAATAATAGGAATTGGTGAGTGTTATAGGAGATCGATATAAAGTATTATGGGAAGATAGATGAAGGACTAACAACTTGCTGCGTGTCTGATTAATGGTATACTCCCTATATCTACAAGGTGCTATTCTCTCCTGAGTGATTCATTGGAAGAAATTAATAAAGCAAATTTAACAGCGTTTTCACCATTGGTGCCAAAGCTAGCATCTAGGTCAACATTCTCAAGCCTTATTTGCTTGAGTAATACCACTCTAATATATACCAAAGGAAAGCCTTCTGGCTCCCTTGAACTAGGAGTTCTCTTTTCTGCTGTCTGAAACAACAACACCCTCCAAATCTCTATGTCTTACATGATTGTTACCAGAAACCTGGCCTTCATTTAAGCCTCCAGATAAGTGTGTCACTATGGTGATGGTACACAGAGGGAACTTGAAGTACCAGATATACAAGGCAAGCAAATGCCAGCAATGATAAAAATCAAAGGACTGCATCCAGGTCTAAGATAAGCAAAGGGTACAGTTGAGCATGTGGGATCCCAAAGTAAGGCAGCAAGACAGCCAGGGATGTGGTGGTCTTCAGGGAATTCTCCATATCAGCCAATCTCCAAATCATAGGGTGGGAGAGCGACAGGCAAGTAAATGGGCTGACCCATCTCACCCCTTCCTCGCTCTCCCCCATGACCTTCCTTCAAACAGATCCCCAGAGCAATCCAGTCTGTCCTGGGATGAGAAAACATTTATATGTATTTATATACAGTTATAATTAATTGTCTCTCTATATTCTTAATTATGTCATTTATATTTCTAAAATGAGGAAAAATAACTATCATTGCAAATCATTTTAGTACTAGAGATTAATTTGTATGTACAAAATTTGGCGTTTTGTGACTTTAAATTAGGTTCTACTGTCTCTAAGGAAAGTTGTAAGGGTTCAACTCAGAAAAGGATTAGAGCATGCAGGACTGAGTATAGTACAAGTAAGCAATACTGAACAATAAGGCAAGATTATAAAAGGAAATGGTATGATAGAGAATTCCCTTTTCTCTTGCAAACGTCATTTTTTCAGAATTTCTTAATTGAGAAAGTGGTGCACTTGTCTCTGATTTGTTGAAAGAGAGCAAATATTAATACCACAACAGATGCCAAATAGCATAGATTGAAAAGCTCTGACATGAGTTGATATAATGTAGGTCTTATTTTTATGATGTAATTGTGAATTATGTACTTTATGCATTGGTAATTAGAGAGCTGAGCAGATGGAGAAGGTTTAGCTTAAAGTGATGTGTCCATTAAAATAACCTGCACTGCCAAGAGTCTATTCATGTTCATGAATATAGCAAATTTGTTCTATTAAAATATGATTGGAAGATAAGGACTTATTGTCATTGTGTTGGAGTCATCCATCTAATGATGGGAGCAAAAACCCATTGAAAATGTCAAATCCACCTATTACCCTATTTTGCTTTACAGAAGGTCTTAACTGGACATTTTGGCTGCTGTGGAAATTCTGATGTTTGGCATTTCTCTGTTTTCCCATTATCTAGACATTATCATAAAGAAAATATCATAATACAAATAGTGATTTTAAGGGTCACTTTGTGTAACTTTTAGCTTATTGTTGAAAGGACAGATGGCAACTAATTTTTTTAATGTGGATATTGTATTTTTCTATTTTCAGTAGACATGTTTGCTTCTATGCACCACGTATTTCCCTAACCTTTTTGGATGGCATCTAGGGCTGCTTTTCCGCTCAGCTTTAATCTTCTTTCACAGGGAGGAGAAAATGAAAGAGTCCAGATTTCTCATGCATTCCGACTACAGATAATGCCACATCTAAAGCACCACAATTGAGGGTATGGAGGCAGACTCTCATACATTGTTGGTGGGGGTGTAAACGGGTTTGTTCTTCTAGAAAGGGATTTGGCAATATGTATTCTTAAACAAACAGCCTCAGAATTTCCAATCCTGTGAATCTTTCTTACAGAAGTAACCACAAAAAAATGTAGACAAATGCACACATATCCAAGTATAGCCAAAAAAAAAAAAAAAAAAAAAAAGAGAGGCAGCTTTATACCTAAAAATGATCATTGCATTCAATATATAATAGCTAATAATAGGAATTAGACTAAATATACTGTAGAGTAGATGGCTAACAAAATATGCTGTAGCCCTCATAAAAACTGCTGGATTAAATTACATATGTGAAGAATCTGGAATAACACAGCAGAATGGTTATATTATAATGTGGAGTAGAAAAATAAGACACTCAAAATATTAATAAATTAAGATGGTTATATCACCAAGTGTTTTTTATATGCAGGTAGCCTTCTAAGCATTTTATAAATAAGATACTGCAAAACATTCACATTACCCACAACATGAGTAGCAGGAGAATGGGTCAAGGTGGAAGGAGCTGGAATGTAAACCCAAGTATTCTGATTTCAGAAAATTTGTTTTTAGTTTTCATTCTATATCATATTTTTAGTAAGAGAGTAGCTATGTAAAAATAATACTAAGCATACAAACCCACATACACATACATACAAGGCAGTGAAGAAAAAACATGCCACATTTTTTCCCATCAACAGATGGGAATGGCCTGGAATGTGAGTGGCCTTGTGACTTGCTTTGAAAATATAATGCACTGGAAATGATTCTCTACAGCTTTCCAGGCAAAGTCTTAATAGACCTTGCAGCTTCTACTTTCACGTTCTTTCAGTGCTCCCCAGAGATGGCCATGCAGGTCAGCTGGTCTACCCTATGGAAAATGAGAGATTATGTGGAGAAGAATCAAGGTGCCTAGCCCACACCCAGCATCAACAGGCAGACATGTGAGTGCGCCATCTTAAACCTTCCATTTCAGCCCACAGCTGAATGCAGTCACATGACTTGAGTTCACATCAAATATGCGTAGGTGTAGGAAACACCAAACCAACCCATTGAATCATGAAAAATAATAATTCACTGTTGTATTAATCTACCGAGTTTTAAAGTGGATTGTTATATAGGAATGGATAAATGATATGGTCAAAATATTATCAGATGTCTCTTAGGGTAATTATGGAAATATGTGCCATATTTTTAATATGATTAATGAATTCTCATTATAAATATTGTTTAGGGGCACCTGGATGGCTCAGTTGGTTGAGTGCCTGACTTCGGCTCAGGTCATGATCTCACAGTTCATGAGTTTGAGCCCTGCATCAGACTCTGTGCTGGCAGCTCAGAGCCTGGAGCCTGCTTCCGATTCTGTGTCTCCCTCTCTCTCCGCCCCTCCGCTGCTCACGTCCTGTCTCTCTCTGTCTCTCAAAAATAAATAAACATTTGAAAAAATTAAAAAAATAAACATTGTTTAATTTGTTTAGACTTTAGAGCTTAACATTTGACATTCCTTCAGAGCAGACTCAACAGTTTTCTCAGGTTTTCCAGACTAAGGTGGAAGTCTTTCTGAAAGAACCAACCTCTTGAGATGTAATTAGTATGTCATTGCATGGTCACTGAAAATAAATCTTCGTGGGTTCGGCACAGAATGAGCAGCTCTGGCACAGTCCAGTGTTGAGGTGAGGAATCTGCAATCTGAGGGATAGAAATAATACTGCACATATTTCTACCCATCAACAGTAAGAGCTCCAAGGATAAACGCTAAGCTGGAGATCATTCCACATTGGACCATGTCTCTAATATACTGCCCCTGTAACTTTATCTTTTGTTCCAGGCTCTGTCTTATATGAAAGAAGCTACAATTCAATTAGTACTTGCCTGTGCTCTATCAAATATACCTTCTTTATTGAGTCATAGAAAATATGAAATTATAATCAGGGTGGGGCAAGGCAACTGTCAACAATCAAATTAGAAAGATGGTATTTTACCAGAGAATTGTGAAATGTCAAACCGAAAGTCAATTTCCAGCCAAGTGAAGTTTGTTACCATTGATCACTTCCTTCTCTCAGAGAACTCTCTACTCCCCTGGCTTCCACAAACACTTCTCATGACTCTTTTCTTTCTAATGATCTATCAGCTACTCTTCCTTAAATGCTTATACCAGGGTTTTGTTCTTTACCCTTCTTGCCCTCCATTCTTTTTGAGCCACTTCTGTGGTTTTCATTACTGACAACTTCTCACTTAGTGTCTTTAGTTTCTGAGTTCCAGAAACAATATCCAATTCTCACCTTGATGTCTTCATCTGAACCTTTCCCCTGTACCACATTGTTGTCGGGATCAAACAAAATTCATTTATTTTTTTCTTCTTCCTTTATTTCCAACCAGCCTTTTCTTTCCAGCTTTTTACTGGCACATATACTCAAGTTTCACCCATTTCATTCCTTAATATTTCTGAGAACAACATCAAGTCCATTCCCCATGGCATGGCACACATAGTGTTAATGGTCTGGTCCCTGTACCCCTCTCCAGCTCTTCTCTTATGCCCTCAGCTGTAGTTGCATCCAGTGAATTTCAGACTGCCGTATACCCTCACACCTTCTTGCATTGGTATGTATAGTCCTTATGTAGAATGATTTCTTTCTGCCTTCCCTGGCCAACAGCTTCTCATCTTACCAAACTTAGATCAGAAGGACTTGTTTGAGAAGGCTTCTCTGAGCTTTCTTTCCTGCAGCTGTGTGAATCAGGTTTTCCAACCCCTATAGTGCATCATGCATAGTATTGTTACTGTGTCTCATCATACTGCTTGTAATTGACTCTTCTTGTCTGCCTTGCCTAGTAGACTGACCTGTTTCCTGATGGCAGGTCCTGTGTGTTTTATCCATGTAAGTCTATTACCTAATGTAATATTTGGTTCCTATTAGGTGCATAAAGTACCTATTGTTTGTGGAATGAGTGGATGTGATGTAACCAGTCCACAAGACAGGGAGCACTCTGGAAGGTAGCAGGTAGAGGTATTGGCTGTGGATATATAAAGTACAAATGAAAAAATCACAAAGAACTCAAGTATAGGACCAAGTTGCCCAAGTATGAGGTTGACCATGTTTCAGTCTCTATTAAATAATCAGTCTGTGCCCAATTTAGCATGGTTTACCAAAAAATCACATGACTAGTCACATTCCCATATAGAACAAAAAGATCCTACCTCAACCACTGCCATAGGTTAAGTGTCTCATTCCTTGCAACTTGCTGGTCTTGTAATCCCCACTATGGTAATGTATTATTGCTGTTTGAACATTAAAACATTAAAATGGGTGATAGAGGATATAAACACAAGTTACTAGGACACATGATCTTGATGAAGTTAAGAATCTCTTTAAGATAAAGAACATATGAAATACGTAGTAAATAACAAGGTTAGAAAGGATATGATAAGTTGCTTGAGAGTTTATGAGTCAGGTCTTTACACACAACACTTTTAATTTAATCCTTATAATTGTTCAATGAGGTAAAGTGTTACTGGACTAGAATTATAGGTAAAAAATCAGGAATCAGAGGTGAGAGGTAACTTTCCAACACCACACAGCTGCTATGAATCACACCTGGAACTCAGGCCCACACCATGATTTAATCACTATTCTATTTTTCCTCCTAGAGCCAGAGGAGTTTGGAAGAAGATGCAATTGCTGTGGATTGAAGCACTGAGGAAAGTTTTCTTTGAGAGGAGGTAAAATAGAATCTAGGCCTGGAGGAGGAACCAAGATGGTGGAACAGCATGGAAGTTTTTTGTGTGTCTCGCATCCATGAAATACAGCCAGACTGACACTAAAGCCAGACCATCTTACACACCTAGAAAACTGATTGGAAGATTAACACAACAATCTGCACAACCTGAACCACAGAATTCATCAGGTACGCGATACGGAGAGGTGAATTTGGGGAGTGAGAAGCTGCAGAGGGTAGGGAGCTGCTTTTGCAGGCAGAAAGAGGACAAAGACTGGGGGAAGGAGAATATGGGAAAAGCACCCCTCCCCAAAAGCAGCTGGAGAGAAAGTGGAAAATTGGAAACAGTCACAGGGACTAAACTAAAAAGGGATAAAGCAGAAAGGAGAGGGTTTAAATTCCATTAAAACTGTAAACAAGGGGAGTGCAAAGTCTGCAACTCCTCAGCTCGATACCTGGAGGTGCTCTGGTGGGAAGGGTGAATCCCCAGGAACAGAGTGCGGTCCAGGAGGTCCTTGGGCCACATGGAGAAAAGCGGTTCCACTGCTGGAAGGACATTAGGTAGAGACTGTTGAAGACACCTGGTCCCAGCAGACCCCCCAAAATGGCCACATTCGCTGGTTCTGTAACAAGGTCATTAAGGATCATTAAGCCTGGTGCCAGATGTGTGTTGTGATTTTCCATAATCCCTGAAACGTTGCTGCTACATTATCTCCCGAACTTTTTCTGGGGCAGGCTGGCACCTGGCTGCAGTCTCGGGGCACTGGCAGCAGCAGGGTCTAGCAAGCATTCCTGGGTGCAGCCGACATTCAGCCATTGCTCGGTGAGACGCTCCCACCGAGCGGCAGAATGGGTCAAAGCCAGTGTGTAAGTAAGTAAGTCTGTAAGAAGTAAGGGGCCAGGGAAAACAACCACATCTGAGACAAAACTCAGGAGAGAGGTACTGCCTGGGGCCTGGTCATGGAGAGTGAAAAAGTAGGGAGTGGACAAAAGCTGAAGACAGAGGACAGTGTGTGATAGCTGATCTGGGAGTACAGACTGGGTAGCTGGGTGGCACCAATTTCACAGCTCCTGCGCATGTGCATATGCACCTACCAGCGCAGCAACAATCCACCCCAGTAGGCTAGCACCTCCATCTAGTGGAGAGTGGAGCCATTACACTGAGCCTCGCCCAAATGGGCCAACTGCGCTCTTCAAGAACACAAGTCTCCCAGCAGGCCTAGTTTATGGACTATAAAGCACGACATAGAGTGACTTCTAATGGAAAATGAAGTCCTATTGCAATCTGTTAGCAGGTCTATCTATTCAATTTTCTTTCTTTTTCTCCCTCTTTTACACTTCTTTTTTTGAATACAGAAAAAGAAAACATTCATTTTTATTTTCAATTTTTATTAAAAATACTTTTCTTTAATTTTTATTACTATATTTTTTAATTTTGTGTAAATTTTTTCAAATTCTATTTTACTTCCATCATTTTATGTTAGTTTACTTCAGTGTATTCACCTTTTCCAATTTTCAAACAATTTCCTTTTTTCCCTTTTTTCTTTTTTTCTTTTTCGTTTCTTTTCTTTTTCTTGAACGCAGAAAGAGAAAAACTTCATTTTTATTTTCAATTTCTATTAAAAATACTTTAATTTTTTTTGCTATATTTTTTGCTTTTATGTAAATTTTTTTCAAATTCTATTTTACTTCCATCATTTTATTTTACTCTATTACAGTATATTCACTTTTTCAAATTTTCAAACAATTTCCTTTTTTCTTTTTATCTTTTTTCTCTTTCGTTTCTTTTCTTTTTCTTGAAAACAGATATGAATATCTATTTTTAATTTTAATTAAAAACATTTTCTTTAATTTTGTCTACTATATTCTTTACTTTTCTGTATATTTTTTCAGATTCTATTTTACTCCAATCATTTCATTTTAGTCTACTTCAATGTATTCATTTTTTCAAATTCTCAAACGATTTCCTTTTTGTTTCTTCCCCCCCCTTTTTCCCCTCTAATCTGTCAAACCACTTTTAACACCCAGAACAAAACACACCTAGGATCTAGCATCATTTATTCAATTTGTGTGTGTGTATGTTTAATTTTTTAATTTTAAATTTTTTTAATTTTAATTTTTTTATTTTCAATTTGTCTACCTCATTAATTCCTTTTCTCCCTTCAAAATGACAAAATGAAGGAATTCACCCCAAAAGAAAGAGCATGAAAAAACAATAGCCAGGGATTTAACCAACACAGATACAAGCAAGATGTGTGAACCAGAATTTAAAATCACAATAATAAGAATACTAGCTGGAGTTGAAAATAGATTAGAATCCCTTTCTGCAGAGATAAAATAAGTAAAAAATGCTATAACTGAATTGCAACCATGGACGGATGCAGTGGCGGCAAGAATGGATGAGGCAGAACAGAGAATAAGCAATATAGAGGACAAACTTATAGAGAATTATGAAGCAGAAAAAAAGAGGGAGATTAAGGCAAAAGAGCACGATTTCAGAATTAGAGAAATCAGTGACTCATTAAAAGGGAACAACATCAGAATCATAGGGGTCCCAGAAGAGGAAAAGAGAGAAATAGGGGTAGAAGGGTTATGTGAGCAAATCATAACAGAAAACTTTCCTAACCTGGGGAAAGACACAGACATCAAAATCCAGGAAGCACAGATAACCCCCTTAGATTCAACAAAAACTGACCATCAGCAAGGCATATCATAGTCAAATTCACAAAACACTCAGACAAGGAGAGAATTGTGAAAGCAGCAAGGGAAAAAAAGTCTCTAACCTACAAGGAAGACAGATCGGATTTGCAGCAGACTATCCACAGAAACTTGGCAGGCCAGAAAGGAGTGGCAGGATATGTTCAGTGTGCTGAATCAGAAAAATATGCAGCCACAAATTCTTTATCCAGCAAGGCTGTCATTCAAAATAGAAGGAGAGATAAAAAGTTTCCTAGACAAACACAAAGTAAGGGAGTTTGTGACCACCAGACCAGCCCTGAAATAGATTTTAAGGGGGACTCTCTGAGGGGAGAAAAGATGGGGAAAAAAAAAAAATATATATATATATATACATACCAAATCAACAAAGATTCAAAAGGACCAGAGAACACCACCAGAAACTCCAACTCTACAAGCATCATAATGGCAATAAATTCATATCTTTCAGTTCTCACTTTAAATGTCAATGGACTCAATGCTCCAACCAAAAGACATAGGGTAACAGAATGGATAAGACAACAAGATCCATCTATATGCTGTTTACAAGAGACCCACTTTAGACCTAAAGACACCTTCAGATTGAAAATAAGGGGATGGAAAACCATCTATCATGTAAAAGAAAGCTGGAGTAGCCATACTTATATCAGACAATCTAGACTTTAAAATAAAGACTGTATCAAGAATTGAAGAAGGGCCTTATATCATAATCAAGGGGTCTATCCACCAAGAAGACCTAATAATTGTAAACATTTATGCGCCAAATGTGGCAGCACTCAAATATATAAATCAATTACTCACAAACATAAAGAAACTCATCAATAGTAATACCATAATGGTAGGAGACTTCAACACCCTACTCACAGCAATGGACAGATCATCTAATCAAAAAATCAACAAGGAAACAATGGCTTTGAATGACACACTGGACCAGATGGACTTAACAGATATATTCAGAACATTTCATCCTAAAGCAGCAGAATATACATCTTCTCCAGTGCACATGGAACGTTCTCCAGAATAGACCATATACTGGGACACAAATCAGCCCTAAGTTAAGTACAAAAAGATCGAGATCATACCATGCATATTTTCAGACCACAACGCTATGAAACTCAAAATCAACCACAAGAAAAAAATTTGGAACGGTAACAAATACTTTGGAAACTGAAGAACATCCTACTAAAGAATGAATGCGCTAACCAAGCAATTATGGAGGAAATTAAGAATTATATGGAAGTCAATGAAAATGATAACACCACAACCCAAAACCTCTGGACACAGAAAAGGTGGTCCCAAGAGGAAAGTATATAGCAATCCAGGCCTTCCTAAAGAAGGAAGAAAGATCTCAGATACACAAACTAACGTTACACCTTAAGGAGCTAGAAGAAGAACAGCAAATAAAACCCAAAACCAACAGAAGACAGAAAATAATAAAGATTAGAGCAGAAATTAATGTTATCAAAACCAAAAAAACAGTAGAACTGATCAATGAAACCAGAAGCTGGTTCTTTGAAAGAATTAACAAAATTGATAAACCACTAACCAGGTTGAACAAAAAGAAAAAGGAAAGGACCCAAATAAATAAAATCAAGAATGAAAGAGGAGAGATTGCAACCAACAGAGAAGAAATAAAAAACAATAATAAGAAAATATTATGAGCAATTATATACCAATAAAATGGGCAATCTGGAAGAAATTGACAAATTCTTAGAAACATATACACTACCAAAACTGAAACAGGAAGAAATAGAAATTTTGAACAGACCCATAACCAGTAAAGAAATAGAATTAGTAATAAAAAAACCTGCCAAAAAACATGAGTCCAGGGCCAGATGGCTTTCCAGGAGAATTCCACCAAACATTTAAGGAAGAGTTAACACCTATTCTCTTGAAGCTGTTCCAAAAAATAGAAACGGAAGGAAAACTTCCAAACTCTTTCTATGAAGCCAGCATTACCTTGATTCCAAAACCAGACAGAGACCCCACTAAAAAGGAGAACCATAGACCAATTTCCCTGATGAACATGGATGGAAAAATCCTCAACAAGATACTAGCCAACCGGCTCCAACAATACATTAAAAAAAGTATTCACCACGACCAAGTGGGATTTATACCTGGGATGCAAGGCTAGTTCAATATCTGCAAAACAATTAACGTGATTCATCACATCAATAAAAGAAAGGACAAGAACCATATGATCCTCTCAATAGATGCAGAGAAAGAATTTGACAAAATGCAGCATCCTTTCTTGATAAAAATTCTAAAGAAAGTAGGGATAGAAGGAGCATACCTCGAGATCATAAAAGCCATATATGAAAGACCCACTGCTAGTATCATCCTCAATGGGGAAAAACTGACAGCTTTCCCCCTAAGGTCAGGAACAAGACAGGGATGTCCACTCTGACCACTATTATTCAACATAGTATTGGAAGTTTGAACCTCTGCAATCAGAAAACACAAAGAAATAAAAGTCATCCAAATCAGCCAGGAGGAGGGAAAACTTTCACTCTTCACAGATGACATGATACCCTGTATGGAAAACCCAAAAGATTCCACCAAAAAACCCCGCTAGAATTGATTCATGAATTCAGCAAAGTTGCAGGATATAAAATCTATGCACAGAAATAGGTTGCATTCCTATACAACAATGAAGCGACACAAAGAGAAATCAAGGAATCGATCCCATTTACAGTTGCACAATAAACCATAAAATACCTAGGAATAAATCTAACCAAGGAGGTGAAAAGTCTATACACTGAAAACTTTAGAAACTTATGAAAGAAATTGAAGAAGACACACACACACAAAAAAAAAAAAAAAGGAAAAAGGTTCCATGCTCCTGGATAGGAAGAACAAATATTGCTAAAATGTTGATACTACCCAAAGCAATCTACATATTCAATGCAATCCCTATCAAAGTAACACCAGCATTCTTCACAGAGCTAGAACAAATAATCCTAAAATTTGTATTGGACAAGAAAACACCCCGAATAGCCAAAGTGATCTTGAAAAAGAAAACCAAAGCAGGACACATCACAATCCCAGACTTCAAGCTATACTACAAAGCTGTAACCATCAAGACACTATGGTTACTGGTGCAAGAACAGACACTCAGATTAATGGAACAGAATAGAGAATCCAGAAATGGACCCACAAACTTTGGCCAACTAATCTTTGACAAAGCAGGAAAGAATATCCAATGGAATAAAGACAGTCTCTTCAGTAAGTGGTGCTGGTAAAACTGGAGAGCTACATACAGAAGAATGAATCTGGACCACTTTCTTACACCATACACAAAAATAAACTCAAAATGGATGAAAGACCTCAATGTAAGATAGGAAGCCATCAAAATCCTCCAGGAGAAAAAAGGCAAAAACCTCTTTGATCTTGGTCACAGCAACTTCTTACTCAACACGTCTCCAAAGGCAAGGGAAACAAAAGCAAAAATGAACTACTGGGACTTCATCAAAATAAAAAAGCTTCTGCACAGTGAAGGAAACAATTACCAAAACTAAAAGGCAACTGACAGAATAGGAGAAGATATTTGCAAATGACGTATAAGATAAAGGGTTAGTATCCAAAATCTATAAAGAACTTATCAAACTCAACACCCAAAAAACAAACAATCCAGTGAAGAAATGGGCAAAAGACATGAATAGACACCTCTCCAAAGAAGACATCCAGATGGCCAAACGACACATGAAAAATGCTCAACATCCCTCATCATCAGGGAAATATAAATCAAAACCACAATGAGATATCACCTTACACCTGTCAGAATGGCTAACATTAACAACTCAAGCAACAACAGATGTTGGCGAGGATGCAGAGAAAGAGGATCTCTTTTGCATTGTTGGTGGGAATGCAAGCTGGTGCAGCCACTCTGGAAAACAGTATGGAGGTTCCTCAAAAAACTAAAAATAGAACTAACCTACAATGCAGCAATTGCACTATTAGGCATTTATCCATGGGATACAGGTGTGCTGTTTTGAAGAGACACATGCACCCCCATGTTTATAGCAGCACTATCAACAATAACCAAAGTATGGAAAGAGCCCGAATGTCCATTGATGGATGAATAGATAAAGAAGATGTGGTATATATATATATATACATATATGTGTATATATATACGATGGAGTATTACTTGGCAATCAAAAAGAATGAAGCTTGCCATTTACAACTACATGGATGGAACTGGAGGATATTATGCTAAGTAAAATTAGTCAGTCAGAGAAAAACAAAAATCATATGACTTCACTCATATGAGGACTTTAACAGACAAAAAAGATGAACATAAGGGAAGGGAAACAAAAATAATATAAAAACAGGGAGGGGGACAAAACAGAAGAGACTCATAAATATGGAGAACAAACTGAGGGTTACTGGAGGGGTTGTGGGAGGGGGATGGGCTAAATGGGTAAGGGGCACTAAGGAATCTCCTCCTGAAATCATTGTTGCACTATATGCTAACTAATTTGGATGTAAATTTTAAAAAATAAAATTAAAAAAAATAAAACAAACAAACAAATGAACAAAAAATAGAATCTAGGCCTTAAAGGATTGCCAGGAGTTAGAGAAATGGAAAGAAATAAAAGGATGTTTGGAACAGCAAATATCTTTATAATACCTTTTTGTAAAACAAAGGATGAAGATGAATCTAAGGATTCCTTGGCAATCTGGTGATTCCCTAAGAATTTCCTCTTCCAAAATAACTGCACACATTCAGCTTGTAGCTCAACTAACTTGCTTGTGCATTTTTCTCTACACAGTAACACCAGGGGCACCTGGCAGCTCTGGAGGCCATAAACTGAAGGGATATCTGCAACTTTACTGCGAGAGCTCCTGTTTGCCTTCCCGAGTCTGTCAGTTTAGTATCCCCCACTAACACTGAACAGGACTGAAAATAAATGTCAGATAGCCATTGCTTGCAGTTTATGCATTGAAAAATGAAATCCTCTTGAAATAATACCAGTTGAACAAAACAGCCATTAAATAAATACAGATACTCCTTTCCTGATGAACAACATATTATTGAACTGTGGCAAATGTGGACTGATTGGCAAAAACCTAATATGTAGCTTATGAGGCTTTTATCCATCATGGAGGAGGTCTGAAAGAGTCACAGTGGTGTTTCAGCTACAGCTTTGTTTGCTTGGCAGAATGAGTTCAGTGGCCATGTCTTCCTGGGTACACCTTGGCAGTGAATCTGAATTTCCTCCCAAAACAGGTTGTAGCCAAACAAACTCTACCACAGATATCTGATCTTTTGGGTAGCAGGAGAGAAAGCTGGCCAAGTTTCTAGAGATTTGACAGCTGGAGACTTATGCTGGCCTAGGTCTTTCTCTCACAAGGAATAAGGGTTCCCTTGCCAGGCAGGTTCTCTTCATGTGTCTTTCTTTAAAAACATTTGCTCTGATTTCCAATATTCACTTCAGTGAATAGTTTCAATTAGTTTTTAGACCAACACAGGGATCCTTCATTCCCTGTTCAGGGAAATAAAAAATTAAACCTGAACCGTTAAGTATGTTACTTGACTTCAGTCTAACCCAGGTCACTCTTGAATTCTGTCTCCATTTCTAATGTCTAGTCCTACAGCCTATGGCTTCTTTGTTTTTATGTGAATAAAAAAAAAAGAGTTTCCAAGAGACAAGGCCACAGGGAATCTGTTCTCTTGAGTGTCTGTATTGACTTAAACCATAACCATAGTGTCACAGAGCTCTTCCCAACTACCATAAGCATCACTCTGCTTTGCTCTCAGCTTGTTTTTTGGGGCCAAACAGGCAAATACCAGCACATCTGCCTTTCCAAATCACACTCTTGATCAGCCCCTTATGAATATGAACATGAAACACAGAGCTGACTTAAATGAGATAACCTATGTTGGACATTTAACCCCATGCTAGTTCATAGATCCTACTCATGAGGCTTAGACACCTTCCCAGAACTTCTTGGAGAAATAACACATCTGACCCCAATCGTGAAAGCAAAGTTGCATTTGTATCCACCTGTAGCCACATTTGCCCATCGCATAATCTATTAGTTATCTAAGGGCTGAAAGTCTTATAAAATTCTCAGTTTCTCTACAGAAGCTTCATTTCCAGAGGTGCGTATTTGGCAATCAGAATTTAACCACCTGAATTTCCTTAAAGGACAGAAGTACATAAAACTCAACTTACAAGATATCTGTGTCTTAAAGGAAATTTAAAATCCACGGGCTAGTCTCCATTTGAAATTCATAGGCTGGCAGTTCATTGTAATTGGTGTGTCATCCATCCTTGCAATTGAAGGAACAACAGGGCTCCTTTTGGTCTTTCTTGATTCCTTTTCATGGGCCCTGCCCAGTACAGGACAGTAAAACAAAAATTGAAAATAGGTCTCTGAAAAACACAGAGTGACGAACATAAAAGATGCAAGCCAAGTTTTATTTATATTCAAATCTCTGTCATGCATAAATCTTCATTTTTACCTCTCTTTACCCTCCAACTTCTAAATTTTGTTCGGTATGTGTGTATATGTGTGTGTGATTGGGGGAGGCTTTTTAGTAATTGATTTGAGAATTTTGCTAGATCTGTTTGGGGCTTGTGTACAGTATGAATGAACATGGATGACATGGATGCAGTGAAATATAGCTGTTTTCAGGAAGTATGCTAAACGAAGGATAAAAGATGGGGGTGGGATGGGACAAGTGACGTATGGGCTTGATGTTTACCTCTCTATATAATTTGGCAAGGGCTCAATATAGTTTTGCTCCAGCAGAATGCTTGTCCCATGACTCTAGCCAAGTCATAGGCCCTCTTGAAGCTTGTCTTCTCATCTGTAAAATGGGGTTAACACCTTGAGGGATAGCGGCAAGAGTTAAGTGACAGACCATATGTGAAAATATTTGGCAGTTTCTTGCTGCATATCAAGTGCTCAATAAGAATCAGTTTCTCCCTGAAGATCAAAAACAAAGTTTGTGACAGTGGTCCGTTATACTTAAGGAGACCAAAAGGCATATATCAAATTCCTCTTCTTCCACTAGAATGTCAGCATGCTGGTAAATGTGCTGTATCTGTGCAAGAAGAATGAATTGAAACGGTTCATGCAAATTCTATTGAGATTTGAAAAAAATAAAAACTGCAGGCAGGATATACAAAGAAGATGATTTCCTTTAGATCTAAAGCCTGATTTTCTTTCAAGAATCTCTGATTTCTTTTAAGCCCTAGGCACCCAGGCATATGCTTATGTTTTGGCTGTTTGCGAGCATAATTGGTTTCTCTGGTGACTTGGCATTCTTTCCCCAGATTTTTCCTTTATTCTCATCTCAGAGAAGCACTGCCATCCTTCTTTCAAGTGATAGGTGCTTGATACGTACTCCTTAGCTGTGATCTGTAGTTAGAAGCCTGGCTTTGCCTCCTTTTACTACCGGTGGGGAGAATATGTTCTTTTTATGATACATGAACTTGAGATTGCAGGACTTTTGATCTGGTTCCTTTATGGCTTTACTGGGTAATGGGTGAAAGAACTGAAAGTGAAGTTTGGGAAAAGAATGAATAGGAACATTTCCCTCTGATTCCATGAAAGACCTGATTTAGAATATTTCCCTCTAGTCCTATCTGGAGAGTGTTGCTATAATTATAGATTGCTTTGATAAAGGCTTTCTTTAAAATGCACTGAAGTGAATTCAGAATCCAATTTTTTTAAGTGAAGTAAGTACAGAGCATTTATATACTTTGCTAATTTACTTGTTAGAAGAATTCAGCAAGCTTCCAGTGAAATAATTTAGAGATGGTTCAAACCCAGGCTACACAGTAGGTATGTACTTGCTTGGTGCTATATTTTGTTTCACAAATTATTGATACTTAGCCTGATCACTTGCGAGCCCTTCTACAAATCCACTGGAATTGCCCATTCTTGTAGTTTGCATCTTTGTAAATATTTTCTTATCAACATAAATGATAAAATATTATATTTATTAAATGACCGTGTGCCAGTTTCTATGCATTATTTAATCCTCCCACCAACACTTTAATGAAGGTACTGTTATCATTTCCATTGTATGGATGAGACTATTTACTCATTAGAAGATAAGAGATTTTCCCAGGATTATACAGATATTAAATTTTAGGGTCAGGGTTCAAATCCAAGCAATCTAGGTACATAATGATGAACTATACCCTTAATAATCAGGTGCCCGCTGTGCCTAGAGAAGTTTAAGACAAGAAGATCATTGTCTATTCTTTCTTGTTCTAAAATGTTAATACAACAAATATATAGACTAGGTTTACAGGTTTTCATTCTTTCTTTAGTAGACTGATTGCAAAAATCATTCCATTTTCAACCCTTCTTATATCCACATCCCTTGTTAAAGACTTTGCAGCTACTCCTACAGAGACTCCTTTCTTCCACTTTTGAATCTCAGTTATTATTCAAAACTCTTGAGGTTGAGTCAAGCTCTTGACTTTCTTTGATCCATAAAATGTGGCAGAAGTCATGGTGGGCCAGTTCCCAGTCTAGCCTAAAGAGACACTGAGCCTCTCACTTTTATATTTCTCTCTGAACATGCTACCACCCTGAGATCAGCCTGAGACAGCCTCTGGAATGTGAAAACCCATCCTGGAGACCCTAGCCTCCAGCTGACCAGTTACTTGACTACAGACACAAGCAGCCCAGCAGAGATCCACTGAGCCTAGCTCAGATCAGCAGCACATCCTTGCTGACTTCTAGAATCACCAAAAAGAATAAAAGATTATTGCTCTAAGCCACTGAGTTTTGAGGCAGCTTGTTATGTAGAAATAGCTAACAAATGCAGTGCTGATCTGATTGGGAATGTTTTTCTGTTAATGAGTTTATGTAGGGTTATAGCATGTTAAAATGTCTCTTAATCAACTTCCTCATTAAAAATAATAATAATAATAAAAAATAATAATAATAATAAAATTAAAAATATAATTAAAAAATAAATTAACACAATAAAGACTATTCAAAACACACCCACACACAAAATAAGAAAAAAACAAGGTCCAGAAAAATTCCCTGTCCAAGAACCTTCCTGTTATTCAGTTTCCATTAATTAGAATTTATTAAAGACCAGGGCCCCTGGGTGGCTCAGTTGGTTCAGCAACCGACTTTGACTCAGGTCATGATCTCACAGTTCATGGGTTTGAGCCTTGCATCCGGTTCTGTGCTGACAGCCCAGGGCCTGGAGCCTGCTTCAGATTCTGTTTCTCCCTCTCTCTCTGCCCCTCTGCCACTGACTCTCTCTATCTCAAAAAATAAATAAACATTTTAAAAAAGAATTTATTAAAAGCCATTTTAAATCTATGTGTTAGAAATAGTCTATCTTTCTGGGCATAGAAAAATCATGCTAAATTGAGTCAGCAGAAGTAATAGTTTAACACATTTCTTAATGTTGAGCATGTATACACAACCTTTTTTCTATTTTGTGTGTGTGTGTGTGTGTGTGAGTATCCAGACACATGACACTTGCTTTTTATTCTTCTATAGGGACATTATGAATGGATTTGAAATATGATTGCCAACTAGGCTTAGCAGACCTTATAAAAGAAAAGCATTGTGGGACTTATCCATCAACTTAACTCTCCCAACCCCCTTAAATCATAGAAATTCTAGAACTAGTATTTATTAGCTTGTTCTTTCTGTACATCAATTACCTTAGGCCCTATATGCTGCAACTGTATCAAAAGCATTAAATAGTTCCCAGTGGCAAATTCCTGGTTATCTTTAGCTCATGCTGTTAAGTAACTTTCCACAGTCTTTATAGCTCCAGCTTTTATTGTATTTTTAAAATGATTTGGTTTCAGCTGTTAAAGCCTAAGACGTTGACTTAAAGAGAAAATACATGCCAGTGTGTGAGTGTAGACTGACTTTTCAGGTTTACCAAGGCCAGCTTTACCAAAGCCAGGTGGATCCCTGTTATATTGGAGAGTTTCTGAATGCTGTTTGCCTGAGTTTCTGATGATAATATTTTATATCTACATTTCTAATAGAGGGATTAGCTCTTCCATCTTGTAGGTCCTTGACCAGTTAGTCTGCCTTAGCATTCTCCATCTGAAGGACTTTACACTTTACAAGCAAAATTTCCACCTCTTCTTTTTTTGTTGTTGTTTAATATTTATTTTTTAATTATTTTTGAAAGAGAGAGAGCAGGGGAGAGACAGAGACAGAGGAAGAGAGAGAGAATCCCAAACCAGTTCTGCGACATGGGGCTTGAGCTCATGAACCATGAGATCATGACCTGAGCCAAAATCAAAAGTCAGACACTTAACCAACTGAGCCACCTGGGTGCCCCAAACCTTTTGCCTTTTTTCCCCCAAAACTTTTCTAACATTTACTCATTTTTGAGAGAGAGAGAAAGAGACAGAGCACAAGTGGGGTAGGAGCAGAGAGGGAGGGAGACATAGAATCTGAAGCAGGCTCCAGACTCCAAGCTGTCAGCACAGAACCTGACGCAGGGCTTATACTCAGGAACCATGAGATCGTGGCCTGAACCGAAGTCAGACACTATCAACAGAGCCATCCAGGGGCTGCACCTTCTGCCTCTTCTAATTTTGTTATTTCTTGGATTGTGTGACTTAGAGGTGAAAGACCATCCTTAGCTCCTTGCTGCCCAAGGCCCTCTTCACAATGTCCCTGGTCCTCTTCCTTTCATCTCTGGGCTCTTAATATGATCAGAGTAACATTCCAACTTAATCTGCTTGTTCTTGTGGATGCAGCTCTCCCTGCCCCTCCACTGCAACCTCTACTTTTCTCATATGAAATTTGCCTGAGAGGTAGTTACTCTTTTAGGCAGGTGGGGGCTGGGGAGGTGCTAATGACCTCAGTCACAATTGTGAGGTGGTATTAACGTCTACAGGGACATGCCTGGAATTTTAAAATTTGTTGTAATGTCTATACTGATTTCTCAGTCAATGCAGCAAAGTAATTGACCAAACATATGATAACTTCCTTTTTAACAATTCTGTAACTGGTTTTCTTACAATTCTGTTTCTATTAGGTGAAGGATTTTGAACTGCTCTATAAAGAAAAATAGGCCAATCAGGTAGCTTAATGATTCCCTAGCCTGAATTTTGAAATTTTTATTAGTATTGCAGTTTGCCATTTCCTTCATTCAGCTACTTTGGGAAAATTTCTGTCTTGCATTGACACAGCTTTTCTTTCAGGTAATTTGTCTGTTTCATTTCCCAAATAGTTCTACTACTTAAAGCCTACTGGACCAGTCTGGTTAAACTATTTATTTTCTTCTATGCACAGGTCTTATTTACTTAGAGCAATGGTTTACATACTGGAATACCCCTGAACACACAACCCAAATATATTGATATTGATATTGATATATTTATATGTATATATAAAATTTATGTGTATATTACATATACATATAAGATTTATGTGTATATTATATTTATTTTATATTTATATTTATTATATATTCTATATTATAAATATAGAATGTATATCTAATATATATATGAATACATTATAAATTTTATAAAATATTATAAAAATGGTAACTAAGTAATGAAGATGTAAAAGTATCGATTTTTCTAATAAGACTTCCTGAATATCTCATATATCTTATTTTGGACCTCTGGCTTGGAGATGTTACACTGTCTACATGTTATTTATCCGGTCAAAATTTTTAAATATCACCCATCTCTGACATAGCAATAGGTAAAAACTTGAAAAATAAAGTCATCTTTAGACTCCATATTATCTATATTCCAATTACATTAAAAATAGTTTTCTGTGTTTTTACTCATCATATAGTCATTGATATTCAACAAGCTAATTGCTGAATAAAATTCTATTATAATCTGTAATTCTCTGTACTAGAAGATACATTTTTTTGTTATAATAACATTGAAAATTTCATGTTCTCACCAAAAGATATTAGGGAGATTCCCTTAGTTGACAACCTTTTGAAATTGTGGAAGCCAAGCACATTTTGCCAACAGGGAAATAGAGCTCCACTGAACATTTTCACAGGCTCTGACTTGAAACAGTTTAGGAAGTACAATGTGGGAGCATCTGAGGATGACTGGAAAGAAAATAGACTTAAAGACATCATAGAACAAATACATGTGTAAGTAGAAAAACGGAAATGGTTTGTGACCATATTAATATAATTGTATGTACGTACATAAATTTAATTCCATTTTTAAGAGTCACACTACAAATATTTAATACATTTTAACAAATTTTCCAAGTTGTGACTATCTTTGAAACCTATTCATACACACTTTGCTCTGTGATCTCTGATTTTAGTCTGTATATGAATCATTTTAGGGGAGGGGCACCTGGGTGGCTTAGTCAGTTTAGTGTTGGACTTCAGCCTAGGTCATAAGCTTGTGGTTTGTGAGTTTGAGCCCCACTGACAGCCCAGAGCCTGGAGCCTTCTTTGAATTTTGTGTCTCCCTCTCTCCCTCTGCCCCTCCCTTTCTCGCTCTCTCTCTCTCTCAAAAAATAAAAATTAAAAAAATTAAAAAACAAAAATCAAGATTCATTTTAGGGGAGAAATATATATATATATTTATTTTTACATATTTATGTAATATATATTTAGTATATATAAATATAACTAAATTATATATAAATTATATATAATTAATATTTATTATATATAAATATATATCTATATTTCTGGTGTAATACTTTAGGTGTGAGTCTGTCAAACATGGAACAGGGATTCATCTTTGAAAAAGATGTATAACTTGCTCCCTCTGATTCCAAAGGAAAGAAAATGTGTGTACGAAATGGATTTAAAGATTCCTTTCAGAGATGTGAGCAAAAAATATTTATTTCAGGATCATCTGTGATATTTCTTTTCTGATAACAACTCTAGCTGTATGTGCTTTCCTGTATGTTATATACACAAACCCACGTGTTTGCATCATCTCATCATACTATACCACAAAGGCATGTTTTTGTAATACTTTAGATAGTACATAAGTAACAGCTATCACTGTTAGATCTATTATCTCAATTAGTTTGAACATTACTTTTATTTTTGTCTAGCAACAATAACAAAAGGGAGAATTGCAAATAACTGAAGAATTTATTTTTGGTTTCTATTACTAGACTTCTTTCCTTATTTCTACCCCTTCTTTCTCCAGTCTTCTACTGTTTTATAATTGTTTTTTCCTCCTTATTATGTTTGTGCTTACATTGGAGCCACCTAATATTATAGTGGAATGTACCAGAGGCCTCAGAGCAGCATTCCTGGGTTCAAGTCCCAGCTCAACCACTTACTCTGACTTAGTCTAATCTTTTTATGACCCACCCCACCCCTTTTTGTGTGTGTGTGTTTCAAAACATATATAAGCATAAGTCATAAACCTTGAAAAAAAATTCAGAAAAGTATAAAAAAGAAAATTTAAGTTATCTGTATACCTATAACTCAGATATAATCACTG
This sequence comes from Felis catus, assembly GCF_018350175.1. Classification (NCBI taxonomy): domain Eukaryota; kingdom Metazoa; phylum Chordata; class Mammalia; order Carnivora; family Felidae; genus Felis; species Felis catus. The sequence continues at coordinate 33,705,423 of NC_058380.1, read as the reverse complement.
TATTTTCATGTATATCCTTCCCAATTATTTTTATTTATAAAAATTGTACACTTAAATAAAAAACATATGTAAATATAGCATGTATAAAAATAAGATAATATTCGGGGTGCCTGGGTGGCTCAGTCAGTGGAGCATCTGACTTTAGCTCAGGTCATGATCTCATGGCTCATGAGTTCCAGCGTTGTGTCAGGCTCTGTGCTGACAGCTCGGAGCCTGGAGCCTGCTTCAGATTCTGTGTCTCCATCTCTCTCTGACCCTCCCTCACTTGTGCTCTGTCTCTCTGTCTCAAAAATAAATAAACATTAAAAAAATTAAAATAATGATAATACTAATAATAAAATATTTTACATAGTGATTTGTATCTGTATTTTTACCAGGAAAATGTATCTTGGTCATGTGACAGGAGTATATGTTTTTATTTTAATTAATAACCACCCAATATTTTATTGTGTAGATGATCTCTTTTTATTGATTTTAATTTTAGGCACTTCAGAATAAGTGATAGGGAAGATATATTTGCATAGTTATGTGCTGCAAATGTAATTGTAAAGGTATGTCTTTGCATTTTCTATACATAAAGTTCAGTCTATGAAGATCTCCTTCAACAAATGAAGAGAATTGGGGAAAATGTAAGGTTTTAAAAGAAAGGAGACAATAAGAATGGCAAACAGCAATATGAAAGAGAACAAAGCAAACATGAAATATTTGTTTTCTCCTGACTTTCTGTTTTCTCTTTGCTTCCTCATCAGTCCTTGGTCTATCATTCCTGTTCATTTCTGAAAAGTAGAGAAGTTTACTTTATGGACCCAGAGAGTGAACTTGATACATTATCTATCACATGTTTTCCTTCCCATAACTGATCTATTATTGGATGTTGAGAGCTTATTCCTCAAAGTCCTTTCTGGGAAGAAATAACCCTTGGCAGAGACTTGAAAGTTTGGCAACAAAGAAGTGGGAAAAGAAATAAAGAGAATGTAGAAGCAGGAACGAAAAGAAATTTAGTTCATTACTTTCATTTTTACTTTTATTGGGTCAAAATTATATCATTATTCAAAAGAATGTTTCACCCATAATTGCTCACTGTGGGTTCCATTTCATTACCACATATAATATTTTGTTCATATTAATCTTTACTATGACATGTGAGTTTTCCTGACCATGTCATCTGAAAGAGCCATCTTATTTGCAGATATGTTCAGAATTGTGCACAGTGAATGACAAGTAGGACAGAAGATGTCAAATGCATTGTGTCGGTCCTGGTACAGAACACTCAAAGATGTTTATGGAAGCAGATTCTGAATCTTTCCAAGTGAACCACCACCACAATCATTACCCCTTTACCTTTAGAAAACACAATGCGGGTATCCTAAACTGCTTGTTAGCTTGTTTTCCTGCTGAATGGATTAGTAGCCTGATGTCTACACTTAGAGAAGGGAATGCTTTTAAGTCTCCATGTACTTTAACAGCTATAACATTTGCAGAGCCTCCTGAATCAATCTTCTATCTTTCTGGTTTATTGTCATTTAAGAACAGATGTGAATTCTTTTCTTGTGTGAAATTTCAAAGCTGGACTCAGCAATACTTCTCTCTGAGACTACAATTTGTCACTCTGTTCGTCTATATTGAATTCCAATGTTGGGAAATTGCTGTATATTTCAGCAAGATAATTTCATTTGTCAAATCTCAGCCATCTTTAAGTAAAGAGGGGGACACTCGTGATTAGGAAGAATTAGTTTGCACCAACATTTGATAAAACTTCACTATATTTCCTCCCTGACTTCTTCACCATGACTCATGAAATAATAGCATAGTATCAGTTCCTCCCCTCCCCTCCTATGACCTCTGATAATCTTTTTCATTCTAATCAGACACTGCTGTCAAAACTGTGGGCTTACACTGGTAAGTGTTCTTAAGGTAAACAGACTCACCCTGCTTAAGTGATCTTTTGCTGCAGGGTATAAGCATTTGCCCATGTTTTCAAGTTTTTTGTATTCTTTCTAAGAGAAATCTTGATTTTTTTTATTCTTCTGCTTTTATTCATTAATTTTACATAGTTGGATCTGCTTATATTTATAATTGAATACATTTATATTTAATTTTTGTAGAAAGATATGTATGTATAGCATTGGAGGTATTATAACTAAGTATATTTATCATCTATCTATACACCTATCTATCATCTATCATTTATCTATTTTAAAAAGTGTTGATGGGGCGCCTGGGTGGCTCAGTCGGTTAAGCGTCCGACTTCGGCTCAGGTCACGATCTCACAGTCCGTGAGTTCGAGCCCCGGGTCAGGCTCTGGGCTGATGGCTCAGAGCCTGGAGCCTGCTTCCAATTCTGTGTCTCCCTCTCTCTCTGCCCCTCCCCTGTTCATGCTCTGTCTCTCTCTGTCTCAAAAATAAATAAACGTTAAAAAAAAATTAAAAAGTGTTGAGATCCTGAAAACACATTTTTATAGATTTAGTTTCAATCAGTTTCAAGTGAGTGTTGGTCTGATAAAGTTTCTCATTTTTTTTTCCACGTTGGATTGAGTGATTCATGAATGCTTCAATTTATAATGGAAAAAACATTTCTGAATCATTAGCTATATACAGGACAACAGTTTGATCTTTTACATTTTATTTAGGAAAATAAACAAGCATACAAACATACAGATACACAAAAAAGGAGACGTACATACTTAGTTTCCAATCTGTTTTTTTAAAGGCAAATTTATTCAAGAATAAATAAATATCTCTTTCTCATTCCATATATTAAAGGAAACATTGTAATAATTTCTGGGAAGCACAGTTTAAGAATAGACATAAAGCAAAATGCTTTATGAGGAGATTAGATTGTGAGAATCACCCCAAAATATGTTATTGAAGGATCTGGAATTACTGGAATAATATATTTTTATAAAGAAAAAATAAAAAGCTCAAAAAAGGATGGGTATGGCAGCCATCATTAAATATTCAAGAGGTTGTCAGGTGGAAGTGGATTTTTCTTTTATGTCCAAAATGTATCATGAACACCAAAGATTATTATGTGTTAGATGGCAGAATCTGTTTAATTGTAAATATTTGAAATTCTGATAGGGCCTATAATAAATAGCACTCTCCTTTCCTATTTGAATCCTGAGGTTTTTTTGAGAAGAACAACACAAGAGTGGCAGATAGAGATCAAAGCATTATCCTTACTCGTAATGGAATTCAACTGGAAGGACACTTTTAGTGTGAAAGCCAACCTCAGAATTAGGCAGATTTCTCATCCCAGGGAGCATTGGGCAGGGAGGCCTTCTTACAAGGGCAGTGCTTCCTATAGGAGGAAGAATGTATATTCCCATGTGTTCCCAGCTCTCAATCCCAAGAGGAGAGAGTCAGGGCTGAATCAATAATGCCCATTTATTTCCCCCAAATGTATCTATCAGAGAAACCATATGCATCTTCAGCAAATGGGGTCAAGAGTCCAGGGGTATGTTTGGGGAAACTACCTTTAAATGGAAATCAGAATTGAGGGCAACATTCCTCATTAATAATATGCGACATATTTTTATTGATCAGTACTCTCCAAGTTCTGTATAGTGCTTTTGAAGTATACTGAAGACTTCCATTCAATCAATAATTGTTTAGTGCTGGCCAGTTCTCAGGCTCTGTACTCAATGCTCTGAACATAATAGTTCAGGTAAATAGGTATAATGCCTCCTTTTTTGAAGCTTAAGGTGCAGAAACATTTAAACTCAAGGTAGATGATCATTTGGTGGGAATGTGGTTACAGCAGTAACTCTTCACTTTGGCTGTACTTTGAAATCACCTGGGGAGCTATAAAAAAATACTGTTGCTCAGGCCCTACGCAATTCTGATTCTGATTTAGTTAATCTGAAATTAAGTCTGGAGGATTTTCAAAACTCCCAGGAAATTCTAATGAGTAGTCTAGGTTGAGAATCACTGTGGTTCAAGGGTAGCATCATTGATGAAATAGATACTTATGCTAATCCCCAGTGCTGGCACATATTATAGGTCCTTAAAAATGCCTGTTGAATAAATTCACACACTGGAAAGTCAATGATTCTCAACCCTTCTTCATGACCTTTATTTTTCTTTTTCATGTTTGACTTTCATGTTTAAAGTATCTGAAATGTTTTCTCCTTCATTCATAGATTTTCTACTTCATTGCCCTTCAGAGCTTCACTTTCTGAGAAGATTCCAAATGTTTCTGCCTTATAGCTATTAGTGCTTGATCATCTACAATGGTGCCAAATTGCTTTTACAAGGAAGATGTTGAATTAAGCAGATTAACCACCATGAAATAGTATATGGCAGAATTCTTTACTTACGTAAGAATTCTTTTACTCATTCATCCATTCAGTATGATTCTACTTGTTTGTCTTGTTGCTGGATTGCTTGAAAATCTAGAATTGTTTTAAAATACTTCCAAAAAGATTTTTAAAAACTCATAATAAAATATGAAATCTTCCTTAGTTAAATCTTATGTGTCCTACAAATAATGAAAGAATGCATGCAGTAACCAAGATAATAAATATTTATCGAAAGCCTTCTCCATACTAATTACAGTTCTAGGTATATATGATACCATAGTAAATCAGACAGTCAAGATGCCTGCTCTTAAGGATCTTATTATGGTGGGTGGAAATTTTATTCAATTAATAGAAAAATTGAGAAAACAATTTCAAATAAGGAAAAATATTGTAAAGACAATAAAATAAGGTGATAAGGATACCTCATTGACAGACCACTTTGGACAGAGTGGTCATCAAGAGCCTCTGTGTTGGAAAAATATCTAAACTGGGACCTAAAATATCATAAGTCAATTTCTGGGAAAGAGTGTTCCAGATAGAGAGAAAGCAAAGTGGGAAAGTGCTTGATGCAGCCGAGAAATGTATAGAAGCCTAGTGGCTGCAACTTGGTAAATAATAGAAGTAAACAAACTTGCAAGACAAACAAACTTACTCCTCTGGGGACTCATAAAGCAGACCACTGAATGGAAAAATCTACAGGGACCCTTATATTTTTGACAATATGGGAGACTTAAAAACTCTGAATAAAAATACAAGCATCCTTTTAAATGTAGAGCTAAGCTCATACCAAAGAAAAAGAAATTCCCAGAGGCCAGAAATGAACAAGGAACTAGAAATCAGAAATGTAAACAAAAAAGTGAAGCTTCTGCCTCCTTGTTAGGGGGGTGGGGTGGGGAAGGGAGCTGGGAACGGAGAGGGTGGGCAACTAGGAGGCTTATGTTCTAATGGTCCCATCAGTTCCAGGAGATAAGGCAGAATTCCAGCCCACATATGGTATAAAATTGGCATGGACAACCCATTGTAAAGCTAGAACCCATGAAGGGTTCCACCCTCAATGAAAAGGTGAACTTATAAAAAATCTTCCCACTGGTAGAGGAAGACAACTAGGAATCAACCTTATCCTGAGTAATAGTGGTTAAATAAAGGCTCTGAGCATTTGTGACCACAAGTCTGCCTCCAGGAAGGCTTGTGGTACAAGTTTTTACTATAGTGTGACCTGGGAAAGCACAGTTAGAAAATTAGAGTATCACAGATAAGTTATCTCTGGTAGAGAAAAAGGAAACTAGGATGAAGGACAGGTATCCAGAGGACTTCAAATGTATCATCAATGTTTTCTTTCTTAGGCAGAGTGATACTCAGGAGTTTATAATCTTAATATTGAATAGTATGTCTGAATTTAAAATAATTTTTTAAAATATTGATATAAAATGTAATATTTTTTAAATGATGAAAAATGTTAAACTTCATAGGAAAAAATGTTCAATATTTCACCAACAGATTTTCCTTATGTAAAATCCTGGCCTGTGAAGACAATTCTACAGATCTACTGTCAAATACAATTTACTCCCATTTATCAGTGTGCAAATATTCACATAATGGGTTGTCTATCCAAGGCATCCTTCAATCCTTACCAACTTGATAGAACATAGTTTCTTTCCCATTTCCTTGAGTCTCTTCTTATGGCCACCAATAACATTATCATTATCATCATCATCATCATCATCATGCCTAAATTCTTAACTCTTATATTAGCCTCTGGAGCCCAGATTCAGATTCACCTCTATATTCCCCACATTACCAAGCATAGGACTTTGCCTATAGTAGATATAACCATCAACTATTAGCCTTAATTGGGCCCAGGCCATAGTGAGAATTAGGAATGTATAAAAGAGATGTGATGTGATCTGGCCTAGAAGAGCCAATGATATTATTAGATGGGGGTGGGGTGAAGAAGGCACAGATAGCAACATGGAATAACAGCTGGCATGAATATTCTCTTGGAAATGAACTATCTTTGAAAGGAACATATCTTGATATTTTGGGAGAGAAAGTAAGATCTTGGTAGCAGAAATATTCAGGACACTAACAAGAGCGATGGCTTAGGTACTCTGCTTGAGAAAATGAAAGAACAGTTTGTTCTATTGTGAAAAGGAAGGGGAGAAAAAAGTGGCAGACAGAAGAGAGGTCCCAGGCAGAGGGTAACTGGCTAGGGGCAAAACCCATTCAATAAAAAGTCCCCCAGGTCAGGGGGAGCTGCCGAGGAATTGGGATCTCCCACATGCAGTCTGAAGCTGTTGCCATCAAGTGAGCCTCTTCTCCACTAGCCTCAATTTGCCATTAATGGCTATAGCATTATGAATGCTTTCATTGAGTAAGGGAGACTGTGTGGAAACTGAGAAGGAATTGAATTTTATATTTAGGTGAACCTAACACAAAACAAAGATAGTACTCTGGGGCAATAAGATGATCTATAACCTGAAATATTTCAAAAGGAGTATAAACTCAGAGTCCATATAAAATGTAACCCCTAAAGGACTTTGAGGAAATCCTGAGGATGGCTTTGAATTTCCACTAGATGTTAAATGGAGTTTAAAATTGATGCTGTTTAGTTCTAAAACTGCCAAGAGACCCTTGTTAACATCTGGGATACATTTTCAAAAGGCAAATAGCAATATAAGGTGGAAGATATTAAGAATCAAATGAACAGTATTCAGTGTTAAAACAACATGGAGGTGGGAAATACTGAAATCCGTGAAAGTCAGGGATGGGACTCTAGAAGAGATACTTAAGCTAGATCTCCAAGAAAAAATAAGATGGAGAGAAGGAGGGGGAAACGGTGAGGAAAGTGTTTGAAGTGAAGAAAATAGATTGAGCACAGGCATGAAATGGCAAAGCTGGCCACCTGACAGCTGATATGTGCTCAAGGAAAACAAACGAATAGAAGTAGTCCAAGCAAAACATAAATTACTAAAAGAATTGTGCGATAAATCTCCAATCTAAATATTAATGATGTTAGTAGTTTCTGGTCTTTTAGATTAACCATTCTATGGCTTCCCTCATTAGTACATGTAGCTGTTTCTATGAGTTCTAAGGTGCCAACTTGCACCTACTTTAAAAGTATTGCCAGGTGCAGAAAGTCTACATATATGTGTCTTGGTGTGGGGGTGGGGTGGGAGGGTGTTTACTATATATACATCAATCATATATTTGGAAACAGATAGCAAACCACCCTACTTTGTGGTTATTATCTCAGAGGAGTGAAGGTGTAGGGATGGATGCAAATGCTAATGATGTTCCAGTGGGCTGTTCTCTAGTGGCAGTCCTGGTCAGAGGCATAACTGATACTTTGCTTTCTGACAGTGGATAAGTTTGAAAGGGTTAGCATGAGGCCTGACTTTCACAATATTGCTCCCAAGGCTACAAGTCATAGAGCCCTGTTCTGGTAGTCTAAGGGCCAGCCAATGGTTTAGGTGAGGTCATCAACAGGTAGAGCCACCCAGAGAGAACTGAGTAACAAAAGGACACATGCAGCATCACCTAGCACACATCAGTGGTCTCTTACTGCAAGAATAGTAAGACTACTTAGCATTTATATAGAAATTTTCAATCACTAGTTAGTCCACATAACTCTCCCCACGAGGAGAGTATTTTTAGTTCTTTTTTGTTTCCAGATGAGGAACCAAACACACAGTGAGGTTAAGTAACTTGCTCAAAGCTAAAAATCAAGTCAATAAACAGCAGGAGGGTGGTGGCAATGCAGAATTTCTAAATTCTTATTTTGTCTGCTTAGTCCATAAATGCCACTTGGTTTTTGGGGAAATATGGTCAAGTTGATCCTCAGAGAAACAAGAACTTTCACCAGACTAAATGGTACATTTTTGTTTAACAAGACCTGCTTGGAGAGTTTTCTGTTTCCAGATTTGATGCTTTTTGCCCACCCGGAAACAATTAAGCTGACATAACATTTACTGTTTCAGGCTATTTGGGGTTTGTGAGCTGGGGTGTAAGGTCTGCTAATGTGTTCCACCTGCCCAGAATCTGAATCCATCAGTGGTTGTGCATGGGGAACCTCAGAGTTGTGTTCTATAAAGGAGTGGGGATAATCAGAAGTAAGAAAAGTCTGAATAGAGAGGGGCAAAATGAGGGCAAAGAATGGAGTTCACTTTTCATCCAATCTTTTGGTAAGAGTCTGTTCCTTGTGGCATGAGGGAGTATGACCAGAAATTGATGGAGGGATTCTTGAGAGTTAAAGGAGTATATCAAAGTTGTTCATTTCCTCTTAGATGTACTAATTCAACACTTGTACACATAGAAAATCTGCAGTTTACACTGTGATGTTGCTCCATTTCAGTCAATTCTCCACAGTCCTTTATTGGGAGTGAATCTTCCTGACAACTTACACTTATGGCAATAAGTGGAAATGAAGGCAATAGAAAGCCCCAGGATGATTTGTGGCTTCACTTATCTTAAAATGAAGTTTCCTGGAGGTGGGGTGGATGGGTGAAATAGCTGATGGGGATTAAGGAGTGCACTTGTTGTGCACTGGGTGCTGTATGGGAGTGCTGAATCACTATATTATACATCTGAAACTAATACTACACTGTGTGTTAACTACTTGGAATTTAAATAAAAACAAGAAAAAATAAAAGTTTTAAAATTTTAAAAATTAAAAAAATAAAATTAAGTCCTTGGTGATGAAAAGTTAGGCTTTATACGATAATCTAAGCACTTCCCACCACCTTTTAAGAGGCTTTGCTTCAGCCTGCTTGCTGGAGATGACACAGATGGTCCACCTCTTGGTGGGAAGTTGTGGCCTATTGGAGAACTTCTACATTTAAATCAAGTACAGTAAGACTGAGCCTACATGAAATTGTTTTGGAAGCAACTTATCACCATCCTCAGAAATAATTAACTGAGCACTTAATACACAAACACATGATGCCTACACTTTAGAAGTTTAAGCTAATTTGGTCACATATGAAAGGAAAACATGGACATAAAAATAAGATCTCAAAGAAGATAGTATATGCCAACTTATGTACTTGTATACATGCATATACATATATGTACATATACACACAAGTAAGTAGGTGTATACTGTCCTTAGTCCCACTCACATCTTCTTCAATATTTCATGTATATGTGTATATATATGAGAAAGAAAGAGAGAGGGGAGAGTGGAAGGGAAGATGTCTGCTCTTAAAGTCATATTGTATGTGTGTATATGTATTTGTTAATTTTAGGGGTGACTAATAGGGTCAATTTTAATATTAGAAAAGAAATTGGAGGTTTCTTATGTCATTGATGCCATATTTACAAAACTTGGGTGTTTCATAATTAGATCAATCTCAATAGAACTGAAGGTCAACTCTTCCTCTAAACAGATCTCTTTCCCAAAAGAACTCCAATATTTCAGAGTTGGAGGGATGCTTCCCCAAGAATCATCCAGTTTATGTGTGAACTCTCTAGATCTCAAACAATCATTTCAACATTGACTCAGGCTCTACAATTCCCTTCAAGACAAACTGGGTCTTGAGTGTGTTCATGGAGATCTTTGTCAGACAAAGGGATAGAGGGGGAATTAGCTGGCATGAAAACTATGGAGGTCAAGGTGACCTCAGTGGTGGTTTTGGGTATTAACATAAAATTGAAAGCCAACCATACAGTCCAGTAGACTGCCCAATAGACTGTTACTTGAGGGAGAGAAGCCAAGTCTGAGGCAATGAGGTCAATTCAGAAAATATAAAACTGAATTAATTGGGTTCAAATCATGAGTCACAGGCTGCACACAGCTATTGGCTCTCTGTACAAAATTTATGTAACTTCTTCCAAGCGTCCAATAACCTTGTTTAAAAAATAAATGAGCTTAGTCTAACAATGTCTGAAAAGAAAAATAACCCTTCAAGCTTGCTTTGATAGTATTCTTACCTATTTCTCCATCAATTATCCCCACATCCCTTCTTTACCTTCAATTTTTTCTTTCCATTTTCTTCCCCTACTTATATAAAGTTATTTTCAATTCTTCTTGCCAATTCTTTTGCCTCTGCAAGTTTGCCTGGTTCCCTTTCTCCTTTTCAATGATAGACACTTTAAAGAATAATTGAACCCTCCCTCAAATGACTTTCTTGTTTTGCTTCCAATTTTGTCACCTGGTACAATTTGATTTTCACCCTCACAAGTTTACTTAGGACTACACTCCACTAACATCACCATGGGCTTCCTGAATGCTAAACCCAGTGATATTTCTCAGTATATATGACCAATCCCTTCATCTAGAAAGCTTCTCAACATGTGGCCTTAATAATACCACTACCCTCAGTTCTCTTTTTAATTCTTAACTCTTTCAATGGCATCTCCTTTTTTTGTTCATTAAATGCTATTATTCCGTAGGCTAAGTTACAATCCTTAGCCCACATCTTCTGACGTAAACTCATTAAATTCCAGAGATTCAATGCTGACACTCCTCTGTGGATGAAATTCGTTTTACATCTATAGCTTTGACTTTTCCTCTATTTTCCAAGCAAATATTTTATGTTCCTTTTAGACATTTCCATAACAATGAACTCTGAGAAACTCAAACTTAGTATGTCCACAATAGATTATTTATTGTGTTTTTTATTATATTTTCCAAAGCTGCTTTAGTTTCATATTCCCATTTCAGTTCAGTATGTTACCACCCACTCACTTACACAAACAAGAAATCTTAGTTAAATGGATGCCTCCTTGCCACTCCACTTTTATGTCCAGTTAATGGTTAGGCTTTTAAGATTCTACCTCTGCAGGGATTCTTAAATTGTTTATTTTACTGTGACCATGTTTACAACCCCATTGAATCTTACTTCAAGTGACCTCATCGCCAGTCTCTTCTCCAATTCCTTCCCACAATCCATGTTTGATACATGCTCATGGTTATTATTATTATGTGTAGATTCAATTAATTTCTCTGCTCAAAAAAACTTTTATGACTCCCCCATTGTCTTCCTGATAAAGTCTAAATATTTTCCTACAATTAAGATCTTCCATAATTTTGTACCTCCTACATTTCTAATCTTATCTATATGCCCACAAATTCTCTTCCCTGCATCAGTCTTATACCCTAAACTCTAATTCTGTTTCCGTTTCTCAAGTGTGCCATGCCCATTACATTTCTAGGTTTTCTTGATCTTTACTGTTCATAGTCCTAGTGAGCCTTCATGAGACCTTGCATAATTCCCTTAGATAAAATAAACACTTATCCCCTCTGAATACCTTTCATACTTTTTTAAGAAGCATGTATGGAACTGTCTTGGTTAGTACTGTACTCATTGCTATATATCTGTAACACTCAGTCCAGATTTTAAATTCACAAAACACAGCCTTGTTCATCTTAAGGTTCCCCTCAATGCTTTGCAAAGTGCCTTGTATATAGATATATAAAATAAATGTTTGTCCTATTGAATTAAAGTCTTACTTTTAGCGTCCTTAAAATATGTAATAAATTTTCTATTCTTTTATTCCAGTGATACTGTCTCAAGTCAAGGCCCTGGTCACTGCTTACCTTGTTTATTACCTTTATGGACCTGACCTTTTAACCCCTCTTGTGTAAATCACCCTTTCATTATGTTGTTCCCAACTTCCAATCCCAAAATGACCTTGACTGGCTTTTGCACCAAATCCAGACTCCACTTTCCATCTCTCCAGGTAATCTGAGATCCCTATTCTCTCCCCCTCTAACTCAAACTTACTTCCTACCACTCCATAGACTGAATTCTTCATACAGATCAGATCCACTTCCCCCCAAATTCTATATGTGCCATGCTATTCCCACTTTGCTGCTTTTGTTCACCCTGTACCCTCTACCTGGAATACCCAACTTTCATAGCATGCAATGTGTAGCTCAAATTTCATTTTCTCTCTGAAGCAAGTCCTCATTACCTCATACCTCTTATATGAATGGCTGTTACACTTAAAATCAGTATCTCAGGTGAATAATCAATTGTTTTCTCAATTAATTGTTATAGTTCGGTTAGTTTTCTCTCTCTAACTAGCTCTATGAGACCAGATGCTGCCACGCATATACTTCTCTATTCCTGCTGGCACCTTTAAGCACACTACTGGTCACATTATGCTTACTAATTGATTAGAAATAATCCATCCATTAGGAATCCATTCCCTAATAAGCTTGGGCAATAGAACACACATAATATTCCAGAAAATTGTACATAGTAAATAGCTTTTAGAGGGGCTGTGATGCTCTGGATTGGGATGCCCATCTCAGGGACCAGGTAGACACAATGCAGGATCAGAGAAGCAGCCGGCAGAGCCTGCCTAACTCAACAAGATAGTTTATTCTGCCAATCTCATCCGCTGGTCCCATCAACCTTAATTATAATCAACTAATTCTATTAGCTTTTTAAACCTATTTCAAGAGAGAGTGCATTATACCAAGCAACCATCATCAAGTAATAGAGCTATGCTCTTTCTACATCAGGCTCCATTCTAGCCAATCAAGCAGAAAGAACATTTTGCATTAATGTTCTAATAGAAGTGTACAGTTTTCACTTTTTAAAACTTTGCTTCTTTGGTCAATTATTTTGGTCTGCAAAAGCCCAAAACAGGTGTGATATTTACCTGCTGATTTCTAAGATGGGTGGGCAGAACAGCACAAAAGGAGAACATTTATCCTGAGCCATCAGGAAACAACCAACCTTGATTCTGCAAAGCTTATTAGCTGGAGGTAATCGAGAAGGAAAAGTATCAGAATGCTGTAATTGCTGCCTTTATGCTGTTTTGCAGAATACTGTGCCTCTGGGCCATTTAAATGTATTTTCCCAATCCAGAAAGACACTGTTATTCTTCACTCCCCAGATGTCTGAAATGGGTTAACATGAAATTTAATACAAGTATTAAGATGAGATTAGGCTGTGGAAATAAGACAAACACATTGTATATCTACACCTTGGCAGGTGATTCTGGTGACAAAGGTCCTTGCCAGGAGTGATTCCTAATCTGCAAACTAGAAAGCATAAACAGTAATTTTCAAAAAAAAAAGGCAAAATCAAAACTTTTCCATAGATACAAAATGTGTTAAGTATTTTCATTACTTAATAAGGGAATTGGTCAGGAGTTACAACCAGTTCAAAGAAGAACCCCCCAAACACATGCATTTATAAGTCAGACATAGTGAAGGCAATATGCAAATGGGGGCAAAATCAGCTCTTGCTCGGTGGTGGAGAGAAGTCAGTTATGTCTCCACTGGATGGGGTTTGTCTCTAGACAACAGTGATGTTTCATTGTTATCAGCTGTTTGTAACTTATAGAGTTGTAACATAGCTACCCTAGAATCAGAATCACAGAGCCCTAAAAGGTGTGATCTAGGTAATGCATTATTTTCCACTGAAGCACCAACTTTTCCCTATGGAAAACTTCTAAGGCAATAAATGAAATATAAGGCTCTCTTCCCGCATTGAGGAATGGGATTTTCTCTAAGAAACTCAGAAAGGAAATAGTATTAAAAATGATCCTAGGTATACTTTAGATGCATACCTATGTTCAAATCCTGTCCTAAGTGTATCACTGAGCGCAAGCCCTGACACCAGGTCTGAAAAAACTTCTCAGTGGATACAGTGACTTAAAATGCTTTCCTCCTCTCTACTTATTTCATTTTCTATTTCTTTCTTTTTTTTGCTGTTGTTTTTATTTTCTTCCAACTTAAAAAGAAAAGAGTGCCTGCTTTCATACATAGAACAATGGTTAAAATCATCAGTCAGAGTCACTGGCAGGTGGAAGGAGAACAGGGAAGCAGGTGGGGAAAGGTGACAGGCTGCTACTGGCAGCTCCAACTACTCTTAACTCTACAGAACAGGCTTAATTCTGTCCTAAGAATTAATCAAGCTTCCCCACCTAGTCTCAGTCTTAAGTTTAGACAAGCATAGGACCCACTAGCAGGGTTTGAAACATGTGTTCCAATTTGCATTAAAGGGAGGTGTTAACCTGACATTTAGAAAAATTCCTTTTTTTTAGTATAGTTGACACAAAGTGTTACATTAGTTTTAACTGTATAATATGGTGATTTGACAAGTTCATGCATTATGCTATGTTCAGTAGTATAGGTACCATCTGTCCCTATACATTGCTATCACAATACCATTGACTATATCTCCTATGCTGTGCCTTTTATTCTCGTGACCTATTCATTCCATAACTGGAAACCTGTATCTTGCACTCTCCTTCACCCACTTTGCCCAAAACCCCATCCTCGTCCCCTCTGGCAACCATAAGTTTGTTCTCTGTATTTATAAATTTCATTCTTTTTGTTTATGTTTTCATTTTTTTGATTCTACTTATGAATGAAATTGTATGTGATTTGCCCTTCTCAATATGACTTATTTCACTTAGCATAATACCCTCTAGGTCTGTCTATATTGTCTCAAATGGCATGATCTCATCCTTTTTTATGGCTGTGTAATATTACATTGTATGTGAGTTTATGTGTAGGTGTGTGTACATGTGTCTTTCTGTGTCTGTATACAAACATATACATATGTATATATATACATACATATAAAACTATATATATATATATATACATATATATATATAAAACACATCTTGAAATTATTAGCTCTTTGTGGACAAATCTCTATATATAATATAAACCCATTGTAAAACTTAACGCTAAGACAGAGACTTTATAAATGTCTCTTTCATGGTGAGCAAAATGTTTGTGTTTGATAGCACATCAGTAAAAATAGGCAAGAGATGAGTATATTTTTCTTTGTTCTTTATTGCTGATCAACTGCTTACTCACACCTAAATTCTATCTATTGTCCCCCTTCCCTACTTGGGAAGAAATAGAATGGGCCTTTCAGTCATCAGTTTCTTCTGTTCCTTCCTTTATTCCTTCAAAAATGGTGGTTCTTTCTGATTGTCTTTCTCTCAGATCCAGGAATCTCCTAGAGTTCCTCTCTCAGAAATAGGTTATTTTCCTCCCAGCATATTATTCCTTCCTGCTTCCCCCAAGGGGCCACTTCTTGCCCCTACTAGGCCCTATGTGGATCAGGAGAAATCTCAATTTAGTAAACATCACACCCACCCAAGGAGAACAGTGTTACACAAAGGAGTTAGTTCTTCTTCAATCGAATTTATGCCTTACTTTTGCATAACCAACATTTCTGTTAAAGGATGTCTCAAAGCCAAATAACGTGTCTGTCCTTAAAATGAGACTTTAGCTATCTGGGAACAACCCAATTGTCCCTTATGCCCTTTCTTATTATTGCAGATTCTGTAGCTAATCAATATGTTAAACTCCCTTAGATAAGGACAGGAGGTGCCCATACTGAGCCTCTTTGTTTAGAACAGAAAACAGCAAATTATGGCTTATGGGCCAAATCTACCCACTGCCTATTTTTGTATGGCCTACAATCTGGTGATTGGGTAAAATGTCAGAACAATAGTATTTCATGACACGTGAAAATATATAAAATCCCACTTTCAGTGTTTGTCAATAAAGTTTTATTGGAACACAATCATGTTCATATGTTTCTGTATTGTTCATGGCTGCTTTCACAATACAAGGGCAGGGTGGTGTAGCTCTGGTAGAGATCATCTGCCGCACAAAGTTTAAAATACTATCTGATCTTTTATAGTGAAAGAATGCTGACCTGTGGAATCTTGTCTCTACCACTTTATCATCCCACTGACTTTGGGCAAGTAAACCAGCCTCCTGATGCCTTGGTTTCTTCATTTGTAAAAGGGAAATAATAATAATAGAAGTCTCTTATTTTCTTATGAAAACAAAGGAACTAAGATACATAAAGTGCTTAGTGGAGTGTCTGACATGTAGTAAAGTCTGTATAAACATTAACTATTATCATTATTATCATTTATATTTTTATTTTTACTACCACTAGTATTTCTGTTATTATTCATATCTCCAAGTATGGAGTGCCTTCTTTGCATGAAGTTCTAGGCTAAAAATTTTATATGGATTCCTTTCATTTACACAGGATTTCTGTCCTCTCTATTTTTAAAAATGAGAGAACAAAGGTCTGAGGAGCTTAAATAACTTGCCAAAGCCACCCAACAAATAAATGGAAAAACCAAGATTCAAATAGAGACCTGACTTCAAAATCCAATTCATCCTTCCATATCAGTGCTTTTTAACCCTTCCTTTTTGTAATGGCATCCTTAATCTTTCCTCAACCAAATTTTACCCAACATTCTGATTTCTTTGATGGCTTAAAATGTTTCCTCCACTGTTTAATTCAGCCTAAGTCTTTGTCTACCCCTTGATCCCCAATTGGCCCCTGAATCAGCCCCAGAGAATGGTGAGTCTCTGTAAATGCAATATAACATTCTGTGCTGCCTTCAGTAGCACAGAAATCTTGGATCTTTCTTGAAGGACCATTGCTTGAGGGTGATAAGACATAAGGGTGAGAGATCTTGCCGGTATTTTATCTGCAGATTCCTTAAATGCAATGCAATAATACCGTATTGTGAAGACTCAGATTCTGGAGCCAGAGCCTGTGTTCAAATAACAACTCTGCCCCTTTCTTGCTCTGTGATATTGAACAAACATTTGACCTTTATGTACTTTGATTTCCTCATCTATAGACTTATCTTTATCAGTTGGGGAAAGAGTACAAATGGAAGCCCACATACCATAGACCCACTTAAGGCCATAAATCAAGTTAGCACATTGATATACATTCTATTTTCCTAGGAAGACAGATGAGTCAGAGTTCCTTCTGTGACTCCCTCAAGCAGCTATCTCTTGGCCATCCCTAGACCATCTAGTTGGGCATGTCTCTTTGGACCCATAGACTGTCTATTTTTGTCCATGAGGAGGGGCCCAATAAGAGAAGGTCTAGAGTAGGGCCCACTAAAGCACAGAGCCCAAGACAGAGATCTTTCTTGCTTTGGCCTAAGAATAATACTATTCATCAATATATTGAAGATAACAATGGAGTATTCATTACTATAAAAATTAATAAGTTAATATGTTTAAAATGCTTAGAACAAGACTGGACAAACTGTAAGAACCATACATATATTTATTTTTTTAATATGAAATTTATTTTCAAATTGGTTTCCATACAACACCCAGTGCTTATCCCAACACATGCCCTCCTCAATGCCCATCACCCACTTTCCCCTCCCTCCCACCCCCCATCAACCTTCAGTTTATTCTCAGTCTTTAAGAGTCTCTTATGGTTTGCGTCCCTCCCTCTCTAACTTTTTTTTTTCCCTTCTCCTCCCCCATGGTCTTCTGTCAAGTTTCTCAGGATCCACATAAGAGTGAAAACATATGGTATCTGTCTTTCTCTGCACGACTTATTTCACTTAGCATTAATTTTAATCTCACTGTTAGTGAGTAGAAATCTATGCTTTTGCAAACAATTAATGAAGAATGTGACTGACCTGAGATAGATCTAGGAGTAAATATCAATTTGAAAAGAAATCACAAAAGATGTCATAACCTTATTTAATGTCATATAGATTCTTGGCCAAATCCTCTTTTGAAAGTAACTAAAAGAAAACTGGGATTGCTATACGAAAAAGAGCTCAATACTATAGAACAGGTAATTTTTGCTATGGCAGTTGAGAATCTAGAGATTAACCTCAGTGTCAGGAAACTGAGGCAAGCATATCTGTAAGCAAACTGCTGACCTTTAGAATTATATGTAGAATACGCAACCAGAGAAAAAAATCACTGAGAACAAAAGTAATGCTAATACAACCAATACAGAATCTTTTTGGACTTAAACAATAGTGGCAATGATAACTGCCATTTATCAACTAAGTTATGTATTTACAAATTAGTATCATTATATCCATTTTATAGGTGAAGAAACTAGGGCTCAGAAAGGTTAAATGACTCTTCCAAAACCACACAGTTTGTGAGTGGCAGAGCTAGCATTTGAAGCCAGAACTCTCTTGTTCATAAGTCAACTTTTTTGACCCCAAAACATGCAGTCTCTTAATGCAAGATGCACTTGAAAAAGAGTATATTTTTTTATGTGCACCATGATGCCTAATGACTGTCATCCAATGTACTCATCCTGTGTTCCAGTGAACTTAGGTTAGAATTTAGGTTTATGCTTCTTTCATGTGGTTGCTTCCTTTTTGGTTCAGTCCCTGGACTATCAAAATCTTCACTAATGTATTCATCAGGTCCCTGGGTTAAGTTGTTCTACTAAATTTTCATTCAAGTGGCACTTTCATAAATATCAAGGATGCTTATTGATAAGCATTTAAAAAAAATCCCCAGTACAAACCACATTGCTGACTGCATTCTATAGGTTTCTTTGCCACAGTCCTGGCAGGCCAAGTTGGTTATTTTATTCTAGTTCTGGGAAAAGATGGCCACAACCATCCCCTGGACTTGATACTCTTCACCCAGACCCTTTTCTCCTCTGCAAAGAGGTATCCTCTTTTATTCCATGTCTGCAGTGTCCCTGCCACCTGGCCGCTCACAGAAAAGGAACAGATTCCAGAACATCACTTCCCAAGGTGAGGTATATCCATTTCATTCTCTAAATGAGGAAACTGCTGGTGCAGAAAATCACTAAACAAAAAAGCATCTCCTTCAAATGCCCTCATGAAAGGACACATTCCCTGGCAGTAGAATGAGGAAGCAAGAAACCATTACAAAGGGGCACCAACACAAGGAAAATCTGCTCGTTCCAAAGTTCTGTGCCAGTCTCCCAGATCTGTTAGCCATTGGGTGCTATGCTATGCTATGCCAGCACAGAGGCAGAGACAGCAGGGGAAAATCCCAGGATCTATTGTAGGGTCTTGGAAATGATGCCAAGAAAAGCCCTTGCTTTTAGCAATCACAATCTCTGAGACTCAAATATCAATGCTTAACTAAAGCTCAAGTCACCTCAACTGCTTCACAAGTACATCCCATTCTACCCTAGCACAATCTCCCAGATAGGGTTTTTTTCTGAATACAGTGCTTGGTTTTCCACAAGGAAGCTGTGTTACAATGGAAAAAAAATATTCTAAGTTAATGTAATATTTGCTTTCAGTTCCTAAGTTTTGCCTCTTTCTATCTTCATAAACTCCACCAAATGCTGAGTTGTTTCCCCATTGACATAAGGCAGAATAGTGAGAACCTCTTGTTCTGGTGAGAATCAAATGGAATATTGTATATGAAACCTCTGAGAAACTAATAACATTATCCAAGGTTGTGCTGGTACAGTCTAGTTACTTCTGTTCTGGAGTCTTCTTCATTTTAAGCTGGCCTTTCTGTTTCAAAGGAAGCAATTACTAAAAGCTGCGAAGGTCATGAATCTCCTTTCCTTTCTCCTAATCTTCTTGCAGTGTTTCAATATAAAGTGGCTGTCACCATCCCTTTCTTAAACAGCCAAGATCCCCACATTTGGGGTTGTGTTAGGTGACAATGAGAAATGAGCAGGGCTTGTTAAAGAGAAAGGGGAAGCTCCTTTCACATCTGGCTTCTGTGATTAAAATTATACTTTCCCTTGACTCTTCACTGTTGTCAAGGAGTTAGGCTGTCATCCATCCACTGTTTACTCCATATTCCTTTTTAAGACCGCTGGCATTATGATTACCAACCGACAAGCGAGTCTGAATATTGAGGCTGATAATGATTGGCATCCTTAAACATGGTAAACATGAAGACTTTTCATCCAGAAGACACTGATTTCATTTCTGGCAGTGATGAAGGATAGGCCATGTCAAAACCAAATGAGAATCCACAGTTCTGTGAAAAAACAGACTTCACAGAAAGGAGAACTTAGCTGAATATGACATAATCAGTCTTCTCCTAGAGTCTGCCTTCTTCCCTTTTCCTCTTCCTCTGCCTTTTTCTTTAGAGACTGCCCTTTACCCATTCTCCTCTCTGATCTCATATTGCATAACAAAAGATATATACAGTCATCATAACAGACTGACTTTTACAGTGTCTCCTCAGGACTTCTGCCATTGAAGACTCTGCTCATTTGCTGTCTGACCCTGAAAAGTGTATTTGACCATTCTCTGATGTGGAGTTGGCAATGCTATAGTCTTTCCCTGCCCAGCCCTTTAGTTTTAACAAACTAAAAACTGATTATAAGGATGGAACCAGAATCTTGTGTCTTCCAAACAGGAAATAGTTGATCAAATTAATTAGCTTTCAGCCCAAAGAAGCATTGGAGCCACCCAGATGGGCAAGGATGAATGATTTTGAAGAAGAAAAGTAGATGGCTTTGACTCATGAATCTCTTTACTATTTCTTTATTCTTTTTTTCCAAAATTGCAGGTCCTACAAAAACTAAGCATATTTTATTGCAGCCACTGCCTCCCCTACTTAAATTCATTGACACGTGAATTTATTATTATTAAGCTGGCTTACCAGGTTGCTTTGTCAAATGTTTTATTATCAAAATATTGTTAGAAAGGGCCTTAGGCATCATCAGACCTAGTCCTTTTGTTTTAGAGGTGAGTAAACTGGGGTCTAAATTCTGTAAATTGACTTGCAAAACGTCGCATAGTCCATGGCAGAGATGAGCCTAGAAACCATGCTGTGGAGTTCTAATTCATGATTCTTCCCACCATACTAAGACTGGCAGGCAAACCTGCTTTAAATAAACCAAACATTTTGGTAGGACTCAGAGAGTTACATCTTGTCCAAAGAATGAACAGAACATGGGCTCACAGAAGGAAACTGCTGAAACTTAGTATTCCTAAATTCGTGTGTAGATACTTGGCAAGTATCTCCTCCTGTCCTGGAAGCCTTGTGCTATTATCCACAGGATGAATGGGTGGCTATTTAATTAAACCAACACTATTAGAAAGAAACATAAAGTCTGACCATAGATGCCTTCCTGCTGCATAGCAGATATTCTCCAGGAATTTCATGGGGAAAACAGTCTTTGAGGAAGGACCAGCCGATCTAAAGTGGAGACCTAAAAGCTTGCATAAAATTCTCAGCTTGCAATGCAGAGTTGAGACTTTGAATTTTAAATTCTATAGTGTGACAATGACACAAAGCAAATTTGTTTGTTTCTCTCTTTCTTAAAAGCCTAATAAGGACATTGTGCAGAATTCATTATCAAATCTTGTCTGGAGTCTTTGAGTTCCAATGTCCTAAAAGTTCAACCACTACCAAATGCCCATCCCAGCTGGTATGTTGACCCAAATGGCAAGTCACAGAGCTGGCAGCATTGGCAAAATGGCAAAAGCTACACACACACACACACACACACACACACACACACATTATATATCCATGTATGTATGTTTGTGTGTGCATATACATATACATATACATATGTGTATGCACACACACACACATATACATGCAAGCCCCCCCATTCTCTTTCATAATAAGAATCTTTTATTTCTGAAGAGCTGCAGAAATCTGAACTACTACAGTAGCCCTGTTAACAGCCAACTCTGTGACAAGGGCCTACTCAAAAGAGAGGAAAGTCAATAAAAGTAAAGTGTAAGTGTACTGTTAATGACAGGTTCTTGCAGGCACTTTCCCCCAAATTATACCATTCCTATTCAAATACCATCTCAAGAGTCTCAGACAGTGTCAAGTGCAATCATTGTTATTGCAGTTGCCAAGGTAATCAATTGAAATCATAATGAAGGGAACAGAAGGAAATCAATAGAGTCTGAAATTACAAATAAAGAGAAGCTATCGTTTAAGAGCATTTGGCTGAAATCTTCCATATTAATGGAGTCAGAAATGGCTGTGTCATTCAGAAGCAGTGTGGTGCATAATTCAGCTGAGTGCATTAGAACACCTAAAAGCGATTGCAATAATTAGGGCTGCCTACCAAGAATCTGTCCACCTTAGAAGGCATATTGCTGAGTTGTTTATTATAGTTCCACTGTGTTTTCATATCTTAATATTTTCAATCATCTCCCAGAGCACCCTTAGGCAGGAGCAGGATTAGCTTGCTCAGAGACATTAAGAGCAGGTTGTTGGTCCAGTTTGATTCTGACATTGGGAAGTAAGAAGGACTAATCATGCATTTTATTTTAAAAGTATCTTTTTTTCCCAAAAATTTCTATTGATTTGTGTAGATTGATACAGGTAGTAGGTAAAGCAAAAGATACGTGTGAAAATAGATTATAAGAAAGTTGATTATTGCCTAGTATTTAATCACATGCCTGAAAAAGTTCATTGGGCTCTATTAGAGTGACATAAAAACTTTAAATTTCACTGTTATTTGTAAAGGCAAAATGAATATTCTAGAATTGCTGAATACTCATGATCAACTACACCCTAAGGAGAGAACAGAAGCCAAATGACAGTAAAGATTGAAAAGCTATCCAGTTCTTTTATCAGGAAATAGTCCATAAAAAGGATAAGGAATTATGAAAAAATCATGTAGACTTTCTTATACTGGCTTATCATTGGGAACTGAAAATGACAGGTTTATGGATTTCAGCAGAAATACGTTTATTACGTTATTCAATATTCTATGACAGCCTTTCCATATTCACTCCACTGCTTTGCAGGCCTTGACTTACAGGCTGTCTGTCTAAAAAATCCTGAACTTTTAATCTCAATCTATAGATGGTAGGAATACATAAAAATTTACATGTGTTTGGCACTGATATTATGGGAACCTTGGAACTATTAACCTAAGAAACAATTAATCTAGTGTGAGTTCTGCTTGCCATTCTACTCAGTGAACTTATACCCAGAAATGGGCATGAAATGGGAAATTAGAAGGTATTTTTTCCGACAACAATCTTGGTTCCCACATGTGTCTCAGAGAGTGAGCATTGTAATTCTGGTGTTTAAAGACATTAACTTATTTATTTGTGTACCTATTTATGAGTCATTTATTTTTGTCTACAATTTTTTTTATTTTTTGTCTACATGATCTCTACATGTCAACTTGACTCCACATGATGTTCAACCAAGGAATTATCAAATTTTTGCATATAAGACAGTAAATACACTTTTCATTCCATGTTGATTAGGAATAGTTTTCCTAGTTTCAAATATTAGCTAGACACAGATGGAGGTTGGGTTGTAAGGCCTAGAAGCACAGTCTTGGTGGAACCAATTAATTATGTGAATTACACTGATCCTTTCTCAGTTGTCAAACACTGAAGGATCAAGCTGATATTATATGGAACTTGTTGAGAAGACTGTGCCGTTCTCCACCCTGGCAAATTCCTATGATACTTTCAAAGATAATTTTAACTGTATATGGTATTGGCTGATTTTAGAACCCAAACCTCATCTGAGGTATAAATTCTTCATGTATAGATTTTCTGCCTGGCTTTCCATTCATAGCAATGGAAACATGTTTTGCAGAGCCTACACATCAGTCACATTGGCATCTCTTGAGAGATTCTTAGAAGAGCAGACTCTTAGGATCCACCCTGGACCTACTGTATCAGTATTTGCATTTTAACAAACTACCCAGGTAGTTTATTTGCATGTTGATGTTTGAGATTCACTGTGCTAGACATCTCATGAGAGGAAAATGTCTGGCATAATAGATCCTCTTAGAGTGTTACCCTATTAACTAGAAGAAAGCAAAAGAGAGAGAGAAAGCATATGCACATTTGTGCAGGTGTACTAGTTGGGGCAGAGTACTATTGCTACATGTCATAATCTTCACCTTAGCTTTGGCATCATGGTTATTAGTAATCATAAATAGATTCAGAATGTGTTCATATTTTATAATATTGAATCATCTCTCCTCCTACCTCTAGGCCAGGAGAAAGCATGGAAACAAATAATTAAAAGGCAACATGATAACTGCTATAATAGAGATATAAATAAAATGCTGGAGAAGCTGAGAAAATTGAAACATTTATTCTGCCTGCAGGGATTGAATAAAGGACTCCTTAAAGCAGATAATGGTTGAATTGGATATTAAGGAGGTGGGCATTCCAAACAACAAGAGCACAAGAAGTGTTGAAAGGTTCTGCCATTTTGGAGTTGCCAAGAACTCGAGTGTGCCTGGAGCTTATAGTGTATGTGGTGTCAAGATCTCTAGATTAGGGAAGGTAGGAGAGAAAGAAAGGGATATATAGGAAGAAATGAGGCTGGAAAAATGGAAGAGGGTGGGGGGAGCTGAACCCTAATGTTGAGGCATCACTACAAGACCTAAGACTAATGTACTAGTGCTGTCAAGCCCAAGATTCAAACTTATTAAAGCTGATGTGAAATGGTCAGATTTTTAATGGTTTTATCAAAATCTCTTACAAAGAAACAAAAAACAAACAAACAAACAAAAACCATAAAATCACACTTGCATATTACAACTGGGTTGCTGACAAATAAATGACTGGTCCATCCAATAAAATTGAAAACCTGGTTGTCAGAATATAAAACAAACTGAAATACTTGATATCATTTTTTTTTTTGCAGAAAAATACACAATAAGTAGTATATAACACTCAAATATATACTTTAATTTCCCATTGTCAAGGGTAGCTGTTCCTTTATTTTCAAGTATATAAATAATCTTGGCTTTAAACCTCCAATTCTAACATCTATGGATATTGAAATCTTTCCCCAGATATACATGTATTATATGGGGGATTTTGTCTTCATATCCTTCTCTCTGTCTGGGCTCTTGCACTCTCATGTGCTAAGGGCCGTATAGTATGAATCTAGACAAGAAACATAGTTCCTTCACCAGTTCTTAGGAAAAAGAGCTGCTTAAAGCATTCTTAGATACTCGAAAGCTCAAGAGAAAATATAATACCACATACCACACAGTTTTACACCATCCACAACTCTTATTCACCTCTCTTCTCATCACTATGACCCATCCCAAAGTCTCAAGGAAAATGTAAATGCTTCCCCCTCCATTATAGAACCCAGCTTCCTTCCCCCCAGAAGCTCACCTTCCACTCCAAGCACTTACTATTACAATTTTCAAAACTAACAATTCTTCTCTCCCTTAAAGAAATTGTGATAGCATCTGTTAAGAGAAAAATTGCTTACCTTATTATACAATCTATACTATTCAGACATATAATGTGTGTATGTATGCTGATACATACACACTCACACTTATATATATGTGTGTATATATACACACATACGATATCTATCCATCTATCTGTACATATACTGTATATAAGTATATGGTATGTGTATGTGTGTGCATAAACACACACATATGGACAGAAGGTTGGAAGGATATGTAAAACAATTTTAGGCATAATTGTATCTGGGTCTTGGGATTATAGGTAGTTTTAGATTCTTACTTCCACCTGTATGTATATATTTTACAGCAATATGTAATTTAAAAACTTGTAGTAAAGGGGAATGTATTCAATATCTAATTTTATTTGAAGGATTAGTTACATTTGAATAGTGAGCAAAAGGTGAAGTGTAAGCGTTTACTAACTCAATAGGGGCTGCAGGATTTGAGGCAATCCATGCAAACTACAGTTTAGAGAAGTTGTATTTTGAAAGGAAGGATCAACAGGGAATGTAGTTCTAGAATAGTATTTACTAAATTAATTCTAGAAATGGTGCTTAGGCAAATACATCTAAGCAAATACCGTCATAAAGAAAATTTTTGAACTATGTTTAACCTAACATTTCCAAGTGTATTTGACCTAGAATTCAGTTTTTGTATCACATACTATACCTTGAAAGACTTTGTTCCATAGCATGCATTTTGGGAAATGCCACTTAAAGGAATAGTGGAGTTAGTGAAGGTCATATTTTCTTTTCTTTTTTTTTTTTAATTTTTTTTAAAAAAATATTTTTAACGTTTATTTATTTTTGAGACAGAGAGAGACAGAGCATGAACAGGGGAGGAGCAGAGAGAGAGGGAGACACAGAATCTGAAACAGGCTCCAGGATCTGAGCTGTCAACACAGAGCCCGACGCGGGGCTCGAACTCACAGACCGTGAGATCATGACCTGAGCCGAAGTCGGACGCTTAACCGACCAAGCCACCCAGGCGCCCCATATATTTTCTGAGTATGCTTGTGGACCTAGGGAAAGGATATAGGGGAGAAGAGATTGAATATATAAGACAAAAGGCAAATAGTTTTTTGACCAAAGTTCCAGAGAAACAGAAGAGAATGAAATCTAAGAACTTTCTACTCAAAAGAACGATTTTTAAACCAGTAATTTCAGCAACATGTGTTGAAATTTCATTTTAACAAGGTTTCCCAGGAAATTAATTTGCATATTAACATTTAGGAAACTTTGCTTTAAGAAGAAGGAGTAAGATCAGAGGCCTGAAAATGTGGGGAAATATTTGCAACAGCTGCTGTGGGAATGTAGTAGAAAGTTGACAAAAAAGTCCATTTGACACTGATTCTGATACTGATTCATTTGGTTGTTATTTAAGTTTCTCCAGTGAAGCTCAGAACCCAGAAGTAGAGAAACAGAATTATGATTGTGACCCAGGGTGGGGGATTGACAGAAGGGACGTAAATGAAGAGCAAAGGAGCTCTTGACTAAAGTAGTCAAGACAATAATGTTGAAATAGCTGAATTGGAGTTCATTAGAGGATCCAGGAAAGCCTTCCAGAAAGGCATGAAGGAATCAGGAAAAGCCTCAGAGGGATGAGGTTGATGAGGAAATTGGATTGGCAGCATGAACTTCTCGAATGCCAATATGAATATGGAGTGCCTTTGGAGTGATAAGGTTATTCAACTTTGTGTAGTTGAAGTTGAATGGAAACGCAAATTTCAGAAACCAAAGTCATAAAGCTGAGGAATTTTGAAGATGAGGCTTTTCCTCATTAACATGGAAGTTGAACTAGTCAGAAATAAAGGCAGGGAGGGGCGCCTGGGTGGCTCAGTTGGTTAAGCGGCCGACTAAGGCTCAGGTCGTGATTTCGCGGTCCATAGGTTCAAGCCCCGCATCGGGCTCTGTGCTGACAGCTCAGAGCCTGGAGCCTGTTTCAGATTCTGTGTCTCCCTCTCTCTGACCCTTCCGCATTCATGCTCTGTCTCTCTCTGTCTCAAAAATAAATAAACGTTAAAAAATTAAAAAAAAAAAAAGAAATAAAGGCAGGGAATGAGTGGGAAGAAGAAAGGCTGTTGGTTAAATGCTCAATTCAGCCAAACTCCATCTCGAAGTAGAGACATACAGAAGTAAATTCACTTCTTTGCTCTGTCCAGTGGTCAGGAAAATGAGCCCAAGAAAGGGACAGACCTTGGTAAAGGGGAGAGACGATGAGAAAAACAATAGGAACAGAGGAAGAGAAAAGATGATAGGAAAAGTCCAAGAGTTTCCCCTGCTGGTCACAGAATTGTTATGTGTTATTGGTATGTCAGTACCAAGTGGATCTGAATCTTCGTCTCTCTGGTTCCAGATTATGTTGGAATATGCCATTGTAACCCCCAATTAGGGACTATTTATTCTTTGTGGCTGCTTTCCAGGTAAAGGAAACATTTATTAGAAGTCTCCCAGGAGATTTCTCCTTCAGTCTTACTCCTTAGAATTGGATTGCCTGAAACTTCCTAAACAAATTACTGCCCAAGGGAAAGAGATTGCTTGGACCAGTTTACATGAATCCCTGGGGTGAACTCAACACTGGGGAAGCAGCAAATGTGGTCACTGAAGAATCCAAGGCACCCATTCTGTCACTGGCTTCTAGGAGATCACTGCTCACCTCTGCCAACCTGGTGTCCTGGGTTTCTGCTCCCTTGCCCTACTGACTCTCAGCCTCTGTCGATATACTCTTCATTCATAAAATATTGATGATCAGTCAGCTTTGCCAGTATCATCCAGCTGAAGGGATAATCCAATTCTAGATGACTAGTCCCAGTTGTTTAGACAGCAATATCCCTTAAGAGGAAGGACAACTATAGCTAGATAGAAAAATAAAATTAAAATAAAAAAAAAAAAGACTCCGATTATTTTGATGACATTTGGAATGCCAAGAGCACTGACCTAAAGAATTGGGACATGACTGCTAAATCTGGGGGAAGATGGTTCTGTGCAGAATTGTACAAGCTATTTTACTTATCTGAGCCTCGGTTCACTCATCTGAAAAGTGATCATTCTTTGGCCTTTTTTGCCCTATTCTATAAGGATTGTAAGTGATAATTCATAGGATGAATGTTGGAAAGCACACATAGAGTGTTATTATTACTACTCCTGTGGATCCTCTCTTCTCCTACAGTACAAAGAACAGTACCCTGCTATAGATGTTGAGTATGTTTGTTAAATGTATGATTGACTGTGTTTTCACCTTTCCAGGAAAAGGTACTTGAATTTAATCCAACAAAGCATATTTTATGGTGTCTATCTGCATAAGTAGCAGGTGTCTAGTGGCCTTTCCAAAGCTTCATAATTCATCTTAGTCCATTTATGAAAATTGACCTCTACTCTGGTCAAAATGAAGAAAAATAGTAGGTTTACACTATTTTGAATAATGAAATATTATATTGGAAAAATACATACAAAATTTCATAAAAATTAGACATGCCCTTTGTTTCCATTTTTTAAAAATAAAATATATTTATTCTTTTGATTATAGAAAGTAGTACTCATTACAAAAAGAAAAGGAAAAATATAAGACACAACTTTAACTCCTATAAAATCCTATCACTCAGATGTAACCACTAATAAAATATTGACACCTTTAAGGCTTCTGACTTCAAATATATATTAATTTATATTTTATTCTACCTATATCCACACATACACACTTGTATAATTAAAATAGAATCATACTACATATGCTTTTACAAATGAGCTCTTTCACTAATCAATTGGATTGTGTATATATGTTCAAGTCAGTAAATATAGATCTGCATTATCATAATTTATGGTGGTTTGGTAGTTCTTTATGTGGATAACAGTAATAATTTAGCCAGTCCTTGTAAACATACTACTCATTTTTCTCCATAGAGATTTTTTCTTCCCAAGGAAGACCATACTTTTTGTCATTTTAAGAAGTGTGCTTTGGAAAAAAAGATGAGCTTCAGAAATCCTGCTTCTTCCCACCTGAATGACAATGTGTGATGCTGCAGAGATCAGATGTTTAGAAGGCAGAAAGAAGAGCAGCATCTGACCAAATAACATCTGTGTAATGGCAATTATGCCACGGCCATTATCTGAAGTGCTATTGTGGCTCTGAAGAGCAGCAGAGAAACAAACACATATAATGCAGCCGGCCATCAGCCCATCAAGCAAAACATGCTTATTAGAGCACTACAGAAATTAAGTCATTTCAGAAGGAAAAAAAATCCCCTACTTTACCCGATTTTGGCACCTTCTCTCTAAACACAAAACTCATCACAGATGATTTTCAGACATAATGCTTTACCCAACAGCACCATAATTTTAGCCATAGAACAAGGAGATTAAATGGGGAGGTTCTCTAACCTAGTAATTTTTTCTTTCTCCCTGAACTTGGAGTGTGAGTTACCTACCAGTTGCAGAGTTTGAAAGAATAGGCTTGCTTAAATAACTCAATGGCTCTGTCAATCAATTGTTTTCATACCAGAGGACATTCTTTTTTTGTCACTAAAGGCCTCAAGGAAACCATACAAGCACAAAGTCACACAAGAGGTGCCTGGTGTATTACCCACAACTCTCCAAAGACCTAATGCGCATATTGTCATATGGCCTTTCCTACCTAATCATATTCTCTGACTTCTTCCCTATTTCCTTTACCAGAAGATGGCCAGCATTCTGTTCTCTTTACTCTCTTACCTACCGAAACTTTTCTTTAAAAGAGGCCCTATTAACTCATAAACACTGCTACATAGCTATTGCAATGATAATGCTAATATTATACTCTCAAATTAGTGACTTCTATTAAAAAAAACATTTATTTTGATTCTATGGATCAATTGATCTATGCTATGTTAGGGGTAGCCTTTCTTTAGGCTGCAGGTTGGTTCAGGTATGCTCCACATTTCTCTCATCTTCACTGGACCAGCGGATCCCTAGACATGTTCTCTTCATGATGAAAGGCAGGAACGTGACAGGACAGGTGGGAATATTCCATGCATTTGATGGTCTTGGCCTGGAACTGGCACACTAGTACTTCTTCTACATTTCATTTCAAAAAAAAATCATGGCCCAATTTAGCATCAAGGCCATGGGGAAAGAGGCGGGAGAACTGCAGTGTCATGTGGCAAATGGTATAAATGTATAATTGTAATAGAGGGAGGGCATGAAGAGTAGAACCATGATCTAATCTGCCACACATCCTGAGGCTGCTAAGAGATTGTTGGCCCTTCTTGGGGAATTTTTTAACAGAGGGAACCACCTTGAAGCCAAATTTCAATTAAATTCTAATTTTGAAGTTACAGGAAGCAGCATACTGAGAGGAAAACTGTCCTTTTAAAACTATGCAACTCCTTACCTACTTGTAAAGTAAAACCAAAATGATAGAGAGTCTGTGGGTAGATGAAAAGTCATCCCCCTGGGAACTTGAAAGCATCCCCAGAGATAATCTTGGGTCTGAGATCATAATGGAGACTTAAGTTTAAATCCCACTATTGCTAGCTGCATGACTTGACATGCCTAAACCTTAGTTCCTTCACCTGTAAAATGTGAATTAGTCATCACTACCTGTTATGATTGCTGAAGGGACAAAACAAAATACCACATATAAGTTGCTTTGTTTCTAATGAAGTGCCTGGCACATAGTAGGCATTCCTGTAACTTTCTCTCCATTGATATTTCATCTTTCAGAAAGGAAATTCTGTGTAGTGAAGTATGCTGCATCTGTTAAATAATTGATCCAAAAGCACACAGCAGGATTTCCTTCACTTACTTTGTGTGTTTCCTTTTGGTTCTGATGTCCTTTCCAGAGAAAACAGCTCTAACACAACCCTCTAACCTGTATAAACATAGCTGTTAGTAGATGGATGGCCTTTAGGTACACGCTAGATCTTGAGGGCTAGAGAATGGGTAAATAATGCATTGACACTTGATTGTGTTCCTGGCAATTAAACTGTGGCTCAATCTATGCACAGCGTTTTCTCCTTTTTTTCCAAAACTGCTATCCACGGCAAATACTTAAAGTGGGCAGCTACAGCAGGTTTCTTCTCAAGCAGTAACCCCCTCACCATTGCTTTCGCTTTCACCAAATTCTCATAAATTATTCTACAATTCCATCTTTAACCTGGATGCAAAATCTAATTCAACTCTTATGGATTAAATGAGAGATTCTTTGTGAGAATGCCTAGCATAAATAAGAGTTCAACAAAATCCTTTTAAATCTGGAAACAATCTGAATGTCAAAATTGTAATGATAACCTATACATGTCATATTACATCACAGAAATCTGTACATCATCTCACTTTCAACAACGTTGATATTCATGTCCTTTAAATTGGGCAAAGAGAGAGGTAGACAACTTCTCCAAGGTAACAGAGCTAAAGGGTAGTGTCGAGACTTAAACACAGGTATACCCTCTCTACATTTAATAATCTCCCTCAATCTCAAGCACTTCTTTTCGGAAGTCAAGTTGCTGATTCGGTCTTGATAGATCACAGAACTACAGAATGGCACTACATGATTCATGCTCTATTACCACCTGTTTTAGGAAGAATCAACTCTTTTACAAAAACAATGTACTTTTTATTTATCCACGTAGATCATTGAGCAGTTATGGGAGTGTGACACCAATAGGAAGAGACAAGCTTGACAGTATGTTGAATGTGATAAAAATTGTTTTTAGATAATCTTTCAGAAGTTTGGGGATCTTGGAAATACCAACTATGATTTGCTGATCAAGTTCCTATTTTAGTTTTAAAATATATGCTTTTTGTGGAAAATATGATTCTTAGGTTAGTATGCATATCCTTTATACAATAAACAGACTCCTAAAATTTTATAGAATAATTTTATATCATGAATTATTAGATACTTATACTGGAGTTGCTTACTCCTTCATGGAAACAATGGATCTTAGAGCTATCAAAAGTCCTCAGAACTTTACCTAAAGCTCCATTTTACTAGTGATCACTCATAACCAGAGAAGTCAAGGAAGTGCCCCCGGTCTAGGTAGTTAATGATAGACTAGAACCCAAGTGTTCTGCATTCTAGACAATGTTTTTGTTTTTGTTTCTTTTCCAATATGCTACTAAGAAAACAAATAAATGAACAAAAATCTTTATGGTATATCATTTTGCAAAGAAAATGATATTTTTGTACATATTTCATCTTAATATATTTCATTCTTGAGATTATATACTGAATTGCTTTTAAGTAGAATGCATATATATACATGTGTGTACAAAATAAATACATCCACAATAGTTGTTTGCTTGCTTCAAATCAGTAGATCTTCCATAGCATGGGCTTATTTTTTTTTTTTTACTAATTCCCAACAGTCCCCAAAACATTTATGATATTGTCATATGCATACTGGGTATTTGATAAATATTTGGGGTTGCTTATGGAACTGCCCCTGCTGATAAACTACTGTTGGAAAAGCCTGAGGTCTATATCAGAGAGAAGCTTTTCTCTTCTAAACTATCGATTGACTCTTGCATGACATTTAATAAAACCTTTCCATTACCAGTTGCATAACAGCAATTAAAACCCTCATCAAATCTATCTTAACTGCTTAGAGTCTTCCACCAGGGAGCATTTTCCTTGGCAAACATCTGCAATAAAAGGCTATTTAATCTTCATAACTGAAACAGTCAGTTATGCTAATTCGTCTCTTTTATTGTCAGTTTACATTGGAATCACACACAGCTCTGGTCCTTTGGAAAGGTACAGAAAAGAGCACAGCTCTTCTAGCAAAAATAGCTAGTACTGAGGTCCCTGTCACTGGAAGCAGCCACAACTAGCCCAAGTGATCATTTGTCAATAATGCCATAGAAGGTATTTCTTTCTCACTGAGAAGGAGTTGGATGCCTTTCAGTTAAAGATTCTTTATTTCTAGGCTCTCCTAGCCTAAGCTCTCAAACACTGAGAAAGCCATTCCATTTTAGAATTCTCAAGCCAGGTTTCAGAGATGGATAAAAGTCCCCATCATACCTCATTTTCTTTTTTCAATTCTTTACATTTCTACTTCATAATAAGATGAGGAAATATTCATTTTTGAGCCTTTAAGTAAACATAAGTCAAGACACAAAACCATATATACAATATAATCTTAAAAATAACAATAATGGGGAACCTGGGTGGCTCAGTCAGTTGAGCATCTGACTCTTGATTTCCACTCCAGTCATGATCCAGGGTCGTGGGATCAAGCCCTGCATCTGGCTCCACACTGAGCATGGAATATGCTTTAAGATGTTCTTTCTCTCTCTCTGTCTCTCTCTCTCTCCCTTCCTCCCTCTGCCCCTCTCCCCAGCTGGTGCTCTCTTTCTCTAAAATAAAACAATAAAACCATAAAACAATAATAGTAGTAGTTTATATGGGGCCAGGCCCCATGTCAGGGACTCTGCTTGCCTTGCTGCCTGTTTGCATGTTGCTTATATGTGTGTCTCTAAGTTTTCACCAGTGTAGCTACCTGGAAGAAGTTACACTTAAGTAGAGGTTTTAAATATAAATAGGAATTGGGCTGATTTAACTGGTGATTGAATTGTTATAAATATGTGTGATAAAATTTAGATTACTGAGTAGAATTTTCATTGCACAGAGCAGGAAACAGAGGCTTAGGGAAGTGCAACAAGTCATCCAAGACCCACAGTTGGTAGGATTTTTTTGTTAGTATGCAAACAGGTATATATCGTGCTAAAGTCCCCAAGAAGCATTAAAACAAAGAGGAGAAAACAACACATTAAAATAATGATAATGGTTATTATATCTTTACACTGTTCATCTTTATACTTTCTCAGACATATTCAATCCCTTAAGCTATCATGTTTGATTGAGTTTGGAATTCTGGCTTAAAAGCCATTTCCCTTCCGAACCATAAATGGATTTTTCCATTGTCTCCTGGCTTCGTTTAGAGTGGATGTTGTGAAGTTTAACACTATTTTCATTTTCATGCCTTTTTTTTTATGAAATCTCATTCCTTTTTCTCTTATTCTTCCTTCCTTTGCCTTCCCTTCCTGTGACCTCCTTCTCCCCCTTTTCTTCTCTCTTTTTCCTAATTTCTACAATGTTTTCTTTATCTCCAGTGTTGTCAAAGTTAATGATGTGGTATTGTGCAATCTGGAAATTTATTCATGTCTTCAATTCAGTTTTCTTGAATCATTTCTTTGATATCTTCCCCTCTGTTTTTTTTTTTTTTTTAGTTTATATATTTATTTTGAGAGAGAGAGAGAGAGCAGGGGAGGGGCAAGAGAAAGAGGGAGAGAGAGAATTCTAAGCAGGCTTTCCACTCTGTGCGGAGCCTGACACCAGGCTTGATCTCATGACTGCAAGATCATGACCTGAGCCAAGAATGGGACACTGAAATGACTGACCTGCCAAAGCACACCTTCCCTTCTTTTTCTATGATCTTTCTTCCTATAATTTCCTAATACTGTATTTAAATTGGATTTCCTAGAAAGATTTTTCCAATTGTCTATCTCTTGTCTTTTCATTCTAGTTTCTGGGAGATGTTTTCTTAACTTTGACTTCTAACTCTTCTATGGAGTTTTCCATTTCTTTATTTTATTTTTATTTTTTAAATTATTTTTTAAACATTTTTATTTATTTTTGAGAGACAGAGAGATAAAGCATGAGTGGAGGAGGTGCAGAAAGAAAGGGAGACAAAGAGTCCAAAGCAGACTCCAGTCTCTGAGCTGTCAGCACAGAGCCCAATGCAGAGCTCCATCCCAACAACTGTGAGATCATGACCTGAGCCAAAGTTGGACGCTTAACTGACTGAGCCACCCAGGCGCCCCACCTTTATTTCACTTTTAATTTCCAAGAACTTATTTTCATATTTTTGAGGAAGATATTTTGATTGGAGCCTTTTATTTATTTATTTATTTATTTATTTATTTATTTATTTATTTTTACTGTTTGCATTAACTTCCCTTACCTTTTAAAGAATATTAGCAATTATTTGTTTGCTTCATTTCATTTTTATATTTTGTATTCCTTGCATAGTCTCTGTTTTGTTTGGTATTTTTGTTTGTTTGTTTGTTTGTTTGTTTGGCTTCTTTTGTTCATACTAAAAGTTTTCCTGACATATCTGGTGATCATTGACTTCCTGCTCATATTCAAGAGTCAGATATTAAAAAGACTTCTGCATGTGAGAGTCTTTGAGTGACTATGATCTTCACCACCATGGGATGATCTGGCTGTGCTGTTTTATAAGAGAAATTATGAGGTTTAAACTATAGTTCTTTCTTTGGGATAGTCAGATTCTGCAGCAACTGATACTTTCAATATATATCCTGGAGGGTCACTGAGCACTAAATGGGCAAAATGCCTGTTTTTTCTTAATACTTATTACACAAACATTTATATAATCACCTTTTTCTTTTATTGTTTTTATTTATTTTTGAGAGAGAGAGAGAGCATGAACAGGGGAGGAGCAGAGAGATAGGGAGACAGAATCTGAAGCAGGCTCCAGGCTCTGAGCTGTCAGCACAGAGCCGGAAGCAGGGCTAGAACTCACAAACTGTGAGATCATGACCTGAGCCGAAGTTGGACGTTTAACCAACTGAGCCACCCAGGCGACCCTAATCGCCTGTTTTTCATACATGACTCCTATCCTCAACTTTGCTGTCTTTTTGTCCAAAGATCTCTGTTTTCCTATCTCCAGGGAATAAAATTCCCATCTTTTGTGTGGATAGAAAAGAACAGTGAACTGTTTACTCAAAATTGGGAAAGAAATCTGAGAGTTTAATTACCTCTTGAATAGACTTTTGATCAGTCTTTCTGATCAGATGGTTAACCCATCTGTCTCTCACTTTTACTAATTTCACTAATGTATGCCTACTCCTGAATTTTCTGTGATGTAATTTGCTTCTCTACTTTCCCTATTGTTGCTTTAGGATTTAGTTTTCCTAGGACTGATAAGTTAATTATCCTCACACATCACCTTGCTTTATAGTTACACAATTGTCTTTCTATGGCTTCTTTCTCTTTCTCTTTATGGGTTGATGCTATAATTTTTTTCCAATATTGCCACATTGGAACTGAAGTTCAGGGAGATAAAAAGATCTGAATATCAATTTTCAATCTATTTGGCTGAAATTATAGATGAAAATTCTCAGAACTTCAAGAAATATATAACCCATGCTGTTTAAATATTTCCAAAAGGTACATTTCCCAAATTAGCCAACCAATAAAAAAATATTTAAAGATTTTTGTTAAAATTCATATTCCTGCGTTTCACCTCAGATTTAATGAATTGCAATTCTCAGGGGAAATGTCAGGGAGTTTGTGTTGTTAACAAATGCACAAAAGGATGACTCTCATCACTCTGTGAATGATCATTTCAAGATATGTGAAACGAAGAATATTTTCATAAATAACTCAATGTTAGCATTGCCCTTATACTAAGCATAAAAAAAATACTTGCATACACACAGTCATACCAGCAAGCTGAAATTGCATATAAAGAATAATGAATTATTACCAAATTATGAACCTTCAAAAATTTGCTAAAACATTTCAGGGTTAGACAGGTATTTTTTTTCACCATAAGTCACAACATTAACCTTTTAAAGAAGAAAATCTGGCTCTCTCAGTAAATGCTGAAAAGCATCAAATAATAATTAACATACATTTCAGAATCAAACCACATCCTTCTAGGAATAAAAAGAAAGGTCTTTGGCCAGTTTAAGTTCTATCAGAAACTAATAAATGTCTTATTTATTGAGCTAATATTAGAACCATTTCAATAAAAGGCAAGGAAAAGGCAAGGATGTCACTATCATCTCTCCTATTGGATATAATCCTGCAAGTGTTCCTCAATGCAATAAGAAAAAATAATAGTTAAAAATATTGCAAAGAAAGCAACTAGCCTGTGGTTTTTCTATTTAGAAAATCCAAGAGGATCATCTGAAAAATAATGAGTATTTAAGTCTGCATATAAAATTAACATTTAAAAATTCAATAAATTCTAGTATCTAACTAGAAAATAGACAATAGATTAAAGAACAAATAAGAAGTCAGAAATAGAATATGATCAAGGTAACATTTCAAATCAGTACAGAAATGGTAGAATATTCATAAAGTTATTTGGCAAATGTATTCTTTTAATTTAGGAAAACCATATCCAACAAAACAGAAAAAATTTGCTAAGTATATGACCAAGAAATTGTTGATAAAAGATACATAAGCAACTAATAAGCATACTTAAAATTATGTTACTAAGCATATTTAAAACGCATATTTTAAAATTAAATTTTCTGCATTGGGAAACACAAATTAAAATAGCAAACAAATTTTGTGTCATTCAGATGAGCAAAACAATTTTTTTAACTGAAACTATCCTGGGGGTAGCTGGGTGGGTCAGTTGTTTGAGCATCCCCCTTTGGCTCAGGTCATGATCTTGCAGTTCCTGACTTTAAGCCTCATCAGATTCTCTGTCCCCCTCTCTCTGCCCCTTCCCCACTTGTGCTCTCCCAAAAATAAATAAAATATTAAAAACAAAAAAGAAAGAAACTATCCTGTGTTGGTGAGAATGGTGTGAACAATAATCTCACAATATTTTTGTGGTAGCACAGAATTTTAAAATCCCATTTGGAAGAATTTGGGACCATCTTCCAAAATTTAAAATACATGAAAACATTTACCCAGGTGCTTTATTTCTAAGAATATCTCAGATGGAAACACTCTCATATAAGCACAGGTATCTATATCCCAAAATATCAATTGAATAATTATCTTTAATGGCAAAAATATGTTGAAAATAGCCTAAATGTTAATCAGAAAGGAAACTTGGAATTGTTATGCACACCCTGTGAAATACTAGGCAATTACTTACAAAAATTACGTGTTTAGTATGGAAAAATCTCCAAAATATCCTAAGTAAGAAAAGCAATTCACAAGGAAATATGAAATGGTACCATTTATGTGAAATTTAAACCAGAACTAAAAATCTATATATGAAATGATTAGCAGAGGTTACTTTTAGTAAATGAGGGAAAGAGGTATTTACCTCTGCATTCTTCATGTTTCTCAACAAGATAAATTACCCTTTATATCACTGCAGAAATTGCTTAACTAGAAAAGCAGTCTTAGTTTCCTCTATTCATTAGATGCTGTTATGAGAGTTTTCTCTTAAAATATATGTCTATAGTTGTTTATCTTTATCTAAATGAGAATGTGGCACTTCCTACTGACTTAACAGAATAGGAGGAAAATTGCCTTTCACTTCATTTCTTCACAGGTCAACCAACTTGACCCTGTTTTCTATACTCTCTGTCCTTATTCATATTCTTATATCCTGAGAAATCCCTACCCCAGTTTTCTCTCTTGACCAATTAAAGCTTTTATCAAGCAAAGATAATTATCTTTTACATCCATGTGACCTGTGTGCTATTTCTCTGAAGGTTTCCAGATGAACTATTGTAAAGAAGGAGACTTTATGATGGGGAAAAGGCAGGGGGCATCAGACCTCCCCAAAGAGGAAGTCTTCTGAGGCCTTGCTTTTGGTGTCAGCTTTGAAGAACTGTATCTTCCTTACTTCTTATAACTTAGTTATAAACTTAGGTGCATGTTCATTAGTCTTTCCTTTTCTTTTTCTTTTTTTTTTTCTTCTTATCACTTTAGCTATTAAATCTGGAACCCAAACAACATCATAGACCAGATCTGGGTACTGCCTGTGACAAAACATAAAGGAGTTGCAAGGAGCCAAACAAGGGAGTAGAATTGTGTTACAAGTGTTTGGATAGAGGTAAAAAATACATCAGATAGGTATTCACACTTTAAATAACATGCTGTTTCCTACTGTAAACCCTTCATAGCAGATCAATACCGTTTATACCACTCACTCGCAGCAAGCAGTAAATGCCTTTCACCTCACCTGTTTCTAACCATTTAACATTGTTAAAAAGATGGCTAGAAACATCAGTTAAGGTGATTTTTCCTTAACTGAAAATGGGCCAATTAGTCTTGGCATTCACTGTAGGAAAAAAAGGACTTAGAGAATGAAAGGGAAAGAGGAAATCACAGGATGAATGTAAATGCATTAGTTTTGTAAGTTCATGAAAGTTAAGTTCAACTTCAGGTTTCAAAAAAACATGCTGGAGAAGAGAAAACCATCTGTTTTTGTACTGTATTGCTAACTTGTTTGATACATATGCACTATGGATTACCTAACATATCGATTATGCTAGAAGTATATCAAGTTAAACAATAACTCTGAACCCAGCCCTTGGACATTTGTCATGTCAAATCTCCTTGGCAGCAGTGGAAATTGGTGATCAATGCCATTTTAAAAGGAACAGATATTCATTATTAATAAACATGGCAAGGCTGAAATGAGGTAATTAAGTAGAAATAAATTAAGTTCTCCTCTACTCCAAGGGAAAAACCTGCCAGGATTGATTGCTGCATTCCATTCATTTAATTAATGTTTTAGTGCAATTCAGAAATACTGGAAAGATTGAGGAGAGGCACATGCTATATAAAGTTCCAAAAAGGGAACAAGAATATTTTAGGATTAAAAAAAAATTGCTTCTTTCTCAGGCCTCACATTGCCTACATTAATTGGTTAATTCTGGTAATATGATGTTTGTTTGAATGGATTTTATTCACTGGAGCCCCAAATCCATTTCTGCTGTGTAATTTGGCTAAAGGAAGAAATAAAACTAACTTTTGGCCTGGGTGAATTATGACTAAATTGATGCTTCCTTTACCTTATGAATGTGTTCAGTTTTCCTGAGGCCCAAAGGGAAACATGCTGAACAGTCACTTGGCAACTTGTGTCAGTACTGGCTACTTCTAATTTACCATTGCACTGCAGTGGAGAAGTTGTAAGCTACATATCCTGGAATCCCCATCCCCTTATTGTTACAGGTTCCAGTGGGCCAATAAGCAGTACTTACATTAAGAGTTGGAAGGTGTTAGAAAAGGAGAAGCCAGTATTCTGTAGGCAGATTTCTGGGGTTAAGGCAGATTTCTATCTAATCCTTGAAAGCTACCCAATACTCTTGTAGACTACATAGCAATTTTCTCAGAGACTCTTAAGATCTACAATGGCTTCCAGGTGAGCTGTTAAGAGTCCTCTGCTTCAGGGCGTCGGGGTGGCTCAGTCGGTTCAGCTGTGGACTTTTGATTTTGGCTCAGGTCATGATCTCAGTTTGTGAGACTAAACCCTACTCAGGCTCTGCACTGCCAACACAAAGCCTGTTTGGGATTCTCTCTTCCTCTCTCTCTGCCCCTCCCATGCTCGCATGCGTGCACATGCTCTCTCTCTCTTTCTCTCTCTCTCTCTCTCAAAATAAATAAACATGAGAAAATTAAAATAAAGAAAATAATCTTTTGCTTCAGGACTGACTCTCTGGTAATTTCTGACATTTATCCTTTTGTGTTCTCATGATTGATAAGCCTAATTTCCTTTGTTAAAACCCTTCACACTTGGAACACATAGAGTTGCTTATATATTCCTTTCCAAACTCCCCTGAGACATCATTGTCAGAATTATCTTCTAATCATTGCTACTTTTTCCAATTTTGGTATATACCTCATCCAGATCTGAGCACTCTCTTGCATGTAAGGCTAGAATTCCAAATACTGTAATCTTTCTAAATATCTTGCCTTGGTTACTCTGAACATGATATGACATATCTTGTGATTAATAAGATCACATGATATCAACCAACATGAATATCTTTGCTGCATATAAGAGTTGCCTCTGTCTTGACAGTCAAGGTAAGGGGCAGAGAGCTGTAACAGGCATGGCATCATCCCCAGGGGAAATTGAAGTCAGAGGAGTATTCAAGAAGAAGCCTAGATAATTGAGGATACGGACGATGTGTTTACCATGCAACAAAGATTCTAGGAGTGACAGAGGAATGATAAGACAGAAGAGCAACAGTGAACATGTGGGTCAGAGGAAAGGAACAGAATAGAAAGAATGGGGGTAAGAGGTGGCAACAGGGAAGTGAGGCATGAAATAGCTGGTACAAATGTTATCACTAAAAATCAGCATAGTTGACATTCTTGTGTTAAAACAGTCTGACTACATGAAACAGTAGTCAGATTTTATTCATTTATTCAGGAAGCATTTACTGAGCATTTTCTATGTGCCAGTAGCTTGTTAGATGGAAGGTTTATAAAGATAACATAATTATTATTCTTTGTGAAAGTGTTCTCCTAAGAGTAAGGGGCTATGAAGAAAAGCTAATGTAATTCCAACTGGATTGTACTAATTCAACGGAATCTAAAAATTATCTCCTGTCCTAAGGGAAAAATGTAACAACTTTTAGCACTCACATAGTCAGGATGTTCTCAAAGGTCTTACACATCCCTGCTGATCATGTATGCTACTCATTATATGAATATTGAATGTCTTAATTAACACTGTTGGTTGCAAGCAACAGACCAATTCAATTCAGTTTAAGAATAAAAAAGAAATTGTTGGTCATCTACTGAGTGCTGCAGGTTGGATTGCCCCTGAGCAGATGGAGTTTGAGATGGAGCTCCTGGAAGGAGCTGACAGCATTCTCAGAAGTTAGAGCACCAAGTCATTTCTTGACAAGGGGTATAGGTGGCACATCTTCATGTACACCACAAGTTATTTTATGTTGCCCAAGAAAAAGGAGAAAAATTGAGTCTTCTTGGAAGGCTGAAGGAGTAGGTCCACTCTAGACTACAATAGTAGTGTTTTGTGAACTGTTTCTGCAACTCTGCCTGTCCTTTCAACCTCTGATCTTTTTGTCTTCCAATTCCAATTCCCAAAATGATAATTTAATTGGCTCAGATTTGATCAGATTATCAAATCTTTGATCAGATTATCCAATCTTTTGCAGCCAAACTCCTGCAGTGTCAACATGGCTTCCAGGAACCCGTGAATGCCTAAGGGGTGGTGTTGGTGGTGAATTAGTTCTCAGGAAAGAGGGAATGGTTCATGGACTGGGAAGACACCTCAATAGACAAGTGGCCATCACAGGTGATTTCGCCCAAGCTTATTAAAAGGTGTTGATAGTATCTCTCACCCAACAATATTGCACATCGTTAGTTTAGAACTTCTGTTAACCAGCAGATATTTCCTCGTAAAGATTCCAGGAAAACATGCTAAGATTCTCCGCATGACAATACATTTTCATAGTGAATCACTGTGAGCAATCTCTAGGATACAACATAAAGTGTCCATGATAAAAGTATCTAAGGGAGCCTAGAGAGAGGGACAGAAGGCAAGCTAGGAACTTAGAGTGTTACATTCTTTTCTTAAGGTTTATTTATTTTTGACAGAGAGAGAGAGAGAGAGAGAGAGAGAGAGAGAGAGAGAGAGAGAATGAGTGGAGGAGGCGCAGAGAGAGAGGGAGACACACAATCTGAAGCAGGCTCCAGGCTCTAAGCTGTCAGCACAGAGCCCAACGTGGGACTTGAACTCACAGACCGCGAGATCATGACCTGCACCGAACTCAGTCACTCAACTGACTGAGCCACCCAGGCGCCCCTAGAGTGTTATATTCTTACATTATTGCCTCAGACATTCATCACAGAAATGTAGGATGAGACGACTCCAAAAACAAAGAAAGAGCCGCAAGTCTTCTTAGAGATACTTAGTTTCTGATATGTTTTATGTACATGAAAGGCTACAGTTACATGAAAAATTTCCTTGCCTACTGGATAAAGGCAAGAGACTGTTCAGCAGAAATAGAAAAGAGTGAAGGTTAAGTAGTCCTTGAAGTCTGAGTCTACACTAGTACCTTACGATGAATAGAAATCACCGTTTTCATTTTAAAAAACACATGGATACTTCACTGTTCAGTGTTGAGGCTCTACTTTCCATGACAGTCCAGAGGGCAGAAATACAGCAATTATTTATGATCAAAAATGATGTCATTTATAGCAAAAGAATACATAAAAAGCCCATCAGTCAAAAGTATCACCTCTAGACAGTAATGTAGGTTAAATACTCTGATGGTCCCTTCATTATAAAACAACTCGATTTGGAAAAAGTAAAAATTGTAATGAATTACTAGAAAATTACCAAGTGACTAAAAAAAAAGTTAAATTAAAAAGAGCTAGTACTATTCTTTTCAGGCATGTACAGAAGGAAAAAAAAAGTGAGATTACTCTAAAGGCAACTAACTGCAAGTATCAGCATTGCAGTCAGGGGTAAGGCTGGGGGTACAGGCCGGAGAAAACTATGTCTTGGGCCAGCAACAGATGAACAGATATATCTGAGATTCATATCTTAACCCAGTATTCAAAGGGGCTAAAATTATTCCACAGTCTTAATACTGGGACTGACAGAGTTAACCATCAACAGAAGGCTAGATTTCTACAAGACAATTGGTCAGTTGGTCATACCACTAAGTGACAAAGGCACCCTAACTTTGTTTCTTTTCTTGTCTACACCCTGAGGAATAAAGCAAACTTAATGGTTACAACCTACCCATTGATGAATCTTCAGAAAGAAGGGAAAATGCAAAGGCATTGAGTGTAAGCAATGAAGTATCTATGGAGAAAGAATAGTTTTTGGGGTTTGTAAGAACAAGAAAGAGTTAAGAAAGTAAGAGAATATGAATTCTAAGTTTTAATCATTTCAACCTCTTCCTTATTTGCCTCCATCTCTAGGGCATGGCTGCTGCTTCCTGCCATTATCACCCTCATGACCCCTTATTATTCCATTTTTATCTTTTTAATTTTTCAATACCTAACTACCAATTCTTTATATTAAATGATCTTAGGTGAAATAACTGGGGTGGTTTGGGTCTCCTGACTAGATCCTGATGGATACGTATGTGGAACTCCTTATTTTTTAAACCAACTGTTACCATCTTTATTTTGGTCTTAGGAAAAGGTGGCCACACAATCCAAAGAACAAGCAACTTGGGGACAGAAATAATAGAGTGGGTAACACAGAAGGAAGAGAAGGGAGTCCCAGGCTCCTCTGCTCCCTGGGCTCTGAGGTATGAAAAAACAAGATATCATTGACCTCAGCCCCTGCTTTCCCAGCAACCTAAAATAACAATTGCAATCTTGATTTTAATGAGCTCACTACTAAAAATCAGTCAGCAGTTGAGATCAAATGTTGAAAATAGAAAAAAAAATACAAGCTATCAGCACTCACATAAAAATTCTGTCTCTTTTGGAGCTGATGTTCCCATTTTCAAACTATTTAAAAATGAGATTGCAGTGAACAGGAGCAATTGCTTTATATTCAGTGCATTTAGATGAATGTTTGATATAAAGGGAAATTAACTTCATATAGTCTTTTTCTGTACATTGTACTAAGCATGAGGTTTTCAGTTCTGCACCATGTAGTAAGAGAAATGCACACAGAGAACATTAGGACTGAAGCAATGATATTCCATTTCTGGTCAGGAAACTGTGGCTCCATTCTGCTCTATATAGAGAAAGAGCTTGTGTTTATGGAGAGAAGTCAGTGTAGGACAGGGTGTCAATTCAGACTCTCTTGAAACACCCAAGGTAGTGAGCTAGTCGTTGCTGCAGTATACT
Organism: Felis catus; assembly: GCF_018350175.1. Lineage (NCBI taxonomy): Eukaryota > Metazoa > Chordata > Mammalia > Carnivora > Felidae > Felis > Felis catus. The sequence continues at coordinate 33,660,723 of NC_058380.1, read as the reverse complement.
TCAAATACTAGGTACAGCAGACTGCACACTCAGGTAAGAGGTTACAAGGACATTTGACACATTTTTCAGTGCCTAATTGATGGCATAGCTGAGAGTGCCTCAGGGTAATTCTTGTGCTGAAGTAGGCTTTCCAAGTTGAAGAAAGATTTTTTTTTTTAAATAAATAACTAGTTGGTTTGTTTCACTGATAAATGTTTCTTTCTCCTGTGTTTTTGTCTTCATGTTCTGAAAATTACCAGATAAAACTTAGAATACATCCAACTTGGAAAAAGAGAAAAGAGCTTTTAGTTCATAGCTGAGAAGAGAAAAAGAGAAAAAAAATAACTAATAATAAGAAAAATAAATATGTTTTTATATGGTGGCCATTGAGATGCTAAAAAATATTATTTAGATAAAATGCATTTTGAATATTAGATATATGAAACAGAAAATGCAAATGTTAGAGCACTACTCATTGCTAGCCAGATAGTTTTTTTTTTATTTTTATTTAAATCCAAGTTAGTTAACACACAGTATACTATTGGTACCAGGAGTAGAACCCAGTGATTCATCACTTACATAATATACCCAGTGTATATCCCAACATATGTCCTTCCTTAATGTCCATCACCCATTTAGCCCATCTCCCCACCCATTTTCCCTTCAAAAACCCTCAGTTTTTTCTCTGTATTTTAGAGTCTCTTATGATTTGCCTCCCTCTCTGTTTTTATCTTATTTTTCCTTCCTATGTTCATTTGGTTTCTTTCTTAAATTCCACATATATCCAAAGGATACAAAAATGCTGATTTGAAGGAGCACATGCTCCCTAATGTTTATAGGAGCACTATCAACAGTAGCAAAATTATGGAAAGAGCCCAAATATCCATAGACTAATGGGTGGATAAAAAAGATGTTGTGTGTGTGTGTATATATATACATACATGTATACATGTGTATACACGAAGGAATATTACTCAGTGATCAAAAAGAGTGAAATCTTACCATTTGCAGCAACATGAATGGAAGTAGAGTGTATCATGCTAAGCGAAATAAGTCAGTCAGAAAAAGACAAATATCATATACTTTCCAGTCAGTTTTTAAGGAACTCGTGGGCGGGAGTCCATACTGTTCTGGCAGAGCGCCAATATTGACCCCTTTCCATTTGCCACACAGGCATAGTAATGGTGATGTCCCTTTCCTGACACCAATGGTACGTTTCTGGCTTGGGAGAAAACTACTTGCATCTTATCGTGCAAAGTTGTTTTTCAAATAGTGAATCTACAAGGAAGGAAAATTATCCACACACTGTTTATGGAGAAGGAAAAGAAAGTCAGATTTCCTCCAATATAAACATCTATAGCAAATGAAAGAGAAAGAAAACATAACTTGATAGACATTTTAGTAATTTTGCAGATTTATGATGGCCATGCTTTTCCAAATGATGGTCTGCTGTGGTCTGCATGTTTATGTACCTTCAAAATTCACATGTTGAAATTCTAAGGCCCAATATTATGATTTTAGGAAGAGGAGCTTTGGAGAGGTGATTAGGTCATGAGGGTTGAGTCCTCATTTAATGGCATTAGTACTCTTACAAAAAAAAGTCCCACAGAGTTCCATAGCCCCTTTTGCCATGGGAATATACAAGAAGTCTACAATCAAAAGAGGGTACTTATCCAACTATACTTGGACTCTAATCTCAGATTTCCAGACTCCAGATCTGTGAGACATAAATTTCTGTTGTTTATATGTCACCCAGTCTGTGGTAGTTTGTTATAGCAGCCTCGACAAACTAAGACATGGTCTCTCTTAATTTTTCTTCTTTTCAGTAATTTTGACCAATTTTAATAGAAGGTTAAGTATTTTCTGGTTTAAGATATTAGAAAATAATTAAAATAAAGATAATAAATTAGTGTCTTGGGTAAGGATACTCATTGATGTTGAGATGATAACAATCTATTAATAATAATCTGTTAATAATCTAATAATGTAATAGATCATCAATATTTCATTCAGCTCTTTGACATATATTGAGCACCTACTATATACAGGCTGTGCTTGGTGTGTCAGGGATATAGAAATAAAAGACTGTCTTGAAGAATTTTAGTTTATTACAGTAATTTAAAATGTAATTCAAACAATGATATAAAGTGATAATCGCTGTGATAAAGGAAAGCACAGCATGCTGCAAAAACCTAAGAATAGTACATTTGGATATTAGGGTGGGTGGAGGGAAAGAGATTAATTAATAATGAAAGAGTTTCTAGAAGAAAACAAAAAGGTGTTTGAACAAAGGATGGAAGATGGGAGATGAGACAGAGAAGTAAGTAATCAATAAACAGAATTAGGAAGTTACTCTCTATTTTGCTATATGGTTTCCCAGTTCTACACTTTGCTGAAATTGATTCCATTCATAGCTTCCTTATGCTCCTCTCCTCTTTACTGTCAGCTGACTCTTCCCTGAACTAAGACATCAATTTTGAGTTCACTGGAGAGCAACACCAATACCCCAATCCCCTCCCAGACAAGTAAAGTACTTGGGGAATGACAAGATGCTATGTGATTTTTATAAGGGCAGTTCATAGCACAATATCTTCCAGGAGATTCCTGGGTTCCTTTGAAGAAAATTGCATTAGAAATAGAGGCATATCCTTAGACACAGTGATTCCACTTCTAGGAATATATCCTATATAAATTAGGATATATAAATTTTACAAATATAGCTGATCTAGATATATAGATACACACAACACACATACACACACTCACTCACTTACTCACTCACACACTCATGCAACACATACATATATGGTATATGCCTACTGAAGAAGATTCTGGTCCTGGCTTTTCTGCATCTTCTCCATCGCACCCTCTATTGGAGTTATCCTTTTTCAGAAGGGTTCTTTGGTTTTCACTGGTACAGAATATAGAGGTTGAGACGAATAAAAAGAAGAACAAGAAGCACTTAAGTTAGGGCAGAGGAAGTTCTTCAGAGGGGAGTTTTCAAGAACTCTCATTTTTATCATAAAAAAGAGGCTATACATACCTGTTCATGTAGATTTAAAGATATGTCTACTCATAGACATTTATGCAGTTTCTTTAGAATAGAGAGATATAGTCATAAAATGCATTCAAACATACCTAGAAAAAATCCTGGAAGGATACCTTCCAAACTGCTAACCTTTATCTGAGGAATGGAATTAGATTTGGGTGGGGGTTAAATTTTCATGTTTTTACTTTGTATTCTTTTTGAAACAGGCATGTGTTAACTTTGTAATTTAATAAAATTTGTAATTTATTAAAACAAATAAAAGACAGATTCACAGTATTTAAAAAAATCCATGGCATTCATTTTGCCTTCACAGAAAAATCATAGATGCCTAGGGCTGAAAGGGAGCCCAAGAGACCACCCAGTCCAGACAGGGTTATGTCTAGCCCATCTAGCAGATGGCTGCATTTTCTTTTCTTTCATTCCTCAGGAATGGAGAGATTCCCATGGTAGTCTATTCTTGGGTTCAATTATCCTTCCTCTCTTGAAATTTCTGCTTCTGAAGAAATAAATTCCCAAAGCTAAGAGACATTGTTAGTAAAGTATTATTTTTAGTTATTATTCTGAATCATATGAGTTGAATGATGAAGGGTAAAAAATTCAAATACTGATATGTGTGCCAAGCAAAAATTATCTGTTGAAGGACTTCCAAGTGACCCAGTATAACTCATAGCATCTGAAACATTAGCCAGTCCTAGTAGGATGAATCTGAGTAAAGCAGACAGTTTTCTATCACTTAATGACATAAGTCTCCAGAGTCTTGACTTAGTTCTATCATGTTCTGGATGCCTGAGTAGTCTACCATCTACTGTTTTACATGGGATTAAAGCTAGCCACTAGGGGCGCCTGGGTGGCTCAGTTGGTTAAGTGCCCCAATCTTGATTTCCTCTCAGATCAAGATCTCAGGGTTCCTGAATTCAAGCCCCACACTGGACTGTGTTGACAACGTGGGGCTGTTTGGGATTCTCTCTCTCTTCCCCCCCTCCCTCTCTGCCTTTTCCCTTCTCACACATGTGCAGTCTCTCTCTCTCTCTCTCTCTCTCTCTCTCTCTCTCTCTCAAAATAGATACATAAACACTAAAAAAAAAAAAAAAAAGCTAGCCACTAATTCTAATTTAGGAAAAGTTCACAAACCAAGAAAGAGAGCAGAAAACTGATCAAATTTCCCAAAGTACTCTTTAAGACTAGGTACCAGAGTCTTTTTCTACCACCTTATATATCTATAAGATGTTCTTGGGGCATTTTATGCTGAGAATATAAATTACTCCAAGAAAGCCATTTTTGGTACATGTCCAAGGAAGAAATGATGGTTGAAAATGAAGGGAGATGCCAAACCATTGGGGTCACTTTAGAATTGATCTTGATTAGGATTACATACATTCAGATGCTAGTCCTCTGTTTGGTTATTCTTGTAAAAATAGCAGCTTTAGAGATATCTTATTGAAGTATTCATTTCTCAGAAAATAAAACCGCTTAGTCATGAGACCTCAGAAATTGTAAATCATATATACTCTAAATAATAAATTATTTTCTAATATTGCATACAGATTGGGAAGCATTTCAGAAAGGTTACTATTAACATACTTTGTTAGTAGATCTCCCCTATCTTTGTAACCTAAGTTATATCTGTAAATTTTTGATAAATATGCCAAATCAAAGCTGCATGCAAACTTTGATCACTGAGAACTCAAAAGAGAAATCAAAAGAAGCAACTATTTTCAGTTCAATTTTCACACACAATAAATGCTTACTTAATGAAATACATCATAGGTCAACTTTTATTAGTTTAAACACTATTTTACTTTTATTCCATGTACTTATCTTATTAGGATATAGTTCAATATTACAAAATTTATTTGGTGAATTAAAAGCTACATAAAAATTGCTTCACTTTCTAGTAGAAAAATATAGACCTCGGGGCTTAGAAGAGGAATCATAACTGACACTTGAGGTGGGTGGCCTAAGAAGTTGCAACCTCATGATTTACATATCCAGACATCATATTCTGGCCAGGAGGTGGGTGGCAAAGTCAGCTGATTAGTCTGTAATGCCTTAGAAGTGTCGCTTAGGAAGAAATATCAAGATAGTCCCTAATGTTTTTTTATTCCATATAGAACTATTGTCCTCCTTGCCAATTTTATAGTCCAGTGATTCCCAGCAGGAAAGGGGGATTGTACCCTCCAAGGGGATAGTTGACAATGTCTGGAGACCTTTTTTTGTCACAATTTGGGGGTGTCGAATAGAGGTCAGGGATGATGCCAAACATCCTGTGATGCACGGGAGAGCCCCTAGAACAAATGATTAATTATCTCACCCAAAATATCAATGGTGCTGAGGTAGAAACACTCTGCACTACCACACTAATCTTTCTATTCTCTGAAAACACCAAGGCTCTTCAACATGCTGTTCCCTACCCGTAGAAGATTCGTCCTTTAGATCTTCATGCTGCTAGTAGCCTCTTCTCTTCTGTGCTCAAATGTTACCCTTCAGAGGTTCCCCTCTGTACCCCTACACCAGATTCCACACCCCAACTCCCATTCCAGCCACTCTTTACCATACCTCTCTTTTATTTTCTTTGTGGCACATATTATTTATTATTTGTCTTATTCACCTCTCTTTGTGTTGTGAAAACAACCATGCTTACCACATAATAAGCTCTCAATAAACATTTTTAGTAAGAGTGAATATATATATATATATGTATATATATATATATGTTTTTCTTGTGTGCTTTTTGTTTTTGTTTTTTGGGTGGGGGATAGGAGCAGAGGGAGGGAAAGAGAGAGAGAGAGAGAGAGAGAGAGAGAGAGAGAGAGAATCTTAAGGAGGCTCCATGCTGGCTCGGTGCTATGACATGGGATCCATGACCCTGGGATCATGACCTGAGCTGAATTCAAGAGTTGGACACTCAACCAACTGAGTCACCCAGTCACCCCTATATATATTTATATTTATTCACATTCACAGTTGAAATTAGTTAGCTAAGTCTTTATCTAGGACTAACACATAAAGCCATTATCTATTGCACAATTGCTATAGGAAAGACAATCTTCTACAAGTTTTGCATGAATTTTCTTATTTAATCCTTTCAACTCATTCAGGTAAGAACTCTAGAGATTTCTATTTTACTGGTGAGGAAACTGAGGGTGCAGTTACCGAGGTCAAGCAGTTAGTACATGAATAGGCAGAGCATACCTAGGCAATGACTGCTCTGACCCAGGAAGCCTGCTCAAGCCTCTGTTATTAAATAGGAATCAAACTTTGCTTAAGAGACACAGCTGGCTATCCCTGTGAGTAACCAAAGCCATAATCAGATGGATTTTATTTGAGTTATTTCAGTTCAAGAGCAATGTATCTTCCAGGTGTCAGTGCTGTGCTAGGTGCTACTGAGCACTCAAAGAACACTAATTTCTCCTGATAATAAACAGACAGTCTCAGTCATTCTCTGGCAAATGACAACCCATATTGCTGGGTGGTCTGAGTCCTTTTGCAACATGAAAAGTTGACCAAACTAAACTCTCCTGCTTTTTCACTTTATCTTAATGCCATTAACATAGACATAACACATATATTGTATATGGGTTAGTAAAACAGTTTATATATAGGGGACCAAACTAAAGTGCTGGAAGAGCAGACTTTGCACTAAAAAATGCTACCCACATCTTGGGTCCTTCACATACTTTTGAACTTAAGAAACGTCTCTCTCTTAACCTCTTATATAAATACAGTTTACAATTACATTGAATAAACCCACAGGCTGTTATTTGGAAACATAAAACAGGCACAAAAACAAATTCACAGCAGGGTAACAATTTTCATTTTCTTTTAACCTCTTGCAAATGCTAACTTGCATTCCCCAAATTGCTCTTTGGAGAAAAGAAAGGCTACACAGTTAAAACACTGGTCTCTGAGCTCCTAAGTGTGTTGTCAGGAGCTGAGCACTGAAACACGGAGCCCCCTTGGCTCTCTTGGTTCTTTTCTTTTCCCATTATGGAGTCAAACTGTTTTGATGGTCTTTGCCTTCACCCAGAGACCAGTTGCGCACAAAAGATCAAAATATTTTCCTGACCACATGGAAAAATTTCCAATAAATAAATAAATAAATAAATAAATAAAATTGCATGTGACCACATCTATACAAGGACTCTTGGCAGTTCCGAAATATATGAAACAAGTATTACCATATGCTTTTTTTTCTCTTTCTCATTTAAAACAAAAGAAATCGACAAAATATAGTCTTAGAATCTCACAAATATACTTTGTTACTATTGGCTATTCCTTATCAGAGATGATCTATTCCTTCCTCCTGCTTCAAGGAGCAATTTACATTACATTTAAATTCTTAAAATTCCTCTGACAAAATATTACCTTAACATACCTTATTGTCCCCACCCCCTGCCAACATCTAAAAGCTCCTATTATGAAGAAAGGTGGTTTAGCACTGTTTCTTTTTTGTAGAAGAAGATGGAGAAGTGTAACAACCTCTCTTAGCAAAGCGCCTTCAGTTAATAGCAGCAAGGATGTTTGAGTACTTCGGATGTTTACAGAGGACTTTTACATACGTTGTCTTATTTGAGAGTAAAAACATCTCATTTTAGACATCAGGAAATTGATAGCTACTAAGGAATCGGCCACGTTCTGGAATTCAACTTCAGTCTTTCTGGCTTTGTCTCTTGAAAAAATGGAACTTTCATTTGTTTTAATGGGTAATATTATGACACCATTTTCTCATTTCCTGAAATCCTTTTTAAAATTTTGCCAAAAATTTCACATTTCTTAAATTATGTAGCAATCATCCTGGATATTGCTGAGGATAATAGGTGATGGATTCTCACAATTTACAGTCCTCAATATTGTGCATGGAGGTGGGAGGTTGTTAGCTCATAGTACATTAGTGATATGAAATGATAGTTTGTCATAATAACCTGTTTTCTGCTATTAATTAGTCATGAAATTTTGGCAAAGCACCTTCATCTTGGGACTGCAGGTCCTCATCTGAGAATTGAAGAGGAACTTTTGGAGTCACTGGTCGAGAGGTGTAAGAGCCAACTTGGAGATCATCTGAGCAAATTTCTTGGGCCTGATTGCCAATCAGTAAAGATCTGTTGAATGTCACTGAAATTAATTATGCCTCTGAGAAAACAGAAGCCTGGAGGAATTGAAAAATTTGACCAAAGTCACATAGCAAGAAGACTACAGTATTTTGGCTTCTGGTTCCTCCTTTGTATCTTGCAATCATAATACTTGATCTCTAAGAACACTTCGCCTTTAAAACTTACCATTTAAAAAATTTTTTTTTCAACGTTTATTTATTTTTGGGACAGAGAGAGACAGAGCATGAACGGGCGAGGGGCAGAGAGAGAGGGAGACACAGAATCAGAAACAGGCTCCAGGCTCTGAGCCATCAGCCCAGAGCCTGACGCAGGGCTCGAACTCCCAGACGCGAGATCGTGACCTGGCTGAAGTCGGACGCTTAACCGACTGCGCCACCCAGGCGCCCCAAAAAAACTTACCATTTTTAAATGTTTCCTGCTTAGGTATCCATTTCTTTAAATGTCTTGCCCATTGCTTGTCTAAAATGAGTTTTAATACTTGCTCACAATAACAACTTTATGTCGAAATATATACATATACTTTTTACTTCCATTTATCATTACTTAAAACTCACAATAAATCCCAGACCAGGGGTGTCTGAGTGGCTCAGTCAGTTAAGCATCTGACTCTTGATTTCAGCTCAGGTCATGATCTCACAGTTTGTGAGATCAAGCCCCGTGTCAGGCTCTGCACTGACAGCATGGAACCTGCTTGAGATTCTCTCTCTCCCTCTCTTTGACCCTTCTCTGCTAGTGTGCACACTCTCTAAAAATAAATAAACAAATAAACGAACAATTAAACAGACTTAAAAAAAAATCGCAGACTGATTGCTACTTGCCCAGAGACAAGACAGACATATGTTAAAGCCTACCTAAATTATTTTAGAAGTTGATTGTGAGAAGATACTGCCACAGTTTCTAATATAACCAGAGATGTAATCAACAGCAACATGCTGTTTTTTCCCATTCTTTCATTCATGTATGCCTGTATTCATTCATTCATTCACTCATTCATTCATTCATCTGTTCAGCAATATACTGCAGGGATTAGGAGTTCATATCTCCCACTTTCCTTCAATTTAACTTTGAGCAAATTATGTACCAAATCTAAACCTTAATTTTCTACTTTAAAAATTATGAATATTTGTATTCATACTTAATCAAGAAAGACGTTGTAATAAGGAAAAACAGAAATAATGCATGGAAAACACTTAACATAACAAAAAATTTCATAGTAATTGCTCAGTAAATATTGACTATTTTTATGAATAAATGAAAAATATGTATAAGGTATTGTCTACAAACCTGGTTTTAGGCTAGGTACTTAGGACCCAATTGTGAACAATATGGACAATATTTATCTTCTGCCTTAGAGGCACTCACAGTCTAGCAGTGAAAATGTATAAGGGGTCAAGAGATTGTAGCAAAGAGATGTAACTCCTATGATAAAGGGGGTACCATAGCCAATGGTGATTTAAAGGAAAATATGGCCATCTTGGTTGTAGGGGATTCAGAGGAGTCTTGGAGGGAGAATGTGTTTGTTAGAAAGAAGGGAGTTATGGTCAAGGAGCAGTGAAGAGTCAAAGCAGGGGACACATGGAAGGAAGTGCCGGGTTATGTAGGGCTTTGAGGACTATGTTAATAAGGAGTTTGGGCTTTTATTTTGAACATTCCTAAGTGCATTAAACAGAGAAGCAACACAATTAATTTTATTTATTTATTTATTTATTTATTTATTTATTTATTTATTTTTTTTTTAGAAAGATGACTCTTCTGGGTAGAAAATACACCAGAAACAGAAAAGACAGATGGCAGGAAAACAAGTTCAGGGGCTTTTGTCATGACTTTGGCAGGAGATGTGGTGGTCTGGACTGTGGTGGTGGCTGTGAGTGTGGACTGGAGATAAGGAATGCAGAGATCTCAGTGATCATATTGTATGCTCCAGGTTAGAGTCTTCTGCAAATATATCCAAAGTATTAAAGTTTCCCAAAACTTCCACTAGCATGCTTTAATTGAAAATTGCTTTCATGGTGGTAAAAGTAAAAAGCTTAGATTATGTGGAATATTTCTTTATCTTTGCAATGAAAAGACTAAATTATGTGTTCTAACCATTCCCAGGACTAATCTAAAAGGTAAAGCTATGTGGACCTACTCATTTTATGACTGATTCCCTCCTTTGTCCCAGGCTAGGTTAGGTTCTTCTTTCTAATAACATATGGTGCCCTGAGCTTACCTCAATTTATCCATTATTGCACTTTATGTTAGAACTGCCTTTCCACTGGCTTCCATTCATGCCCAAGCCACATGAGGGTGAAGTTAGAAATTGCCTGTTGCTCATCATTGTATTACCATGTCTGACACATTGAGGTGCTTTGTAAAAGAACATGAAATTGATGAATTAATGAAATAATGAATGAAGGAAGTATCAGCTAGAAAGATATGAGGAAGAATCATGACTAATATAGGCCCTGAGTATAATAAAGCATTTTCTCCTCTTTTGTATAAATGTATGCATTTTCCATCACTGTATGAGTGGCAGAAACATACTGGATTTAGGCAGGCTCAAATTGTCTCAAATTACCTTTTATTACACTGAAAGAATGTTTCTGGAGTCAATGATATCTGTGTTCAGATTCTGCCCTGGCCAGATATTATTAGTTAATTAACTCTGAGACTCCATTTTCTCATCCATAATGTATAGGTAAATTGTAATTATATCAGAAGATTGATAAAGGATTTAATCAGGTAACATGTTAGATAATATGTGATAGACAATTTATACATGGTAGCTCTTATTATTAGGCACTTCTTAATAGTTTCTAACAAGATGAAAAACTTCAAACACCTTCAGAAGTACTAAGAGGCCACAATTGATAAAAGTATCCTTCTGAGCAATAAAGAAACCTCACCAGTGAGAGCAAAGGTCTTCACGAATGAGTAAATTCTTTTCTTTCTATCAAAATTGTTCCATGTAGCCACCTAATGAGACAATTAACTTAAAAAAGGAAATATTTCTCAGTAAGGCACTAACCACCTGAAACTTACAAGTTGGATATATTTAGAATATAACTCTGTACTTGAGGGGTAAAGCTTTAAGAAAATGACAAATGAATGTCCAATAGTCAGAATTGAGGTTAAATTTAATATTTCATATGTACAAGTTGTAAAATTAGTTCAACTGACTGAAAAAAAAACATAAAATGACAAAGAACTACTATGAGTTCAACAAATGGGTTAAACGGGTTGGCAACTAATTTTATCAGCATCAGCAAATGTTTGAAAAATAATAAGGTATTTTATTCTATTAGCAATATTAGCTAGGCGTATGGAATTGCAGATTCTATAATATCTAAGAATCTCTTAGGCTCTTCTTCTGACAAATTGGGAACCACTGATGGATTAGATACATAGTGAAAGAATTCAGGAGACATTTAAACTGTAAATGTCTGTGCTTTGTACATGCTTCACATTTTTTAATCCAAGCAACTTTGTTAGATAATCCGGAGGAGGACAAAATAGTAATAAGACCATTTGAATATCTTTTTCCTTTTTTGAATTGCTCTTTTTCTTAATGTACTCTGTACATTATGCAATATTCTAAATTTTCTATGATCTGCCCCATATAATTTTACATATATATTGATATTTTTCATATTTTTGTATATACTAATATCTTATTCATTATGGACTCACCGCAACAACTAGGCTGAAAGCTATTTGTGAGCAATATCTTTTGCTTCTATTATGTCCCTAGCACCTATGGTAGAGAGTGGGAATAATATATAATTGCTAGTTGATAGGCTGACCGGCTTTTGAATGCTGTTAAGGATCCTATGGGAGTTTTAGATCAAAATGCAGTTCTACTTTGTAATAAAGGGCGAGTGGTGGCTAAAGAGAGAGAGACTTTATTCACAAGCTGTGGCTGAGCTTTGAAGTAAGGTGTGGGACCTTGGGTCCATGTGGCCAGCAGTCAGCCCAATATCTCTGTCCTCAGTGCTGACAGCTGCCAAATTGGTCTCCCTCTGGTAATGATCCCCAAGTTAGCTTCAGTTAATGAACTGAAAGGAGCTAAGGTACTTCTGGCCATTAACTGCCTTCTTTGTGGCTCTGTGAGCTTGCAAGCTTTCTCCATCCCAGAATCCGATGGCAGCCATCTAAGGGGCCTGCTGTGAGGCAGATTGCAGTGAGACAAATCTGTTGTGAGGCAGGTTCTCATCTAAGAGCCCTTGCCAGAGCCAAGAAGCTCATGCTTTAAGTTTTAATTAAAGACAAACTGAACCATTTTTTGGGTAAAGTTTAGGCACTCCTGGCCTGGAAGACAGCCATATACTCTGTGTAGCTGGGGTTATCATGGAGCTCATCTCCATCTGTATGTGGGATGCTAAGGGCAATATAACTACCAGACATTAGAAAATGAGATGCCACTTTGGTCCTCAAAGAAATTTAATAGCACAAAATGGACAAAGGAATAGGAAAACAGAGAGAAATGTTGGTATATTTCCCATACAGATTCAGTCAAATACAAAAATGAATTACTATATTTTCCTGCCAGGGTAACAGAAATACCTCCAAGCTCCTACTTCCTTCTTTAGTCTTTAAGAAGGTCTCCATCACTTCCATTTTGCAGATGAAATGATAGAGCTGTCCTTGACTCCAGTGTACTTCCTAGATCCCAGTAAAAGGATTGGCCATCATTTCTCCAAGAAACTACTTTGTTTTGGCAAGGTACTCCTGATATTATGCTGCACAAGCACACAAATACATAATTAGGTCCCAGGTCAGAAGATATGGATCCTATCTTCACTACATATTAATTGTGTACCTTGAGCAAGAACTTAGGGTGCTAGAAACTGGTCAAACTTCTTCATTTTCTCCTGTTCTCACAACTAGACTATATTTCCCACCTTTCCTTATAATCAGGTACAGCCATATTACATTCTGGCAAATGGAATATGGGAAAAGTGATGTATACCACATGTGATTCTATATTCTCTTTCCCTACATTCTCTTTATCCAGCTGGAGAGTTTTCCAAGCTACTTCCATCCTGAAACCTGAAATTGCTGTCTGAAGGATTGCATGACCAGGAACACCATGTTGGGCTATTGTTAGAAGAAAGAAAGAAAAAGAAAGAAAAAGAAAGAAAGAAAGAAAGAAAGAAAGAAAGAAAGAAAGAAAGAAAGGTTCTTATGCGTTGTCAAGACATTGAAATTTTGGATTATATGTTAGCAGATAGACCACTCTAACTGAGATCTCTGAATCTCAGTTCCTCATCAGTAGTATAAAGATAATACTTTCTATGGTGGTTGCAAAGATTAACAGTAGGTTTAAGAGGCATCTGGTACATAGTTTTTATTTTGTTTTGTTTTGTTTTGTTTGTTTGTTTGTTTGTTTTAATGGAGGCAATTCTAAAACTACAGAGTTATAAATCTCTTGGGATCCTCCGTAGTGATGTTGATCTTCACTTTCCTTTCAAGGATGTTAAATCAGGAAGATGGGACATGGGCCAACACTTATCTTTGAGAATGTGCATAATGACCAAGCCCCACATGCCTCTGAGTACCTGTCCCACTTCTACTCTTCCCTTGCTGGTAAGACAGAAGAAAGGAGATGATAAAACTCCATGTTTTATGACTTTGAGGATCAGATTCCACCCAGACAATATTCACTAGAAGGAAGGATCTGGACATTCAGACATGTAGATTTCAGACATGGGATTGGAATTGTGGGTTGGTGGTTTTGATAGCTACAGCAGTTGTAGGAATATAGGAATTTGAGATTTTCCCAAGTTATAAGGTATGTGAGATTCATTTGGTTGAATTTCACATGTTTTCTGGGTGGTTCATTAAAATTCGACAGGTTGCTGGGGCGCCTGGGTGGCGCAGTCGGTTGAGCGTCCAACTTCAGCCAGGTCACGATCTCGCGGTCCGTGAGTTCGAGCCCCGCGTCAGGCTCTGGGCTGATGGCTCAGAGCCTGGAGCCTGTTTCCGATTCTGTGTCTCCCTCTCTCTCTGCCCCTCCCCCGTTCATGCTCTGTCTCTCTCTGTCCCCCCCCCCCCAAAAAAAATAAACGTTGAAAAAAAATTTTTTTTAATTCGACAGGTTGGGGAACTGTTTAGATCCTTCTCTTTTCACAGTTCTGCAGTCAGTATCTAGTGCCTGTGGTGTAGTAAGGCTTCAATATATATTAACTGAATGAGTGAGTGAGTTAAAATGATATAATATCTGTGAATCATATAGAAGATTCCTAGAAGTGCACCCAAAGGAAATAGAGGATGAAGAGAACCAAGCTCAGGCAAGTGCAAAGACATTTTATAATCAGAATTATGTGCTTTTTGTTAATGAAGGGATAAACAACACAGCTGAATTAATCCAAATTATAGAAGATCATTTATTTCAAAATTTAGGCACTTCTATTGAAGCAAAGCTTCTTCTAGTCAGTCTGGACACACAGTTTTATGCTCTACTTACAATATTTCAAGGAAGACAATTCAACGAGCTCTCTGAATAAATGACTCTAATGTCTGACCAACTTATCTCATTATTTACTTTCCCTTGAAGCTATTTCTCCTTGTTCTGTCCTTTGTGGTAATAGCAAATAGCTAATAACCACTGTCTACACATCCAACGACCTTCTGAGGTAAATTATAAAAGACACAATTCCCACTTCCAAAGAGCATAAAATCTACCAAAGGCAAAGAACAAATGTATTAGCTATGCTTGAATGAAATAGAGCTATTTGGGGTAAGGTAGTTTAAATGACTTTATATATAGGAGTAGACTATGGTGCACTCTTAAAAGTTCATTGTCAGTAAACCAACACTATGTCTCAGGATCTTAGAGGAGAGAGGATCCCACAGATGTTTAAGTTAATAACTAACAAAGACAGGAAATATATACAGTTTTAAGGCCTAATTTGTGAAAGAGGAAAATCTTTTATTTAAGCCACTGTTATTTGGTCTCTATTACAGCAGCTAAAGCTATATTCAAACTAATTCATATATATATGAATGTGTGTATATATACATATATGAATGTACACAGTATTCATATATTACGTTCATGTATATGTGTGCAAACATATTAAATTAAGGAAATAAAGGAATTAATGACTTGAATCAAAGAATATGTATGTAGAAAAGTGTCTAGCAAAAAGTTTTACACATAGCTGATAATCACTTTTCTTGTTTCTCTTGAGATTGCCATTTATAACTCACAAAACTGATACTGGGTAGGTAGAGCTGTTGGTTTTGTGTCTAGGCCACTACTCCTAATTTGATAGCAGTGAAGTCAGGAACTCTGCTAAGATGAGGCATCATGAAGTTCTTATTAGGCTTATAGCAGAGGCAGTGGGTAGTCATGCTCTAGAATTAATCAGGAACCCAGAGGCCATTTCCTCAATATAAAACAGGTCAGTCCCAGAGAACTGAATTCAGAAGCTGGTGATGGAGATCAAGTTGTGATAGAAAGCCAAAATCAAGGTAAAAACAAACAAACATAAACAAAAAGACCCATTCAACAGAAAGGCCAGTTTGCATCACAACTCAGAGAAGACAAGCTGAACAGCAAGGATGCTGAACCCATCAAATTTTCTAAACAAGAGGAGAGAGAACCCAAATGGATTTTGGCGCCAGCTACAGAGTCTTGATCTAAGCAAGACTGGGTTTCAGATTGAAAATAGCTGCTTTGGCAGGAAACTTAGTCTTAAGTTTCATGTTTGGTCAGGATGCAAGTCTGGCTAACACTGGGCTGAGAAGAAACACATGGCTGTAGGAAAAAGTATTGAAACAGATGAGGAACAGAGTTGACAGTACTCCTGACCCAGCCAGAACTGACACAGAATCTTGCCATGTTCATTAGTTCCAATCTTTCTTCGTCTAGATAAGATCTAATAAGGGATTTGAGTTTTCCATCTTCTTTTCCTTTCACTGGATCACTGATGGAACTATTAATGAGTGTGAAATCGCCACAGGGCAGGCAGCCTTTGAGAAGAAGAGATGAAACAGATGGCAAGTCTAATCCACAAACTGGATAAGGCCATTAAGAATCCACTCATCATCACTATTAAACATTCAAGAGGTGGTTTTTCTGCACGTTAACTTGACAGTATAATATGAGTCATAGTCTTTCTGGGGCTTACTTTCAATATCTGTAGAATGTGGAGCTTGGACTAGCTCAGTGGTTATTAAAACTGCTCTGAGGGGCCCTAGGGTTCTAATCAGGTCCTTCAGGTCACCTCAAGAAACAAGAACTCTCTAGACTTCTACTTGAACTAAAGCCATGCTGCATTTATATGTTTTATGCGGCGACACTACAGTCAAATTTCTTATGGGGGGAAAAATCGTCCCACTGCTAAAATAAAGTTTGTGAATCACTGGGCAAGGCAAATCCAAAAGACATCCCTGGCGCTAACAATCTGGGACTCTGTGCTGAACAAGCATCACACCTCTTGTCTATATTTTCTTATCTGTCCAGGTAAGGCTGATAAAGTTAAAGGGGAAGGAAGTACTTTTCACCCCCTTGAAAGGCAATACTGTATCTTGTGGCAAGTGTTCATCACAAAAACATATAGCTGCTGCCTAAATTCACACTTCCCAAGTAGACAGGATATAAATAATAAACTAACATTTTAAAAAGCAATACATCTTTAAATTATGCAAAAATAGACTATGTATTTCTCATTGATATCTCATTGTCAGAGGTGCAATTTAGAGTAGGTCACAGTAAGCAGCACTGGGTAATCCACCTGGACAGAGGGCAAGGGGTAATTTAGGGAGTTAGCACAAACTTGACTTTTGGAAAAAATGCAGAAACCAACTGAGAATGTCCATCCCCTGCTCCACTTTCACCTCTCATTCCCTCCTTTGTGCACTGCCCCTTAATTTTGGTATCAGAGAGTTGGTTAGTTTAAATGTAAGTGAAAAAGATTTTTCATTGGATTCTAGCACATGCTAGTACTTATAATGCACATAAAGAAGTTTCTGTTTAAAACTTTTGTTTATTTTTTCATTCATTCATTTTATATATGTTTATCTGGCACCTACAATGTGTCAGGTGTCGGGTTCTCTCTCTCTCCCCATCTCTCTTTCATATGAATGACGAAGACACCAAATCCTTTCTGTCTAGGAGTGCCCAATATGTGAAAATGTTCTGGAGTCTATAAATAACATAAGTTCATTTAAAAAAATCACACTTTATTGACAGCAATAAAGATTTCAACCACAAATAGATTTTGCCTTTCAGTGATAAATACAACTACATTTAGTATATCCTTCCAGACTGCTGTATCTATATGGATGTATTATTTAGAATGAAATTCTACTGCATGTTGCTCTTTTGTAACCTGATTTTTTTCATTGAGGGGATAAATGGTAGATAGAGGTAGCAGAGAGCAGAGTCACAGTTCTAAGGTAAGATAAAAAGGCAGTATTCCACTGTTGGGTCAGGCTTTTGAAGAGCATAGCCTAGGTCTTCCTCCACATCCACACTTGTTCTTCTTAAAGCTGTCACGTTTTTGAGGCACCTGGGTGGCTCAGTTGGTTAAGGGTCCTACTTCAGCTATGATCTCACACTCCATGAGTGCAAGCCCTGCGTCAGGCTCTGTGCTGACAGCTCAGAGTCCGGAGCCTGCTTCAGAATCTGTGTCTCCCTCTCTCTGCCCCTCCCCTGCTCATGCTCTGTCTCTCTCTGTCTCAAAAATAAATAAAAACATTTTAAAAAAAAGCTGTCATATTTTTGCACCTTGACATATAGGGAATACTCTTATATGGGGAAATTTGTGAATTCACTCCATTAAGTCAGAAACTGCAAATAGTAGCCAATAGGCTAGATTTGGCTCAGAGGTAGTCTCACTGGCTGTTAAGATTTTAAAAAAAGAGATTTATAAATTAAAAGATTTAAAAAAACTAACTTGCCAGCCATTCTTGGAAAGCTCAGAAGCATGGGGGCTACAATTCTTCAGGATACCATCTGGCTAAAGCCTTAGCTAGGGCAAGGGTTCCCATACTTTTTTGCATATTAAACTTACCTGGAGAGATTTTGAGACACTTGAGGTTCAGGTTATTTGATTATCCCAACCTTACTAAATCAGAATGTTTGGGAGTGGGAGCCAGTGTCAATAATTTTTAGATGCTCAGGTAAGCCTAATGTCCAGCAAGGTCTGAGAACCACTGCCTGAAGGCATTTTGAACTTGCTATTTTCTCTGCCTGAAAGATCTGTTCTTTCCTTCCAAATATCCACATGGGTTGATAGCTCACATCCCACCAGTAATTTATTCCATGTCACTTTCCGACCTAAATGAAAAATCCTCTCCCACAACATCTGATATAACTGTGCTACACTTTGCTTAATTCCTCAGCACTTGTCTTCATTCAACTTATTATATATTCACTTACATACTTGTCATCTATCTCTTATTCCTGAAATATACAACCCAAATAAGGCAGGGAATTTTGTCTGTTTGCTGTTGCATCCCCAGCATTTAGCGCAAAGCTTGGTATACAGCAGGTGTAATTTGTTGCCTAGGGCGGAACAATGCTGAGAAGCAGTTGCTTTCTTTAGATGGGGCATATGTCCTGTTTGCCACAGCTTGCTTCACTCCTCCAAGTTTTCTGTCTGATGAATCTGCAACTCTGGACTTAACTATCACCCTTCAGTTCAAATGGCGATACAAGTCAATGGAAATATTAAGCTAAGCTGGTTTAAGATGACATGCTAGAATGGTAAGGAAAAAATACACGGGTAAAGAACTTTCACATTCATGATGTATTTGAGTATTCTTTATTTCTGAGTTAAAAGATGAATCATGACATTATCACACTGTCTGATCTCAGCTCAGTTTGGTACTCGACATACAACAAATGTGTTGTAATCCGTTTAATAAGTTTTTTCTTTTCCTGGCGAGAGTCTGAACAAGTTGTTCTATAGGAGAGCATTGATCAAAAGTGGCAAACGTCATTATCCTTGGCAGATTACCAGGAGTTCTGCAATTAACAGCAACATGAATAAAACTATTTTATGGACTTTAAAGTAAATGTAGCTTGATGAAGGGAAAATACATTCATTTTACCACAAATTAACCTACTGTTGGAACTCTTCACATTGAATACATTTCTAAGGTTACTGAGAACTGCTGGGGAAAGAAAAACAAATGGGAACAAGAAATAAAACAAACTGTCACCTTGCAAACTCTACTTCTATGAATTCATTAGCAAAGAGTATTTATTCAGTAACCTCATGCACAGAGCCCCGTGCTGGGTGCTCAGGGGTATAAGTAAAGAAAGAGAGACTATTTGTCCTTCAGCACTTACATAATACAGGAAATTAGTCCATACAACAATTTAATCTAAGATAACTATGTGGATAAAAGCTGGATTAAATTATGAAGAAATAAACTAATTGCTAAGTGACTGACAAGGATCATTGTATAAAATATTTTGAATTTTGGAAGTCTGATCCTCTTCTGAATTTGTGTAGTAGATAAATAAAATAAATAGTAATAAAATATTTATACTTGCATGGCAGTATGTGGGAAAGAATACATCATCTACATCTGAAAACATATACTCTATAAGTCTGTTTTTATGTATTTAATATATTAGTTCACTTAAGGGTAAATATACATATATATGTATGTGCCAGTTAGTTATCTATCTGCTTCTGAGACGTATCTTGTCTGTTCTATCTTGACTTTCTATCTTGGCCTCTCTTTCTAAGCTTTATACTGGAGGCTGTTCCCTGCAAATTACAGTTCCCACCTTCCCTACCCAACCAGCTTCCAGGTAGATTGAGATGAAGACCTTGGCAGGAAATGAGAAGCTGGAACAAAGAGAGTCTCCAGGATGTTTCTCTCATAGTCTAACTCCAAGTAGACAGTCTAGACACTTTGCTCTTGTTCCTTCACCTTTACGTGTAGCAGTGACTTTCTGCTATTGATAATGTTTGCTTTGATCATACAAGACTTGTGTAATTAGTTCCTTAATTTAAAATCCCTATACTGACCTATTGAATTTTCTGGCTGTTTTCTTCAGTGACTCTAAACTGACACATATACAGAGGAGTTTGTATACATTTATTATAAACTTATCCTCACACTTACCAAAAATGGAATTTAGTGGGAATGGAGAATTATACAATTTTTCTTTAAAAAAAAAGTTTATTTCTTTCTTTTGAGAGAGACAGAGATAGAGGGGCAGAGAGGAGAGAGAATCCCAAGCAGGCTCCATGCTGCCAACACAGAGCCCAACACAGGGCTTGAACTCAGGAAACCTGTAAGATCGTGATCTGAGTTAAACCAAGAGTCGAACACTTAACTGACTGAGTTATCCAGACACCCCAAATTATACACTTATTCTACTTTTTATGAGGGAGTAGAGAAATATTAAATTAGAAGGTGGGATTCAAGATGTAATGGAGAAAACCACACACAAGCCCTCTTAGAAAAAGATAGGTTCAGAGATACATCTAGAAGTTGGTTCTCTATGTTTTTTGAGTTAAAAAAAAAAAGATAAGTCATTCTACATTTCTCTCTATTGTTCAGACTTTCCCTACCATGTAATTGGTCCTTACATTCTATCTATTCTACCTCTCAAGTGTTTCTTGAATCTGATCCTTTCTTTATTGCCTCTGACACTCCATTGGTTCAAGTGGACTCATACTTCTATCCCCAAAGTGATTTCTTCAATCTATTCTCCACAAGACTGTCAGTGAGTGCTTTCTAAAAGTTTACTCCCCTAAATACCTTTCTTAAAATCCCCTAATGAAGCCCATTTTCTATACAATAAAATATAAATTCCTTTTTATGTCATATATATTTCTTCAAAATTTGGCCTCTACCCATTTCTTATCCTTATCTCTCTCTTTACATATCTCTATTTTCTATCACTTCAGCTGTCCTTAACTACTTGTAGTTCTTCAAATAATCTATGCAATCTCTTTCTATGCATGTGTGCAATGTTTTGATAGGAGTATATGCAATGTCTTCCCCTTCTTGGCCATGAGAAAGCCTTTTCACTCTTCAAAACTCAGCCTGTCAACTTTGTTATGATGTTTTCTCTGGCCTTCATAAGCAGGATGAAACACTTGTTGGGCTTGTAGAGTACCTTACCTTTTAACCATTGTTTTACTCACTGTTGTTTTTGGTTCATATATGTTCTTCCCTAATTTGACTCTAGTATCTATTTACCCTCTACCCCCACTATTGAGCCCTGTGAGTGGTACTTAGCAGGGCATTGCTAGATTTTTATTAACTGACCAGATGACAGGATTGACATAGCAACATATACTTTGACATATGTCTCCCCAGAACTTCTGTAAGGCTCCCCTCAAGGAGGGGAAGAGAGTTGCCCAGCCCACTGGTTCAGCTATTTCTCATGTTGGTCTCTCTAAAACACATTGTGGCCCCAGTTGTGAGCCCATTCTGGGTCATTCTAAGCCACCTGCTAACTTTACTGTTTTTTCTACTTGTATAAGTTCAAAAGATGAAGAGAAATATCTACTGTGTTACAAACAGTTTTAAGAAAAGAAGACAGTGCTCTGGTGTGGGGTATGTGTATGGATTCGTGTGTGTATGTGTGCATGTTGTTCTGTAACTTACTTTTTATGTACATTCATTATGTATGTGTGCCATTTCATAGCCAAATGCCATACACATATAGATACATAAAAACACCCAACTATTATTGATTGAATGATCTCTCCTACTACATCTTTCCATATATTCAGAACTGAAGCCATACCAAACAATGGCTTATTCTCAGAAGAGTAATAGGCTTTTAAACCTCCAATCCCTACCTCCATGTTGTTGCCTCAGCCTAGCATGTTCTTTCCTCATTCCCTATTTATTCATCAATCAGAACTGAAATCAAATGCCATCACTTTTGTGAGTGTCTTTCTGATATGTCAAACAGAATAAACAGCTTTTTCCCCCACCCCCATAGTTTGCTGTCATTTTTTTTTTAACTTGGCATTTACTTTGGTCTGTCTTGTATGCTAATATTAGTTTTTTTTTTTTAATTTATCTTCTACTTGTGATGTTCTTGAGTGCAGATACCTGTCTTCCTTATCTTCTCAAAACTTGGCATGCTCATTGGCACATAAATATGCCTAAAAATATTTGTAGAATTAAGTTAAATTGAAATAAATTAATTGGTCGAAGAATTCACATGTGGATTATTTTTGAATCCATAAATTAATTACATTGTGTGAAGATACTGAGAAGCTGGGTGGGTTCTCAACAATTCATGAGGTGTCAAATCTTGAACATGGCACCTTCAACACTTGAATGTGGCACATTCAAACTTCTGTTTCCATCACTTCTCTGCTGTTCATCCTCAGCCTCATATAACAATGTTAGGTCTCAAATTCTAAAGACTTTATTAAGGTGTCTAATATTAAAAGCTTAATATCCAATTCTCCCGAGAGCAGTTGTATTTTAATTGGAAACTCTTAAAGGATATTAGCCAAAAAGAAACCAAAAGAACAAATTGTGGCAAAATTTCAGACAACTTGATGTCTGACAGTGAGTCAGTGATGAGCTTTCATAATATCTCTCAAAGCACAAAAATATCAATAGTTGCTGCCTTGCTTTTTATCTGAGATGACTGTGTTTGAACTTGGGCATAAATAAAACAGATTTATAAAAACAAAATTTTAAGGTGACTATGCAATAGTTAGAGTTCAACTCTGGCCAAAAATCACTAGCTTTTTCTCCTGAATAGAAACCAACCGTTAGAGTAATGTAAATATTTAAAAGTACACTCCTATTATTTTAACCCTGAACAATTGATGGGGAAATGAAAGGAAGCCAGGAGATACCCTCAACATGGGAAAAACTATCAGGTGAACATTATTAGTTTCTCCCTGACTTTGGTCCATTACACAGCTGCTTTGCTGGTCTCCCAAAGGAGCACTAAAACTGAAGGCATGAGTAGGGAATTTCTGATATTTATCAGGCAGAAGTAGTTAAAATGAAAAGAAGGCAAAGTCAAAAAAGTAAAACATGCAGAGCTTTCACCAGATGTCTTTCTTCCAGGGAGTATATCATATTTTAAAAACCTCATCTCATTAACTTTATAAAGATTTTTTCCTTTGTGTTTTTATAAAAACCTGTAGCTTTCAATAGGCATGTGTTTCAGAATGTATTAGTGACCTTACTGACTTTATAGACTCAGTTCTTTAGTACTCATCTTAGAAAACAACCATTGGCCAAGTCAAGGCTAACAGAACATTGTGGAAAGCAGATAGAGAAAGTAAATGAACCAAGCAGGGAGAGGTTCAATTATTCTGCTTCTATGGGTTGTCAGGTAATATTAAATCCTCTGATCTTTTATGTTCAGCAAGCAGTTTCTTCTTAGATGGTTGCTTCATCAAGTTTTCCCTTTGTATCCTATGTATACAAATTGGAGAGATCAGACAGAATATTTACGAGTCATCTGATTTAGGCAAAATAATAAAGAAATCAAAATTCACTTTGGTGGTATCCAGCCTTCCCATTAAGCATTGCCTCCCACACCGGAGGTCCCTTTCAAAACTTGTGTGGCATATTTTCCTACTATCGCAGATGACCTGAAGAAAAGACTAGATACAGTGCTCCTCTTAAAGCAATGAGAATAAAAGTCCCTGAAGGACGAAATGAATGTATTAAAGATTTCAGAGAATAGAGAGGAGGCAGGCAGATATTCTAGGAGCCATATAATACATGGCCAGGACTGCCAGTGAGTGAAATCTAGCTGCTAGAATGGATCAACCAAAATACAAATTTGGAAAGCCATTACAATTCACAAACCACAGTGTGTGTGACACAGAAAACTTTTGCTTTGGCAATGGCTCTTGTGTTCAGCAAACCTCAGAGCTCTTGTCCTTTGATGTATGTATCTGCATCTGAAGCTTAGAGGAAAAACCCACTCCCACAAAGTTTTTTAGGAATATAACTGAACTCTGCCTAAAACAACAGCAATAAACGAAAAAAACAAAACAAAAAAAATCAAAAGTAATCATTCACACTGCTAAA
This sequence comes from Felis catus, assembly GCF_018350175.1. Taxonomy (NCBI): domain Eukaryota; kingdom Metazoa; phylum Chordata; class Mammalia; order Carnivora; family Felidae; genus Felis; species Felis catus. Next base: position 33,636,597 of record NC_058380.1, on the reverse strand, counting down.
GAGAAAAATAAAAGAATGAAAATATCTATCTTCATGTGACTATAGCATCAAATCTAGCATCTTCGAATATGAGACAAACATTTATCCACTGTTGTCTTCTAAGCAAAAAGTTGGATGGCCTGGGTAAGATTTAGAGTTTATAATCAGTAATTGTTTTCCATAACAGAATAAATAAAGCTTTCCTAAATTCAAAAGAGGTTACTGTTACTTTCCTTAGATTTTTTATTAAAAAATATAAAACATTCATATTGGTGACTAGAATTTCTGATGTTATTGGTAATTTTTTTAACTGTCAATGAGTTATAATCTCTTTATGGGGAATAAGCATTCATCCAGTATTATGTCTAGACAATAGTACAAAAGGAGTTGAAAATGGACAGAATTGTGAAAAAAATGCTTTCCAAGTTACTGTGATGGCTCAAGCATTTATTTTTAGCCTTAACTGAATCCACCATTTTTTTTTCTTTTTCAGTGGGGAAAAAGAAAAATTTTCTGATTGTTGTCTGAATTCTTGTGTTTGCTAACTAACTTATGAGTGAAAGAATTTACTAGTGTAAGTGAGAAAAAATATAAGTGAATATAAAATTGTTGCCCAGCAAACCTCAGGCTGAAGGAGGCACACTTTTTATTCCACCCAACAGTTGTATGGAAACAATGTGTGAGAAAGAGGGGAATCAAGCAAATAAACAAACTAAAAATAAAAAAAATAGAGAATGAATTTAAGGATATAGAGGCTTCCAGGCTACATGGATCCTGAAATATCCTTTGGTTACCCAAAGATACAGAGGTCTGTACATACCCTTTCTACTGAGCTACAACATATCACAAAAGACTTTTCACAGCCAACGTTAGCAAAGCATGTCTGCGATGAAGTAGTGTTTTATGGGTTCATGATATAGCTGGCAAGAGCAGAATAGACTCACAGTTGGTTAATCCTCTCTCTATAAAGCATGAAGATGATGTGCACTCACAACTGAACATGAAGCCAACTGAAGACAAGCAGAGTGAGAATTTTTAATTTTAATGAGCAAGTCTCTGATATGCAAAAAAAAATACAATAAAATACGGGGCAGTATTAGTGGCAAAAGCAGAGAAGTACTCCTGGTCCAATTACAGAAAATAAGTATAATATACTCTGAATACATATTATGGTATTAAGTACCAAGTGTCAGAACTGGAGACTAAGGCACACAGCTGAAAACAGAAACCACTAAACTGTACACATTATAAGTTTAGAGACCATCCCCTTCACGAGGCCAGCCTTTTCTTGACAATTTGCTGACAGATGCCAGTTCAGAACTTCTACCCCCTACCCTCCTTTTTCCTACTCTGGTAGATATAGGAAGGAGGTTGAGAGAGAGCTATAGAGGTCCCCTGCAAGAAGAGAGAAAGCAGTGCAATATTCATGAAGAAAGGATTTTTTTTTCCTAACTTCCTTGAGGAGCATGGAATTATTTGAGAAAGGCCTTAGGAAAATCACTCACACAAATGCAAAGAGACTTCTGTTTAATCAACAGCCTGCATGTCCACTTATGCTCTGGAGCTTGACATCATAAGTCTGCTTTCGGTCAGAGCATGGGAGAGATGGTATAGTATTAAGTGGCTAGGTGTTGAGGGGGCCAGAATCAACTCCCTTAGGTTCTAGATGCTCCAGAGGTACAGAAAGTGGGATTCTTCAATGCTTGCACCCTCTAGGCTAGGGAGGTTGTTGAAGGTGCACCTGATGAGGGAAATATCAGATGGAATGGCAAAGAGGCACAGACAATTGAGGAATGAAGCATGATGCTGTTTGCTGGAAATTAGCTAGCAGACATGGACAAACTTCTTAAGGGGCTGCTAATAAACAGGGGCACTGCTAAGAAGTAAGGCAGCTGCAGGGCTGGTTGGTGATGCTTCCTTTCTATATAAGGCCTGTGGATGACAGCCAGATCAGGGGTATGGACAAAGAGAAAACTGCAACATAACAAAAGGCAGTCTATCAGTTAGAAGTGTGTTTGGCTGCAAGTAATACAAAGCCTACATTTCAATGGCCTTAACCAATAGAGATTTGTGTTTCTAAGTTAACAAGATATCTAGTGGGAAGTTGCTTTTGGTCTTGGTTCCTCATCTCAATGGTTTTGAAATTCTCTCAGCTTTCCCCTCATGGCTGCAAGGTGGTTATCTCAACCTCAGGCAGCCAATCCACATTTGAGGAAGGAAGGATTCTAGGCATGAGAGAAGACAGCCAAATCTGTTACTTTTACTAGGAAAACAAAAGTGTTCTCAGAAGCCCCATCATAAACTCATATTTCATTAAGCAGAATTGGATGATTTTGACATTCCAGCTGTAAGGGAGGCAGGGAAGTTTTTAGCTTCTTCAAACTTTATAGTGGAAGATTAGCTTCCAGTAGTATCTGACACTGATAGTCACGTTGAAGGACGCCCTGTCTCCCAAATCCTTCATTCTGCACTCCTGCCCCAAGAAAGACCTGCAGAAGAGGGAGAGATGAAGGTGTGTAGAGAAAGGTGGAAGGTCAAGGTGAACCCAGCACCTTACACATCCACCAAGACCCCAGAGGCATGCATTTGATCTCTGCTGATGGGGAGATAGGAATGGGGGAGAAAAGTAAATAGGTCATTAAACTACACATATATTTATTAAAGTATTAAAATGAAAAAGACAGACTTAAAGATCCAAAAGGATGTTCTTCTACTAATTGAAAGAGGAAAAAAAAACAAAAGGAAAAGAAATAGAATTGAATGAGAGGTTGTCAAGGGAATCTTCTACCAGCTGAAGAAGAATTTGGCTGAATACAGTTAGTAGCCATTATTAGCAGAACAAAATCATCTTATTCCTGTACACATAACAAATTCAGACTCCTCACTAAGTTAGTTACACTGAAGTTAACTGGACTCCCAGTGGGTAGATGCAGACCTTTTGAGCTAAACCTCTTTTGTTTTATAAAGTTCTGAATTAAAAAGAGCCCTTAAGAAGACATACCTCATTAAAATAAATACAATTAATTTTTGTGAGATCCTCAGATGGGTTGCTATGTAACCAGATACATGCTTTACAAAGTTTTATCTTTCTATCTTGAATAGAATTTACCTAGGAATAATATTTATTCTATTTGGGAATAATATATGGCTTACAAGTGGTAGATTAATCATTATTTTCAATTCTTGTGTTTTCCAAACTAATTTTAGAACACCTTCCTCTTCACCCCCACAAACACATACATGTCCAACATATTATTTAATTGCATAGTATTCTATCATTTCAAACTGTGATGCTAGCACATCTTTGTGTATACTTCTTCAAAGAAGTAGATACACTTTTTTAGGTCTAAAATCAAACTCCAGAAGAAATCATTTTCCAATTTTTAAGTGTGCTCCATTTTATTAAGGGAAACCATTGGAACACAGTGCTTCTCATTGTAGTCCATAAAAATTTTAGACACTTCTAATATTCTACAGGAGAATGAACTGATTTGATCTAGTATAGTTGAGATTTCTGATATCTCACTCCACAAACATTTATAGAGTTTCAGCTATGTGCAGTCACCATGTTATGTGCCAAGAGTACACAAAGGAAGAAGATATTTCTTGTTCTTGAGAAACTCAAAATTCAGTTGTGGATACACAACTTAGCAGCATAAGCTAATACCCATAGCACATTGTGATAATTACCATGACCAAAAGATGTATCTGGGTGAGGAAACACAATGGAGGAAATAACTATACCTATGTAAAATTTACTATTAATTTATGAAGGATAAAATTAATTAAATGAGTTAATCAAGGTCTCAAAGTCAGCTAAATTCTTGCCTGTGTTTGAGAGAGCAGCATGTCCTTCCAGGCATGAAAGGAAGAATTTCTCACCCAACTCAAGAAAAGATTCACAACCTAAGTGCTGGCTGCCTCTGCAGAAACCTGCAGAGAAATTTTCTTATACTGCATCAGGTATAGCAGAAGGAAACAGCTGGAAGCTGAGGGGCAAATATCAGCAGCTCCTGTGTGATTAAAAAGAATTGCCAAATGCAGTAGGTACATCCCTCCTCCCAGCAGTAGCTTTTTTCATGATTGTGTGCTAAATCTCAAAATAATAAATAACAACAGTTAGCATTTATTGAGTGTCCACATGTCACTTATATAAGCCTGGCGTTGTAAAATGGAATTTGCTTATGTTATTTCTGAATTTCATAACAATTTCAGTTTAAAGTAGAGACTATTACCTTCACTTTATAGATGAGGAAACTATGAAATAGAAAATTATCTGCAAGTGGAGGACACAGGAGTTGAGTTCGGTTTTCTCTGACTTCAGTGCCAATGCATTTCCCACTGTGCATGGAAAAGAATAGATAACTATTGATGCCTCAATTTAAGCACAAGTGTAGGCATTCCTCCCTGTGCCTCTTTTTAGTCCTTCATTAGAAATGAACACAAAATGGTCCCTCCCCTCTTACAATATGTGAATTTGGACCTCCTTGGTCAAGGGTAAAATAAGTGTCAGAGTTCCAAAACAGTTCTACATTAGCAAATCCTCTTCTTTCCATTACTGCCAATTGATATGTTTCCCTCTCAAGTCTCATCTTGGGTTTGCTAGTAAATATTGTTTCTATCTCCACCCTCACTAGCAAACACAGCTGGTTTTGGCTGCCAGAAATTCAAAGAACCTTCTGCAAAGATTTAAACTATATGAAAACAATAAAATGAAAAGGAGAAAGAATGTTTAAATGGAAGATAACATCTTAAAATACAAGTTTGACTTTGCATTTTTTGGAAGCCAATGAGAGTTGAGAAAGAATTGATATTTTTATTGTGGTTCTTGTTATGTGGTTCTTCTGAATAGATATGTCCCAAATGAATGATAAAGTCAGCAAAGTCAATACTCAATTCTTGTGTTCTCCATTATCTTACCCAAAAAAAGAAGCATATGTTCAAGTCCTCACTTGGCTGCCTATCAACTTCACCCTGTCCCTTCATCTCTGAGTGCAGTTTCCTCAAGTGTAACATCAAAGGCTTGACTGCATGGATAAGCCCTAGTTCTAACACTCTACTTTTACATTTATAAACCATGGACCCACTATTTCTAAAGAGTAATGATTCTGTTTCTCCTAATTTCATGCTTTTTGTAGGTTCTTTGTGTGTATCTGGACTTTAAGTTATGTACCAATGGTGAATGGAGCCATATGATATATATATAACATAAATGTATGTTATACATATATATATATATATGTTATATATATATATATATATATATATATATATAACATACATTTTTTAAGAAGATTGATACAACTCAACAATTCTGGGGTAAGGCAAAATTTAAAACATCTGTATTAATATGTAAATGACATGATTTACTTCACATGTTTCAAGTGTACAATTTCTTTAGCTTGGCCAAAGGTATGCACCTGTGGAACCATCACCACAATAAGATAGTGAATAAATTTTTTCTCATGCCCCTTGTAATGCCTCCCTTCTCCTTCTCCACTCCCATCCCCCCCAAAGTGTTTTTGTCGTGACATATTTGTTTGTGTATCGTGGAATTTACTTAATTATAATCACACAGTATGCATAGTTTTCTCTGTCTTCTTTCACTTAATACAATAATTTTGAGGTCCAGCCATGTTACCACTTGTGTCAGTAGATCATTCCTTTTTATTTCTGAGTAATATTCCATCACATGGAAATACCACTATGTATTAGTCTATTTATTAATAGGCACTTGGGCTATTTTCAGGGGCTTATCATCTCCCACATTTAGCTTTGAATTATGCCAGCTTCCTGTAACAGTGAAGTTGCTGATTCTCATGGATTTGTCAATCATAGTAGAACTATAATGATTGTGGAGCTGGAAGCGGTGGTTGTAGCTGAGAAGTGAGAACAGCCTTATGCCACAGATTCCCACTGTCCCTGCCTGAGATTCAGTAGCTTTCCCAAATAAATGCTCCTTAATTTGCTATATCTCTAAAGTCCTGAAATGGTTATTTTTTAAACAATCTTTTCTAGTTTTATTGATGTTTTTTGGAGAGAGGGTATACCAAGTTATTCACTCTGTCATTCCAGAAGTCTACTGATTTTTATTTTGGTATAACTTTCCTGGTAAGTTACATGAAATGCAGATAGCTTCTACTTTTCAGAAAAGTTCCATCTAGTAAAGGAAATAGAATTTGTTCCCACACAGCTAAAATACAAGATAAATGTAAAAGCACTGCATTAAAAAGCAGCAACCTAGTTATTTAGGTATTTGGAGGAAGGAAATAGCATTCCCTTTAGGAAGGGTAAGGAAAAAGCAGAGGGTGTCATTTGCATGAGTCTTAAAGGGTTGATAGGATTTCAATATATATTGAAAGACTGAGTGTAGCAGTTGCATGAGTAGTTATGTTAACCTGGGAATTTTTAAATTCCTTCATGTTTATAACGTTTTGCATGAATACACTTTCATTATAAAACTATTCAAATAATATAGGTGATCATATTCAAGCATCTCTGCCCCCACACCATCTCAACCCCATCCCACTCATTTTCCCACCAATACTTCTAGACCTTTCCATATGGATTTCTGAAAATTTGAATGGGACGAGTTCATCCACACTTAGATGAAGAACAGCAATGACAAAAAAGGAATATTTCTAGAGCTAAGTCTTTGTTGACACAAATGAATATTTGTAAAGATCAATGACTCAACTGGAAGCACCTGGCTAATATCACCAATAACAGCAAATAATTTACTACCTGAGTAAACATATAAAAGTAAATCAGTAGCTAGAGAAGTTGGTTTATTTGTTAGTCAAGACAAGCTAGGTTATGCTATACACAATCTTAAAGGTTTAATGCAATAATATTGAACTGATTTCTTGGGGCGACTGGGTGGCTCAGTTAGTTCAACATCCAACTGCGGCTCAGGTAATGATCTCCAGTTTGTGAGTCCGAGCCCTGTGGCTATGCTGAAAGCTCAGAGCCTGGAGCCTGCTTCAGATTCTGTGTGCCTCTCTCTCTTCCCCTCCCCCACTTGTTCTTACTCTCTCTCTCTCTCTCTCTCTCTCTCTCAAAAATAAATACATTTAAAAAAAAGGAACTGATTTCTCATCCACATGAACTCCAGTGCTTTCCAACTTTCCTGAAATGGAGGAGTTCTTCCCTTCCAGCTGCACAGCCTCAGGCCTTAGAAAAAGTTTAAAAAAATTGCACAAGAGATTCCATGGTTAGGTCTGGAAATGATGTACGTAATTTCTTAAAAAAAATTTTTTTAATCTTTATTTATTTGTGTGTGAGAGAGAGAGAGCAAGCAGGAGAGGGCAGAGAGAAGAGACACAGAATTCAAAGCAGCTCCAGACTCTGAACTTTCAGCACATAGCCTGATGTGGGATTCGAACTCATGAACCATGAGTTCATGACCTGACCCAAGTTGGACGCTCAACTGACTGAGCCACCCATGTGCCCAAATATGTATATAATTTCTGCTTACAATGCACTGAATAGAATTCAGTAGCAGGCAGGTTCAAGGGGGGTCTGGCAAATTAGTCTTCTTGTGTGCCTCAGCTTGTGTGAAAGTTTAAAATATGTTCATGAATTCCTATCATTTTCTCTGCCTCAAGTTTCCTCATCTGTGAGGTGTATGTCAACTGTATGACTACAGCCTTCCCAGTTCTATCTTTTATATATATTACATTCAATACAATAATCTGACTTCACTTTGGCATTCAAATGGATTGAGTTTATTTTTAACTTCATTTAATTGTGTTTTTTGTCTATTTGTCATTATACTGCATTTAATATCAAGTTAAGAGATTATCAAATATGAGAGTGATCTGGATGCAACACACCTGTCTCTCTCTCTATTGAGTGCAAGCATTCATAGGCTGACCTGGCTGGCTAGGCAGAATCCCCTTCCTACTTCATCATTCTCTGTGTGTTCTTTTGGAACATGTTAGCTAGCTTGGTTTAATAGAAGGACTTTCCCAGAGAGAAGAGGAACATGTATGAGTAACTGTACTTCCCTGCAGAACCTCCAAACAAGTTCTCAGTGTCCATTTGCAGAATATAGGGTAGTCAAGTTTCCAAGACTCCAGGCACATCCAAATAAGATGCTGTGTGTGGCAGTCTGCCCTAAAAAAAAAGAAAAAAGAAAAAAAGAAAGAAAGTTAAGATTATCTGAGTATTTTTTTGTGTGCAAAAGCCTCCTAAATTTCAAAAAGTAATGGGAATATGTAGAAGCAGAAATAAAATCATTAGTTAATTTCTAGGCAATGTGCTGTAATTGAAAGAGTCAAGATTTCTGAATTTAAGTCATGACTTATTGATAGATGATTTTAAGCAAGTAACTTACATCATTTAGCCTTTCTGAACCTCCACTATTACCATTTTCATTTATTAATAATTATGACCACACTTAAAGGTTGGGAAGATGGTAGGGGCGCCTGGGTGGCGCAGTCAGTTAAGCGTCCGACTTCAGCTCAGGTCACGATCTTGCGGTCCGTGAGTTCGAGCCCCACATCAGGCTCTGGGCTGATGGCTCAGAGCCTGGAGCCTGGCTTCCGATTCTGTGTTTCCTTCTCTCTCTGCCCCTCCTCCCTTCATGCTCTGTCTCTCTCTGTCTCAAAAATAAATAAACGTTAAAAAAAATTTAAAAAAAAGGTTGGGAAGATGGCAAAGTAAGAGAACCCTAAGCTCACCTTGTCCCATGGATACAACTAGACAGCATTCACATCAGTGTAATAACCCAGAAAATGACCCAGAAAGAAGATTGGCAGCACAAGCTCCACAACTAAATGCAGAGAAGAGGGCACATTGAAAAGTATAGGATGGTGGAGATTCAGTGGCAGACTAACCAGATCTCGATGTCCATGGTGAGGAAGATCCACAGGCAGAGAAGGATTAGAAACAGACTATCATAAAGGGAAGACAAATCCCCATAAAATTTGTTTTTGACGACTAGAGGGGCTGAATTTTGTGAGTTCTTACAACCAGCAGGATTTAAAACATGGAACTTTAAAAATCAGCAGGCTGGAGGGCAATAGGAAGCAGAGTCCTCTTCTTTAAAGAGATAGCATGACAAACAACCCGTGGAGACACAGCTTAGAAGGAATAGCTTGAAAAATGCCTGGGACATATTGGGAAGAGAATTATTCACTCACTTCAGAGCATCTCCTGGAGGGACAAGATTCACAAGGATATACCTCCAGGAACAAAGGAGCTGGCAGGTGCCATTTCCCTCCCCTGGCCCTTAGCATAAACACCGGGCCACCTGTAGAGACAAGCTCAGTATGGACACCAACTACTTGTTTACACAAAGGACATCCTCCCACCACACTTTGACAGATATGCTCTTTCTAGTCACCTTTGCTTCAGTCCCATTGCTGAAGATCCCCTCCACCAGAAGACCAGCACAAAACTTACCAAAAACTTTTCTCTCTACCTGCAGGGTTTGTGGAACCTTGGCACCAGACCAGTAGTCACTTTGTTAAAATTGACATCCCAACCCTGCTGGCCCAGTCCTGGCAGCAGCTGTTCATCACCTTTCAACAGAACACGAAACTTGAGCATACTGCACACCCCACCCCCTCGAATAAACTCTTGGTCAAACCCATTCAAACTGAAATCACAAACCTGGCAGTGGGCAAGAAGCCCTTATAGGGGCCAGCACCACTCCAAAGTGACTCTTGCCCTAAAGAAAGTAAAACACACACACACACACACACACACACACACACACACACATACCAGTCAGATGGCAGCCCCAGCAGTGGGCTAGGGGCAGACATTTGATCTGATCACAAGCTGGGCTCATCAATGACAGCTTCTCAAGGGACAACACAGAGAAAGCACCCTGTAGTTTGGTGCTGCTGCATCTCTGGCAAATGCATGGTCTGACTAAATTCAAGCCCAAGGTGGTCCTGGACTGATCTATGAACAACACAAGGACCAAACACTGCCTAGAACAGGCAAAGAGAGCCACTGCAGATGACTGAACTGAAGAAGAAAGTGGCCAATACGCAGGGTGCAGCAAACACTCATAGGGGACACCCTATGAAGCACCACACTCTAACAAACGATGGACGCGGCACTGCAAGGCACTACTGGACCTCTTCTTCATAAGGCCATTACTTCTAAGAGCAAGGGACATAGCTGACTTTCCTAACACAAACAGACACAAAAAGTCAGACAAAATGAGGAAACAGAGGAATATATCCCAAATGAAAGAACAGGACCCAATCACAGCAAGATATCTAAATGAAACAGAGATCAGTAATATGCCTGATAAAGAATTTAAACTAATGATCATAAAGATATTCACTGAACTTGAGAAAAGAGTGGAAGACATCAGTGAGATCCTTAAAGAGATTAAAAAAAGAACCAATCAAACATGAAGAACACAATACTTGAAATTAAAAATACCCCAGATGGAATAAATAGCAGGCTAGAGGAAGGAGAAATAATTAATAATCTGGAAGACAGAGCAATGAAAAGTCATCAAGCTGATCATGTGAAAGAAAAAAATGAAAAATGAGAAAAGACAGGGAAATCAGGGTCTCCTCACACACAATAGCATTTGTATTATAGGGAACCCAGAAGAAGAAAGAGAAATTTCATTTTATACACAATAACTGAAAACTTCCCTAATCTGGGGAAGGAAACAGCCAGATCCAGGAGGCATAGAGATCCCTAATAAAATAAACGCGAGAAGGTCCACACCAAGGCACATAGTAATTAAAATGGCAAAAATAGTGATAAAGACAAAATTTAAAAACAGCAAGAGGAAAGAAGATAGTTACATAAAAGGGAAACCCTGTGTGGTTATCAGATAATTTTTCAGCAGAAACTTTGCAGGCCAGAAGGGAATGATATGATATAGAATGATGAAAAGAAAAAAAACAAAACAAAACAAAACAAAACAAAAAAAACTGCAGCCAAGAATATTCTATCCAGCAAGGCTGTCATTCAAAATAGGATAGATAAGGAGTTTCCCAGATTTAAAAAAAAGCTAAAGGAGTGAATGACCACTAAACCAAACCTAAAGAAATGTTAAAGGGGACCCTTTGAGTGGAAAAGAAAGACCATAAATAGGAGTACAAAAAGTAGGAAGCACAAAAGCACTAAAATTAAGCATATTTGCAAAAAACAGTCAAAGGACTCACAAAATAAAAGAATGTAAGATATGACACCATATACCTAAAACACAGAGGGGAGAGGAGTAAATATTGGGTTCAAACTTAAGTGATGAACAACTTCATATAGACTTCTATATGCAGAAAATGTTGTATACAAAGCAAATGATAACCACAAATAAAAAGCCAGAATAGATAAGCAAAATTAAAAAGAAAGGAATCCAAATATACCATTAAAGAAAGCCAGCAAGCAATGAGAGAAGAGAGCAAGAGAAGATAGGATCATAGAATGACAAAAACAACCAGAAAACAAGTAACAAAATGGCAATACACACATGCTTATAACTAATTACTTCAAATGTAAATGTCTAAATGCTCCAATCAAAAGATATAGGGTGATAGAATGGATAAAAAAAAAAATACCCATCTGTATGCTGCTTACAAGAGACTTATTTCAGACTTAAGATACCTTCGGATTGAAAGTCAGGGGATGGAGAAACGCTTATTATGCAAATACAGGTGAAAAAAACTCCTAGGTAGCAACATTTACATTAAAAAAAAGAAACTTTAAAACAGAGACTATAACAAGTGACAAAGAAGGTGAGTATATAATAATAAAAGGGACTATTCAACAAGAAGATATAACAATTATAAATATTTATGCATCCAACCTAGGAGTACCCAAATGCATGAAACAGTGAATAACACATATAAAGAAGCTAATAAATAGTAATAAAATAGTAGTAGAGATTTTAACACCATATTTACATCAATGGACAAATCACCCAAACAGAAAATCACCAAGGAAATCATGGCTTTGAATGACACACTGGACCAGACAGATTTAACAAATTAATTCAGAACATTCCATCCTAAAGCAGACTATACAATTTTTCAAGTGCACGTTGAACATTCTTGAGAATAGATCATATATTAAGCCACAAAACAAGTCTCAACAAATTTTTCAAAACTGAAGTCATACCATGCATCATTTCTGATGACTACACTATGAAACTAGAAATCAACCACAAGAAAAAGTCTGGAAAAAGCACAAATACATGGAGGTTAAATAAAATGCTATTAAACAATGAATGAGTCAACCAAAAAAAAAAAAAATCAAAGAAGAAATAAAAAAATACATGGACAGAAAAAACACAATGGTCCAAAATCTTTGGGGTTTTGTAAAAGTGATTCTAAAAGGGAAGATTATAGAAATATGAGCCTATTTCAAGAAGCAAGAAAAATCTTAAATAAACAACCTAACATCACACCTAATGGAGCTAGAAAAAGAACAATGAACAAAACCCCAAAACAGCAGGAGGAAGGGAATAATAAATATTAGAGCAAAAATAAGTGATATAGAAACTAAAAAAACTACAAAACAGATCAATGAAACAAGGACCTGTTTCTCTGAAAAGATCAACAAAATTGATTTTCTAGCCAGACTGAAAAAAAAAAAGAAAAAGAAAAAATATTCAATAAACAAAATGACGACTGAGAGAAGAGAAATAACAATCAGCACTGTAGACATATAAACAAATGTAAGAGAATATTATGAAAAATTATATGCCAACAAATTGGAAAACCTAGGGAGAAATAGATAAATTCTCAGAAACGTAAAACCTCCAAAACAAACAAACTGTACCAAAACTGAAGTAGAAAGAAACTTTGAACAGAGTAATCACCAGCAAAGAAATTGAATCAGCAATAAAAAAACTGAATAAACAAGAGTCCAGGACCAGACAGCTTACAGGTGAATTCTCCTAAACATCTAAAGAAGAGTTAATATCTATTCTTCTCAAACTATTCCAAAAAAATAGAAGAGTAAGGAAAACTTGCAAATTCATTTTATAAAGCCAGTATGACCTTGGTAACAAAACCAGATAAAGACAACACAACAAGATAGAATTACAGACCAATATCTCTGATGAACATACATGCAAAAATGTTCAACAAAATATTAGCAAACCAAATCCAACAATATATTTAAAAAAGCATTCACCATGATCAAGTGGGATTTGTTGTTAGGAATGCTAGGGTGGTTAAATAATTGCAAATAAATTAACATGATACATTCTATCAATAAGAGAAAGGATAAAAACCATATGATTATTTCAATAGCTGCAGAAAAAGCATTTGATGAAATACAACATCCATTCATGATAAAAACTCTCAGCAAAGTACATTTAGAGGGAACATACCTCAACATAGTAAAGGACTTCTATGAAAAACACAGCTAACATCATTCTCAAAGGGGAAAAACTGAGAACTTTTCCCCTAAAGACAGGAGCTAGACAAAGTTGTCTACTCTCATCATTTTATTCAACACAGTACTGACAGTACTATGCTACATTTTTATTCAACATAATACTGAAAGTATTATGCTTTGACTATAATAAAGTCACAGCAATCAGACAACACAAGAAGTTAAAGACTTCAAAACTGTTAAGGAAGAAGTGAAACTTTCATTATTTACAGATCACATGATACTATATGTAGAAAATACTAAAGATTTTACTAAAACACTACTAGAACAGATAAAGGAATTCAGTAAGCTCACAAAATACAAAATCAATGTAAATAAATCTGTTGCATTTCTATACACTAATAATGAAGCAGCAGAAAGAGAAATTAAGAAATAATCTCATTTATAATTCACCCAAAATAATGAATAAATTTAACCAAAGAGGTGAAAGACCTGTACTCTGAAAACTACAAAACTTTGATGAAAAAAATTGAACAGAACACAAAGAAATGGAAAGACATTCCATACTCAAGAACTGGAAGAACAAATATTGTTAAAATTTCTACACCACCTAAAGCAATCTGCAGATGTAATGTGGTACCTATCAAAATACTAACATGTTTCACAGAACAAGAACAAACAATCCTAAAATGTGTATGGAACCACAAAAAACCCTGAATAGCCAAAACAATCTTGAAAAAGAAAACAAAACGGGTGGGATCACAATTCCAGACTCAAGTTATAAGCTATATTATAAGTAGTAATCAAAAGAGTATGGTACTGGCACAAAAATAGACACGTAGTTCAATAGAACAGAATAGAAAGCCCAGAAAAAAGCCCACAATTATATGGTCAATTAATCTTCAACAAGTATTCTTCAACAAGAATATGCAATGGGTGGGGCGCCTGGGTGGCACAGTCGGTTGAGCGTCCGACTTCAGCCAGGTCACGATCTCGCGGTCTGTGAGTTCGAGCCCCGCGTCAGGCTCTGGGCTGATGGCTCAGAGCCTGGAGCCTGTTTCCGATTCTGTGTCTCCCTCTCTCTCTGCCCCTCCCCCGTTCATGCTCTGTCTCTCTCTGTCCCAAAAATAAATAAACGTTGAAAAAAAAAATTAAAAAAAAAAAAAAAGAATATGCAATGGGAAAAAGTCTGTCTCTTCTATAAATGGTGTCAGGAAAACTGGACAGCTTCGTGGAAAGCAATAAAACTAGACCACTTTCTTATACTATAACATAAAAATAAACTCAAAATGGATTAAGAACCTAAACGTGAGACCTGAAACCATAAAAGTCCTAGAGGAGAGCATAGGCAGTAATTTCTCTGACATCAACCATAACCTCTTTCTAGATATGTCTCTTGAGGCAAGGAAAACAAAATCAAAAGCCAACTATTAGGACAATTTCAACATAAAAACTTCTGCACAGCAAAGGAAACAATCAACAAAACTAATAGGAGAAGAATGGGAGAAGTTATTTGAAAATGACATATTTGAGAAAGGGTTAATATCCAAAATATATAAAGAACTTATACAACTCAACACCAAAAAATAATAATAACCCAATTAAAAAATGAACAGAAGATATGAACAGACATTTCCCCAAAGAAGACATGCAAATGGCCAAAAGACACATGAAAAGATGCTCAACGTCATTCATCATCAGGGAAATGCAAATCAAAACCACAAAGAGATCACCTCACACCTTTCAGAATGACTAAAATCAAAAACAAGTGTTGTCAGGGATGTAGCGAGAAAGGAACACTTGTGCACTGTTGGTGGGAATGCACACTGTTGAGCCCACTATAGAAGACAATATGGAGATTCCTCAAAAAATTGAAAATAGAATTAGCCTATGATCCAGTAATTACACAAAGGATATTCACCCAAAGAATGACAAAACACTAAATTGAAGGGATATATGAACCCCTATGTTTATTGCAACATTATTTACAGTAACCAAATTATGGAAGCCCAAATGTCCATTGATAGATCAATGGATAAGGAAGAGATGTAAATATATGCATACATCTATACATCTATATACATGTATATATGTATATACATATATGTGTGTGTATATGTATATGCACAGTGGAATATTGTTCAATCATAAAACAGAATGAATTCTTGTCATTTGCAATCCACGTGGGTGAAGCTGAGACTATAATGCTAAACCCCATAAGGTAGTCAGAAAAAGACAAATACCACATGATTTCTCTCATGTGAAATTTAAGTAATGAAACAAAGGAGCAAAGGAAAAAACAAACAAACAAACAGAGACAAACCAAAAACCAGAGAACAAACTGCTGGTTACTAGAGGAGGTAGGTGG
This sequence comes from Felis catus, assembly GCF_018350175.1. NCBI lineage: Eukaryota > Metazoa > Chordata > Mammalia > Carnivora > Felidae > Felis > Felis catus. The sequence continues at coordinate 33,620,927 of NC_058380.1, read as the reverse complement.
CAGGATGGGTGAAATAGGTAGAGATTAAGAGTACACTTATCATGGGGTGCCTAGGTGGTTCAGTCAGTTAAGTGTCTGACTTTGGCTCAGGTCATGATCTCATGGTTCCTGAGTTTGAGTTCCATGTTGGGCTCTGAGGGCTTGGAGCCTGGAGGCTGCTTTGGATTCTGTTTCTCCCTCTCTCTTTCTCTCTGCCCTTTCCCTGCTTGTGTGCATGCACTCTTTCTCTATCTCTCAAAAAATAAATAAAATATTAAAAAAAAAAAAAGAGTACACTTATCATAATGAACACTGAGTAATATATGGAACTGTTGAATCACTGGATTATATACCTGAAACTAATAAAAAACTGTATGTCAACTACACTGGAATTAAAATTTAGATAATAATAATAATAATAATAATAATAATAAGGACCAATTCACTTGGATATTCTAAGAATCAAAAGACAAAGTGCATGGGAAGTTCCTCTATAATCTATAAAGACCTACACAATTTAAAAAATAAACAAGGAGAGAAAACACAAAAAGGAAAACAAGCAAGGGAAGGCCCAGGGCTAGAACTGTAGTGCTTATGAGAAACTTGCACTCAGAAGTGAATGGGTTGGGATTTGAGACCTCTGCAGCAATATCAGAGGGAAAACAGAGCTGGAAGTCTAGAGAGGAGAAAGAGAAGCTGGGGAGTAGGGTCAGTGAAGAATAGAAAGAATGGGAAGAAAAAGAGATAGGGTTTTGTGAGTTAAAAAAAAATGACTTTAGAGGGAATTTTTAAATAATTTTTTTAAATTTTGGAACAAATATAGATTTACGGAAAAGTTGCAAAGATTACACACAGGTTTCTTCTATACTCTTCACTCAGTTTTCCCCACTTTTAACATCATATGTAACAATAACATATTTACCAAAAGTGTGACATATAGCATAACATACTGAACACAGTGTGTAATAGAAATTATTCTGTACAGATTCATACACACCACTAGCACTAGTGAGAAATTGACATTGGTACATTATTATTAACTGAACACCAGAATTTATTTGAAACCCTAATCTTTTGATAGCTGTCAATTCATTTTACTGGTCTCAAGTGAACTTAAACTGATCCCTGTCCTCATGTGTCCCGACTTCCTTAATTTCTGACTTACTGACTCAGTTCCCAAAAATATATGGTGAAGCGAAATCACAGATGTCTTTCCTGGACCTCAGGACAACACAAATGTGTGTCTTGATGAACAGATATTCTGGAAATAACTCTTCAGTGTTAGTCTTTCTAGGTAGCAGGGTGAGATGATGCATCCACCTGGGTCAGTAAAGAAAGTGCCATCATTTTATTTTCTTTAACTTAGTCACAAACCACCAGGAAATTACTTTGAACAATATGAGACATATTGCAGAAAGCCCTTGGGAAAGGAGGCATTTAAAAGTCACCACATTCTACAGTATTTGTAGAGGCATCTTAAGAGAAAGCTTTGCATAGTGGCACTACCTCAGATCGTGCCAGGATAACCTGAAGATCACTCTTGAAGTTTCATCTATTTGAAGTGGTCTTCAAACATATTTCTAAGAATAGTTTAGATATCATATGTGTTGGGTAGTCGTAATCACTCTTGGCATTTAGTGCAAACAGAGTGAGAGATGGGAAGCATCTGCAATGCTTAGGTCAGTATTACACAATGAAGAATTGTCCTGCCTAGCCATCAAGCAAACACTGATGAATACTGCCAAGAAAAAGTGAATCTTTGAGATATCCGTAAGGCAGAGGCTAAGGATTCGTTAACAGCTTTTCTAGGAATCAGCATCTCCTGATTCCTTAGGGCTAGCTTTTCAGGGAAATACCGATTGTCAGAAATGCAATGCCATGTGTGTATGTTTCCTTCTTCAGCATGGAGAAAGAAAAGAGGCAAATTTATCAGAACTGTAAATCACACCAATATAAATAAGGATAGCCATAGATACATATACACATTCCATGAATGGTTTCTTTTCTTTTGTGTGTATCAGTGCTATAGCAGAAATAATTACACTCTAGTGCTTGCCAAGCTTCTTAATGCAGTAACAGTTGCAAGTTATTCTCTTAAATTAATAGAATTCTGAGAGCAAATATCACTAAATACTGTGAAAATGCTTCTCATTATTTTACATATTTTCTCCCTGCATCTGCGTGTCTCAAAACAGACCTAAAAGCTCCACCAGAGACAGGAGTTCAGCACTTCAACACGTGTCCTTTTAAAAATGTGGGGAAATTCACAAATTAATTTGCAAGCTAAATTATGTAATCGGATACTGATTTATTCTCCAAGTGCAGTTAATAGGTTGCTTTTTTCATTATAAAAATTTAATGTTTATTTATTTTTGAGAGAGAGAAAGAGACAAAGGGCGAATGAGGGAGGGGCAGAGAGAGAGGGAGACACAGAATTTGAAACAGGCTCCAGGCTCTGAGTTGTCAGCACAGAGCCTAAGGTACCCACAAACCATAAGATCATGACTTGAGCCAAAGTCGGATGCTTAACCAACTAAGCCATTTAGGTGCCCCTATTTTCTTCTTTAAAGGAGGCAAAAAGACTTGCCGTGGGCCCAAGAAGAGTTTTGCCAATATGTAGAACTTGCTTAAGGTAGAAATTTGAGTCCTCATTGGCTTAAATTCATGGTATGTGAGGTTATGAAATTGGGCAAAAATGGTCATTGAAAGTGTCATTTAAAAAATCCATTGAAGGGTTCATGGGTGGCTTAGTTGGTAAAGTGTCTGACTTCAGTTTGGGTCATGATCTCACAGTTCACGGGTTTGAACCCTGCGTCGGGCTCTGCGCTGACGGCTCAGAGCCTGGAACCTGCTTCAGATTTTCTGTCTCCTTCTCTCTCTGCTCCTCCTCCACTTGTGCCCTGTCTTTCTCTCAAAAGGTGAATAAACATTAAAAAAAAACAACTATTCATTTCCTTTCCCCTGATAAGCTTTGCACATGCAACCCTGCTTGCAACTTCTAGAAATCTAGCTGTCTACCAGTGTACTATTCAGCTATACCAGACTTATTTCTTATGGCAAACACACAATTGTTATCTCAGCCTCATTACTGTTCACACCTTACCTAACTTCATTTTGGCTTTGATATTTGTTGGCTTTGAAGGGGAAGAATAGGTCTGGATTCCCTTCTATTCCCAAGAAGACATGCTAACTGTGCTATAGGAAATAGGGACAATTTAGAAGCTTTACAGAATTTCAACAAGAACAAAAAGGAATTCATGCAGTGAAATAAAAATTAAGCTGTGCTGAAATCTTTGCACATTCTCAGCATGATTTTATATGCACTTAATATATTGATAAGTATTCCAAATACAGCGTAATTTAAATTCTAATTCAGGATATTAAGTACTACTGAAACAAAACCATCTTTTAGTTTAGCTTATGGATTCACAAGCAGTTCCTAGACCATTAACTTTTCACTAAAAGATAGATTTCATACCTACTTTGACAATGAATAAGCACCTATACCAAGATCTGTTTTATTTACCAAGGATAAATACTTAAAAGATCTCCTTTAAAGACTCCAATTTTATGTTACAGGAAGTCATAACTAGTATTTTTTTAATGATACACAAACAGAATGCTATGTACCCACTGCCAGTAGAGGCAATGGCCAAGTCACAAGGAGATAAAGCATGAGTATTACTTTAATATCTTAACTGTGCTTATTGTTTTCTTTGTAATATGATACTGTGTTGGCAACTGGGAATATCTTGGAATCAAGGGCTCTTGATGATAAAAAGAAACTCGGAGACCAACTGGATAATTTCTTTTGCTTTATTAATATGGAAGTTGGGGTCCAGTGAGGTAAATTGACTGCATCAAAATCATCCAAACTTCTAGGAGACCTCCATCAAAACACTGCCACGTTTAAGAAAGATTTTTCTATTTTTTTCTGGGAAAACAAAAACAAAACCTTTAACTTCAGTAGTTATAATGTTTACTGCCACTGAAGATAAGTTCTCTGTTACTGAACTTTGGTATATGCCCTAAGATAATGTAATGGATGATTTTCAGTTAAATACCTTATTCCTATTATATGTGTTGCAACTGAGCCAAATTTGCTAGTTAGTCTCATATGAAAAACCACAAGTGTTTTCATATTTTGATCAGATTCTAAGACACTTTCTCTTCTTAAAGTTTTGTATGTTTCAAAGCTTCATATATAAGATTCAAAATGAAAGGGCCTCTTCCTGACCATAGTATAAAAAATAAGCACTTCCCAATCTGATCTTCCTTTATATTTTTCACCATTTACCACATATCATAAGGAAATCATTATATAAATCATATATTATTGAATCAGAGAGAAATTATTTGCTCTGAACTGATCAGATACCTCATCTAAGCCTCTGTAATCTATTGGTTAGGTCACAGACTTACATATACAGAATTTTAGGAAATATAGCAAATGAGTCTTCTCAGGTGGTTAATGCTACTTACAGAGTAAAAGAGATTACATTTGTTAAGCTAGTGGCTGGCAGCATGGCATGTCTATTGTAGGAGGGTGTTTGTTTTAAGTGTATAGTTAGAACTCTTTAATGAGAAGGTAGTTATTGCTTTGAGATTAGTTCAGAGATAAGAACCCTTTCCACTGGCAGCCAAATGGAATTTCATGACTTTTTTGACCTCGGCCATCAATATTATGGCTTCAAGCCATCCCCTCTGTTTTGGTCTGAGTGCACAGGTGGCAATATTACAAATAAAACAGTTGGGGCACAGGTTAAAATGCCAGTGGCAGAATTTGAGCCACTGTAACCTAGGGAGTTGAGTAATCATAACAGTACCATCGCATCTGTGAATTCAGACCCATGGCGCTATTCCAGAAAGTGTGGATTCAAGTTACCTTCCCTGAATGACAGTTCTGTCTTTCCCTCATGGATTTCCCACTTGTAATAGAGGTTTAGGTTGATATGCCCAATTCTGTGGTAACGACAGAAAGAATCTGGGAGTCACACTTTTTAAGGTCAGTTGACCTAGGAAAGTTAGGCAATCAATACAACATTTGATGATCACCATTTTTTCAATTTATCCTAAAGCAGTGAACCCACTCTGTCAACAATTTCTTTTTTTTTAATATGAAATTTATGGTCAAATTGGTTTCTATACAACACCTAGTGCTCATCCCAACAGGTGCCCTCCTCAATACCCCTCACCCACCCCCCATCAACCCTCAGTTTTTTCTCAGTTTTTAAGAGTCTCTTATGTTTTCGCTCCCTCCCTCTCTAACCTTTTTTTTCCTTCCCCTCCCCAATGGTCTTCTATTAACTTTCTCAAGATCCACATAGGAGTGAAGACATATGATATCTGTCTTTCTCTGTATCACTTATTTCAACAATTTCTTAAATCTACCTTTAAATAAATAGTATTTCTGGAACTCATGCTGAATAACCAGAATAGCTTGTAGATTAAAAACTAGCTGAATATAATTCTAACACTACCAAGTTTTCTATTAGGAATTCATCACTGAAATGGGTTTTACCACGGGATATTGCTACTATCCTACTATTTATAAAGTAATTTTATTTATCTTCAGAATTTTATTTTGCCAGTCTATAAAAGAACACTTGACTTAGTACAACAATTTAAAAAAGAAGTAATTACTGATGCAGTCTTTAAAAAGCAAGAGTATGTATGTCCCATTTGCTTTGTGTTGTGTCCTACCATGCTGCCACAGACCTAAGGGGAAAATACTGTTAGAGAATGACGATTTCTATGCTGTTCCTTTAGGTTGATTTGCAATGAAATGTTTTGAAATCTGATATTCTACTTTGCCATTTTCCTGAGTTATTTAAAGCTTTCCTTCTGCACACTTGAGAATGATGGGGCTTTGAGGGTGCCAAGAACTAGCTTAAACTGACTAGGAGTGAATTTGTGTTTTGGAGTCTTTATATCTTCCTACTAATATCACACTCTTTTGAGGAATGCTAAGAAATTGTGTGGACTTCAGAAATTGCTCACATTGCCTTTTTATTTTCTTAAATATTGTGTCTGATTTCATTTTTATCTCATTTTGTAAAATAATGTACAAATAAAATGTCCTGCTTTTGTATTCTCTGGAATCAATGAAAGATATTCTCTCTCTCTCACACACACACACACACACACACACACACATACACACACACTCTCTCTCTCTCTCTCTCTCACTCTCACTCTCACTCTCGCTCTCTCTCTCCCTCCTTCTCTCTCCACTCCAACTTGTTAGGACTTGCTGTGACAATACAGAAAACAGTATTGGCTTGAGAACCAATAAGCTGAGAGGCTGCCATGCGTAAACAGAATCCAAAAATATTTCTAGCTAGGTATATTTCATCATAAAAATCTCTCCATTTGCACTGCCCTTTTGATGGTTGCTCCTAATGTTATCCCTTTACCTGTATACTTAAGAATTGTTTTCAGATGGATCATTTTCTGTTTCCAGGTAATCCTTTGCCATCACCTTCTTTATCTAGCCAATAGCAGTTGTTTACCTACCTACAAGAAATATTACTCTGAGGAATTGTTATGAAACCCCTCATGGTATGGGAAAAGAATTACTGACATTTTTAGTTCTGAATACCCAGCACTTTTTCTTCTTTTGAAATATACCACTGCACATGCATTTTAATTAAACCAAAAGTGCATTCACAGAGGGGTTTACATGTCACCAATTATTCTGAATAAGGGTTTTTCTCTCCTTTTTGTATGTTAAATCATTATCTGTCTTTCAACACGTGTGGAAAATGCAGTTATAATTGTTGTAAATAACATCTTTTCCTAAGCATAAATTTGGGATGTGGTCAGTTTTCTTTTTCCTCCAGAAGCTCAGAAACTTCAATTGTCTCATTATGGGTGTTTTCTAAAGTACAGTCACAAAAGAGATTCTGAAAATGACAATGTTGTGTTTGATATTTATTCTCTTGCACTGACTTCCATATCAAAACTGCTAAGTTGAGAAGACAAAAGATGCTTTCCCAACTGCTGGCAACACAAAGCTCCTTTGTATTCTGACTCTTCTCTTTCCCTTACATCAACATCAATAAGTATTTTGTGGGAGAAACTGAAATGTCAGTCTTTCCAAGGAGCAATCAAGTCCAGTTTATTCTTTACTCTGTAATTAAAGCCTGTTTCTATGAAAAAAGTAAACCAATACCCCAGTAGCCAAAGATAAACTGCTGTGCTATTTTTAATCTACAGCAACCCATTCAACACTATGAACCCTTTGAGACTTGCTGTAGTTTTGCATTCTTGAGCCAGTAGAAAAAAGATTCATGAAAGACAGTAGTGGATAATAGTTTTGTGGTAATAAAATTGGGTGTCTTCTTTTAAATGCTTGTTTTTAAACAAATACACTACAAAGGACCTGGATGAAAGTAAAAGGTTTTATGAATGTGCTTTATACACCCAAACTGTGTATGCAATATGAAGGGGAGCAGAATATACCACCCCCAAAATATGCTTCTGTATTTTGAGCTAGTTATTTAAGACACAAAATAAACCAAACAAACAAAACCCAGCAGACAGGGGAGAAGCTCTGAAAACCAAGTAGAATACCCTTTTGTAAGAGACATTTGCATTTATAAGGGAAATCTTTATTTGTAATGGTGTCTTATTTTCTGTACCAGGAAGAAGAATTCTGGAAACTCTGATCAATGGGAAAGCCAAGGACTTAAATCAGCATAACAACTACACTTTTACTGTGATTTGCCACATAATGTCTCATAACTGGATCTCCCACACTCAACATCTTCTTCTGTCTTCAGCTGGAAATGGTATTAAAGGTGGAAGCTTGGGGTATTTCAGTTAGTTTTCCTGGGTCTCTCCCATGTAAACATAAGTTATACATATTATTAAACTTCTGCTTGTTTTTCTTCTGTTAATCTATCTTATTACAGAAGGTGAGAGGAATGACTCTCAGCAAAGAACCAAGAAGAGTAGAGTAAAAATATTTTTCCTTCCCTACAAGTCTTTCCTTTCATTCCCTGAATATGTGTCAATGCCAGTCCCAATGCCTCAATTTGCTGCAGGATTTGAGAATATTTAAAAAAGGAATTCCAACACAAAAAGGGAAAAGAGGTTGAAACTGGTTATTAGACTTACTTCTTAAGTTCCACCTTAGGGTCCCCTAAAGATAGTTTCCTCCTCAGCACCCAGCTGGCTGCCATACAGAAATGTGGACACTGTGCTCAGCTATGTCTTTGCTGAGTCCCAGGCTCCTCTTCTCATGTTTGGCTGCTAGCTTCTTTCTCTAGAGAAGAGAGAATTTTAATATCACAATAATCTCATCAATTCAGTAAGCAACTCTTAGTTTTTAATGTCCATTAAGAATTCCTCCATTCGATCCCTCTCTTCTATGATTTGGTATTTATATAATCAAAGGTTACATTAAAATGATTTCCTCAAAGATATATAGAGCCAATCCTATGGTTCTCTATATAGATATATACACCCAAGCCTATGAAATTTTTATATAGTAATATTTTGAATAAATAAGTCTTTTTTGCTCATCACCTGAGTTCAAAAAAGTCCCTTCTCACTATGAGCTGCTCTGCCCTTGTTATGGGAAATGTATAATATGTGATGATTTGTAAAGGATTTCCCAGGAAAAACATCACCCTCACCCCTATGACTTTAATATGTCAATCCTCTATTCCTGTGCTGCCCAAGAGGAATACAATGCAAGCCACAAATGTGACCCATATATGAAATTTAAAATTATTTCCTGGCCACATTAAAAAAGTAATACAAAGAAAGAGGTGAAATTAATCTTAATAGCATATTCTATTTAACTTAACATGTCCCCAATATTATCATTTTAACATCTACTCAATATTAAAAATATCATTACTGAGTACTTTTTCTTTTCTTTTCTTTTTTAATATAGAGGCATTGAAATTCAGTTGGCATTGTACATTTACAACACATTTCATTTCAGATTAGCTATATTTCTTTTTTTTTAATGTTTATTTTTGAGAGACTGAGAGAGAGAGCACAAGCAGGGGAGGAGCAGAGAGAGAGGGAGGCAGACATAGAATCCAAAGCAGGCTTCAGGCTCTGAGCTGTCAGCACAAAGCCAGATACAGGGCTCAAACCCACAAACCGTGAGATCATGATCTGAGCTGAAGTGGGATGCTCAACCTACTGAGCCACCCCAGAGTCCCAGATTAGCTATATTTCAAGTGCTCAATAGCCACACAAGTCTAGTGGCTACGATACTGGATGAAGTTGTTCTAGATCTTCCCTGGTAGATGAGTCTTTCCTTTATATAGACCCACATACTGAATACATGGATGGACAATGGCCAGACCATGTATGACAATAAACTCTGGTCTACATAAGACTCACAGGAAGTCATCCTATAACATCTATAACAATTGTTTTGGAATGATCAAGACTTGATCAATGACTGTATACCTCCCTAGCCCTCCTCCATCCCATCCTCCCAATCCAGGACCAACCAGAGAAAGTCAAATATGCTCCCCAATCAATCACATAGGATGACTGCTTCTAGTTAGCTTCCTCCAGGTTTTCATGCCAAGAAACTCCAATCAGAGCATACCTGAAGCCTTACTTTTTTTTTTTTTTTTTTTTTTGCTATTAAGCATTCTAACTTCCCTGCCTGCCTTTGATTCCTTTCCAAACATAAGTGGTAGCAGCTGACTACTTGCTTTAGAATCTGAATTAATAACCTCTGTTATCATTTGGGTGGTCTTAGGTTATTTTGATAAGACTTGAACTTCATTTTCCATTGTGTAGAAATTTTCTTATATTTGAAAACCCAATTTGTGAACTCCATGAGGAAATGGTGGAATGTAGTATAGAAAAGAGTGCTCTTGACCCGAGGCAATATGGTTTAGAGCAGCTACATTTTGCTGGAAACACAGACATTTGGGGGTTTTGTTTGTTTGTTTGTTCATTTGTTTGTTTGTACATTTAGGTAGCGACAGACAAATGTTTACCAAGATTAAGGCAAAATGTGTCATGATGCTGGTAGAGTGCTGAGAAAAGAGACCTTCCTCATTTATGCTTAGAGGACACGCACTTTCCAACATGGAAAGGAAAACGGCTGTTGGCATTCCTGGATATTTCATGATCCATTTCCCACTACATAGCCTGTGACTGTACAGGCATTTTAAAAGCTCTCTGATAATGATAGCTAGTGGTTGAGGTTTTTAGAAACAGGCAAGATGTCTGCCCAAAATGTGGGATTAGCACTTCATTTTTGGCTGAAGCTAAAGTGGGGAGAAAGCCCAAAGGAAAAACGGATCACTTCTGTGGCTGTACAAGCAGTGGAATAATATATATAAATGTTACCAAGAAAATCTAGAAAATGTTTGCAAGCCCAGCAGTGTAAATGTTATTTTTAAGACTCAAGTTAAAGAAAAATTTAATCAAGGCAAATAGAAAATAATTTTTTTCAGAGTTAAGTTAAAATTGGATCCATTTCTTATTTAAGAAATTTGAAAAAAACTTTTTCTTAAATAGTGATCCCTCTGCTTTGGATTCTGACCCATGAACACTGGTTTAAAATGACTATTAAGAGGCTAAAATGAACACTTTTGAGTTTTAAAGTTGCCATTAAATGAAAAGATTTTATTTTTTTAAAAAAATAAATAAAATGAAATGTATTTTCATAGCTAGGCTATGGAAATGATGAGGCTTTAGAGAGAAAGGACATCTAATTATTTATAAGGTGTTTATGGTGTAAAAGTCCAGGGCTCCCTAACACCTTATTTACCACCTTATAGCCATGCCTTGACAAAAGGAACCAGGAGGGCTTGAAAGGGCCCAAATACCTTTGCAAAGGTAATCACTTCTCCTGCAGTAACTAGTTATCTGACAGGCTCCCACCCAATGTATTTCAAAATTTTATGCAGATCTACACTATTTTTATATGAAATGCACTATTTCTCAGACTCTATTAAAAAAAAAACAACTTCTTTCCACTATAGTCCCACTTTGAGATATTATTACATGGCAAGAACGTGACATTCCTGACCTCTAAAAGATTTACAATGCAAACATTATCCAAAGATGAAAATTACATCACCTCACTATGAAGATGAGGCTTAGTTCATCAATCACTAATTGAGAAACTTAGCCAAATATTAATATAAATGTCATATCTCTGTTCGACAGGACACAGAGCGGTGGTTTTGATTTGGTCATAACTTACATCATCCATGAGCCTTGATGTCTGCTATCTTACCCGTGCAGCAAGGGTCTTATCTAGGATGTGAATTTCATTGGAAAGCTGGCTGTCTTGAAAAGGAGAGAAGAGATGAGAGAAAAACTAGACACAGAGGACCAATAGTGTTTTCACTCGTGAACAGTTCAGATTAACTCATAAACAACAGAAACATTTTCATGATCGGGCAATGGTGCCTTGTCTGCTGGCCACATATCTTGTCCTTTGGAGGAAACCAGCCCAACCAGAGTGATCTGTTGCCATAGCAATGTGGAATCCAAGCTGGTTCCAGGGCACAATTCTTGTCACAGTGTAGCCATATGTGCTATAGACATCAGGCAGTCATTGAGGAAATTTATTAGTGATAATTCCTTCCTCTTTCTATTTTAGACCTTTGATGTCTGTTGATATTTATTGAAATAGAAACAGTCATGAAGTGATAAGAGAATTATGAGAAATCCCTCCCTACTGCCAAGAATACACATAATGGAGGAGATAATAATTGCCCCTTCTCCTGTATAGACCCAAAATTAGGAACTGGAGACAACCTTCTCCACACTTTTCTCTCACTCTTCACTATCTTATCTCTGGCCAGAATTGTCCTTGGAAAGCATATAGGCCAAGTCCCTCCAAAACCACATTGTGTGTGATTGAATTCAATAGCTTCTGGAAATTAAGTCTAGTAATGCACCTCTTTTGTGTCATAATTACGTGATCCACAACCATTGCTGTTAAACCTGCTTGTCATTTAACCTGTTGTTAATGGTGTGTCACTCCAGACTTCAAGGATTTGGCTTCAACCTTCACATGTTAAAGTCTTCTATACTATCTTCCCTACCCACTGACAACTGGCTAAAAGTATTGATGTATTTCATTTCTGTGTTGATAGCATTTTATTCCAAGTGCTTTTATATACTAACTGAAATTCATCCTCAGGAGAAATCTTCGTAATGATAATATAACTATCAGATCTTACAGATGAGGAAACTGAGGCACAGAGTGGTTAAGTAACTTGCCCAAGGTTTCTCAGCCAGTAAGTGGCCAAGCCAGGTTTCAAACGCAGTATTTTGAACTCAGGATCTCAGCCTTGAACCTACACACTGAGGACTGAGCCTATGTTTTCCTAAACTCCATATTCCCAGCCCCTAGTATGAGGCTTGCATTGTCAGGATTTTGAGTAAATGTTCAGTGATTTGGAGATGACATTGAAGGCAGAATCTCTATGTAGCTGTCATCATGCTGAGGTGTAGATGTTCAGCCGATGTGATCCTTGAGGCTGACTACATGCTTCATCTTCCAGCTGCTGACCCTGCCATTGTCTCGATTACCCAACCTGGGCTCCTGTTTTTCGCTGGTCTAGTTCTTAGTGATGTTATCAATGAAGCCTGGGTGATAGTATCACTACCATCATTCCTTTTCCTTCTAATATGTTTCCTTTTCTTAAACTAGTTCACCTCTTCCAGTCCCTCTCTCTGTTTCTAAATGGAATGTGAAAGCTCTATTTAATAAACAATGAAAAAAAAGCATGACAAGGTATCCATACTAAACTATATGGCAAAGGGGACTTATTTAGAAAAGTCTGCTTCATGTAAGGCAGTTATTTTTGCTCAATCATAATCTTTAAGAATGTCACTAAAGAAGTTGATGTGATCATATTACAGTGTTATCTCTGAACCTAACCCCCACCTAATGGATGCCAACTCCTGTTGCTCTGTAATGTTCTTAGCTCCTCTATGCAAGTAAAACATTTCCTATTCTCCTCGGTATACTTATTTTGGAAGCAATGGAAGTAGAAGTATTAGGCACATGCCTTCAATGTGTTCCTAGAATATGACTGAGTGCTAATAGTTTCAACATTGGGAAGACAATGATCCACGTCCTGGAATGAATACTCAGATTGCCTAGAGTTAAGTACTTTCCTAGAGGTTAAGCACTTTCTCCTAATTAGGATATTCTTAGGAATGAAAAGGAGGGCATTATTGAACGTTGGACTTCATCAGTGGTTCATCGGTGTTGAGAATACAATAATGAATAGGACCAGTCCCTGGCTTCAAGGAGATCATAATCCATCACAGGAGACAGACTATTTCTCAAGTGTTACCCATTGTAATAGATGTCTACACATACGACATACAGGACTGGCTACATAAGTTTCAGTGTCCAGTACAAATGAAAATGCAGGGACTTTGTTCACAAATTCATTTTTTAATTATTTTTTACATTTATTAATCTTTTTTGAGAGAGAGAGAAAGAGAGCTGGCAGGGAGGGGCTGAGAGAGAGAGGGAGACACAGAATCTGAAGTGGACTCCACGCTATGAGCTGCCAGCACAGGGCCCTATGTGGGGTTCAAACTCACAAACCATGTGACCATGACCTGGCCAAAGTTGGATGCTTAACCAACTTAGACATCCAGGTGCCCCTGTTCACGAATTCTTAAGAATTTCAAAATGCATTAAACCACATGCAGGTCGCTTGGGCTGCACATCCATGAAGCTGACCCTGCATACATGAAATGGGTTTGGGGTATAGACCACTGAAAGTCTTCAAAAGGGAGTAAAACCAGTGCTAGTTCTAGCAGGATGACTGGGGGTTTGGCATGTAGAGATGGAGGGAAGCACATTATGGGCAACAAAAGAGAAAAACTACAAAGGCAGGCTGTGTGAGAGCAGGTTGTCAGTCTATTTGGGGGATGACAAGCTATGAGGCCAGAGCATAAAGTCTTGCACTGAGAATGCCAATAGACAGGTCTGTAAAGGGAAGTTGTAACCAGAATGTCAGGGGCTTCATGAAATGACCCAGGAAGAAGCAGGCAAATCAATAAGGTAATTCTAGTTTCACTACTTACTTCCAGAAAGCTCTTGGGTAAATGACAGTATCCTGAGCTTAAGCTTTTTGTCTGAAAATTAGAGAGTTCTGGTCTTGGCTCAGTCTTTAATTAGCTGTGAGCCCTTAAATAAGTCACTTCCCCTCTCTGAAACTCAACATCTTTCCATATGGAGTGAAGAGCTAGGGCTACATGAGTAGTTTTCAAACTGAGCTCTAAGGAGGTGCCTCAGGGGATATGGGGAAGGTGGGTGAGGATAAGAAGAAAGCTTCAACCACCACACACTTGAACTAGAGCAGCTTCATTTTTATCAGTGTTATACGTGTATATGTGTAAATATTTATTCACCTATATAGTATATATAACATGTTACATATTATATGTTATTGTATTATTTATGTATATGTATATTATGTCACTTAATAAAAATAATGTTAAATATTATGTGGTAAAAAACATAACATATAATTGCTATATATGTTTTATTTATTCAACGAAGTGCCTCAGTGTTCACATCTGAAAATTGTGGCTATTTATTTTTTTATTTTAATTTTTAATGTTTATTTATTTTTGAGAGAGAAAGAGAGACAAAGCATAAGTGGGGGAGGGCAGAGAGAGAGAAGGAGACACAGAATCCAAAGCAGGCTCCAGGTTCTGAGCTGTCAGCACAGAGCCTAATGTGGGGCTCAAACTCATGAACCACGAGATCATGACCTGAGCCAAAGTCGGATGATTAACCAACTGAGCCACCCAGGGGATATTCACCCCTGGGGATATTTAATGGTATCTAACTTGTAGGTTAGTACGATGATTAAATGTCTAAAATACATGTAATGCACTTAAAAATGTATCAGGCATAGAGTAAGTATTGCTAAGTCTCAGTTCTTACTCTTTTATTAGCCAAAATCTAAGCTCAAGATATCGGAATATGTGTATTTTTTGTTCACTACTGTCTTCTTAGCACCTTGAATAGTGCTGGCCTTTAGTGGATGCTCACCATATTTGCTGAATATATGAATAGACAGGGTCTATGACACACTTGTTTCTAGGCTCACTTTGGAGATACAAAGGTAAATAAAGCAAACATGGGACCAGTCCTAGTGGGTATGTGTTAAGCAAATAAACACAATTAAAGATCAGTTGAAGTTTGTGCTTAGTGTTTTATTAAGATTACAGATAAGACTTAGTTTGAAATAGCTACATCTCCATTAACAGTTTGAAACCTCCAGGAATGATTTGTCCCAAATGCCTGCAAAAGTTATAAATTGTCATATTTTTGTGGTATGTGAATCAACAGGCAAAGAGACAGAGGGAATGAGGGTTCTCAGCAAGTAGCAGGGATCAACCTGGGTAAGATTCTGGGCAACTAGAAACAGAAAGTAGGAATGATTCTGTTCTATGAAATGACTTTTCCCTGATGGGCTATGTTCTATGTATTTCTGTTGTGTCACCAAGGAGAGATGGACCCCCATCCTCAAGGAATTTCTCATCAACTGGAAAAGTCAGGATCAAGACACATTCATAAAATAGCAGCAGGACTTTTTCTCCACCCACTGCCATCATTAGCAAAGATATTCCCAAAGGAACAATGTGAATGGATTGGACTTGATCTGGAAAGGTTTACAAAACGGATGAGTTTACAACAGAGAAGGGAGACGAAATTCTGAGGTGACTGAAAGTCATCATGGAACAACTGCTTGCTTGCTTGCTTGCAGCCAAGGACATAAACAGGTGCTAGAGTGAGGCAGGTGCGTTAGCAGAGATCAGTGCCCAGGGGCGATGAATGAGTGAGCAAACGCACCCATGGACACTTCCTGTTACTCAGCTGAGTATTTTCACAGCAACATTATTTCTTTGAACCCTTGGGGCCTAACCACAGCACTATATCCGTTTGTCAATATCTATGCTAAAGCAATCATTTATACCTACCAGGGCAAGGCAAAGTAAAACCAAGACTCTCAGGGCAATCATAACTCACCCCCATTGCTCATTTGGTTTCTAAGTGGGTTGTTTATTTTATGGCATATGCAGTATGTACACATTTTCTTAGAATTAGTTTAAATTGTCCTTCTTCAGAAATATGTCATGCAGTCTTTTTCTACAAATGAGTATTTTACTCAGTGGCACACAGCCTGTGCCATTAAACCCAAAATTAAAGAACATGAAACCATTAAGATTTTTCATTCTTACTGGTTCTATTTTGTTGTGCCTACATTTGGGGTAGAGGGAATACTTCAGGGCCTCAGAGAATCATGAGTAATGTCATCGTTCTAACGATGTGAAATTCTTATCTTCTTTAAACCATGTAATTGTGTACTAAACAAGGTGGGAGAAAATGCCTTTTCATTCCCATTTTCGCCAACACAGAGACTGATCACAATGAGGAGATAGAAGAGATGTATGTCTGCTTGGCTCACAGTCATTTCGTATTTACTTGGACCACGCGATTGAAATCAAATCGGAGGCTCTCTGTCCGGGAGCGTGTGATTTGTTATCTAAATAACTATGTGTGAGCAAATCAGATGTGGATAAGATATTTCCATTATCGTCGTGTATGTTAGCTCTGATTCATGAGGCCCCAGCTTCATCTATACTAGCTTTATCAATGCCGTTCTTGTCAGTGTTATGTATTTGCTATGCTTGGGCAAGAGATTCAGTTCTTGTTAACTTCTCAACTGGTAAGCGCAACGGAAAAACTTAATGAAAGGAACCAAGGAAATATATTTTGTGTATGGTCTTGGCTAATCGACAAACGCATTGCTTGATAAGGAATTAAGGGGAAAATGTACAAAGAATTCACAGGAGCAGGAGGAGTTTGTTTTGTTCATAGTATACAAGCCTCAGATTTCAAGATGCCAGATTGGAGACTATTTATATTTCCTTTCTTCCTTCTAGGGCTTTTTTGTCTACTTATTACTGATAATCTTACCTTTAGTTTTCAAGGAGAAAAAAAAAACATGGGATGCAAACCTGTTTTTGTCATATAATTTCACAAACTATTTGACCTTGTTTGCAACCAGAACTATATATCTCTACCAATAGTTGTGCTATCAGTCAGGGTTCTTATTTGCAAACCTACAACTGACCTAGGATATTTTAAACAAAGGGAAAAAATCCAGCAAGAGCACAACATATGCATCAAGGATATTTTTACAGGAACTGTCTGGCAAGAACAGAACAGCTGTGTGCTGCTGCAGAGACCCACTGCTGCTGGTCCTTCTCACAGCCACTATGAATAAATCCTACCTCTCCTTCCGTTAAGGAACTCACAGTCCCAGGCACGATCCCCCTGGTAGAGACCAGGTCTTGTGGCTGCTTGCACCCTGCTGTGAAGCCTTGGGGAGAAGGAAACTCTTTTCTGTTTATGTTCATCATAGAAAGGAAAGAGATTATGTCTCCCACTACTGTATCATTGGGTGTTACCTCCCAAATGGGAATAGGAATTATATACTAGAGTCTCCACAAGTCACAAAGTCTTGTTATTCCTTCTTTATTATTAATTTTACTTAGAATAACAAGCTATAAACATACTGATATGTTTTTAAAACATGAAATTGAAATTTCTTTGTTCTTGGTACATTGCTATGTAACATGTAGGCAAACATGTTACATGTTACAGTAAACCTTTTGGGATTCATTTTATATTTAGAGACAAGATAAAATTAGAGAAGCTCTGATCTTTAACTAGAATGTCAGTGTTATTTCTGAGATCTATAACTACTTTTAATGTCTTACTTTTCTTTTTAATTCCAAGCTCCATGAATATCAGGTTTATTTCAAAATGGACTACAAGGCCTGAATACCCAAGAAATGTAGTGTGGATGGCTTTCCAGAAGCCACTGTCAGCAGCTTCCTCCCTTGCAATTTCTAATATAGAAATAAGAAATACACATATTCCCTTTCACAGCTTTTGTTGTTGTTGTTGTTTTTACAGAGTAGAGTTTGTATGTAACCTACTTCCAGAGTAGGAAAATTATTGTTTATTGAAATTATAGTATGGATGCAGCCTAAGCAACACTCCTTACTTACCTCTACTTTCTACCTTGAGCATAGTCAAAGGTACCTGGAGCTGAAAAAACCCGCCTTAAGGGAAAACCAAAGAACCAAGGGATGTTAGTGCTGATACCTGCTTCCAGGCTCAGACTTCTTGCTATAGAGTGAAATCAACCCTTCCCTTTCTTTGGGTCCAGTGTAAATCAGGTCTGGAAGGATCTGCAGTTGAAAGCATTCCTAAGTTATACAATGGTTTCAACAATTCACATCCATTCATAACTGGACATTTCAAATAACCTGCTCCTACCACTTATTGAGTTTTGAATTTGGGCTAGGACCATGGAAGTGAAGTATAATCCAGACTGTCAAGGAGAAAGATAGTATATACAAGGAGATGCATAACTAATGTGATATAATAAATGCTAAAACAGAGTTATGTTCCCTGAACCAGGTTAGGACATGATTAATTTCAGTATTAAGACTAGATTCAGTAAAATGGAATAATCTGGAAAAAGATCAGTTGTGGCCTATTGAATATGATGACAGGAATACTTAGTGTTTTACAATAAATATTATCATAGTCAATTAGTATTTCTACTAATTTCTACTAATTTCTACTACTATATGGGATCTTTTACATATTAGTCTCATTTTATCTTGGGAAAACTGGTGTGAGGTGAAACACATATGGCTTACGGAAATTGAACTCCGGAAGTCTAAATTAGGCTTCCTCAACTTCAGCACTATTGGCATTTTAAGCTAGACAATTTTTAAAAAGATTTTATTGTGGTCAACACACTTAACATAATATCTACCTTTTTAACAGATTGTGAAGTGTACTATATAGTTTTGTTATCTGTAGGCACAATGGATCTCTTGTACAAAAGATTTCTAGAACTTATTCATCTTGCATAATTGAAATTTTATACAAGTGGATTAACAACTTCCACTTTCCTCTCTTTTTCCCTAGCACCTGATAACAACTATTCTTAACTTCTGTAAGTTTGTTTACTGTTGATATCTCTTATAGTGGAATCATGCATGGGGCGCCTTGGCTCAGGTGGTTAATGTCCAACTCCTGGTTTCAGCTCAGATCATGATCTCACAGTTCATGAGTTTGAGACCTGCATCAGGCTCTGTGCTTACAGTGTGGAGCCTGTTTGGGATTCTCTCTCTCTTTCCCACTCTTTCTGCCTCTCCCCCACACTCATTCTTTCCCTCTCTCTCTCTCTCTCTCTCTTTCATCCTTCTTTGACTGGCTTATTTCACTTATGCCCTCAAGGTTCATCCATGCTGTCATATATTAAGAGATTTCCTTATTTTGGCCCATGGGCCATAGTTTGCCAACTTCTTCAGTGAACTGCATTCTTCTTATATTCCAAATCTTTCTTTTATACATTCTAGTACCCAAATTATAGTCTATAAGCTCATAGTCACTGGAAATATAACTTTCTTTACTTTTCTATAACTTAAACTAATTTCTGTTTCAGACCTACATTGTGGTGGGTGGTAAAAACTAAATCTTAGCCAATTCAGATTCATCTCAGCTTATTCATAATAAATGCAAGATTACCTCATTGATTTTAGGGCTTTCTTCATCAACTCATGATGCTTCCTTCCTTTACCAGGTTGTGGCTCAATTTTGGAAGGCTCTCACAGTGACATACATCAAATAGGGAGTGGCTAGTTCCCTCTCTTCATGTGTCCACTAACCTTTAAATTGCTTCTGTGTGTTGATCTATAATACACTCCTTGTTTTAATATAGGTTACATTATTATTTACATATGGTAAAGTCAATAGATCCAAAGATGACTGCCATTATAAAGATAAGTTGTTATGCTCACAGATTCTGAGAGGAAAGAACATTCATGTGCCCTGGGCTGCCACCTGGGGAAGCATCAGGGTCATCAGGAGGCACAGGAAGGTAGGAACCACGGGCAACAGACTTTACTGTGGTTTCTGTAGGAAGAAATAGTCAAGGTAGGTTAAACAGGCTTAGGATTGGCTTATTTGAATAACTTTAGTGTGTTCTAGGACATAAGTTGGCTAGTACCTGGCTCTGGAGTGATTAGTGTAGGGAGATAGTGGCCTGGAGTGTCAGGATCCAATAAAGGAAGGTAATTGGGAGTATGGGCCCTGGATTTGTTCATTTGCATTTTAAAAACTGTTCCTTAGACTGCAAGTTGTTTCCTATCTTTAGAAATTGGCTAACCCTGGGAAGGACAGTCCCTCCAGAGTTAGCATGACTCCTGATGTCAAAGCATCAGAATACAGAAAATAAAAGACATAAATAATACATTTCCCTTTTCAGACTGCAAGTCTTCAGACTACTCTTTCAGGCTGAATTTATACTACTTTCAGGCACAAGGCAAAAGTTCTGAGTTTCCTCACACTATGCCTAGGACACAATCTTCATAAGCTTACTTAATACTGAATGGGAGTCTGTATAGTCCTCTCACTGTTCTGCATGGCACAGAGGAGGCAGCCAAGGCTACCTGACTCTTCCAAGTCCAATTAGCAAGCAATGTACCCATCAATGCCACCATCAGACCTCCTACATTTCTCTGTGTTTCTAAAGTTCTGGCCCCTGGTCTCAGCTGGAGAGAAGAGAGCAGAGGAACAGCACACCTTCTCATGGACAGCCAGGTGTATAAAATCTAGCTTTCCCATGGTTTAACTGTCTATTGCAGCCTGGAGAAAATTAATCTTGCTGGGGTAGGGGCAAGGAAAGATGAGAAAAACTAGCTCTTGTGGACTTGGTATTCTTTCTCATCTATTGCTTAGTGCATAAACTCTATGGCTTGGGTCCCTCGGGGCTGTGGGTTTTGGGAAGCAAAACCAAGGCTTTTGAAACTCATACTTCTTTTTGTCTCACACCAGTCTCTGCCACAATATTTAAAAGTTTATTTTGACACTCAAAAGTTGAGATTTGAGTCTTCTATTTTTTCTTTTGGTGTTTTCTTTGGTAATATCTCAGAGAAGGAGCCTGGGAAGGAGAAACACACTGATTAATATATCAAAATACTATCTTGTGACACCAGTTTTTTCCACTGGGCACTTGCCTTATTGCCCTTGCTTAACTTCCACCTTGAATGCTTTTCTGGACCTTCTGTCCTGACTTCTTCACCCTGCTGCTGTTCAGACAACCCTTACACCGTTCCCTTTCTTGCTGAAGCTATGCTCCCACTGATGAGTAATTTTCTCAGCTACACAAACATCAAGAAGGGGTCTCTGCGCTTGAGGAAATTATGGGAATTACAGATTCTGAAACTTTCACCCAATATAACTTTTTCCCCCTTAAAAACCTGAATTCAAGAACATCTGGAAAAAGAGGCAAAAGTTTAATATGTCAATCCTCTACCTGTACACACTGAAAGTCTTCAAATGTAAAAATTTGAGGAGAGGTAAGAAATTAAAACTAACCAAGCTCGTCTTTGGGTACAGCCAAATATTTTAACTGTAGACTCTCATCCCTATGCAACAAAAGGATGGACTGCATTTCCATGCATTTTTCCTCTTTTATTCATTTGTTCAACATGTATTTGTTGAACACTATGTGCCAGAAACTATTCTAGTCACTGAGAATATATCAGTGAACACAAGAGACAAAATCAGCCACCTTCATGGAATATACATTTGAATGCCAGAAATAAGTGCTTAATTGCTGACATTTGTGTGGTGCTTATTATGTGCCAGGCATTGATCTAATCTCTACAGTAGCCTGATGAGATAGTTACTATTATTTACCATCCCCATTTTACAGACAACGTTTAGTAGTTTGTCCATGATTTTAGAGCTAGTAAGAAACTCTAAGATACATAAGAAGTTGAATCCAGGCAGACTACCGGCAGAGTCTGTGTTCTCAATCATGAAGTTGACTGTTTCTAGCTTATAAGTAAATTATAGATGAAGTTAGAAGTCAATGATTTCTTTGGGAAAAATTAAGTGTAAAAAGAGAGTAGAGCATACTAAGGGAAACCAGAATCTTAAAGTGGGTAGTTAGCAAAGATCTAACTATGATGTGTGACTTGAGTAAAAACTTGAAGGAGGTGAGGGATCAAGAGAGATAAATATCTATGGTGAGGGTGTTCAGGCAGAGGGAACAGCATCTGCAAAGTCCCTGTGGCAGAGCTATGCCTGGCACTCATGGGTGCAATTTTGCATGCCACTTTAGAAAGCACATCATATACCATACATTTTCACTCTTATGTGGATCCTGAGAAACTTAATGGAAGACCATGGGGGAGGGGAAGGGAAAAAAAGGGGGGGAGCCAAACCATAAGAGACTCTTAAAAACTGAGAATAAACTAAGGGTTAATGGGGGGTGGGAAGGAGAGGAAAGTGGGTGATGGCATTGAGGAGGGCACCTGTTGGGATGACCACTGGGTGTTGTATGGAAACCAATTTGACAATAAATTTCATATTAAAAAAATAATAAAAAAATAAAAACATGGATAATAATAATAATAAAAGAAAGCACATCACATCTGTTTATCACAAACTTATTTGAGTTCTGCTATTGTGGCAAAATACAAAGCTTTCAAAAATGATCTTTCTAATAATTTCAAACCAGTATTTTCACAACTTTCCCCTCCACAATTCAAAATAAAAAGAAATGGATGGATGAGACCAGAGTTAAAAAGAGAAAGAAATAAAAGAGATGCATTATCATCCTTAATATGGTTAATGATACATTATAAGGGATTAATAAAATGTGAGGCAAACACAAATAGGAACAAGCTCTGATTTTAATAAGCATTTTTTGAGATGAAATAATCATCCTTATTAACTGGGAAAAAATCTATGTATCATGGCCCGAAAGTTATGATTACTTTTCTTGTTAATATAGGCATTGGGCTAATGGTAAACTTCAAAGAATCTTATCTGTCCCAGAAAGAGAAAGAATTTAGAGGTTGTCTTGGCTAAAACTAAGCTGGTGTTTGCTGTTTGCATTTACTTTGCCCTAGACTTCTCCAAACTCTTTATCAACCAGTTGATATTGTTCCTGATTTATAAGAATTAGAGATTAAACAGCTTGCAACAGAGGCTGCCCAGCTAGACCCTGGCAGAACTGATCTGAGGCTCACGAATGCCTGCCTGTTTTGCTCTGCTCTCTAACAGATGGCTTATTTCTAAGGACAAAGTTCTTTATTTTCTTTCAAGTTGTCTTTGGGTTGTATAAAGAATGGGGGACTGGCAGCTCAGTATTCACTTTCCTCAGTCCCAGAAGACATTAATCAAGGTCTAATGAGAAGAGATCTTAGGCTCAGAATCAGGAGAATGGGACATGGATCCAGCATTTTCACTAACTAGTGGCGAAGTTTATAAAAATGATTTTTTTTATCCTCTCCAAACCTCACTATTCTCATTTAAAAATGAAGACAAAAATTACTTCTCCTCCAGTTTTCATAGGATGTTGTAAGATAAAAATGAGAAAATAGGTAAAGTACACTAAAAAGTAAAGCCTTAGCGATAAAAGAAGTTGTTTATTAGCCTGTCTTGTTTTTCCTACCTTTTTATTCATTAATAATTCTTAAGATTTTCCCAATCTGTTTATTCTCTTGTTTGTTTTTCATCTTTCCTAGCTGCTTCTGTCTCCTTTCTCTGTATTTATTACTTAAGCTTCTTTCCTTCAAACAGATTTAACTTAAATTCTGTTGAACCAATTCATTTATGAAACATTCCTCAATACTACAGTTTCACTGGTTCTTTTCCTCTGATATGCCCTCATGTTTGCACTGAATTTGTATATATTCTTATGTGACATTGGCTAGCATTCACTTCAATACAATATAAGGACCCCAGAAATTAACTGGATTTCATCCAAATCACTGACTGCACTGGTTTGGCCGCTCTGCCCCCATCTGCCTGGACTGAAGGAACAAAATGCAAAGGTCTGTTCTCCTGAACAGAAGGAATGCTTACACATTTGGGTGAAAGTATGGAGACCATGCTTAGTAAGGTTTAAAAAAGTGAGGGGAGCCTAAAGAAGAGGTAGTAAATGAGGAGACACAAGAAAATGATGCTGTTCTGAATTAGATGGAAAGTCACCACAAACTCTTTAAGGTGAGTGAAAAGTATCCTCAACTTTCCTTCTTTTTCCCCTATTTTACTCATTTTTTAAGGTTTACTTATTCATTTTTGAGACAGAGAGAGAGTGAGCAGAGAAGGGGCAAAGAGAGAGGGAGAGGGAATCCCAAGCAGGCTCTGTTCTTCCAGGGCAGAACCCAATGCAGGGCTCAAACCCACAAACTGTGAGACAATGACCTGAGCCAAAACCAAGAGTCAGATGCTTAACTGACTGAACCACCCAGGTACCCATATTTTACCCATGTTTATATGCAATGTTTAATGAGTTTTCTTAAAAATACAACCTAGTCTCAAAACACTAATATGAAATCGGATCAAGAGAAAAATTTCTCCTCCTGTGAAGTATCTGATGTCCTTGGATGTTAAACTGGTGTGACTTCATCATTTTCCTCTTTCTTCCCCATCTGTCCTCTACAATGTCTCCCTATCTGTATTCCATCAACCCTATTTCCCCCAATCCTATACTTTTCTCACTTTTTTTTTCTTTTGCCAGAGTTAACTTGGGTGCTTAGTCTCTTAAACTTTCCTAGGCTGTGCTTCTCTTGAAGTGAGGGGTTATGTTGTTCATACAGTATTTCCATTCTTAAGTCCATTCCTGAAAAAGTTGATAGACTAATTTCCAAGCCCTCACTTATCCTTCATAGACTAACCCTGCCCCCACTAAAGTAACATCAATTACCAGTGAAACAGTTGTGAAATTCATATTACTTCTGCTTCTGATCTTGGTGAAGTGGCTTCAAACTGTGTACCATAGAGCCCTAAGGGCCCTTTAGATGCTGGAAAGAAGAAAATGAAAACCAATGTTCTAGTGATAAATTAAAACTATGTCTAGGTGCAGATCAGGATCTCCAGAAGCAGATACTGACATGGAGTTGGGGTGCAAGGTGTTTATTAGTGATCAACACCTGTGAAAGTTAGAAGGTGGGAGAACAGTTGGGCAGAGAGATATGACAAACTTCCATTCGGCTCCAAAAATCCTGACCCAACCTAAGCCAGGGATAGGGTGGGGGTCATCTGGAACAGACATTGCTTGTCAGAGATGTCTCTATACATTTTGGACCAAAATAGCTGAATCTTTATACTCTCCCTTCCCCCAGCACTTGTACGTGTGCACACGTGTGCACACACACACGCACACACACATCTATGCGCACTCAGTCACCAAGTGTAGGTTATGGCCTCAGGTGAGGAGGCTCCTTGCAACTGATCCACCCTGAAGGAGCTGACAGCTGGAGGTTGGTAATTGGCCAAACTCCTTACAGCTGAGCAATGAGTCTCACCTTGAACGGAAATCTGTGTGGCATGACTCCTCATCTGCCACTTGAGTCGTCAGAATTATAATTGTATATATGGATTAAAAAGTGCATTTGTGCTAAATTAGCCTTAAGGAGTTTAGTTTCCCAAGGCATGCCATTGAGCAATCTTGAGTCTACTCAAGAAAGTAAACTATAAAATATCTCTGTGGTTATTTCTTTCAGAGCTCATGTTTCCTCCTCCATCCATAGTTCAGCCATCTCTTCCATAGAGTGTTATAAACAACTCTCAAAACTCAAACATTGTGCTTTTATCAATTGTCCACAGCAACTAGTTGATTTGTTGCAACCACAGTTGAAAAGGTGACATTGTTTTGGATAATAGAATTACTAGCTAAGTAGCTTCTACGTTCAGTGCCATTGTGTTCATATATCAGATTCTAACAAAGGAGGGGGTCATATGCCAGCCTGAAATGGGCATCAATGAGCATCTGCTGCTAGCTATAGTCACAAGAAATGAATGGGAACTATAATATTAGTCACAGAGACCTCCCGATCACTGACACATTTAAGAGAAAGCAGTTATAAACAATCGCAATATGGTTACTTGCTCTCTTTCATTCTCTCTTTCCTCTGATTCTGTGTCCCCTCTCTGCGCTACCATGTCTTCCTGCTCTTGTTTGGACAATTCTAATTTTTACAAGCATATTCCCTTGCGGGGAATAAAGGAGGGCAAAGAGAATTGGCTGGAATTGATTATATTAACTGAAAAAAGTTCACCATTCTGAAGCAGTCACATCTGTTAAAATCTAAAGCTATTCCCAGTGGCCCGTGAGGATTGTGTGGTTTCCTGGGAAGGTCTGACCAAAGCTTCAGTGTTGTCTGAGAGCTCTTGCCTCCTGGGGCCTCACATATGTACAGACATACCTCATTATGCTTGAACAGAAATAGCACCATTAGTGATTAAAACCTAACTTAAATGGTTTGCCAGGGCATCTGAGGGGAGAGAAGTCTTCAAGAATTTCTTTTATTCTTTTTTTTTTTCAAACATAGGTAAATTACCCCACAGTTTGGCTTCCGAGAATCACAATGAGGGGGGTCAAATGTCATCTATTAATTAGTGTTTGTTTTGACATGAAGTTGCCAAATTTGACAGAATATAAAAACAGTATTATATGACTTCTTCAAGTACACATGCTCAGTGAGAGAAGGCATCTAAGACAATGTTTATTACTCTAGTTTAGAATTTTAGGGAATAGTTTTGATTCAGCCTAGGTTCAATTACTGAAATCACCACCATGGCCTGTTACTTACAGGTGTAATCCATATATCAGCATCTCTGCTATAAAGGTTCAAATTTCTGGGATATGTTTGTGCATGTGTGGCTGTGGGTGTTTATGCACATGCATGTGCTTTGGGGAATGCAGAAGAGAGGTATCACACTTCACTTGACATAGCACCTACCAAGTGTCACTCAGAATAAATACTACACTAGATGGCAGATTTTCTCCCCAGGCATTTATGTGTACTTAAACTCATAGAATGAGTTTTAAATATTAGTGTTTACTGAGCATTTATTGTACATAAATCTCAGTTCTGAAAGTTCTATAAGTGCACATGCATTATTTAATGAAATCCTTACCACAATCCTATTATTAGGTACTATGGTTTTCTTCATTTTACACATGAGGAAATTGATACTTAGGAAGTTTAAGCAACTTGCCTTGGGTCACTGAACTAGTAGATGGCAGAGTCAGGACTGAAATCAGCTATTTATGGCTCTAGGACCAATGGTCAACCAGATAGTTAATGACAGATTTGGGATTTAAACTCAGGTCTTTAGGGGCACCTGGGTGACTCAGTCGGTTAAGTGTCCAACACTTTATTTTGGCTCAGGTCATGATCTCATGGTCATGAGCTCACAGTTCCTGACATTGTTCCCCACATGAGGCTCTGTGCTGACAGTGCAATGCCTGTTTGGGATTCTCTCTGTCCTTCTCTCTGCCCCTCCCCTGCTCATTCTCTCTGTCTGTCTCTCTCTCTCTCTCTCTCTCTCTCTCTCTCTCTTTCTCTGTGTGTGTGTCTCTCTCTCTCAAAATAAGTAAATAAACTTAAAAAATAAAAATAAGTAAATCCAGGTCTTTCCCTCTAAAGCTTATGCTTGTAACAAGCTTTTATAGCTTTGGTATTTAGAAAACAAGCTAAGAAATACTATATCTGAAGATGTGTGGAAGTGGAACCCAAGACCAAATATCTATATATACCTACAGAACAGAACAAAATAAATAAAACACAAATTAATTAAAGTCCTCTGCTTAATTCATAATTGCTTAAACAAAGAAATGTCTTGTCCCATAGGTTTCCTCTCCTTTTTCTGCCTTAGCTCAAATGGACCCATGCTCCAGTCCTCAGACCTCTCCAGAAAATTCACTTGTGTTTTGTTTCCACAATAGCTGGACACCAGAATTGCTTTCCCCACTCTCTCACACTTTCAGCGCTGATCTATCAAATGCTCCAAAGTCAGCAGAGGGGAGGAGAAAAGAGGGCAGATCTTCATCTCCCCATCTTTTCCAAGGGTTGCTGTTTTCTTTCTTTCCTCAAGAGGAACAACAATAAAAACAAAACAAAGTCAATGACCACTGCTGAAAATCCCCAGGAAATTCCTTTCCCAGAGTGCTCACTCACTAATTTGGCTAACATTTTGGCTGGTAACAGACCCAATGAATCCTCCATAATTGCTGTGAGGTGTACAGGGAAAAGTCTAGAAGGAAACTTCTGCAACAGCAAGCAGAAAGAAAAAAAAGAGAGGATTTTTGCAGGATTTCAACTTCCTGGAATTAAGAACAAAGCCTTCTTGCCAAACCTATCCTAGTCTGGCCATCATGAAATGGTATATGTTGCCATTTTACAGCAATCTGATAATCAGCAGCTTACTATAATTCTTAATATCCCATATTTTGCTCTGTGTGTGTGTGTGTGTGTGTGTGTGCATGTGAATGTGCACGTGTCTGTTGCTTGTGTAGTGGATTAAGGAGTGAGAGGCTATGGGACAGCCACAGATGAGAACAAAATAGTTGTTGTTATTGTTCCTTTCCTCAAGATGACCCTTCCCTCCAGAAGAACAATATGCTCTGATCTTTGGCTGCCAGGCTTTACATCATCCATATTACCCTGCAGCAGCAACAGATTGATGTGTATTTCAGCTGCCCCTGGAGAGTTGCCCTTAATCTTTCATTTGCCTCTCCAGCACAATGGCTCAGAAGCAAGAACAGGGATAGTTAGAGTGCATACAATTGATTCCAATCTATTCATCACTTAAACTGCAGTCTAGGACATCAGGGGGGAAAGAGAGAAAGAGAGAGGGGGTGGAGGGAGAGGGAGGGAGGGAAAGAAGGAATAAAGGAAGGAAGAAGAAAGGGAGGGAGGAAGGAAGGAAGGAAAACCCAAAACTTTCGAATCACGAAATGCTTGTCCATTCCAGATCAAAGAGAATCATATAATTTGGCTTGATTCTTTGATTTTTAGTATGGTTTCCCACTCTTCAGTGGACAAAGGTTAATACCTTGTGTGAGCAGTCAGTAATGAAGTAAAGGTGAAGGTGATGGTACTCATTTTTAAACCGCAGTTGTGGAAGAGCAGCTTCTAGCTTCCACGATCTTTGGATTCTGGCATTAACTCTTCTGAATGGGCATCACGGAAATGGGCCTTAGTCTAATTAACTTTAATCAGGTTGAGGGGAATTTAACCTTAGTTTGTGTGTGTCCAAATGTATAATTAAGAATAAGCCTGATGGGGCGCCTGGGTGGCGCAGTCGGTTAAGCGTCCGACTTCAGCCAGGTCACGATCTCGCGGTCCCTGAGTTCGAGCCCCTTGTCAGGCTCTGGGCTGATGGCTCAGAGCCTGGAGCCTGTTTCCGATTCTGTGTCTCCCTCTCTCTCTGCCCCTCCCCCGTTCATGCTCTGTCTCTCTCTGTCCCAAAAATAAATAAATGTTGAAAAAAAAAATTTAAAAAGAATAAGCCTGAGAGTAAATAGGAAAAAAACATATTTAGTAACACAGATAATTTTGATGCAAACTAATAAACATCTATTGTATGGAGATCTCCTTTAGGAGATCACAGATGATAGAGACACAGATCCCACCCTCAAGTTGCTTATAATCTAGGACAGGAGAATAAAAGGGTACACATATAACTATAACAAATATAGAATTGACTGACTCATCCATAATTCTGTATGGGAGGCCACAGGCTTTAAGTTTAAAATTTTCAACCCCTTAGCCCCATATCCACAGTGCTGGAATCAAAAAACTCAATACTAGAAATGGAAAGGCCATTATACCTTAGAATTATAGGAACAGGAAGGAGACAGGAAGAACACTTCAGGCAAAGAGTGCATACAGGAGTCAAAGAGATTACTAAAATGCTCCATAGAGGGTGCACCTGGTACTTAGGTTTGTGGCTTCTTCAATAACTGAATTTTGTTAAATAAATATAACCTAAAAGGAGCAATAAAAAGCAAAAGGAAAAGCTGTAAAAGAAAAGGGGCAAGCTATCTCTATAAAAGTCGTACTTTAAAAATTCTTAGGCATTTGTCCCTCATACTTCTAAGGAGCAAGTCTTCACAGAATTTGAGTTTAACTTTCTGAATGTGAAAAGAAATTCCATATGTGTATATACTTTTTGCAGCCTGCATGATTTAGCAAAAAAAAAAAAAAAAAAAACAGGCAAATCTATTGCTTTCATACTTATGTTAGAAATGCCAGATGCATAACCACAATTTAGGTCTGATTTTTTTTTTCAACTCAAACAATAGTGTTCCTTTAAGCAAAATTGGCTTGACTCTGAGAGTGAATGCAAAAACTTAATGTTTTGAAATCTTGCAGAATAATTTGTTGGCAGCTCAAGATCTTGTTTTGCCAAGTTTTACTCCAAAATAATTTTCTTACTCAGAGTTGATACAGGGAATAGCAATTCTCACTTGAATATATGGCAGTTACACAACTGAGCCAACTAATGCACTGGAAGGAGGATGTATTAGAATAAGGGAAGAGGCCTAGGTATTTTGGTGATGGGGGCTTAGAGGCCCAAAGAGGTAGAGGGACTGTCCAAACTTACATTATCAATTACTGGCAAAGGCAGGACTAATAATATGTTAAAGTTGACAAGCTTTCAAAAATACTTCCCTAAAAAGAAAGTTAGAGAGAACTCTGGGAGAATGGTGGCTTGAGGCCTCCCACATCCTTCCATTCCTGGCTCTGATTCCAATTCAGCCACTTCTTATAGGCCAATAGGCAGCAGTGAGCCAAGACAGCTTCCATACTTTCTCCCCTTTGGGTCAGCAGTATAAGGCTCAGTACAAAAGCCCAAAGCAAGGATCAAGAAACCACCCTTCCTGGAAAGAAGTCCATCTTAACTCTTCAGGGTCTCCCTGACCCTAAAGATCTGAAGAGAAGGAGAACAGTTGCATATTTACTCATCTCTACCTCTGAGATATGGAGACAATGAGGGAAGAGAAGCTCTCCCATCGAGCAGTGAGACAGGAGGGGTGCACAATTGGCTGTATGTACAATGAACCACCAGGCAGGATGGCAGCACCTTCTGGCACATTCAGGAGCACTCCAATGTAAGTTGGCCAAATGAACAAATACAGAAATGACATTTTGTTAAAAGAGCATGTAAGCTAGAGAGTAGAATAAACAAAAAATCAGAATGAACTCCTAAAGAAATAGAACTGCTTCTTTTTAAAAAAATATTTATTAATTTTTGGGAGAGCACAGGCAGGGGAGGGGCAGAGAGGAGGGACAGAGGATCAGAAACAGGATCCTCACTGACAGGCTGACAGCAGTGAGCTTGAGCCTGACCCGAGGCTCTTCCTCACCAACCGTGAGATCATGACCTGAGTGGAAGTCCTATACTCAACCGATTGAGCCACCCAGGTGCCTCAGAGTTGCTTCTTGTAAAACTAAATATTGAAAGGGAGGCATATGTAAAGACATTCTAATATATCACTGAATATAATTCCTGGCATTAAAACCACATGACTTTTTTAATTTGAAAATTGAATAGATGAAGTAAAAGAAAAAGTTAGTACTATAGATGTTCAAGTTGGTAACTTGGAAGAGCAGGTGAAAGAATATGTTAAATCATGGAGGGAAAAGGAAAAATAAAAACACTATAGAAATATGAAGGAAAATATGTACACTTTGGAAAATAGATTTATGATAAAAACAAATGGAGGAGACAAATGGAAGACACAATGATTACATACATGGCTGGAGAAAATTTCCCTGAGCTGAAGAAAATCTGGGCCAGGAGATTTAAACAACTCATCAAGTTCCAGATCAGACTGCTGAGATAGTACTAACATCTAGATGTATCCTTATCAAATCACTGTACTCCAATGACAAGGAAATAAATATTTAATGCATCCAGACAGAAACAAGTAATTTATGAAGGAAAAGGAAGCAGATTAGTAATGAATTGTGTAATGCCAAAGTGATCATTGTGGAATAATACCCACAAATGCTTTAGAATAAAGGACTGGATATGGGACAAGATATTATTCCTTAACAGCCTATAATAATGTCATTTGCAGAGATTATGTCACACATATACCCCATCTGAGGATACACTTCAGAAAGGACTCAAATCAGAAAGTAATAAATCTGAACCTCATAAGAGTTGGAATGGAATAAGAGGTAAAGTTGATGAGAAAAAAATTTGGTAATAGATTTATAATTAAATATAACTGAATAATGAATGATAGGCTCTCTGGGAATCTGTATATTGAGGGATAAAAAAGAATTTTTAAAATAAAAAAGGCATACTGCAAGAAAAATTCTAATAATCACATGAAACTAAAAGTATTAAATTATTTGAGATGGGAGAAAGAGTAAAACAAAAATATTCCAGAAGTCTCATATGGTGTGCAGATGGGGTTAGGGGAAGCTAGTGAGCAAAGTTCTTGCTTTATTGGGAGGAGAAAGAGAAGCAGAGCATTAAAGAGACTCAACTAGGGAAACAGTTATGATCTTGTTTTCATATAACATTACATAAATGTACATATGGGTATGAGGAAAAGGAAAGTAACCATTAATAAAAAATAAAATTGTATTAACAATCCTAGGTAATAAGGGGGAAGAAGCAAATAACAAAGTTAATAACTTAATTGTTCAAAAAAATGTAAGAAAACTAAAACAAAATAAAAAATAAAGTATGGAGTATTGAATAAAATCAAGTATATCATTATGCAAACATAAAAGATTTAATTCTCCCAATAAAGACCAGAGAATATTAGACTGAAGCAAAAATCAAATTTGAGCTATTTATTATTTACCAGAAACACAAAGTAAATAGATAAAGTATGAAAATAAAAGGATAGACAAGCAACTAGGCACATAAAATGAAAACAAATCAGGAAGGGCAATATCAGACTAAGATTTGCTTTAAAATTAAAATCCTGAGAGAGCAAAAAGAGATATTACATAATATTAAAAGGTATAATGTATGAAACAGGAAAAGCAAACATAGCCCTGTAGATACTAAGCAACGCAAAAATTAAAGATATAAAGCAAAAGCTATTAGTGATTCAAGAGAACTGGAAAAAAATAAATGATTGCATATTTCAACATACTTTTTTGAATCAGCAGATCAAGTAGACAAAATATTAATAAGGACATAGATAAATTAATAATTTATTCAATCAACTTCATTTAATTAGTATGTTGAATCTCATATTTGGGAATAGAGAATATTTTGTTACATTCAATAAAAATTTACAAAAATCAATTACCTATTTGGATACAAATAAGACTTCAATAAAATTTTTTTATCATAAATGACACACTGAAAATAATCCAATAAAATAAGAAAAAAATAGTAAAATATTATCCTATTTAAAATAATTAACCACTTTTTCTACAAAACCTTTGGCTTAAAAGGGAAGTAAAATTAAAACTACATTCTATCTGGAAATAATGAAAAAGAAAACACTTTATACTAATACTTACGGGAAACAGCAAACACTATACACCAAAATTTATGGGAAACAGCAAAAGCAATATTCATGGCAAAGCTATAATCTTAAACGACTTCAGATTTAAAAACAAATAATTAAATTAAGGAAAGCTAACATTAATTTTAAAAAATGTGAAACAACAAAAACCTACCAAAATAGAGTAGGAAAAGAGAATTTACTTATGCAATCTGAAAGTAAAGGACTAGAAAACAAATGAAAATAGTAGAAAAAATAAATGCAAAAGCTAGTTCTTTGATGAACCCAAAAGATGTAAACATCTTCTCATCTAAATTCAACCAGGAGGGGAAGAGAGAGAACAAGCAAAAAGCTACAAAGTTATGGATGAGAAAGGAGACATAACCAAGTCTAGAAACAGAATAAATCTGAAGCATGTAAGACAACACTACATGCAACTCTATGGCAACAAATTTTTAAATCTAAAAAAAAAAAAAAAATAGGCAATATAAAGAACTCAGATAAATAAAGGAGAATTAGAAAACTTGAGTAGACCAGGTAATATAGAAGAGGTTTAAAGGGTATAAATATTTTTTATCAAAAATAGCAACTGATAACATCATAGCTGATTCACAGACTCTCTTGTTCTCCCTCCTGCTCCTTGTTCTTTTCTTTCTTTGTACCTTATGCCAGTATTTATCAACAGCTTAGTCTATATTAGTCACTGTTTTAGGCTGTTCGATGCAATATTAAATGAAATAAGGTCCCTGCTCTCTAAGAGTTTACCGTCTACAGTGAGTAAGTAAAGATGGTAGGCTGCTTAATTAATTTTATGACATCATGAATTGTAAAACCTGCTACAAAAAGTATAAAATAATAAATTCATAAATCAGTCTCACTAACAAATATAGATATGAAAACTATCAGTCAAATGGAACGTACATGATGGTTGGAAACATATTCTGACTAAAAACATTTGTTCTAGGATTTTAATCATGACCCCAAATCAGAAAATCTATCAATATAATTCACTGAAACAACAAATTAAAGAAAGAAACAGTATAAACATACAAGTGGTATCTAAAAAAGTATCTGATAAACTTTAACAATTCCTAAACTAGGAATAGAAGGAAAAATATTAGGTATATAACAAGTTAAAGCATTGGTTACATTAGTATTTAAACTTTTTTCTCAAATACAGAAACTATTCCCTACATTTAAAAGAGTTCTATAAAGGTAAAAATTTTGATCCCAGTTTTTACATACTATCAATAAAAATTATGGTCATACAAATTACAAAGCAAATCCAGAATTTAGACATAAACAACACCCAAGCACTCCTGTGAAATAAAAGGCCAAAGGCCCAGTGAGCTTCCTGTGGAATTTCTGGCCACTTCAGGCTTGCACAGGATAAGTGCTTATAATAAGTATTTGTTCAAGGTGAGTTAGTCATTTAACCTCCATGAGCCCTAGTTTTGTCATAGAATAGGAAAGCATGTCCTGCCTATCTCATGAAGTTGCTAAAACAATCTAATCAATAATATATGTGAAATTGTTTTGTGAACTAAAATGCCAAAAAACTGTAAGTTCTTTCTGTTGATATAAAAGTGAAAATACTTAAATGTCTAATTAGTAATGAA
Organism: Felis catus; assembly: GCF_018350175.1. Lineage (NCBI taxonomy): Eukaryota > Metazoa > Chordata > Mammalia > Carnivora > Felidae > Felis > Felis catus. The sequence continues at coordinate 33,585,964 of NC_058380.1, read as the reverse complement.
GACAAATGCTAAGGGTTTTCAGAGAAGTCTGAATGAGAAGGTCGTTCTAGGCATGAATCCTTAAGACTCTTGAAGAGCATCACACTGAGCTATGTTTATCCTTGCCTCCTGCAGCCATCTCTATCTGATAATACAGTGGCTCATATTTTGATTGCTCTTGATTACTCTTAACCTTATCTGGAATTCTTCTCATTCAATTGACAAATATGTACTTAACACTCTCTATGTACTAAGTATTGCGTTAGGCAAAAGTGTTGGGACTAATCTCTTTCCTCAAAGAGCTTATATATATGCTGTGATATTGGTCAAACTTCAAATGTTTGTGTATTAACATCATTATTTTACAATATCAATCATCTTTATTTCTTTATTCAATACTTTAAAATGATTCAGTTTTAAATTTGCATCTTATGTTTGCTTTGACTTAAGCAATAATATCCCTGAAATCATTGAAAGCTAGTTTTACATTTTTTTCAAATACACACTAGAGATTTCATGTACACACACACACACACACACACACACACACACACACACACATACAAATTTAGGTGTATCTGTGTACCAGCAAAATGATCTCCCAAACAGCAAGTAGTACATGTATCTCATTTTTGGAAACAGAGGGAATGCAGACTGCTAAGTTGTAAATTAAGATGCACACACTGTTCACTAGGGTTAATTTATTTTTTTATTTTTAATTTTTAAAAATGAAATTTATTGTCAATTTGGTTTCTATACAACACCCAGTGCTCATCCCAACAGGTGCCCTCCTCAATATCCATCACCGACCACCCATCAACCCTCAGTTTGTTCTCAGTTTTTAAGAGTCTCTTATGGTTTGGCTCCCTCCCTCTCTTTTTTTCCCCTTCCCCTCCCCCATGGTCTTATGTTAAGTTTCTCAGGATCCACATAAGAGTGAAAACATATGATATCTGTCTTTCTCTGTATGACTTATTTCACTTAGCATAACACTCTCCAGTTCCATCCATGTTGGTACAAAAGGCCATATTTCATTCTTTCTCATGGCCAAGTAGTATTCCATTGTATATATAAACCAGAACTTCTTTATCCATTCATCAGTTGATGGACATTTAGGCTTTTCCCATAATTTGGCTATTGTTGAAAGTGCTGCTATAAACACTGGGGTACAAGTGCCCCTATGCATCAGCACTCCTGTATCCCTTGGGTAAATTCCTAGCAGTGCTATTGCTGGATCATAGGGTAGGTCTATTTTTAATTTTTTGAGGAACCCCCACACTGTATTCCAGAGTGGCTGCACCAGTTTGCATTCCCACCAACAGTGCAAGAGGGTTCCCATTTCTCCACATCTTCTCCAGCATCTACAGTCTCCTGATTTGTTCATTTTAGCCACTCTGACTGGCGTGAGGTGGTATCTGAGTGTGGTTTTGACTTGTATTTCCCTGATGAGGAGCGACGTTGAGCATCTTTTCATGTGCCTATTGGTCATCTGAATATCTTCTTTAGAGAAGTGTCTGTTCATGTTATCTGCCCATTTCTTCACTGGATTATTTGTTTTTCGGGTGTGGAGTTTGGTGAGCGCTTTATAGATTTTGGATACTAGCCCTTTGTCCGATATGTCATTTGCAAATATCTTTTCCCATTTCATTAGTTACCTTTTAGTTTTGTTGATTGTTTCCTTTGCAGTGCAGAAGCTTTTTATCTTCATGAGGTCGCAATAGTTTATTTTTGGTTTCAATTCCCTTGCCTTTGGGGATGGTTCAAATAAGAAATTACTGCGGCTGAGGTCAGAAAGGTTTTTTTCCTGGTTTCTCCTCTAGGGTTTTGATGGTGTCCTGTCTCACATTCAGGTCCTTTATCCATTTTGAGTTTATTTTTGTGAATGTTGTAAGAAAGTGGTCTAGTTTCATCCTTCTGCATGTTGCTGTCCAGTTCTCCCAGCACCATTTGTTAAAGAAACTGTCTTTTTTCCATTGGATATTCTTTTCTGTTCTGTCAAAGATTAGTTGGCCTTACTTTTGTGGGTCCAATTCTGTAGTCTGTATTCTATTCCACTGGTCTATGTGTCTGTTTTTGTGCTAATACCATGTGTCTTGATGATTACAGCTTTATAGTAGAGGCTAAAGCCTGGGATTGTGATGTCTCCTGCTTTGGTCTTCTTCTTCAATATTACTTTGGCTATTTGGGGTCTTTTGTGGTCCCATACAAATTTTAGGATTGCTTGTTCTAGCTTCAAGAAGAAGGATGGTGCAATTTTGATTGGGATTGCATTGAATATTTAGATTGCTTTGGGTAGTATTAACATTTTAACAAGATTTATTGTTCCAAACCATGAGCATGGAATGTTTTTCCATTTCTTTGTATCTTCTTCAATTTCCTTCATAAGCTTTCTATAGTTTTAAGCATACAGATCTTTTACATCTTGGCTAGGTTTATTCCTAGGTATTTTATGATTCTTTGTGCAATTGTGAATGAGATCAGTTTCTGTATTTGACTTTCTGTTGCCTCATTATTAGTGTATAAAAATGTAACTGATTTCTGTACATTGAGTTTGTATCCTGCGACTTTGCTGAATTCATGTATCAGTTCTAGCAGACTTTTGGTGGAGTCTATCGGGTTTTCCATGTATAATATCATGTCATCTGCAAAAAGTGAAAGCTTGACTTCATCTTTGCCAATGTTGATGCCTTTGATTTCCTTTTGTTGTCTGATTGCTGATGCTAGAACTTCCAACACGATGTTAAACAATAGCGGTGAGAGTGGACAACCCTGTCATGTTCCTGATCCCAGGGGGAAAGCTCTCAGTTTTTCCCCATTGAGGATAATATTATCTGTGGGCTTTTCATAAATGGCTTTTATGATGTTGAAGTATGTTCCTTCTATCCTGACTTTCTCGAGGGTTTTTATTAAAAAAGAATGCTGCATTTTATCAAATGTTTTTTTCTGCATCAATTAACAGGATCATAGGGTTCTTATCTTTTCTTTTATTAATGTGATGTATCACACTGACTGATTTACAAATGTTGAACCAGCCCTGCAACCCAGGAATGAATCCCACTTGATCATGGTGAATAATTCTTTTTATATGCTGTTGAATTCGATTTGCTAGTATCTTGTTGAGAATTTTTGCATCCATATTCATCAGGGATATTGGCCTGTGGTTCTCTCTCTCTCTCTCTCTCTCTCTCTTTTTTTTTTTTTTTTTTTTTTTTTTGCTGGGTCTCTGCTTTAGGAATCAAAGTAATACTGGCTTCATAGAATGAATCTGGAAGTTTTCCTTCCCTTTCTATTTTTTGGAACAACTTGAGAAGGATAGGTATTATCTCTGCTTTAAATGTCTGGTAGAATTCCCCTGGGAAGCCATCTGGTCCTGGACTCTTATTTGTTGAGAAATTTTTGATAACTGATTTAATTCCTTTGGTGGTTATGGGTCTGTTCAAGTTTTCTATTTCTTCCTGTTTGAATTTTGGAAGTGGGTGGGTGCTTAGGAATTTGTCCGTTTCTTCCAGTTTGTCCAGTTTTTTGGCATATAATTTTTCATAGTATTCCCTAATAATTGCTTGTATTTCTGAGGAGTTGGTTGTAATAATTCCATTACATGGATTTTATCTATTTGGGTCCTCTCCCTTTTATTTTTGAGAAGCCTGGCTAGAGGTTTATCAATTTTGTTTAGTTTTTTAAACAAATAACTCTTGGTTTCATTGATCTGCTGTATAGTTTTTTTTAGATTCTATATTGTTTATTTCTGCTCTGATCATTATTATTTCTCTTCTTCTGTTGGGTTTGGGGTGTCTTTGCTGTTCTGCTTCTATTTCCTTTAGGTGTGCTGTTGGATTTGTATTTGGGATTTTTCTTGTTTCTTGAGATAGGCCTGGATTGCCTATTGTATTTTCCTCTCAGGAATGCCTTCACAGCAACCCTAAGCATTTGGATTCTTGTACTTTCATTTTCATTTGTTTCCATATTTTTTTAAATTTCTTTTCTAATTGCCTGGTTGACCCATTCATTCTTTACTAGGGTGTTCTTAACCTCCATGCTTTTGGAGGTTTTCCGGACTTTTTCCTGTGGTTGATTTCAAGTTTCATAGCATTGTGGTCTGAAAATGTGCATGGTATGATCTCAATTCTTTTATACTTATGAAATGCTGTTTTGTGACCCAGTATGTTATCTATCTTGGAGAATGTTCCACGTGCACATGTGCACTTGAGAAGAAAGTATATTATGTTGCTTTGGGATGCAGAGTTCTAAATATATCTGTCAAGTCCATCTGATCCAATGTACCATTCAGGGCCCTTGTTTCTTTATTGATCCTGTGTCTAGATGATCTATCCATTTCTGTAAGTGAAGTATAAAGTCCCCTGCAGTTACCACATTCTTATCAATAAGGTTGCTTATGTTTGTGATTAATTGTTTTATATTTTGGGGGCTCCTGTATTCGGTGCATAGACATTTATAATTGGTAGCTCTTCCTGATGGAAAAACCCTGTAATTATTATATAATGCCCTTCTTCATCTCTCATTACAGCCTTTAATTTAAAGTCTAGTTTGTCTGATATAAGTATGGCTACTCCAGCTTTCTTTTGACTTCCAGTAGCATGATATATAGTTCTCTGTCCCCTCACTTTCAATCTGAAGGTGTCTTCAGGTCTAAAGTGAGTCTCTTGTAGACAGCAAACAGATGGGTCTTGTTTTTTATCCATTCTGATAGCCTATATCTTTTGGTTGGTGCATTTAGTCCATTTACATTCAGTGTTATTATAGAAAGATATGGGTTCAGAGTCATTGTGATGTCTGTAGCTTTCATGCTTGTAGTGATGTCTCTGGTACTTTGTGGTCCTTGCAACATTTCACTCACAGAATCCCCCTTAGGATCTCTTGTAGGGCTGGTTTAGTGGTGATGAATTCCTTCAGTTTTTGTTTGTTTGGAAAGACCTTAATCTCTCCTTCTATTCTGAATGACAGACTTGCTGGATAAAGAATTCTCAGCTGCATATTTTTTTCTGTTCATCACATTGAAGATTTCCTGCCATTCCTTTCTGGCCTGCCAAGTTTCAATAGATATGTCTGCCACTAGTCTTATCGGCCTCCCTTTATATGTTAGAGCGTGTTTATCCCTAGATACTTTCAAATTTTCTCTTTATCCTTGTATTTTGCCAGTTTCACTATGATACGTCATGCACAAGTTTGATTCAAGTTATGTCTGAAGGGAGTTCTCTGTGCCTCTTGGATTTCAATGACTATTTCCTTCCCCAGATCAGGAAAGTTCTCAGCTATGATTTGTTCAAGTACACCTTCATCCCCTTTCTCTTTCTCTTCCTCTTCTGGAATTCCTATTATACATATATTGTTCCATTTGATTGCACCCTTAGTTCTCTACTCCTCCCCTCATACTCCTGGATTTTTTTATCTCCCTTTTTCTCAGCTTCCTCTTTTTCCATAATTTTATCTTCTAATTCACCTATTCTCTCCTATGCTTCTTCAATCTGAGCTGTGGTCACCTCCATTTTATTTTGCACCTCATTTATAGCATTTTAGCTCCTCGTGTCTATTTCTTAGTCCCTTGATTTCTGTAGCAATAGATTCTCTGCTGTCCTGTATAATTTTTTTCAAGCTCAGCGATTAATTTTATGTCTAGTATTCTAAATTCTTGTTCTGTTTTATTGCTTAAATCATTTTTGATCAATTTGTTAGCTGTCGCTACTTCCTGGAGTTACTTTTGAGGAGAATTCTTCCGTTTTGTCATTTTAGGTAGTCCCTGGGGTGGCATCCAACTGCAGGGCACTTTCTTTGTGCTGTCTGGAATAACTTGTGTTGGTGGAAAGGGCCATAGTCAGACCTAATGTCTGTCCCCAGCCCACTGCTGGGGCCACAGTCAGACTGGTGTGTACCTTATCTTCCCCTCTTCAGGGGAAGGACTCACTGTGGAGTGGTGTGGCCCCTGTCTGGGATACTTGCACACTGCCAGGCTTGTCATGCTGCTTTGATGGGATCTGGCAAATTAGCTGGGGTGGATCCGCAAGGTGCACAGGGGTGGAAGGGGCAGCCTTAGCTTGCTTTGCTGATGGTGGTCCCCTGCAGAAGGGGCCTGCAGCACCGAGAGGGAGGCAGACCCATCAGAGGGATGGATCCACAGAAGCACAGCATTAGGTGTTTGCGGGGTACAAGCAAGTTCGGTGAGGGGAACTGGTTCCCTTTGGGATTTCAGCTGGGGGATGGGAGAGGGAGATGGCTCTGGCCAGTGCCTTTGTTCCTCTGCTGAGCTGAGCTCTGTCCCCGGGCTCAACAGCTCTCCCTCCTGGTGTCCTCTCGCCCTCCCGTTCTCCGAACACAGCTGTTGACTTTTAACATTCCAGATATTAAGTCCTGCTGGCTGTCAGGACTCATGCAGTCCAGTCTCTCCACTTTTGCAAGCCAGACTCAGGGATTCTGCTTGCCAGCCGGGCTGCCCCTCCACCACCCTGGCTCCCTCCCACCAGTCCTGTAGCATGCACCACCTTTCCCTTCCTACCGTCTTCCGTGGGCCTCTTGTCTACACTTGGCTCTGGAGAGTCCCTTCTGCTAGTCTTCTGGTGGTTTTCTAGGTTATTTAGGTGGATGTGGGTGGAATCTAAGTGATCAGCAGGACAAGGTGAGCCTAGCATTCTCCTATGCCACCATCTTCCTTAGGAAAAAAACCTCACTAGGGTTAGTTTAATGTTGAGGGAGAGGTTTGTGCAAGGACCAAGTTTGGGTGGATAAAAGAAGAGAGATGCACTTTCTTTCTTGCACCCCCTCATTTGGAAAGTAACTGCTGTCAAAGAAGGAAGAGGTGAGCTCCCACCACAATATCAGAAGCAAGAAGCTGAATTTGTTGCTTGCTATGGAAAGTAGGGCTGTGGTCATAAGACATAGGGCATCAAAACAAACTGCTGATTAAATATAGCATATTGGGAAGTGTGGTGTTCAAAACTGGTGGGTGATCTTTCAGAGTCTGGTGAGAGGATTGTTGGCCTTTAACCAGGAAGTGGAATCTCTAGAGTTTATGCAGCTATTGATGATTGGTTGTCAGAAGCAGGGACTAGTAGCAGAGGCACAAATGTTCATTTGGCAGGGGTTCAACACCAGTGCTGGGTGTGACAAAAAATCATTCTGTATTTTCCTAGGATAAGGTTCTATTCTTGCAACCAAAAAGAGGAGATGAATAGCAAAATTATTCCAAAGTAAACTAAGAATTGATCTAACAAAATAGCTTCAAAACTATACATATTGAAGCATTCTTTTTAATTGTTTGTTTGTTTGTTTGTTTAAAATAGTAAAATCTTGGGGTGCCTGGGTGGCTCAGTTGGTTGAGCGACCGACTTTAGCTCGCATCATGATCTCACGGTTTGTGAGTTCGAGCCCTGCGTCAGGGTCTGTGCTTACAGCTCAGAGCCTGGAGGCTGCTTCTGATTGTGTGTCTCCCTCTCCCTCTGCCCCTCCCCCAATCATGCTCTGTCTCTCTCTGTCTCAGAAATAAAGAAGCATCAAAAAAAATTGAAACAGTAAAATCTGGGGCTCATGGATGGTTCATTTGGTTAGGCCTCTAACTCTTGATTTTAGCTTAGGTCATGATCTCACATTTTGTGAGTTTGAACCCTGCATCAGACTCTGCCCTGACAGATCAGAACTTGCTTGGGATTCTGTCTCTTCTCTCTCTCTTTCTGTGTCCCTCCTCCAATTCACACACACGCATGCTCTTTCTCTCAAAATAAATGAACATTTAAAAAAATTAAATAAAATAGTAAAATCTGTTACAGTAACACTGTCAATTTATTCAAAGTTTGGGAGGAAAACTACCTGATGGTAAATAAATATCTTCTTGCCCCTGTTCTGGATCCCATCCTAAAGAGTTCCCATATGAAAATCAACTTCTGTTGGAGTATGCTCTTGTGTTTTCATGCAATGTCTTATTTTATGGGCCATCTTAGTTTCAGCCACCCATAGGAGGTGACTACCTATTTTGGAGGTGCTCCTCAAAACTCCCAAACTGAATTTTACATATGCCACATAGTCTCTATTTTAACTTTTGCCATCTAAAATATCCCCTCTAAATTTAAAGAAATGCTGGCTACTCATTTATTTTCATGACATAGTAACTAATAGAGAAATATATACACATATTGTGCACATGTAGACTCAGGAATACTCAGGTTTACATATACTTCAAATATGGAAGTTATGCCATTTGTCCTCCTTCTCTTCTCCCTCCCTATCACTTTTGAACTCCATAGATTAGAGTCAGAAAATAGATATATGACTTTTTAAAAAAACTATGCAATATGATTTAATTCATATGTATATGTAGGCACACACATGCACACCATATGTACACACATATGCACACACACATAAATGCACTTCCACTAAGTCTTGTCTGTGTGTGCTTCCACTAATTGCCCTAAACATTGGGTAATTCTTTTCTTTCAAATACATTTGAAATTCGGTTTGTAAATAAGTTCCAGAATTTAGTGGTCTGGGACAAGTTTCACAAATAATTAAAGGCATAAAAAAATATGCAAAATTATCGTTTACGCCATGTGAGTACAGGGTTCATTATCTTAATTAAATCTGACAGACCAAGTTTTAAAATATTAAAAGATATGAATAGACATTTCTCCAAAGAAGACACACAGATGACCAACAGATACATGAAAAGATACTCAACATCACTCATCATCAGGGACATGCAAATAAAAACTACAATGAGATATCACCTCACACCTGTCAGAATGACTGAAATCAAAAACACAAGAAACAACAGGTACTGGTGAGGATGTGGAGAAAAAGGAAGTCTTGTGCACTGTTAGTGGGAATGAAAGCTGGTTCAACCTCTGTGGAAAATAGTATGGAGTTTCCTCAAAAATAGAAATAGAACTACCTTGGGTCACATGGGTGGCTCAGTTGGTTAAGTGTCCTACTTTGGCTCAGGTCATGATCTTGTGGCCCATGAGTTCAAGCCCCGCATCAGGCTATTACAGCTCAGAGCCTGGAGCCTGCTTTGGATTCTGTGTCTCCCTCTCTCTCTGCCCCTCCCCTGCTCATGCTATGTCTCTCTCTCCTTCAAAAACAAATAAACATTTAAAAAAATTAAAAAACAACAAATAGAACTACCTTATGATCCAGTAATCACACTACTGTGTATTTACCTCCAAAATACAAAAACACTAATTCAAAAGGTTACATTCATCCCCTGTTTATTGCAGTATTATTTACAATAGACAAACTATAGAAAAAGCCCAAAAGTCCATCAACAGATGAATGTATAAAGGACAGGTGGCATATATATGTATATATATGCATATAGGTATATATAATGGAATATTATTCAGCCATAAAAAGGAATGATAGCTTGCCATTTACAATGATGTGGATGGAGCTAGAGAGTGTTATGCTAAGCAAAATAAGTAAGAAAAAGACAAATACCATATTATTTTACTCATATGTGGAATTTAAGATATAAAACAATTGAGCAAAGGAAAGAAGAGAGAGAAAGGGAGAGAAAGAAATCAAGAAACAGACTCAACTCTAGAGAAGTAACTGGTGGGAGTTAGGTGGGAAAATGGGTGAAAGAGGTGAAGGAGATTAAGAGTACACTTATCACAATGAGCACTGAGTTATGTATAGAATTGTTGAATCATTATATTTTACACCTGAAACTAATAGAACACTGTATGTTAATGTGTACTGAAATTAAAATTAAAAACTTAATAAAAAATAAAATATTAAGATTTATAGGGACTGCTCAGTTCAAAAATCTAAAAACATCTTGGTGTGTGACAGTGCTACTATTTTCCATACAGATTCCCACTGTGCTTTTTCTCTTCATTTTTGGAAAAAAAAAAACATGTAGCATAGTTAATCAATATTCTCTGTCTATATATCAAGATATATAATTTGCCATCATTGCTAGGGAATCTAGCTTTTTCTATTATATTATTAATAAAAAGATACTAAGGATGGTAACAATAACTTTCTTATTTATTCTTTCATTCGTATTTATGAATTATAAAATAAAACTTGCTGAGTTCCTACTAGGTGCCAATATCCTGCAAGATGCTGTAGGAGATACAAACATGAATAGTTTGCAATCTAGTATGAGGCTTATGAGTCATAGGATTCTGCGAATTTATAATGTGAACATGAGCTATGAATGTAAATCAAGTGGTCCTGACTCAACCACTTGCAACCAGGCTGGGTTGTGGCAAGTTGCCTGATTTCTGTATTTGTAAAATGATGACAGTGGTAACAATACCCTCATAAAGATCTTGTGGAGAGTCACTGAAATTATGTGTGAACAATATGCCTAGAATGGGCCAAGATCATTATAAATGAATACTTAATTTTAAAAGTTAACTTTAAAAAAATTTAAACATGAGAGTGTGTATATATACATAATTATTCAAAGTTATTATTCAAAGAGCAAGGTTATTTCCTATTACACAGAGAGATATTTTTTAAAAGAAATGACTCATCCAGGGTCACACAGCAAGTCATTGGCAAGTCAATATCAGAAGTATCCTCAGGGAACCCATGTCCAAAGATGGACATCAGTCATCTTGAGTTTTTCCTTAACTCCGAATAATACCTTTCAAGTGAAATCCTCAGGGTCAAGATGGCTTATGACCACTCTGATGAAGCAAAGGAAATGTTTCATAGTTTTAATCCATATGCTTACTTGCAACCCACCAAAGTGTGGGATCTGGCTTTCAAAGTTCTGAAGTCTGTGTGCATGGAAAGGTTTCCTTTTGCTTTTCTAACTCCAGCCTTAGGTCTGATCTCAGTCTTCACTTCCATCACTGAACAAAAGAAAATAGCCTTTGCTCTAAAACGCCCTCTTGAGATGGTCTGTAAATTATATTCTTTGAGATCCTCATTAGCTTATCTTCCATGTTACAGATTACAGTTGGTGAATCCGCAAGAGGACACAATTACACTTAAAAACAAAAATTTAAGGATTGAAAGTGGAAAAGAAATTTATCTCATTTAGCATTTCCAATGTACTACTTCTTCTAGATTGCTCAGATGGTCTCTTTGGAGAGTGAAGGTTGGAGAAGGTTTCCAGCTGACTTCCTGAAATAATATAGAGTAAGAAAATAACAACAAAGAAGAATATATAACAATAAGAGTTTCCATGGCTTACTTTCTTCACCAGGCTGCATGCCCTTCAAAGGCATATTCCATCTTTATGACCCACCTTGCACTGTGCCTGGCACAAAGAAAGACAGCCAAGCACAGAAAAAGAATATTTTATTTGGAGACATCTGGATAGCAGTTCAAACCTGGTCCTGGCTCCTTTTGAACTGTACTATATTAAATACATTACATAAATCATTTGAGTCCTAGTCTCTTAATCTGTGAAATAGGAATAATGATATCTTCTTTATAGAGCTATTTTGAGGATTAGAAGTGGCAAATGTAAAGTGCCTATCACATAGCAGAAATCTAATAAATAATTTTTATTATTATAACAGATACCTAATCAATGTTTGCTGAATAAGAGAGATTATGAATTATTATGATAATGCTTATTGTGAGCCTCAGAACTCCATACCTGTTAAAAAAACATGCACCATTCTTTTTGCTTTATTTCAGAAGTACTTTTTCCCCATGCAGAATTATAGAATATTGGGAGAGGAGGGATTTGTTTATTTGAGGGACAAAGGAAATCTTTATACACACACACATACACATACACACACAATATATATATATATATATATATATATATATATATAATATATGTATAATATATAGTATGACCCAAACTATACATACTATATATATGCTCATACATGGTATAGCATATAATATAACCAAATGCTTGTTAGATGGGAAGAGAAGTATAAAAATACCTCCTCACTGTCCCTTTGCAAGAACACTGCTTTGATAGCCATGTGCAGAGGACAGACAGCAGCAGGCTAGCCAAACAGCCACCATATGGTCAGCTGGAGGAGGAAAAAACCTCTAGGTAGGAGGGCAGAACTGTTCCAAGGACATAATGAAGTAGAGTTTCCAAGTTCATGGCATAAAATGACCTGGGATGCTTAAGGCAAAGGGAGGTGATGAGAGCCAAGCCTCTACTATAGTTGTCAATAGACCATGGCGGTGGGGGGCGGGGAGGGACTTATGTATTTATTTATTTTTGTTACTGTTGTTATTTTTAAGCAAAGTTGTAGATAGTGTTATTATTTTTAAACAAGAGCTTCCTCTGCAATGGATAGGGGAAAAGGTTGGTAAAGTTAATGAAATATTAGAGGCCACACTCTCTGGGGTTAAAATGGGGCCATGTTATCACCTATAACACGTAGTTTGATAGTTCTGGCTTTCTCCTGCATGTGCAAATCCAAGAGACAGACACCATCATGCAGGTGTTACAATACAAGTGTCTTGTTGGAATCACACTTACTTGGTTTGGTTCAAATCTATTTCCTAGCTGGGTAACCTTGTAGATATGTCCTATTTTATTTTACACATACGTATGTACAAGTGAGTTGTGGTGAAGATTAAAATAAAGATGAAGGTACTTAGTAAATGAAAGCTATTATTCTTTTTATTCAAAGTGCACACACACACACACACACACACACACACACACCACGTGGCCCTAATAATGAGAGGCTACTATTTGAGTTAGCTTTACTCCTCCCCTTGGGTTGACTTCCTCTCAGAGGGGTCTCTGTTCTATCCTGTAAATAAACCACATAGTGTTTCCCAGCGCTCCACCAGTCTTTTCCATGTTTCTTGCCTCATGCATCATCTAACCCCAATATATAAAATGAAACACAAGTCATGTATTGAGTGTAGAAAAACGTCCTTGTTCTTAACCCACATAGGCAAACAGACTTTTCTCTGTAATTCTCACCAAAACAACCAAACAACTCCCTTCCACAAAATATCATCAGCGATGAACTTACCAATGGCATGGAGATTTATGTAAAGAACTGTGAATATTTAAAATTAAACATTACACAGGGGCGCCTGGGTGGCTCAGTCCGTTGAGCATGTGACTTCAGCTCAGGTCATGATCTCACTATCTGTGAGTTCAAGCCCCGCGTCAGGCTCTGTGCTGACAGTTGAGAGCCTGGAGCTTGCTTTGGATTCTGTGTCTCCCTCTCTCTCTGCCCCTCCCCCACTCGCACTCTCTTTCATCAAAAAATGAATAAGCGTCAACAATTTTTTTTTTAATTAAACATTACACATCTGTATTTCCAGTCTTCTGGCTGGGTTAGCTTTCAGCCTTCTTGCCTGTTTCTTAGTGCTTGTCTTCTTCCCCTTCTGGTGCTTTCCCATCTGCCCTCTACCCATCTCTCATCACAGTCCCTCTCTCCAAGTCTCTAAGATTTTGTAATTCCAACCTCTACCATTGCTCTCCATCCTGGCAATAGAAACTAGTTCCTGGAGCTGCTGTCTCCATGATATCCTACTTACTTGGTTAACATATTTATACCTTGCTAATGGTTCTTTATATTAAATTCTCCATATTCGTATGACTAGCATGGATTCCATCTCCTAATTGGGCAATGTAAAGACAGTCACTAGCCTTTGTTAAGTACCTACTATGTGTGAACTATTGTTCAAGTCTTTTACTTATTTCAGGTTTCTTATCTCAGGTAAGTGAGAGATTACATATTTCAGATATGTTTACCAGCAAAGAGTTAGTCTTTTCCTTATTCTAACCCACAGAAAACCTTCAAGCCTAGAAAGATGATCATCACCCTCATCCACCCTTTGCCAAAAAGAACTATGCAGGGAGAGGATCTTACTCAGTCATGCAGAGAATAATGTCACCATGTCTTGTATCCTCGACAAGGGCTGTCCAGTTGAATTTTCTGCAATAGTAAAAATGTTCTATATCTGTGTTGTCCAGTATGGTAGCCACTGGTCACAGACAGCTACTGAATGCTTGAAATGTAACTGGTGTGACTAGTTACTAATCGCACTAGTGACTAGGAACCAGACTTTTAATTTTAATTAGCTTAAATAACCATTTGTAACCAATGATACTATATTGCACAGCAGAGTGAGAGTTTTCAGGGTAGCAGCAAACTTGGGTGCAGTGGAAGACACCCCTCTTGGCTTTCTGGATACACAATTTCACAGCCAACATAAATGCCAATTGGATTGTTAAATTGTGTGCCTAGGTGAGTTGTCAATGAGCTTTCATGTATGAAAAGACTGTCAAAAAGAGATCATTCATGCTGGGGCTCACCTCCACAGGTGCCAGAGAGCATCTTGCCTTGGGGAAGAAAGAAAATCTATACTCCATGATTAGCGTGTGATTATATTTTACAGACAGGCATCAATGCCTGGTGATTTTCATGCACTTGGCTTTTCTCTTGTGAGATTTATTTAAGGAAGCATAAGCATGGTTTAGAGCCGTAGGGAATGATAACATATAAAAATAGGAAGGCATAAAAGGAAGTAAAAGAAAACCTGCTTCCCTGTAAAAAGGCTTGCTCTCCTTTCAGTACCTCCAAATTCTACACCTGCACCTCTTCTTTTAACAAATCCTTCTCTAACTCAACTCTTACATAATGTCTTTCATTATACCTCCACCAGAAAGCCCTCTTCAACATTGCCCAACCAGCAGCTTTCAGTAGAAGAAAACAAAGTCAAGAGAAAAGCAATGCTGAGTGGGAATTGGGGGGTTGAGAAGAAAAAATTAGAATGTGTTTCAATTGTATTTGTAAGGCTTTGTTTCTTAAAAAAAAAAGAACAAAATACATATAAATAAAAATTTAACTTCTATATGATGGACAATGTTTGCTATTACTCTTCTTACTTTCCAAAATGTAATTAAAACTTTTATTTTTAAGTTTATTTATTTTGAGACAGAGAGTGAGCAAGGGATGGGCAGAGAGAGAGGGAGAGAGAAAGAATCCCAAGCAGGCTCTGTGCTATCAATGCAGAGCTTGCCACAAGGCTCAAATTCACAAACCAAGAGATCATGACCTGAGCCGAAAACCAAGAGTCAGTCTCTTAACCAATGAGCCACCCAGGCATCCCCATGATTTAATTTAAAAAAATTTGAAAATAAAAACAAAAGTAATGATAAAAACAACAACAACAGTAATTCCAGACTGTATACAGCTCTGCATTTTTATGTTGGTATTTTCAACTATTCTGGAACAGATGGATCTTTATAGTATCCATGTTGTTAAGTTAATGTTGTCCACTAACTATTTATGTTTAGCTTTTTTACAAGTTCATTTGGTATTTATTTGGAAATGTCCCTGAACAGGACTGTTTCTTTTAAATAGCCACAGGATGGGAGGGAGCACTTAGAACATATTGCAAAACTGCCCTCAGTTTAACCCTCAGCAATACATGTGTACATTTCTTTATGTAAGTTTGCACAATACTTTATAAGCTGTTAAAAGTGAGATATTTCACTGAAATGCTGACCATTTAAATCAAGGATAGTGAATAGGTTAAAAGTTCACAACTAAGAACAAAAGAACCAGAACTCAGGAAAGCTTTACCCTAACCTGAGTATTTACAAGCATTTGCTTTTTCAAGTTGGTTTCAGCTTCAAATATTCTCCATATGGGTCCCTGAGTTCATTTATATTTATCAGGTTTTATATGCCAATTTTGGTTTGGAAATGATGGTCTTTGATATCTAAATATCAAATAGAGCATGTCTACTCTTTTCTGAGTGGTTTTGTTCTTATGGCTGTAGCCTTTTGGAAGTTGGACTAATTCCAGAGGTAAGATGAGTAAGGCTCTTTTCCAAGAACATCTCAAACCCTAAGTTGAAACATGTTACTGGTGGTAATAATTTTTTCTGCCTGTCTCCTGTTGCTGGCATTTGCTATGTCACTTATACTATGAAGGCCACACTAGAAGCACTAGAGTTATGTTTCAAATAGAGGAATCATTTTAACCTTCTTTCAAAGCTCTCACATAAAAATGCATAAAGGCTACCATGGGTGTTAATTGGTAATGATACTCCTACAAAAACTTTGGAAGTAAGTAGCAAGGCTGGTAGATCCTGACAGAATTGAAGAAAACTGTAAGACCGCCATCATTCTTACACAGATTCTTTAGAGAAATAGCAGAGGAATATTATATTTTATATAAAATATTCCAAGGTTCTTGCTCCTCATAATAGACATTTTCATTGGACAATTTTCAATACTGTTTCTAAGCAAATGATATGCTAGCAAGCAATGACTTTTAGCAAGTCATTTATTTTGGGAGATCCTTGGATAGATTTTATTAACAACATGAAGATTTTTAGTTTCTTCAGTTAATTTAATACATGCATTTATGCACATATAACAGTGTTTCTGCACCCACTTTGGGGAATCTTTTTTATTATTATTGCACGTTCGATTTTGGCTATTACTGCCTCCATTATCCTTATTTCATTAAAAAACTGTGATCTGCAATATTTCTTGGCCTCAACACACTTGAGTGATAAAATACTTTACTTTTAAAAATACCGACTCATTGTGGCAATGATTAGGGGCCATACTGGGGGGCTGCCTTCCCAACTCCTTATCAAGAATCTATTCTTCTAAGTAATGAGTAGAGTTAATGTTATCATTGCTAGGCCACTTTAAATAATAAAGTTTCTTCTCATCCTAAATTATTGCAATTTAATATTTGAAAAATCAAAGTTTTTACAATGATTGTTCCTAACATTTTATAAAAAGATTTAGGAGAAATAAGAACTATACCAGTCGGTGATCAGTTTCTTAAATTGTGAGTGTTGTATTCATTCACCTCTGCTTTTATCAGCTGAATACCTCAGTGAAGGCATAAATCACATGGCCTTAGTTAAACCATGTAACTTCTTTGAGTCTGATGTGAGTTTCCTCATTTATAAGAGGATTTAGCCAAGATAAGATTTTCACAAAGTTTTCATGGAATGGTAACCACTTGAAATGGACCTAAAAGTAATATTTTCTAAAGTCAAATATATTTGAGAAATATGTACATGAAAAGCTCCCTCTTGTTATGCATGTTAAACATTGACATATATAAAGTCATAAATTCTACCCTGTAATTCCTTCTTAAGGAAGGAATTGTCTAGTAAAATCTATAGGAAAAAAAAAAGCACAGTGATACATGGCTTTGTAGCACTTATGATGCTGTAGAAGTAAGTTTTATCAAGTCATCAAGAAATAAAAAAAGTCACAAATAAATAATCCCATGGCTGAAAAAAAAATAGCTATAGTTAACACCACAGATGATAAAAAGAGAACATTATAAACAAATTGATTCCAACAAACTTGAAAGCCAATAACTTTCTGAAATTTTCTGAAATTACTTCCTAGAAATATTATAAAAATTACTCAAGAAAAAGTTCTACAAATCAATTACCATTAAGATTGAAATCAATAACTGAGAATTCTACTCCAAACCATTCCTGGACCAGTTGATCATACTTTGTTCTAAAAATTTCTTCTGAAAATTTTTAATAATGCTTTACTAAGTCTCCCTTCAACAGAAAAATCTCAATTCTATAATTGGATTAAAGATAAAAAAAAAAAAAAGGAAAACTACCTGACTTGTACAACTTTGATAACAAAACCAGACAAATACAGTATAAGAAAAATAAAATAAAATGAAAACAATATTAAACAAATAAAATACTAGAGATCAATCTCAACTATACATAAAAATGTAACTAAAATATTAGCAAATAGAATTTAGCAGTATATTAAATAAATCTATATCATTTCTAAATATAGTTTTCCTAATTATAAAAATATAATACAACTTCAAAAAATATATTAATAGAGATTAGAAGAAAATTTTCATATAATTGTAATAATAAATAAATGACATTCAATACAATCCAACATCTATACTTGATTAACAAGACACTGTTTGGGAGGTGCCTGGGAGGCTCAGTCGTTGGGAGTCCACCTTCGGCTCAGGTCGGTGGTGGGTTCGAGCCCTGCGTCAGGCTCTGTGCTGACTGCCTGGAGCCTGCTTCAGATTTTGTGTCTCCCTCTCTCTGCTCCTACCCTACTCACGGTCTCTCTCTCTCTCTCTCTCTCTCTTTCTCTCTCTCAAAAATAAAGCCTAAAGAAATTTAAAAAAAAGGAAACTCTGTGGAAGCTAAAATGTAAGAGAATATCTTTAACCAGATAAATGACATTTACTAAAAACTTACATCAAATACTATATCCTTAATGCTAAAAGCATAGCCACAGTCCTAACATAAGGGTATTCACTACTGAAGATTTTATTCAACGTTGTATAAGAGATCCTGGGCAATTCAGTAAAACAAAGTAAATAATTAGGAGGTATAAGAATTAACGTTTATATTCACAAGGCCCTAAACTAATATCGAAGAACAAAAGATCACAAACAAACAAACAAACAAAAAACTAAGATAATTTTGAGAAAAAAGGCTGGGATGACTTTGTGCCAGATATTAAGGTTTATTTTAAAGCTCAAAGAATGAAGAAAGTGTGGTTTTGGAGCATGAATGGAGAATGGACTAGTGGAACAGGGAAATGAGCTCGGATCACAGGGTAATAGATGGTGTGAAATTGACGATCTACATGAAAAAATACAATAGAAATGCCTATTTCACACTACAGACACATTTAAGTTCCACGTGGATTAAAGATCTAAATGTGAGAGGGGAAAAAAAAGAAAAAACAAACAAAAAAAAAAACCCTGGCATTTAAACCTTTAAAAGAAAGTATAAGAAAACATCATTTTCTGATCTCAGGTTAGAGAGAAAATTTCTTAAGTCAATAAAACCCAAACATGATTTAAAAAAAAGAAAGACTGGGGTGCCTTGGTGGCTTAGTCAGTTAAGCACCCAACTCATGATCTCATGGTTCTTGGGTTCAAGCCCCAAATCAGGCTCAGTGCTGATATCTCTCTCCTTCTCTTTCTGCCCCTCTCTCTCTCTTTTTCTGCCCCTCCCCTTCTCATGCTCTCTCTCTTTCTCAAAATAAATAAATAAGCTTTAAAAAAATTAATCAAAAAGACTGTCAATATTGATGACATCAGAATTTTTTCTCAAAGTCTCTCACTATAATACTGAAAGACAAGGAACAAACCAAAAGGAGATATTTGCAATTCTTATCATTGATAAAAACAAATATTCAGATTTAGGAACAATTATTAATTAATTATAAAAATATCAAGCAACCTGATGGAAAAGAAGGAAAAAGTAGATATAAATAAGGACTTAACAGAAGAAGAAATAAGAATTGATAATAAACTTATGAAAAGATGCTCAATCTTACTAGTAAACAATAAAATGTTGGCTGATAAAGCAAAATGAGATGCAAATCAAGTCACATCAGTCATATTGGAAAAGGTTTAAAAGTTTGTTAATACCAAGAATTGATGAGGATGTGGAGGAATACCGACAGTTTGGAAAGCAATTTATCATTATCAAATAATTGCTTCAACCCAGCATTGCTAGGTCATATATGTTCACAAGGAGACATACCCAACAAAATTAATTATAACATTATTGTTAGCAAAATTCATAACAACTTAAGGGTCCATCTAAAGAGAAATGAATAGATGACTATGGTATATTTATATAGTAGAATGTTAGACAACAGGTACAATGAATGAATTAGTCATAAGGTTAAAAATCAAACATAAGGTGGAGCAAAAGAAGCCAGTTACAGAAGGACACAAACGGTATATTTTTTGTGTATAGCATGAAATTTATAAAATAATGTATTATTTAGATACATACATGCTATATCCTAAAATCATCTATGAGAAAGATAGCAACTTCCAAATATTAATTACTTTTGGAATGGAAGGAGGTGAATGGGATTAGAGAAGAGCATACAGGTGGATTTAACTGTATCTGTGATGTTTTAGTACTTAATAGTATCTCAACCAAATATGACACTTTAAAATTGGATCAGGCTAAGTGGTTGAGTACGTGGGTGTTTGCAATGCTATTCTTTATAATTCTTTGAAGGTTTTTAATAGTTTGTAATAAAAATGTTTTAGTAAGAAATGAGATGAACAGTGAGCTTGGGGAGTACAAATATTAAACAAATAAATCAATAAAATAAAACAAATCAATAATGTATGACTGTCCTAGCTTGTAATGATCACCTGGACTTCAAGGCCAAGGAATCTGTGCATTAACTTTATCCCAGCTTTACCTGGACCCCCTTCCTAAAACACCTCTTTTTTTTCCCCCAGCACCATTTTGGGCTTCCAACCTGGCTTGCTTATTGGCATGCTTCCTTTGCTTCCCTCCTCAACTCTGTAGCAACACCCTTGTACAAAGCTTTCAGACGCAGGAGCTGATTCTTCATCCAAGGGCCAAGTACTGAATCATTTCCCCTGGCAGACCCAGCCCTACCTGTCTACTCAGATATTTCCCTGGATGTGGTAAACTATGATACAGTCATATTATGAACTATTTCACAGAAGTTGAAATGAATGAACTGCTGCTGTATTTCTCAGCATGAATAGATCAAAACATATTGGGCAGCAAAAAAAACAAGTGATCTTCCCAAGAGCTATTTACATTGCCCTCCTGGGGCCTGGACACTGCCCACGGCCTGGCCTCAGCTAAAGGTGGGCACTGCCATTTCGTAGCTACAGCAGTTCAAGAGTCTGAAATGTGGAAAAAAGCTTCTGCTTTAATGTTTATTGAAAAAACATAAGTAGAATACAAAATTATACCTCTGCCAGGTTTTAACACTGTAAAAATTATATATATGGACCGGGGCTGGAAAGGAATAGAGAGAAATGAAAATAGATTTTTTTTTAAATGTGTCAGGATTGTGGGTAATTTTCTTCCCTTTTATTTTTTGCATTCTATCAATATTGTTACGTGTTTGTGTAACAAGTTTCTTTAAAATGTTAAAAAAAAAAGTAGGTTGCAGGGCAGATAGAATCAATCTGTAATCTTTCTGGTAATGAACAGAGAATTTTCTCAGAGTAGATAATGGACTTCAATTCCGCTCTCAGAATCACAGTTTATCTGCAATTCCAGGACAGTCATTTCCTGCTAGTCGTGTGCTCTGGGATAAGTGTGGCAGAACCTCACTGTATAATACAACTGTGTGGAATTTTGATTACAGTTTGCTTTTCAATACTTTTACAGATTAATGACTTCATTTGCATTGTAGTAATGGTGAACAAAAGTTACAAGTATTTCAAAGGAGGTTAGTGGGGTTGGTGGGGACAAGCTGCTTGCCCAAAGCTATTGGAATGTTAAGATCCACTTGGTGGAATGACCATAGATCAGTAAATGCTGCACTGGAGGTAAAGAAGCACTTCTGGGGGCAGAAATGTAACATCTGGTCCACATGACTGGCTTTGGCAGTCACAAGTCCTACTTTCAGTCTCTGGGTCATCTTGAGCATGATGTTTGGCCCATCTAAGTTTCCATTGTCTCCCTGGTGAAACAAGGATGTTCACCAGCAGAATGGATGTGAGCATGATTTGAGGTAGTGCATGTGAAATAGCTAAGTAAGGAGCTGGCCCATAGCCGGTGCTTGGTAAATAGCCACTTTAATTTTCACTCAGCTCTATTACAGATGGCACTCAACTAAGTAATATAGGTGGACTGTTTCAGAGCAGGCCTATATATACAGGAGCAATTTATGTGAAATGTAATTGCCAAGGATATTGTAGCTCTAGTGAATGCCATTATTTGAAGAGTAGCCACACCTATAGATTTGAAATACAGTCCAAGTCCCCTTTCCATGCATTTCTCCAACCAGGGCAAATCCATAAATAAGTATCTACATAACAAAGAGCTGAAGGACACACAATTCTCAGCATGCAATCTTGCAAATGATGGTATTTCAATGCCCCAAATGGTGGGGTTTGTGGATGATTCCTAAACTGGGTGTTTGCCAAATATTCTTATTATTTGGCAGCAGAATAAAAGCAAAACATAAATAAAATAAAATAAAATAAAATAAAATAAAATAAAATGAAACAAAACAAAACTTTGAGGAAAGAAGAACCAATTGCAGGTAGGAACATAAGTCCAGCCCATTGTTACAGAACAGGATCTGTAGGGCTGTGACAAAAGATCACAGAAATATGGGCTGGCAACCAGAAGAGACCTCCTATTTCCCCTGCCACAAGCATCCAGAGAACCTCTGGTTTATCTCCCTCATTTTCTTCTTTCCAGATTCCATGTGTATTTATTCACGAGTGCTGCTGCATGATCAAGGAAGTAGAGGGAAGAGATGGACCAATGATGCTGATTAGAGATGAGGAAAAAAACTCAGAAAGCAGCTGTTTTCACAGATGTATCTCCCAGAAAGTCCCAGAAAGGCTGTGCCTGGTTCTTGGGAATATTTCAAACCATATCTTATCTAAAGATTCCATAGAAGGAAGCTCTCATGCTCACCCCAAGTACTCAATTTTCCTGTTTCTGTCTGAACTTTGCTCATTTTTACTTTAAACGAAAAATACAATAGATTTCACACTAAAGATTTTATCTTCCTCCAGGGTTTTTTCCTCCATTTACTTGAGGAACCATGCCCAGAAAATATTTTGAGAATGAAATTATACCAAGGATGAAATAACTTGCAAAGCCTCAACCTTTTGGGGCATGACTTCATATTGCTTCTTTTAAATAAGCGCTGGTGTCTGGGATTGCTATAGATATTTGTCCTGTTGAGTCATTGTAGAACATCTGAAAAGTGTTTTACTGACAGCTTGCAGAGGAAAGACAAGTGATGGAGAAAAGGTCTGGAACATACATGGCAGGCTCTGAATGGGGATCCCAGCCCCTCTGAATTCTCAGACTTATGTAGGCAAGTCACTTTACACCCTCTCTATCACCCGTTAAAGTTTCTTACCTTGTAAGCAGAGATAACAATATTTTTCTAATTTACCTCTTATGGTTGTCATAAAGGTAAAATAAAATAATCTATATGATGGTGCTTTGAGAAAATTTATAACTGTACACATAAGTCATTACTATTTTTTTTTTTTTGCCTTCAAGTTCTTTTGGAGGATTATTCCATTAGAATTAAGCTACATTTTCCACAGCTGTCAAATCCCAACTA
Organism: Felis catus; assembly: GCF_018350175.1. NCBI lineage: Eukaryota > Metazoa > Chordata > Mammalia > Carnivora > Felidae > Felis > Felis catus. The sequence continues at coordinate 33,562,974 of NC_058380.1, read as the reverse complement.
CTTTTGCAAAAACAAACTCATTTAGAACGTATTATGGACTGAATTATGTCTCCCCCTTTCCAAATTCGTATGCTGGGGCCCTAACCCCGGTATGACTGTGTTTGAAGATAAGGCCTTTAAGGACATGATTAACATTAAAAGAGTCATGAGAGTGGGAATCCTATAGGACTGGTGTCCTTCCGAGAAGAGAAAGAGGTATGAACATGTCTGTCTCCACATGTACAGAGAGGAAAGGCCATGTAAGGACTGAGTGAGAAAGCATCTGTCTGCAAACCAGAAAGAGAATTTGCACCAGGAACAGAACTTTCCAGGACCTTAATTTTTGACTCCCAGCCTCCAGGACTGTGAGAAAATAAATGTATGTTGTTGAAGCCACACAGTTGGTGGTATCTTGTTATGACAGCCTGAGCCGACTAATGTAGATAGAAAGAAAATAACAGTAACTATTTAGCCCCACGCAGGACTCAGCTTGCTGCACATCTAGCCTCAGACCACCTCTGCCCTGATACCTCTAATGGATCTTGGAAAGGACTAGTTAGGCTCATATCTCCCTCTCACCTTACCACTGTCCCTCCCAAAGGCAGCCTTAGTGTCTGAAGTTGCCACCATTAGGCACACTTCCAGCCACAGTTGGGAATTAGATAAAATATAAACCTCAAGGACATCCTTGCATCTGTATTCATTGGCCCCCATAAAATAGTTTCCCAGCTTGAGATTTGTCCCCAAGGACCTTACTAGGGACATCCTGATCTGCTACATGCAACCCAAGGCTCTGGGATTTGTATTCCTAAGACACAAGCTAAGCATTTACCTCAGTTGTCTCTACACAATGGAAAAATTTCCCAGGTGCATCTCAACTGTGGGCTCTTTATTTTGGTTGATATTTAAAGTTACACTGATACACAATGGTACAATGCAATGTTCACATTTAAAATCTCATTGTATCGGGGCGCCTGGGTGGCTCAGTCAGTTAAGCGTCGGACTTGGACTCAGGTCATGATCTCACAGCTCATGAGTTCCAGCATCGTGTCAGGCTCTGTGCTGACAGCTTAGAGCCTGGAGCCTGCTTCAGATTCTGTGTCTCCCTTTCACTCTGCCCCTTCCCTGCTCATGCTCTGTCTCTCTCTTTCCCAAAAATAAACATTAAAAAAAAATTTAAAAATCTCATTGTATCTCTACATGTTTATTAATTTGTATTAATATTATATATTATATATTATATATTATGTATTATATATTAAAATATAGCAAATCCAACTATATTTTATACTCTTGAACTACTATATAATCCACTATGACTGCCTGTCACTTGGTCATCCTTCCAGATACTGTGGGCATGTCTTAGGGCAGAAATAAATAATATTTTTAAAAATCCTCAATGCTAAAAAAAAAAGTTACAAACAGAGATGGAGGCAAACCATAAGAGGCTCTTAAATACACAGAACAAACTGAGGGTTGATGGGGTGGAGGCAGGGAAAATGGGTTATGGGTATTGAGGAGGGCACTTGTTGAGATGAGCACTGGGTGTTGTATGTCGGTGATGAATCATGGGAATCTACTCCTTAAACCAAGAGCACAACAGTGTTGTGTTAGATAACTTGACAATAAATTATATTAAAAAAAAAAACAACTTCAATACCCTCTATTTTATTTTCCTTTGTTATTTAACAGGGGAGGGGAACACACTGACATAAATCCCCAGCAGGTGATTTTGCAAGTCTCAGTGTAGCCTGTGCAGTTATCCAGACTGAAGAAAACATCATTCCATTTCGCCTCCTTCTCTGGCTATGCAACTGCCCTCAAATGTACCTTATAAAAGAGTACTGCAAATCAATACCATAGCAAGGATGCTGGTTTGTGCCTGTCAAAGCCATTTACCTCTCCCTTTTCAGCTGTGTCTTTACACCTGCAGAAAGCCCCACCTACATCCTGAACCAAAGCAGGCAGTATGTGTGGATTCGTGGCTTTGCTAGCAAGAGGGGCCCGAAAATAGCTGTTTAGCCATAAATTCAGAATCTGGTATGCCTGGTGTGAGTGCTGGGTACCTGGGGCCTGACCAAATGGTAGTCCTCTCTTTCCCTCTGTATTCTGGGACTAGTCCACATTGCCTGGCCTTCTGCCTCAATTTCCTGCTGGGATTTAAGCCCTTTGCCGAGTCACAACACTCTGGACTAAGGCCCTACACATTGCCTGGCTTCTCAAAGACATTTCCCCTGAGGAGAAAAAACATGTTTCTCTTTTTTTTTTTTTTTTTCTTCCTTCCTCATTACTAATAATCACTGCCTTCCCAACAACTGGGCAGGCACTTGTCTGAAAGCAGATATATAGAGGAATGTCACTATGTTATGAGGATTGAATACTTGGTACCATATTTGAGAACATCTTCGTGGGGGGAATGGCAGTTTGGCCAATCAACCCCTTTCATCTGTCAACATGTGAGATAGGAATAGAGAACTTCCTCACCCCCAGAAAAGTTTGTATAACTATGATCTAGTCCAAACTCCATACAAATAAGGAGCCTAAGACTCACAAAAATAGGTGAGGCAAGACTCCATGAATCTTTCATTATTCATTAGTATATTCAGTAAGTATCCATTAAGTATCTAGTGTGTACATGATATGCACTGTCATGGTTTCACTCTCATTCAAGAGATTTTCCCACCTGAACATAAGTGCCATCATTCTTATGTAACAATCCTTAGTGTATCAAATGAGGAAACGGTCATGGCACTGAGCTCTCCCTCCATTAAACCAGGGGCTATACATGTAGACAGTGATGGAGGCACAGTGAGAGCAGCCTTTTCTTTCGCAGTCTACAGGGACCAGCTTCTGGTATGTGATTAGAGAAGTAAGACCTTTCCTCACCCTTCTTTTAAACAGTTATACACTCTATAGCTTATAGATGTTTCAATAAGCAAAGGATGGGGGACAAACTCTTAAGTGGGAAAAGAACAGAAACTATCCATGAGAAAAAATTATGACATTTCATAAAAACTTTGGGAAAAAAAATTCCTTGGATTTTAGTTAGTGAAATCTTTGATAACAATATTTCAAAAGCTCTGATATTGTCTAGGATCCTGGGGAATGGTCCTCTGGCAGTTTTTGAATCTAGAGTTTTCTTGTCAATGCACATGCCACAGACTCAGCAGAGTATTCCATGAATTGTTAAAACAAATAATCCTCGAACAATGCTGTGAACGATTTTGTAGTCATGAGAAAATGGAGCCTGGCAGAATGTAGGTTACTCAAACAGCATTTACACTTTATTATAATAAAATAGCTTCTGGTGCGTATTTGTCCAGCTCCCATATCACAGGTCCCCAGAGGTCCCTTTTCTTTGTGAAGTGATTGGAGGCAGAGAGTCTAGAGGTCTCAGTTTCCTCTGTGATGATTAGAACTATATCTCATCCATCTCTGCTCTCTGTGCAGATATCATATAGATTACTTTCTCTGTATTATTTGAATATCACAGCAATGATCACTTATTAAATGCAACAATAAAGCACTTCTGTTTAAAAGATTATACATATATGTTTATGTATGGATATGTATATACATATTTACATTTGAGGATATAAAAAATAAATTTAGACTATAAAACAATTTTAATAATAATAAGCATTTTAAGTATGTTTATGCAAGATACCTTGTTAATTGTAACCCTCTAAGGCAGGTACTATTTTTCCCATTTTGCATATTAGGACATTAATTTAGAAAATTAAAGTAACATATCCAAGCTAATGCAATTATTAAGTGGCAGAGTCTTAGAATTAATGAAACCCAGCCCTTTCTAACTCCAGAATCCACATTCTTTCTTTTTTTAAATTTATTTATTTTTTTATTTTTTTAAAATTTACATCCAAATTGGTTAGCATATAGTGCAACAATGATTTCAGGAGTAGATTCCTTAGTGCTCCTTACCCATTTAGCCCATCCCCCCTCCCACAACGCCTCCAGTAACCCTCAGTTTGTTCTCCATATTTATGAGTCTCTTCTGTTTTGTCCCCCTCCCTGTTTTTATATTATTTCTGTTTCCCTTCCCTTATGTTCATCTGTTTTGTCTCTTAAAGTCCTCATGTGAATGAAGTCACATTCTTAATAATTGAGCTACACTTTCTGTCTTGAAAGGGCAGACATGTGGGTAGGAAGAGAGGGACAGACCTATTCTATAAAGGTATATCAGGGAGAGATCAGAACTTGCACATCTTGAACAGGGCCTCCCATTCTCCTTCCTTCACCAATATCTACCCACCCACAAACTGCCTTTAGGTTTAAGAAACTTGCCCATCCTGTTTGTATGAAAGTACTTCATTCTTACATTGATTTTGGTGCTCTTTTCAGCTTGGGAGAGAGGGTGTTGGGTGGTAGGGAGCTCTCCACTTGTTTTTAAATGGTACCATACATAACAAGATTAAGTATGATTGCGATGAAGGCCATGTTGAGGTGGTGGAAGGGATCTATTTTCTTGACTCATTGGGTGTTCACCCAATACATTCCAGTGTACTAGAGAAAGGCATGAAAATACCAATAGACAGAGCCAGACCTTGTCAATCTGCAAACACACCAATTCTCTAACTAATAATTTTAACAACTGAACCAAGAGCCAGATCTTATCATTTGCAAAACAGCAGTATTACGACTTTAATAATAATTTTAAGTACCAGGTACAGTTGAATGAATGAATGAATGAATGAATGAGTAAATTCTGCATTATCTTACTTTCTACTGGTCCTGCTGTGGTCTTAGTCATGATGCTGATAACCAGGTTCTTGTCTTGTTCTTTCTGCATCTCTACCTTTTACTCCAGTTTTACATAATGGTAACAATGTAGACAGGTAGAAGAAAGTGCATGTTGGATGAACTTGACTTTGACTACCTTAAGCAAGTAAAATATATTTAAATCATTACTTAAATTTGGAAATAAAAATAAAAGAAAGAGTCATTGTGGTTGACAGGAATTTCCCCTACATACAATAGAAAAGCAGGGGACAAAAAAATTATTTCAAAACTCGTAGCAACTACACTGCAAACAACCTTACTCCCTAGAGTCTATTGTGTTCTACGCTTCGCTCAAACAAGTTCTTTATATTTAGGCACATGGATTCTCAGGGTTTACAATTATTTTCAAACATTAATTCCTATTGAATAATCCGCCTGAAGAAGAAAATTCTGGAAGATATAAAAAGGGTTCTAAACCATCATCCTTCATGAAATTTTAAAATTTCCCCTGGATGTTTTTAAACTATATATCAAGAAGATAAGAAAAATGAGAAAAATAGAACATCTGCTCAGTGAAACTTCAGGCAGAAAAAGATTAAGTCTTAGATTAAGCCAATTGTCCATAGGCAGTTTCTCTTGGCTTTCTTTAATGATTTAGAAATAGTGTTTCCTTCTCTTCATCAAATGATTTTGGCAACTTTTATTTCACTATTTTTGGAAAAAGCAAAGTTAGTTAATTAAACTCATAAACGTACATGTGTTGGGTTCCACTCTGCTAATAGCATTGATATATCATTGCATTTTAGACTATAATAGTGAAAAAGTCACTGCCTTCTTTGAAATGTTCTCAATTGCTTTCTTATGGGGAACTCAGATAAAAGTTTTTGTTTTTGCTTTTGTTTTAAATGAGAAAGAAGTGTTCATGCCAATAAGAAAAGCAATCATGTTTCTGGATATGTAACATGAAATCTATAAAACAAATGTTTTGGTAAAATGTATCTTTTTGGCACTAATTTATCTGGCAACCAAAAGCGTTTTCCTGGGGAACAAAAGGTTTTGTGGAAGAAACCTTCTATATCCTAAAACTGATTGATTACAGAGTAAGTTGTAGAGCCAAGAATGAGAATTATTTGTTTACCCAAATCAGGAAATGCTATGATTTAAGTATCTTCACTGAAATTGTCTGTGTGTACAGCTTCATTACCACTATTTTTACTCCTTTGCCAATAACCCACACTCACAAATCAGTCAGGTTTCTGTTGGATCTAAAATATTGACATTTAGGTCAGAGGAAGGAAAACATGGTCAAACCAGTTTCATTGTTTTTATGTCCCCAAGTCTTCAGATTTTAGTGAATTTTATGGAATTGGCCCAAAAATATTTGTAAGCTGTAATAGACATTTCACTCTCCTCACCTTCAAATGAGGAGCAAAACAGAGAAAATCTCAGTAATAGTAACAACCAGATTTATGAAAAAGGATCTTTTTCTGTTTATTCAATCCAGAAGAAGGGAAAGTGTCCATGAATGACAATCTGGGGATAAAAGAAAGGGGATATTTAAAAAAGCATTGAAGCAAATTGTGGCAATAACACTTGAGGAGTCCTGGACTTGCATGGTGGCTCTGTCATCTAAGAGTGTGATGAATTCCCCAAGTCTCAGTGTCTTCATTTGAAAAGCACATCTATAATTTTCTCCTGTCTACCTTAGTATTGTTACATCACAGAAATTATTATGGGTAAAGTGTTTTGTAAATGTGTAAATACCAAGAACTTTTATTATTAATATTATAATTCTTTCAGATGCTTTTTTTGGTGATTGTAGTTGATGTTATTGTTGCTGTTGCTCAGAAAGACAGCCTCCCAGGAGAATCACCTCCATTTTCATTGAGATTCCAGAGACAACAGTCAATGCTATTCAAGTAATCTTTGTGTCATACAAGCAGGTCCACATAGAACACTAGGTAATCAATAGTCCCTATTCTTTGATCCTGACAAAATGAATGATCAAAGCAATCTAAACAGTCAATTAGCCTGACTCCTTTTAAATACATCAACTAACTTATTAATTTTCTCTGGACTGACTGCCCAAATCAAGGAGGGGCAGATGCAGGCATCTGAACAAAACTAATCAAGAAGGCATCCTGGAGTTAAACCATCACAAAGCCAAAAGGTTATAATGCTAGGGGCCTTTAAGCACACTTAAAAAAAATTGTATTTACATATACTTGTTACTGCAGTTGTATATAACAGGTAAAAAGGTAAAAAGTGGGTGGGTGGATAGAAAAACAGACGAAAAACAGGACAAAAAATGATATAGGTGGATGGATAGATAGACATAGTATATAGATATATAAAATTAAAAATAAAACATATGCATCTAGTAGAGATTTAATAAAACAGTCAAGTAGGAGAAAAAAATTACTCTTAATTCCATACCTAGAGATGATGAATATAAATATTTTAACACATCAATATTCATCATAGTACTTTTCTATGTATGCATAGTTTCTTATTTGTTTATTTCACATAACTGAATTAAACTATATATCGATTTTAAATCAACATTGGGGATAATTAAATGCCTACAATTTAAGTATACAATTTGATTATTTTTGACCAAAATATTCCTGCGTAACCACCATTACTATCAAGATATGGAACATTTATACCACCCAACATGGTTCTTTGTGCCCCTTTGCAGTGAATCCACCTTAACTCATGCCTCAGATTAGTATTTGATCTGTTCCTTTTCCCATAGATTAGTTTTGCTTATTCTAAATTTTAATATATGGAAACACAGAGTTTCTAATTTTTTGTGTCTGACTTTTATTCCCTCAACATAACATTTTTGAGATTTGTCCATGTGTTAGTACTTTGCTTTTTTTTTTATTACTGACTAGCATTCCATTATATGAATCTACCACAATTTTGTGTATCCATTCACATTCTAAGGAACATTTGGATTCTTTCCAGCTTTTTGGTATTAATAATAAAACTATTATGAAGATTCATATATTATACATTGAGTGATTTGTTTTACTAAATATATAAAAAAGTATTGATTATTTTTAAAATTTTTAGAAATATTATTTTAAGCATCTGATTAGTTTTTATTCAGTGAATACACTATAATTTACTTAAATATCCTATATATTTGTATATTTAAATTGCTTTTAATTGTATTGTTTTATAAATAACAATGCAATGAACATCTTTGCTTTTTCTTTACTTTGGGTAACAGCAAAAGTTTTCAGAGCATCCAGTCAAGTTGACACACAACACACACAACACACACACACACACACACACACACACACACACAAAGAAAATGCTCAGTAATGCTCTTTTTATTCTCTAACCTGTAATATACATCAAAACATTGGACATCCTGCCATAATAATTAAAACTGCATTCTAAATTGTAAATGCTTTCTAAAGAGTTCCCTCTCCCTGTTTTTTTTTTTGTTTGTTTGTTTGTTTGTTTTGTTTTTGAGAACTTCTGAAGATTTGGCTTCTTTGTTATTTCCCCCCTATTCAATTGATATGTACCTTGATGAATAGAGGAAGCAAGGCATCTCCACTCTCTTTGGATTAATTGCAAGGAAAGGAATTGTTTAATGAGGTTAAATGTGTAGGTGTTAAGCATTGTTTTTTCTTCAGCAGTGTACTTTTGCAAAATGGCAGTCAAGCCCTACAGGAAGCAAAATATAGAATAACAGAACAAAAAGAAAATCCTTTTTAAGACAAAAAATGATCAAAGTATCAAAGGTAGAACTTAGAGTGACAAAGCTTCAGAGGACTGAAATATTTAAAATATACCTGTGTGGGGGCACCTGGGTGGCTCAGTCATCTTAGCTACTGATTCTTGATTTCAGCTCAGGTCATGATCTCATGATTGGTGAGTTTGGGCCCTGTATGGGGCTCTGCTCTGCCAGAGTGGAGCCTGCTTGGGATTCCCACTCTCTTTCTCTGCCCCTCCCCAACTTGTGCACACACTCTCTCTCTCTCCCTTCTTTCTCCCTCTCTCTCTCTCTCTCAAAATAAATAAATAAACATTTATAAAATGAAATGTAATGAAATAAAATAAAATAAGTCTGTGTTCATGCTAATTGAAAAACTCATATTCACAATCTAGGCAGTCCTTAAATAAGCAGTATATTTAATGTGTATTTCTATTCTACATGTTCTCCCCTGTATCATTTTCATGAGAAAGAAAACTCTGAGTTCATTTCCACACTTAATCTTAAAGAACAAGGTCCTGCTCAATTTTTTTAAAAATTTAATTCTGCAGTTAAGTAATGTCCTTCTATTTTGTCCCTTGTTTTCTATACTAAGAATGGATTCTTAAAATACCCTCCCTTAATTCTGCTTAGCAATTATTGTGGTCAGACTCATATATTCTTGATAAGTGTGTATATATTTTGTCTTTCTTTCTGGGATTATATAGCATATCACTGGGTTTTGTCTGTCCAGTCTAATTTCTCTTCTTCTTCTTCTTCTTCTTCTTCTTCTTCTTCTTCTTTCTTCTTTTTCTTCTTCTTCTTTTTCTTCTTCTTCTGGACTTTTAGGGAACTGTTTTTCACTGATATCAAGTATGTGAATCTGGTTCAGTTCCCACTCTCAGTGACTGCTTCTGTGGATTGAAGGTTTGTGTCCCACCAAAATCCAGGTGTTAATGCCTAATCCTCAATATGATGGCATTTAAAGGTGGGACCCTTAGGAGGTATTAGGTCATGAAGATGGAGCCCTCATAAATGGAATTAATGACCTTAAAAGAAGAAACCCAAAATAGAAAGAGAGATCATCTCTCTCCCTCTCCCTCTCCCTATCCTTCCCTCCCTCTACCTCTATTAAGTGAAAATACAGCTGTCTGCAAATGAAGAAGTGGGTCCTTACTAGAATCCAACCATGCCAGAAACCTAATCTAGAACATCCAGGTTCCAAAACTGTAGAAATAAATTTTTGTTGTTTAAGCCATCAATATATTTTCTTCATTGTTTTTGTTATAGCAGCCCAAGCAAACCAAGACACTTTCCCATCCAGTGAGGGGGAAGTCACCAGACCCAAGATGAGTAACTGTAGTTATTACCCATATGCCTAGCCATGGTAATTGGTCTAAAATGGTAGTAAATCCCTCAAATCAAGCCAGACTCCTTCCCTGTGATTTTTTTTTTTTTGAGAGAAGCCCCATTCCAGGATGTGTGGGGGTTGATCGGCAATCTCATACTGATTCATAAGAGCTGAAGGTTGAATTTGCAGGAATTTTGTAAGCAAGCCAATAAATTGCTAATAGCTTAAAATCAGCCATGGTGGGAGTATTTACAGTATAGAAACTAGAAAGTAATAAATCACATTAACAAAACAAAGGATAAAAAGCATATGATTGTCTCAATAGATACAGTAAAAGAACTTGAAAAAAAATTAAACATCCTTTTATGATAAAAACTTTCAACAATTAGGTATTGATGGAATGTACCTCAAAATAATAAAGACTACATATGACAAGCACACAGCTAACATCATAGTCAACAGTGAAAACCTGAAAGCTTTTCCTTTAAGATCAGAAAGAAGACAATGGTGCTCACCCTCACCACTTGTATTCAACCTAGTGCTGAAAGTGCTAGCCAGAGCAATTAGGCAAGAAAAAGAAATAAAAGGTGTACAAATCAGAATGGAAAAGTAAAAATATCTCTGCAGATGACATAGTGTTATATGTAGAAGATTCTTTTTTTTTTTAATTTTTTTTTTTTAACGTTTATTTATTTTTGGGACAGAGAGAGACAGAGCATGAACGGGGGAGGGGTAGAGAGAGAGGGAGACACAGAATCGGAAACAGGCTCCAGGCTCTGAGCCATCAGCCCAGAGCCTGACGCGGGGCTCGAACTCACGGACCGCGAGATCGTGACCTGGCTGAAGTCGGACGCTTAACCGACTGCGCCACCCAGGCGCCCCTATATGTAGAAGATTCTAAAAACTTCAACAAAAAACTGTTAGAACATTAAAACTAATTAAAGAATTCAGTAAAGTTACAAGATACAAAATCAATATACACAAATTAGTTGCATTTTTATACACTAACAACAAATTATCAGGAAGAGAAAATAAGAAAACAATTCATTTGCAATAGCATCAAAAGGAATAAAATCCTTAGGAATAAATTTAACCAAAGGAAGGGCATGCAAGATCTGTATGCTGAAAACTATAACACAATGATGAAAAAATTGAAGAAGACACAAATGAATGGAAAGATATCCTGTGTTCATGGTTTAGAAGAATTAATACTGTTAAAATGTCCATACTACCTAAAGTGATCTACAGAATCAATGCAATCTCTGTCAAAATTCCAATGGTATTTTTCATAGAAATAAAATAAAAAATCCTAAAATTCACATGGAACCACATAAGACTCCAAATAACCAAAGCAATTGTTAGAAGGTAGAACAAGCTATCTGATGAAAACTATATTAAAGAGAGATAATAATCATAACAGTGCAGTATTGCATTAAAACAGACACATAGATCAGTGAAACAGAACTCAGAGCCCAGAATAAATATGCATATATGACCAATTAATTTCAACAAAGATGCCAAAATTATACAATGGAAAGAATAGCATCTTCCATAAATGACATCACAAGAATGAAACTGAAGTACTCTCTTATATCATACATAAATATCAACTCAAAAGATTTATATGTAGCAACAGAAATTGTAAAACTCCCAGAAAACAACATGGCAAGCATAAATTCCTTGACATTCATCCTGCCAGCAATTTTCTGGATGTTCCATGATGTGTAACACCAAAATCAAAGACAACAAAAGCAAAAATAAACGAGTAAGACCACATCAAACTAAAAAGCTTCTGCACAGCAAAGTAAACCATCAACAAAATGGAAAGGCAGCCTATGAAAAATATTTGTAAATGGCATATCCAATAATGGGATAACATACAAAATGTACAAGGAACTCATACAATTCAATAGCCAGAAAAAAAGAAGTAAATAACACAATTTAAAAATGAACCTTGGTTCAGAACAAATTCTCTGCCATATTCGAGTCAGTTTGGGGATTCTGATACCTTAACTTAGTTATGGACCAGGACATGAGACTTAGTTTTTACTATCCAATTCAATAAACATTTATTGAACTCTTTTATATTTAGAGGACAGAGGCATCTATACATGGATCTCTGAAGCAAATCTTTGCCTTTCAAGAATAAAATCTGAACTTTTTTGTGATTTGAATAAAAATAAGAGGTCATAAATATGTGTAATATAAATTGTTAATTATATAAAGCTTTTTTTTAATAAATTTATTAATTCCTTCATGAAATTATTACAACAAAATACTTCTTTAAAAAAAAAAATCTTCCCTGGGGTGCCTGGGTGGCTCAGTTGGTTAAGTATCCAACTTTGGCTCAGGTCATGATCATGAGTCATGAGGTTAAGCCCCCACATTGGGCTCTGTGTGGACAGCTTGGAACCTGGAACCTGCTTCAGATTCTGTTTCTCCCTCTCTCTCTGCCTCTCTCCTGCTTGCACTCTGTCTTTCTCTCTGTCTCAAAAATAAATAAAACTTTAAAAAATTAAAACAAAACAAAACAAAACCAAAAACCTTCTCTGGTTACTCAGTGACAAACTTCTAGTTCTGATCATTACAAATCTCCTTGACCTGGACCCCATCTCAGTTGCTGATCCAAGTATCAGTAATGAGAGCAAAATAAAACAGTCAAAGGCAGGGATTCAAGGAAAAAGGAGCAGAGTGCGAACTTCAAAATACCACCATTGATTATCATACCAAGCTGAAAGAGTTGGCATCACTAAAGCTTTGGTAAAGGGTCACAAGTTATGGAAGTATAAGAGACTGGAGGAAAAGATTCCACATTGTTCCATGTTTCCTGCCAATATTGTTTCATGGCTAAGTGAGGAATATCTGTGTTCTCTTCCTCAGGCTTTTTTAAATTATAAGTAAACCCTAATTCAAACTGGCTTCCAGAAAAATAAAAATAAGCATGGAATCTTTTGGCCTTTAAACCGAGAAGTTGAAAAGTCCAAGGTATGTGGGGATGTAGAGACTCAAATATTATCCCTAGGTCTAGAGTTCTTTCTATTTATTGCCTCTTGATCTTAGTTTCTTTTGGGGTAACTCTGCCTATATAGTGACCCAAACTAGCACCACATCCAACCATTATGGCCAAGGACATGATATGCTCTAATTGGCCAGGCCTGCTTCTTGTGCCTGCCCCAGGAACCAGGGGGTAAGGTCACTCCCACCCAGACCATGTGAACTGGAGCAGAGTCTTATCCTCAAGCAAAGATAAGAGCAATCTTATCACAAGTAGGGGGAAATGATGTTAGGATATCAGGCCTCCATGGCTAGTTCCTGGGCTGCCCTGAGCAGGCAATATGGATTAAGCTTCAGGCTTTAGAGTTAAACAGACTTTTATCCATATCCCAGATCTTCTACTTCCTAGCTGTGGGGCCTCAGGCAAGTTGCTTAACCTCTGTTTAGGTGTATCCATAAACTGAAAATATTAATCATTCCTAGATCATAGATTTTCTATGAGCATTATATGAGATCATATATTAATATAAAGCACAGTACAAGGGAAATAGTAATCAACCACTTAATAAATACTTTAAAAAGCTAATATGACTAGAAGGATAGAAAATTTAGACACAAATGAATTTCATCTCTGAATAGACACTTTTCTTAAATCACTGATAAGATAAAAGCAAAATCCAAATTACTGTCATCTAGTGCTGTTAAACATTCCATGTGTTTACCGTTTCCCAAAGTTTTTATATGGATTCTCATCACTACATTAAAGAATTTCCCAATGATCCTAGGACTTCAGGTAGATAACCATTATCTAGCTTCTGCATCTTATTACAAGTATATGCATGATTTAGGATAAACATTTTTAAATATTAAGATTACTTCACAGACCTCAATTACTCCTTTGTACCTGATTACATATTTTGATAAGAAAGAAGAGAGAGAATTCAGAACCTAGACAAAAGATTGAAGTAAAATCTAATGCAAAACTGGGATTGCTAACACAGCACAGAGATGCCAAAACTGCATGGGTAAGTGATTTTGAAAGCCATCAAATAGACATTCCACAAGGTCAACCAAAATGCAGTGTGCCTGAGAGTAATGAGTGATTTTAGTCCAATAGTCATTAAAATGCCTGAAAGAAAGGGTTTCTGTTCTGTTGGTTTCTATTTTTTATAGGAGGATATCATTTTATATATAAATTTCATCTTGCCTTTAATTGCCTAGTTCAACCATAAATACTTTTCAGAAAATTCTTAACATTTCTGACATGAGAAATCTGACCTGGGATTAGAGTCACTTGGGGTCAGTGGCAAGGATGAAGGTAGGTACACTAAGGAAACTAGTAAAACAGAAGCCAAGAAGCTTCCAATACAAACAGATCTGTTTACTTTTCTTCCTTCCTTCCTTCCTTCCTTCCTTCCTTCCTTCCTTCCCTCCTTCCTTCCTTCCCTCCTTCTTTCATTTGTTCCTTCCTTCCTTCCTTTTTCCTTTTAAACACAAGTAATCTGAGTATTTTGTCAAAAGCTTTGATATGATATTTTTACAAACAAAAGTGCTGAATTTAATGATATTCTGAATTCATGTCCCATATACGTACAGAAATCCTTGATGTTTAGCACTGAATTTGCATTATTGATTGCAATGATTTTCTGTGTCAACTCTGCACCAAAATACCTATGTGAAAAATCTAATTGACTCTCTAGGTAGTATCACAACCAACAGTCACACACTTGCATGTTTAAACATATTTTTTAAAAATACTACATGGGTAAAATGTAGACATTGTCCATATGGTTTTCAAATGGAATTGTTTGTCAGTCTAAAATTAAGTGCTTTTCCCTAGAAGGAGGACCCTGGTAGATAATAAAAACTAACTAAAGTAGCTTCATTTTTTAATATAATACTATGAATTCTGAAGAATGGCTATGATCTTTTTAAAACACATGGGCTTTGGTATCAAACAGATATGGGTTCAGCCCCAGATTTTCTGCTTAATGACTATGATTTTGGAAACTTGCTTAATACTTTTAACCTTCAGTGTCTTCATCTACACAATAAAAATATCAAAAATATCTACCTCAGAAATTGGTTGTGAGTTTCAAATGAGATATGGTATATAAAGTGCTCAACATAGCATCCGACATGTGGTTAGCACACAAGGCATTTAGCTGTGGATACTTAGATTCTGTACTTGTTTGCATTTAGTTTTGCTTGTTCATCTTCTATTGTTGTAAGAAATGTTGGATCTATGAATGATGGATGGAATGAGATCAAATATTTTCTACTCAAGTTCCATAAGTCCTTTTGAGCACAGGGACAGGCTCAGTTATAATTTTAACCCCTCCATAGCCTGTGACAGAGTAGGTGCTGAATAAATAAGTCTTAAGCTTGTCATATCCTCTTTTTTATTTTTAATTTTATTTTTGCATAACACATACAGCCTTATGGGTAGGTAACCTTGGGCAGAATTCAGCAATTCTCTTTATCCCCCTAAGAAAATCCTATTCACTGGACCTTGACAAAATAGTGGATAATCTCCTGGATATTCTGCTGAGGGGCAGCAAAAGGAGATTTACATTACACAGGATCCCACTTGGTCTTTAATCTTAGAGACTCCCATTCCCAGCGAGGTTCCCTCCATCTCACACTATTTCAGCATCTTCCCTCAGGACCGCTATCTTTGCCTATTTCATACACAGAATAATTTAGCTCCTGTAATCTGGCATCCATGTCACTTAATAGAGTCTTTAAGGTAAGTAAAGTTCTTCCATATTTCAGGTGCTCCTGGGTGACTCAGTCAGTTAAGCCACTGACTCCTGATTTTAGCTGAGGTTGAGATCTCACAGGTCCTGAGGTCAAGTCCCTCATTGGGCTCTGCGCTAACAGCATGCAGCATGCTTAAGATTCTCTTTCTCTCGGTGCCTCTCCCTCCCCCACCTCTCAAAATAAATAAACAAACATTTTTTAAAAATGTTCTTCCAGGGGCGCCTGGGTGGCGCAGTCGGTTAAGCCTCCGACTTCAGCCAGGTCACGATCTCGCGGTCTGTGAGTTCGAGCCCCGTGTCGGGCTCTTGGCTGATGGCTCAGAGCCTGGAGCCTGTTTCCGATTCTGTGTCTCCCTCTCTCTCTGCCCCTCCCCCGTTCATGCTCTGTCTCTCTCTGTCCCCAAAAAATAAATAAATGTTGAAAAAATTAAAAAAAAAAATGTTCTTCCATGTTCAGGTTTTATCCTTCCTAGATGAGATACTATTGATATATAGATAGCAAATTTTATTTTCTGTCACTTCTATTTTTTTTTTCTTTTCATATAAATGTTATATCTCTTTGTGTAATTATTTATTGTTGCCCTGGTCTGTAAGCAATGTGTAAAAAAAGACTGTCAATCAAGTTCAGCGTCAACCTCAAATATCTTGGTAGGTACTCAGTAAATGTTATTTATAATGTCACTGTATGGGCAGTGTCACTGTAGGGGCAGTGTCCTTCTGGGGGGCAGAATGTACTTTTTCACACTCTATCTAGCAAGCTTGCAAGTGTGTGCACAGGTGTCTTTGTGTACATGCATGTGTGTTGGAGAAGACATTATCTTTCTCATACATACACTAAAGTCTTCTTTCAGATGTTAATTTAACAAAAGCTTTATCCAGTCCAGTGGTGCTTTAACTAATAAGTGGGGATATCATACCCAATTGCAGGTGTTGAATCAGAAAGATTATGAAGTAAAGGTTGATCAAAAGAGAACAATATTCTAGGTAATAACAACAAAGAAATACTAGCTTTTGTTTGTGTTCTGGGATACAAATATAGAAAAATTTTGACATACCTGTTATTAGATTCTGACATGGAAGCCTTAGAGATACTCAATTTGATATTTTTATTTTATTTCCTTCATCTGCATTGTCAGCTCTTTTGTTTTCTTGCATTTTCAGTTTTAATAGCCTTTGTATTCTTCTATCCTGTGGCCATTTGCCCTGATCTCATTTCTTATTTTGCTCCTATGTTCACTTCCTCCACTTGCTAACTTGATTTATCTTTTTTGCCTGGTATCAGTTTCTAACCTTTCCCTTATTTTTCTCTGATTCCACTTATCCCCCAGCTAATCTTTTGACCTTTTTGTAATCTCTTTTCTTTCTACATTATCTTGTTTTCAGACTTGTCCTTATCTGCTTAGCCTTCGGTCAAGTTTGGGAGGAACATTCGATCTGAAGTCTTTAGCCTATAAATGGATTACCAGTTGTCTCAATAGTCTTGGCTTACCCAGTTATCTGGGAATGGTCCCTTCCAGAAAAGATAGAGCCTCTGTGCTCTCCTCTGTGTTCATCCCCACTTTCCCACCTGCTCACTGTTTTGAAACTTCAGGCAGAATTTCTAAGTAAAAGAATCACATTGATTAACTCAGGTTTTACCAATCATTCATTGTTTTCTATTTCTCCCGGACCCTCTGTCTTAGGACTTTTAAAGAGTGAGGGGCAATTTGGCACAGGACTGCCCTCATCTTTCAGATTTAAATTGATACTCTAAAAAGCCTGGCCACCTCCAAGGCAAATGTTTCCCAAGTTTCAATTTAGTTTTCATTAGGAACCCAGCAGCCCCATGCCAGCCTGCCTGCCCATTTAAACAAGGCCTCTCTCAAGGGATTATGCAGTTGCAAGCTGAAACATCTATATGCAAATGAGCCTTTCTGTATTTGCTATCAGCTACCACAGAAATTTTCCATTCCTTCAAAGCTATAAAAAAAAAAAAAGCAAACAGAAATCAGAAAGGAAAGAAAGAAAATCTCTTTAGCATAGAGAGACTTCCTAAAGAAGAGTGGAAGGTTGGCTCTCACCCTACACACTTGCACACCTGCTTCACCTACTCCTTCAAACAGCTCCAGGAAATAGAGAATTCCCGCCCTCAGCATCCCCGCCAGGGAACATAAATATATCCTAAGGCAAGGTTATATTATAATTCTAATGTATCCAAAATAAATAACTGGGGCACAACAGAAGTAGGGAAGCTTTTTCTTGCAGTGAAAAACATAAGATCCAAACAGGTCTCAAGTTTTTCAACAAAATAAAGTTTGATATTAAAAAAATATAGAGAATTAACTCTGTTATTTGCATGAATAGTGGGAAACTAGAGCGTTGCTGATGTTATGATTTATGTATTACATATCGTGTAAACAAACTATTTTATTTTGAAATGCACTGCTTTTCTGCTAAAGTTGATTATTATAAGAGGCACTTGGTTTCCTCATCTGTAAATGAAGGGCTGACCTAAATTAGGAGGTTTCCAAATTATTAGACAAGCACTCACTACTTTAATTTTTTTTAACGTTCATTTATTATTGAGAGACAGAGAGAGACAGAGCGTAAGCAGGGGAGTGGCAGAGAGAGAGGGAGACACAAAATCTGAAGCAGGTTCCAGGCTCTGAGCTGTCAACACAGAGTCTGATGCAGGGCCCAAACTCACAAACTGCGAGATCATGACCTGAGCTGAAGTCAGAGTCTTATGTGAGTGAGCCACCCAGGTACCCCAGCACTCACTACTTTAACTTTGCTTTTGCAACTTAAAGTTGCAAGACTAATATGAAGTACACTGATTATTCTCCATCAGATTCACCTATGGTTGACATTTTGTCCCATCTGCTTTGTTATTGCTCCTCTTTCTCTGTCTCTCTCCCTTTCTCTCTCAATAATTAGATGATAGATTAAGACAAAGACATAGATATAAGTAGTAAATAGAAGGTGATGGATGATAGGTAGGTAGATAGATGATAGATATACATATCTACCTATATGTATATATAAATAGAAATATACATCTAGATATATAGATCTCTTTATGCATACATATATATAAATATTTATTTATTTATCTGAAATTCAGATTGAACTCAGTTACCTGCATTTTTTTTTTTTTCTGGCAAGCCTAGAGGGGAGAAAATCCAACAAAGAGTTCAATAATGAGCAAGTCAGCAATGTGGATAACTGAGGTTTCATCTTGATGGGGACCTTCTGAGAAACCATATAGAATACACCCTAATCATTGAACCGGAGAACTAGAGGTAGCCTGGGGCTTTATCCCTCGACTCCCATTCAGCCTCTGCTGAGGACTGTATGCAGGATAGCATTAACTCCTTGGCCTTTCTGTATTGTTCCGGCTTGTATCTGAGCAAACTCCTAAGCATAAAGGATGTGTTCAAGCAGAGAAGTGCAGAGAAACAAGCATTTAAAGTAGAAAGCTGTCCATGGTATATCTGAAATTGTCCACCAAGGTGTGGGGGATATTCAAAGGTGAGCTTTGGGGACATGGGGCAGGGCATCAACAGAGTCTGAGTTTCTTGTTAGTAGCTCTTTCACTTTGCTCCCTTGCTCACAAAGCAATGTTGTGATTATTATATGGCTTCTAAAGTGGTACAAAGAGAGAGTGGTGCCACCCTGAGCCTCCCAGCCCTGTCATGACTTTGAGTACATAGAAATCAACAGACATTCTGGACTTCGACACTGGCTATGGGAGCTTAGTCAATGTGCCTACTCCTGAGATAAGTACTCACTTTTGGTATGCTGACAATTTATGTTTCTGGGCCAGTAAGACTATGGGACAGGCCTCCAGATGGTTCCAAGATGCTGTTACATATAATAGTATACTCTGAGTCCTCCTGAGAGGTAGCTGACCTCCTTCTCACAGCAGCCCTACAACCCTGAAACAACATTTCAGTGGTCGTGTGTCACATTTCCACTATGTTGAATTTTTACAACCTTCATTTTCCAGATGGACAAATTAAGTTTCTGGTATGAATACTTCTCCCCCAAAGCCCATTTTCTGTGAATTATTATGTAAAGGCTTTGACTTTAAGCTTCAAATCATTCTTAGCTTAATTAAAATACCTGGTTATTATCTATTCCCTCATATCTACTGAGGGGGTTCTTAAACTCAGCCTGAAGGAACTCACATTTTTTAGGGGAGGTTGATTAGCTGCAGAGAAAGTTTGAGGCTTTTCTATTTCTTCCAGTCCTGTGTCTAACTCAGCAGCTGCTAGGAAGTACTCAGGTCTAGTGTGAAATCAAGGGGTTGAATATTCATCCTGGAATGGATAAGTCAGAAACTGATAGAAAGTATTGGTGTTAACATAGAAGTAGACGTTACTTTTATTTAGATTAAAAATCTAAAAATCTAGATTAAAATATGTGTTAACCTGGGTCCCCCAGGAAGCAGATCTGCTTTTTCTGCTTTCCTTATCCTGCTCCCGTCACTGCATTATATAGGTTTTACTGCCTCCGTAAATCACTTGGCAAGAATCCCTTCCTTTGACCTAACATGGGTTTGGAGGTGAGCCTGAAATGCTCAGAGGTAATGCATGAGAGGGGAATGCTTTAGAATCAGAGAAGAAATGAATAAATTTTTTCTAAAAAAAAAACAGTTTTAAAAAAATAATTCAACATATATGTTTTGATGTTTTCTTCTGCTTTAAACTACAAATGTTATAAATACCACTCTGTGGAACCTTCAGTTTAGCTCTCTTCATGCTAAGAACTCCAAACCTTATTCACAGAATCAAAGGATTGATACACTACTAACTCCTGCATAGCTTCTCTGATGTTGCAACCTTCAAATGAGAGTCTTTAAGAGCATGTCCATCATCTTGCTGGGATTTGCTGGCATGCAAACCTCACTGGAAAATTTTAATAAGAATCTTAAAATCTTATAGCTGGAAAAAACTTTAGGGATGATCTGGCCTAATTCTTTCAGGTCATGAACAAATGGAAGACAACAAAATCCAATTATTGTCCAAAGTCATTCAGCTACCAAATGGCAGAGGCAGAATTGAGATGATAATCCAGTCTCCTAGGTGCCAATCCAAACTATTTCCACTGAACCACATTATCTGGCATTTACCAAACTTTACATATTTCAGATGGAGGAGAAAAAGAGTATCCAATACTTTCACTCATTACTCATTAAGTCATATCATTGAGCTTATAAAGGAATTACATTAGTATTTGCTTTAGTCTAGTAATGAGTTTGTAATGCTAAATTATAAACTCATCTTCTTTTCTTACTCTTTCTCTGTCTATATAAGCTTCACTCAATTTCCTTGAATAACAATATACATGTAACTGTGCCTGAGAGAGAAAACCTCACAGGCAGAGTTACTGAATGTTGTATTGTTTCAGTCAAGATATAGTTGGAATTTACCTGAACTAGACTAAATGGATTCATATTAAGTAAGGGTTAGATTGTGTCTAAATGAGATTGATGTTATTAAATAATTGTTATAAATGATTGCTGTACACATATCTTCATATACATATTGTTGTCCTTTGCCTTGAGAGATGGAATTACACAGAATAAAAAGAATCCTTCAAAGTCTCACGATTTCCATGAGGTCTAACAAAATCACTGTTTGTTCTCCATTAATTATAACTATCTGAGCAAATTGACCTTTATGCCCATTAGGTTGATCTTCAAATACAGGCAAATCTGCCAGCCTTAAAAGATTACATACCCCAAAGCTACTGGATGGTTTTCCTTATTGAATTTATTTGTCTCTATTTGCAGCAAAAGTAAAACTCATTAAAGAAAAAAATCACTTCTTTAAGTGATATAATTTGGCTACTCGGAATTTACATTAGACTCCCTTCTATAATGAACAGTTCTATAGGGAAAAAGAAAAAGAAAGAAAGAAAGAAAGAAAGAAAGAAAGAAAGAAAGAAAGAAGAAAGAGAAAGAAAGAAAGAGAGAAAGAAAGAAAGAAAGAAAGAAAAAGAAAGAAAGAAAGAAAGAAAGAAAGAAAGAAAGAAAGAAAGAAAGAAAGAAAGGAGGGAGGGAGGGAGGGAAGGAGGGAAAAGAAAAGAAAAGAAAAGAAAAGAGAAGAAAAGGTGGGAACATTATCTTCTCAGGTTTCTAGACTTAATAATATAATCTCCTTCATATCAAGGACTACCATATCTAGTTCACAGTAAGTGTTTAAAAACAAAACAAAACCCCAAACCAACAACAAAAAAATTCTTGTTTACTTCCAGTGAACAAGTGGGAAATAGAGATGAGTGATGCCACAGTTGAAAAAGGTCCCTTTACCCTTTTCAGCTCTACAAAATTAGAGGCCTCAATGACTTCAGTTTTGGCCTGGTTAGTTTAATAGTTTTTCTCCTAAGAAATTTGAACACCATATCAGAGTGAAGATGGTTTACCATTATTCTCAGACCTCCTAAATGATCCATGACTAACATCTAATTAAAGCTAAGAATGATAGCGATGTCAATGAGTTATATGTGCCTGACATTTGATGAAGGCAAGCTTATAAACATTATAGTATTTGAGGTCATCATTCCACAGGACAAGTATGCAAGACTTTCTGGCCAGCTTTCTTATTTTGCAAATACTCAGGAGAATATTGTTGTTATTGCTGCTTTTTTTCCCATACTATAAATATTTTCCTATGCATATGCTATACAGTTATTCTTTCTGGGGAGCCTGTGTGGCTCAGTTGGTTAAGTGTCCGACTTCAGCTCAGGTCATGATCTCACGGTTTGTGAGTTTGAGCCCCATGTTGGGCTCTGTGCTGACAGCTCAGAGCCTGGAGCTTGCTCCAGATTCTGTGTCTCCTTCTCTGTCTGCCCCTCCCCCACTTGTGCTCTGTCTTTCTCTGTCTCTCAATAAATAAATAAATGTAAAAAAAAAAGTTATTCTTTGGTTGATTTTGAAGTCAATAATAATTTCCATGAATGGCACATATATATATATATATATATATATATATATATTTGTGTTATATATATATATATATATTTGTGTTAATTTCCATTTTCTTTTTGAGTTGAATTAATGCATTTTATTTCAATAGTTTATAATATTTATGTTCAAAAATCATTTTAAAAGTTCAAGTGGGTATACAATGAAAAGTAAGCCTCCCGCCTACCCCTGTCTACTTTCTTGTCCCCTTCTGAGGTAATCATTTCTGCCAGAATTCTATGCAAATTTCCAAAGATGTTCTGTCCCTAAATAAGCACGTGTTAAAAAATGGCACATATATACCCAGTGTTCTGCATCTTGTCACTTAACATGTCATTTCATATCTGTGTATAGAAAGCTGCCTTGTTCTATCCCTTCTTGGGATTCCATTGGATGGCTATACCATAATTTATTTAACTAGTTTGTGGACATTTAGCTTTGTTTGCTTGTTTGTTTTTTGCCCAACCTTTTGTTCTTATGAACGATAGTGCAGTGAATTTCTTTATACAAACTTCTTTGTACACATCTTCTTTTACTAATACAGACTAAAGTCCCAGAAGGGTAATTGCTATGTCAAAGGGAGGCGTACATTTTTAATTTTTATAATTATTACCCCATTGTTCTCTATAGGAATTGTGCTAATTTATATTCCCCGAAAAAATGAATGGAACTATCATTTTTCCACATTCTTTCCAATACATGTACTATTGTAGTTTTTGGTTTTGACAATCTAATAAGTTAAAATGTTACCTCATTGTAGTCTTAATTTACATTTCTTTTACTATGACATGCGTTTAAATTATATTTGTGTTTCCTCTCCTGAATTGTTAATTCATAGTCTGTGAGTTTTTTAGCATTTCCTATTATTTATTGGGACTCTGCGTGGTAATTAAAGGAGCTCAATATCATGTGTACTCCAAGTATATTTTTATATAGGATATCTTCACCCCTGCAGCACCATATGTTGATAAAATATTTTTGCTTCCTCACAAAGTACTTGGTCATAACAGAACTTTACAGTGTAAATTTTAATCAGTGTCCATAATTTTATAACAGCAATTAACTTAAACATGAACTATTTCTGTTTATTCTTGTATTTCCAAATCAACATTTCCCAAATTTATTCAATGAGAGGTAAGTGTATATGATTCTTAAAAAGGGGGTAGAGGGCAGGAAAAAAGATGAACTACAGGACCAAATAATTATGGGTTAAACACAATTAAATGGGATTCATCTTTAAAGCTTATCTAAGCCTTAAGGTGATAAATCTCTGTGAAAGGAACATAGTGATGTGTTCCAAAAATATTTGCCTATACCTCTTGGGACTAGTATTCTGCTGAACAGTTTAGGTGATAGTCTAAGTAAAAACTTTTACTTTGATTATGACTTCTATGAAGTTGTTTGCTTTCCAACAAGCCTTGAATTTCAAAAGTAGCAACAAATACTTTTCATGCTAATATTCCTAATCAAGGCATAGCCCTTAATTAAATTGTAGTTTCTGCAAATAGTTACACAGAAACATAATTCATTTACTTACTCTACTTCCTAATTTTTCTTCCACAGCACAAATATAAAATTTTGACCCCCACACTTACACACATGTTGCATATCTGATGGCATTATGACCTCCTGATAGATCTGAATGAATTGACCGTTTCCTTGGTTCATACTCACTGAATTCTGTGAGGTTCAAGGCACTGTGCAGACAAACACAAGTCAGACAGGAATTTGCCCGTAAAGAGCTTACTGTTTTGAAATCAAGTAACAGAAATATTCTGTAGTGTGCCTTGTGTAAAATGTTTATGCATCCTAATGTTAGCTTCAGTGCTACATCCAGAGTGTTCTTTCTTTTTCTTCTTTTTTAAGTTTTTATTTAACACACAGTGTTTTAGTGTTTTAGTTAACACACAGTGTTTTAGTGTTTTAGTTAACACACAGTGTAATATTAGTTTCAGTTGCATAATATAGTGATTCAACACTTCCATATAACACCCAGTGCTCATCACAAGTGCCCTCCTTAATCTCCATCACCTATTTCACCCATCCCCCCATTCACCTCCCTCTGGTAACCATCAGTTTGTTCTCTATAGTTAAGACTCTGTTTTTTGGTTTGCCTCACTTTCTTTTTTCCCCTTCGCTGCTTTGTTTTTTTCTTAAGTTCCACATATGAGTGAAATCACATGGTATTTGTCTTTGCCTGACTGACTTATTTCACTGAGCATAATACTCTGTATGTAGCTCCATCCATGTCATTGCAAAAGGCAATGGAAGTTTTTATGGCTGAGGAATATTCCATTGTGTATATATACCACCTCTTCTTTATCCATTCATCAGTCTATGGACATTTGGGCTATTTCCATTAATCTGGTTATTGTAGATAATGCTGCTATAAACATCAGGGTGCATGTATCCCTTTGAATTGGTATTTTTGTATCCTTTGGGTAAATACCTAGTAGTGCAATTACTGGATTGTAGGGTAGGTCTATTTTTAACTTTAAACGTATTTCTTAAATTAAAGATCTCATCTGACCCTCACCACTGTCTTGGGAGGTGGGTCATTGCCCCCATTTGACA
This sequence comes from Felis catus, assembly GCF_018350175.1. Classification (NCBI taxonomy): domain Eukaryota; kingdom Metazoa; phylum Chordata; class Mammalia; order Carnivora; family Felidae; genus Felis; species Felis catus. Next base: position 33,537,907 of record NC_058380.1, on the reverse strand, counting down.
GATGATGGCAAAGTTACTTCCAGGAAAGATGACATACCCACAACATAGCATGAGATAGTGACAGAACTATAGCTGGTACTCAGCCACACTGAGATGTCATAAGAACCCACACTCTGTGTCCTATAGACAAAGTTATCCCATCTTTAAAGCTGAACTGAAGAGAGCAAGACCATATATAAGAATAGGCACAGTCAGTTCTACTGTCACTAACCAGAATACCTTTCCTTTTCCTTTCTAGATTTGAAATCACCAGGATATATTAAAAATACAGAAATTTTCAGTGTATATCTATGAACATCTCCATGGGAGGGATATGAAATCCATTTAAGCAGGAATGTGAGAGCCTATGAAACCAACATATGAGAGTTCTAAGAAAGAGTAGAGGTTTTAGAAACCACAAACATGGATCCAAATGCTGGACTTACTTATCCCTAGCTTTGTGACCTCAGGTAAGTTACCAGACTTCTCTGTTTTTTTCATTTTTTTTTTCCTGTGGAGTAAAAACAGTTCCCTCAATGAACTGTCATGAAGATACAATGAGGTACAGCCATTTTCACAGTGAGATAGTTTTCGTAGTGCATGGCTCCTGGCAGGCATAGAGTCACAAGACATGACAACTTCAAAAGGTAGTCTAGGACCCCTGCTTTTACCTTCTTTTACAGACAGCTGTAGAACTGGAATTACATTCCTGAAAACTATTCCTCTTGGGGCTTACACTAATAAATATTGCCTAGTAAGGGGTGATAATGGATCTCTCCCCACTACCCCAGTGATTCTTAAACTCTTTTGAGTTGTAAGTTTATAAATCCTTTCCTAACAAAAATACACAAATTTTGTCCATAATTTACAGTACCCATGGATTCTGAGAAACCCTCCATGGAGCTTGAAAGGGAGCTTACATACCCCTGCAGGGGAGAGACACTAGTGACAAACAAGTCACTCCTCTTTTCTGCTTTCTGAAGGAAATGTATTCCCTCTCTCTCTCTCTCTCTCTCTCTCTCACTTTTTAATGTTTTAAAGTTTTATCTTCAGGGTAAACACTTCAGTGAGGGCAGAGGACCTGGACCACTTTGATCTCTATCTCGGGGGCATCTGCCTTTCCCTGTCCAGCAGCTCCCTTAGCTGGCTGTGTGGTAGTATCGGAGGCTGGCATCTTCCCCTTAAAGCACTGGCAATCTGCTCAGATGCATGGCAAGCTTTGATAGCCCTTTAACCTGTGTTATTGCATGTGTCCCACACCAGAGGTGATTAATCCTAGTCACCAGAATGTGGGAAGATGGTGGAGCTGCAGGACTTTACTTGACATATTGTGAGATGGGATGACAATTGCCCAGGCCACCTATTCCACTGGAGAACAATGTGTTAATTTAGTTGGAAGTTTCTCATAAACAGAATCTTGTATAACCAAATGCTAATCTAATGAACAGCACTGGAAAAATTTTCACTTACTTCCATCCTTCAGGCCAGTATTAAAGCTATAAATTTTGTTTCACAACTGTGAGACCTTTCACAGTTCTTTTATTTTTCTAATTCCAGCGGATTCCGTTTCAACTCTCCATTAGCCAATTGGTGAAAAGAATCTTGTTTTCAAAGACATCTCTCACTGAATTAGGTTGTAGAAAATCCCCAGGAGCTTATATGTCCCAAAATATTGGAGATAGTCCTGACTTATGGCTATTGTGACCACTGTAGATATTTACATGTTCCATTCAATGGCAGGATGGTTACTGGGTCTGTACTCAGGGCTTCTGTGGTCCTGGGGCTTAGTGTTTCCAGTATAATTATAAACTTCTTTTTTTTATTTTATCTTTTCTTAATGTTTATTTTTGAGAGAGAGAGACAGAGACAGACACAGATAGAGAGCTTGAGTGGGCGAAGGGGCAGAAAGGGAGAGGGAGACACAGAATCTGAAGCAGGCCCCAGGCTCTTCTGAGCTCTTAGCACAGAGCCCCACACAGGGCTCAAACCCATGAACCTCGAGATCGTGACCTGAGACAAAGTCAGACACTTAACCGACTGAGCCACCCAGGGGCCCCAACAGTGTTGGTCTCTTTTTCCAGAGGTAGAGGCAGAGTGTACAGGGGGGAAAAATGCTTTCTGGGTTCCCAGTCTAACTACAGTAGCAAGCAAACCAAAACGAGACCCTGATTCAATTATTTCAATAAATCACACATATATGTAGCAGCTTTTTATGTCACCTTATCAGGATGACTATTGACCGAATGGCAAGTGACCGTTCCCTTTTTCTAAGGACTTAACACGATTATCTTGGAGCTGTTTGTACCACTGCTGGGGCTGAGGACATGAGAGTCTGTGATTATCAAGGGCCCGAGGAATTTTTTTTTTTTTTCTGGAAAAGTTATGAGTGTTGCATCCACACGACTCCTGAAACAGAATGCTACAGGCACCAGTGACAGTCACAATAAAGTTTATTGCAATGAGAGGCAAGGCCAACTGATCAGAATGGACACTCTTGACTAGAGTGCAGTCTCAAACAGCTGGGGTACAGAGTTTTTATATCCCACCACATCGTCTTATCATCACCTGGGAACAAAACAAAGAAATAGTTCCCAGATGGGGGTGGGAACAGTTCAGACACGCCCTTGCCCCAATCCAATCAAACACTAATCCAGTTGATTTTCCTTGAACTTTTGTTCCCTTGATTGATAGGACAAGGCTGTTATCTCTTAATCTACAGTGTTAAAACAAAGCTGTTATTTCTTAAGGCTACAGGTTAGCCCTACACTACAATTTAACCCTTACAATAGGGTGCTCACAATCACCTTGTATTTGATAGATTTCATTATTTTAGTTGCATTATATATTTGTTTAAACTGCAAGAAGAGGCTATTCTTTCTATCCCTAATGTGCCCTCATGCCATATGATTATTTATAATAACATTTTTTAATGGTTTATACTTGCTTTTTATTTTTATTTTTGAATGTGGGCCACTGACACATATAACATACTTTACTGTTAAATAAGTGCTCTTTAGAAATGACAAGTCACTAATGTACTCAGCAAAATATAGTGTTACAGCAGGGATTATGACTGCTGTGATTATTGTAGTTTCTTACATTATATGTAATATTTCTTTTAACTTTCCATCTGACAGCTGAGCAAAATAGGAGAGAATGAGTGATGTTCATTGGATCTCAAGCAGAAACTGTACATTTAGTGGATTGAAAATTAGAAGCCAACAGGCCTTGGTTTTAATGAAAGTTTTACTTGACAATAGCCCATATCTCAGTCCTTCCAACCTGGGAAGATTGATAGCATAGCAACTCTGAAATGCCATAAGGGCACAATTGAAATATCGATGGCTCTCCTCACCTTAATGTGTCTCTTCCTATTTCCTTCTGGTTTCCACTGAGTGACCACCATGAAGGACTCTAAGAGCTAGTAGAGGAATGAGAGGGAGTTCTGTTTTTATTTCTTCATTCTCTCATTTCTTTTTTACCTCTTCATTTTTGTCCTTTGTTCACCTTATGTGAACACCTTTGTATCACCCTCTTCTTTGTTCTCCTTATGTGTCTCATAATTACACCCTCACACTTTATACCAGTATCATGCACAGATATTGTCCTAATTCCTCCACTGAAATGTTTCCAGAAGACATTTTATTTTATTTTTATACAAGAAGGCTTGGGACATGGTGGTTTCAATAAGAATGAGGGACAAGAACTAGTATTTATGGAGTATATTTGTAGACAGAGCATCTGTGTATATTAGATTTCCAGGACTGCTATAACAAATTACCACAAACTGAGGACTTAAAACAACTGATATTTATCTTCTCATAGTTCTGGGGCCCAAGTCTGAAATCAAAGTATTGGCAGGGCCTCACTCCTTCTGGAGGCTCTAGGGAAAAATCTTTCCTTGCCCCATCCAGCTTCTGGTGGCTGACAACATCACCCCAAACTCTGCCTCCATTGCTATATGGCTTTCTTTTACTGTCTCTGTGTGTCTATTATAAGGATGTTTGTTATTGGATTCAGGGCCCATCTGAAAAATTCAGGATGATCTCATCTTGAGATCCTTACATCTGCAAGATCTTTTCTTCAAATCAGGTCATATTTACATGTTCTGAGACATGGAAAAATGTTTTGGGAAGTCACTGTTCAACCCATAACAGTGTGTATTTAACATTCACAAAATCTGTTAAGTAGTAATGGAAACTCCAATTTACAGATGAGAGAAGTCCAGAGGAGGTAAGCAACTCACTAAAAAATGATGGAACCAGAATTCAAGTTAGGTCAGTATGATATCAAAGCTGAGATCTTTCACCATTGACCTTCTTTTGGCATACAGAGATGGGCACAAAACCATCCCAAATAAAAGGAGATATTAATGTCTCTAACAAATAAAAAGTATCCTCTAATCTAACACATTTTCCTTTCACTTGTATAATGGGTTTTTCCAATTCAATTTAGTATATTAAAAAGGAAAAAGAAAACCAGGTTATTAACTTACCAAAAAGTCTCTCTTAAAAGTAAAAATGGCATGAAAGTAGATATTAAATTTCTGACATAAGGCTAGGATGGGGAGGAAAAGGTAACTATGCTTCTTAGTTTTTGTACACTTTTTTTTTTTTAATTTGGATCCATGACCTCAATGTATTCTCTGCCAAATGGAATTTAGAAATCAAAGTACTTCAGCCAACCAGCTCAATTTTCCATATTAAAGGAAGACACACTGGTAATTTTCTCAGCATATAACCCAATAGTTCCAATGCCCTTCTGAACATTTCTACACGGATATCCTAGTATCACTTCAAATTCATCTCCAGCAACATTTTTCTTCCAACATTGCTGTTTCTACTTCTCCTAATTTCTGTCATCATGCTTCCATTTACCAAGCAAAGAATTTTTGACTCATTGAGTTTTGTTGCTCTTTTCTTCACAGTGTGTCTTATATGCATTCATTTGTTCCCCAAGTATTTTTTGAGTATTTTCATTTACCAGCTGGGTACATGGTTCTAAAAAGGCAGACACAAACATGCCCTGTGGAGAGCTTATAGTCTAGTAGGAAAAACAGACACTGAGCATATGATTACAAATATGATACTCAATATAAAAGGGGAAACAAAAGTTTCAATTAGGAATATGTGGCTGGAGAATCAAATCCCTCCATTCTTTCCACTCTTTCTGCCCTGCCCTTGTGATAGTCCTTATTGTAACTGCTTCTTCAGGCAGCCTCTCTGCTTTTAGTCTGGCCTCCTCTGAGCCATCTGTGGGCTATTCCCTGGTTAAACTTCTCATATCTGTGCTTATCATATGCTACTCTCCTTTCATCAATTCTCAGTAACACTTTGATGCTTACACAATCTGCTCTTTTATGTAGCATTTAGGGCTTTCCTTCTTGTGAACCCAACTCCATTCAATCCTTGATAGAGATCTTGGGGAGGCTGGAGAAGAGGCTTAGGGTCCCCCCAATATTGGGAACTTATCAATGTTCCATAACAAGCCTTATTACCCTCAAGAAACTTTTGTAAAATCTAACCTGCCCATTCATTATCTGTCCCAAGATATCGGGACTCATTCTAATGCCTATTTGTTCATACTGTTTTGCCCCACAACATGCCCTTTTTCCTCTTCTCTATTCTTCAGATTCATTCCCCACTCTGAACCCTCATTATTCCCAATAATTCCCTCATTATTTCTTTTCTCTCCCTGAGCTCAAGCAGTCACTGTCACACCTAGTTTTTAGGTGAAAGAAGCCAACTGGTTTCTATGATGTTATTTTTCTCTGCATGTATCTATGTTTTATCTCTCCCACAGAGACCACAGACTTCTTAAGAAGGTCTAAGCCTGCAGTCAGTGTTTCTTTGTCCCATTGCACCTTTCACTTAGTAGACAATCACTAGTTCATATAATCGTAGAACTGTAGAGCTGGGGCCTGAGTATAATGAGGCCCAAAGAGGTAAAGTGACCACCCAAGGATACAGCTACTTAGTGGCATGATTCAGACTAGAACCTAAATCTCTTGCTAGTGGATAATCATTTTTATTGATGAATAAATGCAATAAATTAATGAATATAAAGAGCAAAAAAAAGTTTCATTCTTTTTAAGTTGGTCCATCCAGCGCTAAACCCTTTCCAGCCAGAAGCCATCCTATTAATCTGAAGATGCTGTGGTTTCTATGGACACACAGTAACTGTGCTATTGAGTTTGAGCTCTGATGCCTATCTTGCCATCACTGCTTGCTGCAGCCGTTGACTCCTACCACCCGCCTCCTATATCCCATGCACTCGGATTTATTCTTGGCTCTAACTAGGGGTGGACAGACTTTCAAAACTTGGATTCAAAGTTGTCAGCTCCACTTCCCATGCCTGATGTTTGTGGTGTAGCACCTGCAGACACACGCACACACTCTGGGTATAAGGTAGGCTGTTGTGTGAGAAGATGAAGACAGGAAGATCATTCTGTGACATCTCTAGCCTTTGAGACAGCTGGGGCTGGTTCCAACATTTCACCAGGCTTCTGAGCTGTCAATCAGGAGCCCAGAGGTGGGACAGGGGTGCTCCAGGAAATCAAAGCAAACACAATTATTATCTATTTGCTGACAAGGACAAAAGCATTTCATTCCTTGGCTCTTCACAGAATGAAGTAGGGGGTGGGGGCTGTGAAGAAATTAAAAGTGTGAAAAATTTTAATGAGTGCAATTATTGAATCATCAGTCACACAGTCCATCTGCTTCAGAGCATCCCAGTGACAAGAGAAATTCTAAAATACTGCATTGCATTTTCACATTCATGTAATCACATAAATGTTCTTTAAGGAACAGCTAATGATATTCATACGTCACGCCCATCCTTTCTATAATTCAGCATTCTCCTTTTGTCTGTTTTATTAGTCACTAATTTCACATTCTGACACCAACTTGGTGGGAATTTGCTGTCTACTGCATGGGTAGAACCCAGCCGAGTGACATTAAATATTATGGCATGGAATATTTATTTATAAAGATAAACTAAAGCAAAATTTATCTCAAAGACTCTGTGTAGCCTGGAGTTTTAAAAGCTAAGTGAATGTAGTATCAGAGGGAAGAGAGTGGCTCATTTCAAAAGTCCTTTCCCAATGATGATTATTCTACTCAAGAGAAAGATGAAGCAATGACAACGTGTCAATGAGCAGACAGGATTTGTGGGGTATGGATCTAAAAAGATATTCTGGGCCCAAATGTAGAGGCTGCTTTAGGCAACAAGCTTTAACAATGGAAACGTGAGTAAGGTAAAAGGGCCCACAGCGACCACCCAGCTGAATGCAAATAAGCTCATTAAATAGTCATTGATGTGATAACCCACATCAAATAGCCATTGACCCTAACTGACCAATTCCAACTAGGTACAGTTCCTGAGATTACCAAAAAGTAGAAAATTCCGTATGTTCCCCTATTTCCTCACTTTGCCCTATAACTGTGGCCCCTCACCACTCCCTGGTCACAGTCTCTTCTTTGCTGTTCTGCCCACCACTCCTTTGCCTTATATTCAATACACTTCTATATCTTTTGTTCTGCCTTAGGTGAATTCTTTCACCACCTACACTGCTGGCCCCCATCTCATCAGAGTGCCCCATACCAATTTCAATTTTTTAAAGGAGTTGCCCACACCAATAAGCAATTCTCTGACACCAGCATGGTGTCCTGCAATTCAACTCAATTCTAACACTATCTACCCAGATATAGTGTCAGATTCCACAAGTTAAGGGTTCAGTCTTACCAGATGGTAACCCCCACTTCCCCAACACACACTTCAGATGCCAGTCACAAGCCCAGATTGTTACTTGTGCTTCTAACCTACTGGCTATATAAATCAGAAGTTCCCATGACTCCTTCCTTGGGTTCAATTAATTTGCTATCATGACTCAGAGAACTCAAACATTATACTAACTATATCACTGTTTACAATTCAAGAATAACCAGATGGCAAAAATGCATAGAGCAATGTATAAGTAAAGGATGAGGAGTTTCCATGTTCCCTCCAAGCAGGCCACTATCCCCAAATATCCAGGTGCTCACCAACTGAGAAGCTTTCTGAATCCAGTCCATTTGATTGTTTTATTGTTTTAATTTTTTAAATATTTATTCATTTTTGAGAGAGAGAAAGAGAATGAATGGGTGAGGGGCAGAGAGAGAGAGAGGGAGACAGAGAATACAAAGTAGGCTCCGGGCTATGAGCACAAAGCCCAACATGGGGCTGGAACCATGAGATCATGACCTGAGCTGAAATCTAATACTCAACTGACTGAGCCACCCAGGTGCCCCTATAGAGGCTTTGTTATAGGCATGGTTGACTAAATCTGTGCCCATTGATGACTGATTCAATTTCAAGCTGCTCTCCCCTCCCCAAAGGTGAGGAGGTGGGACTTCAATCCTCTAATCACATGGTTTGCTTCACTGGTGACCAACTCCCATTCTTCTAAGGGATCCAAAAGTCACCTCATTAACATAACAAAAGACACATTAGTCACTCTCTTCATTTTGAAAATTCCAAGAATTTTAGGAGTTCTGAGCCAGAAACTGTGGACAAAGACCAAATATGAGAAATATACATTTGAATGACCAAATATACATTTCCTATAAATCACAACATCACAGGCTCAAAAGCCTTTGCAAATTGGAGCAAAGGAGATGGAGAAGAGAAAGACAGATGTGAAAAAGATGGCTATAACCAAGGAATGGAGTCTGGGAGAACCAGGGAGCCACTATGGCTCATGCATCTTAAGGGTTGAATTGTGTCCCCCAGAAAGAAATGTTGAAGTCCTGATCCCTGGTACCTGTGAATGGGACCTTATTAGAAATGAGAACTTTGAAGATCTAATCATATTAAGTTAAGATTGTTAGGGTACAACCTTAATTTATTACGCCTCGTGTCCTTAAAAAGGGGGTAGGTAAATATCCCTGACACACAGGGACAACACCATGTGACAACAGAAGCTGTGATTGAAATGCTGCAGCTACAAGCCAAAGAAACTTGAAGAGTCAAGGAAGGATTTTCTCCTAGAGGCTTCTGAAGGAGCATGGCCCCACAGATACCTTAACTTCAGATTTCTAGCCTCTACAACAGCAAGACAATAACTTTCTGTTGTTTTAAGTCACCCAGTTTGTGATACTTTGGGTGGCAGCCCTAGGAAACTAACACAAGGCATAATGATATTTGCTGTGATTTAGATCTCTGCATATCACACATTTATCAAGCACTTGCCAGTCTATGCCCTACATTAGCTTTAGTATTGCAAAGCTGGTTAAGGAATCATGATGCTTTCATTTTGCTCTAAAAGTTAAAGCACACTGGTGTCATTTCTTTTTTTTTTTTTTTTAAGTTTATTTCTCTATTTTGAGAGAGAGAGAGAGAGACAGAAAGAGAGAGCGTGCACACATGTGCAAGCAAGGGAGGGGCAGAGAGAGAGAGAGAGAGGAGAGAGAGAATCCCAAGCAGGTTCCTCACTGTCAGCACAGAGCCCAACATGGGGCTCCATCTCAGGAACTGTGAGATCATGACCTGTGCCAAAATCAAGTCAGATGCTCAACCCACTGAGCCACCCAAGTGCCCCCACACTGGTGTCACTGCTATCAGCCTGCCCAGGCACATGAGTATTTTCTATTTCTTTGTCGATCACTACATTGCTGTTCAGGAAAATTTACTGGTCTCTAGCCTGATAGCATTATCTGGAAACTCCTATCCAATTGAAATGATAGGTGTGATAAGTCTTAGGGAAAAAAAAAAAAAAAAGCACCAACAGGACAGAACAGGAGGGTATCTAGCTGTTTACTGGAGGTCACAGAGGAAGTTTGCAGCTAAAAGTGAGTACACTCTGTCTGCTTAGTTCCAGAGCTTTTCTTGACCCACATGGCTACTGAGAGGTGGGAACCAGGCTGTCTGGGTCCTTATTCCAGCACCTCCAGCACTTAACTGATGTATAACTTTAGGCAATTTATGTAATCTTTTGTGTCTTTTTTTTTATCTGCATTTACTTCATAGATTTGTTTTAAAAAAGTTAAATAGTCCATACAGATTGCTTAGAATAGTTCCTAGTCCATAGTAAGGGCTCCATAAATGTTAACTTTTGTTGTATATCTAAGCATCACTGAAAAGTTAGACATAGATTTCTGTATCAGAGTTAAAAGCAAAGTAATTTTGTAGGAAAAAATTCTTTTCCGGCACTAAGAGTCTTTTTTTTTTTTTTTTGGTATGCTAATGCATCTTTCTAATATCAAACTGTTATGGGATGGGTCAGGAACACAAAACTACTTGCAAGGTAAAGATTATTGTGGTTTATATACACAATGGAATACTACTTGGCAATGAGAAAGAATGAAATATGGCCTTTTATAGCAATGTGAGTGGAACTGGAGAGTGTTATGCTAAGTGAAATAAGTCATACAGAGAAAGACAGATACAATGTGTTTTCACTCTTATGTGGATCCCAAGAAACTTAACAGAAGACCATGGGGGAGGGGAAGGAAAAAAAAAGAGAGGGAGGGAGCCAAACCATAAGAGACTCTTAAAAACTGAGAATAAACTGAAGGTTGATGAAGGGTGGGAGGGAGGGGAAAGTGGGTGATGGGCATTGAGGAAGGCACCTGTTGGGATGAGCACTGGGTGTTGCATGGAAACCAATTTGACAATAAATTTTATATTAAAAAAAAGATTATGTGTTATTCATTGAAAGACTTTTGTAGCAGTTAGCAATCTAGGAGATTCTGGAAAGACAGAAAAAGGGATGAGGTAAGAAAACAAATAAGATTAATGGAGAAGTGTATGTGTGGGTATGTATACTGTATGTGTGTGAATGTGAGTTTAGGGGGTGAGAGTGAGGAGACATACTATATCATAGAGAAATGGATACATTTTTACTGTTTCCTCTACATGTCTTGGAACTCATCTGATTCCATTTCCTGTCTGTACAGCAATGACCAGAAAAACAATTGGTTATGACTACTTTTTAAAATCATGCTATTATTTGCATAGAGTGAATTGTACAAATCTTAAATGTTTAGCTCAAAGACTAAAGATTTTTTACATATATATATACATACATATATGTATGTATATATATATGTAAAAAATCTTTAGTCTTTGAGCTAAATATATATATACACACATATATATGTATATGTATATACATATATATATGTATATGTATATACATATATATATGTATATACATATATATATATATATATATATAAAAACTCATGGCCCAGATATATATATTATATATATATAATATCTGGGCCACTAGTTTCCAGATCAAGATAAATAACATTTCTATCATTCCATAAATTCCCTCATGCTCTTTTTTAGTCAACAGCACCTTTCAGGAGGATGTCTAAACATATAATTAGCATTTATAAATTAAATTGTAAAAAATGTTCTCCTTGAGTCTGGCTTCTTTTAGTTACCTAAACATTAGATAAATGTTTTTGAGATTTATCCATGTGTTATGTTTTTATATACTTCATTTCTGTTTAACAACAAGTCGTAATCCATTGTAAGAATACCCTACATTTTTCTTATCCATTCTCCTGTTCATGAACATTTGGGTTGTTTCCTGTTTTCATAGCTCCAAACCAAATAAATGGAATGAATTTAGTGGTCTTCAATCTTTGTTTAAATCAATAAAACTATTTTTTCTATTAAAATATTATGTGGAAGTCCAACACATAAAATACATAAAAGTAAACCTATTCTACATGAGAGGATGGGACTTGAAGAGTCAGACTTCTACATCAGCTTCTTCCCCATCCTTTTGTCACCACCAATCTGGTTTCCTTTAAAGTATTCCTCAAAAGAATAGGGTTCCATGGAGTAATTAAATAAAAAGACAAAAAAGAACACTGCAAAACCACTTGTTTAACCAGTAATGTATCCACTATATCCATTTAGGGCCAAAACTTCATAAGTAGCTATGACACACATTATTTTTAAAAGTCAACAACTTTTTAACCCGTTGTTGTCTGGAAGAAGTGATCCCAATTACAGATGAGGATGCTGGAATAGATAAAAGTCTCAACTAAGGTGACATAGCTAGCAAATGCAGGCAGAGACTCAAGGCTTGAACCAGGCTCCTGGCTCAAGTCCCGTGACCTCCTCTCTGCTCATATTTGCTGCCTGTTTGGAACATCCAAATGGTTCCTATCATGCTAAAATGCTTAAATTTTTGTCATCTTTGTTTGTTGTTTGACTTTAACTTAGCAAGCATTCAGAAAGCATTTATTCAGTGCCTACTATTTACAAGATACTCTATGAGAATATCAAGACATCTGTGAATACAAACTTGACTATTAGAGTTTCCTTGTTTGTTAGTTTCAAATTTAATCATGTCAGACTCTTATGAATAACATTCCAATTACAATATTGCATTCCAATTCATATTGGCGTGTCATAAATTTTCATTTTTCTATTAAATGATGGAAACAATGGTGTTCACACCTTCCATCCTACCTCCCCACCATCCAGTCTTAAAACATAATGTGGAATAATTTAGCACATAATTAGTGATTTGCACATAAAAACATATTTGCCTCTTCTATTAAAAAAATACTTGTAAGTATAAAAACCATAAAAATATTTAAAAATGTATTTCTATATAAAATTTCCCTATCCTTTCTGGACCATGAGTTTAAATAACTGCTCCACATAGGCATTTGTGCAAGCATGGAGATCAGAGGTCTGAAGTTTTGAGACTGAATCTCAGAATCTTTTGTCTTAACTTATAATGAGAATTGGCACTTAGTTACAATCTTTTGTTCATTGCTGAAATAATTCTGACATTTTTCAAATGCTCTAATTTTGTGGAAAGAACACACATCAAAGACTCACTCAAGATTGTCATCACCCTGTGTAAAGATATCTGGCTCCCAGCTGGTGGTCAGTGAACACTTGAGCTTCTTTTTCTTCCCCCCATTACTTTTGGTATTTGTCTTGACCTGGGGGGCAGCTTTCTTGAATGAGTCTAACAACATGCAAACATCTCCAGGTGTTTATGAACACATTCCCCAAGGTCATGTTTCAAGATAGATTAGAATCAGTTTGGTGCTTTTCTCTTTCTCCTGGCTTTGCAGTGAGACTCAGGAAGTGGCTCAGTATAGGAAATATTTGAGAATAAGTTAGTTAAAAAGTTTTATGCCTTTAAGAAGAATAGGAAAAAGACTAATATACGTGAAGAAGAGAATGCAAGAGTCTCCTGGGTTATGGATGGCAATAGAACCAGTGCTGTAAATGAGCCCTGAAATCTAAATTGGTTTAGAAATAGAAGAAATGGCGGTATTCAGTGCTGTTTTACAATAAGTGCCACCACTTAGAGTGCTCTAGTTTGGCTTTTTATGTATTTATGTGAGTACACTGAGTGTCCATTTGGATCTTTTAATCTATCCAGTTACATGCTTGGGCGTGTTCTCTGCATAATATCCTTCCTCCTAGGCCTCTGGAAATGCATGAACAAATACTGACTTGTGGAATAGAAAATTTTTGCTGATTAGAGAGCAAAGCAAGAATGTTAAACCCAGCAGGTGATTTCCATTTGCCTGTCATGGAAGGGCTGAGTATATACTTTGGAGTGTATGGGCCTTGCTTGGTGGCAGAGGCTTGACCTGCTGAACTCTCACTAAAGAAATCACAAAGCCCTATCTTAAATTCTGCATCTTAAATTCAGAAGTCTTGCAATACTATAATGACCAACATCTGTCTTTTGATGTGGGCACCACATTCTCACACACATCTATGCAGGCTCCTGGAATGCATCCAAAAACAAATGCTACCACTGAAGAGAATTTCAGGAGAAATTTTAGGCAGAGAGAAACACAGGCAACTTTTAATACCATCTCAATTTTCATCTAAGAAATCTCTAGAATGAGTAATGTGATACCAGAAGTAGACTAGTTGAGAACGTTTATTTGGGAGCCAGTCCACTGCAGACAGGTCTATCTCTTGGCTCTGCTGTTAACTAGATATAAAAACCACTTGGCCTCAGGTGAATCACCTAATTATTCAATGCTTTAAATTTTTATCTGAAAAATAGGGACAATAATAATGGTGGCCACTGTATATTTTTCATATATTAACTTATTGAATATATGAAAAATACATAATAAACTCAATATGAATATTATATGCCCTTGTTTTTAATGGAATGAAATAACTTATCCTAGTCATTATTGAGGACTTTTTATTGTATCTTTGTTTTTCTTTTATTAGAAAATAAAAAGGGGTGTCTGGGTGGCTCAGTTAAGTGTCTGACTCTGGATTTTGACTCAGGTCATGACCTCAAGGTTTTTGAGATAGAGCCCTTCTTCAGGCTCAGTGCAGAGCATGGAGCCTGTTTGGGATTCACTCTCACTCTCCTTCCCTCTGCCCCTACCCCACTTGTGTGTGTACTCTCTCTCTAGAAATAAACTTTAAAAAAATCAAAAGAAGGGAATGAAATGTGTCTTCAGTTTCTTTCTAAGAATGTAAGACAAACTACAAACCTTACCAGTAGTAGTGGAATCTACCTGGAAGCTATGTGTTTACTTGGAACAGTCAGCCATAATTACAGCCTTACCATAGAGTGAAGTAAACTTAAAATAATGATACTTCAGTCCAAGTGTATGTTTATGCTTTTTTTCTGGTATTGATATCTTCCATGGCATTTTTCTTTTAGTGGGCAGTATCCATGGACAACTTTTACTACCTACTGTGAATGTAGAGATCCCATCTGTCCTATTCATCTTTCTGTCTCCATAATGAGCATAACACACAGGAGCAACATCATAAATATTTTTGATTGAATAAGCATATTAATATTTCTTCTGTGCCCTCCCCACTTAAAAAGTGCTACTCTATTCATTCACTTACACACACACACACACATACACTCACACTTGGCTCTTCCTCTAAGAGCCTATCACTCCAATTTTTATTTACTCCTGAAAGCTTTACTCCTGAAAGCTTAACTCAGAAACTTTGGAAGCAAAGTGCCTTCATCATTTTTCTAACTAAATGTGCTATATCCATGAGCTCCCATGTGCTTTTTCTGTGCCATTCTTAATATACTTATAATTTCCCACCTTCATTACAATTATTCATGGAAATAGAATGTATCCAAAAATGGACCCATGAGGTTATGTACTGATTTGTATCTTATACAGTGACTATCACTCAAGATATAATTATTTAAAAATTGAACAAGTGAATGTGTTTCTATATACATTTCAGACCACTTCAAGCTTCAATCCAAACTAAGCAGGTATATATATTTAGAATTGAATGAGTTCCCCAACTCCTAATTCCTTAATTTGGCCGAAAACAGGCCCTATTCCATCTGAACTCACTCTGAGGGGTAGCTTGTTAAGCTGCTGACTTGAACATTTAGTTTTCCCCACCTTGTGAATACTTGGGTATTATTAAATTTACCAGGATATTAAGAATGGTCTGTAAAAATACTTTTCACAATACATTTCCTGAGGAAGTCAGGCAGTTTAACTATTTAGCAGTCATTGTCATTCTTTCAATTGTGGCTCTACTCATGGCCCTGTTTTGAACTTACCTTGGACTATAAGAATAGATAGCTCTCCCTATTGGATTTCTGCTAGCATATTCTCCAAATATGTTTCATCAGCAAATAGCACTAATGCTGGATGGGGATCAGAGGATCTGTGAATTTGCCCACAAACTGAGTGGCCACACTTAATCAGCAACACCTGTTGAGTTTAGGAACACCTCATCAAATAACAGGACTGTTCTGTCCCTGCCAGCATGCTGAGCCTATTGGCAGCACTGCTAAAGAGACTGACTAAGATATCTTCTGCAAGCATTAAATTTGATCAAGTCATTTCTAATTCTTGTTGGAAGCAGGCAGGGTATAAATTATATATAAACTGATTAATGCAATCAGATTAACTTAGCAAGTTATGGATTATAGCAATGCATTTTTAAAAGTCATTTAAGGAAAACAACTAGATTTAATGGAAGGGGCTATATAATAGGAACATAAATCAAGTCTTGACTATGTCATCAACTAGTTGACTAATTCAGCCAAATTATTCCCCTCTTTGACCTCAATGTTCCCGTCTATAAAATGCAGATAGAAAAAATAATTCTCACTTATATCTGACTGAATGGCAGGTGCCCTCAGAGGTGGCGTCCCCTTCATCCCTTTCAAAGAGGTGGCATTATTGTGTTACTGATGAAGAAGTTGAAGCTCAGAGAGGTCCTATTGCATGCTGGACAGGAGCTACCATGGAGTGGAGATAAGATTTTAACCTGGGTTTTTAACCCCCAGGTCATCACCTCTCACTCTTCCACCATGAATCAGATATTATCTACCTTGATGACCTAGAGCCACAAAGATGAAATGTGGTAGTGGAAGAGAGAATACTTTATAGACTGCAGTGTTACTATGACTGAGGTCTGACAATGTTATTTATAAATAATCAATTACCTATTAGGCCAAAAACACTAAATGCCAAAAACACAAACAAACAAACAAACAAAACCTAAAATACAAACCTTAGATTTTCTCACTAATCTTTTATTCATATTTTTGTCTTCCATTTGAGGAAGTTGTTGTCAGTCTTCAGCATACAGTGGAGTCTCTGCATCCTTTTCTTTCTAACAACATTACACCCTTCTATATCAGTTTCCTATTGCTGATATAGCAAATTAAGCAACAAGCTAGTTGCTTAAGATAACACAAACTTTTTATTTTCCAGTTCTGGAGGTCATAAGTCCAAAATAGTTCTCACTTGACTAAAATCAAGGTGTTGGCCTGTTCATGCTTTTTTCTGGAGACCCTAGGGGAGAAACTTTCAAGCTTCTAGAAGCTGCCCACATTCTGATCTGTGGCCTTTTCCTTCAGTTTCAAAGTCAACAATGGCTGATTGAGTCTTGGTCACATCTTATCATTCTGACACTGACTCTTTTGCCTCCCTCTTCCACATTTAAGGACCCTTGTGAGTATACTGGGGCCATTCAGATAATATAGGATAATATTCTTATTTTATTATTTTTTTCAATCCAAGAAAACTTTATTTCTTGAACACAAGAATTCCAGTGTGGCTGCTCCTTCCTTGTGATTATTGAGGGACCCATACTCTTTCTATCTCATGGCTTTGCCCTCTTCAAGGCCTTAAAGATCACTTTCTATTCAGCTAGAGGATGAGGAATAAGACAGAGGATCTTTTGGAGAAGTGGTTATGGACCAGCCTGGAAGAAACATGCATCTCTTCAACCCATTGGTCATGACTCAGTCACATGTTAACTGTTAACTGCAAGGGAGGCTGGGGAATGTAGTCTAGACATGTGCCCACAAGAAAAAGGAAATATTTTTTTGTGTACTCCATACACTTCTGTGTATGCCAGGGTAAATGAAGTGAAGAAGTGAGTCATGTATTTAACTGGGGAAAGAGCATTAGGGAATGGGAACAGCAAGGTGGATAGAGTGGAGTGAGGAGAAAGTGAGGAGAGTGGTACAAAGTGAGGACAGAAAAGTAATGGGGGCCAGGCCATTGGGTCATTATCAGGACTTGGTTGCACTGTGAATGACAGGTGATAATATCCTTATTTTAAAGTCAACTGATTAGCAACCTTAATTCTCTTTGTCATGTAATATAACCTATTCACAGGTTCTAGGGATTAAGAAGCAAACCTCTTTGGGGGGTCATTATTCTCCCTATCACTGCTCTCCAAGGGAAAAGACTGCATCTTAAACTTCTTTGATCAACTCTAGAGGTGTAACCACTTCACCAGGTATGGCAAATAATATAGGACATTGCAGAAGAGCATTTTGGTTAAGAGTGTAGCACCTGGGGCTATATGCCTGGGTTCAAGTCCCAGCTCTGGTACTTTCTAACAGTGTGACCTTGAGCCAATTACTTCTCTATGCCTCTATTTCCTCATGTGTAAATGAGGATAATGAGAGTAATAAGAGCAAATGCTTACATAGCACTTACTGTGTATCAGGCACTGTTCTAAATCCTTTTACATGTATTTACCCTTTAGTGATCAAAACAATACTCTCAGTTTCTATCATTATCCAATGTGAAAATCAAGGATCTGAGATGTTCAGTAACTTGTCCAAAGTCACATAGCTAATAAGAGGCAGAGTCAGAACTTTACCCAAGCAAAACTTCTTCCTAACCATCATACCAAACGTGCAGGTATTGCAAGGATTAAATGAGTTAATATTTGTGTCGTGTTTAGAAATGTGTCTGGAATATTCTAAAATTTTAAATGTTTACTATTATTATTATAGGTATTATTCTACTTTAAAAATTCTGCTGAATAGATACACTTGAAAAGAAAACATTAGTGTTATATTATGTATCATTTACCCCTTCTCCACATGCATGCAAATACAATCTTGTCTGACTTTTCCACATCAATCCTAACCTTCTAATCCAAATCTCCAAGCCACAGCTAATTTGGGAATACCTTCCCTGAGTACAAAACTTTTTCAGGAAACTATTAATGCTAATAAACTGCTTCCCCTATCTCAGTCATTAGCCTGTCTTCAGCTCTGCATGAATTCCCACCTCCAAGTCAATGTCCTATTCACTCAACATAGCCTATCCCCAAACCCTAAAAAGCCCACACACTGCTAAAGGCTTTCTACATGACAGATCCCTCCTCTGGCCTAAGTAGCATTTGTTTTATTCTCTCCTCATCTTGATAAACTTCTCAAACACTATCATAAACAGAGCATTGAACTCACACTCCCAAGACTTTGTTGAAGGGCTGGCTATACACCTTGATTTGAGTATTTACATCCTCAATTTTAAAATAAGGATACACTTACAGATAGAGGATAGAGATATATTTAAGGATCAAATGAGATAATGCATATGAAACTGATGTGTAAAAGTGAAATATTTTTCATCTTTGGGTAACAGTATTAACTCACACCACACACACACACACACCTGTGAACAGATACTGACTATGGCTGTACCTAATCAAAGTGAACTAGAGTTTTGGTATAATCTTAAAAACATACTGCATAAAATTAGCAATTATGCCTCTATTATCACCCTCTTTTCTTTCATGCTCCAATGTAAAGAGACAGAGTTAGAATATATATCTGGATCATGAGTTAATCTCTCTGAGCCTCATTCCCTGAACCTTAATAATTATACCTTCTAGAGGAGTCATGTAGACTAAGTCAGAAAATGTATAAAAGTGGTCAGTTGCCAAGATTAGAACTTAGTTAAGTGTGTACTAAAACATTAGGTGCCATTTTTATTATACTCATCATCATTTATATCATGAAGATGCAAGGATAAAGGAAAGAGTTTCCCTGGATGGGAGCCCAAATTCCATTGTATTTGCACATCTTTGTCATGGGCCACTTTCAGCTTCAGGCCAGCTTGGGATTTCTTTGGTTTATTTTTAATTGGGGGTCTGAGCCTATAGACAAGGCTAACAAAGATGAAATTTGCATTGTTTTCATCAAGTTAAAGTTTATCAAGCACTTCAGAATTCTACATGTGGGAAGCAGCTTTCAATAAATTCTCTCTAATTCATCAGCTCATTCAAGACTCAGCTAGGTTCTCCTTACCTTGAAGCCAACTTTTGTTCAGGAACAAGTCTGAGATATGCACAATAAGGGAGAACACACACACACACACACACACACACACACACACACACGCAAACTTAATAAATAAATGTTGAAAGAACTTAGGACACTCTAGTGCTAAGATATAAATGAAAGTTTAGACCTGGCTCCTGACTTTTTGGAGTTTATGGTATAGAATTTTCATTCATTCATTCATTTGTTTTTCATATGCATTTAGTCAGCTCTTGGAACTTAGTGAGGCCCTTAGGGAAAAAGCAAAAATATTTAGGATAGAGCACTTGCCTATCAGGAGCTCACAGCTCAGTTGCCATATGAACTGACAATGATGAAATC
Organism: Felis catus; assembly: GCF_018350175.1. NCBI lineage: Eukaryota > Metazoa > Chordata > Mammalia > Carnivora > Felidae > Felis > Felis catus. The sequence continues at coordinate 33,518,013 of NC_058380.1, read as the reverse complement.
AGACTGAATAACATTTGTTTATTTAATAGAATAAGATGTTACATTAAGAAGGCACAGCCCCATCAAAGTTCTTAATAGATTTCTCTATGAGAGAATTTGTTTATCTATTTCTTCATTCAGTGATGAAACAGATAGATATGTATTAGATACTTACTCTATGCTGGCATTGTGCTGCTGGTCTTTGGTGGTACAAGGCAAGCCCAAACAGACCAGATACACTTCCTGCTTTTATGGAGCAAGCATCTAATGAGAGGAAATCAATGGTAATAAAATTTACACTCAATTACAACTGAGATTTGAAGAGTGAGTAAGAAGAGAGGAGGAAAGTACATGCAGGACTGAGAGAATAGAATATTCAAACATCCAGGAAAAGAGGAAGCTTAATGAATGAAATGGGAATGTGTTAGGATATAAGGCTGAAGAGACACCATCTAGGAATTTGTTGGCCACATTGAAGAGTTTGCTTTTAAACTTAAGGTCACACTGAGGGATGTAAAACAGTGTGGGACCATGACTAGATTGGAATTTTTGAAAATATCATGTTGACTGCAGTGAAGAGAAGGAATTGGAGTAGGACCAGATAGGAATCCAGAGAACATTAGGTAATATTGGAGAGATCTAGACAAGGGATGGTGATAATTTGGACTAGGGAGGTAGTAATGGAAATGGAAACCAGTTGATGGGGTTAAGAGATATCAGAGAGATAAAGTCGATAGGATTTGGTAATGGACTAGGAGTTTGTATGAGAAGTGAGATAAATGTTGATCAATTTTATTGTTTACTTCAAGTGAGACAGAATTTTGTTTTTAATGCCCTTAGTCACTCCTTTCTATTCTTTGTTCCTCCTCAGTGGCAATTTTTCCTTTAGTTTCTAACTTCTGGAATTCTTCAGTTTCCTCAAACACACAGACCAACAGACAGACAGGCACACACACACACACACATATTTAAACATTTTCTCAGAATTTAAAAGTCTTTTATACTCACTTGTAAAATACTATGATAAGGGTTAATGCTTTTCTTCCCCTAATGTTATTTGCTTTTCAAAGAGGAATCAGTCTTTTGGTGTGGGTGCATATTATGAGGTTCCTGAAGTTATTCCATTCCTAGATCAGTGGTTTTAAACCAAGGACAATTCTTCCATCCAGGGAATATTTAGCAATATCTAGGCACAGTTTTGACTGCCAAAACTACAGTGGGGTGGCCACTGGCATCTAGGCAATAGAGCAAGGGATGCTGTTAAATATTCTACAAGGCACAGGACAACCTCTCTCAACAAAGAATTATCTGAACCAAAATGTCAATAGTGTCAGGGTTGGGAAATCTTGCCCTACATGTTAACAACTCATAAAATTGGCAAAACTAAAGCAATGCAGTGGGAGCTACCTCTAACCTCGTATTTATTCTTGCTGTATTAAAAAACAAAACAAAGCAAAACAAAAAAGAAAAATCTGGAACTGGAAATTTGGCATGTCAAGATGCTACTCTTAACTTTTCAAAACTAATCAAAGTGGAGAAGGGTTGGGGAGAGGAGTCAGTAATTACAGCACTTCTGAATTGGAAACAAGAGCAAAGCCAGCCACAGAAAAATATAGTTTAGTGCCTAATCAACTAGCTGATTGAATTTTCCATGAGATTAGGTCAGAGGCCCAGATGGATTACAGTGGTGATCTTGGGCACAGGCTTGAAAAACTATCAGTCATATATGAAGCTGGGGTGGTGGGGAGATTTCAAGTATTTAAAAACTTTTGTAATTAATTCAATAAATTATAATAATAGGGGCAAGGTATGAAACTCCTTAATACAATGAACTCCAAGGAAAAACTGGCAGATAATTCCCACCTCATCCTGTTGTGCTTGTGGATTGCAGCACATATGGTCCTGCACCAGGGGTTGTAGAACAGTGAAAGATTCTAACACCATATGTGTGGAAATCCTGTACCTCACAGAGAGTGAAGGAGCAAGAAAAGCTTGTCCTTGAATCCTGGACCTTTATGACCATTTTCTTCCTGGCTTAATATCAGATTTTGTCCTTTCCATATGGTATTTTTAAAATACTGTATTTCATCTTTAATGTAGTTTGGGGGGATTGAAATTGCTTATTTCCAATACTAATTTCCATTCCTGTGAATACAGAGTAAGTAGGTTTGCTTCTTTTTCAATAAAACAAAAAGAAAACAATTATGAAAACTACACAGCATGAATACTGTTTAGTTTTCCAAGGAAAGGTCTGTAGTGTGTCAAATATAGACACCCATATGCCTATGGATATCTTTAAAATTACGTATTCAGATTTCTGCAGGTTTGTTGGAAGGAAATGCACTCTTTAAATGCCCTAAGATTCCATTATTTATCTAACATTTTAGGACCTGTACATTTGGAGGGGGCAATTCTCTATTATTAGAAAACTTTATTCTTACTTTTTACATTGAACTGAAATAATTAAGGATACTATAAAATGAAGAGACTCAGATAGTGAACTTTCTAGAAGATATGAGAGAGTCATTTTCAGAGATTTTTCTATCACACCGTCCTAAAGTAAAAGAAAAGCGGACTGAAGAATGAAAGTGATTGCTCATTGAAAGCCCTTCTTTTCCAACACTCTTACTCTATTGGCCCTTCCTTTTCAGCTGTATGAGCCCCAATATCACACAATAGTTGACTATAAATGCCCTATAAAGTCATGGTCTTTAACTTAAGACCTTTGGCAGTTTCTTCTTCTATTCCCTTTACTTGCTTTACTCCCTTTTTAGTGGTTGCCTCAAAGCACACTAATTTCTATCCCATTCACATTCTGATGATGATCTCAGCTCCTATTACTTTGAAGAATGGAGACTACCAACATACTGGTTTTCATTTTTGGGCTTCCCTATATACACACATACTTACTTTTGTATTCTAGCTCTCTCTTTCCTCAAGCCATAGATAAGTGGATGGCAGTTCAGGGCCAGGCCTTGGAACTGATTCATTCCCATCTCCTCTGGAACCTACTGTGCTCCATCAGTGATTTCTCCATCCTACAACATTTGCTTATGCATCAATCTGGCATTTTTTCCCACAGCCTATAAACATGCTCAGATCTCTCCCATACTAAAAATTGCAATTTTCCCTTTAACCCAGGTACTCCTTTCTCCTTCACTTCTCATCAGAGATTTTGTTGGAGGACTGCCATGGTTGCCATTCCCTCTCTTCCCACTCAACTCATAGCAGTCTGGTTTTTCTTCCCAGCACTTCACTGCAGCTGCATTTGCCGAAGATGCTGGTGGCCCCTTTGTTACTAAATACCACAGACCTATACAAGTGGGTATCTTTTTTAAACTCTCTGATGCATTGGCATTATTGAATCCTTGTTACCTTTAGTTCCTTCTTTTGCCTTGGCTTCTCTGATACTTGATGCTCCTTGTCCCCTTCTACCTCTCTGACTATTCCTCTTGGTGAGCCACACACCACCACCTACCCACCCCACCCCCCAGCCTTGATCTAATGATATTTTTCTCTGCAGGCTCTATTTAGTCTTTAGTACTTGTAGAACACGACTATGCTGATGAGTCCCACAATTTTGTCTCAGGTTCACATAACCTCCTTTGAACTTCAGACTCACCAAAGCTTTTGCATACCTCCTTTTGAAGTCCCACTGACTCTTCAAACTTAGTATATCCAAATCTGAATTCATTATATGCGTCAAGACTTTATCCTCCCTCTATATCTTCTACAAACTTGCTGTTTCCTTGTATTCTGATCTCAAATAATGAGTCTAAATATACTTGAACATCCAACTCAGGTAGCTGGAAGTAAATTTAGATACTCCCTTCCCTCTCTACACATCTAATCATTTAGTTCTGCTTACCATACCTTGCAAATATTTTTTGAATGTAACCCCTAATACTATAGCCATTCCCAGAGTTCCCACATTAGTCATGGCTCTTGGGGACTACTATAACGTTTCTAAAACTGGCTTCTCTGCCCCCAGTTTTGCCTTCATAAATCCACTCTCCATACTGCAACCAAAGAAATTGACGGAATAAAGTCAAATCTTCTGTGCCACACAAGGTCTGCCATGACTAGGCTCCCGCAGATTTCCTCAGAGTTTTTCCCCACCATTTTCCAATTTATAGTTAACGGTCTGGTAATAATTGCCTGCTTGTCGATCTCTACACACATGTTGTATTTCATACCTCTGCACCTGTTCCTTCTTTAAGGATCACCCTTCCCACCTTCCTCTTTTACCTAACTCAAACACATCTTTCAGACTCAGGTCTTGTGATGGTTTATGTTATGTGCCAACTTAGCTAGGCCATAGTAATCACTTATTTAGTCAAACACTATTCTAAATGTTTCTAGGAGATATTATTAGATGAGGTTAAGCTTTAAGTCAGTAAATTTTGAGTAAAACAAATTGTCCTCCCTTATGTGATGGGCCTCATCTAGTTAGTTGAAGGCCTTAATAGAAAAAAAGACTGACCTCCCTGGAGGAGGAGGGAATTCTGCCAACAGACAGCCTTTGGACTCAAACTGTAATTCTTCCCTGGGTCTGCAGATGGCTGGCTTATCCTGTAGATTTTGGACTTGCCAACCTCTGCAATTATGTGAGCCAAGTCTATAAAACAAATCTCTCTCTCTGTTTTTCTAACCATAATTTACTGATAACTCCCTTTTGGCCTAATTAATTTTCATTATTGAATTTATCAAGTCAGAAATAAACTAATTTATTTATTCATTTACATCTTTATTTTTTTCCCATTGGATTATAAACTCCATGAAGCCAAGGCCCTTATTCTCCATTGCATCCCAAGTAGATAGCACATAGTAAGTATCAAGACCCATTTTGAATGAATTCACAAAGGTTTTATGTGTTTATAACTTTATAATGCTGGTAGGAATTAACTGTAGAAATGTAATTCTTGCAATTGAATATCTTGCAGTCTACTTGGGGTGTCGAGGTTAGCAGTGATGAAATTCTCAAGGAATAAGTTGAAGCAAAATAGGTGATAAGTTGTATGATGCAGACCAGGGCTAGAGGCTTCAGTGAAAAATGAGATGTATCAGGCTAGAGACCTAAGGCAGAAAGCAAGACCTTTTACTGTCCTTCATTTGATGAGCATAGAAAACAGTGAATGAAGACAAGGAGACAAACATTAAGGATAAACTTACATGAGACTGAAAACATGATAATTGTGACTAAGGAGGTTAGAAGCACCATAAAGTGGCAAGAAAATTAGGCTGGCTAGGAAAGTTTAGGCAGATGATTAAAAAAAAAAATGTTTTGGGGCACCTGGGTGGCTCAGTCGGTTAAGCAACTGACTCTTGGTTTTGGCTCAGGTCATGACCTCAGTTTTGTGAGTTCAAGCCCCACATTGGCCTTTACACACTGAGTGAGGAGCCTGCTTTAGATTCTCTCTCTCTCTCTCTCTCTCTCTCTCTCTCAAAATAAATAAATAAACTTAAAAAAAATAAATTTAGCTTGGTAGCCAAATGGAAGTCACTGAATGTTTTTGAGAAGAGAAACCTGAAAGAAGTGAGAATTTAGTTTATAAAAAGTTAGCCTAATGGTGCTAGGCAGCATGGATTGAATGGTAACAAATTTGGATTAACCTGAAACTAGCTTATCTCCTAGAAGATTGTCCTTGCATGTTTGTTGTTACCTCCTTTCTCATGGTCCGGAGCATTGTTGAGACTCTTCCCACAGGCCTGCTTCACCCAGACCCAAGCTGTCTTGTTGGGTGGATGAAGTGTGTTCAGTAGCTTCTCTCCCTTCTCTACTTCCTTCTTGGTGTTTCCTTCTCCGGTACAGTTACTAGAGGCCTCATGCTGACCAAGGGTCCAATCCCAGAATTCTCACCACTCAGTTCCTTTATAATATCCCAAGTGTCAGGAAATTTTTAACATCTACCATTGCCAATCAGATATCAACTCACAATTAAAGCTACTTGACCTAAATTTTATGGTTTGTGTTTGTGTCTCTTTCTGGGAACAAGCATTCCCTTGTTCAGGAGGCTTGGAGAATCATAGTACAATAATCTACTGGTTCAGCTTCATTGCAAGAATAGCTGTGACCTTAGGGACCAATTCTTATCACCTGGTTTCTACCTTCTTTCTCATAGTGTCCTGGATCTGGCAACATCTACCTGTTCATAAGTGGCTTAAAATATTTAATGTTATTAGAACAGATTGCTCAACTTTGAACTGGTAAAAGATTATTGGATCCAATATAAGCTATTTTGAAATGGCTAGAATATACACAGCCCAGGTAAAACAAAATAATAAAAACACATAAGAAACACTTGAAATCAGAACTACTTTTCAAGATTATAATTAAGCTCTAACCCAAAGGAACTAGCCAGAAATCTTTGTTTGCGTTACAACAGGTTCACACTAGCTTGCTGGCTTTAAACAGTTTGATCCAGTTTTCTCCTGGTCATATATAAACTACCTTGATTTAGTTGAATTCAAGTAGACAGAAAAGAACTAGTTTAACCCAGTTGAAACTTCCCCTGGGATATAATATTATATCCTTTATAGACATCTTCGAATTCCCAGCATCTAACTGAGAGCCCAACACAGGCTAGAAACATAATACATGTAGTTACAACCATAGATAACCAAAATGAAGGACTGAACACTAATCTCTATCTGGTGGACATGGGCTATGCACTCCAAGACAGGGGATGATGGCAAGCATTCTCCCTGAAGGTACAGAAATCGTTCTGTCCAATACCATAGTCAGTAGCTACATGGGTCTTGAAGTGTAGTTAATCTGAATTTAATTCTGCAGTACATGTAAAATATATATCAGTTTTCAAATACTTAATACAAAAGTAAAATAACTCAAATTTTTAATTGATTCTATATATCTAATAATATTTTGGATATATCAATTTAAATACAATGTAGTATTAAAGTGAGTTTCTTTCTTTCTTTTGTTTCTTTTTAATAGATTTCTAGACCATCTTAAATTATATATGTGACTCTTACTGTCTCTATTGGACAGTGTTGGTATGCAATGTCCTGCCACTGCTCCCTCATTAGAAGTGTTCATTGCCATCTAATCAACACCTGTGCTCACAACAGGCTCAGGACACTTTTCCAAACACATCAGGAATGAGCACTTGAGTAACTGCCATTCTCAAATTCAAGGACTATCTTATCTGTTCTTATAACAAAACAAAACAAAACAAAACAAATCAATCTTACTACTTCATCTGTTCTCAAAATCTCCCGTGTTTTCTTTAAAATGTTTTCCAATTCCTCCCTTTTTGCTCTCACTTCCATCAGGTTTGTGTACTTTCTGTCTCATCAAACTCCCCTCTTCCAATATTTATCTTATACCTATGTCTTATGAATAGGTGTCTTAAAATGGAAAAAATAAAGCATATTAAATTTAATATCATAGGCAATTCATGATCTCTATGATACCCAGGCTGTGCCTGGACCACCATTTTTTTCATATTTTATTTAACCAATATGGTGTTTATTATGTACCCAGCACTGCTCTAATAATTTTCCCAGCATCAACTCATTGGGTTCTCATAGTTTCCTTATGAGAAATGTTCTATTATTGTCCCCTTTTCACTGATGGGAAAAACCATACAAAAGTTGCCACTGTCTGGGTACCTGGGTGGCTCAGTCAGTTCATCGTCTGACTCTTGATTTCAGCTCAGGTTATGATCCCAGGGTCGTGGGACCAAGCCTCACACAGGGCTCCGTGCTTATCATGGAGCCTGCTTAAGATTCTCTCTCCCTCTGTCCCTCCACCCCAACTTACCTGTGCACTCTCTAAAATAAAAAAAGTTTTTTAAAAAAAGTTGTCACTGTCAAAGATCATGCAAATGGTAGTTGGCAGAGTTAGGGTTTGAATCAGGTAATCCCTTTATTACTTGTGTAGCCTCTTATGAGAGAGGTGGTCTTCCTCCTGGATGGTTTCATCACCCTGGATTTGCTCTCACAGACAAGAATGAACACCAGCATAGTTTGATCATTCCCTGGCTTTCCCTTGGCCTTCATTTTCTGTTCTTTTATGATTATTGTGTCCTGTATTTCATTGTGCAGGATTTTTCCTTCTGATTTCCAAGATAAAAATAATCTAATCTGGATTAATCCAAGTTACAGCATTAATCATGCTAAATAATAGAATTTCCTACATTTGTAAAGAGTTTTAAGTTTATAAAGTACTTGAAGGTAAAATTGTGAATTACCAATGTGTTGATAGAAAATGTGTTCATTTTGACCCTGACATTTTGAAGAAACTGACTCATTCCAAAGAAATATTTCTAATGGTAGGATTTCAGGCACTGTGACAGATCACTGAGTGGGAGAGGACTGACATCACTGAGAACAGGAACTTTCTCTGCATTTTCATTACAGTTCTTTATTCCTTCACTCATGTATACATACATATCCTGTTTGCTCACAAAGGGATTTGAAGCAGTTTTCTTTTTTTTTTTTTTTAATTTTTTTTTTCAACATTTATTTATTTTTGGGACAGAGAGAGACAGAGCATGAACGGGGGAGGGGTAGAGAGAGAGGGAGACACAGAATCGGAAACAGGCTCCAGGCTCTGAGCCATCAGCCCAGAGCCTGACGCGGGGCTCGAACTCACGGACCGCAAGATCGTGACCTGGCTGAAGTCGGACGCTTAACCAACTGCGCCACCCAGGCGCCCCTTGAAGCAGTTTTCAAAAATAAATATGATCTAATAGGATCAAATAAATAGGTGAGGAAATTGTAGCTGCTATTCATGTTCTCTGTGGCAAGAACCCAAATCCCTATTCCAGTTACCTAACCTGGCCATGATGGCCTGAAAAGCAGAGACACAAGGCCCACATACACTCTCATTCTCTAATTAGGGCTCTGTCCCAGTTGACCTGGTGAGTAGAAGCAGCTGAGGTGGGTACTGAGTAACCCAATTGCTTCTTTTTATTTGTTTACTTTTTAATTTTTTTCCAGTTTTATTGAGATGTATTGACATATAACAATGCATTATGTATTAGCTCATAGTATACAACATAATGATTATATATATATATATATATATATACTGTAGAGAAATCACCATATAAATAGTGAAATAATCACCACTGTAAGTCTAGTTAACATTAATCACCTCACATAGCTACAATTTTCTCTTATGATGAAAACTTTTAAGATCTACTCTCTCAGCAAATTTAAAGTAACTATAGTTACTCTGCTGTACATTCAATCCCAGTTATTTATAAGTGGAAGTTTTCACCTTTCAATTACCTTCACCCTTTCCCCCCACCTCAACCCCCACCTAGAGGTGTATTGATAAGTTTGGAGGATTTTTTTTAGATTCCTCATATAAATGAAATCATACATATTTGTCTTTGTCTCATTTCACTTAACATGATGCCCTCAAGGTCCATACATTTTTTCACAAACAGCAGACTTTCCTTCTTTTTTTTTTTATAGCTGAATAATATTTCATTATGTGTGTAAATATATATGCTATGTTATCTTTATCCATTCATCTGTTGATGAACACTTTGGTTGTTTCATGTCTTGGCTATTGTAAATAATGCTGCACTGAACATTGGGGCATACAGATATTTTTTTGAGATAATAATTTTGTTTCCTTTGGATATATGCCCAAAAGTGGAATTACAGGATATTTGGTTGGTTGTTTTTTTTTTAATTTCTTTAATTTTTAATTTTTAATTTTTTGAGGAACCTCTAAAACCTCACTGTTTTACATGTTGGCTGTACCAGTTTACATCCCTACCTGATTACTTTCATTCCTTTTTCATTTTTTTGAAATAATGAATAACGAATTGAAAAGGGGGTGGGAAGGGGAAGAGGGTGAGAGATAGTATTTTAAGCAGGCTTCACACTCAGCACGGAGCCCAACACAGGGCTTGATCCCACAACGCTAGGATCATAACCTGAGCCAAAATCAAGAGTCAGAGTCTTAACTGACTGATCCACCCAGGCACCCCCCACCTGATCTTTTAAAGATGAGTCTAGAAACCTACATGATCAGCTGATTTGAGCTTCCTTTCCTCTGAGCCCTTTTCAGATTCCCACTTGGCCTTCCAAGGCAGAGTCCCTCCCAAGCAGAGAGCATGTCTACTCCTTGACTTGCCACACCAATTTCTTGGGAGGCAAAACAGAAGAGAGAGAGAGAGAGAAGAAACAAAATTGATCTCTTCCATTATGTTTTGTCTATAATTGGTTAGTCCTCTCATTAAAATCTCTGCCTTCTCCCCCATATGTGAATCTAACTTAGTTAAGCTGGGAATTCCATTTTAACTATGAACTATTTCAGAGCCCCCCTCCCCCCACCCTTTCCCTGGGGATATATTCCTTCTAGAGTCCCTTTGGAACTGGTTGTTGGGAATGTGGCAGGGACCAACTGAGTCAGCAAGGAAAGACAGGGAAAATGAGAACAATGGGAAGAGTGTAAAATAAAGCAACATGGAAGATGAACAAATAGGAACACACAGTTTAAAATACTATACGCTCACTGGGAATTTGGTTCTGAGCTTCCTAGTAGCCAAAGAAAAGAGAAACACAATCATTTATAACACTCAAATTTTCCATATTATAAAGTCAACGCAGTTACTCATAAGAAATACAGCTTTTCCTGGAACCAAGACCATTAAAGAGATTTGTTCCTAGATTCACATTAAAAGACCCTGTGTGACAAAGTGCACAATGTTTTCAATAACATGTCTTTATTAAAGTTTCCTATAACTTATCACACCCATTACCATAATGTAAGTCAGTCAAAGAAAATCTGAAAGGTCTATGTTCGCTATGTAAGGTGGTATACAGCATAATCAATATTTCCATAAGTAATAAATCACTGGACTCACTAACAAATGAGATGTGGGCTTTGCTCTTTTTTATTTTTTAATAATTTCTATTGGAGAAAGCTAATTAATGTAGACAATGTTGGTGCCCTTTTCCAGCCATTTTTCTCACTGTTGGAATTTCCCCTACTAAGGGCCCTTCTGTCCATGGGACCCTAACCTTGTAATCTAACCACAGGGGACTCAAGAAGTCACTGACCCAATGAAAACCTGTTGCTAGGTTGAGTTGAACTAATCAGATTCCTTCCACCATGAAATTAAACTAAGAAATACAAATCCTGCTACTCTGACTTACTCTGGAGAAACCAGGTAGAAGGGCCAGAATGGATGCCAGCCACAGCCACACCAAGCTGTAAAGAATCATAACCCTGGATCCTCAAGGAGGAAGTCAACTCCCACACATCTTTCTTGTATTACCTGTATCTCTTGTCAGAAAAAAAGTGGAAAGACATATTCTCCTTTTCTCAGGCCATCCACCGTATCATTTCCATAGCCTCTGTGCTTTCAGACAAGTCCTGCCCTGGACATCCGTCTCAAAAAAAATGGCACGGGACCTTAGGGGTCACTTCCCTGCTGAGCACAGGGATAAGGAGGCAGGTGCTGAGGCAAACTGGTGACTGAGTTGGCTGTCATACTGATCATGACATAGGAGGGTTTGATGTTTAAATTCATTCATTTATGACAATGCATACTGAGCACTTGAAATCTTTAAGAGGGCCTCATGCACCGTGGGAGGCAATGCCCCAAGCTCCTGAAGACAGAAATTGACACTCAACTCTCCAGGAAACAGGATGTCAAGTATTAACCCAAGCTCTTGCAGATTAAGATGGTAGTTTGCTACAGCAAGAGACCTAAAAAATCAATACTTCAACAATTACTTCTACAGCACAAAAGCTGTAGCAAAAGTGCCTTTGAGATCCCATTTCATGCTACAGACCAGCAGTTCCATTTCCTAATGGGCAAAACATTTCAGCCTCTACTGTTGAGATATCCAAAAACACTAGTATCCTTTTGAAACAGTCTGTGAGGGCCTCTGGGATATCCTGCTAGATGGCTGTGAAACAGTCTGCTCTGAGAAAGTCTGTCTGTCCAGAGTGAACACTTGCTATATCAGCAAGCAGGGTCAGAGTTGGCTGAGACAATAAAGGCACAGCCGAACATGCTGCCCAGGCTCCTTAACACCCATCTTAGTGTCATACCTCCCTTCTAGAAAGGGGAAAAAGGCTGTCAAGCTTTTTCATCAGACTGGTGAGCTCTAAGAACAGTTGCAATGTACTGAAGAGTGTCACATGACTCGGATGAAGAATGCTGAGTGCCAGACAGATCCAAACTGACCTCTCTGCTGCCTAAGGTATCCATTCAGTTCACCTAATATCAATATCAAACAATACCAAATGCAGCAAGAGTAGTAAAATGAGCAAATATTAGAAAGCCAAAAGGAAACAAGAAAGTTTGGAGAATCTGCTAAGAGAACATTCTAGTTCTGAATCATAGAAGATGGAGGAATTTAAACGCATTGTTGGAAAGGAGTGAAGTATTAGCTGAATTACATACCACATTACTCTTTTTAGACAAAAGCATATGTCTTGTGGAGAAAGGTAATTTAGTTCAAGTGATAAAGGATGCCAGTTCTTAAGGTAGTCAGTCTTCAAACTAAGATTCCAAAAGATTTGTTTTGGTTTGTGCAAAACTGTAGCAGTAAAATACCTTGAAAGGAGCTTCATCTTTTGTGGAATGAAAACTTCAAGAAAGAGGTCATAGTTACTAGATGGACGTGTGTCATTTAGCACTGGTAGTCACAGTTTATGGTTCTGTAAAAAATTTTTGTACCAATAACTTCATGGGAGGTTATAACCAAATGTACAGAAAAGAATCACTCAGACCCCACATCAAAGAAAAAAATAAAAATAAACAATAAATATCAAAAGAAAAGAAACTGGATGTTCTATTTGTGGTTGAAGAAAAAGTGTAATATAGAGAGGAAAGCCTGTTCTAGTGGTGCTGCGGGGCTCATCCTGGAGTGACTCTTGCCCTTATCACCTACCAGCCAGGTGACCCTGAGCACATGATCTAGATCTCATAGTTACTGGTTACATATTTGTAAATAGAAAGATTAATATATTTTATACAAAACTACTGTATAGATTGAATAGAATAAAGGACATAAAAATGCTTGGTTTATAAAAGACATTCAGTACCTGTTTATTTCCTCATTTTGATGTTTGTCTGATGATGTTAAGATGCATGAAACATCGCAGATCCCCAAATCAAAAGGAATATTAAAAACTTCACTGGAGAGGCCAACTGTTCCTTGTTAATCAGTTCTCTCCCATATTCCCTCTGAGAGAACAAGATCCTTTTACAAAAAGTGAGATGGTGATCTTTTGTTTTGTGTGGAACTGCACAACATGGTAACAAGGGCATGACAAGGACATCTCCCCAAGTTTTCATTGATGCTTTGTCAGGTGATATTCCTGTGTTTGGATGATTTAATTCATAGCATATTTATTCCCCCTATTTTTTTTTCTGGGGATTATCATCTCCCTGCGACTGATTCTGTCTGCCAGTAGTATTCCTAAATTGAAGATGTTCACAGTCAGTCAGGGCCGAGGGCCCCCAGGATCTGGATAATTTTTTCTTTCTAAAAATTGTGCAAAGTAAAAATGTTACATAGTTAATAACAGATATCTCATTATTTTTAACTTAAAAATTTTCAAAACTTCAAAAAAAATACAGAAATTGAACATACTTATGCATATGTGTTTATATATAATATATATATTAGCTATAACCCACTAAGGTTACCTTTTGACCCATTTATAGGTTGCCACCTGCAATTGGAAATACATTATTAATTTCTTCCAGTCAATGGATAAAGTATGTCTTGAGCCAGTTGGACAGAAAAAGCCTCTCCTTTGCATCAGGGGCTAACTTGTCCTGAGGATGTTTCCTTGCTTCTCTTTTTTGAAGTGCAAGAGATTTCATACCTCTTCACAGGCCCTGGATCAGTGGAGAGACACTCTATAAGGCAAAGACTTCTAGTATATTTGAAAATTGCTCTAGCCACTCCCAATCCCATAGGATTTGGGGCTAGGCAGTGTTACAAGCAATATTTTTCCGAACAACTAAGGAAACTAAGTGATTTTCCAGACAGCTAAAACTTTGCAAGGGGGGTGAGGCTGGCAAAGCCACCAAGCAGCTGTTCTAAGAGGAGGTCCTTCAAGGCATTGAGCTAAGATGCTGCATGGACTCCATCTTGTTTAAGAGATGGATCAGTTGCTACAGTCGGGAAAGGAAATTGTGGTCCACTTCATTGGCCAGCTTAGACATGTACTCACTGCGAATGACCAAAAAGGAAGGATTTGATCACTTTAAGGAAGTTCCATATTCATAAAGTTTCCTTAGATTTTCTTATTCATGTGTTTAAATATGCATTTTTTTATTTTTGAAATAGAATGAGAGAGCACGAGTGGGGACAGGGGCAGAGTGAGAGAGAGAAAGGAGGGAGAGAGAGAATCCCAAGCAGGCTCTGTGCTGATAGTATGGGTCTCGACCTCACAAACCACATTTCTTAGTTGCCTCTTCCAGTATACTTTTTCTCATTTACCTTGTTGGAACAACTGGCACTCATTATTAATTTTCTTATGTACTTTGTAATTTTTCTATGAAAGCCAATCTGCATAACATTTTTTTAATATCTGAAATCAATCTAAAATCCATTGGTATTCCAACATTTTTTCTTTTGATGTACTGTTTCAAAATTAATATGGAAATACAAAGGATTAAGAATAATCAAGGTACTCTTAAAGAAGAACAAGTTGAGAAGACTTTACAAATAAGTTTCAAATATAGATTAATGTGAGGGGAAAATGAACACACCAAAAACACTGAGTCTTTTAACCTATTGTTATTGAATCTTCCACATTCCAATTTCCCTAAATACAGTTTTTATAGATTTCTGAATAGAAATTATTACATTTATCCTAGATATTTGGAATTTTCATGCTATTGTAAAAGTTGTCTTTTTAGAACTGTATTTTCTGTTTCTAGAATATGGAAATTCAATTGACTTTTGTATATTGACCTTGTGTCTCATAATCTTGATAAATTAATTTTTATTTTATTTTCTAATGTTTATTTCTTTTGAGAGTGGGGGGGGCTTGCATGTGGTTGGGGGACAGAGAGGGAGAGGGAGAGAGAGAATCCCAAGCAAGTTCCACATGGAGCTTGACACAGGGCTTGATCTCACAGCTGTGAGATCATGACCTGAGCTATAAACAAGAGTCAGGTGGTTAACCAACTGAGCCACCCATGCACCCCAATTAATTCATCTTTTAATTCTTTTTTATTTTTTTGTGTGCATCATCATATTATTTGTGAATAATGACAGCTCATTTCTTTCTTTCTGGTCTTTATATCTTTCTTTCTTTATTTCCTCCTGGCTGAATGTTCTCCATAGAATGTCCACTATAGTTTTGAATTGTAGTGGTAATAAAATGTATCCTTGTCTGCTTCTTGGTCTCATAGAAAAAACTTTTCACATTTCACCATTAGGCAAAATATTTACTATTTACTCTTTGTCACTACACTTTATCAAATTCTATTCCTTCTATTTCTATTTTACTAATTAAAGAATATTAATGGGTGTTCTCCCTATAATATTAAATAAAAAGCAAAATGTGATGTAGCACTGACATAGGTAAGAGTAGCTAACATTTACTGATGTTTATTTTGAGTCGGGTGTTACTCCAAGTGTTTCACTTATATGAAATCATTTAATGGTCATAACAACCATTGAGGTAGGTTCTATGATATAAACATCTTGCAGATTACAAACCTGAAGCCCAGAGAGGTTAAGTACCTTGCCCAGGATCACACAATTTGTAAATGGAGGAGCTGGGATTTGAATCCAGAATCTCTATGTTTAGAACCTCTATGCAATATTGTCATTTCCATAACCTTCCTATATAGTACTAGTATAGGAGGTAAATTAAGTTCTGGACATAAAACCACATGCATTGGGGCGCCTGGGTGGCTCAGTTGGTTAAGCATCTGATCTTCAGCTCAGGTCATGAGTTCGAGCCCCGTGTCAGGCTCTGTGCAACAGCTCAGAGCCTGGAGCCTGCTTCAGATTCTGTGTCTCCCTCTCTCTTCCCCTCCCCTGGTTGTGCTCTGTCTCTCTCTGTCTCAAAAATAAATAAAAACATTTAAAAAATTACAAAACCACACATGCATAGTAGGTGCTCAATAAGTGTCAGTTCCTTCCACTTGTCTATTACCCAGAGTTTAATACTTAATTTGAGTTGATTCCACCTTAACATTCTTCACCTCTTGTGCTATAAGAAATGAAGATATAACCATGAACTTAAACAATTAAGTAAATGATGTGAATCTCTAAAATTTCCTGACTCAAGAATGGACGTCCTGATGATATACTTGCCTTCCTTTATTCTTTACTTCATCCTGAGGGCTTCAGACAAGACATGTGTCATTCCAAGTACATTACTGTTACCCTCAGAATTCACGCTCCATCTGAATGCATCAAGATTGTATGAATGAGATTGAAATGGTAACATATCAAGCAAATTTACAATATTCCAATTGTCTAGAACATCATATTAGTTTTCTCTTAAGCATTGTGATGGAATTTCCTTGGTGTGTCTTTTCTGTCACATACACATACAGTTTCAAGTACTAGTTTTCTTTAGTTTTCCTCCTTATGCTCTTATGACTATTCATGTGCTTACAGTCTATATTTATATACATTGCTATGTAAATATTTATTTCCATGTCTGCCTCTCTCATAGGAATGTGTGCACCTTAACATAACATAAGACACTATGTCATGTTTATCTTTGTATCCCCACCACCTAGCCCAGAGGATGGCACTAGTAATGGCTAAATTAATGTTAGTTGAATGGATGGAAGTTGGATGGATGGATGGATGGATGAACAAACCTGACCTCAGAGCTCCATTTTGAGTTCTCCACTGACATTCTTTACTTCTGTTGCCCAGATAAAACTATGGCCATGAACATACATTTGTTTACTTTTCTGCTTCAGAAACATTACACCTTTTCTTCATGCTATTATATTGAAATTGTTTCCTAGATGATGAATAGTTTGCTTTTTCCCCACTAGATTACCTAACATGACCCTCTCTGATCTTTTAAACATGTTACCAGACTCCTTTCCTTTCCTCTCATTTGTTTTCTGGTCTGCATTTAGTAAGTGAATAAAGACAAGGGACTGGTTTAAAAGAGTTCAGAGTCTAATGCATTGCTCACAGGGCTGCCAGAAATTATAGTCTGTGCCTCAATGCAGTCCTCTGCAAATAAACATCTAAATACTACAGAAGTCCATGCTTACATAATCAGAACAATAAGGAACTGACATGGTTTTTTATCTTATTCAGTTCCCCACAAAAAGTCTGAGGTTGAATTGTAGCTGGTTTATCATTTTGGCTCAACATCTGAGTCCTGACTTTGGGCCTGGGTAGATAGATAGAGGGCATCCAGAAAGCAATCTTACCTGCTGTACCTTCAACCTAACAATATATTTTTGTGATTAAGTGCTTTTGTGGTATGTATTTGCATGCAGCCATTCGGTGCATGTGTGTGCACGCTTAGTTGAAATATGGATGTTTTCTTTCATTCAGTTTGAATGTAAAAGCAGCTCTCTGAATTGCCTCGGGGTACTTTTCAAATTCCCTGTGATATCACCCAGTTGGAATTATGCACACTCGTTTTCTAAATTCTGCAAAGAAAATTGTTGAATTCTCTGTGACATTTACCATAACTCAGAAAATTTATGCTGCTTTTTTCCCCTTTCTCCCACCCCTACCCCTTTCCCAAAAGCATACTTCTCCTGGCTCCACTCCTTAAGTGTTAAATGCTTTTAGGAATCATTCATTTTTATTATCAGCCATCTTGCTCCATTTTATTTGCCACCGAATTATTCCATAGTCTCGTCTGATTCTTGGCTATAAAAAGAGAATACCATTATTTGAGCTAAGATTCTGTCTCATATGTGTTAGGTTTAGCTCAACAGTATAAAACAATCCTACCCAGATGGATAGAATGTACTCAAAAGTCATAAAGGAAAAGAAACCCAGTATTGAAGTCCTAATCTCTTTTTTCTTGATGATTACCTCATTTAAACACTCTCTTGGCTCTCTATTACCTTACAGGGACAGGGATTCTCTGATTTAAGGTGTCTTAAAAATCTCTCAGGTAAACTATAAAAATTGTGAATTACCCACACCCCACTGTCAGAGATTCTGAGTCAGGAAATCTAGGTTAGGGCTTTGGAAATTGCATTTCCAAAAGGCAATCCCAGTGAGTTTGGTACAAGAAGCACAGGGATCACATTTGAAAAGCACTGACTCCTGGGAAAAATTGGAACTGTTTAACATTCACTATACCTCAATCAGCTTTTCCCTATCACTCTCCTTTCTTTGCCTGGCACTGCTCTAAATGTTCATAGCCATGTTCGTTCATCTTTTTGACATCTCTCCAGACATCTCCATGCTTTCACCTTTGCATGTGTTCAGAATGTCCATTCCCTCTGCCCTGAGGTATACCCACTCATTTCTTTAAGATCTATTTCTAATAATCCCTTCCTTGTGCATCCAGAAGTCAGTCACTTTTTGTGTTATAAATGAATAAATAAGTGAATGAATCAACAACCACTTATCAAATACCTTCTAAGTACTAAATGCTTAAATATATGCAATCTAATTTACTTCTCCTAATCCTACAAGGATGATTTATTCTTCTCATTTTACAGACAAGGACACTGAGTATTGGAGATGATTTGTGACTTTTGCCAAAGTTATAGACCTGTTAGATATGAGAACAGAGAATCAAATTCACCTCCAATGATTCCATAGTCAATATTCATTTCCCTCCTCTTCACTGCCTTTCATGGCTCTTGTTCAGTGAATTTTTTTTCACTTATTCATGACTTATTGTGACCCTAATCAGATTGTATTGTACTTATTTCTTTTTAGGCTTCTTTTACCCACTAGATTATGTCTTTCAAGGTCAAGGGCCAAGTTCTCTGGTCAGTAACTGGACAGAGTAGACACGCATTATGTTAGTTGATCAGCTGAATAAATGATACACTGAATAAATGCAAGCATATATTTTTGAGCACTTTTTGTAGTGGATGTTTGTCACTTTGGGGCGACTCAAAACACATTCATCTTTATTATAGCTTCCTGATTTACCAATGAGATATTATCTTTTCCCCACTGCATGCAATTTTGTAGACAGCACAGTATCATTCTTGGTAACTCTCTTACTCAAAGGAAACCAGAAAAGGAGAACTCTTAAGTGGGCGTCTCAATATTTGGGGAATTCTCTTGAATTCACTCATTTTAATAATAGCAACAGCAGTGTCTTAACCAGACAATTCCAGTTGTTGAGATAGCTGCAGGGCTTCTGTCTCCTATTTTTTAAAGCTTCTTTAGTTCTCACCTATCCTCAAACCCCATTCCTCAGCATCCCAACACTTTGTGAATCCTCCATGCATAGGCAATACATTTCCTTTTATTAGGCATAGTCTCTATTGCTTAGTCAAGAATCATAACTGATATGCTTGCTCTTCAAAGAAGCCATTTTAGCTTTCCTTGCTACACAGTATGATTTTTACAAGCAACCAAAACCTATGGAATAGAACTAAATACATAAAAATTGCATGTTACTGTTAATACTTGAGCTGTGATAAGCAACCTTTAACATCAAGATGCTTTTCAAGGCTTGTTTTGAGTTGATTATTCATGTCCACCCTTCTTACAGAAGCGGAAGCAGGGTTTTTACTAGCACTTTATGATAGAGGCCATTTATGATGTCCAGAGGCAATGTAAATTTCTGATTCATACTTGTAAATGGCAACAGTGGCCACTGAGTTTGACACTGTTTACCTAAAGGGAACAATAAGATTTTATGAGTTTTTGCCAATATTTGCTTACTTGCAGATGTGATTAGACAAGGAAAAGTGCCTTCTTGTGCAGAGACTCGCTTGGGGGAAAACAAAGTATTGGAGTACATGGCATAATAAATAATAATGATAATAATAGTGCATGGAATAATAGTTGAAGCTATTTTCAATAAAACTAGTGGCTAATAAAGACTCTCAAAGAAGAGGATATTCATTCTTTCATTCTTTCAACCAACTTTTATTGAACACTGGCTATGTATTAGGTATTGGAAATGAAAAGATGAACAAAGGAAAGTCCTACAGGGGAGGTACTTTCTGATCTGAGTTTAGATAAATGAGCGGATTGTTCAGCCCCCAGAGCTGAGATTAGACTCCGGATCTTAAAAGGCTGTGGTAGGAAGATAGGAAATGGAGATTTACTGAGAATGTGCTGGGGAGTAGTGGGAAATAAAAATGGGTTTGTGTGGTGAGGTAACTGTGGAGGGCTTTGAAAGCAGGTAGAGTAGCTGAGACAAGGTTGTAAGAAAGTAGATGCAACTGGAAAAATGAGTATTTAGTGGTGCTACCAATGTGGAAAGTTATTTTGGAAAGATGAAATGCAGGAGATGAATTATAGAAAAATTGAATTTGAGATTACGGTAATGGATCAGCTAGCAAATATTTAGCTTCCCCTGCCCCCCCCATATTTTAACATCAACAGTTGACAAATCCAAGAGACCTGACAACATATGCATGTCAGTTAATGTTCCATTTAACATTTTAATGTTCAAAGCCTTCTCTTTCAGAAATCCAACCACAGTGAGGTAGAGTACCATCATATAAAATAACTGGTAGTATGCATATGGAGGTGAGGAGGAGTTACAAGCATAAACACCTTGGAAAAGCAAGTCTTGCTGTGAGTTCTGGTAAAATGTAAAGAAGTTAAAACAGGAAGAGAAAAGTAATTTACCCTTAACTACAAACAATTGCATTATATTCAATAAGAATGTATTTCTATATTTTATTGAATTAAATATATCATTTATTATAAGAAGTATCATCACTTAATATATCATTGAAGAAAGAAAAATCACCAGTTAAAATATGATACAATGCTAAGTGCCTAGCATAATACTAGCATATCATAAATCGTGCTTAAAAATTACCAGCTTAATGGGTTCATTCTTTTCATATTCTATAATGCCTATGAACTATATGAAAACATCAGATACATTTTGTTTTATTATGTTTTAAGTAGGCTCCACACCCAATGTGGGGCTTGAACTCACCACTTCGAGATCAAGAGTCAGATACTCTACTGACTAAGCTACCTGGGTACCCCCGTTAGATACATTTTAACTTAGAGACTTGTAATACAATACAGGCAATAGAAGACCCTTGAAAGTATATCTCAGTTTTAGAAATTTGAGACTGTAAAATTTGGTTAAAAGAAAATGTAAATTAAAGGGTGCTTTTACATATCACCAAAGAATTCTTGCTTTAAGACAGGTGTAATTTTAGAATTCATTTTGCACTCTCTCCTCAAAGTGCTTTTAATATATCATAAGCTCTGCTAATATTTGACTTAAGTAAAACTTTTCAAAAACATGTCTCTTTAAATGAAGGGAAGTGAATGTTGAAGTTTATGGGCATGGAATTTCAAAACAGGAGGCAGGATAATAGAACAGAAAAGAGAAAAGGTTTTTGAGGTAGTGCAGGATGTGAAAGTGGACTCTGAAACTTGCAACTGTGTTATCTCTGGCAAGTTAACCACTCCATACCTCAGTTAACCAATCTGTAAAATGAAAATAATAATAGGCCCTACCTAAAACATATGTTGCAAGGAATCATTGTGTAGACACAGTGCCAGACCATACTACTATATAGGCTCAATAAAAGATTAAATGGCAAGTCATTCCTCGTTTATATTTTATCTTCTGAATCCTAGAAGAGACAGGTTTAGAGTGTGTGTGTTTGAAATTAATGTTTGTTTTGTTTTTTGTGTATTTTAGAAATTTTTAGATGTCAGATGCACAATAATTCTATAGTACTCCTCCATTTATAGCATTCTACCAGTATCAGTCCATTACTTGATTATTTTTCTTATTCTTGTCTGAGGAAGACTATTTCCCATTTTAATTACCTAAGGGATCAGGCTGGAAAAGGCAGTGCCTTGATGCTATTTCATCAAGGTAGAACTACTGCTTCTGCAGCAGAGGAAGGAGCCGATGACAATCCAGGGGACTATATTTTGTTGTGGTAGGCACAGTGCATCAGTTTTCTGAGTTCCATCAATGCACCTATCTAGCTTCCATCATCAACAGAGTTAGGTTTCTTTCTTTTTTCTTCCTTTTTTTTTTTTAACAGAGTTAGGTTTGAAAGGAGTCAAAAGACCAAATTTATTCACAATCATATGCAGAATGGTCATGCCTGGTTTGTTGAATAAATAGCTATTTGGATGGATAGATTTGGGTGGATGGATAGGTAAATAAATGGATTGAAGGGTAAATATGAATGGAAAGTTACAATGGCAAAGATAGGAAGTTTTAAAAGAAATTTATGAAACATCACTTTGCTCCAAGCAGCACATTTTGTAATTTTTCTCAAAAGTTAGAAAATTTCTCAAAAATGTATTTACTCTTCTAATGGATACCTAAATGAACAGTAAGAATGACTTTTATATGGATTTAGTTGGTGTTTGCTTAATGACACTCTTCTAGTAAGAGGTGAGAGAGGAAAGATAAATTAGTTGACTGTGTAGTTCATGGATATAAACTTTGAAGTAAGACATAAGTGTTTTAAAGGAACATTTTAGCCAAAGTAAGTGGAGAATCCTTGCTGCATAATAACTTACTATTGATTGCATTTGAGAATATCGACAGGCACAATGCAAAAGGTACACAAGGATACGTGGAGTTTCTCTTGTAAATACTTCAACGTTCCATGGAAAGAATTGAGCACAAACTGATAGTTAACAAGAATAACAGCAAAAACAACGCTCGCTCCAAAACAAAACAAAACAAAAAACAAAACAAAACAAAAAAACACCTTAGAAGAGTTTAAACATTTAGTAGCTCCTTGGCATTAGATATATGATGAGTAGGTACTCAGAAACCAATGTTGAAATTTTACCATATTATTTGACTTGTTCATCATAAATATTAGGCTTGTTAAGTCACATTCAATAACCATAAAATGTAATTACACATTAGTTACTGATGTCATTTTAAGTTTATTTTAAATCAGCTAGATTTACTCTACACTGCATAGGTCCTGAATCACAATAAAGCTCTTAGAATAATCAATATTTAATTAACTTGTAATTACTCATACTAACTGCCTTTTAAATGTAAATTAAATGCTACCATGTAACATTTAAAAATATTATCATTTTTCCTATTAAGTCACTGTATAATATGTTTATTGCCGTAATTTATCCTTATTGCTAGTGAGGGTATTTGTAGTCTCAGAAGATGTATAAATTTGCAGAACATAAAGAAAAACAAGGCACTAACAACTGTGTTGTATTATCTGCTAAAGCCATAATTTAGAAGGAGAATAAACATATATATATATATATATATATTTTTTTTTTTTTTAATTTAGCCATTCTGATCCTGCTCTGAGAGACTTACTGACTGGTTTCTGTTCCCCCTAAACTCAGAGGACTCCCTCGCACTATTTACATCAAATGTCCTGGTACCTGCAGTGAACAGTCAGGGTCCAGGTGTGAATAGATTGCACTGATCAGATGATGGTCTGTGCTTACAGCTTCCACTCCTTTGAAACCTGTAGAAATTCATTCAGCCTCAGGGTACCTTTGAGAAGGTAACTGTTTCAGTGCATTAAATGGTACTCCACTGGTTAGAAAGCATTTGTCAAGTGTCCAGAGTGGCAGAACTTACAAATAAAAGGGAGCTTTAGCTCAAAGAATGGAAATGGCTTCTAATTAGATCGTTAGTTTCTGAGAGGGCTTATAATCAATTGTTGGTATCCTTCATGGTGCCTAGACCTGTGACTGGCTTATTACAAGCATTTTTCTATTACCTAATTTGTTTTACAGTGGGAAACTCCAGTAATTTATTTTTAAGGAGTTCTCTTACATTCAACACCAAACCACTTTAGCATTAGAGTCAAGCCATGGTTAAGAAAATGCAATTCATAGATGACTATAAAATCAAGATATTGAAAACCTATGCCCCCAATTCACTAGAAAGTGAATTCCAGTGACAGTAGCAACTACCTGTGGCTTCAGTAGATGCTCCATTTGGGAGGACATAAAGGCCCAATGGGATATGGCTATCGCCAGTATGTTCCAGAATGACAAACATACTAGGGAAAACTGGAGACTGTGGTGACTAGGTATGCATGCCTCATCTATATGGAACAACTATTGTTACCTCTAGCCAACTGTTTGCATGACTTCTTCTAATTTGTCAAAAAATATGGAAATTCACATTTTATGTAAAATCTGATCACATAGCATCTAATGTGAATTTTTTAAAAATATTATTTGAATTTCCACTTTATAAACATGAAATACAACTTTGGATTCTATGTGGCTCATGGGTGTTCAATTAGAAACCTCTACTCTGTTGTATCTAACACATACCCTTCACTCTAACCCTAAAACCTCCCAATAGATCTATACACCCCTTACTGCTGCACAGCAGAAAAACTGTCATTTTTCTCCCCTATGTCCAGATCTAATCACATCATTCAGTGACTTACATCCTTCAGAGCTTCACTGTTGTCCAGAATAAAGTCAAATTCTTGGATGAACTCTGTTTGGTCTATTTACAGTCCTAACTTTTAATACCCTAAAGAGATAAAGGAACTGATGCTCAAAAAAACTCCAAATGACTCACAGCTTCCCAAGTATGCCATACCATTTTGCACACATATGTGATTGCACATGCTATTCTCTCGAAGTGAAATGTCTCCCTGCTCCTGTCTCCTCCACCTGGAAAATCCTGCTTATTCTCCAGGACACACAGTCAGTGTCCTCCTCCATAAAATTTCCCTATTTGTGTCATTAGTTTCTACTTCCTCTGTGTTCCCATATTTCCTTTAGCATGTACACATCAGACTGTAAATATGCATTCATGTTTCTCCCTATTAGTCTGTGAATTCTTTGAGAGAAAAGAATAATTCTCTTCACCTTTGCATTCTCAGTGCCAGACAAAATGCCTGGTTTTTGTTAATATTTTATGAATAAATGGATAAATCCAATGCTGACACCTTGATACTTCATTGGCAAAGCACAAATTTTGTAAAATATAAACTATATTTAAGCAGTATGCATTAGATACATATGTGTTCATGGAGGAAAGAAATTAACAAGTAAATGTATCAGCCAAAATATAACATATGGGTTGTAAGAAGTACATGCCAGGTACTGGCCATTCCAGAGATATGCTGAAATGGCATTGGAGAAGGACTAAAAAAGACAGTGAAGTAAGCCTGGCTTTAAGGCAGAATGAATGGCCATAAGAGAAGTGCCAATGTAAAAGTTAGAGAGATTAAAAAACAGCCTGTGGGAGAGTTAAATGCTGGGTATTATGCAAGGTTTTGATTAATCTAAGGATTCTGCATCCTGTCATCAAGTAGAAGTACAATATTGAACCCAACCCTGAGACCCATCCATGACAAAAGGAAATAGGGTGGGTAACGTGCTGGAAGAGACAAGGATGAGGGTGGATAAAGGGTGACGGCTTTTGCTATTGACCAAATGCTGGACAGATGATCTGGATTTTGACTTACACCAACTTGGTGTGGACTTCAGGCAAAGCATTTCAATTCTCTTGGTCATTATTTCTCCATTTGTAAAATAGAAGATTTTGATAAAATATTCCTGAAGATTCATTCCACTTCACTGGTTTATGATTCTGTTTAGTCTATGACTGTCTAAAATACATCTGGAAGAAACTTCCCCAACCATAGAACTGTTCAACCCTAGGTGGTAAAGACACCAATGTGCTGCAACGACACCAGAAAGGGACCTTCATGAGGTCATTTTTGTCTGTTACATTTACTCCTATAAGACCTGCATCCAGAATTGTGATTGGCTCAGAAATAGGCTCTCAGTAAATATTTGAATAAGTTGGGGAAATATCTCACAAAGACAAGCAAAACTTTGTTCTAAGCATGTATACACTGTCCACATGGCAGACTTATCTATAAGCCTCCAAATATGTGTGTATGAGTGTGTGTGTGTGTGTGTGTGTGTGTGTGTGTATGTGCCAGTACTCACCTGAAAACTGAAGTCATTCTTCCCTTTATTTATCATATGCATTGAGTTTACCATAAAATTTTTAATTTGAAGAAAGAATTTACTGTTTTAAAAGGTTTAAAAACTGAAGGTCTAGCCCTTGAATGTTCTACTCAAAATGTCCAACTGCTTTAAAGTGAATAATAGTAAGTATCTAACATTTATGAGCACTTAATATGTGCTAGGTTCTAGTACCCAATATTTATAGGCACTTAATATGTGGTAGGTGCTAATCTTTACATGTATTCATTCATTTAATCTTCCTAGCATCTCTATGAGATAGATATTACTGCTAGTCTTTTTAAAAATTTTTTTATTAGTTTTCTTTATTTTTGAGAGGCAGAGAGAGACAGAGCATGTGTTGGGGAGGAGCAGAGAGAGAGGGAGACGCAGAATCGGAAGCAGGCTCCAGGCTCTGAGCTGTTAGCACAGAGCCTGATGCAGGCCAGAACTCATGAACCGTGAGATCATGACCTGAGCTGAAGTCAGACGCTCAACAGACTGAGCCACCCAGGCACCCCGATATTACTGCTAGTTTTACTTCTCAGATGCAGAAACTCGGGTCCAAAGAGATTAGAAAGCTTGCTTCAAGTTACATGTAGCTAGTAATTGGCACAACTGAGATTCAAAGCGATATACATTAGCTGCAGAATTCATGCTCTTAACCACTCCATTATACTACTTAGAAAAAGTAAAAAATAAGCACTCCCTGCTAGCTTCAAACTAGGTTTCATTTCTGGTAAATCTCTCCAATAATTTTTTCATGATCCTCCTTGATAGACAACAAGACTTTCAACTAAAAACAAAAACTATATCTGCCCAGGAATTTCAAAACTGCATCTTGCTTCACTTTCCTCAGATTCAATCCCTTGGGATTAACTAATTGATGTGGAACTTGAATTTGTTCCCACACCATTTGGACTTAAACCTAATATTGGGACAGAACCTCTGTCATACACCAAACTAGTTCTGTCCCTGTGATACAACTAAATTATTGAGGTGCCAGACTTACCAATGAATAGTGTTAAGCTAGAGATACCCTATGTCAATCATGGCAGTCCCACTAGATCTTGCTTGCTTTACCTCACCTGTTGCTTCTCTAAACCCTGTCTCTAGTCTGCTATGAACTCTTGGGTCTGAAATCCCTATTCCATCTTGCCCCAGGACCTATGGCTTTGGTGTTGCTTCTTGGCTTGCCAGAACCTGATGGGCTCAGATTTGACTTGTCTCTCTGGCTTTCTCAGCCAAGTACTGTTTCATGTTGGAATCCAGCTTTAGTCCCTTTTCTCTGGAATACAGTTATCAGTGCTAACCAGTGTCCTGGCCCAGGATGCCCAAGCCCTTCTCCTCTAGGGCTGTATTCAGATGTTACTCACATCATTTTAGCCTTAATTCTGGTTTATTCCACTTCACTGTGCAAGAGCTCTTAGCATCCACCACAGCCGGAGCCAAATCATTTGTAACATGATTGGAGCATCTGAATAATGACAAAGTGAGACTGAATGGGTCTTTTAGAAATTATAAAAAATGAGTAAGAAGATTATAAAGAGAGCCAAGGAAAGGTAATTGGATTGGATTGCCTCACTTGCAAACTGATACAACTATCCAGAGTTTTTAAAGTGGGGCTTCAAAATGAAGGCTCTAAGAACTGAGAACCAAAGATGTGCAATGAGAAAGGCTCTCACCACTGGGGAATAGGCACAGAGGAAAGCCATCCCTTACTTATTAATACATTTACATGTTTAGCAGTTTGGGTACTCTCAGAATTTGATGGAGTACTTGCAAAACTTCAAATAGTCATAATTCACCTGGATGTGACTAATCCTCAACTCTTTAATCAGTGGAGAGAAATAATGATAGAAAATGGCCTGGATGGATCTTGCTGCATGTGGATTTCCAATAACTTGTAACTGTATTTTCTAGCCCTCAAAGTCATTCGACTTGATGTACAACTATTAACTCCAGAGCAATAGGAAGTAAATTGGGGTTAGGGTGTGTGGAAATTACACTCCATTAGAAAAAGAGAGAAATGGAGTAGCCTATGATCTCAGCTAACTTATGCTGACTTTAGTCCAAGTGTAATATTGACAAAGTCAGGATGTCTGGCAGTTATTCATTAAAAGCACCTCCTGAGTGGTATTTGCAGTAAATGATTAGCTGAACACCTTGCTCCCTCCTGATATTGCTTTATTAGTATGCAATATTTGAACATGTGACTATTGAAATATCCAGGATGTACCCATAATTAGAACAAAGAATAGAAGAAGTGTGCAGGGTTTTGAGAATGTTTGTTTTTCTTTCAGGAGAATAGCTAGGCATCAGAGTCATAGGCTTTTATTGAAGTCCTACTAATTCTAGATACAACACTAAGCTTTGTCACGGTCATGAAAATGTGTCTTTCAGATCTCCATGTATGAGAAGGGTGATTGATCTAGGCCTCAACTGCCACACACTGAAATCCATCCCTGCCTTCTCTGGAGGCTGTGCTGCTCCTAACCAGTAACTGATCATGGCTGGACATCAATGTAGGTCCATTCTTGGGAGATGGGGAGCTCCTCTGATAGGTGACTTTGGATCAAAGGCTTTCTTAAAACTGCGTTACAATCTAAGACTCTTCCACATGATCCTCTTTCCTTCCCTCTCTCCTTCGCAAGGGTCAGATCTGCACAACAGTCCACTGGCTCTCCAGTTTCCCTTCACTCTTTGTCTTCCCTCACAGCCATTCCTCTAAGAAAGCTCTTGCATATCGAACACCATTTTAGTGTCTGCTTCTCAGGTGACCCAGACTTACACAGTAGCTTTTTATATATTGATTTATTATATGTTTTACAAAAAATCTCATGAAATAGTTTATTAATTACGGCTCATTTTAAATCATACAAAACTGATTTTTTTTTTCAAAAACAAGAAAACTTGTTCAAGTAGTGGGGACAAGTGGGAAGAGCTGTAGTTTTTTGTTTTGTTGTTGTTGCTGTTGTTTTGTTTTGTTTTTGTTTTGTTTGTTTGGTTTTTGTCTGAAGAGTCCATAGAAAGATGCTTAGTTATGGCTGGGTCTAAGAATTTAATCAATGTCATTAAGAATTAATTTCTGCCTATCTTTTGGCTCTGAAGTTCTCTATTTTGGTTCCATTTTGTAAGAGCATATGTTTTGTGTTAACTCTGTATACAAATCTTCCTCTTAGCAACTGCAATGGTTGAGAGCTTCTACCTTCCCAATAACTCCAGTCAAACTCCTAGTCATGACTTCCATTGACCTTAGTCAGACCAAATAGCAATACCTGGAGTAATTATTGTGGCCTGGAGGATGGGATATACTGATTGGCTTAGTGCTAGAACATGATCCTACCCTGAAGCTGAGGGTGGGATCAGCCCCATTCAATCACATGGATAGAGAATAGGGAAAACAGTTATAAGGTTTATATACATTATCTCATTTAGTTTCACAATAATGTGAAGGGGTAATTAACTATTGTCTCCATTTTGAAGTTTTAGAAAGCTAAGCTTCAAAAAACAACTAAGTAACTTTACCAAGGACACATATTAAAAAGTGTTAAAGTTGGAATTAAAATTCAATTGGCTCCTAAAGTAAATTTTACTAAGACAAACAGCCAGGAGGATGACATCCACCTAAGGAAAATAGAAACCAACTAGTTCCCCACTATTGGGTTATCCATCGTCTATGTGATTTGAAGTTTAAACATCAATTAACTACCATTTCTCCAAGACCATCCATGTTAATTATATCCTAAGCACATATAGGCACATCATATAGGCACATAAAGTGGTTATAAAAATGGTAACGTTTTATGCCAGTTTATAATAAAGACCAGAATCCACACCATAGAAATACCTAGAAAGGATATGTTTCTCTCAGAAATTCCTCTTAAACTCCTGCTGCAGCTTGAAATTTTAATATTTCATCAAGTATATAGCAGTCATAAACCACCATCCCTTTTTATCTAGTTTCTAATGCAAGAAGAAGCACATTCTTAATAATGACCTAAACTTATCTCATGAAATAATGCTCGAGGATGATGAACTCTAAATTACAAGTGATTATTTTTAAATTCATGGCAACTTTCCTGAGCATTTTTACTACCTGCTTAATTTCTCCAGAAAACCATAGTCATTGTTACCTATAATATAAGTAGTTCATCTAGAGAAAGTATTTCCTAGTTTCCTTAAAGGTTTATTGGATTTTAAAGAAGAATTTATCACAGCAGATCATGGCATATTCCACTGCTGAGCACAACCTTATGTTTACAAAAACGGAACCATAAAAAGTTATTAATTCTAGCCTCCAAATAGCCTGTAGTTAAAGAAGGGGAACCACAAAGTTCACATATGAAGGGAAAAAGAAAACAATGAATGACAACGAGAACTTTGAATGTTATGAATTGTGATTTAATCTCAGGAACTGCATTTATCTCATAAAGAATTGTAACAAATTTGCTGTGCATAAGGTCCTGTGTGAAATGTTTCAGAAGATGCAGAGAACATTAAAACATGAATACTTCCTTTATAGAAACAATAGTCTGAGAAAAAGTTGACACAATACCTATGAATTTTGAATACCTATCACTAACCAGATCTCATACTGCATACCTAGCTAGTGTAAAGCTTATAGTACTTTTATGAGGATATTTAAATAAGATATCAAGGTGGATAGCTGACCTTTGCTCCAATAATCAAAAGGACTCAAAGCTAAAGAGACACATCTGCCATCATCTTCCCAATGGCTAGCATCTAGGTCATGAACAAAACACAAAGGCAGCACTATGTCCTAGTTTTACCCAGAAGAAAGAAGAAAGAGAACATGGAGACAACAGGCATGATGCTGTAGGGCCTAGGTCCAGCAATGGCACCTATTATTTCTGTTCACATTCCATTGGAAAGAATTTAGTCTTATGGCCACACTTAGTCACAACTATTTGGCCCAAGAGGAAAGGGAGAACAGATTTTTGATGGACAACTAGCAGTCTCTTCTCTAGTACTACACACGATTTATTTCACTAAATCCTCACAACTATATAATAATGTAGACATTTTTATTTCTACATTATATATGATGTGTCTGAGACTTGGGGAAGTGAAGCAGTCCGTCCAAGATCACATGAAGTCATTGACTACAACTGGAATTGAAACCACAGCACACCTGACTTGGGCCTGTGCAGATAGCCACTGTAACAAGGGACTACTATTGCACACTGCTTTCTCATCACTTTGAACACATAAAGGACTATAATATTGGACAGAGTGTGAAAAAAATTTCATTTTATTTTCATGTGAAAGCAGTTAATAGTAATGATAGGTATATGAGTTCATAAAAGTTGTGAATCTTCACAAAAGGCCACAAAGGCCAAAAATGTCCCCCACCAGGGACAGAGAGCCATTTATTTCACTACAGCTTGTCCCCAGCAACTCCTTTCACCCATTTTTTGTGTTTAATTGGGGGGCAAAGTGGGGTAATGTCATGATAATTAACTACTTTCTCAATAGAAAGGTGTTATTTGGCTAAACCAAGAGGAATTGCAATCAAGGAAGAACTGGCTGTGGACGCTGAGTTGAAAGCTATAGCTGAGTTGCATGACATTTGAAAGATTGGGAAGTTGTTTTTATTGTAGTTTTGTTTCATAAATCCAATTTAATATCTGTAACCTTTTTTCTTCACCATATTTCAAATGTTTGCCACCATGCACAAAAGCAGAGAGATATGTGGTACCTGCAAAGAGAATCTTGGGCTGCTTGCCACTTGGAATGTGAAGACAGGCATAGTGGCTCTTTATTTCAGAAGGTGTCAGCCAGTTTCTGAAATTTCTAATGAACATCTGAAGGATTGGGAAAACAGAAAAAAAGAAAAGGAAGGATGAGGGAGAGTATGCTGGAGCAAAGAAGTCAGGAAAGCTTTGTAATTAAGAGTGTTTTTAAAATGTCAAAGTATTTAAAGAGCTGAAGAATTTTGGATATCTGGGACTTTTTTTTTTTTTGTCATTTAACATGAGGGAGAATTCAAAACCTGGTGATTTTTTTACTAGACAGCTCATCACTTTCTGCTTGGGAATGACATCTGCTAGGCAGCTAGCATTCAGAACTGGAAGGAGTTGTTAGCTTTAACTCACCACACTGTCATATAACCTTACCCATGGCTGGCAAAACACCTATCAGGGAAACAGCAACAGCAGCCGTGTCATCTCACTGAAGAAAGAGGAATGGTGTTGGCCAATAAGTGACAGAAAGTTTGACATCTGGCCATTTACCATTTGAAAAACTCCCAAACAAAAGGAAGTGCAGTGGATATGCAATCCTAATCCTAAAACAAGTGAAATAAACCATCAAACCTGCCCCTCTACGTACTATGGATACACCCAGAACAATGACCCAAACACTACACTACTCTATGGTTTTCTCTTCCACACTAGAGTCCTCCAAATGTCTTTATGGGCATGACTCACTTCCACTGTGTCCTGTCAGGTTGGTGCATGGCCTTGCTCTTTCCTAATATCCTCTGTAAAGCTATGGTTTTACTTCAGGAGCAGAAGAAGCATCAGTCAAGAAATAGCTTTTCTCGGATTAATCAGATTAATCAAAGTGTCTTTACACATTGGAAAATTCACCAAAACCCAAGATAGTGTGGAAACAAGGGGTGGATATTGTTGGGAGACGATTCTCCATGGAACTCTCATATTTCTGCACACCTTACAAGCAGAGGCACTGACAGCTTTTTTTTTTTTTTTTTTTTAGATTATCTTTGTAATAGTGTCTATATAGCAAAGAACCTTGGAAGATAGGGTTAGTTTCCTCTTCTAGAGAAGAGGGCATCACCCCTGTGAGACCTGGATGAAAAGAGGAACGAATATCAACATGAAGTACATGTTGTTTGTACAGCTATTAATAGTAAAGTTTTTTTTGTCTTTGACCCATGAGTCCTGTGCTTTCTGCTTGCATCCATGAAACTGTAGCAGGCTAACTTGTCAGGTTGCCAGTAGAATAAAACTGCAGATCCTTCACAGTCTTGACAACCATCTCTCTGTAGTTTTGTCTACAACTTAATTTCAAATTGATCCCCAAAAGATTTTATTTTTCTTTTATCTATGTATCCCTGATGTTTATACAAACCCCATTATGACACTTATTGAAAGTTATCATTCAAATAAATATCTTTCTCTAACTTGGCTTTGTGCTCCTAAGACAAGGCCCATGTCTTATTCATCTTTGAAGCTTCAACTACTAGTATAAAACAGATGTTTAGTAAATGAATCAAAATAGTGTATTTGAAATAGCCAAGTTGAGTCCTTCAGATATTAGTTGTCTTCTTGGCATGGTAAACTCTCCATCTGGTTTTTATTTATAGATTCAGTTATCATGGTAATCTTAACACAACCACTCAAGTACCCATAATTTCATCTGGTGGTGGCAATGAGATGAGAATCATCTGTGTCTGGGAGGCACAAAAAGGCTATGGCAGTGTTGCAGTGATCCTGATTGTTGGCAAACCCCAGCAAAACATCCTGCTGTAGTTCAGTTTTTTTCCCAAATGTCTTTGCCTATATTCTAAGGAAAACACAGTCTGGGAATAAACTATTCTTCCCAGGAATATGACATCTTTTCCAAGACTCAAATGTCCCTATCATAGAGAAGATAAGAGTACCATCATTTCCAAGCTAATTGTGATTCCTCCATAACTTTCCCAAGAGAGACAAATTCATTTCTTCATTCTCCGATAGCTCGTGATTCTCTTCAGCATCCACTTTTCCCCCAGCTAATGGGTAGATTTGAATGACAGATGTTCAAAAAGGCAACAGTGGTTCCCACTGTTCCCACCAATAAAATGTGGTATCATTTTCTAAAAGGGGACCTTAAGTGAGAACAAATCTCTGTGGGAAGAGATTTATAGTTAGGGTGAAATAGGAACCTTTTGCTTTCTCAAGATCTTTTTTCTAAGGGAAATAAAAATTCCTCCTATGCAAGCATAGTTTGATCATAACTATTGTATTTGGCACAATTCAAAAACTCATTTTCCACCAAAGTGAAGAAATATATTTGAAACAGCTTCTCCCTTCCTCTCACTCTCAAGAAAAAGCAAAGAGTGTAAAATTTGCAGATTCTACAATATTCTTTAGTTAGAAGAAGCTGGACACATATGTAAAACAGATTTTTAGAGACATATAAATAAATGTTATTAAAACAAAATCAAAGACCCCCCATAACCTATAAAAATATTGATAAGTACTGATGAAAGACCATGTCTTTTTTTTCTACCTTTGAAGGGAGATTATGATTATGTTTTAATTAAGCAGCTCAACCCAGATTACCATATTTTAAGAATACATAATTCACCTTTATTGCTTCCTCTGTTCCTTACCTCTCACTGATAACACTCTGTGATTTAAAGTAATTTGGGACACTGCTTTCTCACATAAAAGAAGGAAGGAACAAAGACTGTGCTATAATAACTTAGAAGCCTATACTTGACTTTCCACTCAGCCATTTACTAAATTCAAGCAAGTTACTTAAGTTTAATTAGCCTCAGTCTCCTCACCTGTAAAGTGTCAAATATATCACATTAACCTTAAGATTTTGTAAGGGTTAAGCAAAAAAATAATATAAAAGTGTTTTCATAGTACTTGTTACATGGTAGATGTTCAGAGATTAATATTAGTCACCATTTTGTGATATTTACAACATGCAAGGCATAATGCCAAACACTTCACTATAATAACTTATTTAATAAAAAAAAGATACTATTAAAAGTCCTATTTTAGTAATGAGGACTCTGAGCTCAGAGAAATTGCATATTTTACCTGAAGCCATAGATCATTTCTTGTTTTTAATTTTTATTTATGTAAGTAATCTCTACACCCAATGGGGGGCTTGAACTCATGACTCCCAAGATCAAGTGTCACATACTCCTCTAACTGAGCCACCCAGGTGCCCCAAGGCCATAGAACTATAATTAACAGCACAAGGATATAAGCCCAGCAAGATCTTCTGACTCTGGGTCCAATAACCTTTCCAATAAATGTAAGCAACTGGGAATAGGTATAAATTGGTTCCATTTCACTCTCCAGTCTAGCCACACACAAAGTGCCACTTGCTTTCCCACAAACATACCCCACTGTGTCCATCTTTTAAAATTTCATGACTAAGTTTGCTTTGCAATCGTTTCTGTCAGGGGCTGAGATTCACTGGTCTCTGCAGCCACCTTTGTTTCCTGAGGCAGAAGTTGAGATCAAGAGTACCTATAGTAATAGGTGATAATAACTATCCTTAGGTGTGACTTCAATAAAACATCAAACTCCACAAGGAAAACTTTTATCCTCAGGTGTCTGCCCTTGAGTCTTAGGAATAGTTCAATGTGGACTTATTTCTCCCACTCCCAACATTAGCTTGCTGAATCTTTTTTCCTGTCCAGTCACTCCTCTGAACACAATTCATACTCCTTAAACATAAATGTTGCTCTTTACGATGGTCATATGGTTTATGCTAATATCATCCTAGTACCCTATCCCTTACTCTGAGCTCTATATTTTCACTGATGTTTATACCCAGCATCTAAACTCTGGTCTGATACCCCCTGTAACCAAGTGCAGTTTCCTATTTATATTTTTTGTACATATTAAAAATTGTATAAAGGGTTTATTGTAGTAAAATAGAATATATTTCTTGGAAATTTTTCAAACTGTACATATACAAAAATGGAAGTCTGCCCTCCTAATCCTATTCTACTTCCTGAAGTTGAATACTATTAACAATTTCATATGAATCCTTCTGTATATAAAATATACCCAATTGTATATAAATATATATATGTTATTGTATATGTGTATATATCATACATTGTATATGTATATATAGTACATAGTTTTGTATACTATACAATATATTGTATACATATATAATTTCTTTTAGGTAAATGGAATCATAGATTTTTAACTTGTTTTTATTTCAATAAACAGTATATTGTTTATAGACATCTGTCTATGTCAATACATATTGCAATACCTAATTCTTTCTTCTAACAGTATGATATTCTAAATTAGTGTCCCATATTTAGCCAGTTTCTTGCTGATGGACATTGTTTCCAGTGTAAAAGCTATTATAGTCAACACTGCAATAAATATCCTTGAATGTATCTGAGTACTTGTTATTTTTATAGAATGAATTCCTAGAAGTGGAATTGCTGATTCAAAGAAATGACACAGTGTCAAATCATCCACCTATCCATTGTATTTGAGAGTGTTTTTTTCGCCAACATATTCTCTAACCTTGGATATAATCAATGTTTTCTTTTTCTGACAGTGTAATAAGCATTCAAAAAATTTTGTTTTACTCATATTTCATCAAATATTAATAAAATTCAATATTATAGTTTCAATTCTACTTCTCCATGAAGTTCTATTAGTGCTGCATCTTAATTCCAGCCCAGGTCTCCTGCTGATCTGCCTGCCAACTTGACCCATCACTATCACATTTAAGACAGACACTTTGGGACCATCTACACTTTAGAAGTGAAGCCCAAAGAAGTCAGAGGACATGCCAGAGCTCAAAATGATATGCAGTGAATTTAAGGTCCGTGAATTTAAGGGTAAATGCAGTTGCCTTCTTACCAGTTGCTGTCCTAGGCAGATACTATGTTCTTATTCATTTTTATGCTCCTATGTTGCATCTACCATGGGGTAATAAGTACTAAATAATTGCTTGTTAAATTAATGAATAGAAAGAAAATAAGCCCTTTTGTTCTCTAGTGGTAAGAAGATGTATTAGTAAATGTCTCTAGTGATCACAATATTGAAACAAACAAAAAATAGCAATACTAGGATTTTATTTATTACCTGTAACATGATATCCAAATCTTGATATCCAAATCTTGTATTATGATATGCATATGTGTGCTAAGGTGGAAAAAAGCAGATACATACAAAGTGTTCAACACACAAGATTATTCAACTAATTAGGTAAATATCAATTGCATAAAAGTGTCACTTTTTATTTAAAAGCAAAACCCTCAGATGTCATTCCTACTTGAATAAGAACCAGAGTCCAGTATGACAGGGAAACTAATTAAATAGGGATCTGGTTAAACTATTTAAAGTATGAATTAGTCAGGTTCACATGGGTTTTTCCTTAAGGAAAAAAAAAGCAGAGGAATAAAGTGGAGGGAATCTAGCTATGAGCAAACACAGGTAGTTGGTCCCAGGGAACAGCTGGGAATTAGGTCTGAGAACCCCTTCCTCTTTTCTTCTTATACTCCACATAACCCACTAACCACACCTATGTTCCATAATATTCCACCGTCCACACCACTTCCCTCATTCTAAGGAAACATAAACTATACTCATTTTCATTGCTGTTTAACATTAGCACAAATTCAGTGGTTTAAAATAACACTTATTTATTATTTCAGAATTCTTTAGGTTAGAAGTCCAGACCTGGCATAGCTAGGTTCCTTGCTCAGGGTCTCACTAGACAGAAATCAAGGTGTTGGCCAGGGCTTTGTTCTCATCTGGATCTTAGAGTCTTCACCCAAGATTATTCACACTGTAGGCAGAATTCAGTTCCTTATAGTTATAGTACAGGTCCATATTTTCTTGCTGTTGTTGGTCAGTGATCACTCTTAGCTCCTAAAGGCTGCCCTCAAGTTATAGCCATGTGGCAATATATCACAAGGCCATCTGGTAATATATCTTATGGCCATGTCACAGTATGGCATCTTGATTCTTCAAAGCCAGCAGGAACATCTCCCTCCGGTCTACTATGGCAGAAATATATGTAACATAAGGTAATCATGATAATGACCATCACCTTTGTCCTATTGTGTAACCTAAAAAAGTGAGTGATTGCCCAATCATATTCATAATTCCCACCCACACTCAAAGGGATTATACAAAGCATGAACTCCAGGGTGTGGGAATCTTGGAGATCATTTTAGAATTCTGCCTGCCTCACAAATATAGCAGATAGAAGCCCAAAGTAACTCTGGTGAAATACACATGACAAAAGATTATCAAACTCATTAGCAGCCCAGGAAATGGAAGTCATAACAGTTGGACTATAAGTTGGAACGGTTTTAAACAAGGGAGGAATATGTTCAGAAAACTTTGAATATATTTTGTTGGTTTGAAAATCATCATCTATGGTATAACACCTAAATTGTTAAGAATTCAGATTTTTCAAAACGTCAAATGATTTTTCAGTTACATCGATGTAAGTATAAGCATTTAGTTACTTAAAAATAATTCAGTATATTAAAATATCAGAATACTAAAAACCAATATGTCTCCTGCACTTGCGGAAATAAATCAATATCAATCTTTATAAATTATCCTCCTATGAAAGGGCTAATTAAATATCAAGTAAGCTTACTCATTTTCTAAATATATAGGCTTTTTTCATACCCATGAAAACTGTGGCCTATTTCTTAGCTTACATTCTTCTACAATAAAAAATGGAGATTTCTTTTTTCTTTTTTTCCCTTTTTCTGCTCTTCCACATTTCATTAAATCTGTGCTCTCCATTCTCTTTTCCTTTGTTTTTAATGAAGTCAGCCCTTCCCATTTCCAGTTAATTTTTAAAATAGAATTTCACTGATGCTGAAACACCCACTGCCTGCTGTTACCTACAGGCAAAATCCTTGCCACCCATGGGAAATGAATGAATTGAACGTATCAAACAAGTAAACATAAACAGTTTAACTTTTGACACATTCTGACTTTGAATTACTAATTCATTAGCTCTGATACATCCTTGGTTAGCCTGAGTTGAGCTTAGTGACTTAAACCCGTTGCCCAGCAGAGTAGAAATGTGGTTTTGTGAGGTAAGATGCAGAGCTGCCAAAGATTGTTCCTTTATTTCCCTTTCCTCAAATTACATCTTGCTTATCATGAGGTCTAAACTATTAACACATGACAAGCTTGTTTCACTGTGTTCTTACCCACCACTCCCTCAATTATTTTAAAGAAAATCCTACATATCAGATGGTTTCATATCATAGATATATATCATCAGCATGTGTCTCTAAATTGAGATTCCTTTTAGAAAACATAAAAAAAATAACCAAACCTAATTAACAATAATTCCTTTTAGAAAACATAAAAGATATAATCATAATAAATTATGATATGAAATATATTCATACTTCATTTATCATATCATAAAATCTAATAATAATAATAGCAAATTAACCATAGTTCCTTAATATCATCAGAAAACCAGAGAGGTTATTTGTTCACATATCATTGATTTTGTCTTATAAATTCTATAAATATCAAGATGTAAATAAGGTCCATATATTGAGATGTCTAATATGTCTTTTAAATCCTTCTCCTTTTGTTTCTGTTTCTTCTATTTCTTTATGTTGTTAAAGATAGTAGGGCATTTATCCTGTAGAGGTTTCTAGAGTCTATTATGCTAATTGTATTCCAGTGTTGTCATTTACTGAGTTCCTTTGTTACCTGTATTTCCTATAAATTGGAAGGTAAATCTACATGCTTGATCAGATTCAGATTACTTTTTTTTTCTTTTCTGGGAACATATCCTTCATGGGTAATATTTCATGCTTTTATCAGGATGTAAATCAGGATAATGTATCATTATCTTTCTTTTTTGATATCAACCAGTAATGCTTATTACTCAGACACACTAATTCATGGGGGCGGGGGACAAAATATTGATATTTGTTATGTCTTCTTCACTTATTAGCTAGAATACTTCCACAAAGGAAAATTTCCTTTCATTAATTATTTGGTTGTTGAAATACAGTTATATAAGAATGGAGGACAAATGCTCACTTCTTTCTCTTTTGAAGTTTTCAAAAATAAATAAAGATCACCAAAAGTCATCAATGATTTGCTTTTAATATCATGAAATTAAACGTACTTGATGTGATACAATCCACATAATTTTTGTTTTAACTAATGCTCAAGTGATTTCATCTTCACTAGTGGGAGCTTATTCAGGTTGTCTGCTGAGTTCTTTTGATATGATCCAGAAGTCTTTGATAGTCACTTTCTTTTCCAATAACTAGAGAATGTTTCAGGTTTACTTTGTACATTTCTTATTGTCCTATGCCTGGAATCAGCCATTTTCAAAAAAACCCAAGTGCCTTTTAATGTAAGTGGACGAGATCATAATCTCGTCACTAAGGGTAAACTTTGCTATTGGGTTAGTCTTTACCTTTAGGCATTTACAGTGTACAGAGGTAGGAAAAGTTTTTAAAGATAAAATACATTACCAGTTCATATCGATAATTACAATTCAGACTCAAGTTTATAAAGTTTCGGAGTTTTTTTGATAATCACATCACTGAGATCTAATTCACATCCACAGAATTTATCCTTTTAAAGTGTGCAATTCAATGCTTGTTAATATATTCACAGTTGCATAACCATCACCACAATTTTAGGACATTGCTGTTACCACGAAAGAAAACCTTTAGCTATCACCACCCATATCTTCACACTCTCTCTGTCCCTCACTAGCCCTAAGCAACAAGTATATATTTGTGTATTCTGGACCCTTTATATCAATCGAGTCATATGACATGTGGTCTTTGTGGCTGGGTTCTGTTAATCAGTATCAGGTTTTCAAGGCTCACCCATATATGCAGCATATTTCAGTACTTCATTCCTTTTTATGGCTGAATAACATTCCATTTAATGGATATACCACAATTTATTCATCAGTTGATGAATATTTGTGTTATTTCCATTGTTTGGCTATCAGTAATAATGCTGCTATGCATATTCATATGCAAGTTTTTATCTGAGTATGTTTCATTTCTCTTAGATATATACCTAGAAGGGTAATTGCTGAATCAAATGGTAACTCTATATTTAACTTTTTGACACACAGTCAAATAATTTTCCAAGTGACTGCACCAATTTACATTCCCACCATCAGTGTTTGAGGTACTTGACAACATTTATCATTAACTGACTCTTTTCTTATAGCCATTGTGATGAATGTGAAATGGTATCCCGTTGTCATTTGGATTTGCATTTCCCTGATGACTAATGTTGGTGAGCATCTTTCCATTTAAAAAAAAAATTTCTTTTCAACGTTTATTTATTTTTTTGCGACAGAGAGAGACAGAGCATGAACGGGGGAGGGGCAGAAAGAGAGGGAGACACAGAATCGGAAACAGGCTCCAGGCTCTGAGCCATCAGCCCAGAGCCTGACGTGGGGCTCAAACTCCCGGACCGTGAGATCATGACCTGGCTGAAGTCGGATGCTTAACCGACTGCGCCACCCAGGCGCCCCAACATCTTTCCATTTTTATTGGCCATTTTTATATCTTCCCTGGATAAAAACCTATTCATATCCTTTGATTATTTTAAAAATTGTATTGTTTATATTTTTATAACTGATTTCTAAGATGTCTTTGTATATTTTAGACATACATTTCTTGTAAGATATATGATTGGTATTTTTTCCCCATGTTGTGGCTTATTTACAATCAGACCTCAACCTACAGTGCCAGCTTTTCCTCTTACCATCATGAACTCTATGGTATATCCATGGCTTACTTCCTTACTTACTTTAGAATCCATAAATTCTAGCTGTAATTTTTTCTCTACTTCATAAACTCTAATTAAACTTTCAAAGAAATAAAGCCTTCTCCTGATGACCTCAAGAAGATGATAACCCAATTAACTTTCATATATATCTCCTGTAATATCTAACCTGATCTTTGTACATAGTTGACATAAGAAAACTTAATTAATTATTGCATGCTATTAACTCTGAAGACAATAAAAGTTCAGAGAAAGATCACATAAATGTGGCTTATGTAAATAAAAGAAAACATCTTTCTTGATGTAAACTCAAGCTAGAATCCTATATAAATTAGAGGGTTTTTTTAAACCTATTTACATATTCCAATGGTGAGCAGTAGTCATCCTTCTGCCAATCTCATTCAGAGTTTAAATCTATTTTCTGAAGTACAGTTTTAGGAAGAAAAAGATACAATTCATCCATAGCTTCTTTTCATATAAAAACTCTTATTAAATTACTTACAATGTTTTTATTCCAGGTTTCAGTTCACTTCTCCAATTCTCATGTTTTTTAAAAGAGCCTACTAGGATCTTCCTTAGCTTGATCCTACAACTTACTTACCTCAGGAATGTTCAATTATGCTTAGATTTATCTAAGAATTGAAAATGGTCATCTAACTAAAACTTGTCCATTTATAAATGGGAGATGGTATAGTGTGATCATTTTTGGAGTGTGTTATCAGATTTTTCAGACTTCCCAAAATCTTATCTTTTCCAATTTCGTTTTATAAAATAACTGTTGTTCATTAGGGCTTACCCAAAACTGTGATTCTGAGTTTATATCTATAAGATCTTTCAGGATCCTGCTATGTAATTTTTGCAACTCTGAAGAAATATGCTAATTTATGACACTTAAGTTCTCTCCCACATCTGATCTTGCTTGAAATTCAAATATCCCTTCACCATGTCTGTTCTACTCTTTCCAGTTTAATGTTCATTTCTTCAGATTTGAAAAGGGGAGGGGGGGTCTGCCATTAATATAAAGAGCAGTTAGCAAGCAGGCTTACTTTGGGGAAGATGGTGGAATAGGAGGAAACTAAACTCACCTCATCCCACAGATACAACTAGATAACCCTCACATCAGTGCAAATAACCCAGAAAATGGACCAAAGACTGGCAGAACAGACTCCACACTTAAATGTAGATAAGAGGCCACATTGAAGAGGATAGAAAGGGCAGAGACATGGTTGAGAGCTAAACCCCGCAGGTCTGGCCACTGGAGAAACAGAGCTACAGACATAGACATGGGTGAGAAACAAACTCTCACACCAGGGAGTCTGCATGGGGAAGATGAATCCCCACTGCATTTAGTTTTAAAAATCAGAGGTACTGAATTTCGAATTTTGTGAGTTCTTACAACCAGCAGGACTTAAAGCTTAGAATTTTAAAAATCAGTAGGCTCAGCTCTGGAAGAGCCTGGAGGGCAATAAGAAGCAGAGTCCTGCCCTGAAAGAGACAGTAAAACAAACCAGGAAGATACAGCTTAGAGGCAGCAGTTTGAAAAACTCCTGAGGCATATAGGAGAGTTACTAATGAGTTCACTGAGAGACTTCTCCATGAACAAAGGTGCTGGCAGGTGTCATTTTCCTACACCTCACCCAGTAAAATCAGATGACCACCTGTGAGAACCAGCGTGGCACAGGTGTACGCTACCTAACTTGCTTACACCATGCCCTGCCCTCTCCAGCTAGGCCTGCCTCAATCCCAGATCTATAGGTCCCCTTTTCCAGAAAACAAGCACAAATATTACCAATACTCCATCTCCTCAGAGGACACATGTGCTTTGTTAAATCTGCACCCCTCACTCACACAAGCTTAGCAGAGCAGCCCTGGCTGGCCTTAGTCTCCTCACTGGCCATGTGACTGGCACACATAGCTTGTGAGCAGCACATCCCCACTTCCTGAGCACTTTGCAGAACAACCTGGCCAGCTCATTCTCAGCAGCAGCAGAATGTGCCCCATGGAGGAGGACCAATGCAAACTTGTTAAAAGTGTGCACTCCACTCACTACTTTCAAGAGCAAGAGCTATAGCTGGTGTTCCTAACACAAAGAAACAGACATATAGAGTTAGGCAAAATGAGGAGACAGAGGAAAATGTCCCAATTACAGAGAAAAGTAATATGCCTGATAGAGAATTTAAAGTGATGATCATAAAGATACTCGCTAGACTTGAGAAAAGAGTGGAAGACATCACTAAGACCCTTAATAAGGAGATAGAACCAATCAGAGATAAAGAACACAATACTGGAAATTAAAACAACAACAACAACAATGGATGGAATAAATAACAGGCTAGAGGAA
Organism: Felis catus; assembly: GCF_018350175.1. Classification (NCBI taxonomy): domain Eukaryota; kingdom Metazoa; phylum Chordata; class Mammalia; order Carnivora; family Felidae; genus Felis; species Felis catus. The sequence goes on along the minus strand of NC_058380.1, from coordinate 33,474,141 downwards.
GCAGAGGGACAAATTAGTGATCTGGAAGACAGACTAATGGAAAGTAATCAAGCTGAGCAAGTGAGAGGGAAAAAAAATTATGCAAAATGAGAATAAACTTAAGGAACTCAGTGACTCCTTAAGCATAATAACATTTGCATTATAGGGAACCAAGAAGAAGAAGAAGAGAGAGGAAATTTATTTGAATACATAATTGATAAAAACTTCCTTAATCCAAGGTAGGAAACAGATATCCAGAACCATGAGGCACAGATATACCCAACAGAATCAACCCAAATAGGTCTACACCAAGACAAGTAGTAACTAAAGTGGCACAAAGTAGTGACAAAGACAAAATTTAACAACATCTAGAAAAAAAGAAGACAGTTACATAAAGAGGAAACGCCATAAAGTTATCAGAGGATTTTCAGCAGAAACTTTGCAGACCAGAAGGGAGCGACATAATATATTCAAAGTGTGAAAAGGGAAAAATCTGCAGCCAAGAATATTCTATCCATCAAGGCTATCATTCAAAATAGAAAGAGAGATAAAGAGTTTATTAGATAAGCAAAAACTAAAGGATTTCATGACCAATTAATCAGCACTGCAACAAATACTAAATGGGACTCTTTGAGTGGAAAAAAGCATAAGTGAGAGTATGAAAAGTAGGAAACACTAAAGCAATAACACTAAGTATATCTGTAAAAATCAGTCAAAGAATTCACAAAATAAAGGGATTTAAAAATATGACAACATATACCAAAAACGTAGAGGGGAGAAGAATAAAGAATGGTTTCAAATGTAAGCAGCAATCAACTTCATAGATACTGTTACCTGCAGAAGATGTTACATATAAATCTAGTGGGAACCACAAATGAAAAACCAGTAAGAGACATGCAAAAAATAAAGGTAATTAAAATATATTACTAAAGAAAGCCAGCCAAACATGAGAGAGAGAAAGAGAAAACAGGATCAGAGAAAAACTACAAAACAATCACAAAATAAGCAACAAAATGTCAATAAATACATATATATCAATAATTATTTTGAATGTAGATGAGCAAAATGCTCCAATAAAAAGGCATAGGGTGAAAAGTGGATTAAAAACTGAGACCCATACATATGCTACCTATAAGAGACTCATTCCAGACCTAAAGATACCTGCAGATTGAAAGTGAGGGGATGAAGAGATATTTATCATGTAAATGGAAATTTAAAGAAAGCCAGTGTAGCAATTCTTGTATGGGACAAAATAGGCTTTAAAACAAAGACCACAGGGGCTCCTGGGTTGGCTCAGTAGGTTGAGCATCTGACTTCAGCTCAGGTCATGATCTTGTGGTTCGTAAGTTTGAGCCCTGCATCAGGCTTGCTGCTATCAGCACAGAGCCTGCTCCATATCCTCCATCTCCATCTCTTTTCCCATTCCCAGCTTGTACTCTCTCTATATAAAAAGTAAATAAACATTTAAAAAATAAAATAAAATAAATAAAATAAAATAAAATAAAATAAATAAAATAAAGACTTGAACAAGAGATAAGGAAAAAAGACTAGAACACTATATCATAATAAAGAGGACAATTCAACATGAAGATACAGCAATTGTAAATATACGCCCAAACATGTAGCACCCGATACATAAAACAATCAATAACAAACATAAAAGAACTAATCAGTAGTAATAAAGTTAATAGTGGAGGACTTTAACACTGTACTTCCACCAATAGACAGATCATCAAAACAGAGAATCAATAAGGAAACAGTGGCTTTGAATGACACATTGGACCAGATAGATTTAACAGATATATTCTGAACATTCCATCCTAAAACAGTAGAATACACTTTCTTTTCAAGTGTACAAGGAACATTCTTCAGAATAGATCACATACTAGGTCATAAAACAAGTCTTAACAAATTCAAAAAGATTCAAGTCTCATCATGCATCTTTTCTGAACATGCTATGAAACTAGAAATCTACCACAAGAGATTTGGAAAGAGTGCAAACAGGTACAAGCTGAATAACATGCTATTAAGTGATGAATGGATCAACCAAGAAATCAAAGAAGAAATAAATAATTACATGGAAACAAATCAAATGAAAATACAATGGTCTAAAATCTTTGGGATGCAGCAAAAATTTTACTAAGAGGGAAGTTTATAGCAATATGAGTTTACCTCAAGGAGCAAGAGATAGCTCAAATAACTTTATACCTAAAGGAGTTAGAAAAAGAACAATAAACCAAACCCAAAACCAGCAGAAGGAAGGAAATAATAAAGATTAGAGCAGAAATAAATCATATAGAACCTAAAAAACAAACAATACAACCAATGACACCAGGAGCTTATTCTTTGAAAACATCAACAAAATTGATAAAGCTTCTAGTTATACTCAGAGAGGAAGAGAGAGAGAGAAAAGACTCAAGTGCACAAAATAACAAATGAGGGAAATAGCGAACACTATAGAAATACTAACAATTATAAGAGAATATTATGAAAAATATATGCCAACAGATTGGACAACCTAGAAGAAATGCATACATTTCTAAAAACATGTAACCTCCCAAAACTGAGTCAGGAAGAATAGGCAATTTGAACAGACTAATCACCAGCATTGAAATTGAATCAAAAATGAAAAGCTCCAAACGAACAAAAGTCCAGGACTAGATAGCCTTATAGGCAATTTCTATCAGACTTTTAAAGAAGAGTTAATACCTATTTTTTTCAAAGTATTCCAAAAAAATAGAAGAGGAAGGAGAACTTCCAAATTTATTCTATGAGGCCAGCATTACCTTGACACCCAGATCCGATGAAGACATCACAAAGAGAACTACAGGTCAATATCTCTGATGAACATAGATTCAAAAATCCTCAACAAAATACTAGCAAACAAGATCCAACAATACATTAAAAAAATTATTCACCCCAATTTACTCCCAGGATGCAAGAGTGGTTCAATATTTGCAAAATCAATCAACGTGATACACCACATAAATAAGAGACAGGCTAAAAACCATACAATTATTTTGACAGATGCAGAAAAAACATTTGACAAAGAACAACATTTGTTCATGATAAAAACCCTCAAAAAGTAGGTTTAGTGGGAACACACCTCAACATAAGAAAGGGCTTATATGAAAAACCCACAGCTAACCTCATACTCAAAGGGGAAAAACTGAGAGCTTTCCCCCTAAGGTCAGGAACAAGACAAGGATGTCCACTCTCACCTCTTTTATTCAACATAGTCGTGAAAGTTCTAGCCACAGCAATCAGACAACAAAAAGAAATTAAAGACTTCCAAATTGGTAAGGAAGAAGTGGAACTTTCATTATTTGTAGATGACATGATACTATATATAGAAAACCCAAGACTCCACCAAAAAACTATTAGAACTGAATTTGATAGTCATAAGATACAAAATCAATGTATATTAAAATATGCTACACTTGTATATATTAGTAATGAAGCAGCAGAAAGATAAATTAAGAAAACAATCCCATTTATAATTGCACCAAAAATAATAAAATAACTAAGAATAAACTTAACTAAAGAAGTGAAAGACCTGTACTCTGGAAACTATAATACATTGATGAAAAACTTGAAGATGACCCAAAGACATGGAAAGACATTCCATGCTCATGGATTGGAAGACCAAATATTCTTAAAATGTATATACCACACAAAACAATCGACACATTTAATACAATCCTTATCAAAATACCAATAACATTTTTCACAGAACTAGAACAAACAATCCTAAAATTTGTATGGAACCACAAAAGACCCTGAATAGCCAAAGCTATCTTGAAAAAGAAAAACAAAACTGAAGGATGATAACCCCCGACTTCAAGTTTTCTTACAAATGTAGTAATCAAAACAGTATAGTACTGGCACAAAAATAGACACATAGATCAATAGAACAGAACAGAAAGCCCAGAAATAAACCCACAATTATATGGTCAGTTAATCTTCAACAAAGTAGGAGAGAATATGCAATTTGAAAAAGACAATATCTTCAACAAATGGTATTGGAAAAACTGGACAGCTACATGCAAAAGAACAAAACTGGATCACTTTCTAACACCATTCACCATACACAAAAATAAACTCAAAGGGCCTAAATGTGAGACCTGAAACTATAAAATCCTAGAGAGAGCACAGGAAGTAATTTCTCTAACAACAGCCATAGCCACATCTTTCTAGATATGTCTTCTGAGGCAAAGGAAACAGTAGCAAAAATAAACTACTGGAACTATATCAAAATAAAAATTTCTACACAACAAAGGAAATAATCAACAAAACTAAAAGAGAACCTACTGAATGGCAGAAGATATTTGCAAACAACTTAGCCAGTAAAGATATATAAAGAACTTATGCAACTCAACACACACAAAAAAACAAATAATCCAATTAAAAATTGGCAGAAGGGAGGCTCAAGCCAACATGGCAGAGAAGTAGGGGGAATCCATACTTCCTGCATCTCTCAAACAAAGAAGTGTAGAAGCCAAAGGACTTTGAACACCAGAGCCTGGGAAGAAAAGAGACTGAATCTACTAGGAAGAAAATGGGAAAACTGGAAAAAAGATAGGTGGGTAACTGTGAACTGGGGGAAATAAAAAAAAAGGCTGTATGGGCAATGAGGAGAGGGACCCCCTTCTGCAGAGAGACAAAGGGAAGAGAAAGAGCAGCTTGGAAAGTGTAGGACCATATCTGGACAGGAGAAGGACCTTGGACTGAGACTGAGAGGGATCTGATCTCTAACTGTGGGCTTTCTTCGGACTGGGGCCGGCTCCCTGTTCACGCACCTGGGGAGCAGGGGAGCCAGCCCTGGGTGTGGTAGTTGGTCAGGGGCTCAGTCCACAGTTGGAGAAAGTGGTTCCCTCCCTGAAGGACTGTGCAATAGTACAGAACCTGCCTGCATCTGCCACCCCTGGGCGCAGTGGCTGGGCCGAGGGCAGTCTGCAGGAGGAAAAAGCAGTCGTCCCCCTGGAGTGTTGTGGGAAAAGACAAAGGCTGCCTGCGTTCACCACCCCGGGGGTGGGGGTGGGGGGGGCTTGCGGCAAGGACAATGGCTCAGTCCACAGTAGGAGAAGGCTGTCCTCTCTGAAGTGCTGTGGCACAGACAAAGCCAGCTGGGACCACATATCACTGCACTGAGAGGCACTTCCCCAGTGCCAGAGTACACATAGCGGGACTTTGAATCCTAGCCAAGCACAGGGTCAGGGGAGTTGGTGCAGAGAGAAAGACTGCCCTGTCTGTGGCCACAGCACAGTGAGGATGAGTCAAACTGAGTCCACCAGGTCCAGCTTTGTGGAGAAGAGACTGGGGGAATCACCTCTCCCCCTCCCCACCACCAAGAAGGGGCCTCAGGGATCACTCCCAGGGCCCATAGGGGAAGTGGGTCAAGGCAACACCAAACCATGCCCTTTGCACTGGGTAACTGCGTATCCACCTAAGTGGCACAGACCCTGTGGACAGAGACTCCTGACAAGTGATGCAGCATTGCCTGGATTAACTCTAGGGCAATTCTGGATCTATAGATATATTCTCCCCACCTCCCCATTTCTCCTTCTTATCTCTTCCCTCCCCTAGGTTGGTTACTCTGGTTATTGGTCTATCTCAACAGACATATTTAATCCATTATCTTGATACATGTTCTACACCTCCTTCTTTACACTCCTTTCTCTCTCTCTGGAATAATCAAGCCACATAGTTTCTCTGGGTAACTTTACCTTTGTTTTGTTTTCCCCACCTCCTTCTTTATTTTCCTTTCTCTCTTTCTGGATTAAGCCTTTCAGTCTGTCTGCCTAATCAATATTTATCCTCCACCCCCGCACCAGCTCCTGTCATTTATCTCTTTGTATGTGCTCTTCCACCAGCACCACCTCCACCCTCTTCTTTACTTGTAGTTGGTGTTTTGGGTTTTTTTGTTTTTAGTCTTTAGTTTTTTGTTTTTGTTTTTTTGTTGTTTGTGTTATTTGTGTGTTTATGTGTTTTTGTCTCCTGTATGTCTGTTTTCCTTTACAGGGCTACTCCAAAGAAAAAATCAAAGCACCTGGTGGAGGGTCCAAAATATTACTACAAGTAGGATAATAGAATAACCAAAGCCACAACAACAGAGAGCAAGTAACATTCTCCAAAAAACACCTCCTAAAAGGCAAGGCCCTGGACACTCCTTTATTATAGCAGTGCTCACAGGTAGAGCATACAAAAAGCTTTTAAAATGCATAAGGGACAGAAAACTAGCCAAAATGACAAAACGGGAGAATTTTCCTCAAAAGAAATTTTAGGAAGTAGAGACAGCTAACGAATTGATGAAAACTGATTTAAGCAATATAACAGAACAAGAATTTAGAATAATAGTCATAAAATTAATCGCTGGGCTTGAAAAAAGCATAGAGGACAACAGAGAATCTATTGCTACAGATCAAGGGAATAAAAATAGTCATGATGAATTGAAAAATGATATAAATGAGGTGCAAAATAAAATGGAGGCAGTCACAGTGAGGATTTAAGAGGCAGAGGAGAGAACAGGTGAATTAGAAGATAAAATTATGGAAAAAGATGAAGCTGAGAAAAAGAGAGATGAAATAATCCAGGAGTATGAGGGGAGAATTAGAGAACTAAGTGATTCAATCAAACAGAACAATATCTGTATCATAGGAATTCCAGAAGAAGAAGAGAGAAAGGGGGTGAAGGTGTACTTGAACAAATTGTAGCTGAGAACTTCCCTGATCTGGGGAGGGAAACAGGCATTGAAATCCAAGAGGCACAGAGAACTCCCTTCAGACGTAACTTGAATAGATCTTTTGCACGACATATCATAGTGAAACTGGCAAAATACAAGAATAAAGAGAAAATTCTGAAAGCAGCTAGGGATAAATGGGCCTTAATATACAAAGCTAGACACATAAGGGTAGTAGCAGACCTATCTACTGAAACTTGGCAGGCCAGAAAGGAATTGCAGGAAATCTTCCATGTGATGACCAGAAAAAATATGCAGCCAAGAATCCTTTATCCAGCAAACCTGCCATTCAGAATAGAAGGAGGGATAAAGTTTTTCCCAAACAAACAAAAACTGAAAGAATTCATCACCACTAAACCAGCTCTATAAGAGATCCTAAGGGGGATTCTGTGAGTGAAATGTTGCAAGAACCACAAAGTACCAGAGACATCACTACAAGCATGAAACCTAAAGACATCACAATGACCCTAAACCCATATCTTTCTATAATAACAATGAATGTAAATGGACTAAATGCTCCAACCAAAAGACATAGGGTATCAGAATGGATAAAAAAAATACCCATCTATTTGCTGTCTACAAGAGACTCACTTTAGACCTGAGGACACCTTCAGATAGAAAGTGAAGGGATGGAGAACTATCTATCATGCTACTGAAAGTCAAAAAAAGATGGAGTAGCCATACTTAGACAAACTAGGCTTTAAATTAAAGGCTGTAACGAGAGATGAAGAAGGTCATTATATAATAATCACAGGGTCTATCCATCAGGAATACTAACAATTATAAATGTCTGCACAGAATGCAGGAGCCCCCAAATATATAAAACAATCACAAACATAAGCTACCTTATTGATAAGAATGTGGTAATTGCATGGCACTCTAATACTCCACTTAAAACAAGGGATAGATCATCTAGACAGAGACTCAATAAAGAAACAAAGGCCCTGAATGATACATTGGATCAGATGGACGTGACAGATATATTTAGAACTCTGCATCCCAAAGCAACAGAATATAGTTTCTTCTTGAGTGCGCATAGAACATTCTCCAAGATAGATCACATACTGGGTCATAAAACAGCCCTTAATAGGTATAGAAGATTTGAGATTATACCATGCACACTTTCAGATCACAATGCTATGAAACTTAAAGTCAACCACAGGAAAAAGTCTGGAAAACCTCCAAAAGCATGTAGGTTAAAGAACACCCTACTAAAGAATGAATGGGTCAACTAGGCAACTAGAGAATAAGTTTTAAAAAATAGGAAAACAAATGAAAATGAAACTACAACAATCCAAATGCTTTGGGTTGCTGAGAAGGCAGTCCTGAGAAGAAAATACATTGCAATCCAGGCCTATCTCAAGAAACAGGAAAAACCCCAAATATAAAATCTAACAGCACACCTAAAGGAAATAGAAGCAGAATATAAAAGATACCCCAACCCAACAGAAGAAGAGAATTAATAAAGATCAGAGCAGAAATAAACAATATAAAATCTAAAAAAAAACAGTAAAGCAGATCAATGAAAATGATAACAAAATTGATAAACCTCTAGCCAGGCTTCTCAAAAAGAAAAGGGAGAGGACCCAAATAGGTAAAATCATGAATGAAAATGGAAATATTGCAACCAGTCCCTCAGAAATGCAAGCAATTATCAGGGAATACTACCAAAAATTATATGCCAACAAACTGGACAACCTGGAAGAAATGGACAAATTCCTAAGCACCCACCCACTTCCAAAACTCAAACAGGAAGAAATAGAAAATTTTAACAGACCCATAACCAGTGAAGAAATTGAATCAGTTATCAAAAATCTCCCAACAAATAAGAGTCCAGGACCAGATGGCTTCCCTGGTGAATTCTACAAGACATATAAAGCAGAGATAATACCTATCCTTCTCAAGCTGTTCCAAAAAATAGAAAGAGAAGGAAAGCTTCCAGATTCATTCTATAAAGCCAGCATTACTTTGATTCCCAAACCAGACAGAGACCCAGCAAAAAAACAGAACTACAGGCCAATATCCCTGATGAATATGGATGCAAAAATTCTCAACAAGATACTAGCAAATCTAATTCAATAGTATATAAAAAGAATTATTCACCATGATCAAGTGGGATTCATTCCTGGGCTGGAGGGCTGGTTCAATATTCACAAATCAATCAATGTGATACATCACATTAATCAAAGAAAAGATAAGAACCATATGATTCTGTCAATCGATGCAAAAAAGCATTTGACAAAATATAGCATCCTTTTTTAATAAAAACCCTCGAGAAAGTCGGGATAGAAGGAACATACTTAAACATCATAAAAGCTATTTATGAAAATCCTACAGATAATATAATCCTCAATGGGGAAAAACTGAGGGCTTTCCCCCTGGGATCAGGAACACTACAGGGATGTGCACTCTCACCGCTGTTGTTTAACATAGTGTTGGAAGTTCTAGCATCAGCAATCAGACAACAAAAGAAAATCAAAGGCATCAAAATTGGCAAAGATGAAGTCAAGCTTCCACTTTCTGCAGATGACATGATACTATAAATGGAAAACATGATAGACTCCACCAAAAGTCTGCTAGAACTAATACAGGAATTCAGCAAAGTCACAGGATACAAAATTAATGTACAGAAATCAGCTGCATTCTTTTTTTTTTTTTTTTTTTTACAATTTAAATTTTTTTTTTCAACGTTTATTTATTTTTGGGACAGAGAGAGACAGAGCATGAACGGGGGAGGGGCAGAGAGAGAGAGGGAGACACAGAATCGGAAACAGGCTCCAGGCTCTGAGCCATCAGCCCAGAGCCCGACGTGGGGCTCGAACTCACGGACCGTGAGATCGTGACCTGGCTGAAGTCGGACGCTTAACTGACTGCGCCACCCAGGCGCCCTCAGCTGCATTCTTATACACTAATAATGAAGCCACAGAAAGACCAATAAAGAAACTGATCCCATTCACAATTGCACCAACAATCATAAAATGCCTAGGAATAAAGTAACCAAATATGTAAAAGATCTGTATGCTGAAAACTACAGAAAGTTTATGAAGGAAATTGAAGAAGATACAAAGAAATGGAAAAACATTCCATGCTCATGGATCAGAAGAACAAATATTGTTAAAATGTCGATACTACCCCAAACAATGTACACATTCAATTCAATCCCAATGAAAATTGCACCATCATTCTTCTTGAAGCTAGAACAAACAATCCTAAAATTTGTATGGAACCACAAAAGACCCCGAATAGCCAAAGTAATTTTGAAGAAGAAATCCAAAGCAGGAGGTATCACAATCCCAAACTTTAGCCTCTACTACAAAGCTGTAATCATCAAGACAGGATGATATTGGCACAAAACAGACACAGACACATAGACCAATTGAATAGAATAGAAACTCCAGAATTGGACCCACAAAAGTATGGCCAACTAATCTTTGACAAAGCAGGAAAGAATATACAATGGAAAAAAGACAGTCTCTTTAACAAATGGTGCTGGGAGAACTGGACTGCAATATGCAGAAGGTTGAAACTAGACCACTTTCTCACACCACTCACAAAAATAAAACTCAAAATGGATAAAGGACCTGAATGTGAGACTCAGAAACCATCAAGACCCTAGAGGAGAAAGCAGGAAAAACTTCTCTGACCTCAGCTGCAGCAATTTCTAACTTGACACATCTCCAAAAGCAAGGGGATTAAAAGCAAAAATAAACTATTGGGACCTCATGAAGATAAAAAGCTTCTGCACTGTAAAGTAAACAATCAACAAAACTAAAAGGCAACTGACAGAATGGGAAAAGATATTTGCAAATGACATATCGGATAAAGGGCTAGTATCCAAAATCTATAAAGAACTCACTAAACTCCACACCCAAAAAACAAACAATCCAGTGAAGAAATGGACAGAATAGACACTTTTGTATAATAGATATGAATAGACACTTTTCTAAAGAAGACATCCAGATGGCCGATAGGCACATGAAAAGATGCTCAACCTCACTCCTCATCAGGGGAATACAAATCAAAACTACACTGAGATACCACCTCACACTGGTCAGCGTGGCTAAAATAACAAATCAGGAAACTATAGATGCTGGTGAGGATGTGGAGAAATGGGAACCCTCTCGCACTGTTAATGGGAATGCAAACTGGTGCAGCCGCTCTGGAAAACAGTGTGGAGGTTCTTTAAAAAATTAAAAATAGATCTATCCCTGCAATAGTACTTCTAGTAATTTACCCAAGGGATCCAGGAATACTGATGCATAGGAGCACTTTTACCCCAATGTTTATAGCAGCACTTTCAACAATAGTCAAATTACGGAAAGAGCCTAAATGTCCATCATCTGATGAATGGATAATGTGGTTTATATATACAATGGAATGCTACTTGGCAATGAGTAAGAATGATATCTGGCCATTTGTAGCAACATGGATGGAACTGGAGGGTGTTATGCTAAGTGAAATAAGTCATGCAGTGAAAGACGGATACCATATGTTTTCACTCATATGTGGATCCTGAGAAACTTAACAAAAGACCAGGGGGGAGGAGAAGGGGAAAAAAAGTTACAGAGAGGTAAGGAGGCAAACCTTAAGAGACTGTTAAATACTGAGAACAAACTGAGCATTGATGGCGGTGGGGAAAGGGGAAAGTAGGTGATGGGCATTGAGGAGTGCACCTGTTTGGATGAGCACTGGGTGTTGTATGGAAACCAATTTGATAATAAATTACGTATATAAAAATGGGCAGAAGGCATGAACAGACTTTTCTCCAAAGAAGACATATGATGGCCAACAGATACATGAAAAGATGTTCAACATCACTCATCATCAGGGAAATGAAAACCAAAACCACAATGAGATATTATGTCACACCTGTCAGAATGGCTATAATCAAAAACTCAAGAAATAGCAATTGTTGTTCAGGGTATGGAGAAAAAGGGAGTCTCATTCGCTGTTGGTGAGAATGCAAATTAGTACAGCCACTGTGGAAAACAATGTGGAGTTTCTTCAAAGAGTTAAAAGTAGAACTAACCTACCATCCAGTAGTCTCTCTACCCTCTCTTTTGTGGATAAATACCCCCAAATGCAAAAATACTAATTCAGTGTAATGCATGCACTTCTATGTTTATTGCACCATTGTTTACAATAGTCAAATTATGGAAGCAACTAAAGTGTCCATCGACAGATGAATGGATAGAGAAATGGCATAAATACATATTGGAATATTAGTTAGCCATAAAAATGAATGAAATCTTGCCATTTGCAACAACATGGTTGGAGATAGAGAGTATAATGTTAAGCAAAATAAGTCAATCAGATAAAGACAAATAATATGATTTCACTCATATGTCAAGTTTCAGATAGAAAAAAAATGAACAAAGAGGGGAAAAAAAGAAAGAAACAAACAAGAAACAGACTCTTAGCTATAGAGAGCAAACTGATGGCTCCCAGAGGGGAGCTGGGTGGGGGAATGGGTAAAATGTCAAAGGAATTAAAGAGTATACTTAACATGATTAGCACTGAATAATGTATAAAATTGTTGAATCACTATATTTTACATGCAAAACTAATATAACACTGTTAACTAGACTGAAATTAAAATAAAAACTTAATTTTAAAAAAAGAGCAGTTAAAAGAGCATATACTTGAGAACTGGAAAAGTGAGCTGTTTTTATTTTTTATTTTTTTCTTACTTCAGTCAGTTCCACTGTGTGTGACTTTAGGCAAAGCTCCCAATCAGTATTGACTCATCTGTGTAGAGGCAAGAATAGTCAGCTCTTGGATTCTTCTTCCATGTTTGTCCTCAGAAAATGTACTTCCCCCTTTCCAATTTAGTCATATCCCTTTTAATATGCAAGAGGCTGGCTCCAAGCCACCATTATTTTTCTCCTATTCTGAGGTTGCTCAGCTCAAGTTAGTACTAGGAAACCTACAGAATGCTCATATAGCCTATGAATCAGTCATTTTCTTAGCTCATACATGGTCATTTGCTTAGAAATCTCAGACTGTTTTGCAGAAAGTTCCCTAGGATTGCTGACCTTGTTCCCTACCATTATTGCACACCACTGCCATCACAACTCAGAAAACTTGGGAAATGTGAAAAAAGGATAACTTTTTTGTGGTTCCACAGTCACCAGAGGGGCCTAGAAGTCAAAAGCAAGACTGTATTCACAATGGCAAACCCACAGAGATTGGCTCCTCAAGGGGCAGGGAAAGATAGTCTTCTCTCTGGGTCTTGCTAGCTTACACAAATAAAAGCAGCCTGAGGCCTAGTGCTACTGCTTCCTGTTAACAAACTTCTTCATAACACGCGCGCACACACCCACACACACACACACACCTTACAATGTATTGGGTCAGAAGGAGCTTCAGTATCAGACACAAATCCTCTAAAAGTAAATGCCTCAGAAAATGGAAGAATCCCCTCCTTCCTTTGCCTATAGCTCACTTTGATTTTTGAAAGCTTTTTGATGTATAACTAACATACATTAAACAGTACTAATTAAAATGTACAATTTGATGTTTTGATTTATGTACACACCTGAGGAGCCATCACCACAATTAAGATAGAGACCATATCTGTTGTCCTCTAAAGTTTTCTCCAGAACTTTTAATCCCTCCATCTTTCCCCTTTCTCATGCACCCCTTTTCTATTGCAGATATGTACTGGATGTGAACATCCTTTGGGAATGGGACCTAGAAAGCCTATTTTTAACTGGCTCCCCAAATGATCCCCTACATACCAAGGTTTGAAAACCACTGCCTCGAGGAAAGAACTTTATATCTTCTTCGAAACATTCTCAACTGGGGCTTCTATCCATAAAAGCACATCTTTTTTTTTTTTTTTTCTTCTCTCCTTAAATTAAAAAAAAAACCAAAAACCTTCTTTCCTATATTTTTGTGATATATGTATATGTTCAGCCATTCTCATCACTCTCTTATTTTTAGGAATTCCAAGTCAAGGTAACCATATCATCATAATCATACATACATAGCACCATGACATATAGTTCTAAGGAAGGGGGATAATACAAATCTCTGAACTTTACAATGTTCTGAGAAGTTTTCTAAAAAGGCTCACATTTTATCATACAGAAATTTTCAATGATTTCTACGTGCAAAGTTTTAAAAAATGTACAATATACACTTTCAAGAGATGGGATTCACCTTACAGTCGTAGATAATTTTAAAAGTTATTTTTTGGAAAAGTGTTCATCATAGTTTTGTAAGTCAAGTTTTAAACAATTTGAACTTTATTAGACATATATAGGCATCCAGTTCAAATGAGGCTTCTCCTCAATGAGAATATAGAGAAAGCATCAAATGTGATCACCAAAAATATTAAATAATTTATATTAATAATATTAACATTGTTGACATTTTCTTTAATACTAATTTTCAAAATGTTTCTAAAAGGAATCAGATAAAAGTATAGTATTTGGAAAGCCGGTTGAATGTGCTTATTATTTATTGTTATAATAAAAACAAGCTAAACTTCCACCTCTATAATTAATGCTTTAAGCTCTTATTTACTTATACTTTTGATTATTACAACCTGGGTAAAATTTAGAAAACATTTTTAAAAACTTAAATTTCAGGTAGAAGCATTATTATTTTACTCTTGAGCAAAGGAAAGCACTGTGAATCATTGTGATCAAATGGAAAAAAAAATCCTATGGTAAATTATGCTTTCTTTTATTGTTGGTATAAAAAATCTCAGCTCTTAAGAGTAACCTAGAAGGCACTGCAAGTGATTTCCTGTGAAAAGAAATAAAACCAAATGATCAATGTGGAGACTAGAGTGTAACCCAGATCAGAATCAAGCAGGAATTCTCATATCCTAGTTTTTATGGCCAGGCTGCCAAAAGATGTTAAAACTAAATGGGGTGAGAAGTGAGGATGTAACTTAAGACTTTTGGCTTGGTGTTCTCCCTCCCCAGGAAATGATGCAACCTCTCAAAGATGTTTGGTTCGCTGTTTGATTATACATCCAAAATGCTTCTCTGAATTGTAAAGACTCAGTAAATCTCTACAACGGAGTAAAGCACTCTCTAAGATACTTCTGTGAATTCTAGAGGGGCCAAACTGAGTATGGCAAGATCCTTGATCACAGTGTTTCAACATTTCTTATCTGGCTGATTTCAAGTAACAATAAAATATCTCAATAGAACTTTACTTTTAAAAGCTAGTACATTAAAATTTTTGTTGGGAAATTCATTTGTTCATTCAACAAAAGTGTTTTGAAGGCCCACTATGTCTACCTACAAAAATATTTAAATCTCCTACTTCTAATATCCACTAGATTAGTTTATCCACATTGCTCTAAAAAAGGAAAAATCTTTATTACTTACCTCTCATTCCAAAAGTGCCTCTTCCATGAAAGCCTTCCCTGATCATTTCAGCTAGAAACCATGCCTCTTCTCAATACCATATGGTCATATATTAATCTTGTGTTTTATTTAGTTTTATATCTTATCTTTCAATTTAGTCCATAAGCTCCTGGAAAACAATGGTTCTGTCTGTTATGATCTGTCTGTCTATCTGTCTATCTATCTATCTATCTATCTATCCATTCATCCACCATACATTCACTTATTTGTTCAACAGGAAAGGTACTGAGACAGCATTTTGTGAAATGTAAACATAAATAAGACATAGGTACCATCATCAATTTGATTTTAGTTTATTTTTAAAAGGTTTTTAAGTTTATTAATTTTGAAAGACAGAAAGTGCACATGCATGTGTGAGGGCAAGGAGGGGCAGAGAGAGAGGCGGAAAGAGGATCCCAAGCAGGCTCCATGCTCAGCATCAAGCCCCATGTGGGGTTTGAGCTCACAACTATGAGATCATGCCCTGAACTGAAATCAAGAGTCAGATGCTTAACCAACTCAACCACCCAGGCACCCCCAATTTGATTTTAATGACACAGGTCTTATATATATTACATATACATTATATTATATAATTATACATTATATATACTATATATATATATATATATATATATATATATATATATATATTAGATTTAAAACATTCTAAATTGAGCTGAAGATGTTTCCCAGGAGTCTTTGCCCCTGCTGCTATATATACCTCAGAAATTCAACATGATGTCATGGACAAAGTAGGAACTAAATAAATATGTGTTAAATAAACATTTGTTAAAAGAAATTTTTAGATTTCAATATTAGGCCCATTAAATTTCCCTTTTTGCTCATGCATTTCATAAAGCTACCCACTGTAATACTTTATTACATCTGCATTTTCAGATTCTGATGGCTCATAACTAATATAAGGAGACAGAAATCTTAATAAAAATATGAGGGAACAATTTGTATAGAGATAAAAGCATTGAGCTTTGAATCAGGGAATCAGTGCTGGACTTTGGTTCCTCCATTTCCTAGTTAAGTGAATCTTAACCTCTGACTCTGGGTCTCAGTTTCCTTATTTGTACAACAAGGATAGTTAATAACCACCTGAAAACGTTGATGTGAGGGACAAATGAAAGAATGCAGTCGAAAGCACTTAGAAAACTGCAAAGCATTTTAGCATTTTATTTTATTTTAAATATTTATTTATGTTTGAGAGAAAAAGAGAGTATGTGCATGCATGCATTAGTGGTGGATAGTAAGAGAGAGAGTGAGACAGAGAATCCCAAGCAGGCTTCTCACTGTCAGTGCTGAGCCTGACGCAGAGCTTGAACTCATAAACAGGGAGATTATGACCTGAGCAGAAATCAAGAGTCAAACACCGAACCAACGAACCAACTGAGTCACCCAGGCACCCCCAAAACTGCAAACCATTTAAAAAATAATACTGTGATTTCACAGGCCATGTAAGGTGGGTGAAGGGTAGCATTAGTCAAGGACAATAGACAATAAGAATTTGCCTTACTGCTATGACTTCCCAGCCCTACTTGCCACTGAAACCATATCAATTTTAAAAACTTAAATTTTGTCATTGATTTTTAGCCTCTCTGCACACAACCTGAAAAGAGACTTTATAGAAGTGAAGGCTTAATGGAATCCAGCATTCCAGGATCCTAACAATAGTTGCAAAATCTTCAGAAATCTTTATAATAAAGGTAATAGGCAAATATACCCTTGCTACTCACATATTAATAGAAGCTCTTAATTACAGTCTTTTTTCATGTGCAAAGCAGTGTTAAGCACTTTATAGACATTATCTTAGTACAGTGTATGCATAGAAACCTCAAATTTCAGTCACAAGATGCCACATGATTTGGAGTGCACTACAGTATAGAATGGGTTCTGCATCTGAAGACCTGGATTCAGATCCAGTCTTTATCTCTTAAACTAAGTGACTTCTGATACTTGGTTTCTCATCATTAGGAAAAAAAAGGGGGGGGGGGACTGTTGTTAGTCTCTGCACATAAAGTTATTGTCAAGATTGAACTTAATTGAGTGAATGGAATGGAATTGAATTGAATTGAACTGAATTAGTTTCATTTTTTTAAATGTTTTTATTTATTTTTGAGAGAGATACAGACAGACAGAGCGTGAGCTGGAGAGTGGCAGAGAGAGAGGGAGACACAGAATCAGAACCAGGTTCTGGGCTCTGAGCTGTCAGCCCAGAGCTTGATATGGGACTCAAACTTGTGAACCACGAGATCATAACCTGGGCTGAAGTTGGATGCTCAACCGACTAAGTCACCCAAGTGTCCCTGAATTAGTTTCATTTTTAACTGAATTGAATTCAATATGCAGAGTGTCTGACTCAATATTAGGTAGTTTTTTCTTCCCATCTCATCTCTTCCACCTACTAGCAAATTACTTTGAGCAAACTACCTAACACCTCCAGAGTTCAATTTCCTTATCTGTAAAATGGAGATAATAATACTTTCATTACTGGGGTGCCTGGGTTGAGCAACTGACTCTTGGTTTTGGCTCAGGTCATGATCCCAGGGTCATAGAATCGAGCCCTACATTGGGCTCTGAGCTGAGCATGGAACCTGCTCGAGAGTCTCTCTCTCTCTTTCCTTCTGCCCCTCTCTCTGCTCATGTTCTCTTTCTCTAAAATAAAGAACAAAATTTAAAAATAATAAATAACTCTTTCATTACTATTCTATTGTATTAAATTAGTATATATCTGGAAAATACTGCAGCTATTTTAACTCATATTATCACCTCATTCTCTTTCTTTTCTATTACTTTATTCTTTATACTAACCACAGTAAATGACCAGGGCATGCTTCCAGAAAGGAAATTCTGGAATAAATTAAAATTCCAAGAAAACTGTGCATTTTATCACCAAGAGAAGTTACCTCTCTTGGGTTATGTCAGCAGAAGCACCAGAACCATCTAACTTGACAGTATGATGCCATGTGGATTAGTGTCAGCAATCCTTAGGATGCAGTGGGCTGCAGAACACTTGGGGCACATCTCCACTCCTGAAGATCCACTGGAAAGCAAAGAACAGCATTCCCAGATGTTCACCCATGCAATACCTACCAGGACTAAAAAGATTACAAGAGGGATCAATAAAAGTTCCTTCCTCATGATGCTAATAAGGAGCAAGGGAGTTAGAGAGGCATCCTGTTGAAGTGAATAAGTGTTATGGGAAGAATTGAAATAATTAAATCATTTTTTTTCTCACAGGTCTGAAGGTCTGTACTCACTGACATGTACTTGAACAACTTTTCCTCCTTAGCTGTGTATATACATTAGACGTTTCTAAGTTAAAAAGATTCAAGACACAATGAAGTGCCATTTCTTGAAGAAAAGCCAAGCTATTTATTCTTCATCTAATCGATACCAGTATCCAGACAAATATACTGCTTAATAACCTATATACAACTTTTTGAACTTGACAAACATAAACATTAGTACTAGGCTATAAAGAGTGGTTAATTTCTAAGAAAAAAAAATACTTAAACATTGTTTTGAATGACATGTTTAGTATTTGGTTCCAGTTGAATGAGATACTGCAAGGAGTCAATGTCAGTAGAATGAAGCAATGTGGAGGGTATCCTAGCTGCCACATTGTACATATATGTATGCATATAATCATAAGTTGCAGAATCAGTGGGAAATTGTCATAATTTTTAGTATGCCCCAATTTTTAATGCCTTTAACACTCACTACTTTTCAGGTTTTAATTAAATAAACCATTTGTTAATATTAATACAGCCACATGAATAATGTATGTGACAGCACTGTTTAACTGCAAAACATTTTACCAATGTCAGTTATTATACCTCTTAGCCCTGCCCTAGGACAATGGAATCAATAATATTTACATATCATTCAGCAGTCCACCCATTAGGTTGTTTTTAAGGCTCAACTTAAAGTATTTTTTCCTCCTAAATTTAACTTATTTACCTCCACCCAATTAGAAACAACGTTTTTTTTTCCTACATTCTCACTAAATTCATCACTGCCTCTGTTATAACATTTGCCACAGTCTACATGCATTAGATTTATTTCTGTATATGTTTAGCTTCCAGATAAGATTCACAAAGACTATATCCCACTCATCTTTGTGTAAGCCATCCCTCTACTTCTGTCTACCAGGAGTTTGCACCTAGCTGGAATGTAATGATTTTTTTTTTAATGATTAAAAAAATGTTGCTGTTTGTGTCAGTTATATTTTAACTATGCTGCTATTTATTTTCTGATCCTTAAAGTAAGATAATTATGTAACCCACTCTCACCCCTTCTAAAAACATATGGTTATCTACTGGGGACACATGGAACCAGATTTATTTTGTGCCTTTCTCTCAGCTACATGGGACATTCCCTCCTGCAGTTCTTGGGGTGATACTTTCTCTCCATGCTATCTGTGGTAAGTGGCAAGCAGTGCTTTTCCCTAGTGAGAAGGAAGTCAATAGGCTGTATTTTACTGTGACAGCTAGGCCATTTGACTTGAGTCTTATTACACTTGATGGCTACCTTTAGGGAATGTCTTTTTCAATTGTTTATTTTCCAAGCCTCTTGTCAGTTCAAACTACAGAAAACAAAAGGGGAACCCACATTTTACTATCTGCTCCCACAATATGCAATCTACTTTATTAAACTTGGGCCCAAGAAGATATTTCAGTCTAATGAAATCCAGAGATATTACTGAGTACTAGTAACTTTATGAAAATGATATAAAAATTAATAAACTCTAACAGTCCACTTATGGATATTTATATCCAGGAGATACATTTATAAATATTAGAAATTATCTGAATTACTTAAAAATAAAGTGTGGGGAAAAAAGCCAAAAAAAAAAAAAACACAACAATTTGGATATGGTTTTAATAATGGGCACTCATTTAAGGAAGGCAATTTGGCTGTACTTGTTAAGCCATTTACTGAGTTTTTCAATGAAGAAACTATTGACATTTCAACAAAGCATACTTTATTCCATAGGGCTGTTGTAAGCATTACAGGGATTTAGTATCCCTGGCCTTTGGACATTGTCATTGTGACAACCAGAAGTGCCTCCTTTTATTTCCAAATGTCCTCTAGGGTAGCACCCTCAGTGGTGAACAAACTGCATCAGTTAAAATAGGCTAGGTTTTACTACAGTAACAACCTCATACTTCAGGGACTTAATACAACAAAAGTTTATTTCTCTTTTATCCTACATATCCAAAGCAAGTCAAGAGGAGCATTCTGCTCATTAAAATGACCAGCGACCAAAGCTGATGAGGCTCCATTGCAATATGTACATGTGCAATTACTATGGCAGTGATCATGCTAGGGTATGTTGCGGAGAAGAGAGAGTGGAGCAGGGGCATTGAAGCTGCAGATATCAGAATGAGTAAGCAAAGTACAGTTTCTTGAAGGTGATGGGCACACTTTGAGATGCAAAACTTAAATACCTAGATTCTATGGACCTAGTTTTGCTCCACGAACAAAAGAAGGTAAAGTTAAATAAAGAAACCCACCAAGAAGCCACATATACAGGAAGCACACTGTCTCTGTGGCAGTGTAGGAGAAAAAAGACTCTGAAAGTAAAAAAGAAAACCCTCAAACCTGTCTATTCCATTCACTGGGGAGAAAATAAGGCTACATGAACTCACATAAGACTCCCTCAGCCTAGAGGATAATCTCAAGTGGCCTGCAATTCAGTTCTGGCTTTGTCCTGATGTAATCTGCTGCTAATATAGGTGGGAAAACCTACTCTTCCAAAGATGCTTAATAAACAAGGGAACCAAAACAGGATGTTCAAAGATATACCAAATAAAAAAGGGGAAAAAATGGAAGAAACAAGAAAAACAAATGGTAAATTCATATGACATCCAGCAATATATTGTCATGAAGTATATAAAAATCATGCCCAAATATTTCTCCCTGAATTTCAAAAATTTAAAAACTAGTCAATTCTATGAAGCAAGATCTCTCAATACAAATAAAACAACTTACCGACAAGATAACTAGACAGCAGGTAAAGACAAATATATATATATATATATATATATATATATATATATATATATATATATATATATATAAAAGTTCTCAGAACTCAAGTGAAGCAGTGGGAGAAGAAAACAAAAGCATCCAATTTATAGCGACAAAAGTAGAGGAGTATAAGAGATAACTGGCATTGCTTGCTATAAACACGTTAAGGAGGAAAGCTAAAATAAATAAGAAAACAATGAAAATAATTCATAAGAAAATGAAAGAAGATACAACAGGGCATATAATTTGAATCCTGGAAGAAAAAAAGAAAAAGAAATAGAAAAAATATTAAAGAGCAGACCCTTACTGGCAACAGGAGAGGAGGAAGAAGGACTGTAATGGTTACTCTGCTGAGCCCACACCAGACTTCCAGGGCCCAGGTGAGGGGTTGCATGCAGTGAGTTACATTGCCTTATTGTTCTCCACATGCTAATATGATTCTCTGGCCACTGCCCATCCCAAGGTCTATGGAAGTAATGTAGATTCCCACAAACATACTCATCAACAAAGGAGAACACATTGCTAGCTGCAGGAAAATATGTGGAGCTTAATTCTTGTCACAAAAAGGCAGCATCCATGAGCTGACATGGTCTAAACAGGCCCATTTCTCATTGGAATTGTAAATGGACAATAGCACAAAGCAGCCACTGCTCATTCTGGAGAGGTGGAAAACAGAGAAGCATGTGAAAGTATGAAAATCCAGCAGAATACGGGCAGGGATGTTACTCCTCATCTTCAGGTATCTCCAATCCTCTGCTGTGGAAGTTTAAAGCCCAGGTCCTTTTCTTTTCTGGAAATGGAGGCTCACAACAAAGACATCTCCAGAAATTTAGGGGGGTTGGAAGTTATACAAACTTGTGTTTTAAATTCAGCAATGAATAAGCCAGCAGAGCCATGCATTAGAAACAGACCTTCAAAAGATGATTAAATAGTTATAAATGATCAGATAACCAAAATTGTATATCTACAGATGCATGTGGGGGAAAAATATAAAAAATAAAGAGACATATGGCATTCCTTGAGGCCAAAAATGAAAAAAGGTCAGTCCTTAAAAAGGACCAATAGAAAAGGAACCATAGGTAGATGCTGATTTTCTCGGAAAAAGAAAAATCATAGTGATGGGGCTTGTCGTCACATTTAAAAATACATCAATCTAGCTGAAGTCTGAAGCAAATATAGGGACATCCAAGGACATGCCGATACCCAATCTTCTTGTCTTTAATGTTCCATTTCTTTTTTTAAATTTTTTTTTCAACGTTTATTTATTTTTTGGGACAGAGAGAGACAGAGCATGAACGGGGGAGGGGCAGAGAGAGAGGGAGACACAGAATCGGAAACAGGCTCCAGGCTCTGAGCCATCAGCCCAGAGCCTGACGCGGGGCTCGAACTCACGGACTGCGAGATTGTGACCTGGCTGAAGTCGGACGCTTAACCGACTGCGCCACCCAGGCGCCCCTAATGTTCCATTTCTAAACCTTCCTGCGAGGAATATTCTTCTTTAGAAAGTTCCAAACGAACTTATATTTAAGTAAAATAGAAGAGCACATGAGAGGAGAAAAGGAAGGGAAATAATATAGTTCATACAGAACAACAATATACAGATAACTACCATGCCAGGGAAATTCCCTGGAAGTGAATGCATAATCTGTCAAGATTTCAGAAGAAAAGGCAGACCCATAATTTAAGAAATAATCAGTGTATCTGATTTGTTGACTCAAGCTAAGGATTCCAAATTTGGTAAACACTGAAGTCTTAGAGTTCAATATATCCTAGTGTAAACCAAATGGCTAGGAGATCTTTACCAAGGAACACCTGTTTTCCTTTTCTTAGAGTTATAAATGTATAAGAATGTATTTTGCGTACTAATCTATAATGTCATAAAGGATCATTCAACACCCAAGTTATAATGAAAACCTAGGGCTTTCTGTATTCATTTTGTTATGAAAATTTTATTCATTCATATGAGGTGTTTAAATTATATACCTTTCTAGATAAAACTAAACATACCTCCCTTTGAGTTACTTTAACCATAAAGATTACATTATGACTAACAGAACTCTTTAACTTTCTATTATATAAGAAACTAATGATTAGTTTTTCTCTCAATTAACAGTTTACATAATTAGTCGGGATACCTTGGTAAATTTAACTTTTTGTTCGTTTGTTGCATAGTGCATTATTTTAAAAAATATTAAATGAATTATCTTTTTGTCTTCAATGATGGGTGAATGAATGGAAGTAATGTTAGTTGGCTACATTTGGCGACAAAACAATAAAATAATTGTGCCTTAAAAGATATAACTCAGATAGACATTCTTGAAACAAAGATAAGAGAATGTATGAAACAAAGATAAGAGAATTATGTAATAATATGTATATTATTGCTTATGCCTAGAAAACTTAACTAGAATAGTCAACAAAGATGTTGACTGGAAGATGGTGTTGGACTTTGACAATTTAGAAAGGAAAGGGAAGGGAGGAGAAAAGAAAATCAAAATCATATGGGCATTTAGGCAAAAAGACCTAGTCATCTATATCAGAGAATAAATTGGCCTGGCCTCATAATTTTCCACAGCAATATTCAATGTTAGAAAACTGCAGAGTGGCACAAAACCCTTAAGAAAAGAAAGTGCTATGCCAAGTGGTTACACTTTGCTACCTTCAGGTTCTTCAGAGTATAGAGTCTGGGGCAAAGGTTTAATCAAGCACACATAATAGTTTCCTGCCGCTGCTATAACAAATTGTCGAAAACTTGGTGGCTTAAAAGATCGGAAATTTATTTTCTCACAATGGTGGAGGCCAGAATCTGAAATTGGTATCACTGAACTGAAATCAATATGTTCACAGGGTCATGCAACTTCTGGAAGCTCTGGGGCCAGGTGGGGCCGGGGAATTTGTTCCATGCCTCTTCCAGTTTCTGGCAACTGCCCACATTCATTGACTTGTAGCCACATCACTTCTTGGTCATACTGCCTTCCATTCTGTGTGTACCCTTTTTCTCTGCATGGTATTTATAAGGACACACATGATTGTATTTACGGCTTCCCAGATAATCCAGTATAATCACTCCATTTCAAGATCCTTAATTAATCACATCTACAAAAACTATTTCTAGGTTCCACACAGGTTACAAAAAATTAAAGGAATTGTAAGGGACTATTCTTCTCAATTTAATGCAAATAAACTTGAAAATGGGGATGAAATATATAATATTCCAGAAATGTATAATTTGCCAAAACCATTTCCAGAAGAAAATTTAGATTTATTTCCAAAATACAAATAAAGAAAGGTATCAAATAACCTCCTTTTTCACATCCCCTCCCTCTCCCACCAAAATAATAAAGTGCCTGGACTAGACAATTTCATAGGGAAATTCTAGCAAAACCTTTAAAAAGCAGATGATTTCAATGATATTTTAACTATTCTAGAGTACAGAAAAAGAAGGAAAGCTTGCAAATTTTGTTTACAAAGTGAGTATAAAAGTGTCCCCCAAAGTCAACAAAAACTGCAAAAATAGAAAACAATTACATATCAAAAGCTTACCACAAGGCACTGATAATTCAATATTAGAATATGTGGACATCAATAGCCTTCTTCTATTGAGACAACAACTAGTTAGAAGACACAACAGAAGGAAAAATTCCTTACTTTCAATAACAACACAAAAGATAAAGTGTCTGAGAGGAAATGTGTGAGATCATTATAAAAAAAGACTTTAAAATGTTACAGAGGAACACAAAATAAGATATGAGCAAAGAAGAAAATTGTTCCATGTCCTTGGATAGGATGACTCAACACCATAAAAATGTCAATTCTCCCTAAATTAACCTAAAATTTTCACACAAGTCTAATAAAAATGTCAGCATCATTTTGCCAGAATAATCAAGCTAAGTCAAAAGTTCATGTGGAAAAATAAACATGTAAAAATATCCAAGAAAGGTCTGGAACAGAAGTTTAATAAGGGGGAACCAGTCTCCAAGCATTAATACATTAGAAAGCTTCAGTAAGTAATATACTATTATATTGTCACATGAATAAATAGAAAAATCATGGATCAGAACATGAAATCCAGGAATAGACATACATCTATATATGCCATTTTAGAAAAGGTGGCATATTCTAACAGATTAAAAAAGATGGATTACTTAATAAATAGTATTGAGAAAAATGAATTGGAGAAAAGAAAAGGAAGAAAAATCTGACTCCATTTCTAACACCTAATTGTAGGAGAAATGCCAGTTGTATTAAAATTTTAAGTGTTTTTTAAAAAGATCAAAATACCAGGGGAAAGCATAGAAAGTAGAAGGCCTTTCTAATTATGACACAAAACTCAGAAGCTATAAAAAGGAAGATTGTTAAATTCAATTAAATGTTTTAAAAATATTAATGATAAAAAGTGCAAGTGAAATTAAAAAGCAAATACCCATTTGGGAGGGAAAAATACTAGCTTATATCACCGACATAGTTAATCTGTCTAATGTATAAGGAGTTCTTAGAAGTTAATGAGAATAAGGCAGTCCGATGAAAATAATGGGCAAAAATATGGACAATTCTCAGAAAAGGAAGTGTGGATTGCACTTAAACATATATTAAGGAGCTAATAACAAGAAAAAGAAAATTAAACCACTTTTACCTATCACACTGGCAGAGATCAAAGTTATATAATTCACTGTTTGTGAGAATTAGAATAAACAGATCTCATACTTGTTGGTAAGAGTGTAAATTCGTACATCTTCTGTGAAGGGCAATTTGGTAATATCCATCAAGTTTATAAATACTTTATCCTTTTGAAATATAGTCTAAGATATACTCATATGTTTGTGATATGATATATGTGCAAGTTATTTACTGTGACACTATTTGTAGTACCAAGAGTAGAAGCAGCCTATTAATGTCCATCAATATGAGACCTATCAAATTCTGTACAGTACAGGCATACAGGGGAATACTACAGAGCCACAAATGCATAAAGCTCTTTACATATTAACTGATATGGAATGACCCCCAAAGTCACTGGAGGAAAGAATATACACATACATACTGACATCTCTGAAAAGATACACAAGAAGCTCATAAGACTGGCTATGTTAAGGAAGGGAAACTGAGTGGTTGGGGGACAGGAGTGTGAAGGACACTAAAAATGCCTTTTGCATTTTTAAAATTTATAAATAAATAAGAGAGACCATGAGGCTTTCTGAGTCAAATGTGCCAAAGTAAACTATGGTGATGATAAATAGTATATATATATATATATATATATATATATATATATATATATATATATATATAATATACACATACATATATACACACACATATATACATAATACATATATATGCACATATACATGTATGTATATACATGTATATACATGTACATACATGTATACGTATATGTGTATATATGTGTATATGTGTGTGTGTATATATGCACATATATATATATAATAGAAAAAATAAAATAATCTTTCAGCCTTCTTCTCCTATTTCTTTCCCCCAAAATGCACACATCTTCCTCCAATTATAATTTTGCTTGATTTCATTAGCCTCTAGCTTTATCCTCAGACCCTACTATTTCATTTATCTCAAGATGTGTCTTAACATTTCTAATAATTTTCCAATGAAAGTTATATCTCAATCTCATTTTAACATCTCAATTTCAATATGTTCTATGAGTAATAACAAACTGAAATCATTTATTTGAGGCAATCATAAGAGAAGAAACACATCTTTTGGAAGGTGCTTTAAAAAAAAAAACAGGGGCTCTTGGGTGGCTCAGTTGGTTAAGCATCTGACTTTTGGTTTTGGCTCAGGTCATGATCTCATGGTTTGTGAAATTGAGCGCTGCATCAGGCTCTGTGCTGACAGCTCTTGTGCTCTCTCTGTGTCTCCCCTGTGTACTCTCTTTGTTTCAATAAAGGAAAAACAAATACTAGTTAAAATAAAATCTTGCCTGTTTGGAAAATGTGTCATGGGCATTTTAATAATATTTGTTTAGAGAATTAAAGATGTCCTCTCCTGGCATCTTTAACTGTAATAAGCACAATAAAGAAAGCTTTTAGATAAAATATGAATTAATAAAGTCACAAGTCATATAACCATGGTGTCCATGAAGATGCAGAGCCTATGTATTGAGATATGGGAAAATATAAAATTCCTATTTCTATTATTTTATCTTATCTTCATAATGTAAAAAGTAATATATTAATACATAATTTATAAATAATAAAGTATGCATACATGCTATTGTGTGTTCAATCATTCTTATCCACAGAAGTGTGTAGTTAAAATGTTTTTAGTAACTGCTGGTAAATGGTAGAGTTTTTCTTCATAAATAAGGGGAAACCATGTGCACTGTAGAATATTGTATCAGGCATAGTGAAAAGAAGCAGCTATAAATTATTAATTTCTAAGTCAAATGCTATTGAATTCATTTAGTATGACACTTAGGACAATGCTATCTAAAGAGAAATGTTTAGTAAATAACATTTACAAGTTAAGAACAAGTGTTAGATATTACCATTCCAAATCTCCTTATTTCAAACATGAGGTAACTACAGGCTAGAGAGAGTAAATAATATTCTCTATGTCATATGGCTAACTCATGGTGACAAAGCCCACTACAGAACCCAAATTTCCCAACTCTTTGTCTTTCTACTGGACAACACATGGAGATATATGTGTGTGTGTGTGTGTGTGTGTGTGTGTGTGTGTGTGTGTGTGTAAATGGAGAGGGTCTTTGAAATTAGCATCAGGCCAACCTGTGTTCTCATGATTTTATTTTCTCCTATTTATCCAAACCTTTATCTTTTTTAAAACCTTCCCAAAATCACATCCCATTTTGTAAAGTGAAATAATGAATTTCTTTTTTTAATCATGTTAATTTTTAAGCCATTCTAAAGGAAAAAGGTCAAACCTGAAGTTAATCCTGTTTTCATCCACCTCTTCTAACAGAAACTACCTCTGAACTCTAAATGCCTTTTTCTTACCAGTAATCCTCTGAGACCAACCCAGGGAAGAAAAAAAACAAAACAAACAAACAAACAAACAAACAAAAAACATATGCAACTCTACCCAAAAGAAATGAAAGGTGAAATGTGATGGGAGTGGATGATATAGCAGTTGACTTGCAAAGAAGCAATCAAAATTAAAAGTCCATTCTTAAGGGATGATAAAATTGTAAACCCACAAGAATAGATCCTACATTAACTCTTCAAGTCTATTAGCCTGATTCTGAGTTGAATTATCTCCAGGGCCCTCAAAGTAGAACAATATCGTGACTATGACAACATTGAGATCATGACTTTAGGAAAAAAGCTAAAGAGAAAATGAAAAGTATTTATCCAGGTAATTCAAACACATTTTTAACACCTTGATTATATTTGTGTAATCTCCTCACAATATTAATAAAGGAAATTTTCAACTTTGAATGTTTCCTGCTCTTGAGATCCTAGGGAAGCTATATTTTAACATTTATCAAGGTCAAAATGACTTGTCAAAACCTCAAAGAATGGGCTCTATTTCTGTCCTAAGCACACATGGTCTGCTTTAAATAAAATAATAATAATAATAATAATAATAATAATAAATAAAAATAAAATAAGTATTCTGAACATAAGAATAAAGAAATTTCCCTGGTTCCCATAAGTTTAAAGTCATGCAAGTTGCCAATATCCTAAAAACATAAGATAAAAAAGCTGTGACTTTCTGGAATGTTCTTCATCATGATGATTTGTAACTCCTTCTTTAAAAACATATATAATCTTGTACCAAATGTTCCTTTCCCAGAACACTCTCTTCTTTGTGAAAATTGTGTATATCAGGCAGCTGTTCCCTCTTGAGCTCGAATACAACTCTTTTCCTTTCTCTTCAAAATTTAAGAAAAAGATTTGTTCATTTTGCATCGATAATATGTACAGGTGACATTTAAGAAATTTGACTGTATTGACACAGACATTGGTTTCAAATATGGCTATGTCATTTCACCAGTTTTGTCATGTATTGGGAAACTGATATGTCATTGGATTGGAAAGATTAAATGGCATGATGCAGATGATCGCTTAGCAAAGTGTCTAGCATATAGTTAAGCACATACAAAACTTAATTCTTTTCTTGAGACAGGTGAAATGGCATGCTCAAGATCTCACATTGTTTGCTAGGCAAAAAAAATTAGAAATCCAGATTCCTCCTCTAAGGAAAGTAAGAGTTGAGACATTTAGGGGTTTACTAAGTCATAATTCTTAAAATGATTGGGGCAGGGTGTAGCGGGGAATGGCCTCTGGCAATGCCAAGTTTGTTGCCTCAGAAATCCACAAACACAGGCTGCCACCATCTTTTTTCCGTTCGAGGCAGGCCAGAACTACATTTCCCAGCGACCCTCAGGCTGCTTCCGGTGCAGTGAGCCAGGGCTCTGCTTCCGGTCGTATCTTTGACGTCAGTTCGGTCGGAAGACTCCCGCAGTTGAG
Source organism: Felis catus (assembly GCF_018350175.1). NCBI lineage: Eukaryota > Metazoa > Chordata > Mammalia > Carnivora > Felidae > Felis > Felis catus. The sequence continues at coordinate 33,444,547 of NC_058380.1, read as the reverse complement.
ACCGAGTTCTTGAATATGGGTTCTTTCTTGTCCCAACCTCTGGAGCCCATCAAAGTCGCTGCGCCTCCTGAGGTCACCAACTCCGCCGAGCCCCTGCCCCTGGCTGCACCTGGAGCGCCGACCTCTCCAGCGGAAGCGCCTCTACTTAATAACTGCTGGAGCTGTCGCGTGCTCTCCGGGTCGGGGCTGATAGGGGCGGGCGGGTACGTGTACTGGGTGGCGCGGAAGCCCATGAAGCTGGGATACGCCCCGAGTCCAGGGACTATTACGCAGATGGTCGTCGGCATCAGTGAGAGTCGGGGGATCTCAGGGCCTTTGGGCAGGGGGATAGGGAGAAGTGGGCCGCAGTCACGCGGGCGGGTTGCGGGGCTGGTCACGTGGCCGAGGCACACCAAACTAGGAGCAGGGGCGGGGAGAGGAAGTTCTTGGGACGGTGTTTCTTTTCTTTCTTTTTTTTTTTTTTTAATGACAATATTTCTTGAGAACTCTTGTTAGCTTCAATCGTTAATCCTAACGATAACTATTAGAGATAGGTATGATTATAGTAATCCCTTTTTACCGCTGAATAAACTAAGGCATAGAGAGTAAGATGTTAAAGGTCAGATAATTAGGATATGACACAGCTGGTTTTTGATCCAAGGTTATCTGTCACCAGACCCATGCTTTGTTCTCCAGATTCTGGAGAAAGCCTTAGTGAGATAAAAACTAGGGCTTTGAAGTCACGTCTTAGGTTCGGTGCAAACCCACATTCTCGGTGTACTATGGGTGAATGGCTGGTCCACAGTCCTTAGCTGTAGCAATAATGATTGATTATTATAAGTGATGTTAAGATGTCTTAGAGTAAAATGCAGTGGGTTTTTTTTTTCCTTTTTTTTTTTTTTTTTTTTTTTTGCTCTTTAAACCAGTTGAATGGGTAGGATTTTAGGTTTTCAGATCTCTTAACTTTCTAATTAGATTCCCCAAATCGGTTCTCCTTAAATCCCTTTCTTGCTTGGGGAGGTAACAGATTTTTTTTTTCTCTCTCTCTCTAAATTTTCTTTTCCTTTTCTGAATTTCACTCTTTTATAAAAAAAAAAATGTAATGATGATGTGTCTTCTAGGAGTGTTGTGAAGATTAAATAGGATGGCATATATGAAAGCACCTGGTAAACTAAAGTATAACATACATATGAGGTACTGTTGTTTTTTTTTTCCTTAGGCATAGCTTGTTGGGGTGTAATCATCCTGGCAGACCCCAAAGGGAAAGCCTTCCGTGCTGATTGAAAGTACCGCCAGTGAAGTTGCCATCTTTGTCCATGTCCCCATGACACCAGAACAAGCATCGGACTTACAGATGTTCTGGACAGACAAATGGATATTGACAGACTTCAGTCCTGCAGATACGACAAGACTGAAAAGACAAATGTAGGTGGTTATTTTTTTGGCGATGAATATTTGTGGCCTTCTTCTCAGACTCCACAGGGACCATTAAATCCCTCAGAGAAGAGAACAAGTTCTGTGTCTTATCTAGAGGAAGAAGATATAATAAAAATGAAGACGAGATGATAAACCAAATTGGAAAACGAACCAAATTATTATTTAAAAAAGTTCTCTTTACTTCTCCTATAATGGCATCAACACTTATTAGCAACTTAACACTGGGTTTGTATCATACAATGTGCAGAAGTACATAAAACTTTACATGCGTACTGCTTATGATTTCTAAGGTGTTGTCAAATCAATTACCTTATGAGAGTTTCAAAGCTACTACTGTAAGGTGCTTATTTCACTGGTGGTAAGTGAAACTTGAAAATAGTTCTAGTGATTTGCCCATGGTCATTCAGCAAGTCAGTGATATAGCTAGGACTTGTTCTTGTTTAGTTCTAGTTCTTGGTTTTTAGAACTAGGATGATTTTGTAATGAAACAAAAATGAGCATACAATAAAAGACAAGTACCAAAATACTTGAGAGAAATTCACAACATTGTCATTAAGAACAAAAATCAGATTTTGTCCACAACCACTGGAATTATTCCTGTGATGAAATTGAGATGCTTTTGAGATAATGACTTAAAATTTGATAGTTCATTTCTGAGAGAAGTCTATGCTTCCCTTTTCTATAAAGTTATACATAGCTTTTTGTTCAGAGCAGAAACATAGTCAAGTTTAGTTGCTAATCACAGTGTGTTAGTTTTGAAAGATAATGTTGAGCAAGTACTTTCAAGGCTTTTACTATCATGTATGTAGAAGTGCCTAAGCTTAATGCTGGATGTCTGTATTCCCAACATTTTCTTAGGTTAAACCAAAACTACATAAATCTAACTTGTTGGTCTTGGCTTGACCTTCTGGATAAACAGAGTAACTAAAATTTATATATGTAATGTAGGGGAACCTGGGCCGATTAAGCGTCCGACTTCAGCTCAGGTCATGATCTCACAGTTTGTGAGTTCGAGCCCCACATCGGGCTCTGTGCTGACAGCTCAGAGCCTGGAGCCTGCTTCGGATTCTGTGTCTCCCTGTCTCTCTGCCCCTCCCCCGCTCACGCTGTATCTCTCTCTCCTTCAAAAATTAGTAAACATTTAAAAAAATTTTTTATATATGTAATGTAATTTTAACATCTTTCTCAGAATTTGTACTAATGTGTAAGCAAATAAGAATTTTTTTTCCAAATGAACTTGCCTTCTCACTAGAATATTGCCAAGGTATATTTGGTTCTTCCCAACTTGGGTCTGTTTAACTAGGTTTGAGCAAAATAATGCTCTACTATGTCTATGGGCAGTTAACTAGGAATAACACCCCTCCCCCCCAAAAAAATAGATTAGTTAAATTTAAAATGAATAGTTGTTTTTCTTTTCTTCTTTTCTTTAACTTTGGAAGTGTATTCCAAAAGTTGTTTTGAGTAGTGCCTGAGTGGCTCAGTCGGTTAAGCATCCAATTCTCGGTTTTGGTTTGGGTCAAGATCTTACAGTTGGTGGGTTTTAGGCCCTGTGTCTGGCTCTGCGCTAGCAGCATGGAGCTTACATGGAATTCTCTCCCCACCCCTCGCCTGCTCATGCTGTCTCTGTCTCTCTAAATAAATAAATAAACTTCAAAAACTTGCTTTGATTTCTGCCAGTGCAGTCAGAAATCCAGTTTCTTTTAGAGATGAGTCTGATCTTCAGAAAGAAAAGAGCACTTTAGTCTTACAATGCAAGGAGTACATATAGTGCCCCTATTATCATCCCTTTTGTTGGGGATGAAGTAGAGTGAGGATAAACAGACGCAAGAATAAGTGGATTATTACTCAGTAATGTAAGAACACCCATATTTATGGGTTTTGGAATCTCTTTGTTGCATGGAAATACGAGTTTATAAAGGCTCATAATTTTGGCAGAAGAGAAAAAGTACAAATAAAGGCAATTTAAAATTAACTTAGAGTCTTCCTTGAAACACAAACCAAAATGTGAACATACATGTAATCGCTGATAATGTTCATAATGTCCAGGGTATCTATTAACCTTTACATAGTGTAAACTTTGGTAGCTCAAGATAATCAAGAAATTATTACACCATCTCTTGTTCTGTGTATTGTATTGACTAGTCTGTAATCCTTTGACCAGCTAACAGTATATCAACATATGAAAGCACCCTAATGTAGGTTGATCTTCAGGATCTTGATATATTTTGGGAAGGAGAGGTGAGGGGTCTCTCTTTCTAGGCCGATTGCTATTGCCGGCAACACTGGAGTGTTCAAGTACAGATCTACCTAAAAAGTTATGGAGTTTCACCTGGCTGAGACTAGATGCTGAGACCATGGTTTCTGGGGGGCCCTAGAGGTTAAGCATCTTGGGCATGATTTGTACTTCACCTCTACCGTCAGCATTTGCTCCTTGCTTCTTCTTATTACTGGTTTCTTAGCCTGACTGTGTCTGAATTAGGGGCCTCTTGAATGAAGCCAGTTGATTTGACAGCATAAAATAAATTGCTCCTAAATTAAATTTAAATACACGTTCAGGGCAAGCATATGTTCAAGTACTCCCTCTCCGCCCCAAACCAGGCTTGGCCTCAACTGATTTATTGCCAGGACTGCATTGATCAAACTAATACTTCTCAAATCTTGGTCTAGAATAGTAAGCAATTTTGAGTTGAAAAGCCACTTTTTTTTTCTTTCAATGACAGATAAATCCTTGCCTTGACCCAATGATTATATAGGTGTTAGGGGCACAGAGTCAGAGGGGAAAGACTTATAATTACACATCATTCAGAAGTACCCCAAGAGCATGGGGAGAAAATCAGTCACTCTTCTAAATTCATGTCTCTTGGCCTTTGAGATATTCAGCAACTTGTCATTCAAATGTAGAAGGAACAGAGAAATAGCCCAAAGGGCAAATGTTAAATGTAGTAATGCTGCTAAAAGTCACTGCTCAGTCATGGGACTGAACTTTCATTTGCTTCAGGAATGTGGTAGACAAGATTCTTAAGATGGTCCAGATCCCTGGACACACACTTTCTTCCAGTTATTCAAAGACCATTTTAGGTGCTTCTGTGAAGGAAATTTGTAGATGTAATTAAGGTCCCAGATCAGTTGATCTTAAGATCGGGAGATTATCCAGTTGGGTTGATCACACGAGCCCATTAAATCTTGTTCTAGAGGTCAGAGGCAGGAGAAGTTGGAGATTAGAAGGAAGAGGAGGATTCAGTATAAGTCCCTGCAGTACTAGAAGAAAGCAAACGTTCCTATGAACTACCTCTGGGGGCCATGTGGCTAGGAACTGCCAGCTGCCTGGAGCTGCTGAGAGTAATAGCTAAGCAGGAATCTGGGACCTCAGTTCTACAACTACAAAGAAATGAATGCTTCCAACAACCTGTAGGCTTGGAAGAGGGCCTTATGAGAAATGAACTGCAGCCCCAGCCAACACCTTGGTTTCAGCCTCATGAGACCCTAAGCAGAGTATCTAGTCATGCTGTGAGACCATGAAATAAATTTGTGCCATTTTAAGTCTCCAGGTTCCTGGCAATTTGTTACACAATAGAAAACTAATACAACAAATCAGGAATATTTTACGGTATCACAGTTATGGTAGATGGCATGCCAGACCAATTATGCACCCCCTTTCTGGATATTCAGGAATTAGCAAGAAGAAGCCATCTGAATAGCATTTGTCTTTACAGTTACTGTCTTCACTTGTTTTTACTGGTGGCTTTTCTGGACAGTTTTTATCTTCTATATTCTAGCAAAATTGTTCCACTGCTGAATATATATTTGAAAAAAAATTACAGCACCCTTTTGATGTGCCAAACATGCTAAGTGCTTTGTAGGAATTGGTAAATTCTCAGCAGCCCTGTTTTACAGTTGAGGTAACTGAGCCCTGGAAGAGAGAAGAGTTTTTCCAAAGCCTCAAGTGATGAAGCAGTAGTGGCTTGGTGAAGAGCATGATCTGGGAAGTGCAGATTCATGTTGCTATAGTCTTTCTCTTAGCATTCATTCTCAAAATGTTCAGATGTCAAAATTAGAAATTTTGAATTCTGATTTTCCATTTTTCTTGGTTATCCCTTAGTTTAACATGTATCATTTTTTTTTTTTTTTTGGTTTCCTCTTTATAATTGAGGTTATATCACTTATCACTCTGACAAGCAATTTACATATTAATCCAGGACAAGAAATTCATATCTCCCTTAGCAGGCTCATACCCTTCCATGACTTTACCCCAATCTCTCCTGACCATTCTCCTGAACTTAAACCCTATTTCCCAGCCACAGTAGGGCATCCTACCTACCTCTCTGAAGAAACCAGCATCCCAACTTGTCCAAGATGAACTGATTTCACTCCAACCTACTTCCATTTGCTGTATCTGTTCATAGCATTTCCAATTCATCAGCGGACCAAGCTAGAAACAATAGAATTATCTATGGCTCTCTTTACTCTTATTTACCTCTGATCTGTTAGCAAGTCCTAGTTATTTTAACCCTGTAATACTCTTTCCTGTCCATTTCCATTGCTATTGTTTTGGATAAGTTATCATTTCTTTTTTTTTTTTATTTTTTTAACATTTATTTATTATTGAGAGACAGAGAGACACTGAGTATGAGCAAGGAAGGGGCAGAGAGAGGGGGAGACACAGAATGCAAAGCAGCTCCAGGCTCTGAGCTGTCAGCACAGACCCTGACGCAGGGCTCGAACTCACAAACTGTGAGATCATGATCTGAGCTGAAGTCGGACACTCAACTGACCGAGCCACCCAGGCGCCCCCAGTTACCTTCATTTCTAATGTAGATAGCTGTAATAGATTCTTCTATTTGTTTCAAAGAAACCCCTCTCATCTGTCCTCCACACTCTAGCCACAGTAACCTTAAAGCATGTCCCAGCTGAAAAGCTTTCAGTATCCCTGCGACATACAAGGTGATCTACAGACTCCTTGGCAGAATAGGGAATGCCCTTCACCCTCAATACCTTTCCATCCTCATCTTTCACTCCCTGAGTTCTGTTCCACACACCCCATGTTTCTGCCACTCTTACTTAGCCAATTCTTCCTAAAAATGTCACTCTCCATGCCTTTGCACCTGCTGTTCCTTCAGCCTAAAAGGACATTCTTTTGTCTGGTCCATCTGGGAAAATCCCACTTGTCCTTCAAAGCCCAGCCCAAATGTCACCTCTCTGGCAAAACCTTCCCTGAAAAGTCTTGGTGTCATTACTTTCAGGGCTGGGCAACCATTACACTTTGTATGAACCTCTATCACTACACTTAACAGTTAGGTTGCTCAGTAATTATTTATGTATCTGTCCCTCCCCACTGATTGTGAACTCTTCAAAAAGAGAATTGTGCTTTTGTCATCTTCATGTTTCTGGTCCTTAGCACCAAACATGCCAGGTACCTGGTTCATGTTCAGTAAATATTGATGAGTAAGAAAATTTTATTCAACCTTTTAGGTTGAACAAATTAAGAGGAAAGAAAGGGCAATTTTTGTTCTGTTAGATAACTTTAGTGTATCTCAGGTATGGTCCTTGGCCCAGCAGCATGAGCATCACCTGCAAACTTATTAGAAATGTACATTCTTAGCCCCATGCCAGACCTACTACTGAGTCTGAAGCCCTGGGGGTGGAGTCCACTAATCTATTTTAACAAGCCATCTGGGTGATTCAAATGAACGTTTAAGCTTGAGAACTATGGATGTGTTTGAACCTGACTGACTTGTGTACAGCAGATTTCAGCTGTAATGTCATGGAAAAAAAATATGACTGAAGCCATGAGGCCTAGGTTCTTAGCTCATAATAAGCTCTTAAGCAAGCCGCTTAAACTTTTAGAACATGTTACCTTCTGTAAAGTCAGAAGACTAGGCAATCTAAATTCCTTTTTAGCACGGAGATTCCCTCTATGTATGAAAGAGATGTATTGTCCGATGCCAGAGGACGGAGATAGTAGTGGAGAACAGGGAAAATTGAAATAGCACTCTGTGCAGTGATTGTGTGAAGCTTCCTTAACATTGCTCCTACAAGTTCATTCTCTAGCATTGTGAAATGGCAACTGCTTGATACTTCACAGGAATTTCATAATCTCTTACCCCAATTAGTGCACCTGACCAACCAAACAATTCTGTAGGGGAGAACAGAGTCCTTTCTGACCCTCTTGTGATCAGATCATTCTTGGAAGCATGAAATGTGATTACCCTGTCCTGGTATGCACAACTTCCCAGACATTCAAAATAAATATGGGAAGTCAAGAAGGATTAGGACTGGTGGCGGTGTATGTGTGTCGGATCCCTATTTCCCAAGAACACAAATAGGAAAACCTTTCCTTCAGTTTCACTTTGCATAATAATGGTTTACTGATGTGAATTAAACACATTCTGTTATCCAGGGTGTGTCTAGAATAATAACAAACCTCAGCAAAAGAAAATATTCTATCAGTGGGTGTGCAAATCAAACCAATAAAAATTGCACATTCTGCCCTGTACCTAGAAGTATATTTCAAGTATATATATATACACACATATATATATACATATATATATTTCAAAAGTACATAATATATAAAAATACACATTTAATCTGAATATATATTTTAAATAAACATTATATATACATCATTGAAATATATTTTATAAATATGTATTATATATCTATCCTATCATATCATATAGGTGTGTGTATATATATGTCTTAAATGATATCCACCTATATGTGAAGGTGAGTCTAACAAGTGATTTTGTTACTGTAACAGCCAACTACAAAAATAGCCTTTAGGCCTACGACCAAAAGCCAGTACTGGTGAAATCCCTAAATTCTAGTGGTATTATCACCAAAAAAGTTTCAATAACTAGAAGAAATATGGCCTCATTTCCTTCAGAGGGATTTTCATTTTCAAGTATCTCAATTGCATTGAATTAAGATTCAGTCCAATATGCATTTATTAGCCTTTGTTATATACCAGACACTCTACTTGGGATGTTAGGAATATTACAGGGCTCCTTCTCCTAGAAGTTGGGAGTGTAGTGGGAGAGACAGATGCTTTAAAAAGCGATTATGATATAAGTAAGGTTATACACTACGTACTTGGGAGCAAGGCAAAGGGACATTTTAGATCTTACTAAACAAGTGCAGAAATCAAGTCTGATACCTTACCTGGAGCAAACAAAGCCCAATCACCAGTAGGACAAGCTCTGGACCCCCATGAGGATGAACAAAGCAGACACATGTCAAGAGAAAGGGCTACCAACCCTCATATCTAGGCAAGTCATCAAACAAACTCTAAGGGAGAATTCTCAGAGTTCCTTGACTTGGGGTTGCTTTAAGCAGCATGCTGTGCAGCCGTGCTTAGAACTGTGACAAGAAACTGCAAAATGCCTGTCAAAACCCTTGACAAGTGAAAGACAGGCAAACTGGGATGGGGAAGGCAGGTTTCTCTCCATCCTCACCAGCCTGTGAACACCTGTTACTGATGGAGCAAGCTGAGAGACACATTTGGCACATGTTGGCAGCACCAGCAGAATCAGCCCTTCCTCAAGATTTACTGAAGATGTGATCCTTTTTCTGTGGCTTCTGCTGCACAAAACCCATTTCAGTTTTCTTTGCTGTATAGTTATTAGAAGTGAGGGGGAGAGATAAGAAAACTCAAGCTGGTTTTACCATGGCTGAATATAACCATGCCAAAGATGTTGACAGCATTCTTTCCGAGGTGAGAAAAATCACACTAATGGCATTTGTGGGGAGTTTTTCAATTGGCAAACACCTTCATGAATTTATACAGTTGGCTCTACAGCAACCCGAGAGAATGGGCAAGGCATCTCTCATAGTCCCCATTTTACAGATAAAGAAATGAAGGTGGATTCAGGCAGTTGAGGGACTATACAATCACGAGTAAGAAGCAGATTTGATCATGTGAGTAAAGGTCTCTGGCTTTGTTGCAGGACATTGGTTGTCAAAGAATTCAAGAAGGTGTGTCTACTTGAATTCTAACCTCCCATGTAGAAAGTAGTCAAAGCAACAGAAATTCAATTTGTCTCCCTTAGTTGAAGTACATCAATTGTTTTTGGAAGCCTGAGATTCACAAGGACTAGAATGATGCAGGCAGAAGGTGTGCTGTTAAAGTTAGCCAGTTGGAAGTGTCTGTCCCTAAACAAGCTACCTTCTCTGAGCCTCCGCTCCCTAAAGTCATAAAATGTGGAAAGTCATACCCACCAAGTTTTATGGAGACTGAAAGTGTGGGGAATGACTTTGATATAGTAAGCAGTCAGTTATTGGTGATCATTAACATAGTTTTTTTTTTTATATGAAATTTATTGTCAAACTGGTTTCCATACAACACTCAGTGCTCATCCCAAAAGGTGCCCTCCTCAATACCCATTACCCACCCCTCCCTCCCTCCCACGCCCCATCAACCCTCAGTTTGTTCTCAGTTCTAGGAATTTACCCATGGGATATAGGAGTGCTGATGCATAGGGGCACTTGTACCCCAATGTTTATAACAGCACTTTCAACAATAGCCAAATTATGGAAAGAGCCTAAATGTCCATTGACTGATGAATGGATAAAGAAATTGTGGTTCATTAACATAGTTTTTAAAAATACAAATAATGTACCACCACTCCCCTTGCCTGCTGATTGAGGACTCAGCATCTGGACATGGGGAAGGGACTTCTCTGTTACTATTTGTGGAATTGAGTGTTTTTGATCACATCATGTATCCCAAGCAGGAATTCTGCCCAAGAAGGCAGAAATTTTCAAAATTAAAAGCCTGCACATTGCTCAAGGCATGTCTGTACTTGCTATTTGGCTCAGTTCATTCCAATTTTTTTATTTTAAAATGTTTCATTTAGTTAGAAATGTAACTTTAAAATAAACAGCAAATGAAAAATAAAAAAAGAGAAATGACAAACTCTATCTAAAAAAAAAAAAAAAAAAAAAAGTTCTCTTCTGAGGGGGCTCCAGAGTTGGATCTACAGAAGTACCAGCTGCTAGTTTGTTTTATTATTACTTGATTTAAATATATCCATGGCTGAGGGGGAGGAGGGCAACTGACAGCAGCTTTGGCTTCCTGCAATGCTTCCTGCAATTTCACCAAGTTGCTTGTGGGACTGACATGCTTTTCCTTGACATGAGCTCTAAATGATCCCCTAGGCTGAATCCTTTCTCCACTATTTATTGACTGTCTCAGTTCCATTTGGCAAACAAGGACGATCTTCCCTGTCCTCCCTGTCTATGGCTTTTTCACATAGATCAAATACGGTAAGTGGATATGTAAGTCTTTGAAACTGTACATGGCAACCTACCAGTTTTACTCACTTCTCTCATTCAGTAGTACTTTTCAAAAAATATGCAGTGCAACTCTTCAGAAATGGAATGGTGTTACCAGGCATTCTGAATCCAAAACTCTCCAAGCTATCCTGTTGCTGTGCAATATTAGCCATTTTTCTTTGCAACTAGTTTAGCTCTTCAAAAACACCACTGACATCAATTCTTGAATAAATGTCATTATTTATTGGAACTTGCTTTCTAAGAGATAATTTTGATTAATGAAGACTTAGAGCTTTGAATCCCTCAAATTAGAGGATGAAACATCAGGTCTGCTCCTTCCTTCTCCTGATAGTTCACATACTGTCCTATGATTCCCCTTCCTTTCCTCTGATCTTTGATGTGAAATAGGGTACCTCTTTCCACAGGGTTCCCGTTCAGAGTCCCAGCTGTTCAGGGGCATGGCCACTTCTTCCCTTAAAAAATGGAGTTAAATGAAACATCCCACCTGGGCTTGCTAAGCCACTCTATGTTCCAGGTGCACTTTCATGACATTTTACCTATGTAAGGCATATGCGATCTTGAAACCAGTTAACACAGATATCGTTCCTCAAACTCAACTCTCTTCCAGGGTTAAAGTTGGCTAGGAAGCTCCAGGTGATACTCTCTCTCTGTTTAAACTTTAGTTGAAACATCATGTCTAGTTGAGGCCTTTCTTTTGCAGTTTAGAAAACTCTACTGGTTTTTAAAAACTTTTATGAGAATTTTATATTCAGGATTTTCTCTTACTGAATGTGACTTTTACTTATTTTCTTGAATGCAGATTATATATGTGTGATAAATATGTTACATATATTTTATGTAAGATATGTATTTTTAACTAAGATAATACTCAAATAATATGCCAATATCTTACAAGTCTGTTTTGTTTTAGTAGTTATCTAGATACAGCCAATATAGATCAAAGGAGGTACAACTTATTTTTTTTTTTAATTTACATTCCAGTTACTTAACATACAGTGTCATTAGTTTCAGGTGTACAATATAGTGATTCAACACTTCCATACAACACCTAGTGCTCATCACTATTATTATGCTCCTGAATCCCCATCACCTATTTAACCCATCCCCTCATTCACCTCCTCTCTGGTAACCATGAGTATGTTTTAAATAGTTAAGAGTCTGTTTCTTGTCTTGTCTCCTTCCTTTCTTTTTTTTTTTTCTTTCCTTGTTTTGTTCCTTAAGTTCTACATATGACTCAAATCATATGGTATATGTCTTCCTCTGACTGACTTATTTTACTTACCATTATACTTTCATACTCCATCCACATCATTGCAAAAGGCAAGATTTCATTCTTTTCTATGGCTGAGTAATAGTCCATTGTATATATATGCCACTTCTTTATCCATTCATCAGTCAATGGACACTTAGGCTGTTTCCATAACTGGGCTATTGTACATAATGCTGCAATAAACATAGGGGGTGCATGTATCCTTTGAATTAGTATTTTTGTTATCTGGGTAAATACATAGTAGTGCAATTGCTAGATTGTAGGGTAGTTATATATTTTTAACTTTTCGAAGAAACTCCATACTGCTTTCCAGAGTGGCTGCACCAGTTTGAATTTCCACCAACAGGCAAAGAGGGTTCCCCTTTCTCCCCATTTTCCACCAATACCTTTTGTTTCTTGTGTCATTAATTTTAGCTATTCTGACAGGTGTGAGGTGGTATTTCATTGTGGTTTTGATATTTCTTTCCCTGATGATCAGTGATACTGAGCATCTTTTCATGTGTCTGTTGGCTTGTATGTATTCTTTGGAAAGATGTCTATTCATGTCTTCTGCCCATTTTTAATTGGATTATTCATTTTTGGGGGGTGTTGATTTTTGTAAATTCTTTGGATATTTACCCTTTATCAGATATGTCATTTGCAAATGTCTTCTCCCATTCCATAAGTTGCATGTTAGTTTTATTGATTGTTTCCTTCACTGTGCATACATTTTTTTTATTTTTATGAAGTTCCAATGATTTATTTGTGCTTTTGTTTCCCTTGCCTCAGGTGACATAAGTAGGAAGACATTCAAAGAGGTTATTGCTTGTGTTCTCCTCTAAGATTTCTATGGTTTCATGTCTTATATTTAGGTCTTTAATCCATTTTGAATTTGTTTTTGTGTGTGGTGTAAGAAAGTGGTTCAGTTTCATTCTTTTTCATGTTGCTGTCCAGTTTTCCCAACACCACTTTTTGAAGAGACTGTCTTTTTCCCATTGGATGCTCTTTACTGCTTTGTTGAAGGTTAATTGACTATATACTTGTGGGTTTGTTTGTGGGTTTTCTATTCTGTTCTAACGATTTTTGTGTCTATTTTTGTGCCAGTAGCATACTGTTTTGGTCACCACAGCTTTGTAATATAACTTGAAGTCCAGAATTGTGGCACCTCCAGCTTTGCTTTTTGTTTTCAAGGTCACCTTGGCTATTTGGGGTCTTTTGTGGTTCCATACAAATTTTAGGTTTTGTTTGTTCTACCTCTGTGAAAAATGCTGTAGGTATTTTGAGAGGGGTTGCATTAAATGTATATATTGCTGAGGGTAGTATAGACATTTTAACATTATTTGTTCTTCCAATCCATGAGCATGAAATGTCTTTCCATTTTTTGTGTCCTCTTCAATTTCTTTCATCAGTGTTTAATAGTTTTAAGAGGACAGGTCTTTCATTTCTTTGGTTAGGTTTATTCCTAGGTATTTTGTTGCTTTTGGTGCAACTGTAAATGGAATTGATTTCTTAATTTGTCTTTCTTCTGCTTCATTATTTGTGTATAGAAATGCAAGATTTCTGTATGTTGATTTTGTATCCTGTGACTTTACTGAATTTGTGTATCACTTCTAAACAAGTTTTTGGTGAAGTCTTTCAGGTTTTGTATAGAGAGTATCATGTCGTCTGCAAGTAGTGAAAATTTTACTTCTTCCTTGATTATTTTTGTTGTTTTTGTCATTGTGTGATTGAGATGGCTAGGATTTCCAGTACTGTGTTAAATAGCAGTGGTAAGACTGGACATCCCTGTCTTGTTCCTGACTATGGAGGAAAAGCTCTCAGGTTTTCCCCATTGAAGATGTGATTAGCTGTGGGTTTTTTATATATGGCCTTTATTATGTTGAGATATGTTCTCTCTAAAACTACTTTGTTGAAGGTTTTTTATCATGAATGGATGTTGTACTTTGTCAAATGCCTTTTCTGCATCTATTCAAATGATCAAACGGTTATTATCCTTTCTTTTATTAATGTAGTGTATCATATTGATTGATTTGTGAATATGGAACCACACTTGCAAGCCAGGGATAAATCCCACTTGATCGTGGTGAATGATTTTTTTAATGTATTGTTGAATTCAGTTTGCTAGTATTTTTTTTGAGAATTTTTGCATCCATGTTCATCAGGGATATTGGCCTGTAGTTCTCTTTTTTAGTAGATTCTTTATCTGGATGTGATATCAGGGTGATATCGACATCATAGAATGAGCTGGGAAGTTTTCCTTCCTTTTCTATCTTTTTGGGATGTTTTAAGAATATTCTTTAAATGCTTGGTAGAATTCACCTGTGAAGCCATCTGACCCTGGAGTTTTGTTTGATGGGAGTTATTTTATTACTGATTTAATATCTTTGCTGGTTATCAGTCTGTCCAAGTTTTCTATTTCTTCCTCTTACAGTTTTAGTAGTTTATATGTTTCTAAGAATTTATATATTTCTTCCAGTTTGTCCAATTTGTTGGCATATGGTTTTTCATAATATTCTTTTACAATTATTTGTATTTCTATGGTGTTTGTTATTTCTCCTCTCTCATTTGTGATTTTATTTATTTGGGCCCTTTCTCTTTTCTTTTTAATAAGTTTGGCTAGAAGCTTGTCAATATTATTAATCTTTCCAAAGAACCAGTTCATGATTTCATCAATTGGTTCTATTTCTTTTTTAACTCCTCTAGGTGTAAGATTAGGTTGTTTATTTGAGAGTTTTCCTGCTTTGTAATGTAGGCCCATATTGTGATATACTTCCCTCTTAGGACCACTGTTGCTGCCTCTCAAAGGTTTTGGACCATTGTGTTTTCATTTTCATTTATTTCCATGTATTTTTTTTTAAATTTCTTCTTTGATTTCCTGGTTGACCCATTCATTGTTAATAACATGTTACTTGACCCCTATGTATCTGTAGTCTTTCCAATTTTTATTCTTGTGGTTGACTTCTAACTTCATAGTGTTGTGATCAGAAAACATGAATGGTATGACTTCAATTTTTTTTTTTTTTTTTTTTTTTTTTTTTGCATTTCTTGAGGCCTGATTTAGTACCTAATATGTGATCTATTCTGGAGAATATTCCATGTGCACTTGGAAAGAATGTGTATTCTGCTGTTTTAGGAAGGAATGTTTTAGGAAGGTCCTGAATATATCTGTTAAATCCATCTGGTCCAGCATGTCATTCAAAGCCACTGTTTCCTTATTGATGTTCAGTTTAGATGATCTATCCATTGATGTAAGTGGAGTATCAAAGTCCCCCACTATTATTGAATTGCTAGCGATTAGTTCCTTTATGTTTGTTATTGACTGTTTTATATATTTGAGTGCCTCCATGTTGGATGCATAAATATTTGCAATTGTTACATCTTCTTTTTGGATAGATTATTATTATATAGTTTCCTTCTTTATTTCTTGTTACAGTCTTTGTTTTAAAGTTGGATAGATTATTATGATATAGTTTCCTTCTGTATCTATTGTTACAGTCTTTGTTTGTTACAGTCTTTGTTTTAAAGTCTAGTTTGTCCAATATAAGTGTTGCTAATCTGGCTTTCTTGTGGCATTCATTTGAGCGATAATTGTTTCTCTGCCCACCCACCACTTTCAATCTACAGATGTCTTTAGGTCTAAAATAAGTCTTTTGTTGGCAGCATATATATGGGTCTTGTTTTTTTTTGTTGTTGTTGTTGTTGTTGTTGTTTTTGTTTTATCCATTCTGAAACCTTATGTCTTTTGATTGGAGCATTTAGTTCATTTACATTCAAAGTAATTATTGATATACATATATATTGCCATTTTATTACTTGTTTGTCATTATTTCTGGAGATTTCCTCTGATCCTTTCTTGTATTTGTCACTTTTGGTCTTTCTTTTCCACTCAGATTCCTCTCTCTTATTTCTTGCCAGGCTGATTTAGTGGTAACAAACTCCTTTAGTTTTTGTTTGTCTGAGAAACTCTTTGTGCCTCCTTCTATTCTGAATGATAGCCTTCCTCGAGAGAGTATTCTTGGCTGCAGATTTTTCCCATTCAGAGCATTAAATTTGTCATTCCACCCTTTCTGGCCTGCAAAGATTCTGTTGAGAAATCTCCAGCTAGCCTCATGGGTCTTCCCTTGTAAATTAAGAACTTTGTCTTTTCTTTCTGCTTAAGATTTTTTCTTTATCACTATATTTTGCAAATTTAATAACAATATGTCTTGGTGTTGGCCTGCTTTTGTTGATTTTGATGGGAATTCTCTGTGCATCGTGGATCTGGATGTCTGTTCCTTCCCCAGATTAGGGAAGTTTTCAGCTATTATTTCCTCAAATAAATTTTCTGCCCCCTTTTTTCTCTCTTCTTCTTCTGGGACTCCTATGATATGAATCTTATTATGTTTGATGGAGTCACTGAGCTCCCCAAGTCTTTTCTCATGTTCCCCAATTCTTCTTTCTTTCTTTCTTTCTTTTTTTTTTTTTTTTATTCAGCTTCATTGTATTCCACTGCTTGGTCACTAATTCATTTTTCTGGTTCTTCCAGCCTGCTGTTCATTGCATCAGGTCTGTTTCTAATCTCATTTATTGAACTGCCCTTATGATTGTTGCTTTAAGTTCTTCATCAGGTATGTTACTTATATCTGTTTCACTTATATCTCTGGCTATGGCCTTATCTTGTATTTTTAATTTGGGATAAATTCCTCTATCTTGACATTTTGTATAAGTCTCTGTCTTCTTCTCGGAATTAGTGAAGCTCCTGAAAGTAATGGCTATATGAAGAAGAGGTCATGTAGTACCCTGGGCCTGGAACTTCAGAGACTGTCTCTGGTGTGTTCTGCATGTACTCTGCTCTTGTGTTTTGGCTGCTGTATCCTTCAGGCCAATCGTCTATAGAGGCTCTCCTTGCCTGCTATAGGCAGCGTTTGGTCCAAGGCCTGAATGTGATGACTCTTAACAAGATGTGTTCTGGTCTACTTGTAAATTGAGACCTGACACCAACTCCACCAGAACTAGGGCTCTGCAGAACTCTGGTCAGGAGATGTGGTGCGTGTAGAGGTTTGCACTGGTCTTCTTGGGTATGGGCCCATCACACTTGGACTGAAGCAAGCTTGACTGAGAAGAGCATTCCCAACAGAGCACAGGGATGTGGGGCTTCGCATGTGCAAGTTAGGCAGCCAGTATTGACACTGGGCTGCTTCCTGCTGGTGGCTCTGTATTTATGCTGAGGGGTAGGGGAGGGAAATGGTGCCAGCCAGCTCCTTTGCTCCTGGAGAAACATCTCTGTGAACAGTGGCCTCTCAGGGATGAGCTCCAAGAAGAACACATAATCTCCACACTGTGTGCCCCAGGCTTTCTTCAAATCACTATTTCCATGTCATCTGCCCCCAGGATCAGGGAAATGCCCTCCAGGATCTATCCTAGCCCAGCCTGCTGACCTTTAAAACTCCAGACTTTAAGCCCTGCTGGTTGCAAGAACTCATGAAACCCAGCCCCTCTCATTTTCCAAGCCAATGGCTTTGGGGAAATGGTCTCCTTGTATGTCCCCCTGTGTAATCTCTCTCTCTACTCCTTCACAACCAGAGCTCCTTCCCCTCCACAGCACCTGTGATCTGTTTCTCCCCTAAACCATGTCTCTGCATTTCCCACTTTCTTCGATGTGGCCTCTTCTCTCTCTTTAGTGGTGGAGTTTGCTCTTTCATTCTTAAGGTCAACTTCTGGGGTATTTAGGGTGATTTGATAGTTATCTAGTGGTGTTTGTGAGACAAAACAAACCTAGGATCCTACTACTCCATCATGATCCTCTGAATAACCAGGAGGTACAAGTTTAGATGTCAAGACTCAGGTCACCACCAGTGATCTTAGATAAATCTATGGTAATGATTCTCAAATTTACACCTTGGGACCCCAATTCTTCCTGACCTCCAGACTCATATGTTCAGTTTCCTTTTGACATTGCTGTTTGGATGACTAATCGATGTCTGGAATTTAATATTTCCAAAATCAAAATCAAGAAACTTATGATTTCTCCTTTTATTTCCCCAATCTGCTTTATCTCTGTCCCTTTCCTAAGAAGTGGCATCTCCATCCTCTTGGGTGCTCATATCAAAAACCTGGAAATCATCTTTGACTTTTCCCTTCCTTTTATACTACATACCTGTTAAATTAATTAAACAAAGAGACCATTAGACTGAGGTTGCTTTAATGTCATGGTGGCTTACACAAACAAATGAAAATCTAAACTTGTAAAAGCCTCAAGGTTACGAAATCAAAACACAATGGGTAACAAATCACAAGGAGCCAAATATGCTTTAAGCTATAGTCAATCAATAATTTCTTCTTTGCTCGCACACTTTCTCCTATATGAATCTTTTCCCTGGCTTCTGTCCATGAGTGCTCCTATTTGCTTCTTCACACTGTCTGATTTGAATTAATTTTTATTCAAATAAACTCTTAAAAATTTTAATAAGCCTCAGTTTATCTTTTAATACACACAACCCCACAATAAGTCCTGTTAGTTTTATCTTCAGAATATTTCTAAAATCTGACCCCTATCACCACCTACATCATCCTGCTTCAAGCCACTGCAGCTGTTATGGACAATTATAATCCTCTCCTGACTGATTTTCCTTCTTGTGTTATATCTTCTACACTTTCACCCCACATAGCAGCCACAATGACCAATTCAAATGTAAATTTGATCCTGTCTTCCTCCTTCAGAAAACCCACCAATCACCAATCGTTTCCTATCCACACTTAGAATAGATTCTAAGCTTCTTTTCTTGGCTTTCCAGATCTTATGTGATTGAGCCCTGGATAGTTGTGTGATCTCATTTCACACTTTCCCTCTTGCTCAGAGTTCTAAATATACACCTTGCTGTTTTTCAAACGCACACATAGCATCCTCTCATCTCAGAGTGTGCACTCACTGTTCCCTCTGCCTAGAACTCCTCCCCTCAAATAGTCACATAGCTTGTGCTTCACATCAGTGATATCTGCTCAAACTCCCTCAGAGTGTTTTCCATCCAATCCAGAAGAGCTCCCGCATTTGCTCCCAGTACTCTATCTCTCTTCTGCACTCTTTTTATTCCTAATACCCACCACTGCCTGGCATTCTGCTCAAATATATATGCACACTTGTTCACTCCTCAGTCAAATGTAAGTGACATGAGGACAGAAACTTGGACTGTTAAGTTTATAACCCTTTTCCTAATAACTAGAACAGTGCCAGGTATTCACTAAGAGCAAAAGGAATAATTGTCAATTAATGAAGATATGCAGACTCTTGGGCCTGTTTCTTTTCTGTAAAATAAGAGTTTCAATCAGAGATGCTCTATAAGAAAACCACTAGCTTTTGGACACCTGGGTGGCTCAGTCTGTTAAGCATTGGACTCAGCTCAGGTCATGATCTTGTGGTTCATGAGTTCAAGCCTTACTTTGGGCTCTGTGCTGACAGCTCAGAGCCCATGACCTGCTTCAGGTCTCCCTCTGTGTCTCCAAATTCCAAATTCCTCTTTATGCTGTTCTGTTTTTAATGTGTCTATTCCCCATGAAGGAGAAATAATGGAAGATGGAAATAAGTTTATCATATCACAATTAGCAAAATCAGATGGTGGAGGGTTTGGAGGAGCCTTGCTCAGAAGATGGATTTTAGAGAAAACCAAGGCAAGGGTGTTAAGCAACAGTAACAACAACTACAACAACAACAACAAACAACAAAAGTTACAGAAGCTAGAGACAAAGCTTTACAATCTAGCTTTTGCTTCTTATATTATGGTCAATATAGTACGTGTATAGATTTTGTACATTAGCTCAAAATCCCACCTGAGAATGTCCCAGAGATCTGGTTCTGCTTCAGCAAGTTATAAGTGAGAGAAAAGAAAAGCAAATGCAAGGGTTAGATCAGCTCTTGACTGGCAGCTCTGTTGCCATAATTACAGCCAAGTTTAAGCCCAAGGTTCATGAGGTGTATTGGCTGTGAACTGAAAAGAACAATCCACCAACACATCTGAGCACCTGAGATTAGAATGTGCAAACCATTGTGCTCAGCATTCCAACTATAGTACTGAAATATAACGTCAGGCAGAGTAGGGAGCCATAAAACGTGAAGTCAAAAGGCTGACTGAGTTGTCACTGGAAGGTTCATTACTAACTCTGATGTGCTCTTTGGCATTTACCCAGACAATCTGAGGCTATGACATTAACATGCAGTTCTTTATGTGAATCCAAGCCTTGCTGCTTCCCAGAAAAGAAATGTAAGAGGGAAAAACCCAAAATATTTTAATTTCTTCTGCAGTTTCTCTAAAAGCCCAGAAATAGTTTTAAGTATATATAAAAGGTATCATTAAAAATAAAAGTGTAAGCATTTTTGTAATTTCATTCATATATTAGTAATATCAAATGTTATCATTGTTTCAGATACTTTTCCAATAAATGTGCATGTGCATCTTCAAAAAATTTTAAATGACTAGGGAAAAGTGAACTATTCCTTCACAACACTAAGTGTTATTAAATTTAAAGGAAAAGAAAGAGAAAATGGCTTTTCTGCTTTTTATAACAAAGCAATGCAAAGGTCTTTTCCAATTGAGAAGAGCAACTTCTAAACATATATCTAAACGTATATCTGTGTCCAAGGTTTGTACTGCTTTTTGACAACCCACGACATAAATCCTGCTTAGGGAATAATTGCCTGGGATAGTGCCGAGTTACCAGGTCATTTAAATCGATGCTGTGTGCTATTGCACACTTAAAATTATTTACACTACTCTTATCCTAGCTACAATCTGTTCTCTCTCGCTAATGCAGTGGAGAGCAATTTACTCCAGAATACCAAAGTCCTTCTGATTTCATTTTTGCTCCCACATCTGCTGCTGCGAGCACAAGTCCTAGAAATAAAACCAAATAAAGAAGCACAAGGAAGCTTTGGGGGAAAGTAGGTTTTAGAGTAAACATCAATGAAATCTTCAAGTTCTGTTTCTGACACTTGGTTCTAATTAACTTTAATGGTTGGTTGCAGTTGTTCATTTGAGAGATATGGAAGAGTTCTTTCCTCTTATGTCCGTCCTTCCTTCCTTCCCTCCCTCCTTTTTTCTTTTTCTTTTTTTTTTTAAATTGTTGTCGATACAAGCATTTGATGCAGGATTAATGTTGTTGATACAAGCATTTGATACAAGCATTTGATGCAGGTGCTTTGGCATTTTTCATTTGAAATGAGGCTGTGGTCTGTGACTCATGTTATTTGCACCATTAAAGTTGTTGGCTGTTTGTGAAAAGTGAGAGAGTTAGAGAGCTCTGATCAGCAGAATTGAAATGACTGGCAAACCTAAAAGATATCAAACATCAATGTTTCATTTATCTCAATTGTTTCATTATTTTTTTTTTAATTTTTTTTCAACGTTTTTTATTTATTTTTGGGACAGAGAGAGACAGAGCATGAACGGGGGAGGGGCAGAGAGAGAGGGAGACACAGAGTCGGAAACAGGCTCCAGGCTCCGAGCCATCAGCCCAGAGCCTGACGCGGGGCTCGAACTCACGGACCGCGAGATCCTGACCTGGCTGAAGTCGGACGCTTAACCGACTGCGCCACCCAGGCACCCCGTCAATTGTTTCATTATTAAACTCTCATGTTACTTATACCCACCTGCAAAGCTGTTGAAATTTCTTAGTTTTGTTTTCTACTGAAAGGAAAAAAAAAGGCAGGGGCTGGTTAGAAATTGAAAAGTCAGACAATGTAGATTGTGGATAACTAATCAAAAATCAAAACAGTAAAATTGAATTGAATTGAATTGAATTGAATTGAATTGAATTGAATTGAAACCTCATCATTGTAAGCCAAATTCAGATATGCTTCTGGCTGTTCTATGGTTCCAGAGTGGGAATCTAAGAGTTATAGACATGCCAGAGATTAGAATATGAAAATTCCATTAGTCTTCCAGAGATTTTCATCATGGAGGGTGAGGAGTCTTTTAGCAGTTGGTTCCCTGTCCCAAACCCACCTCTTTCTTCTCTGCTAATAACTCCGACTTTATTTATGTGTCTAGCCCTGAGGGAGAAAATATTGAATAGTCTAGCAACAAATAAATAAAAACCTCACAAGGTTAATCTATTCCCCTTGATGGTGATTAGATTAGGAGTGAGCATGAGATCCACTTCTTGTCCAAGAGATTAAGGGTCAATTTGCTAAGAATCTTGTGAAAAAGGTTTCCTCAGTATTGATACAGACATACAGGAAGGGATGAACCCTTCTCTTCTTTTGATTCTTGTGTCTGTATTTGATGCCTGACACTCTTGTAGCTGTCCTGTGACTATACAATGAAACAATGTGAGAACTAGCCAACAAACTGGTTGGCACAGCAGGAAGACAGAAATCTATATATTTGATAACATTGTTAACTCAATTAAAAGCATCCGATTAAAACCTTCTATGGAAAAAAACAAAACAAAAAACAATCTTAGACTACCAGAGAGCATGTTGAAGTCAATAAACTTGATATGAAGTTGAAGAAGTTAAATATATATATATATATATATATATATATATATATATATATATATATATATATATATAAATTTGAGTGTCATTAGCTCCCTAGCAACCTTCTAAACTCCATCATGAGTGACTTCTGATCAATTTCTGTGCATAGGAAGATATGACCAAATGAGAAGCATGTCACCTACTCTCCAGCAAGATAGTACAGCTAGAGGTTGAATCCATTTAAAGCTTTGGATGCAGGGGCGCCTGGGTGGCGCAGTCGGTTAAGTGTCCGACTTCAGCCAGGTCACGATCTCGCGGTTCGAGCCCCGCGTTGGGCTCTGGGCTGATGGCTCAGAGCCTGGAGCCTGTTTCCGATTCTGTGTCTCTCTCTCTCTCTGCCCCTCCCCCGTTCATGCTCTGTCTCTCTCTGTCCCAAAAATAAATTAAAAAACGTTGAAAAAAAAATAAAGCTTTGGATGCAGAGGACGACACAGGACTAGATGAACAAAGTATTGGTCACTGGGAGGGTAGCCTTTTGGAACTAAAAGCAGGAAAGCAGGACCAAACTGAGTTCCTGGTCTGGGAGGTTGAAAGAAGAAAACTACAGCAGCTCTGAGAGCTGCTTTCATCAGTAGCAGAGCCAGGACACATCCGAGATAGTTTCAGAGCAATATTAATGCAAACTTGAAGAGCAAGAAAGATGAGGCCATCTAGGAAGCCCATCTAGGGACCACATGAGAGCACATATGAAGTACCTTCTAGAGACTTACTGGTTGCATTGGGAGGCATTTGAAGTTGGGATTGCTGGGTGTACAGCCAGAGGGCTATTCTTTTGTTAACTTTATTGCATCTCCAGATAATTGTGACAAGGAAAAAACAGGGTTCTCTGTTATCAAGCCAATAATCACTTTAATTTGGGTTAGAACAGAAAACTGATGTGTGGAGAGACACTCCTTCAGATCTACCAGGCAAAATTCTGATTAATGGTATGTTGGTGGCTTGTGGTTGCTGTTTTTTAATGGAGTTCATTAATGTTGCTTACTCCTAACACAATCAATGAATGAATTCCGGAGTAAGACTGGTTACCCATTTGAGATCTTATACAACTCAAGTTTCTGAAGTATTGTTTCTGAAGCATTAATGTGCCTAAGACTCACCTAGTGTTCTCATTTAAATTGCTGAATTCTGGAGTCTGCATATTCTCATCATGAAGGCCTGGTTTGGGGCCCAGGGACTTGAATTTTTACTAGGTTCCCCATGTGACTCTAACACAGGTGATCTGTGGGTCCCACTTTAAGAAACTCTGCTCTAAGAATTCTGCATTAAAGTGCAGATGTTATAAATAAATGTAGCTTTCCCTTCCAAGTAGGCTTTGCGTTTGAAAAATTGTTCCACAGTTAGGAACGAGGTCGATACTGAATAGTCCTCTTGGGATCTACAAATAGTCCATGGGTTGTGATTCAACCACCCAAGAGCTATTCTATTGCCATCATTTTTCTTCATAGAGGTTCCTTAACTTACAGAAGGAATTTTGTTGTTGTTGTTGTTGTTGTTGTTGTTGTTGTTGTTGTTGTTAGGAATGAGAAATATGGAAGACAACGTTCACTACATATTTCTTCCCTCAAGCAAGTGGAAGCATAAGAGGAGGTCAAAAGTCCATCATCCTTGCTTGAGACCAAGAAGCAAAGTATTTATTTGTGATTTTCTGAGAGCAGAGGAAGCTATCCATCTTTGCCTTTCCAGCACCCACTCGTGACATTGTACTACTTACTACTTATCACATTACAGGAACTTGCTAAATACCTGTCAAATGTTAGTGGACTTGGGTCACAGTCTTTGGTCTGAGCTTATAGTAACCCTAAGATAGCAACACACTAAATCCTTAGCTCCAGAAGGGAAGATAAATGTTTTTCATTTATTTGCCCACCCTTCTCTATAGTGGGTACTAAATAAATGTTTGTTGAATAACTGAATGAATGTGTGAGGGTATAGCAACCCTAAAAATTTATAGTCATCTTTTACATGACATTAGGTTTACAAACTATTTTTCTAGTAACAGAACCGTCCTCTCAAATAAAAACTCATGCAGGATCCTTCCAGATAAGACAGACAAAAATAAAATTGAGAGATTGGAAGTTGAATATTCTTCCTGTCTGTATCTCCCATCAGCAATAAAGAGTCTAAACCAATTCCTTTTTTTTCAATATATGAAATTTATTGTCAAATTGGTTTCCATACAACACCCAGTGCTCATCCCAAAAGGTGCCCTTCCTCAATACCCATCACCCACCCTCCCCTCCCTCCCACCCCCCATCAACCCTCAGTTTGTTCTCAGTTTTTAACAGTCTCTTATGCTTTGACTCTCTCCCATTCTAACCTCTTTTTTTTTTCTCCCCTCCCCCATGGGTTTCTGTTAAGTTTCTCAGGATCCACATAAGAGTGAAACCATATGGTATCTGTCTTTCTCTGTATGGCTTATTTCACTTAGCATCACACTCTCCAGTTCCATCCACGTTGCTACAAAGGGCCACATTTCATTCTTTCTCATTGCCACGTAGTACTCCATTGTGTATATAAACCACAATTTCTTTATCCATTCATCAGTTGATGGACATTTAGGCTGTTTCCATAATTTGGCTATTGTTGAGAGTGCTGCTATGAACATTGGGGTACAAGTGCCCCTATGCATCAGTACTCCTGTATCCCTTGGGTAATTCCTAGCAGTGCTATTGCTGGGTCATAGGGTAAGTCTATTTTTAATTTTTTGAGGAACCTGCACACTGTTTTCCAGAGCGGCTGCACCAATTTGCATTCCCACCAACAGTGCAAGAGGGTTCCCGTTTCTCCACATCCTCTCCAGCATCTATAGTCTCCTGATTTGTTCATTTTGGCCACTCTGACTGGCGTGAGGTGATATCTGAGTGTGGTTTTGATTTGTATTTCCCTGATGACGAGCGACGTTGAGCATCTTTTCATGTGCCTGATGGCCATCCGGATGTCTTCTTTAGAGAAGTGTCTATTTATGTTTTCTGCCCATTTCTTCACTAGGTTATTTGTTTTTCGGGTGTGGAGTTTGGTGAGCTCTTTATAGATTTTGGATACTAGCCCTTTATCCGATATGTCATTTGCAAATATCTTTTCCCATTCCGTTGGTTGCCTTTTAGTTTTGTTGGTTATTTCCTTTGCTGTGCAGAAGCTTTTTATCTTCATAAGGTCCCAGTAGTTCATTTTTGCTTTTAATTCCCTTGCCTTTGGGGATGTGTCAAGTAAGAAATTGCTACGACTGAGGTCAGAGAGGTCTTTTCCTGCTTTCTCCTCTAGGGTTTTGATGGTTTCCTATCTCACATTCAGGTCCTTTATCCATTTTTAGTTTATTTTGGTGAATGGTGTGAGAAAGTGGTCTAGTTTCAATCTTCTGCATGTTGCTGTCCAGTTCTCCCAGCACCATTTGTTAAAGAGACTGTCTTTTGTCCATTGGATGTTCTTTCCTGCTTTGTCAGAGTTGGCCATATGTTTGTGGGTCTAGTTCTGGGGTTTCTATTCTATTCAACTGATCTATGTGTCTGTTTTTGTGCCAATACCATGCTGTCTTGATGATGACAGCTTTGTAGTAGAGGCCAAAGTCTGGGATTGTGATACCTCCTGCTTTGGTCTTCTTCTTCAAAATTACTTGGGCTATTCGGGGCCTTTTGTGGTTCCATATGAATGTTAGGACTGCTTGTTCTAGTTTCAAGAAGAATGCCGGTGCAATTTTGATTGGGATTGCATTGAATATGTAGGTAGCTTTGGGTAGTATTGACATTTTGACAATATTTATTCTTCCAATCCATGAGCATGGAGTGTTTTTCCATTTCTTTATATCTTCTTCAATTTCCTTCATAAGCTTTCTATAGTTTTCAGAATACAGATCTTTTACATCTTTGGTTAGATTTATTCCTAGGTATTTTATGCTTCTTGGTGCAATTGTGAATGGGATCAGTTTCTTTATTTGTCTTTCTGTTGCTTCATTGTTAGTGTATAAGAATGCAACTGATTTGTGTACATTGATTTTGTATCCTGCCACTTTGCTAAATTCATGTATCAGTTCTAGCAGACTTCTGGTGGAGTCTATCAGATTTTCCATGTATAATATTATGTCATCTGCAAAAAGTGAAAGCTTGACTTCATCTTTGCCAATTTTGATGCCTTTGATTTCCTTTTGTTGTCTGATTGCTGATGCTAGAACTTACAACACGATGTTAAACAACAGCAGTGAGAGTGGACATCCCTGTCGTGTTCCTGATCTCAGGGGGAAAGCTCTCAGTTTTTTCCCATTGAGGATGATGTTAGCTGTGGGCTTTTCATAAATGGCTTTTATGATCTTTAAGTATGTTCCTTCTATCCCGACTTTCTCAAGGGTTTTTATTAAGAAACGTTGCTGAATTTTGTCAAATGCCTTTT
This sequence comes from Felis catus, assembly GCF_018350175.1. Classification (NCBI taxonomy): domain Eukaryota; kingdom Metazoa; phylum Chordata; class Mammalia; order Carnivora; family Felidae; genus Felis; species Felis catus. Next base: position 33,417,695 of record NC_058380.1, on the reverse strand, counting down.
CTGCATCGATTGATAGGATCATATGTTCTTATCTTTTCTTTTATTAATGTGATGTATCATGTTGGTTGATTTGCGAATGTTGGACCAGCCCTGCATCCCAGGAATGAATCCCACTTGATCATGATGAATAATTCTTTTTATATGCTGTTGAATTCGATTTGCTAGTGTCTTATTGAGAATTTTTGCATCCATATTCATCTGGGATATTGGCCTGTGGTTCTCTTTTTTTACTGGGTGTCTGTCTGGTTTAGGAATCAAAGTAATACTGGCTTCATAGAATGAGTCTGGAAGTTTTCCTTCCCTTTCTATTTTTTGGAATAGCTTGAGAAGGATAGGTATTATGTCTCCTTTAAACGTCTGGTAGAATTCCCCTGGGAAGCCATCTGGTCCTGGACTCTTATTTGTTGGGAGATTTTTGATGGCTGATTCAATTTCTTTGGTGGTTATGGGTCTGTTCAAGCTTTCTACTTCCTCCTGATTGAGTTTTGGAAGCGTGTGGGTGTTTAGGAATTTATGCATTTCTTCCAGGTTGCCAGTGTGTTGGCATGTAATTTTTCATAGTATTCCCTGATAATTGCTTGTATCTCTGAGAGATTGGTTGTAATAATTCCATTTTCATTCCTGATTTTATCTATTTGGGTCATCTCCCTTTTCTTTTTGAGAAGCCTGGCTAAAGGTTTGTCAATTTTGTTTATTTTTTCAAAAAACCAACTCTTGGTTTCATTGATCTGCTCTACAGTTTTTTTCGATTCTATATTGTTTATTTCTGCTCTGATCTTTATTATTTCTCTCCTTCTGCTGGGTTTAGGCTGCCTTTGCTGTTCTGCTTCTAGTTCCTTTAGGTGTGCTGTTAGATTTTGTATTTGGGATTTTTCTTGTTTCTTGAGATAGGCCTGGATTGCAATGTATTTTCCTCTCAGGACTGCCTTCGCTGCATCCCAAAGCGTTGGATTGTTGTATTTTCATTTTCGTTTGTTTCCATATATTTTTAAATTTCTTCTCTAATTGCCTGGTTGACCCACTCATTCGTTAGTAGGTTGTTCTTTAACCTCCATGCTTTTGGAGGTTTTCCAGACTTTTTCCTGTGGTTGATTTCAAGCTTCATAGCACTGTGGTCTGAAAGTATGCATGGTATGATTTCAATTCTTGTATACTTATGAAGGGCTGTTTTGTGACCCAGTATGTGATCTATCTTGGAGAATGTTTCATGTGCACTCGAGAAGAAAGTATATTCTGTTGCTTTGGGATGCAGAGTTCTAAATATATCTGTCAAGTCCATCTGAAGCAATGTCTCATTCAGGGCCCTTGTTTCTCTATTGACCATGTGTCTAGATGATCTGTCCATTTCTGTAAGTGGGGTGTTAAAGTCCCCTGCAATTACCACATTCTTATCAGTAAAGTTGCTTATGTTTATGAGTAATTGTTTTATATATTTGGGGGCTCCTGTATTCAGCGCATAGACATTTATAATTGTTAGCTCTTCCTGATGGGTAGACCCTGTGATTATTATATAATGTCCTTCTTCATCTCTTGTTACAGCCTTTAATTTAAAGTCTAGTTTGTCTGATATAAGTATGGCTACTCCAGCTTTCTTTTGACTTCCAGTAGCATGATAAATAGTTCTCCATCCCCTCACTCTCAATCTAAAGGTGTCCTCAGGTCTAAAATGAGTCTCTTGTAGACAGCAAATAGATGGGTCTTGTTTTTTTATCCATTCTGATACCCTATGTCTTTTGGTTGGCGCATTTAATCCATTTACATTCAGCGTTATTATAGAAAGATACGGGTTTAGAGTCATTGTGATGTCTGTAGGTTTCATGCTTGTAGCGATGTCTCTGGTACTTTGTCTCACAGGTCCCCCTTAGGATCTCTTGTAGGGCTGGTTTAGTGGTGACGAATTCCTTCAATTTTTGTTTGTTTGGGAAGACCTTTATCTCTCCTTCTATTCTAAATGACAGACTTGCTGGATAAAGGATTCTTGGCTGCATATTTTTTTCTGTTCATCACATTGAAGATCTCCTGCCATTCCTTTCTGGTCTGCCAAGTTTCAGTAGAGAGATCGGTCATGAGTCTTATAGGTCTCCCTTTATATGTTAGAGCACATTTATCCCTAGCTGCTTTCAGAATTTTCTCTTTATCCTTTTATTTTGCCAGTTTCACTATGATATGTCGTGCAGAAGATCAATTCAAGTTACGTCTGAGGGGAGTTCTCTGTGCCTCTTGGATTTCAATGCCTTTTTCCTTCCCCAGATCCGGGAAGTTCTCAGCTATTGTTTCTTCAAGTACCCCTTCAGCACCTTTCCCTCTCTCTTCCTCCTCTGGAATACCAATTATGCGTTGATTATTTCTCTTTAGTGCATCACTTAGTTCTCTAATTTTCCCCTCATACTCCTGGATTTTTTTATCTCTCTTTTTCTCAGCTTCTTCTTTTTCCATAATTTTATCTTCTAGTTCACCTATTCTCTCCTCTGCCTCTTCAATCTGAGCCGTGGTTGTCTCCATTTTATTTTGCAGGTCATTAATAGCATTTTTTTAGCTTCCCCTGGCTGTTCCTTAGTCCCTTGATCTCTGTAGCAATAGATTCTCTGCTGTCTTTGATACTGTTTTCAAGCCCAATGATTAATTTTATGACTATTATTCTAAATTCACTTTCTGTTATATTGTTTAAATCCTTTTTGATCATTTCATTAGCTGTCGTTATTTCCGGGACGTTTTTTGAGGGGAATTCTTCCATTTCGTCATTTTGGATAGTCCCTGGAGTGGTACTGCAGGGCACTTCCTCTGTGCTGTCTTGAATAACTCGTGTTGGTGGGCGGGACCGCAGTCAGACCTGATGTCTGCCGCCAGCCCACCGCTGGGGCCACAGTCAGACTGGTGTGTGCCTTCTCTTCCCCTCTCCTAGGGGCGAGATTCACTGTGGGGTGGCCTGACCCATCTAGGCTACTTGCACACTGCCAGGCTTGTGTGCTGGGGATCTGGCATATTTCTGGGGTGGATCCGCAAAGTGCTGGGGCAGGAGGGGCAGGTTCAGCTCGCTTTTCCTTTGGACATCTGCTTTGGGAAGGGCCCTGAGGCACCGGGAGGGAGTCAGACCCGCTGGAGGGATGGATCTGCAGAAGCACAGCATTGGGTGTTTGCGCATGAACCAATTCCTTTTAACCTACTTTAAAACTATTGGTCTGTAGAATCTTCACAAGATACTTTGGCAGATTTTTATACTTTTGGTTTTTATACTTTAGTATCATGGATTATTAATAAACTAACTTTTAGGGACACCTGTGTGTCTCAGTCGGTTAAATGTCTGACCTCAGATCAGGTCATGATCAAGGCTCAGGAGTTCGGACCCTCCATCATGCTCTGTGCTGACAGCTCAGAACGTGGAACCTGCTGCAGATTCTGTCTGTCACTCTCTCTATATATATATATGTCCTCCCCCCACTCACATTCTTTCTCTCTCAAAATTAAATAAACATTAAAAAAACTAACTTTTGTGTAGCCAATTTTTTTCCCTCACAGGTGAGAAATATTTAAATCTTCTATCTATAGAATGTACACCCTGTGCTTTCTTCCTTTATAAAATCCAAAATAAAATATTATAATAGGAAACAAAGCCATTCTAAACATTTAATTTTAATTTAATTTTTACAGAGTGGTTCTATCATAAATTTTACTTATTCATAGTAGACTATACTAGCTATAATTTTCCTTTTCTTTACACACTTTCCCACCAGATTTTTTCTGGATCCTCGGTGAGCTGATGGGACTAAAATTCATGGTGTTTCTTTACTCCAACTCTACTGCCTACCACTCTACTGCCTACCACTGTCAATACTGTCATCTCAGGGTACAGACATCAATCAAGCAGGCCAATTAAAGTACTCATCTTCCTAAATATAGTGATTGGCTCAGGAGTGAGCATGTGACTTGGGATTGATAAGGAGGTGCTGGGAGGGAATTATCTTTCTTCTATTTTAATGCTATGTTATAAATGTAGGGGGTTGGGTACACTGGTGACCATGCTGCTTACCACATGGGGGAAAGCAAGACAAGATGAAAAATGACCTGAAGATATCATTTCAACTCCCGGGTCTATGTCACACACTATTCCACTCCACACTTATTAGTTTGAGCTTAAACCTTCCCTTTTGTATTAAAACAGACTGAGTTCATTTCGGTCACTTAGAACAAAAAGATACCTTTTAAACAAACTCTAATTGTTTTCAGAACATGAGGAATTTATAAAATAATAGACCAATGAAGAGCATGTACTATATTGAAAAGAACTTGTTCCTAATTTCTTCCTTATTGATTTATACTCTCAAAAGGACCATGTAAACTAGATATGAGATTATACTGTAGGTTGTCTACAAACAAACTTTGTAGTTAATAAAACTTTTTTCAAATAGCCACATAACTACATATGGAGCTACAAGGATTCTAATATTTTATTTTATTTTGACAAACCTCACTGCATGTTTTGTGTTATATGCAGTATTCTAGATGAGAAGTTTAAAAACAAGTAAGAAGTGGGCGTTTCTATTTACTTAAAATTTCTTCTCTGTGCTTTTTTTTTTTTTGCATTTGCCAAACTTTAACCAGGAATTATGCATTAACTTTTAAGTTGCTTTTATTTGTTTTTAAGTGTATTCTCTATTTTTGAGAGGGGGGGAGGAACAGTGAAAGAGGGAGACAGAATCCCAAACAGGCTCAACACTGTTACCACAGAACCCGGCTTGGGGCTTCAATTCATGAGCTGTGAGATCATGACCTAAGCCAAAGTTGGACGCCTAATCAACTGAGCTACCCAGGTGCCCCACTTTTAAATTGCTTTTAATAAATTAATATTAATAATAAGTTAATTGGAACTTAAATTGTGCTTGATACATGCCAGGCTAAGTACTTATGTACATTAGTCATTCCTCGCAACAGCCCAGTAGGATTGGTGTGGTAGCCAGACACCAACATGATCTCAGTGATCCTTGTCTTCTGGTATTCTCACTCTTGTATAGTCACTGCCCACACTGAATAGAACTGACCTATGAAACCAACAGTACATTTTAGAAAGGTTGATGTATGACTTCTGAGGCTAAACCATAAAATATACTGCAGATTCTACCTTGACCTCTCCTGGATTCCTCACTCCCGAGGACACTGGCTGCATGTTGTAAGAGCACTTATGTAGCCCTGCAGAGAAGTCTACACAGTGGAAGGCTGAGATGTCCTGTTAACAGCCAGCACCAATTCATCATGTATAAAAGTGAACAGATCTTTCAGCCTCAGTCTAGCCTCTAGATGACTAAAACTCCAGGGGTGCCTGGGTGGCTCAGTTGGTTGAGCGTCCAACTTCAGCTCAGGTCATGATCTCTCAGTTGATGAGTTCGAGCCCAGCGTCGGGCTCTGTTCTGACAGCTCAGAGCCTGGAGCCTGCTTCAGATTCTGTGTCTCCCTCTCTCTCTGCCTCTCCACCACTCATGTTCTGTTTCTGTCTCCAAAATAAAGATAAACATTAACAAAAATTTGGATAGCTAAAACTCTAGCCAACACCTTGACTGCAGCCTCATGAGAGAACATGAACCAGAACCATCCAGTTAAGCTGATTCCAAATTCCTGACCAACAGAAACTATGAAATAATTTTTGTGGGTTTTTTTTAACACACTTGATTCTTGGGAAATTTGTTATGCAGCAAAAGAGAACTAATACAGTTGTTTCTACTGCTATCCCCAATTTATAGGTGAATTTTAAGTTTTATGGAGGTTATAAAACGAGATCAAGACCACAAAGAAAATAAGTGTGAGCGCTTGGATTAAAACGGAACTCCTTTAGATTTCAAAGCCCTATGCTGCTTACTATACATGCATATTCTGGAAAGGGGACAATAAAAATAAAAGTCACTTTTAAATGGTTTCCCACACAGCAACCACTGCAGGTATTGTCTATCCCACTAACCTTGGAGAAATAAAGGGAAAATGATATGATATTGTCATTTTTAGTTTAAAAAAGTTGGATATTGATCATTTTATATATTATGTCCTTATAAAAAATATACCCACAGCAAATGCCTCCTTTTCCTGTAATATCATATGGAGTCTGTGACATCTTTTGCAGTGTTTACAAGGTTTTGACGTAGAGGCAAAGAGTCTCACATGTAACAATGCTCAGAAAGGTTAAAATTAATAAACACCACTTATTAAGTCAAAAATAGTAGTGGAATTTTAAAAATAGGGTAGACAGAAGAATAACACAACTAATAAATCCAATTGCCTTTTCAGCTCTCCCTGTCCTCTGCTACCTTTTCTGTCATTGCACTTCCCAAGTCTTTGCCTTAAATGCTACTCACAGACTGAGCCCCAGATACCATCCTCAGGGTCTCCACCTTTCTCTATGCCAGCCACACATGCCCACATGTCTCAGCTGTCCTATACACACACACTTCCTACCACAGAAGAACCACCACCCTCCATTGCAATAAGAATGAGTATATGTGTGCAATTGTGCACTGTGACCTGACACTCTTCATCCAGCTGCGTTTTCAGCAGCCACAGTTAATTCTGCTACAACAACTCATCCTTCCTTTTACTAACCCTGAACAGAACTCACTTAAGATTATCCCTGCATTTTCTTGCCAGAATGTTGAAAGCAGAACCCTACTGGCTAAAGCACAACCATGTAAGCTACACAAAACATGAAGGTGAAATCAAAATGAACCAGCAGGACAGACAACAAACAGAAATAGGCACTGGGACAACACTATTTATGTGGGAAAACTCCAAGGAGACTAGAAGCCCCCAACAGTTCTTCCTAGAGAGCAAAGAGACATGGTGCCTTCAGAAAGCAAATATATATATATATATATATATATATATATATATATATATATATATATATATATAATTTAGGTAATCTCTACACTCAATGTGGGCTTGAACTCATGACCCTGAGATCAAGAGTTACAGTCTTCCAACTGAACCAGCCAGGTGCCTTAGGGAAGCAAATATTTTGTAATGGGCACAAGACATGAATAGACACTTTTCCAAAGAAGACATCCAGATTGCCAACAGACACAAGAAAAGATGCTCAATGTCACTCCTCATCAGGGAAATACAAATCAAAACCACACTGAAATACCACCTCATGCTGGTCAGAGTGGCTAAAATGAGCAAATCGGGAGACTATAGATGCTGGCGAGGATGTGGAGGAATGGGAACCCTCTTGCACTGTTGGTGGGAATGCAAACTGGTACAGCCGCTCTGGAAAACAGTGTGGAGGTCCCTCAAAAAATTAAAAATAGAACTACCCTATGACTCAGCAATAGTACTGCTAGGAATTTACCCAAGGGATACAGGAGTGCTGATGCATAGAGGCACATGTACACCAATGTTTATAACAGCACTTTCAACAATAGCCAAATTATGAAAGAGTCTAAATGTCCATCAACTGATGAATAGATAAAGAAGATGTGGTTTATATATACAATGGAATACTACATGGCAATTGGAAAGAATGAAATCTGACCATTTGCAGCAATATGAATGGAACTGGAGGGTATTATGCTAAGTGAAATAAGTCAGAGACAGACAGCTACCATATGTTTTCACTCATATGTGGATTTTGAGAAACTTAACAGAAGACCATGGGGGAGGGGAAGAGGGAAAAAAATTACAAAGAGGGAGGAAGGCAAACCATAAGAGACTCTTGGATACTGAGAACAAACTGAGGCTTGATGGAGGGTTGGGGAGAGGGGAAAGTAGGTGATGAGCATTGAGGAGGGCACTTGGTGGGAGAAGCACTGGGTGTTGTATGCAAACCAATTTGACAATAAATTATGTTAAAATAAAATAAAATATGTATGGCTTGCGATAGTAAAAAAAAAGACTGATTTAAAGTAATATTTTCTTAATTTTTCTAACTACCACAGTCCTAAAATGAAAGTAGATGAGAAAAGCAGAAATAACACTAAATTGAGTATTCAAGAAGCATGAATTTTGGTATTAGCTCTGCCAATAGCTTAGCTATGTAATTTTGGCAAATTTTTCCATTTTTGAGTTTTATTTTTTTCCTGTATGAACGATAACATTTGACTACAAGATTTTTGAAGTCATTTCTGCTTTAACATTTTTTTAAACATTTATTGAGGAAGGAGCCTCAATTTTAATGGAAGTTGGAGAAAATGAGCTCATTAGGGAAAACTCAAAGTAGTTAGATTATAGAAATGGTTAAGTGAGCAAATAATGGTCTTTATTTTAATAAAGTGATTTTTTTTAAAGATGAAGATCATCTGGACTTAATCTTAACTTTAGCATGAGAGCAAATGTTCTCTATTTGCTGAAATTAGTTTTAACAGGGACTGCACTGGATGTCAAACCTGCGATAGGTAATGGGAAAGAATGTACAACTCTTCTTATGACAACTTTCAATATGTAATTATCTCTTAAATGGTCTATTCCAAACAGAAGAAAAAAAAACTGAAGTTTGCTTTTCATTGATCCTTTGATTTCACTCATTGTGTGAATGGAGTATTTGATGTAAGACATTAAAAATCCTTACTTTTAGTCCTTATTCCCTTCTTTTTCCAGCTTCCATCTGCCATCTGTCTGCCCCACCGAAGTTCACAGCGCTTGACAGCAGAAGACAGATGATCAAAATGCAAGTGCCATAGGCTGTGGTTTGCCAGTAAATGTTTAATAACTCTGGGGGTTAGGTAGGTGCCCTGATTTGTAGTGCTTGCCAATTTTCATGGTGTAAATACTCCCATTTGGTTGATTTCAAGTAACCAATATTGCACCAACTAGCTACAAAATTTCTAAACACTTAAAAATCAGCCCTTAGGAGGTAGCATAAGTCACCTCTAGCACACTATTGAAAAGGTACTAACAAAATGATGTAGAAGCTCACTACTAACTGTGTCCAGAGGAGGTAGGTTGTCAGGGGCTGGTATAACAGCTGCAGAAGTTGTGAGGTCATGGTAAATTAGGACACAAGTAGTTTGCTAGGGTGAGTCCTAGGTTTGTGGTGGGAATTCAAACAAAAAGCAGAATGGGAAATGTTAAGGGCCAGGAAAATCATACTAAGGAGTTTGGGTTTCATCTCGAGAACAAAAGGAAACCTGGGACACATCAAGGTGGTGGTTCAATGCAGAGTAATGAATGATAAAAAATTATTTTAGGAAAATAACTCTAGTGTGAATTATGGACACATTCTGAATCTAACTTGATTTTTTTTAAGGAAAAATGGGAAAATTATTATAATGATTACAACTTTATAACAATGCATGTGAGTCAATGAAATCCAAAAGCCACTTGGACTATACCAAGCACGGGAAGGCTGCGAGGAATCCAACACATGTTCTCTCTCTCTGTCTCCTGAGATTGCTTTGCTCTGTGCCTCTGTTCACTTCTCTCTCTTTTTCAAAAGAGTGGCTTTCTCTGACACTTCACTTATTTGGTAAGAGGACAAGTGTTCCATACTGATCCAATTTAAAAAGATGAAGGAGGAGAAGAAGGAGAAAGAGAATGAAGAGAAGGAGAAGGAGGAAAGAAGAATCTGGTTTACCTGGCTCTGATCAGGCATATTCTTCTTATCCAATAACCTATGTAATGGATGTGGCATGGGAAAAGAAAGCCAAATATGAACTATAACTTTAGGAAGATAAAAGAGTGGGTGTATGGGGAGAGGTAAGAAGTTCTCACAAAAAGAGGTCACTAGAAGTTGAGTAGATATTCTCTAAAAGTATCTACTAGAGATTGGAAGTGAAAGAGAATATTAAGGAAGATCCATGTTTGAATCCAGGCTCGTTAACATATTTTCTATGTGACCTTTTAGCAAGTTAAGTTACTTCTTCCAGAAATAATTTCTTCATTAATAACATGAAGATAACAGTTACACCAATATTAGTAGGTTACTATGAAGAATTACTGAGTTATAAACCACTTAAAGGAATCTAGTCACAGTACCTGATATTTACTAAGTCCTAATTAAATATTTATTGTCATTATAAATGCTATTAATTTTAAATAGAGTAATAAATATAGCAAATAACTAAAATATTTGTAAAACACAAAAAGAACATATAAGTAAATCAAAATACCTACATCCCCAGTATCCAGAATGTAACACTGTTAACATTTTAGTAGAGAGTCTTCTAATAAAAGCCATTTTTGCATTTCTGAGTTAGTACTGAAAAGCCTTTCCAACTGTTAGAATGTAGTCAGTATAAAGGTGGAAAAACCCAACATAAAGTTTATAAGCTTAATAGGCTAAAGCTCATAAATCCCAATAGATAAGCTATTTTGGACCTACTTTTCTCCTTGACACAATCTAACACGCTCTAATTTTTCAGTTCAAAGTTGATAAGAAGCAACAAATTGGGAAAAGAGACACTGGAGGAGATAGTCTTTTAATTATTCAGTCAATAATTAAATAGTCATACCATAGTGATTTAACAAGTGATAACCAACAGCCTCAGTGGATGGGAAGACTTCTAATATTTTGGGAGAAAAAAGGTAAGTAAAACTTAAAAGGTAAGATTTTGGAGTCATTTAGCATAGGTGTAATAGGTATCAGTCATAGTGTAAGACTTGACTGAATGATAATCTTTGCAGTGATTAATGATAGTGACCTTGAATCATCAAGGACATTTTATCATGCTCCCTAGAGTATAATAGAATTCCTAAAATTCCAAAAGTCAATGTAATTAAACGATGACATGTTAGAAGAGTTTTTTCACATGTCATAGGAAATAATTTTCATCTGTGATGCCAGCTCTAATAGATTGGCATAAACTGTGGAGAGTACTGTGTTAAGTACTGTGTTAAGGCTTACTCTATATTCTATACTCTAAGAAAAGAGAGCGTTAATGCATATCAATAATGTACACTTCAGGTTTCAGAGCTAGTAGGGGCTGCCTCTCTATATTTATCTATCCTGGGCTTGACCATAGCTCAATTAGTGATATCAATACACATACAAAAACTGTCAAGGGAGGTAGGGATTACTATAATGGAACCCGTCCAAGATTGGCCAACTTTATCAGTAGATAACATTTTCAAAGGATATCCTAAATTTTAAAGATGAGACAAATTTCTTCAGAGAAATGTTCTGTCATTAGTGTTATTTTGGAGGTTTAGAGTTTAGGCTTAAATAATCCCTGCACAGTTATTCTTTCATACAACAATAAATTTCTCAATTAGGATTTGAGACATCTCAGACACCTTAATAATCAAGGAGGAATGTCCTCTTTAGGGGGCATGAAGATTTTTATCACTAAAAATTAATATCTAATATGAATAATTAAGAAATATATATTTACAATTATGACTTTTGTAAGCTTGATTAATGTAAATGAGTCACAATTTCCCCACTGACCCCAAATCTATAGCTTTGGTCAACTCCAAAGAAAGAATCATCACTGAATATATAAGATCTTCAAAGAAAAATGACTGAATTTAGACCTAATTTTATATAAAAATATTATAATTTTAAAATTATGTATTTTTATGATTTTTTTTCTATTAAGTAAGACCTCCTTAAGTAAGTAAGACCTCTGCTGCATCACACCCCTCAACACACACAGAGTAGGGATCAACATTCATATGATAAATATTTATTATTTATATAATAATAAATATAATAAATATAATAAATATTTATTATAACTACGGCTGTAGAACATAAAAAAATTATCATCATAGTTAACATAGCTTAATATATGAAGGTTATATGTTGAAGACTTGCTAAATGATCTTATATAATCCTCACAGTAACCCCTGGAAATGAGAATTATTGTTATCTCCATCTTCCAGGAAAGAATCCAAGGTTTGAAAAAGTTAAGTGTCTTAAGGTCATACAACTAGTAAATGACAGAGCCAAGATCTAAAACATGGTTGTCCAATTCCAAACAAAAAGATACAAAGGTCTGATTCATTTAGTTCCCAACTTGAGCCTGACCTTAGGCCTTTATTCAGGGAGCAATCAGATTCAGTTGAGAATCATTGCAATACAAACATTCAATTTCTTACCTGCAAGGGGAAGGACCAGACTCTGTACTGTGGTGACCAACACTCACAGCACAGGTTGGCCTTTATACTAGTGACTTTCAAATGCCTTTGTCACCCACAGTAAGAATTATATTTTACATTACATCCAAGGTCACACACACACACACACACACACACACACACACACATACACAACACCCCTAACAAACAAAACTTCACAGAAAAGTACTTATTCACATTATATGTGATATACTCCGATTTTTCTATTCTACTCCATTATATTTCATTACTGGTCAAGACTCACCAAATTGACTTCCTGCCTGCACATTTAAATAATGCTCCTTTGTATGATTCCTCAAATGGTATGTCTCCCACTCCATTTCTCCTTGTTTTTATCCCAACTTAGAGTGCAATATGATCAATGTATTTTGCCAGAGACACATGTTTTTTAGAAATGCTTTTATTTAACATGTTTTAATAAAATTTTGCCATGTTCCAGTGAAGAGGAACATTCATTGTTTGGCAATAAATACCTCATTCCTTTATGATGCCTGATAAATAAGTTTGTATAAACAAAATAGGAATATAAAAAAAAAAAACATGAAACAGAATTAAATAACAATTTTTTTAAATTCTAGTATTTACACATTAATATATACAAATATAAATATAATAGTTAAATTTCCAACTATGTCTGTATCATCTTAAAAAACTTGGATAGACTTTCACCAAGTTGAAAAAGTAAATTTGGGATTGTGTCTAGCCTAAAATATATGTGACTCATATAAAATTCAATGTGAAGGCCCCTGGGGAACATGTTAAATAGTCTCCAAACTAAAACTGCTTCTTGGTACAGACAGAGCTTCCATATTGACATGTCAGAGGCAATGGGTTCAAATATGAACCCCAAGATGAAAATACAAATGTAAGGGACAAATGCTATAATCAAGGGTTGGTTTCTAACTTGAAGCTGCTCACATAGGACCCTTTAAGTAGTGCAAATGACAATAGGAATTTACTTATCATCCTGAACAATAGGGAAAACACCTAATATTTACTAGGATATTTTGAGGGCATAGGGACTTTTGTTTCTCCTTTGCTTCTGAGGGAGAAATAACAGAGAGAATGAGAGAGTAAACCATGAAAGCACAGAATTCAGCCATATGGAGGAAGCCTGAAGTCCTATTTTGCAGAAATAGCTATAAGACTTTAAGAAAAAATTTCCTACCTTAATTTTTATATAGCTTACATTTCTGAAATGTAATCCTCTCCTTTTCCCTAAATATTCACTTATATCCATAAAAGCTTCATAACAAATTTTGTTTTTAATTTTTATTTGTTGTTTATATTCTGAAAATCAAGTAAAGGGATTGCATTTTACATCTGGATTGATACAGTGAGTCTTAAGAACAGCACATTTGGCATGACAGGAAAATGTGTAACTGAACTACGTTAGCAGAAGAAGAACCTAAGTGTCCATGAAAGGCAAATCTTTCTAGGAATTCACAAAAGCATTTTCTGATGGCACTGAATCTTCCACAGAATGCACAGTGGGGTTTTGAATTGATCTTACTTAGATCTCAAGAAACAGTGACTCAAACTGATGAGTATTCAATTTTAAATAAATAAACCTACATTTGGTTTTTAAACTTATGTTTAAACCCAAATATACACATATTACTTAACTTCAAAAAAAAGGGGGTGTGTATCACACAAGAAGACAGTGTCTGGTAATTTAGGCTGGAAACATTGTTGGGGACCTAGGCTTTTTATGACACTAACAAGCAGAGCTTCCACTAAATGTTTAAGACCAAGTGAATGAATCCAGGATTCCATACAGTTCATATTCTTTTTTTTTTTTAAGTTTATTTATCCACATTGAGAGAGACAGAGCGAGAGCATGCAAGCAGAGGAGAGACAGAGAGAGAGGAAGACAGAGGATCTGGAGTGGGCTCTGTGCTGACAGAAGAGAGCCTGATATGGGGCTTGAACTCACAATCTGTGAGACCATGACCTCAGCCAAAGTGAGATGCTTAACCAACTGAGCCACCTAGGCACTCCCATAGAGTTCATATTCTTATATTTAGTTTAGGGATTTCTAATTGTAACGTTAAAAAACAAAGAAAAAAAAGAGAGAGAAAGAAAACTGTATAAAATTAAAGAAATCCCTACTTTAAAGAGTTTCTATAGACCACAATCTTTTTTTGTGTGTTGAAAACCTGATTAAAGCAACACATAGAAAGGTGGTTCACTTAAAAAAAAATAATGGTTTATTTTATTATTTTTGAGAGACGGAGAGCATGAGTAAGGGAGGGGCAGAGAGAAAGGGAGACAGAGTCTGAAGCAGGCCCCAAGCTCTGAGCTGTCAGCACAGAGCCTTACACAGGGCTCAAACTCATAAACTGTGAGATCATGACCTGAGCCGAAGTCAGATGCTTAACCAACTGAGCCACGCAGGCATTCCTAGGGTGGTTCACTTTTTATGCCACTCCTTTCTTCTGTTTCATCTGCACCCCTCTGTGTCTTAGCCTTACTGGAAATGTGTGTCATAGTCTAAGAAAAAAAGTCTTCTCATTTTCTAATGATCATATTTTAGCAACATTCACATCCTTTCTGCAAGAGTTTGCTTAATAACAAAGAGAAACAAGTAAGGGCAGAAGAACAGAAAAGAATAGAATTAATGTCAGTTGAGTTCCTATGTGCCTCTTCTAGACCCATTATGGAGGTCTTTCCTTCATATATTATTTCTTTAAATTAATTTAGTCTTTATATATTATCCCCATTTCATAAAGAAAGCTTAAGAAAATTAAGTTACTTGACCAAGATCACATAAATGATAAGAGAGGTCCAGTTATAACCACACCATAGGTTTCCAAAGTGTGCTTAGATGTGTCAATTAAGTCTGTCCCAAAGAATTAGTTGCTTTATCACATAAGCTTGGTAAATGCTGGGTTAAACAACACCAGGAAGGTTTCTTCACTATAGTACTTTCTGAGTTTTTAATATGATGAGGTTGACTTTCATTGTCCAAGAATATAGTAAGCAGAAACTTTTGTTAGTTTTTTTTTTTTTTAAGAGTAACTTCTATAATTAGTGTTCAGTGAATTACTCACTTTGGGAAATAAATACTACACCAGACTACGTTGCCTCAAAAAGATAAAAAAAGAAAAAAAGAGGGATTTGATCTATCTAGAATCAGTGCAATGACATGATCACAATTTGCCAGAATATGGTTCAAGCCAGGTGGCTGATAACACATAAAACATGCCCTGCAATTCAGAGTACAAGTAAGGAGTCTTTATTGATTTTCTGTGGTTGCTTGACAGCCAAGCCCATGGGTGATGTAGAGCTACAAATCCCATCAAATTCACAGGAACTTTTCAACAGACTATGTCTGCCTCCTACACTGCAGTGATATGGTTGAACCCTATCTGGGTTTATATTGATTATAACCTTTGATAATATGCCACTGCAATTTCCAACTTTCTGGCTGAAGAATGGGACCTGCTGAGAAAAATAAAAAGTAAATAACCAATGGAGTCTTCCTCCTCTCTGATGCATATTTATATTTTTTATTTGATAATTACCTTTGCTAAAAATGTAATTCTATTATATTGTAGTAATTTTGATTGAAAAACCAACTTTTATCACTGTTGTTGAAAATTCTGGTAAACATTTCAAACACTATGAAATCATATATAATTAAAAAAAAAATTTTCTTCCAATCCATCATGCTTGTCTTCTTGCCAAGTTGACTACTGAGACCAGTTGCTTGAAATTTTTTTCAGATGTTCTCTATGTATATATAAGCAATATATGCATGAGTGTATTTAAGGGTCTTTTTGCAGAGAGGTACATAATATTCAGAATTACTATGCACAGTGTTTTGTTACTGACCTTTAGATTTCCTGAATGAAAATATTTTTCATATAACTTAACTTGAGACAGAACAGACTAATATAATCCTAGAAGGAACTCATATAAACTGTTTGCAGTAAAATGCCAAGTTTGACCAGCTAAATCAATCTTTTTTAAGAAGTACAGTCACATTAACTGATGCACCTTACAACCCAAGGATGCTATAAGACTATGACACCATTCTATGATCTGATTTTTTTTTTTAATGTTTATTTATTTTTGAAAGAGAGATTGACAGACTGTGAGCAGGGGAGGGGCAGAGAGAGAGAGGGAGACACAGAATATGAAGCAGGCTCCAGGCTTCAAGCTGTAAGCACAGAGCCTGATGCGGGGCTCAAACTCAGAAACTGCGAGATCATGACCTGAGCCAAAGTCGGACGCTCAGGCGCCCCAACTTTGATCTGATTAATCCTCAGAGAAATAGTGAGCAAAGGACTATGGCATGAATGTGAAGACGGATAGGAAAGCAGGAACTGGTAGGCCATATACACAATGCGGCTTTTACTGTAAAGGTTAGTGTGAAAACATTTAAAAGTTTGACTGGTAATTGGGTGATTATACTGGTTGTACATCCTGTGTCATCCAATACAGTAGCCAAGAGTCACATTTAGCTAGTGAACATTTAAACTGTGGCTAGGCTGAATTGAGATATCCTAGAAGTGTAAAATGCCTATTGAGTTTTTATATTTTAATTAAAAAATTTAATATAATTTATTGTCAAGTTAGCTAACATACAGTGTATTACAGTATGCTTTTGGTTTCAGGGGTAGATTCCCGTGATTCACCGCTTACATAAACCACACTGGATTTTTAAAACTTAGATTTGGAATTAGGGGCACCTGGGTGGCTCAGTCAGTTAAGCGTCTTGGTTTCAGCTCAGGTCATGATCTCAAGACTTCTGCGCAGATCCTGCTTGGGATTTTCTGTCTCCTCTCTGTCCGGATTCTCTATTTCCTTCTCTTTCTGTCTCTCCCCCACTCACTCTGTCTTTCTGTCTCAAAAATAAATAAATAAATATTAAAAAAAGATTTAGAATGAAAAAAAGATTGTAAAATACATCAATAATGATTAAATTGGTTACATAGTAAGTTTATATTTTGGAAGTGTGAGATTAAATGAAATATAAAAGCAAAATTAATTTCACCTCTCTTTTTAACTTTTTAATGTGGCTACTAGAAAATCTTAAAATGTTATATTTCAATTGGACAACATAATAGAGACAAGAAGATCTAAGTAAGTGCACACTGGAATTGCTGTCTATTGGATTTCTCATGGCTCTGAAATCCCATTTGAATTATTTTCTAGAATGGATATTAAGCCTAGGATGACTCAACATTTTTAAGAGGTTGGTTTGAAAGATAATACAGTTCTTAGAAATAAATTCTCCATGTAAGCATCTGAGGATTACTACTTACTCTGAGAAGCCATGTGGTATGGTGGGAAAATGATCATAGTCAGTGTTATGAGGTCTGCATTCAAGTAATGACCATGGACATGTCATTTAAACTCAATTTTCTCACCTGTTAAACAAGAGTTATATCATCTGAACTATTGTTTATTTGAGTGTTATTGTGAGCATCAAATGAGAAAGCAGATGAACACTTAATGAATTATTAAGCACATATATGCATTAAAACAAAGAACTAAAATATTATTAGAAGTTTTTACACTTATAAGCTCCTTAAGAAACAACACTAATGAAAACAATAGCTAACATTCATTGATTTTACCCTAGCATTGGACGCATTATATAACTTATCTCATTTCATCTAATAACCCTTGAGATAGGTATTATTAGAGCCTATTTACAAAGTGCTACATAGTGCTGCAACCCAGGCTCCATGAGGTCAAGTAACTGGGTCAAGGTCACACAGTGAGTGAGTGACAGACCAAAGATTTGACCCCTGTTCTCTTCCATTCAGAAGTCCATGTTATCAATCCTTGTGCTTCTTGCCCAAAAGAATTGAAAAGCTGGCAGAGAAAGCAGTCATGCAGACAACAAGCCAAAGCATAATTTAGTTCATTCTATAACAAAGATATGTACAAGGTTCTCAAGGAGTCCAGAGGAACTTTGAATTGTCTTTCTGCTTCTCCTACTCTTTCCCAACCCAGTAAATGGCACCACCACACATCCATTCCATTAAACCATTTCTTAACTTAGTAAGTTATGCTTAATCACCCTTCATACCATCCAAGTCAATTCTACCTCTAGTGTGCATCCCTCACTGTTCTGTTTTTCACCTGCACTGTCATAACTTTCTGATCTCTTCTCCATCCCCACCATAATTCCACATCTGAAATATAAAACAGCTAATATTTTTCTATGAATCATTTTGTACTCTCCTTGCACAAGATTTCTTCTACCAAGGAACCAAAACAATCTTTTAAATTGTAATCTCATTATGCTCTTCCTCTTAGTCAAAACTTTAAGTGACTTCACAGTAACTTTACAATAAAAAACATATTCTATACATGGTCTACCAGCCCCCTGCTTTCCTCCCCAACTTCTCATTCATGCCACCTTCCCTTGCTTGTTTTGCATTAGCCATATTTCCTTCCTTTAGTTCCCAGAACAAGCCAAGCTCTTCCCCTCCTAGAGACTTTATACATTCTTCTGATGGGGTGTCCTGTTCTTGGCATTTTATGTGGCTGGGTCCTCCTCATCTTGTAGTCTCAGCTTAAATGGCTCCTGGCACCTCTAAACAGGTTTCCACTATCTACTATCTTCATAGCACTTTCATCTAATTGAAAATATTTATTTATTTATTTAGTGACATGTTTATTGGATTCTCTAGGTTGCAAGCCCCATGAAAGGCAGGGATCATGGTAATCTAGCTGCCCTCTGAATACCCAAGACTTAATCTGGTACCTGCTACATAGTAGATGTTTAGCAAATGTTTGTAGGATAAATGAGTAACAATTATCTTATTGGAAGGATAATGAAGTTGCACTAAAAGAGCAAATCACTGACTTTCACTTCTCTCTCTCTCTCTCTCTTTCCCTCTCTCTCTCTTTTTTTGTTTGAATAGTTACATTTCTTTTTGCTTTCATTCTCCTGCTAGAAAAATTGTAGGTAGCTCATCATGCAGTTTCCAAGAATTGGAAAAGTCAATGTGCAATGCTTGTAATGCTCAGAGTTTGGGTGATTTGCCTTCAATATAGTCCTGCAGCCATGCATTATGGATGGTTCTCTTAGGTAAAAACTGCCAGAGAAATGAATCAGCAAGAGCTAGAAGTTGCTGTCCCCATCCAGACACAGCTGTTTTCCTGACTTTATTCAATTCTTACTTCCTGGCCACCTAATTCAACCAATGATTTTCCAGAGAGAATAGCACTGTAGTTGGTATGTAATAAGATACACAATTCTGTCCCAGAAACGAACAATCTGAGTCTCTGAGTTGGATTTTTACTTCACCGAAATTTATTCCTAATCTGGGCATTAATGTTAGCCATACAGCAAAAATCTAGCACAGTAAAAATTTAAAGTCATTGTTACTGTCTTAAAAACATTTTTTTAAATGTTTACTTATTTGAGAGAAAGAGAGATAGAGGGTGAGCCAGTAAGGGTCAGAGAGAGAGAGAGACATAGAATCTGAAGCAGGCTCCAGGCTCTGAGCTGTCAGCACAGAGCCTGACACACAGCTTGAACTTATGAACTATGAGATCATGACATGAGCTGATGTTGGGTGCTTAACTGAGCCACCCAGGCACCCCTTAAAAACACATTCTTAAAAATCTATTACCTACTTCATCAGGATAAGGGGCAAAGATTAAAGGGAGCAGAATGGAAGCTAACTTTTTTGAGTATCTGTTGGCAACAGGAAACTGGCCGAATACACATTGCTTCCTTTATCTTCAGAAAGAAGCACTTTCAAGTAAATATGAACATTACCATTTTATCCTCGCCTTATGTTGACAAAGCAGAAAACTTAATTAATTTACCCAAAGTTATGCAACAGGTCATAGGCAGAGCTAGGATTTGAAATCATGATTAACTTTGTCTGAAGCCCACTCTCTCTGAAAAGAAGAAAGTGAAATTCAAGCTTATTTGGGGTTTTCTGGTTAGCCAACTCAGTTCAAGTTTTGGTCAAGGAGGAATTAAAATCAGGGCCCTAAATGGTATTTCTGGACCATCTGAGAAACATCTGAGAGACACCCATGTCTCTCTACATCTGGGAATAAAAATAAATCAGGTAAGTTTTAATATAGAAGCTAGTTTGAAAGGAATATGACAGATTTTGCCATTATTTACTCAGGAGTTCCTTTCCCTTTAGATTTTTGAAAAGCACTGATGTGACAAGAAGTATTTGACCCTTGACTAGCCCAGACAGAAGAAAGATACAGATGAGGACAACCAGCACAGAGCAGGAGTGCAGTGGTTAGTGTGCAAAATTCATACTTGGGACAAGTTCCACAAAGTATTAAAAAAGCTGACCTATGAACTAATTGTATACTAAAAACACATCTCAGTTCCAGTGATACCTAAACAGCTGCCCAGTAAGGCACCCTCCAACAAACTCCATGGTTGCTTTCTTTACTCCCTCCTTCTCGATTTTTGGGATCACCTGCTAAATCCTTGTCTGAAGTTCTGAACTTTGGACAAAACCAAACCAAGGCAATTTGCAACATCCTAACTGATAAATCCAAACTATTACACTGAACACCTTCCAGGGATTTGATATAATTATTGTAAATTTGTTTACTATAATATAGCAAGATGATTTCAATACATCAGTTTCCCTATCTACAAATTGGAGATAATAATAATTTATACCTCACAGGGGTTTTCAAACATCTGAGGAGACATTGTATATTAATATGCTTTTATAATGTCTGCCACATAAAAAGCAATTTAAAATGTTACTAATTACAGATTACTATCATCATTTTTATTATGAGGTTAAGAGTAATGTGGCATATGAGTCTCTATTGACCTTGTTTGTGACAATAATCTTTGGCCTTTCGGCCAGTCTTTAGCCCATACTGCCCTCTCCACACCACCAAACCCCATACTGTCTGTTACAGACAAAATATATGATAACACCATATGTATGCTATATCATGTTACTGGGTTTAATTTCACTTTCATTATT
Source organism: Felis catus (assembly GCF_018350175.1). Classification (NCBI taxonomy): domain Eukaryota; kingdom Metazoa; phylum Chordata; class Mammalia; order Carnivora; family Felidae; genus Felis; species Felis catus. The sequence goes on along the minus strand of NC_058380.1, from coordinate 33,396,690 downwards.
TTACCCAACCTATTATTTCCATTTATTTTTACAGAAAAAGAGAAAGAAGAGGGCTGAGCAATCTTTGTGAGTACTGAGCATCAAGAGGTTTAACAGAAAAAGAATTAAGTGTTGAGAAAAGATTTAAAAGAAAATCAGGTACTGAGCGAGTAAAAGATCAAGAAGAGAGTGTTCATCTCAACTTAATGGATGGCAGTTAAAGAAGGAACAAAAGTAAGACCTAGATAAGAAGATTAAGGAATAGCCAAAATTGGATAAAGGGAAGGAAATTAAATCAGAAATACAGGAAATCAGAGAAGATTTGTAGGAAACTCAGAATGTCAAAGAGGCTGAAATTGAGCCCATGAAGCCATTTCCTGGAGAAAAAGTAAGAAGCAGTCATGATGGTATAAAATACTAGAGCTTAAAGGCATTTTAAAAATTATCTAGCCCAACCATTCCATTCAAAAGCAAAGAAACTGAGGCTCAGGGTACAATAGCCTATTGCTTTCCCAAGGCTACATCACTAGTAAAATGCCAACTTGAGCTGGAACCCAGGATTTATTACTTTTAGCTTAGTGACTAGTTCTACTCAATTATTTCTGATAAAAGACTTTAATGAAAAAAAGTGATTTGATCTGACAAATGAGGCATATGATTAGCAAATTAAATCATCTGAGTATTTAAAATGATAATCATTAATAAATCATATTATTAAAAAACCTTTATGTGGAGTTGTTTATAATCACACAAAATTTAGAAACAATCTAATTATCTAATCATGATAGTATGGTTAAAAAATAATATTGCAACTTTATGACAGTCCTTTAAAAATAAGTTTCCTAAAGGATTTTGTTGACCTCAAAACTTGCCATGATACTGAGGTAGAAAAAAAATACAAGATACAAGTATAGCAGCAATATGATCTCAATTATATATAAAATATGAATGGAGAGAGGAACATACCAGAATATGCTAACAGTGGCAATCATTTTCTGTGTTGTGCTCATAGATGAATTTTATTGTCATATTTAGTATACATTTTCCACATTAAATATCATTACTATACTAATTAGAACAAAACATTTAACTTTTTTTGGTTTGTTTGAAAAGCTTGGTTAGAAATTTTAATACATCTGATGTTACAATTTGAGAGCATATTTTGTCCTACCTTCAGAATGAAGATGGGATCGTAATACTCTTTTATTCTTTCCAAACACTGCAGACTTACCTCCTTTTTAAATGACTATTCATTCTGGGACACTTGGATGGCTCAGTCAGTTAAGCAACCAACCTCAGTTCAGGTCATGATCTCACAGTTTCTGGGTTTGAGCCCCAATGGGTCTCTATGCTAACAGTTCAGGCCTGGAGCCTGCTTCACATTCTGTGTTTCCCTCTCTCTCTACCCCTCCCCTGCTCACGCCCTTTTTTCCCTGTCTCTCAAAAATGAATAAAAATGTTAAAAAAAAGATTTAAATGACCATTCATTCTATGCAGTAACTTTGGATATCCTAATTACTGCAGCAAGCTTATGTTATCAGCTTGCATCATTTATTCACATCTTCATTTATTCAATCAGTATTTACTAAGTACTTTTATTTGTACACATTATCAACTACACATTGTTCTACCACAGACAATATCTTACCCTTAAGAGGTGTCCTTACCTGAGGGAAGAAGGCAGAAAATGAACAAAAGAACAAATTAGTTTTAAAATTTATGGTGTAATAGAATAGAGATGAACAATGTGGCTTGGTAGAATGCTATGTACAAGCATAATTATAAGAATTGGTATAGTGTGGTTAGTCAAGGCCTCTGCAGTGTATAGTGGATGCTCACACCCCCTTCCAGGACCTGAGCTCTCATTTCCCCAGCTGTGGGGATGTTCTGACATGGGTTCATTGCTGAGTCACTCTAGGAACTGTCTTTGGCTGAAAGGAGCTGCCTCACCCACATTACTTCCCCTTCCCAGGATCATTCTGCATCCAAAACCTGACTGAAGTGGGGTACAGAGGTCCAGATCTGTTCCTTAATATAGGACAATTCCGAAGGGCCACTCTGGCTCTTGAGCTCCCTCGGAGATTGGCTGTGGCCTCTGTCATGACTGTATCACAGCTCAGTTTTTACCTCTGTCCAACCTGATTTCCATCACACTTCATGGGTATTATTCCCAAGGGCATTCCCCAATCATCATTCTGTACATGCATCTACATGTCAGAATCTGCTGCCCAAGGAACATGGCTATAAACAGCCTCTCCTCAGAGAGAATAGATGATTTGAAATCTGAAAGATGAGAAGAAGCCAGCTACGTACAAGAGAAGAAAGGCAAAAAGGCTGGAAGCCAAGGGGGAGATTTCAAATTTCAAGGAAAAGAAAGGAAGCCAATATAGCTGTCTTGCCCAAATTTATACAGCCAGAAGGTAATGGAACCAGGATTCAAATCTGGGTGTGTCTCACACTGAAGTCTGTCTTTCTAACAAATTGTGAGTTTCTCCCAGGTATTATAGGTCTTTGTTGTGTGAAATACACATATTCTATTTTAGTCATGAAGCATTATCTCTGCCAATATAATCACCAAGTTGTAATTTCTTTGAATTGGCTCCTCAGATACCTCTGTGACTTTATTCTTAAAGTATCATGACTTTAAGTATCTTAGTAGTTTAATATATCCAATTAAATGTTCTTTCATTTTGTCTGCATGTACCTGTAGGAAGCATTTGAAAATCATGAACACACCATTAATTCTATCTGCACACTTTTTGCATATATTTATATGTAGATAATAACTATATTAGGTCCTTGCTTTAGTCATGATATTAATTCAAAAATTAACCTGAGTTTTATTTTCTCATCCTGGAAAATACATTTCATAAATGTTTTCATGGTGCAACTACAATAACTAAGCAAATTTGCTTTCAGTGCTCATCAAAGGTCAGTTATCTGGATTTAGCAAAATGATATGGTGAAACCCATATATCCAAAGGATATTATTTTCTCAGAGGCAAGTCTTTGTTGAGCTTTTACTATGTGTAGGTCAGGAACTGGGCTTAGCATTGGGAAAGAATAGCAAATACTAACCCATGATCATGCATCTTTGCTTTCACACCAAAGTATTGCAACATGATAAGGAATCCTGGCTGAGCTGGAGCTGAGAATCTAAATGTGTCTGAAGAGGGAGTTGGGGACACCTCTCTGCTCAAGTATGTATCTGGAAAAAAGGAAAAATAACTTGTTTGTTTTGAAGAACATGGAGGAGAGATGGTGCCAATGGGATATGTGGTATCTGTTCTTCCTTGAGGACTGGCATTTGTTTATTTGATAGATTGCTTATTTGTTTCAATTGGAAGACAGGGAGGAGAGACTAGAGCCATAATCTGGAAGTTTCTTGGAAAACATGTAAGATCTTAGGCACAGTCATCTTAGTTCAGGGCTGAGGAAAGCTAGTGTGAAATTGAGCTGGAGAAAAGAGAATTTCTCCCAACATCCATACTCCACTTCAGGTTTCATTGCAGACATGGAATCCCAAAGGCTCAGGAAGGCAAGAGCAGGATGGAATGCAGTACCCAGCAGTGACAGAAAGGCCATGACTCCCTGAAATGCCTGGTAGGCAGTTTAATGAAGTCTGACACAGGCATGAATGGATTTGCCTCTGCACATTTGTAAGCTGACTCTTTCTCCTTAGTCCTCTTGGAGATAACCAGTAAAGCCTTCTGGGGCTGTCAGCAAAGCCTCTACAAATTGTTTAGGTTGGGGATATCACTCATTCAAATTTGGGCATTAATGTTCATATATACTCAGAAATTGATGACATCAATTTATTGTAGTTTGGCTTGCAGTGAGCAAAACTCTGACGAAACAAGAAACAGGGCAACCAAAGCATTATTGGCTGACCTACTAGATAACTTTGGACAGGGCATTTTACTTCCTGAGCTTCAGCATTCTCAATTTTTTTTTTTTAATTTTTTTAATGTTTTTTTTTTTTTTTATTTTTGAGAGAGACAGAGACAGAATACGAGTGGGTTGAGGCAGAGAGAGAGGGAGACACAGAATCTGAAACAGGCTCCAGGCTCTGAGCTGTCAGCACAGAGCCCGACACGGGGCTCGAACTCACAAGCTGCAAGATCATGACCTGAGCTGAAGTTGGACGCTCAACTGACTGAGCCACCCAGGTGCCCCAGAATTCTCAAATATTAAATGGGGTGGAAGGTGGAAATAAATTAATAATCCTTAACCCAGTAGGCAAAAGGCTCAGAACAAAGGGTGGAGTGCAACTTTACCAAAAAGTATCTGAGAACCATTGGATTAATCAGAATTTGAAGCCCATCCAACCCCTTAACTTCCAGTAAAACAGAAAATCTCCTAATATTGATGCCCCATTTGCCTGGTTTTGTTTCTGTGGGATTCTCTCAACTCTACCCTCTTCCACTTCTGATCTTCCTCTGTTTAGCAGTTTGAAGCCACATCCCTAACAGCAGTGCAATAAAAAGAAATATTTAAATACTGATTTCTCCTGGTCAGGATTCTATGCTAAACACTTCAGTGATTTCTATGGTATTTGTGATGTTCTTATAACTTTAAAATTATGGATTTGCAAGGTATAATGAGTCTGTTTTAGATACCAGAGAGAAAAACCCAACAGATCTTGGTGACTGAAGAAGGAGAGTCAAAGAAGTGAGTCTAGTTAATTGAGAAACTGGTGGTGCTATTTGTGAGTGGATGCTGAGAGGGAGAGCTGATTTATAAGTAAACAAAATGATGTTGCTTTCAGACCTATTGAATCTAAAATACCAACAAGACAGAGATTTGGGAATTTCCCACAGCTGGACGATTAGAGGAAGCCAAAGGTTTACTTGAAAAGCAAAAGAGCAGAGTATTATTCATGAACACTTACTAGTGTTCATGCCATATCTGAAGCAGGCATGTTTCATCAGCATTCTCAGTAAATGCTATAGTGAAGTATTCTTACTGCCATTTCATAGACAGGAAATCAAAATGGAGGAAAATTCAGTCACAGATCAAAAGACCTAGATTTGGATATACATCACCTTGACATCAAGATGTGTGTCTTTCCCACAATACTCTGTCTGCCTTGTCAGGGGGGAAAAAAAAGGTCTTGAGGTCTGCACATGCGTTGTGTTTTAAGCATCAAGCCTTATAGTCCTCATTCTCTACAAACATACTATTTATATTTTATTTTAATACAGAGCTGAGAATCAGCATTACAGGTTTTGAAACACAAAAAGTTTGAGCACTCCTCAGCAGTCAGGATCTTGGCTTTCCACGTGGAAACGAGTGGGATTGGGAAATGAAAGCCTGAGCAAACAGTTTGAGGCTGGTTTGCTCCTTTCTGTTCCTTAAAATATCTTTATACCTAGCAATCAGCCAAGTGACCAAGGACAAAATATCTAGAAATAAGCTCAAAACCAGTGGTTTGGGAGATTGTCTGGTAGTAAGCTTAATAGCTGGCTGCTAGTAAGACCACCCTAGCATGGGTACAACACTTGCTTTGGTCTCTTGTCTGAGGGCTTGAGCATAATAGACTTCTGGGTTTGTACCAAGACTGGGCAGAGCTCCTGTGGGCCCTGGGTTTTTCTCTTGGGGTTTGGGGACAGTCACAGTGTACTTTCTGTCATCACTTTGAGGTCCTCCCGCCAAACCTTGAATCTGAGATAAGTGCAGACTCCTCTGCTTTCAGATGCTTTTTTTCCTCAAAGATATGATGGCTTGTCTTTAATTTTTCTATAATTTTTTAATGTTTATTTATTTTGAGAAAGAAAGCATGAGTGGGGAAGGGACAGACAGAAAGAAAAAGAATCCCAAGCAGGCTCTGCAATGTCAGCTCAGAGCCTGACACCGGGCTCAATCTCACGAACTGCAAGACCATGATCTTTGCTGAAATCAAGAATTAGCTGCTTAACTGACCAAGCCACCAAAGTGCCCTGATATGATGGCTTTCAACTGAGATGCAAATAACATCTGTTGCTTCTCCTTGGGGAGTGGGAATTAAAATGCATCTGACTTAAATGAAACACAATGGTGGGTTTGTATCAAGTTGCCTTCACAGCTTTGGCTGATAGAACAGCAGTTACTGAAACCTACAAGGCAAGGTTTTGGGAGAAGTTACATACATGACACTTTATAAGGTAAGATGCAGCACAAAAAGGGACTAATTTCTTGTGTCTGTCTCCAAAAGGAGCTCTGTAAACTGGCTCATGGAACAGAAGAGGATGCCCCCTGCCTATTCAAGCAGACATGTGTTTTAAATGCCAGGTTTTACATGATCCCCAAGGGAGGCATCCAAACCCCCTGACAGGCTGCCAGTTCTCTCTAGGCTCAGAGTCCCTCCACATTCCTTCTCATTCTTTTTCTTTCCTTCACATTTTTTCAGTGTGTGTGTGTGTGTGTGTGTGTGTGTGTGTGTGTGTGTTTTAACACCCTCTCCTGTTTTCCTGATTAACCCCTATTCATTATTTCAAACTCATCTTCAGAGACTCTACACAGGCCATTATCTCCTTTGGATATCTTCTTTGACCACTCTGGCTCAGGCTGCTTCAGTGGTCCTTCATGGTGTTTTATAGCACCTTCTATATATCTCGAAGAGTGATTTTATTTTTTATGTTGTTTTACAAGTGTCTTTTTATATGTCTGTCTTTCCCTGTTTGTAGCAGGGATTGGCTAGTTGCTGCCCAAACAGATTTCCACTTAGGCACACAGCGCTATTGCAGTTAGATATGACCATAGAGTGATATTAACCAAACAGGAGGAGGCATAGTCCTCCATGTGCTCTCTCTTCCATTGTCTGCTGGCCAGATGCAGAAACAGTGGAGAACTCCAAGGTTCTAGAGATGGTAAAGCCTAGATCCCTGGAAGCCTACTTGAAAAAGTGTCTCTCACTACTGACCCACATTGTTCTGGGGCTTCAGCAAGACACAAACCACAAAGATCTGGGGGAGGATTTTGCAGTAGCTAGCTTGCTGTATGCTCCTGGGATGACCACAATATCTTCATGTGATCACCAGCTAGCCTAGCAAACAGCAGGCACTCAATTGACATGCAAGGAGTGAAAGCATCTTGACCTTGACCACATTTTTCACAAGAAAGGTTATCAAACTAAATCGTTCGCATTTGTAACTTCACTAATAGTTTTTTGATCAACTAAGCTAAAAATTTTCTTTTTATTCTTCCAAAGTTCTCTTACTAGAATTCTATACTCTTTGGATTTAAATTTAAATAAGTTGAACTGGAAGAAGCAATCCAATAGGGCCCTAGAATGTGATCATTGAGGTCTCCTTCCAGACTGGTACACATCCATTAATCAATCCTTTGGATATTCAGCAAACAATTAAACTAGCAATTATTCAACCAGCAATCAAACCAGTTAACCCTATTATCCCAATCCACAGTTTTCTATTTTATTAGCAAGATAAGTCTCTATTTAATGCCTTCATAAATCTAGCTTCCTCATTTTTATAGCATCCCCTAATTTCCTAGCCTGGTAACTACATGCAAAATGTGAATTATGGTTTGACTTGTTATCTCTATGTAGGGAGTCTATGTTGGTTCCTTCATGTCACCTTGTATAAGCTGCTCATATAATATCTGTTGGAAAATTCTGTTGGGAAACACCATCTAGTTTAGCAGCCTCGAATCTAGGGACAATTTTCCCCCTCTGAAAACTTTGTAGTTGTCTGTCCCCACTGTCCCAGCACCTTTCTCATTGTCCATGATTTCTCAGAGACAGCCAACAGTGGTCCCATATCACATCAGGCAATTCTTTTGGTTACTTGGGAGGTAATTCTTGAGTTTGACAACTTGAACTAACTTTAAGAAACTAGGCAATATCTTATGATCAGTTTCCATTTCTCTCTTAAACAAAAAAGAAAAAAAAAAGAAACCTCAGTTTTATGCTTTACAATTGAACAGGCCTGACATCTCTCCACCTCTCCACTCCTTGTTAATTTGATACTATTTACTTTCAGGTAGCTGTCCTTTCCCTTCCTCCTTCCCTCTTATATTTAGGTTGTTGATCCATGTTGAGTTAATTTTTGTAAATGAAGTAATGTCCGAATTCATTCTTTTGAATGTCTTTATCCAGTTGCCCCAGTACCAGTTTCAAAGGGACAGACTATTCTCCCCCTATTGAATGGTATTGGTGCCCATATAAAAAATGAATTGGCCATAAATATTTAAATTGATTTTTTAATTCTCAATTCTATTTCATTGGTCTATATGTCTATCCTTATGCGAGTACACTCTTTTAGCTTTGTGGTAAGTTTTGAAATTGAAAAGTCTGAATCCTACAACTTTGTTTTTCTTTTTCAGTATTGTTTTAGCTATTCTGGGCTACTTGCAATTCCATATAAATTTGAGGATTGGCTTTTCCATTTCAGGGGGGAAAAAAAACCCACCATTGGAATCTTGGTAGGGATTGCACTGAATCTGTGGATTATTTGGAGGAGTACTGTCATCTTAACAATAATGTCTTCCAATCCATGAGCATGGGATGTCTTACAATTTAATTAGGTCTTTTTTAATTTCTTTCATCCGATGTATTATAGTTCTCATTGTGCAAATTTTATACTTTCTTGTTTAAAGTTATTCCTACGTATTTTATTATTTTGGATGCTATTGTAAATTGAATTATTTTCTTAATTTCCTTTTTGAATTGCTCATTGCTGGGGTATAGAAACACAACTGATTTTTGTCTGTTGACTTTCTACCCTACGACTTTGCTAAATGTATTTATTAGTTCTAGTAGTGTGTGTGTGTGTGTGTGTGTATTCTTTGGAATTTTCATACACAGAATCATGTCATCTGAAAATAGTTGTACTTCCTCCTTCCAATTTGAATTTCTTTTGTTTCATCTCTTGTTTCTTTTTCCTGCCTAATTACTCTTGCTAAGACTTTCAGTGCAATGTTGAATAAGTGGTGAAAATGGTCATACTTTTCTTGTTCCTGATCTTAAGGGAAAAGCTTTCAGTCTTTCACTATTTTATATGACATCAACTATGGGTTTTCATAAATGCCCTTTATCATGTTAAAGAAATTACCTTTTATTTTTAGTTTGGTAAGTGTTTTTATCATGAAAATGTGTTGAGTTTTTTTTCAAATGTTTTCTCCATGTTTATTGAGATGATCACATGTGGTTTTTTTTTCCTTTTACAGTTTATTACATTGCTTGATTTTCCTATGGTGCACCACACTGGCATTCTTGGAATAAATCCTACTTAATAATGGTGTATAATATTCTTTTTAAAAAAATGTTTATTCATTTTGAAATAGAGAAGGGGGGAAGGGAAGAGAGAGAGGGAGGGAGAGAAAAACCTAAGCAGCTTCTGCACTGTCAGCATACCCTGACATGGAACTAGATCCCGTGAACCATAAGATCATGACCTGAGTTCAAATCAAGAGTTGGATGCTTAATCAGTTGAGGCACCCAGGCACCCTTATACAATATCCTTTTAATTTGTTGCTGGATTTCATTTCCTAGTTTTTTTGTTGGGGATTTTTGTATCTGTATTCATAGGATATTTGTCTGTAGTTTTCTTTTCTTGTAGAATCTTTGTCTGGCTTTGGTATTTGTTCTATACTGTATTTGGTGAGTTGCTTTGCTCTGAAAATGTTACTAAGGGTCCTTTCAGTTGTCTTTGCAAGTTTTGCAACTCTTACCTTATTCTGGACTTTAGCTTCTTTGACTATTTCCTTTATGCATCTGCCTTTATTATGTGTACTCCTCTCCCTCTATACATGCATCTTTATATATCTTAAAACATATGAAGTCATCAGAGAGCTCCCTATATGGTAATACAAATACTTCCCACTTCTTCCTCTTCAGAATCAATCATCATTCCTCTCAAACTTCTATGAGGGAAATAAATGTGCTTTGTTTAGCACTGTGCATAGGCTCTTCTTGTACAGTGCATAGTACATGGTAAACATTAAATAAATATTCCTCTCACAAGCAGTGACTAATTGAGCACTTACTATATGCAGGGGAATGTTCTAAGCACATTGCATAAATTAGCTCATTTTTTTTTCTCCCAGTAATTTAGAAAACACTTACTATACTTTTCCCATTTGAAAGATATGAAAATTGAGGTAAAGAAACTGTAAGTAGTTTATACAGTGTCACAAAACTAGAGAGTGGCAGAGATAGTACTTAAACCCAAGCAGTCTGACTCTGGAATTATTCTTTTAGCCACTGTGTTTTGCTGAATAGACAATAAATAAAGAGGTCTCAGTCATGTGCTTATTCATATCTTTACTCTGAGCATGTTAGTATCCCCATTCCTAAATATCACTCAACCAGGCATAGCTGGTTATGCCTACTGTTCTATACTTTCATTGTTACAAAACCCTGTTCTTGTTGCATTTTTCCATTTCTATTAATTACATCTTATGCATCTAGGTGCTCAGATTTGCATCAACTCCTTTCTTCTGCCCATACTTTTTTCCCAAACCCCACTCAGGGTTAGTTACAAGTTCTGGAATTCAGTGGTGCCAATTGAATTAACATGTTAAACTGTCCTGTCAATCAGCTGCAAAATAATTCACTATTGATAATGATACAATGCCAAAGTTTATAAGTAATTTACTTCTTAACTAGTATATACATTAGAGGGGGTACAAATCAACTCTATAGAAGTCATCACTCTCACTCATATGAATTCTGGGGTTTTTTTTCCTTTAATGATAGAGAAATAGATGGAAGTGAAGTTAACACACTTGGAATTGTATATATCACTAAATATGCCCACAGGATTAAGTAGTACAGTTGAACTTTATTTATAATGCATGAGAGCTGGACAGAAAGGGTAGAGAGAACCGTGGCTATAGAATGAATCTCCATGAAGTCTCTCATAATTATATCTTTTCCCTTCCATTCTCTTCATCACTATGCCTGGTTTGGATTTAGACAATTTTGCTTCCTAGTTGATCTCTCTGCCTCTTTTCTCTATTCTCTGTCCCATCTGCAACCCACTGTTGACCTGGCTGTAGATTAATCTTCCTAGAGCGTAATTCTGATGATCCATCACTTCCTTGTTCATTTTATAATGTCCTTCCAGCGTATTTGCAGCACCTGTGAGGTGTTCCCACTAGCTTTATCTAAAATAACTTTCCTTCCCCTACTCTGTATGACCACTAAACAGGATGACATTGCTTTCTCCCAACCTCCAAGGCTCCAAGCCATTCCTCTGAAATGACTTTCCCCTGCTTTTTATTTTTTTTTAAATTATTTTTTAACGTTTATTTATTTTTTGAGACAGAGAGAGACAGAGCATGAACGGGGGAGGGGCAGAGAGAGAGGGAGACACAGAATCGGAAACAGGCTCCAGGCTCTGAGCAGTCAGCACAGAGCCTGACGCGGGGCTCGAACTCACATACCGCAAGCTCATGACCTGAGCTGAAGTCGAACGCTTAACCGACTGAGCCACCCAGGCGCCCCATTCCCCTGCTTTTTATAAGACTCCTTATTTTACAAGAGTCAGCTTGAAAGCAAACTCTAAAGTTCTATGTGTACTGAAATGCAAAGATTTCTAAGATACACTGTTCCTTGCAAACAGCACTATGAAGAAAATTATATATAATATGCCACTTTTGAGCAAGAAAGGGGAAAAATAAGAATACATGTATTTGCATTTTTTTCTTGGATTTGCAGAAAGAAACTCTAGAAGGACATGAGACTACCTTGTTTAGTTTTGGGGGGTGGTAAGGAAAAGAGGGAAGAGTGAGACTTTTTGTTGCACACCGTATATCAGCCTGATCCATGACAAGATAGTACATCATCAGAATAAGGATTAATAAACAATCATCAAAACTAAAGCAACCTCAGGAAAGCATTTCTCAAAGCCCTATTCTATGTTTCATATTATGCCTTGGGTTTAAGCTATTCTCAGTTTCTTTCTTGACTCTTGAAATACATTTAAAAAAATCTGAGCAGATATCCTGACTTATTGATTGTTTTATTCCCCACCTTCAGGCCTGGGAACAGTGCCTTACAAATGCCTGGTGTTTATGATATTTCTGAACTTGTAGAAAGTTGCTCCCCAGCCTCAAGGGTTTGAAGGATGAAGGATTCAAAGGGAACATCTCCTCACTAGCTTTAGAGCAGTGATTGACTGCTTCTCAGTATGTTCAGAAGTGAGAGGGATCTTGACAAAAGATAAATGAGTCTTCTAATTCATTAACCCTTCAAGCTCACTGGTTTCATTCATTAATGGACTCATTTATTCATTCAATAAATATATATTTAGCTACTAATTTGTGTCCAGGCACTGTGTAAGGCATTGAACATCCACTGGTGAGGGAGATGAGGAATAAGTAAATGTAAAATAAACTTGCATGATATTTACAAAGTGTGAAAAGTCCCATGAAGCAAATAATGAGTAAAAGTAGAGACTAAAGTTTTATTTACAGGCCTCCTAATCCCACCAAAGGGCCCAGTATTCCCAGATTACTATTTTTTTTCTGCTTAAACAATGGAAATTTATTTCTCATAGTTCTGGAGACTGGGAAGTCCAAGATCAAAGCACCAGCAGATCCAGTGTCTGATTAGGGCACTCTTTCTGGTTTGCAGACAGTTGCCTTCTCATTTCCTCACAGGCCAAAGAGAGAGACAGACTTGTAAGGACACCAACTCCCTTCATGAGGGCCTTACCCACATGGCCTAATTACCTCCCAAAGGGAGAGTATTGGGGATTAGGATTTCAACATATGAATTTTGGAGAGACACATTTGGTCTAACTTTCTTCCCCTTCCTTTTCAAATGCAAACTACATTAATTCCAACCCAACAGTTCTCAAATTCTTAACTTGTTCCAGTATCAACTATAAAGTCTAAAGCCCAAAGTATCATCCAAAATATCCTCTAAATGAGATATAGGTGAGAGTGAGGTAGACTCATCCTGAGGCAAACTGCTCAGCTGTGAACCTGTGGGACCAGACAATTTATGTGCTTCCACAAAAATACAGTGCTGAGACAGGCACAGGACATTCCCATTCCAAAAGAGAGAAGTAGAATAGAAGGAAGGGGTAATGGATCCCAAGTAAGTCTAAAACCCCCAAGGCCAATTACTTGAACTCTTAAGAATAATCCTGTTTGGCTCAATGCTCTGCTTTCCAGACCCACTGGGGTGGCAGGCTAGTCTCCACCTCGGAAAGGTGTGGTGGAGGAGGGGGTATCCAGCATGCCTGAGGCTCCAGGCAGCCCTACCCCATGTAAGATCACTCTCTGTCCCTTTCATAAGCCCATCTTAAATCATTCATATCTTTTTTTTTAGGGTATAGATTTTTGTTGTTGTTGTTGTTAATTTAAAAACACCTCTTAATGGTAGAATCTTATTTACTGGAAAAGCATTGCAAATAAGGAAATCTTGAGATCTAGAGGAATGTATGTGGCAAAGATTCAGCTTAAACAAGTCCTCAGGATGGCTTCCATTCCTTCTGGTTTTTGAGCTAATCCCAGGGGTGTTTAGTATTTTTTTTTTTTAATCTTTGACAGGAGTTATACTTAGTGTATATGTCTTAATTTATGCATTTATTTATCTTTTAATAGGTCCAGAACTGCTGAAGACTCACATCTTGGATAATGAGAGAGCTATGGCTTTACAAGTAGGTGGTAGGAATGACAGGCATGTCTATAAAGCAGAGATTTTTCAACCTGGCTTGCACAGTAGAGTCATCTGGGGAGATTTTAAAAAGTATGATGCTTGAGACCCACCCCTTATTTATTTTTCTTTAATAGCTCTGGACTGAAAGAAAAGAGTGGATAATTTCAGAAGGCTGCCCAGCTGACTCTAAGGTTCAGATAAGGTTGAGAACCACTCTTTAAAGCAATTTATAAGGGGAAGCCTGTGTCCTCGAGGGGGTTATCATCAACAACAATACAGAGTAAAATGAGAAAATTGGATAAATTATGTTGATTAGAAATAGCTGAATGAAGAGTGGGAAGATTCTTAATGGCAACAATTACCATTTGTTACATTTGTTATAAGTAATCACAACCCAAAACATGGCTTAATTTCCCCTTTTAACAAGTGAGAAAACTGAAGCTTGTCCAAGTTCAGTGACATGCCCTTCATCACCAGACTACTAAGTGACAAGGTCAGAATAAAGAGTGGGCAAAATCAGACACAGACATTTTTTTTTCTCACTTGACTTAAAGAGGTTATGAAATGACCCAAGGTTAAATGCAGAGAGGAAGCCAGACTCATTGGAATATATTTGTAATTAAGACTTATGGGTTCTAACTTTGGTCCTTGTGTGTAACTTTGAACATGACTTCCCTTTAGGTTCCCCATCCATAAAAAAGAATAAAACAGCAATATATCAGGCCAAACTGTTTCAAGGATTCTGTGATGATTAAGGAATAAACTGTAAGGTACTTAGTGAATACAAAGTCATGGAAGATGCTAAACAATAAAGTATTTTGGAAAGGTATGAAATTGTGTTTGTTTTTAGCAAACTTAAAACCTGTAGAACCATTCTGTATGATTCATATTTTTGTGAAAGGGACTCAACACGTGATCACACAAAGAAGCACATGGGTTTTCTGTGCATAATATCTGAAACTTGCCAAATATATATATATATTTTTTTTTTTTTTCTCACTGAGGCTATGCTTCTTTTTCAAGGAATTTTTGAGGTGGGGAAGACTTGAATAATTCTCTTGTCACTGTTGTTCACAAAGAAGAGTGTTACTTTGTGACCCAACACTCTCTGTCCCCTAAAGAGAGAATTCCTCAAGCCTTAAAATGACAGTTCCAGGAATCACATCTCAGGTCTCCGTATCCCTGCAACCTTGTGCTGTGCTCTATGAATTCAGGTGATGGGCCCATGGTCAGAAGTGTGATGGGGATACTCACAGTCACAGAATAAGCTAGGGTCAGGGTTACTCAAAGACAGAGGCAAAAATTCTTTAGCACTAAAAGAAGTACAGTTATATTATGGAATAGAAAACAACTGCACATAGCTAGCTAGACTTTTTATGACAGGCCACTTTGGCTTGTGCTTGTGATTACCCAGGAACTTCCACTGCAAGGAACTTCTGAGAGTAGACCCACCTGAGACCAGAGGAAAAGTTACATCCAGGACTGAAATACCCTTCTCATCTGTTAACCTCTATTTTGGAATTTGGTGCCCCTTCCTGTCTCAGTTGTCTCCTGTGGAAAATGTGGGTCATGAAAAT
This sequence comes from Felis catus, assembly GCF_018350175.1. Classification (NCBI taxonomy): domain Eukaryota; kingdom Metazoa; phylum Chordata; class Mammalia; order Carnivora; family Felidae; genus Felis; species Felis catus. The sequence continues at coordinate 33,381,525 of NC_058380.1, read as the reverse complement.
ATATTCCCCGACAAACTGACAAGGATGATTTTAAAATCAACTGAGAAAGAACACAAAAAAATGCTTTTAAAACACAAAATACAGGACAAATAGAAGTTGTCTTTTTAAATTATTATTGTAGAACATAATGTCTTCATGCCTTATTTAGCACTTAAACATTTAAATTCTAATGTATCATGTTATACATATATTGGAACTTCTTAGATTGTTTAGTTGAGCATATTTAATGTTTAAAATAGACCCCAAGATCCTTGGCTCTTATTTCTTGGGTAATAAACTAAAAAATAATATTTTGTATATTAGTCAGGGTTCTCCAGAGAAACAGAATGAGTAGAGTATACATTAATAACTAGAAAGAGGTTTAGTATGAAGGACTGGCTCAATGATTGCAGGGGCTGAGAAATCCCATGATCTGCTGTCTGTAAGCTGAAGGTCAAGGAAGGCCAGTGGTATAATTCTAATTCAAACTCAAAAGCATGAGAACCAGAAATCGATGGTGTACAAAGTCCTGGTCCATATCTGAAGACCTGAAAACAAGGAGCACTGATGTCCCAAGGCAAGAAAAGGTGTGCACCCCAACAAATTTGCCCTTCTTCTTTATTTCTGTACTATTCAGGTCCTCAACAGATTTGATGATGCTCATCCACATTAGTGAGGGTATTAATTTACAAATTAGCCCTGCTGCATGGAGGGCAAGGAGATGAATAAAGAGGCAGGCCACTCCAGATTGGTAGGTAGCAGTTTTAACAAGCCAGAGAGGGAACTTACTGGAACAACTTCACGATGAGTAGATCTCTGCACCCACATGCCAGAATATTAAAAGTTAAATAGAGGGCTTAACTGGGTTTACTCACATACACTGTCCACATGGTGTCAACAACATGGTACTCACTCAAGACAGCTCTGGTGCAGTCCTTAAGGCAGTTTCTGGTGCAGGGAAGACAAGCAGAATGCACATTTCGAGAACTGGGGAGGGATGAGGACCTCCAACTGCCCAGGTGCAGGTGCAGCTGTCAAGTCCTCTCAGTAACCTCCTCCAGAGGAGGACCATCTTCTTTTCTTGGTCTTCTGATTCAAATGCTAATCTCTTCCAGAAATAGTCTCACATACACACCCAAAAGTAATGTTTTACCAGCTGTCTGGGCATCCTTTAGCCCAGCCAAGTTGACACATAAATTTAACCACTACACACTATAAAAGGTGCTCAAAATACCTTTTAAAATTATTTTAATATAACCATATTTGAAAAGATGCTTCGTATGAGAAAGAGGAGAGAGCATGGAGAATGACCTTTTTTTTTTTTTTTTTTTGCCATCATAAGATTTGTGGTAGATGTCCATCATTTTTGCCTGCCTAGGACTTCATCCAAATTTTCCTTATGAAATCATCCCTTCTTTTCTCATTTCATATGATTTGATTGGAGTTTATCCTGCCCTAGTGCAAGGTGAGCCTTGGCCTGAGCCAATAAACATATGCACCCTGTTAGCTACAATGATTGATTCAGGAATGAGCAACTGAACCAATTTTGAACAACACAAATTAGGTTCAAGATTTCTGTGGAACTTCAGGGAAAGAAATAAGCCTTTTTTTTTTTTATAAGGACACTAAGAAGATAAAAGCCATGAATGGAGCTACTAGCAACCATTCTGTCAACACAAGGAGAAAGTCTGTCTGAGTTTGAAACCATTACAGAAGAATAATGGAAAGAATGAGATCAAGTCAGAATATATACTCTAAACCCTCTGCTTTTAGCCATGACCAACAGATTGGGCCATTTTGATCTGTGAACAAATCATTTTCTAATTTAGCCAAGGTTTTGGGTTTTGTTTTGTTTGGTCTCTTATAACTAAAAGAATTTGACTAAAGCAACATTTATATTTTTTCTTTCAGATAACTCAATGGATATCTGTCTTCTCCATGAGGCTGAAGACTGAAGGAATCACATCTGTCTTTTGATTTTTAAATCCCCAGTGTCTAGCAGAGCGCTTGATATGTGGTAGAAGCTCATTATATATTGGTTGAATAAATGCATGAAAAAAAAATAGAATACCCATACTCAAGGATGTTTTGGCTTAGAATTGATTCACTATCTCAAATGCAGCTGGATTGTTGCCATTGATTTCTAGGGATATTTTAGCCTGATGAGTGAAAAAGCTTGAGGGGGCACTTGTTTCCAAAAAAGATCTAATTTATCCTCTTCCCTTCCATTCCTGACCAGTTTGCAACTTTTTTTTACCATATGCAATCCTTATTAAATTTAAAAAGTCTCAGAATTTCCTAGTAGCTTGATACTTTCAAATATAACTCCTATCATATGAAATATTAGAAAAATTATAGAATGTACCCCTGCCCTCCCCCCACCACCTTCTTTTGAGACCTACTACCTTTCTTCTTTAGGTTGCAATCTGGATTTCTCAAAAGTCTGCTAAAGTTTTATTTGGCCTATAGTTTGCATGGATTCTCCCCACATGTTTTCTACCCCACCCTTAAATAAGGCCAACACAGGTTGACTTTTGCTTAAGCTAATTTTCATCTCTGTGCAACAATTAAGATTTATTCACCAGAGATTATGACCAATAAACACCACTAACTTTAAACCATATCCTTTCTCCTGTCCAATACATCCCAAAGTTTGTTGAGTTGATGAGTATTAATTTATTCATTCATGTTCCCACCTGTGCATCTAAATTTAGACACATTTATTTGGTCATAGGAAAATTATAGTGAGAGAAAGGTTAGGGTGTAATGGATTAAACATGCAACATTTAGGTTTTAAGGAAATTCTTCAAATACTAACCCAACCAAGAACTCAAGCACAGGATCAGTGTCATTAGTTAGAATGAGCGAATAGACAATGAGCTGACCAATTATAAAGATTATTCTTGAATTTTATAATGAAATACTCTTTGCTTCTTGTCCATATCCTTAGTAAAATTGTACGGAGACTGCAGAGCAGGTGCTCAACAGGTATGCTCTTAAAAAGTGTTGATTGCCATATCGATCACTATAACTATTTAGGCTTAGTCCTGAAAGCTATTCATTCCTTTGTTTATTTGTTCTAATCAGCATCATTCTGAGTGCTATTATACTGCCTTGTAAACAATATTGTTTTGCAACCTTAAAGTCAGTAATTCTGTAGAAATTAAATTGGGTTTACAGTAAATCCATGATTACCATATAATCTGTGGAGTCTAAATAATGATGTACTTAGCTGTAGAATTGCATGTAAAACACAGAGCGATGATTACATGGCTATTTGGGGCCTAGGAAAGAAAGCGATGCCAAATGTTTTGATGGTTGAAGAGCTGAGAAATCTTTTTGTTTTTAATGTTTCAATTTAAATATTATCTTTAAACATCTTGATACTACCCTAGATGCCTTAAAAATGGCTTTAAAATCTACTACTAAATATTATGCCTTACATTGTATGTTGCGAGCTGTTTAATAAATTAAGACTTGTTACAAATAGAAAATCCATCTGATCTAAGGTGACAATGGAAAAAACTAAGCAGGCTTGCCTTTAGCAAATAATTCATCTCTGTTTTAAGGGGATCTTTCATGAAAGTGTTCAGTTTAAGCTTTAAGCAATGTTTTTAGACAAAAGAACAATTAGTCAAATGAGCATTTCATCCAAGGGCTCTTGCCTTGCAGTTTTTCTAAAGGTCTCAGTCATGACTAGACATGCTCTTAATTAAGTTAAATCAATGTATATTGCTCTCCTAATACAGCCCAAGCTCTGAGCCATGGTAATTACTGAATCTTGCAGAGTGGCCCACAGAGATATCTACAGAGGTGATATGATTGGTCAAAGTCATACCATTGCTTCATGGCAGAGTTTCGTCTAAAACTGATATGTCTTACCTCCTAATCCAGAGTCTTCCACACTACATCAAGCCCTGTAGAGAAACCACCATAAATTAGATGTAGACCCCACTCTTAAGGGGCTGAAAATTTAGTAGAGAATATGAGACAAGAAGAGCCAAAATATCACAATAACTAAAGAGTAAGAAAGCTATCACAGAGGTGTTATTGGGTAATAATGAGCAGCATGGGACTGGCATTTCAGTAGCCCAGAGATTAAGCCAACTACAGGAAGATGTGATCTCCACTAAGACACTTACTAATTCTAACCTTAATTCTTTTTTCTGTAAAATTAACAAGTAGGATTGTTGTGAGGATGAAGTGTAATAATCTGTGTAAGTTAAATTCTTAGCACAGTGGTTGGTACATGGGAAGAATTCAGTAAATTTTAATTATTATTAATGGAGGGGGAAATTATGAGAGTGTCATTAGTGGGAAGGGACCACCAAATTAGTACAACTGGGAAAGGCTATGAGGAAATAGCATTTGTGAAGCAGGAAGGACAACCATGGGCCTCAGAGTTGAAAGAGAAGGAGACGGTGACATCTTCAGCAAAATTGTAGTATGTAAATATGGGAAAGTAACAAGGAAGAAAAATGAGAGGCATAGAAACAGCATGCAAGGGGCGCCTGGGTGGCTCAGTTGGTTAAGCGTCTGACTTCAGCTCAGGTCATGATCTCGCAGTCCGTGAGTTCAAGCCCTGCATCCGACTCTGGGCTGATGGCTCAGAGCCTGGAGCCTGCTTCCGATTCTGTGTCTCCCTCTCTCTCTGCCCCTCCCCCATTCATGCTCTGTCTCTCTCTGTCTCAAAAATAAATAAAACGTTAAAAGAAACAGCATGCAAAACTTCCATTTGGGCTGAATTCATATTTAAGAAATAATAGTAACTGTATTAACCATCGATTCATAGGACTGAGATGACAAAGACATGGGAGACCACAATAATATGCAGGTGAGTTAGACCCTTCTCATGGGGAGTTTTGAGTCCACAGATGGGCATGTCAAATGTTGAGGGATGACTGAAAACTTGGAACAGTAGAGGTGTGGCATAGTTGGACCTGGATTTCTGAAAAATGATTTTGGCAGTGGTGGGAAGGATACACTGCAAAAGGAAAGAATACTTTGCAGCCACAGCAGAGAAAAGCCCACCACAACAGTTCAAGTGATGGAGACAAAAGTCTGAAATAGATGGTGGCTATACAGAGGATATAATGGAGAGGGACAAGAAATGTGGTGGATTATCTTCCCAAGGGCTACTATAACAAATACCACAAACCAAGTAGTTTAAACCAATAGAAATTTATTCTCTCCTAGCTCTGAGGGTAGAAATCCAAAATCAAGGTGTCAGTAGGTCTGTGCTTCCTCTGAATATTCTAGAGAAGCATCCTTCCTTGACTGTCTCCTAGTTTCTGGTTGTTGTCAGCAATCCTTGGTATTCTGTAGCTTATATCTTGCATCACTAATAATCCCTGACTCCATCTTCATGTAGTCTGTCCCTGTGTCCAAATCTCCATCTTCTTCCTTTTATAAAAGTTCCAGTCATTGGATTTAGGGCTCACTCTACTCCAGCATGAACCCATCTTAGTTAACTATATAAACAATTCTGTTTCCAAATAAGACCACAGTCACAGGTACTGGAGTTAGAACTTGTACAGTTCAACCTACTATATGTGGTAACCACAAACTTGAAACATGCTAAGATGTGGGAAACCAGAAAGGGATCACTTCCATTCTCCTGCTTCCATGATTTTTTTCTAGTAAAAAGAATAAAAGAAGAAGTAGTCTTTTTGGTCCTTTGATTAGATTAGTTGAGCTCATTGAATAGGCCACATATGAGCAGACTTCTATAAACTGCCCTTCACTGAGGTTAAGCTAATGTGTACTTTCCTATTCTGACAGCTTCCCTGGCTCTCAGCTGAAGGAGAGAAGATCTCCTCAGGAAGAAGTTTAACACCTGGGGAAAAAAGAGGATGTGGATCCAAACTAAATACCAGGCTTTATATACCTGTCTGAGCCTCAGTGTCATAACCTATAAAATGAACATATTGAGTTGATGTAACAAATAAATGCTCTTATCTCAGTACTTACTGTATATTTAAACACTATGACTTGGTGCCATTATAATGATTATTATTTCTTTTGTTAATAATAGCCTGGGGCACCGGGTTCTCTCAGTCTATTGGGTGACCAAATCTTGATTTTTGGCTCCGGTCATGATCTCACAGGTTAGTGGGATCATGCCACATGTCAGGATCTGTGCTGACAGTGTGGAGCCTGCTTGGGATTCTCTCTCTCTCTCTCTCTCTCTCTCTCTCTCTCTCCCTCTCTCTCCCTCCCTCTCTCTCTCTCCCTCTATCTGCTACTCCTTCCCCATCCCTCACTCTCTCAAAATAAACTTAAAAAAAAATAGCCATCTTTTGATTGTTTCTTTCATCAGACTGCCTCTCAGCTTATATGACTTAACTTGCACTCCTGAATTGATCTCTGTGGGGGACTGTGCCACATTTGTCACTGGTATGCCAATTTTGAATGATTGTCTTTTTAAAAAAAAATTAATGTTTTTTTTTTTTTTTTTTTTTTTTTCTGAGACAGAGAGAAACAGAGCATGAGTGGGGGAGGGACAGATAGAGAGGGAGACACAGAATCCGAAGCAGGCTCCAGGCTCAGGGGTGTCAGCATAGAGCCCGACCGGGGACTCGAACTCAGAAACCATGAGATCATGACCTGAGTCAAGGTTGGTCGTTCAACTGACTGAGCCACCCAGGAGCCCCTTGAATGATTGTCTTAAGGCCACAGTCCAAAGGTAAATAGAGAAGATGTATGTCCCTTAACCCCTAGGTCATTTTATGCTTCCAACATAGCTTATATTTCCCTTTTCCATTCTCTCTAGGAAATTATTTATAAGTAAAATATCTAAACCACTGGGCATATTTTTTAAATTCATAGATCAAATCCTATTATGACAAACTCCAGGGGACATTTGAAACACATTTATTGTACTGAAATTTTGTTGTACTAAATATTGTTTGAAACCTAAACTGTGGCTGAGAAATATTTTCCTGAATAGATTTTTATAAAAACAGTTGCTGTAATGGAGGATTGTTCCATAAACATCACATGAAAAAATTATCATTGCTTCCTCCTCCCACCTAGTATATTTCTTAATGTGATTCATATGCCTTTAGTTTTAAAAGCCACCCAAAGACAGTGTCCTTGACACTATGAAAAGCTTCAGGTAGCTCAGTAGGTTGGTTGGTACTCCTCAAGGACAGGGGATGCTTGTCATTCATTCTTGTACCCCCAGGTCCCTGCCTGGTACTTGGAGAGTAACCAAAATAGTATTTGATAAATGGATGAATAACTAAATAACTGAATTCATTAGCATCAAATTAGAAGAACCCTCTTGAGACTGTGCCCCTTATCAGTTTATTTATAAACATTTACCAAAAATATTTTACATGTATTTAGTATCAAAGCAAAATTGGGGGTCTCACAAGAACAGAATGAGCTCCCAAGAATCATCTGAGTACCACCTGCAGGCCAATCAAAATATTGTTTCTAATTGGCATTCCTACAAGTGGTTAATTTTTCCCCTATGCCTGACTTGAAAGCACTCAGGTGCAAAATTTGTTCCTCTCTTTGAGACTATCTTAATAATCACTCCCTGTCTGAATCTTGGAACCAGAATCCCCCACTGATGGGTACAAATGAGGGAGAAATATTGTCAGCACACATGGGCACTGGCTCGTGGCAATGAAGATTTATTTGATCCAGTCAGCCAAGTGATCACCAGAAGCAAGTAATCAAGAGAATGAAATTCTAGGATGGGTTCCGCCAGTACCTCTTTTGTTCAACAATATGCCTCTGCCCATCTACACAGAGCTCAGTCCAGGGAATAGTGCATTTGTTAACTCAAATCTTGTTTGAAGATATTGACCCTAAAAATATTGAGACTTTGGAGCTCAATTTTTGTTCTTAAATGACTTTAAACTTTTGTTTGTAGCTCAGTCGATGTCACTGGGATTTATTTGGCTGCTGGCTCTGAGTCGGTATTTGAAAAGAGCAGCACCATATGCAGCACATGCATATTCAATGGTGCAGTTCTTTTTCTAGGGGGAGGGGGGAGTGCCAGGACTCATAGCTCACAATATGAATTTGCATTCCACTTTGCATAAATTTGCATGTAGACTTCATAAGCCTCTAATTTCAAGTATGTAAAATGAAACAAATCAATGCAATCTATGGCAATTGTTTTCCAAGGCATTAATCACATGAAATACATACCAGCTTTCCTTAACCAATTAATTTAATCATACCCAAGGTTAGGAGAGACAGGGAAGTGGTGAATAATGGCTGTTAAGTGCTTGGCCTAAGGCTGGAAGGATATGCAGACTAAACATTGCTCCAATATGTCTTCTTTCTAACCCCTATGTCTCCTGTGGAGATTATGTTATTGTTTGCCCACTATTTCACTTCTTCTCTCTTCAGTGAGTGGCCATAAGACTTTGAGCAATGAAATGTGGGCAAAAGCAATGCATGTCCCCTCAAAGCAGCAGCTTTAAGACCCCACACGTGGTTCAATATCTCTCATTTTCTGCCATGATATAAGCACTATGCCATCTAGAGAATGCTGTATTTGCTTGAATCCCAGGGTGCTATAAGTTGATGATATTTTCATTTGTTGTTGCTGCAGCATATTCTAGTCTATTCTGACTGATGATGCTTTTGTAGAATTATTACAATGAACTTTAGCTTCAGAGGTTTGTGTCAGTTTTGAGTACATAAGAATATGCGTGCAGTGTTGGGGTGGAGACAAAATATTAAATGATATGGTTCATGTGGTTAATAAACATATGAAGCAACTGGAGAAATAATCCATACATTCAAGATCAACTAAATGTCACCACAATGAAGAATAGTAGAAGACATATTTTATCCTCCCTAATTAAGTGAGATGGAATAGACTATTTATAATACTTAAGATTGGCAAATTCATAAAATTTGGTCTGTATTTGAGACACATGCCAACTTTCTCTTTGGAAGCGCTTTGGAATTCTTCAGTTTCCATTTGGGGAAAAGTCTCAATTAAATGTCAATTTTTAAACACCTTTTGTTAGTATCTTTCAATCCACTATTAATTAAGAGTAGAGGAATTTGAAACCAAAGGAAAGTACATAGTGAATTTTCAAACATGAAATCTTAAATCTTGAATCTGGAAAACTAGATCTTTATGTTTTTCCAAAGTGCAAAAGTTTGTGTGGCAGGAACTGAAAATAATATAGGAATACAGATTATAGAAATACATGGTAAAACTTGCCTTCCAGCCAACTAAATCTAGTGGCTTTTCTTCTACTTCCACAATGCTGTCCTACAAACTCCAGGGTTAAGCAGTCCAACACTGACCCAAGGATGCAGAATGTCAAGGGAAGAAGAAACATGCAATACCAAAGATTATTTTTATTCTCATAAGGAAAAGATTAGAAATGTAAATAAGATAGCTCCTAACAGAAATGAAGGAATCATAAATCACAAGTGTGTGGGTTCTTCTTCTTTCCCCAGGCCACATAGCCAAAAAATGGTTGTGCATTTTGCAAACTCTTCTGCACTAAGTACATTACTATTTATGCTGTCTGGATTACATGGTAATCACCCTTGAATAGAATCTGCTTCCTTCCCAGTATAATCTCTACATAATTAGTCGTTTGAAGGTTGCCTAAGAACTTTAACAGACCTCCAGAAGAATGAATTTTCTCTAAAGAAAGAAAAAAATATTTACACAAATTTTGTGCTATATGAAACAAACCTCAAGGAAAAAAAGTAAACACTTAAAGTGCTAAAACACGGGGAAAACAAAACAAAAAGAGAGAGAGATGGCAGTCTATCAAAGGATGGGAAGGTTATTTTACTTCCCCCCAGTTGCCCAGAAGTGTACTTGCATCTTTGATACTTTTTGGACAAAGAGATCTTCCAGCAGAGTGAGACTCTCCTGGTAGTTCTTATATTACAAATGCCACAGAATGGTTTTTCTTCACTAAATCAATTTCTTGCCCATAGCCAGAAACAGTATGTATGATTAGACGACTGGTTTTGAAAATCATTTTCTGAGCTCTTTCCCATCTCAAATGTTTCAGAATTAGCCAGAAGTGGACTTGAACTTTTAAAAGTGGATTGATTCCTAGAGTAATAAACACCTGTTAACGCAGCTTTTGAATGAAAACTGATCTTCCAGTTTAAGAGGCATTTAAATCAAGCCCAGCGATTAATTTTATGACTATTATTCTAAATTCACTTTCTGTTATATTATTTAAATCCTTTTTGATCAGTTCATTAGCTGTTGTTATTTCCTGGAGATTCTTCTGAGGGGAATTCTTCCACTTGGTCATTTTGGATAGTCCCTGGCGTGGTGAGGACCTGCAGGGCACTTCCCCTGTGCTGTGGTGTATAACTGGAGTTGGTGGGCGGGGCCGAAGTCCGACCTGATGTCTGCCCCCAGCCCACCGCTGGGGCCACAGTCAGACTGGTGTGTGCCTTCTCTTCCCCTCTCCTAGGGGCGGGATTCACTGTGGGGTGGCGTGGCCTGTCTGGGCTACTTGTACACTGCCAGGCTTGTGATGCTGGGGATCTAGCGTATTAGCTGGGGTGGGTAGGCAAGGTGCACGGGGGGCAGGAGGGGCAGGCTTAGCTCGCTTCTCCTTAGGTGATCCACTTCAGGAGGGGCCCCTCTTCTGTGGGCCTCTCGTCTGCGCTTGGCTCTGGAGACTCCGTTCTGCTAATCCTCTGGCGGTTTTCTGGGTTATTTAGGCAGGTGTCGGTGGAATCTAAGTGATCAGCAGGACGCGCGGTGAGCCCAGCGTCCTCCTACGCAGCCATCTTCCCTCTCTCCTCGCCAAAATAATTCATTGAAACGAGGATTATTTTCAGGTCCCCATATAGGGCGATCTGGAGAGAAGAGCTTGATCCAGCGAGACCAGATAGAATGTTCTAACAAAACCTCCAGAGTAATTAACAGGCGTTATCTACCCAAGGAATGGAACAAACAGGAAGTTCAGGTTCTAAGGAGCTGCCTTGTTTGTGCCAGTGGCCCCACGCTAGCTCTTTATTAATTGCACCACCTGGGATGTTGATAGCGAACTGAGCTTTGGAACATTTCAGGCCTGGCATGGAATGCAGTTTTTACACAAGTGTCTTGTGGTTCAGAAATCCGATTTCACAGCTTATCTTCCATTAGATGAAAGTGTTTACAGTGTGTCTGGAGCTGGAGTAAGTTCCTGCGAGTGCCCAAGAGCAGGGGCCTCCTCTCTCCTCTCATTAATTTGCTGATGCCTAACTGCACTGACGCAGTGGTGAGATACCGGGGAGAGAGGAGGAGGCATTTAAATCAGAGAAGGGGTGAGGTAGGGACATCATATAGAATACAGTCTTTCAAAAATGAGTGTTAATTAAAAAAAAAAAAAGTCACAGGTCTTGTGATAAGATTATGTTCACCGGCAATCAAGTGGACCCTATCTCCATAGGGATAGTTCCTGAGAGTGCTCCAACAATTCTGAGTTCTAAAACTTTCCTTCAAGAGAATGAGACTTTCCTATAGCTGTCTCTTAAATTTGTCAATTGTCTGAGCCTTGGCCATGCAGTGGTTTGAACAGGGAACTACAGGGTTGTCTGATCTTTTATGGGAGGGGTGGAGGGGCTTGGGGATTAAGGTCTGATTCATGATTTGTGATTAACCTGACATGTTCTCTTTTGAGAGAGTAGAAGACACAGTATCCAATCTCATCCTCTCGCAGGAGTTTCTTCAGCTGCATATTTCTATTTGAAAGCAGGACTTTAGTCAGATTCAGAGGAAAAAATAGGCAGAAACGTTGAGACTGAGCAAGAATGCTGGATCATTCAAGTCTTCCAGCCCCCTTGGATCCACCTAGTCTTCCTCATTTCTCCCCCTAGTTAAATGTATAGAAATTTCCCCACTGCTCTCTATGTCTTTCAAGACTTTCCTATAGCTTTGCAGTCAAATTGGTAGTAATTTTCCACTGGTATGAAAGGAAGCTTCAGATGTGACCTATGGTCTCAATGTCACCATAATTTAGCCATCCCTAATATGCCCATTCTTTGGAACACCAACTTTTATTGCTATAATAATTCTCACATTATTTATAAATAATATAGTGCTATAAATACTGACCTTCAGGGCCAGCACAAGATCTTTTTAATCAGGCTTTTGCCTGGTTGAGGTAAGACTCCAACTCTTCATAACACTTTATTGCAGATAGCTATGTTAAATTTTCTAAAAATGTCTAGAACATATAGGGACATAGATATTGTGCACCCATAGAGTGACATTGTAGGGTTCAGAAACAAGCACAGTGGAACCCCATTGTGACTCCAATGTTCTATGATAAGGAAAACATTGTCAGATTTTACACTAAGGAAATAAAGTGGGGTCTTGTTTCAACAGTGGATTTTATTTCTAGGGAGGCACTAATTTGATCCTCCAAAGGAACAAACCCATGCTACTTTTAAGGAGGTACTACTTTACTTTATTTTCCCCTGTGAAACAGGTGAGATTATTTCCCTATATACAAAGGAAAACAAGTAAACAAATGATCTTGAGATTTAAAAACATGGGTGACTCTGGTACTGGAACAAAATGAAAAATGAAATAATCATGGTTTCAGGGAAGCTCTCTATTCAGGAGGTCGTGAAAAGGAAATTGTCCTCAGTTAGGGTAACATCAGGAAATAGACTTATACACAGATGGTTGAGTTGGAGAGGTTTTGATGAGGGGACTATTCATATTAAGAGTGGGTGATTTAAACTGACCAGTGAAGAGGTTGAGGCACCCAGAAGTTAGCAAGAGTGGAGAGTCATTATTGCTCCTACATATGATGGGGCAAAGGAAGAAAAGTGTGTTACTGAAGTCCAGTGAGACTTCATATACCGGTCCCTATCTATAGTATCTGTAGTAATGAAAAGGTATAGACCTTACCAGAACCATAGCATGGAACAGGAAGCAGCAAGAAAGAAATGCCCCAACTTCTTTGCCCTCCAAAGCTAAAATCTCCTGCTGGTGCCTTCAATGGCTGAACCCAATGAGAAGAGAGTTCAAAGGAGCCTGGATGATGTGCCCCATAGGTTCAGTCTGTAGGAGCTCAGGTTATAGCAGAACATGAATCAGGGGGATGTGGGAGGACAAAAAAGGAAACAGTATGCTGAGGCAGGCTATTGTCCACCAAATGTTCTTTTTCCTGTCTTCAGCAGGATCGTATTTTGGTTTTAAGCAACACTGAGGCCTATACCAGCAAACTGCAGTGGAAATGTAAAACCCCATGCTTGTCAAGGGACTATTTGCCACAACTCCAAGTGTCTCAGTCTTAACTTATCTAGCTTTGCTTAACATAAAATCATGGAAGCTTTTCTTTTTCCAAGGTGCCTATTTATGATCTTTCTTCATCCCACTATTCTGTTTCTCTCCCCTTATACTTGATTATCCAAATTTATATTCTGCCTCTTTGTATATTACCTATATCAGATAACATTACAAAAGTGCCATCTTTACCAGATTTATTTATAACAGACATCAGCATTTGAAATTAATGGCCAAGGGAACAATCCAGTTTTCCAAGTGTATGGGAGACCATGATATTTTGGGGTGAAGTGTGTTGTGGATAGACTAGGTTTGCCATAGTAATATTGCAAAGGCCTTCTCTGCCAAACATTGTCTCTATCAAACATTACAAGCTCATGAAAAGAAAGAATGAAAGCAAGGATTTGAGTCAATGAGGAACTCAGAGAACAGGAGGATGACTTTGAAGTGGAGGGGATACTGAAGGCAGACAGGAAACTTCCAAGTAGGAGGAAAATGGCATGAACAGAAGAAGTAGGACCCATAGTTGTACATCTGCTCCCAGGTATCAGGAAATTCTCTGAAAGCTACTTGATTGTGACCCATGAGGGAAATGCACTTTTTGCCTTGGAGGCAGCACAGAAAGGAAAACCATTCTTTGTGGGGTTTATAATAGTCTAGGCCTCATGTAATATCTGGCTCTTCTCTTTCAAATCTGCGAGACTTTGTGTAAATTATTTTGCTCTCCCACATCCAAAATATGGGGAAAATACCTAACCTTTACAAATTATTAGAAGTAAATATGATGGCATGCATAAGGCATTAGACATATAGTAGGTATCCAAAGGATATTAATGTCCTTCTCTTCTTTTTAAAGTTTAAAATAATCCTGCTTTCTTTACCACATAATTTTGATATACTCAAACAGAGACCAACAATGGTTTCCCCTAAGTCAGAGGGGAAATTAATTTAGACTCTGCATTCCTCATGTTTATGTTTTCCATTTCAAAGCTCCCTTTTGTTGCTAACCCAACACATGTCATAAAAATAATTAAAAGAGAAAAATATGCTCACTTAGAAAGAAAAACAAAGCTCACAATATATGTCAGTGTAAGGAAACCTTATGCTAAGAGGCTAAATTTCTTAGCAGAGAGGGAAAAGAAAGATCTAGAAAAAAGGGGGGGAGCAAAGCAAAACTGAGATTTTTACAAATCTTGTAAGCATGTCATTTTATAAGTCAAAGTGAGGACAAGAATAAGCGCTATTATGGCAATTTTCAGTCTGTTTGCTATTTTGATTGCTGTGAATATGCTGGGGAATGGCATCCACTTTCTGAAATGGCATGTATTTATGTACTGATAAATAAAGCAGCAAGCAAATCTGGGAGCCTCAAAACCAACAGGGCATTTCACTCCAGAGTAAGGTCTATGGAGCAGTTAAGCAGATTTGAGGCCTTGTGTAGGTATCTTCCTAACAAGGGCAGGGTGTAACTATCATCAGGTTACATTAGCTGTGTATTAGTTCCTATGACTGCTGTAACAAATTGCCAAAACTAAATATTTGCTAATAATTACCACTTAGTGGTTTAAAACAATGTAAATTTATTATCTCACAGCTCTGGAGGTCACAAGTCCAAAATACGTTGACGGGACTTCATTTATCCTGGAGACTCTAGGAGAGAAATCTGTTCCCTTGCTTTTTCCAGCTTCTCAAGATTGCTTCTATTCCTCAGCTCATGGCCCCTCTGCTCATCACTCTGACCTCTGCTTCTGTTATCCATAACCTTTTCTTACTCTGATCCTCCTGCCTCCAGTTTATAAGAACCTTTGTGATTATTTTAAGACCATCTGTATAATCCAAGGTAATCTCCCCATCTCAATATCTTTAATTTAATTACCATTGTAAAGTCCCTTTTGCCATGTAAGGTAATTCATTCACAGGTTTAAGGCATTAGGATATAGAGATCTTTGGGGGGCCATTATTTGGTCTGCCACAAGCTGTTTCCCCCCAGGCTCATTTATCATAAATGCTACTAGTATGGTGCAACAGTGAGAAGCATGGCACTGTGGTCAAACTTCCTTGGCAAAAATCCTGCCTCCCCCCATCAATGGCTAGATGCCCTTGAGTAAGTTATACAGTCTTTCTGAGGATAATTCTAGTGACTACTTCTCAGATTGCTATGACTTTTAAACAAAAAAGAAGGCTTGCACAATGCCCAGTTAGGGTTAACTCATTATTTTTGTTGTTATTATTGTTACAAATGAGGAGACATACACTGTGGCTGGCCTGAGACTTTGCGGTGTTTCAGGCGCGTTGGTCTGTAAGGACGTGAGCTGAGCTGTATCCCGAATCAGGGAAGCCGGCTGGGAAATAGCCAACTCTGAACCTGCACGGGCCTCTGTGTTGCGCTAGTTCTTCCCTCCAGACAGGCTGTCAGGTGGGCTTCCCTGAGGTTAGCCCTGCAGCAGTGCGCTTGCGCCCTTGTCCCGGGCCCGCGCACTTATTACAGGGACTCAGTGGCCACACTGGGTACCCAGCCGGACTCAGGTTCTGCCATCTACCAGGAAAACTATGAACAGATGAAACTACTTGTAAATCAGCTCCATGAACAAGCACAGAAAATAAGATTAGGAGGCAGTGAGAAAGCCCGAGAACGCCACATATCAAGAGGAAAACCTTTAGCCAGAGAAAGAGTGGACAGTCTTATAGTCCTAGCGTCTCCATTTCTGGAATTATCCCAGTTTGCAGGTTACCAGTTATATGCTAATGAGGAGGTGCGTGCCAGTGGCATTATTACAGGCATTGGGAGAGTATCAGGAGTAGAATTATAATTGTTGCCAATGATGCCACCATCAAAGGAGGGACCCACTATCCCGTGACTGTGAAGAAGCATTTGTGGGCACAAGAAATTGCAATGCAAAACAGGCTCCCCTGCATCTACTTGGTTGATTCAGGAGGCGCAAACTTACATTGGCAAGCGGAAATATTTCCAGATCGAGATCACTTTGGCCGTATATTCTATAATCAGGCAATTATGTCTTCTCAAAATATTGCACAGATAGTGGTGGTCATGTGCTCCTGTATGGCAGGTAGTGCTTATGTGCCTGCAATGGCTGATGAAAACATCATTGTACGCAAGCAGCCTACCATTTTCTTGGGAGGACCCCAGTTGGTTAAAGCCGCAACTGGAGAAGATGTCTCAGCTGAGGATCTTGGAGGTGCCAATCTGCACTGCAGAAAGTCTGGAGTAACTGACTACTATGCTTTGGATGATCCTCATGCCCTTCACATAACTAGGAAAATTGTGAGGAATCTAAATTATCAGAAGAAATTGGATGTTTCCATTGAGTCTTCTAAAGATCCTTTGCTTCCTGCCAATGAATTGTATGGAATAGTTGGCACTAACCTTAAGAGGAACTTTGATATCCAAGACGTCATTGCTAGAATCATGGATGGAAGCAGATTCAAAAGCCTTATATGGAGACACATTAGTTACAGGATTTGCTAGAATATTTGGATACCCTATAGGTATCATCGGAAATAACGGAGTTCTCTTTTCTGAATCTGCAAAAAAGGGTGCTCACTTCATCCAGTTATGCTGCCAAAGGAATATTCCTCTGCTGTTCCTTCAAAATATTGCCAGATTTAGGTTGGTAGAGACTATGAGGCAGAAGGAATTGCCAAGGATGGTGCCAAGATGGTGGCTGCTGTAGCCGGTGCCAATGTGCCTAAGATAACTGTCATCATTGGGGGAATTCTATGAGGCTGGAAACTATGGGATGTGTGGCAGAGCATATAGCCCAAGATTCCTCTACCTGTGGCCAAACGCTCATGTCTCAGTGATGGGAGGAGAGCAGGCAGCCAATGTGTTGGCCACAGTAGCAAAGGACCAAAGAGCACGTGAAGGAAAACAATTCTCCAGTGCAGATGAAGCAGCTTTAAAAGAGCCAATCATTAAGAAGTTTGAAGAGGAAGGAAACCCTTACTATTCCAGTGCAAGGCTGTAGGATGACAGGATTATTGATCCAGTGGACACCAGACTGGTCCTGGGTCTCAGTATTAGTCCAGCCTTCAACGCACCAATCCAGAAGACTGACTTCAGTATCTTGAGGATGTTACTGGAGTGTGAAGCATCTTCCATTGGACATGTACCAAAATTAATATACGAGTAGCCTTAAAATTTTAGACTTTTCCAACATGTGGCTATTATGGCAAAATTGTTTTCTTAACACAGTGCATCATACTTTTCTGCATTAAACAAAAATCAATGAAGATATTTATTGATAAACTTTAATTCCTTGTCTATTTCTTCGAGAAACTTTTCTGTGGTTCAGCTTTCCCACCCATAAAAAAAAAGAATAACTTTCGGTTATCCTTTCTAACCCACAAGTAGCATGAAAAGTCCCATAACCTATACACTGCAGGTATGATTGAGATTATTAACAGAAAGTCATTTTTCTTCTGAAATGATTGCTTTGCTGATTATGCATGGTGATATTTTACCACACACAATTTTTAAAAGCATCTATTACTCATCTTTTTAGCCACTACTCCTTCCCTTAACAGTCAGACTTGTTGTCTGCATTCAGGGGTCTATTTCCTACCAATTATCTCTCCATCCTTCTCCTCATTGCCTTCCCCTGCCAATAGCCCTCTCCAAGGTTTACCTCCATGTTGCTCGGTGGGTTCTTTTCTGATTTTATCTGACTGAATTCTCTGAGGCATTCAGTGCAGTTGAATACTTCCTCCCCGCCATGCTGTCCTTAGCTTCCAGACCGAAACTTTAGGTTTCCTGACAACCTTTTTGGCCCTTCTTGTTACGTCTCCCTTGGCCTGCCCCTGTTCCTCTGGTGATTTCTCTCCTACTGCCTTTACTATTTGTCCTGATTTTTCATTAGCAAAACATACATAGATCGTTATTCTAAAAGATACAAAGATACCATGAAAGTATCCCCTCGTTCTGTTTTTAAAAAATTGTGTTAAAATATATAGAACATAAAATGTATCATTTTAACCATTTTTAGGTGTACAGTTCTGTGGCATTAAGTCCATTCACATGGTTGTGCTACCATCACCACCATCCATATCCAGAACTTTTCATCATTCCAAACAGAACTCTGTTGTTGAATAGTAACTCCGCATGCCCTCTTTCCCCTCCTCTGGCACTTTGCTCATTCTTTTTTTTTTTTTTTTAGTTTTTTTTTTAATGTTTTTATTTATTTTTGAGAGACAGCACTTGAGTAGGGGAGGGGCAGAGAGAGAGGGAGACACAGAATCTGAAGCAGGCTCCAAGCTCTGAGCTGTCAGCACAGAGCCTGAAGTGGGGCTCAAACTCATGAACCATGAGATCATGACCTGAGCCGAAGTTGGATGCTTAACCAACTAAGCCACCCAGGCTCATTCTTAAATGTATATGTTACTCATGGTTAGGTTTATTCCCTCTTGGTCATTTCAGCCCTTCTTATGGCTTCAGAAACCATCTAAATGCAGATGATTACTGTGTCGACATTGTTCTCCCTGAGCTCTAGACCTGTGTATTTTTTGGGTCTACTGGATATCTGCACTGGTGGTCTTTTAGGAACCTCAGATTCAGTCATCAAGGTTGATTGGTTTTGCCTCCTCACTATCTCTTAAATTCCCCATTATCTTTGTCTTTCACCTCCAAAGGACTTAGAAGTGATCTACCTGCTTCTAGTCTTAGCTAGTCTTGCCTCTCCATCACTGTGAGGTAGGATGACCGTTCTAAGTGCACACCTGGTCATGCAGCTCCCTTGCTTCAGTGTCACATGGGTTCCCTGTAGAAGTACCAGACCCCTCATGCCCTCCATAATTGTGACCATCACATCCCCTCTTCTGTCTCATCTCCTTGACTCTTCTCCACACTCAGTGCTCCATCTGTTCTAGACTTCTAGCTCCTCAAACCTACACAGTCCTTCCCACTTTAGGGTCCACCACCTAACATTCCCTCTGCCTGTACTTTCTCTGAAACACTTACTTTTTGTCTCTGTGACTTCTGTGGGCTGGGTTAGACACTATGTGCTCTTGAAAAGCACCAATCATTTTCTCTGTCTTATGTATTTATGAGAAACATAAATATGTCTTTAATATTGCTTCCCTGCTAGACTGTAAGCTCCCTGAGAGCAAGGATCTTAGCCTGCATCTCCATTCCCTAGCACTTGGAGATGCTCACATGTTTATTGAATCAATGAAAAATCCATATTTTAATTGATGTCCTCAGGCCACATTAAAATTAAGTGACTGATTAAATGATCTAATACAACTATCAAACGGTTTCCTAATAAAATTAATATTCCAAAAAATGAAGAGACATAAAAATATGTATGATTCATGTGAAGATCAGGGAGAAGCTGTTTACTTATTTATTTTTTATTGCATAGTTATCTTGGGACCCACTGAAAGTTTATCAAGACTTAGATATGCAGATGTTAGCTTTGCAAGTCACAAAAAAAAAATCCTGTTTTCATCAAAACTTCTATTGAAGAATTTATTCATCCATCTATTCAATAACTCTTTATTGAGACAACAGATGTTCTGCCTTAGATGTAACTTTCTGTTTTCATATAAAAGTCATTCATTCATTCATAGCTTTATTGATTCTGAAGAGTTTTCTGAGAAAAACAAACAAACCAACAAAACAACCTTTAAGTTTACCTCCACACATAAAGCATTTTATTCATGCAAAGCATGTATATCCATATGTTTATCCATGCAGCATACCTGTATAAAGCACTTCTGCTCCAGGTTCTGTCAATAGACACACTCAGTGATGGAGGAAGCATAGCCAGCAGCCTAAGAGCCCACAGTTTTACAAAGGAAACACATATACACATATATGCAATAGCTGCAAGACTCACAATACATATCCTTTCAAAGGGTCTCTGACCTCCTGTCTACTCACAACAGGTTGTACATGGAACTCAAGGATACTGAAGTGAAACCGAAGGTGTTCTGCCTTTCTTCTGTGACCCTTCAGATGCCTAAAGTGAAGTACAGGTAGTCTTGTTAGTTATCCATAGCACTTCCTAGGAAATCCCCCAGAGTTTCTACTGAAAAGAAGCAATGGTGCTTTTCCTTCCATTGAAGAGCTTTGGTGTTGAAACAATTCTCAGAGCACAGGTGTAAGAAGGTGTAAAACTGTGTCAGGCAGTTGGAGATCATTGATAATCCGATGACAGCTCTATCAAATGAGCAGGTCAATATCATGATAATCATATCAATTTTACCTGGGTCCCTTGTAACTCCACTGGGCTCTTCTCTTCACTCTCTGTTATCAGGGTTAACATAACCATAGCTGTGGACTCTAAGACAGGTACTGCCCCTCTCCTGCTGGATTCCTTTACTCTAGATGTTCATACCAGCAGATGGGCCTGCTTAAGATCAGATTCATGGGAAATTCACCCTAGAAGGGAACTTAGCAATCAACACATCCACAATCTTTGTCTACAGATAAAATTTACAGACAATCAGTGATGGGCCAAAGTGACACAGCCATGCATGCTAAGAACAGTACTCAGGTTTATATGTCTGCTGATTTTCAGTTACACTCTTTCACCTATCTATGTCATGCATTGACAGAGCGTTCGAAGTACTAGAGCGATTTCTATCCAATGAGTTTTTAATGGTCTGCCATTTTTGGTTATTCACATCAATACTTTCATGGATGACGATAATAGAAAGTCACATAGGCTCCTTTGAAGGGCAAAAAAAGATTTCTTACAAATAATAAAATTACTTCCCTTATCTCTCAAATGTACATTTGGGATGCCTCTGAGACTGAAAGAATGTCTTGAAGGTACATGTTCTAAAACAGTGGTTCTCAAATTGTAGTTCCCAAACCAGCAGCATCAGCATCACCTGGGAACTTCTTACAAATGTCAATTCTTAAGCCTATCTTGACCTGTTGAGTCAGAAACTCCCAGACATCTATGTGTCCCCCCCCCCCCATGTGATTATGATGCAGGCTAAAGTTTGAGAACCACTAGCCTAGAAAAATCAGTATTTTCAAAGGTAGACCTAGACTTTGGCTTGGAAATGGTCAACAGGCATTATATAGTTGTAATAAAACAGAGTGAAATTTTTTTTTATCCCTCTAAAGTGTGAGCAATTCTTTCTTAAGCAGCAACTTATTTACAGTCAAAATCTGATGTATATGTGTGAAATGTATATGTATGAAATGCAGCAGTTAGCAAAAGCCTGACTAGATTTCTTTCCCATGACAGGACAGGCTTGCTGAGCCACTAACAAGCACACTGGGTGGTTTGAAACTTAAAAAAACAAAGGTTTATTAATTTTGAAACTAATTAAGGTACAAAAATATAGTATTCCAAACTGTATAAGACACAGGAACAAAGCAGCCCATAAACACCAGATTGGGGACAAAAGCTGTAAGAATACCAGATATCACATTTTCACACCACCCCCTCTCACTATCAAATCCCCAGCAGGATACTACAGAAAAAAATTGCCTGTCAACAGACTGAAATGAATAGTATGTGATCCCTGGTATAATTCCCTTGGAATTCAATTTACACTAAATGCAGAAAGAACCAAGGAAGAGGGTGGAATTGGAGAAAAGACTGGTCATGCACATTAGAAAAATTAAATTCTGCAGCTTCCAAAAGGGAATCATTCATGGTCCAGTCCCTCATGGTAGAAGTGTCTCTGGCTGCAATTCCTAGTGTGCAATTCTAACTCCTCAGGAATGAAGATACCAAGTTGCTGTTCCATTCCACTGCAGGCTCAGGCTTAGACTAAGGACAAATCACCAGGCTTTCTCTGCCTCAGCCAAAACTGCCTGTTTCACCATTTACCTCCAAAATGATCCTTGTAAGGAGGTGTGAAAGTCTCATTGCAAATTAGAATATGTTTATTTCTCTAATTTCCAGCAATGTAACTGTGGCAGACAATGTTGTTGGTCTATCCAAGAGTCATGTGCATTTATTCCTTGCTAAGAAAATCTGATTTTGCACATATTATAAGAAAAAATTGAAAGACTTTTAAATGTACCAAAAGATTCTAAGATGTCTTCAAATGAAAATTATGTATTTTTTATTTTTTTTAACGTTTATTTATTTTTGAGACAGAGAGAGACAGAGTATGAACAGGGGAGGGGCAGAGAGAGAGGGAGGCACAGAATCTGAAATGGGCTCCAGGCTCTGAGCTGTCAGCACAGAGCCCGACGCGGGGCTCGAACTCACAGACCGTGAGATCATGACCTGAGCTGAAGTCGGACACTTAACCGACTGAGCCACCCAGGAGCCCCAGATTATGTATTTTTTAGAGCCCACTCTCCCAAGGCATCTGATTTTATGTTTGACTTTCATTGTCTTTGAGCTATCTTACAAGCCTGGAGAGATAGAAGTTAATTCATAGAAAACTGATGGTAAAACAAATTACAGTAAAACCTTAATTTGTGAGCATAATTGATTCTGGAAACATGCTTGTAATCCAAAGCATTTGGATATCAAAGTGAATTTCAAGAACTATTGGCTCAGTTGTGGTCATGTGACATTCAACATCACATACTACTTGCATTGCAAGACATCGCTTGTTTATGAAGTTAAAATTTATTAGAAACATTTGCCCATCTTGCAGAACACTCACAGAACAAGTTACCCTTAGTCCAAAATTTTATTCCTTTCTATAGATATTCAAATAAATTCTGTTCTATGGAGGTTCAATTGACTTTTCTCCCCTACAGTGGAAGAAGCTAGTTTTGCACTGATTAAATATATTCACTTCAGCAATTATGATGATCTTATATATTTGTTTGGTCTTTGGAATCTCTTTGGAACTGATTGTAACTTCTTTTCTGGTTTCCTTCTTAATTCATGTGTTAAATGAAATATTTGACATCTATCCATTTTATATCTTTACGAGAGTATTGTTAAAGTTAAAAAAAAAAAAAACTATCCTAGTGGCATTTAGATGGCTCAGTTGGTTAAGCGTCCCACTTTGGTCCAGGTCATGATCTCATGGTCCATGAGTTTGAACCCTACGTCGGGCTCTGCACTGACAGCCTTGAGCCAGGACTCTGCTTCAGATTCTGTCTCCCTCTCTCTCTGCCCCTCCCCTGCTTGTGCTCTGTCTCTCTCTATCTCTCAAAAATAAATAAATGTTAAAAAAAATTTAAATAAATAAAAAACAACTCTCCTTTAACAATATATTCTGCAACAATATATACAAAGAATATTGCCTTCCTATTCTGGTAAATAAATCATGAGAAATCTAATCTGACTATGATAACAATAATCTTATTCCCCTTTGCCTCTGATTGGTTTGGAAGTAATCATGTGGCCACATGCTAGTCAATTGTGAAATAAAGGAAGAGGTTGTGAGAGAAGTTAATCTCTCTGATAAGTAAACAAAAGGGTGTAAGGGGCTAGAAGTGGGAGTAGGAAGTAACCCTTCTCTCTTGCCTCTGGATGTCTTTTAACTGTGATGTTTGGAAATGAAAGCTACAATTTTGCAATAACAGTATAGGAGGGAGCATGAGGGGGGACCAAAGAGAATCTCAGAGCAGCCATCTCTGAGCACTGACATCATTTATTGAGTGTCCAAATCAATCAACTCGGGAATCATTTCCTCCAGAGTTATTATATAAGATATAATTCCTCAGTTGTAAGCCATTTCAGTTGATTATATAGTTACATGTGTCTATAAGCATTCTAATAAATACAATCACAGATTCAGAAAGAAAAAGTACCCAGGATATCTAACATAGAGTGAGAAGTTCTATAGTAAGCCATGTGTGCAATGGTGACAGTGCTGGGAAGAAAAAAAGGTGGTTGTGGCGAACTGGGAAAGGGATAGGTATTGAGGAACAATATAGTAGGGTGGTATGTGATAGGACTAGTGGTAAAAGAATTATATGACGCAGAAATTAACAAAGAAATATAGTCCATTTTTCCACTGTTGTGGCTAAACTACTCCTAGTCCTTCTAGTCCCAATTCCCTGCCTCACATGACATTACAGCTGAGCTAGCCTAGAATCCAGGTCCCCTATTCCCCATTAGACATTTTCCTCAACTGTAAGGGACAGTTAAATATTATACATTGTCAGTGATCCATGTTTAATCATTATCAACTTCATTCCCATTTATTAAATATTTACTACATAAGTATTTGATCAACATAGTATGTACATTATAGTATTTAATTTATTCAACAACACCATGGTTGGATGTGGTAGATTGTTGTAGTCCCAGTGTGTGTGTGTGTGTGTGTGTGTGTGTGTGTGTTTTCTCCCTCTATCCATGGCCTTGGGTAATCAACTCACACACTAATTCTGAGCTTGGCCAATGAAACAATGTGACTTGTATTGGCCAGTGAGATAACATGAGACAAAAAGGGGCTTGTAAATCACTTAAGCATTGAGTCTTGCCCTATCTATATACTCTTGGGAATCTTGGGATTGTCACCATCTGAATACACCCAAACTAATTCGCTAGATACATATGGTCCATTCATCCCCATGACCTTGACTGACAGCCAGCACAAATTACCAGATATGCAGTCAGTATAGACATTAGCTAATCCTATAACTGAATATAGCCATATGCATGAATTCAGGTGAGGCCAACAGGAAAACTCTTTAACTGAGTACAATTGAAATTGTCAACTCTTAGAACCATGACCTAATAAATAATTTTTAAGCCATTAAACTATGGACAACAAAGCCTGACTGATATACTGGAGTATATAATAGCAATGTCCCAGTTTTACAGACAAGGAACACCAAGACACAAAAATCACCCTGTAGAGCTGGCAAGAGCTACATCTAGGATTCAAACCCAAGTCTATCTGACTTCAAAGTCCATGTCTTTGACAGCATCTCCAAAAAATATATTCTGAGCAAACCATTAAATTGCAAGGGACCAGAGATGTACCTCTAGAACCTTTCTACATTGTACATTTCTCAACCTTGAATTTATCTCTTTAACCTACTGGTAAGTGTGCATATCACTACCCTATACCACCTCTTAAAGAAAAAAAAAGTTTTGTAAATTTATGATCCACCATGAAATGTTGGATTAATTGATTTTTTTTCTTTTTGTCATCAATTTATATTTTTCAGACTTGTCAAGCTGGCCAATTTCTATTAAAAATTCTATGAAAAATTCTATATTCTCTATGACTTTGTGATTTCACCATGCCCTTCTGTATACCTGTCACTTGCCTAGGATGTTTCTCCTATTTGGAATATCTCCTTCAAATCCCCAGTGTCCACAACCTCACATAAAAAGACTCTCATTTTCGTTTAGCTCCAATCCCAGACTCCCCAAGCAGCATTATTTCCTCTCCTTTGTATTTTATGGCATTTTGTACACACCTCTATTATTGTGCTTACAACACTTACACTCATAATTGTCTTCTCCAATAGACACATTTCTTATTGAATCCTCAACATTTAGTACAGTATCTGCATATAGCAGGTGCTGAATACATTTTGGTGAATGAATGAATGAAACAATCAATCCATCAATCAAAAGTAAAAGTCTTCTCAACCTACTTCTTTAATTTTATCTCAATGATTTCTTATCTCCCATCCTCTATTTTATTTTATTTTATTTTATTTTATTTTATTAATATAATTTACTGTCAAATTGGTTAACATACAGTGTGTAAAGTGTGCTCTTGGTTTTTGGGGTAGATTCCCATGGTTCATCACTTCCATACAACACCCAGTGCTCATCCTACCAAGTGCCCTCCTCAATGCTCATCACCCACTTTCTCCTCTCCCCAACACCCCATCTACCCTCAGTTTGTTCTCAGTATCCAAGAATCTCTTATGGTTTGCCTCCCTCCCTCTCTGTAATGTTTTATCCCCTTCCTTTCCCCCATGGTCTTCTGTTAAGTTTCTCAAGATCCACATATGAGTGAAAACATAAGATATCTGTCTTTCTCTGACTGACTTATTTCATTCAGCATAATACCTTCCAGTTCCATCCACATTACTGCAAATGAAATGATTTCACTCTTGCGCATTGCCAAGTAGTATCCCATTGTACATATAAACCACATCTTCTTTATCTATTCATCAGTTGATGGACATTTAGGCTCTTTCCATAATTTAGCTGTCGTTGAAAGTGCTGCTATAAACATTGCGGTACATGTGCCCCTATGAATCAGCCCTCCTGTATCCTTTGGACAAACTCCTAGTAGTGCTATTGCTGGGTCGTAGGGTAATTCCATTTTTAATTTTTGGGGTAACCTCCACACTGTTTTCCAGAGCGGCTGCACCAGTTTGCATTCCCACCTACAGTGCAAAAGGAATCCCTTTTCTCCACATCCTTGTCAGCATCTGTTTCCTGAGTTGTTAATTTTAGCCACTCTGACCTGTGTGAGGTGGTATCTCAGTGTGGTTTTGATTTGTAATTCCCTGATGAGGAGTGATGTTGAGCATCTTTTCATGTGTCTGTTGGCCACTTGGATGTCTTCTTTGGAAAAGTGTGTATTCATGTCTTCTGCCATTTCTTCACTGGATTATTTTTTGGGGGGCACTGGTGTTGAGTTTGGTAAGTTATTTACAGATTTTGGACACTAACCCTTTATCTGATATGTCATTTGAAAATATCTTTCCCATCCCATCAATTGCCTTTAGTTTTGTTGATTGTTTCATTTGCAGTGCATAAGCTTTTTATCTTGATGAGGTCCCAATAGTTCATTTTTTCATTTAATTCCTTTGCCTTTGGAGATGTGTTGAGTAAGAAATCACTGCGGCTGAAGTCAAAGAGATTCTTTCCTGCTTTCTCCTCTAGGGTTTTGATGGTTTTGTGTCTCACATTTAGGTCTTTCATCCATTTTGAGTTTATTTTATGTATGGTATAAGAAATTGGTCTAGTTTCATTCTTCTGCATGTTGCTGTCCAGTTCTCCAGGCACCATTTGCTAAAGACACTGTCGTTTTTCCATTGCATACCCTTTCCTGCTTTGTCCAAATTAGTTGGTCATACATTTGTAGGTCCAATTCTGGGTTCTTTATTCTATTCCATTGGTATATGTGTCTGTTTTTGAGCCAACACCATACTGTCTTGAGGATTACAGCTTTGTTGTAGAGGCTAAAAGTCTGAGATTGTGATGCCTCCCACTTTGATTTTCTTTGTCAGTATTACTTTGGCTATTCAGGGTCTTTTGTGGTTTCAGTACAAATTTTAGGATTGTTTGTTCTAGCTTTGAGAAGAATGCCAGTGCAATTTTCGTTGGAATCTCATTGAATGTGTAGATTGCTTTGGGTAGTATTGACATTTTAACAAGATTTATTCTTTCAATCCATGAGCATGGAATTTTTTTCCATTTCTTTGTGTCTTCTTCAATTTCCTTTGTAAATTTTCTATAGTTTTCAGCATACAGATCTTTTATGTTTGGTTAGGTTTAGTCTTAGGTATTTTATGATTCTTGGTGCAATTGTAAATGGGATAAGTTTCTTTATTTGTCTTTCTGTTGCTTCATTATTAGTGTATAAGAATGCAAACAATTTCTGTACATTGATTTTGTACACTGTGACTTTGCTGAATTCATGTATCAGTTCTAGTAGACTTTTGGTGGAGTCTGTCGGGTTTTACATGTACAATATCATGTCATCTGCAAAAAGTGAAAGCTTGACTTCATCTTTGCCAATTTTGATGCCTTTGATTTCCTTTTGTTGTCTGATTGTTGATGCTAGCACTTCCAACCCTACATTAAACAACAGTGGTGAGATTGGACATCTCTGTCGTGTTACTGATCTCAGGGGGAAAGCTCTCAGTTTTTCCCCGTTGAGGATGATATTAGCTTTGAGCTTTTCATATATGGTTGTTATGATGTTTAGGTATATTTCTTCTGTCCTGAATTTTTTGAGAAAAAGAAAGGATGCTGTATTTTGTCAAATGCTTTTTCTGCATCTATTGACAGGGTCATATGGTTTTTATCCTTTCTTTTATTAATGTGATGTATCATATTGATCTATTTGTGAATATTGAACTAGCCCTGCAGCCCAGGAATGAATCACAGTTGATCATGGTGAATAATTCTTTTTATATGCTATTGAATTTGATTTGCTAGTATCTTATTGATAACTTGTACATCCATGTTCATCAGGGATATTGGTCTATAATTCTCCTTTTTAGTGGGGTCTCTGTCTGGTGTGGGGATCAAGGTAAATAAAGGTGGCTTTGAAGAATAAGTCTGGAAGTTTTCCTTCCCTTTCTATTATTTGAAACAGCTTGAGAAGGATAGGTATTAACTCTGCTTTGAGTAGAATTTGAGTCTGGTAGAATTCCCCTGGGAAGCCATCTGGCCCAGGACTCTTATTTGTTAGGAGATTTTTGATAACTGATTCAATTTCTTCATTAGTTATGGGTCTTCTTAAATTTTCTATTTTGGTAGTGTGTGGGTGTCTAGGAATTTGTCCATTTCCTCCAGGTTGTCCAGTTTGTTGGCATATAATTTTCGATAGTATTCTCTGATAATTACTTGTATTTCTGAGACATTGGTTGTAATAAATCCACTTTCATTCATGATTTTATCATTTGGGTCCTCTCTTTTCTCTTTTTGAGAAGTCTCGCTAGGGGTTTATCAATTTTGTTTATTTTTTTTCAAAAAAACAGCTCTTAGTTTTATTGATCTCTTCTACTCTTTTTTTATTCTATATTGTTTATTTATGCTCTGATATTTATTATTTCTCTTCTTCTGCTGCCCTTGGGTTTTCTTTGTTTTCTGCTTCTAGTTCCTTTAGGTGTGCTGTTAGATTTTATATTTGGGATTTTTCTTATTTCTTGAGATAGGCCTGGATTGCAACGTATTTTCCTCTTAGCTGAATCCCAAAGGGTTTGGATTGTTATGTTATCATTTTCATTTGTTTCCATATAGTTTTTAAATTCTTCTTGAATTGCCTGGTTGACCCATTCATTTAGTAGGATCTACTTTAACCTCCATGCATTTGGAGGTTTTCCAAATATTTTTCCTGTGGTTGATTTCAAGTTTTAGAACATTGGGATCTGAAAATGTGCATGGTATGATCTCAAATATTTTATATTTATTGAGGGCTGTTTTGTGACCCAGTATGTGATCTATCTTGGAGAATTCCCATGTGTACTCAAGAAGAATGTGTATTCCGATGCTTTATGATGAAAAGTGCTGAATATACCCGTCAAGCACATCTGGTCCAACATATCATTCAGGGCCATTGTTTCTTTATTGATTTTCTGTCTGGATGATCTGTTCATTTCTGTAAGTAGATTATTAAAGTCCCCTGAAATTACCAAATTCTTACCAATAAGATTGCTTATGTTTGTGATTAATTGTTTTAAATATTTTGGAGCTTTCTAATTCAGTGCATAGACATTTATAATTGTTAGCTCTTCTTCATGGATAAACCCCATAATTATGATATAATGCCCTTCTTCACCTCTCATTATGGCCTTTAACTTAAAGTCTAGTTTGTTTGATATAAGTATGGCTACTCCAGATTTCTTTTGACTTCTAGTAGCATGATAGATATTTCTTTGACTCCTCACTTTCAATCTGAAGGTAACCTCTGGTGTAAAATGGGTCTCTTGTAGAAAGACAATAGATGGGTCTTGTTTTTTTTATCCATTCTGAAACCCTATGTCTTTTGGTTGGAGCATTTAGTCCATTTACATTCAGTGTTATTACTGAAAGATGTGGATTTAGAGTCATTGTGTTATCTGTAGGTTTCATGCTTGTAGTGATGTCTCTGGTTTTTGTGGTCTTTGCAATATTCCACTCACAGAGTACCCCTTGGGATCTCTTGTAGAGCTGGTTTAGTGGTGATGAATTCCTTCAGTTTTTGTTCATCTGGGAAAACCTTTATCTTTCCTTCTATTCTGAATGACAGACTTGCTGGATAAAGGATTCTTGGCGGCATATTTTTTCTATTCAGCACATTGAAAATTTTCTGCCACTCCTCTCTGGCCTGCCGAGTTTCAGTAGATAGGTCTGCTACTACCCTTATGTGTCTGCCCTTGTAGGTTAAGGCTCATTTATCCCGAGCTGCTTTCAGAATTCTCTCTTTATCTTTGTATTTTGCCAGTTTCACTATGATATGTCATTCAGAAGATCAATTCAAGTTACATCTGAAGGGAGTTCTCTGTGCCTTTTGGATTTCAATGTCCGTTTCCCTCCCCAGGTTGGAAAGTTCTCAGCTAGGATTTGTTCAAGTATACCTTCCACTCCTTTCTCTCTCTCCTTCTTGAACTTCTATGCTATGGATATTATTCCATTTCATTGAATCACTTAGTTCTCTAATTCTCCCCTCATGGGCCAGAAATTTTTCTTTATCTCTCTTTTTCTCAGCTTCATCTTTTTCCATAATTTTATCTTCTATTTCACCTATTTTTCCCTCTGCCTCTTCAATCCACGCTGTCACTCCCTCTAGTTTACTTTGCAGCTCATTTACAGCACTTTTTAATGCATCATGACTATTTTCTAGTTCCTTGATCTCTGAAACAATAGATTCTCTGCTGTCTTCTATGCTTTCTTCAACTCCAGCAATTAATCTTATGACTATTCTAAATTCTTGTTCAGTTATATTGTTTATATCCTTTTTGTTCAATTCTTTAGCTGTCATTTCTTCCTGGAATTTCTTTTGAGGAGAATTCTTCCATTTTGTCATTTTGTCTAGTTTTCTGTCCCTTGTGTTTTTTTTTTTCAACGTTTTTTTTTTATTTATTTTTGGGACAGAGAGAGACAGAGCATGAACGGGGGAGGGACAGAGAGAGAGGGAGACACAGAATCTGAAACAGGCTCCAGGCTCTGAGCTGTCAGCCCAGAGCCCGACGCGGGGCTCGAACTCACGGACCACGAGATCGTGACCTGGCTGAAGTCAGACGCTTAACCGACTGTGCCACCCAGGCGCCCCAAGTCCCTTGTGTGTTTTAAAAGCTTGTTATGTGTCCTGGATCTGCAAGCACTACTATATTAAAGAGGGGTCATACATTGACCAGGGCCTGGCCCTTCAGGAGGTGTTTTTTGAATTGTGTTACTTGCTGTCTGTTGTTATGACTCTTGTTGCTTTATATCCCTATTTGTAATGATGCTTTGGACTCCACCAGGTGTGCTTTGATTTGTTCACTGAAGTAACCGTGGAAAAGAAAGCAAACAAATAAACAACAACAAAAAAAGAAAAAGAAAAAAGAAAAGAAAACCACAAAAGTATCAGCTACAGAAAAACAACAGAGTGGTGGTGTTGTGGATGGAAGAGGCCTTGTCCCATACAAAAAGAGATATAACAGGAGTGAGGAAAGAGAAAAGAACAAAAAAATTGACCAGACAGAGAAACTCTTCAGCTTAATCCAGAGACAGAGAAGGGAAAAAAAACAAGTAGATATAGAACAGGTATAAAGAGAATAAATATGTCTGCTTAAGCAAACTAACAACCAGAATAACCAGACATCTATATATATATATATATATATATATATATAAAATTGTCCAAGAATTAAATCAGAAAAAGCAAAACCGCTGGAGGAGGGGCTGTCTGGTTCATCAGCATCAGTTCTGCTCCAGTAGATATGCAGTTACCAGGTGCAGAGGGGTGTATTTTGGTGTAGACGGGCCCTGCCTCCACTGTGGGGCCACTGTCCATTCACTGAGCCCCCACCTTGTTGCTGATGGGAAGGAAAATGGTGACACCCCAGTCTCTCCTCCACACACCAGGTGTCCCAAACCACTCTGTTCAGGCCATCCTCGCAGTGCCACAGGCATGAACAAGACAGTTTGTCCCGTCCTGCCAACTCTGGCCCCTCCCTGGCATTCGGCTGGGATTTAAACCTTGATGTCTTAAAGGATTGTGCTCTGTGCACCCCAGTTCCAGGGAAGAGCCACTCTGCATTGCCTCACAGTGCCACGTGCACGGTTTGTCCTACTCTGTTGACTCTCATGACTCCCTGGCACTCAACTGGGATTTAAACCCCAGTGTCTTAAAGGGCCCTTCTCCATGCACTCCAGTCCTGGAGAAGTGCCACTCTATGCCCCAACATATGGCCTCTGGCTGGCAGGCGCAGGCAGTCTTTGTCCTTTGAATGGCTATATACCTTCTTCCCACAGCACTCCAGGGAGGGTATTGCTTTCTACCACTGTGGACTATGTCTCTGAACTAGTTACCAAGGCTGGAGCTGGTGTCCCTCCTCCCCAGGTGCACGAACTGGACAGCTGGCCTCAGTCCGGAGGAAGCGCCAAGTTAGAGATTTGATCTTTGTCTGTCCTGGTCCAGTGGCTTTTCTCTTGTCCAGATACAGTCATACACACTTCCTCAGCCTCTCTTTCTCATCCCTTTGTCTCTCCACAGAAGGGGATCCCTTCCATCCATGCCTACGTAGCCTGTTTTATCTCTCCCAATTCACAATCATGCACCTATGGCCTACCAGGTTGCCCCGTGGATTCGAGGAGACATCTTTGTTACTATGCAGCCCGGACTCTTGGAATTCACAGTCCTTTGGCCTCAACACTTCTGTGTTTGAGGGATGAGGGAACTTCAGGTCCTTCTACTTCTCCATCATGTTTGCATACCAACCCATCCTCTATTTCAACCAAATTGAACTACTTCTCCATTTAGACTTCCCTGCCAGTGGAAGAGATAAGGTAGTTATTCATTCATCAAACCCATTTTCTTTTTGTTGTTCTTACTGAACTACATTTCCCAGTATCCTTTACAGTTGTGTGGCCACATGACTAGGTTATAGTTAATGGAATATAAGTACAACTAACGTACAACTTCCAGACCTGACCCCAAAAAATCTCCTAACCATTTCTTTCCATTATTTTTATACTCTTATTAGCTGAATATAGGTAAGTAAGTACAGCAACCTTGGAGATGCAAGAGTAGGTGAGATCAAAAGATTAAAAGAACCTGGTCATTAAATCATCACTTATCAGTCACCCACAGAATAGGAATGTCCATTTTGGAAGCAAGGATTAAATTTCTATATACTGTGAAGCCACTGAGATTTTGTGATTTATCTGTTACACCAGCAAACTTTTCTTTAACTAATATACTGACATAAATTTGTTTCCTATAGTCCCTCTATATCATATGCCCTTGTCTGTAATATAAATGCATTTGACTGCATTCATCATTTGAGATACAACTTTATCAATTATTGCCTCCTTGATCCTTCCAATTGGATTGTTCCTCCCTTGAAATACCCTAACGCATTATTGACACACCTATTAAACATGTGCAGTGTTCTGCTTGCACTACTGATGTTTAAGTTATTTTTCTAAATTTAAGCACACCAAAATGTACACCCCCCATGACATGAATTTTGTCTTATTCATCTCTGTTCCCCCAGAGCACTCCACATAGATCCTTACACTGAGCAGACATATAAGATGTTCTATCAAATAAGAATCTGTGTTTGTTACATTCATCATGTTTTCAATTTCAAGTATATCTAACTTTATCTTTCTAGGCAAGAACATTGATTCATTTTTGTTTTATTTTAATGTCAGTTTTCCTTATTTTTCTTGCTTTTTCTTCTCCTTAGTTACTTTCCCTTGCCATCCCCTAAGTTGTTTCCAGTGCCATTTGATCTCTCTTGAGGGTCCATGACCAGAAAAACCCCACATCCAATATTCCCAATGTGGGTCTTCCATTATTTACTGAACAGCACTAATCACTGGGTTTTTTATGGATCTTTATAGGAGATAACACAGTGATTGCATATTTCTTCCCAAACCCAAAAAAGTCTGTCATTTTGGAAAAAGTTAAATTATCTATTTTTGGTTGATGGAGTATAAATTAAGAATTTTATAGAATAGAACCACTTCTGAGAGTTGGCTTCATCTACTTCATTTGGGCCACAGAGCCCTAATAAGAGTGATTTGAGGCTGGAAAAGCTAAAGGTAATAGGTTCGGGATTTCCTGAATTACACTGAAGACTGTAACATTTAGAAACAGAACTCAGAGCATTAAATTCTTTAGAAGGAAGAAGATTTAAATTCCTTTAGAGCATTTCATTTTCCTTTTTGACATTTTAATCCCTTAAATGGGAATGAATTTATGGCAGTCTGTGCCCAGTGGACACTGGATTTTAGTTTTCAATAATCTATACACCTAAGCCTTGCAAAGCTTTTCTGATTTTAGGTCATGAGAAGAGAGAATAATAAACTCTTTATATCTAAACAACACAAAAATCCTATTAAAACCAAGAGAGTTTCTTTTTCATTTATGTGCCCTCCTGTTTTCCCAGTCCCCAGCCTGGCTCTACCAGGTTCTGGGACAGAGATGCTATGGGAAGGGAAACACAGAGGGGAACACATGACTGTCAGCAGGCCATAGAAAGCAATGAAGTAGTGCAGTCAGACTCAGTAAGAGGTAGGTGGTGAGAAAGGTTGCATGCTGGTAGAGTTCAATAAGTCTCAAGGCAGACAATATGCAGTGGAACTACTTGATAAATGGAAAAGGGATGAAGAATAATGATTAAGAAATAGTACCATGGTTATGGTAGAAAAATCCCAAAGCCTTCAGCTGAACCATATACAGCTGAGAAAGGAAAAGAGAAGTGGAATATTGCTGGAAGAATACATGATCTATCAAAGCGAGAGCAACCTCTGAAGGTTTTTTTTCAGGGAAAACCAAGTTCAGAAATCTTAACCTCTTTTTTCTCTTTCTTGGTTCATTTCCCTATCACTCTTGCTTTCTAATAGCAATTAGCTCAAAGCACTGCTTTGAAGAATACACTATAGTGAAAGTGTTGTCATCTGGACTGATTTTAATTCCACCTCTGCTACTTAATCATCAGCTCCATGACCTTGGGCCAAACTCTCACAACTCTGGACCTCAGTGTCCCAAAAGTTAGTTAGGTTGGTTGATCCCTAAAGTCCTTCCTGGTTCTCAAGTTCTTGTATTCTCTGATTCTGGACTTCAAAGTCTTTTTCTACCCTCACTTACATTTTTACATGTCTGTTTATCACAGGTGCAGCCCAGATGGATTTCTCAGATCTGCCAGTCCTCAGAACTCACCACAAAATAGAGAAAGCTTGCTTATGAGTTGGGAATCCATATAGACCTATTGCTGTAGTGACCTAACTTGGGAAGAGTTGATATGAATTTTTTAAATGGTCTCTGCCTCTTGGTGAGCTGAACCCTCAAAGCACCTCAGTGTTGCCTAGGAACTAGAAATATAAGAGAGTTAATACTTTTAGGTGAGACTCAGAGCCAATGGATTATTTATTATTTTCAGTAGACATAGATTCAGCAAGATTTGGTGTTTTGCTTATAATAAAATAACATTTGTGGTCCAGGTGGCACAGGAGAAGGAGGTTAGTTTCACTGGATGGAATTTTCCTGGTTTACTAACCACGTCCACATGAGACCTCTCATTAATCCACAATGATCGAGTTGAAACCTTGTAGGCTCAAAAATGTGAGTTGGCAACAAACCTAGAATATATCTAAGTCTCTACATGGATATTAACCAGATTCTCAGAGATGACTACATAAATTTGGATGTCAATTTTATTAATTTGCAGTAATTTATATCTTCTGGCCATTCAGGTAGCATGACTGTGAGTTATTTTCAAGATAAGCATTAGTTAATAATAGGACAGCATATATTACAATGGCAGAAATCAGTCAGAGATACAATATACAACTAACTTATGGGAAATGCAGACTTGGAGAGTGAACATACATTCATTACTCAGGGCATTCTCTCTCTCTCTCTCTCTCTCTTTTTTCATTATTTATATTTGAGAGACAGAGCACAAGTGGGAGAGGGGCAGAGAAAGGGAGAAAGAATTTGAAGCAGGTTCCAGGCTCTGAGCTATCAGCACAGAGCCCAACGCAGGGCTCAAACTCACAAATGGTGAGATCATGACCTGAGTTGAAGTCGGAGGCTTAACTGACTGAGCCACCCAGACATCCTGGGCATTCTCATTTTAATACAAGACCTCATTTAAACTTTATAACAGTGCCATGAAGTTGATGCTCTCAATTTCCATTTTAGAGATGAGAACACTGGCAGAATTCTATACCATTGGGTATTTGGTAGTATCTCAGAATATCGTCTAATCAAACTTGATGTACATTCACTGAGACATGCCCCTCTCTTGCTGGGTATTGTTGGCTTTGAGCACTTCTACACTTTGTGGTTAAATGATCCCCTTTGCTTTGATTCATTCTTGGTTCAAATGTGCTAACATTATCAGGGAGCCTGGGTGGCTCACTTGGTTAAGCGTCTGACTCTTGGTTTCAACTCAGGTCATGGTCTCATGGTTTATGAGTTTGAGTCCCACATTGGGCTCTGCACTGGCAGCATGGAGCTTGATTGGGGTCTTTTCTCTCCCTCTCTCTCTCTCTGCCTCTCCCCTGCTCTCTCACTCTCTCTCCCAAAATAAATAAATAAACAAAAAATGTGTTGACACTCGATAAGAATATTCTATCATGGAAATCACTCGACATATTCAAGATGATTTCCTATATCTTTGTCCTTATTCATCAAGTGTTGATTTTCACCATCTAACACTCAAGGCACATTCATATTTTCAATTTCTTGTAGGACAACTCAATATGTCTTCCACGGACTGGATGTTTTAATCTCACCTAAATCAGTTGCTTATCTAAGGCAGATTAATAATGGCAGAACTCCAAGCAAATTTCCACACTTGCAGTTCTCTCAGTGGATAATAATAACCTATCACAACAATATCCAGTATAATGACCACTTAATGTTTTCTTTTGGTAATAAGACCTTGTTACTGAGCTGAGGCTTTGCATGCAATACAAGAAGACTGGCTGTTAAGAATTAAAGCCATCAATAAGTTTGACCTTATGGTGTTGGAAACCTTGGGATGACTTACTTTAATTGGGAATGAGACACTGCTGACATAAATCCAAACAAACTTACTTAAAGGCAAATCATTAAAATATTGAAATAACCCCAGTGCTTATATCCACAAACAAAAGAATCTAGGGACAAATAATTCTTCACTAAAGGGTAATAAACATTTAAAAAAAGTTGTATACACACACACACACATACACACACACACATAGATGGCAGAAACAATTTGTCCAAAAGATAGAATTGGCAAGTGAGCTTATAAAAGAAAACAATGATGAAGAAGTCAACTGTAAAATAGGAACTAAGATTGAAATAAAGATAAAAATTAAATAGGTCATTTTCTTTTTCTCAAATGTCTTTATTAATCTTTATTGTTTGATATATAAAATCTATACTGCAGCTGACTTTCAGATAACATTACTGAGAGTAATAAAATGGCATATACCATTCTGGGCAAGTGTCTTAATCCACTGGACTCATCCATAAAAGTGAATAGTATAGTATCAATAGTATGGTAGCAGTAGGAAAAGAATATTTAATCAGGTGACCAGAAAACGGGAATCTGATACCAATTTATCACTAGGTTACTGTATTAAAATGGTGAGTCATTATCTGTATTTCCATATATGTACTCACTACTTGTATATATGTGTATATATATGTATATTATATATATTATTGTTCTTACCTTAACTACATCAGACTCTAAAGTAAGAGTGACTTTTTCTTCAGATCACTATTAGGAATATATCATCACTATTAATAAACAAATTATATATCATTTATTATCATATATTATTATGTATAAAATATGTCTAAAACTGCCTTGGGGTAGTGACTCAGGTTAGGTTTGGAAGAAAGATGTTAAAAAGACAAAGCAGCTATCTAAGTTAACTGCTCAGTGTATTCTCTTCACGGATGCCCCAATCCTGTGAGAATATAGTGTGTTTAGCTTAGAGCCAGAGTCAAGGGAGCAAGATGATTTTGTCTTTTTGAGATTTCAGGCCAGACACACCCATTTCCAGTCTAAGTAGGTAAAGGTTAAGTGGATGCCTGTGCTAGTTGAACAGAATGTTCTGTTTTGGACAAGACTAGAGATACAGAGGCTTATTCTTCCTTTCCATTTTGCTCTTTTCTAGTTTCCATGAAGACTGCCACCTTTTAGTTACCATTAGCTTTGCTGCTTCAGCCAGGCAAAGAACAACATTATTACTAGGTTCTGTTTCTGAAATTATACATAGCCCTAGGGACACATGTTGGCCAGAGTAATCCGCATAGTCTCTGCAGCAGAATAACTATAAACCATCTGAAAATGAGGCACTTCCACATGTGAAACATACACCCTACATGTGTGTTCCTCCCTCTCTTGGGGACTCACCTTTTTCTGATCTTTCCCCTAAATTCTGACAAATACCTCAAAGAAGTTTCCTGTGTATCTATCAAAGAGCTAAATAAATATTGACTGGAATAATCTGTTTAGCTCTGTTCTCAACATGTAACGATTTGAGGAAGTACACTTTGCAAAATTCTTCTAGTAATATGTAGGGACTATAGCTCCTGAGCATCTTGGAGAATTTTAGTGGAAATTGGAAGCATCAAGTTCTCCACTGATACCACCTAGGAAACACTATGGGGAAACACTGAACTTGCACTTGAAAGTTCCTAGTTTAGGGGCGCCTGGGTGGCTCAGTCGGTTGAGCGTCCGACTTCAGCCAGGTCAAGATCTCTCCGTCCGTGAGTTCGAGCCCCGCATTGGGCTCTGGGCTGATGGCTCAGAGCCTGGAGCCTGTTTCCGATTCTGTGTCTCCCTCTCTCTCTGCCCCTCCCCCGTTCATGCTCTGTCTCTCTCTGTCCCAAAAATAAATAAACGTTGAAAAAAAAATAAAAATAATAAAAATAAAAAAAAAGAAAGTTCCTAGTTTATAGAAGATGCTGACTGTTTGTGTGTAGGCTGTGGGCCTGCCACAAGCAGCAGAAGCATCCCCCAGGATCTATTGTGAACTGTTCTGTTAACTTCCATTCACTGCTGTGCTGAAACCTCAAAGATTCTCAGGACTAGGACTGCCTAGAACCAAATGGTTTTAAAGCACCCTCAGGATCTTTGGTTGGGCAATGAACTTTATCTTTGATTCCAAAGAGTGGTTCTTCATCAGCACTGCTGAGCTAATTCTCCTTTGCTGCCTGAGGAAGTGGAGATGAACCTGTGGAGTCAAGATTCCATGTGTGAGGTGTGTGAGGACTTCCCCAATAAGGGCAGATGTGTTGTTACCTTAGTCACCACAACAATGGGAGAAAAAAGTTAAAAAATCTTCACTTCCCTTCTAGAAATGTCTTTTGTAGCAACCTATTTTGAAGTTGTCCATGAATCTGTTGACTTCTTCCACCAGAAAGGGGATTCCTTCTCCTTTCCAGATTCATCCCCTACCATTTTCTCCTAATTTTTCTCACAAACAGCCACACTGTTCCTATCTCCTGTAGATCTCATGCTTGTTATTCTGTATAGCATTTATCATGGCTCTCTCTCTCTCTCTGTCTATACACACACACACACACACACACACACACACATGCTTAGAGTGTAAGTTTCATAAGAGCAGGGGTTTTATCCGTGTTATTTCCCGCTCTATTTTAAGCATTCAGAACAGTACGTGGTATATAGTCAGCATTCAAGAAATATTTGTTGAAAGAAACAATGAATGAATCTCAGTCTGAGTTTCCAATGTGGTGCATTGATCAACATCAGCAGTTCCTTAATCTAGGTATCCACTAGAGTCACTTGGAAGACCTTAGATTCCCGGCTCTACCTCGGATATACTATTGGAAGATACCAGATTCCAGGGCTCTACCCCAGATATGCTGTATCAAAATATCAGAAGGAAGAATGTTCGGGAATCTATACTTTTGTTAAGCCTGCTAATGTGTCTTATGTGCAGTCAGGCCTGGGAACCAGTGCTCTAGGCCACAGTTTCAGGAATACTGGAAGAAACATAAGGTTAGCATGTGGATAACATGACATGAGGTCAGCTTGGATTTGATGCCCAAATTTTCCATTTACTTGCTATTTAGATTACTAAATCTTTCTGAGTCTCAGCTTCCTCACACTTAAAATAAGCAAATACCAGTATCATAAAATATCAGAAATTCCAAGTTCTTGAGCCATGTAAGAGTCAGAAAAACAGCTTAGCTTTCTCATAGGGATATCTCATGGAAGCTGTAGGTATAGAATTGACTACAGAACATTAGCACTAGCATTGCTGTATAGTTCCAGAGCATCAGCCAAGGGGTGGGGCACAGATTATCCTTGAACTCCTTTGTTTAACAATATGAGAACCATTATATACTTGTCCAAATGTCTTCCCATTGATAATACGGAGGGCAGAAATCTTACCAGTGGATGGAGTTAGGTCTGAATCAGTGATTTAACAGTTGAACCATATGGATGGCTCTTCCTCATGGACTACTCAAACTATGGAATAAGATTCTCTGACATACTTGCCCATGGCTGTGTTATTTTAGCTGGAACATGATGCAGGAAATGAACATTGCTTCAGGCTTAATTCACAATCCCAACATATCTTTCTCCTTAGTTGTAAAGCCTCAGGAAGCATTTCATTTTTTATTACTACTTGATAGAAAGTCTCTATGAAACTTTTTCAGCAGATTATTGGTGGTGTGAGCACCCCTGTTTAGCCAGTAATGGTAACAGCATTAAGTGTAACTAATGCATTTGGTATTAGTGAATATAACACCAATGTAATTACATAGCAATCCTCATATTCTTTTCTATTAAAATTCCATTGAATTTCCATCTATCAAGCCTTAGTAGTCTCACAGGTACCTATATTATAGATAATATTTATTTATATAAATATACTGAGTTAAAAAGAGTCTGACTTGCTTCCTCCTATCGTTTTTACTCATTATTAATCTTGTGTGCTACATATTGCAATTCGCATTTGTGCAGTGAGCTCTTTCTGGTTCATTGGTTTTCCTAAGGAGTTGGGGGGGGGAGAGGAAATGCCATTTGAGAAAGGGTGAGTATGTCCTGTTACAAAGTAGACTCCAGTAGTGCATCAGTTACACCATGGTCATTTGTTAGCAACTGTATTAACCGTGTCCTATATGGTTTGCCTTTTCTCCCACTGCAATATAGCTCAACTGCACAAGGGGCACCTAGAAATATACTCTGATTTTTTTTAAGTGTGTCTAGATGAGAAATTACTAGAGATCAGAAAAATACATTTCTAGTGACCCAATTTGAAGCCAGCAATTAATTAACTATGCATAGAAATGTCACTTAAAGAAAAGCCTTTGTCAATATGCTGAAATTTCTTTTATAGATTTGTGATTAAGTGCTAATTATAGACTAATTACCCTCTTTGTTATCATGGAGGATCTTGAGCGTTGACGCAGAATCTATAAACGATGCCAAAGAGACAAGTGTGGATATAATGTGCTCCCGTGTTGTCTAATGTGCTTCCTTTACCACATGAGAAAGATAAAAGGAGGAAGACTGTTCCTGTGTTATTCCAAGAGCAAAGCTGGCAGTCTAAGAATCCTGGTGTGAAAATGCAGGGATGGAATTTTCAGCAACCAGGGAAATGACTCTGATGAACTTCTGATTTTACTTCAAAGAGAAGTTTAAGGTGATTGATAAGAGGGAGAAAATGGGCTTTGTTTCTAGATAACAGCTTTGAGATGAATCACAGAAGCAGCTGGCTTGAAGCAGTGTGTGTGTGTGTGTGTGTGTGAGAGAGAGAGAGAGAGAGAGAGATACCAAGACAGAGAGAGAGAGAGAGAGACAGAGACATATAGAAAATGCCTGTGTGTGTTTGAGAATCTTCCAGTGAAAGAGAGAATATTTTGTTTCCTCAGAAAATGAAATGGAAAAGAAGACAATAGAACAGAAGACAGTGTTATTGCTACTGAGGGAAGGATTCAATCATATTTGGTGGCTGCTTTCTAGTTACTTGCATGCTACCTTGATAGATCTAATATCACTACTCTACAGATATACTTCCTTTTCTATAGTAAATAATACCATCAGTCCCTTCTGCTCAAGTTTTATTATCACTATAAACCTGAAAGTCACTTCTTTTGTCATTTATGTCAATGAGAGAGACAAAGTACCCAACCAAATTGTGTTTGACCCAAGAAAGAAAAAGACCTTCAACTCTCCTGGATCTCAGAGCAATGTGTTGAAAACTTCTGGTAAAGGATATATACCTATTCACTGATGTAGTGGGGTGGCAAGTCAGGTGCCATCCACCAGAATTTAAGTTTTCACAATGGTAGGACTTTTCACAAAGTCTATTTTATATGCTGCTGTATGTCCAATACCTAGTTCAGTGACTTGTACATATTAGATGCTCAATAAATATTTTTTTGAATAAATTCACGGCCATGTTTTTGTGATCTGATGTTTCTGCTGAGTTCAATCATGCAAGGCAATTTTTGTTTTGTCTACAATAAAATTTTTTATTTTCTCTCTCTCTGTTTCTCTGTTTCTCTCTGTGTGTCTTTCTATCTTCTCTCTCTCTCTCCCTCTTCCTCTCCCTCTCTTTCTCTCTCTCTCTCCTTACATTTCCTTACATTTCCTTGTATGTTTAGAAACCAAAAGCATCTTCATAATGGGAGCAGGAAGATGACCAGTACTTGGGTTACCCAAGATTTTATAACCTAAAGTTAGATAATCTTATATTTCACTGACTTTTCCATCCTTCTTTTATTTTTCTAGGGATTAAGAACACATCATCTGGATATTTTATAAATATTCAAGGGAAATTTAGCTGCAAGCTCAGACATGGTCTGAAGTTCCCTTAATTCCCGGGCTTATCTCAGATCTTCCTTGTCTCTATTATTTGTTTACTCATTTTATTTCTACAAAAATTAGAGAGCATAAATTTTGCCATTTTAAGATAAAAGGCAGGAGCATTTGGAGGTATAAACTGATATTTTTATGAGACTATTAATGATCATAAGCAATAATTATTCAAGGATACTGTTTAAGAGATGGAATGTACAGTCTGTTGTGGGCCTAAATGAATGAGCCTTACTTGCCTCTCTAATGAAGGTAAATGATATAATTCTTACTGAAGTTTAAAAAAAATGTGCTGGGATGTGGCGCCTGGGTGGTTCAGTTGGTTGAACGTCCGACTTCGGCTCAGGTCATGATCTCACGGTTCGTGGATTCGAGCCCCGTGACAGGCTCTGTGCTGACAGCTCAGAGCCTGGAGCCTGCTTTGGATTCTGTGTCTCCCTCTCTGACCCTCCCTTGTTCATGCTCTGTCTCTGTCTCAAAAATAAATAAACATTTAAAAAAATGTTTTAAAAACAGTGCTGGGTAAGTCAAGGATTTTTCCAGGAGAACCATATATAAAGTTGGTGAGGTCGTCACATTTCAGATTACACCTCCAGTCTGAACTTCTCTGCATTTCTGAGTTGACCAGGTTGGCTCACATAGACAAACTCACAAGAGACATTTTACTAGAACACTAACTTTCTCAAGGCTGACATTTGGAGGCTCTACCCTGCACATCTGTCTGTAGGCAACTCCCACAGGAAGCCTAATTACAACCACAGAGTTGTTTAAGCATGGAGTCAGCTGAAGGGAAGCTAGTTATCTAATTCAAATGGACAATTTTGTGCTCTCTTCTTTCCTCAAACCTTCCACTAATGTATTTTACTTTCATACTCAGTTGATGACTTTTCATAAATTCATTGAAAAATAAAAGCCATTAAGTGATTACAGCAACATCTTTCTATCATTGACACTTGCACTTCTCCCCTGCCTCATCACTGTCCTTGCTAGTGAAGGTCAAGCTCATGTCCTTCCCTGTCTTCTCAGAAACATTGCTTTTCTAGGTACCCACTTTCTGTCATGCATCAACAATCTCTCTCCACCCATTTGCTTATTCTCCTCACCACATAAACAGTTTAAATATCTGACACCTTCCTTTAAGTAACCGATCTACAGCAACCTTCTCCCTTCACCTCACCCCCCATACACCCTATGAGCTATCTCAGTCTTTGTTTCCTTTCTTTAGTAACATTTAGCACAATTTGCAATTCTTTTGACACACATGTTAAATGTATTTACTTGTGTTGTCCTATCTCTATCACCAAAATTTTAATTGAATGGGGGAAGGAACTGTATCTGACCTGTTCACTTACTATTGCATTCCTGTAAGAGTGTTTGGCTCATGCAAAGTTCTCAAAAATAAATTTATTGAATTAATAAATGAATGACTATCTCTAAATGTAGCTCCAAGATGTTCCCACATATTTACTACAATAACAATATTGTATTTATTTATTTATTTATTTATTTTGCAATAACAATATTTTAAGGGATGCATTTTTAAATGGAAAAAACTATACAGAGGATTTGGAGTCCAAACCTAGGCCTCCATTAGATGAGGCTTCCAGATTCTCCAAAATTCTCTGTGTTTGCACCTGGGAGATACAGGAAAGACACATGAAGAAGGATGTTTGGAAAATGGTGGAAAAAATACAACCTTCTCAAGGAAGGCATACAGTTTCCAGTTT
Organism: Felis catus; assembly: GCF_018350175.1. Lineage (NCBI taxonomy): Eukaryota > Metazoa > Chordata > Mammalia > Carnivora > Felidae > Felis > Felis catus. Next base: position 33,336,971 of record NC_058380.1, on the reverse strand, counting down.
AGGAGACAGTTACAGAGGATCTACCTTTCCTCAAAAAAGCTCTTATTTTACCCAATGTTTCATTTGCTTTTCTCCTCCCCCTTTTCTCTCTCCTTCATGTAGCTCCCAAGTTAGTGGCCACAGAAAAAGCAAACAGTGGAAACAGACCCGCTAAATCATCTAGGGGAGAAATAGCATACAGGTCGAAGATAAGAATTCAAAAGAAAATCAACACGAGGATTGCAAAAGGCAGCAAGGTATAGAGAGAGGAAGGAGCATGTGCATGTCCCCTATGGCTGCTATAACAAATTATCACAAACTTAAAAGCAATGCAAATTTTTACATTACATTTTTTCACAATGGGGCTCACTGAGCTAAATTCAAGGTGTTGACAGGGCTGCGTTCTTTCTGAAGACTCTAGAGAAGAATTAGGTCTTTGCCTTTTCCATCTATTAGAGGTTTCCTGAATTTCTTCTGGCTGTATCACTTTGAGCTCCCCTTCATCACCACATTTCCTTCTCTGACACTGACCTTTGTATTTCCCTCTTGAAAGGATCCATGTCCTTACCTTGGGTCTACCCAGATAATTGGGGATAATCTGTCTATTTGAAGAGCCTTAACTTAATTACATCTGAAAAATCCCTTTTGACATTGACAAGTTCTGGGGATTAGAATATGGACATCTTTGGGGACCACAATCCATTGTTCCACAGCTAGGTTCCAATTTTACTTTGGTTCACCTACTACCCTGTGATAGGCATTATGCCAGGCACTTTACATATTCTTTCATTTAATCTTCATGAAATCCCCAAAAGAGAGGTACTATCATTTGTATTTTATATATGAAGAAACTATGGTTTGGAAATGTGAAGCTTCTGGTCTTATAATCCTATGTTGGCAGAGCAAAAATGTAAACCCATGTCTGCTGAACACCGAAGAGTTATGTACCTGGCTGCTGTGTTGATCAAGCTCCTGCACTGAAAGGTTTGAACAAACAGAAAATGCTCAATAAATGGTAGCCATTACTGTTTGTACAGTAAGTCTTAACCTCAGAGTTATGTGACTCCCTTGAGTTTTTTATTCCTCATAGGACTGTGCATTCATTCCTTCATTTGGCAAATATTTATGAAGGTCTAATACTCTGGTAGACCTTGTACTAAGAGTTGAACACTAAACTAAATATTCTCAGGTAGTTTAAAAGAAACAGGGAATTTTCTCAGGATTCAAACACATAGAAGATACAATTAAATGCTAGTTCTCATCTCTCTTTTCTTCTTTAGATTATAAACTCCTTGATTCTTGATATGATTTGTCTGTGTTTCTTTCACTGCAGTTTAGCACTAATTCCATATAGCATTTGGATTAGTTGGATTAGTTTCTATTTGGATTATATCTGACCTATGGCAAGGCAATGATTTTGAATTCCATTCTTCTAATGGGATGTTAGTGGTTTAATTACAATCTGTCGAAGCCCAAGAATCATAGTCTTCAAGAAACAACTGGATTCCCAAACTGAGGTGATCTTTCCATGGTGACATACGTAACCCTATTTTCCAATATGTAGAAACAGTGTCTATGTGTGAATATGTGGGAGTGGGTGAGGAGGTGGAGGATGGATAAGTAAATGAATCCTACAGTCTGTTAAAGGAATGCCAAAGTGGGGCAAAGGACTGTTTAAAGCTTGGTGGAGGAGTAGCTCTGAGAATCATTTACAGATGGAAACATATATGCAAAGGAGGAAAGGAAGATTCCACATGAATAAACTCACGTGTGGCTGTAATTGTTTCCTGTACTTTATGACATAAAGTTTTTCATCAGTTTCCTGTCATTTATTCCTTAACCCGTTTTTATTCCTTACTCCTCTGTATCACCATTTCTTCCTTTCTTTCTTCTTTCTTTCTTTCTTTCTTTCTTTCTTTTTCTTTCTTTCTTTCTTTCTTTCTTTCTTTCTTTCTTTCTTTCTTTTCTTTGGAAAAAGACAGAGAATGTGTGCCAGCCAGGGAGATGAGCAGAGAGAGAGAGAGAGAGAGAGAGAGAGAGAGAGAAAATGTTAAGTGAGATCCACGCTCAGCATAGAGCCTGACTCAGGGTTCAATCCCAGAACCCTGGGTCATGACCTGCGCTAAACTCAGGAGTTGGATGCTCAACCGACTGAGCCACTCAGGTGTCCCTGTATCACCATTTCTTATCTTTCCCTTTATTCCTTATCTTGCTGTATCATATTATCCATTTTAAGCAATTTTCACTATAGCAAATAAGATATAATAAAGATATATTGGGTATCTTCCTTTTCTCCAAAAGAAATGTCTGTGAAACAAAAGTTGCTTAACCAGAATCTCTGAAATAAATCTTTGCACTGGGTGCTGGTGAAGTAACAGTCCCTTGCCAGAGCCAAATTAGGCTACTAAAGTAACAACATCAGCCTCTGTCGGAACACCATGGTGCCACTGATGGATCACTTGATAACTTGGCACCACTTGTCAAAAAATAATTGAGGTCCTGTGAATTTTATCTAAAAATTTCATAATGTAAAGAACTGCTGTGGAAAGGGGTAACAAGACAAGCAAAGTACAGTCTTCTTTGAACCATATCATTGCTAAATGCAAGAGTAGATTGGAGAAGGAGGTTATATTGAAAAGTAGAAACTGAAATTTCTTAGTATTGATGAATATCCTCTCTAAGGATTGAATACATTGGCAGTGTTTTAGGTTTTAACATTACAATCATTAATGTTAAATGACTAAATCTAAAAAAAATGTTACACAACTTGGTCACAAATAAATGCCTTAATGAAACTGAAGAGAAACTGGAATGTCTTTAAATGAAATTCCTAACAACCTGTCATTGTTACAGCAAGTACTCGGTGCCCAGGAAAAGATAAGCAACAAGCACTCAGGGAATCAGAAAAGACTATTTATTTTGCACCGGTGTTGGCCTGGAAGAGTCACGTCCAAAAGCTGAGCATCCAGATCAGATTTTACTGATCTTTTATACATATGTGCTTCCAGATTGGGTGGGACTAGTATAGTCAAGCTTCTGGTTCCTGGCTGCTGGCTGATGGAAGAGGCAAGCAAGATTGCAGAAGCCAAAAGCATGTAAAGGGAGTATCCAGCCTCAGACATTTGGCTCACCCTTTTTATTTGCATTTACCAGCTTTCCTTCTCATCATCACTGTTTTCTACTTTGTTTTACAACTGAATTCCACATAATTCTGGGTTTAGGGAAGTAACACAAGACACAGTTCACTGGACTAGGTAGACATTAGAAGACCTGAGTTTTGCTTTTTATCTGCCAATAACTAGTTGTGTGATGTTAGAAAGGATATGTAATTACTGTGGCTTATTTTCTTTTTCTGCTAAATGAACGGGTTAAACTAGATAAATTTAAGAGTCCTTCAGACTGTAAAACATTAAAAATGTGTGGCCAAATATGTGGCTCTAGAAAAGGTTTTTTTCTCATTTATTTTTTAGAATCCTCCTTCTGTTGGATGTTAACAGGAGTTACATGGGGGAAAAAAGTTGTGTGGTTCAAACAAATGTGGGAAATCTATAGGTAAACAAAGTTAATAACATTGTTTTTGGAGGAGAGGCCAAGATGGTGGAACAGCATGCAAGATTTTTTTGTGTTTCTCATCCCTGAAATATAGCCAGATCAACACTAAACCATCCTGCACACCTAGAAAACTGATTTATACAACTGATTAATACAACAATCTGCACAACCTGAACCAGAGAACTCAGCAGGTATGTGGTGTGGGGAGGTAAACTGTGGGAGAAAGCCATAGAGGACAGGGAGCTATTTTTGCATGCAGAGAGAAGATGTAGACAGGGGGAAGAATACAGAAAGCATCACCCCCCACCCAAAAGCAGCTGGAGAGAAACTAAAGAATATGCAAGGGACTGAACAAAAAAGGGAGAAAGGAGAAAGGAGAGGGTTTAAATTCCATTAAGGCTACATAAACAGGGGGAGTGCAGCATCTGAAACTCTACAGCTCGATACGTGGCAGTGCTCTGGTGGGAAGGGTGAATCCTCAGGAGCGGAGAGCAAGGTCCACAGGGTCATTGGGCCACACATGGAGAGGCAGTTCCCTTGTTGGGAGGACATTTGGTAGAAGCTGTTTGACCTCCCCACAGGCAAAGGTCCCAGTGGACCCCAGAGAACAACCACATTCTCAGGTGCTGGAACAAGGATATTAAGGAGGAAGCCTGGTGCCAGATGTGTGTTGTGATTTTCCATAATCCCTGAAATGCTGCTACATGATCAGGGGAACTTTTCCTGGGGCGGGCTGGCACCCAGCCACAGTCTCTGGGCACCAGCAGCAGAGCGCTCTCCTGAACATTCCTGGGGGCAGGCTGGCACCTGGCCTTTTCTCAGTGAGACCCTCCCCAAGAAAGTCTGAGCAAGTCAAAGTCACAGCCCCTCAGAAGTGAGGTGTTGGGAAAAACAGCTGCATCTGAGATAAAACTCACAAGGGAGGTGCTGCCTGATAACCTGTTGGTTTGGTCACAGACAGTGTAAATGCAGGGAGTGGATGGAAGCTGGAGACAAAGGAGGGGTGCACGATTGCTGGTTGGGGAGGGCACAGAGTTCTGATACTAGAGACTGAGTAGCTGGGTGATGTCATTTTCACTCTCCTGCACATGTGCATACACACCTACAGGAGTCACAACAATCCACCCCAGTAAGCTAAACAGAGCCATCTAGTGGAGAATGGAGCCATTACAATAAGCCCCATCGAACTGGGCCAACACCACTCTTCAGGAACAACACAAGTCTCTGCCTGCTGGGTTTATGGAATATGTGCTTCATAGTTTGACTTCTAGGGGAATCCAATATAATTTCAATTGTACATCAGTCTGTTTGCTCATCCATCTATTCAATTTTCTTCTTTTCTTTTCTTATTCTTGAATACAGAAAGAGAAAAACTTAATTTTTATTTTCCATTTCTATTAAAATATTTTCTTTAATTTTTTCTACTATAGTTTTTACTTTTTTGTACATTTTCTAAATTCTATTTTTTTTACTTCCATCATTTAATTTTATTTTATTTCATTGTATTCATTTTTTTCAAGTTTTCAAACATTTTCCTTTTTTTTTCTTTTCTTATTTTTCCCTTTTTTCTCTAAACTATCAAGCTCCTTTCAACAACCAGACCAGAAAACACCTAAGATCTAGCATCCTCTATTTGATTTTTTGTGTTGTTTTTAATTTTTAATTTTAATTTTTTTTACCTTATTCATTCCTTTTTGTCCTTCAAAATGACAAAATGAAGGAATGCACCCCAAAAGAAAGAACAGGAAGAAATGACAGCCAGGGTCTTAGTTAACACAGATACAAACAAGATATCTGAACCAGAATTTAGAATCACGACAATAAGAATACTAGCTGGGGTTGAAAAAAGATTAGAATCCTTTTCTGTGTAGATAAAAGCTAGTCAGAATAAAATAAAAAAAAAATGCTATACCTGAGCTGCAATCTCTAATGGATGCCACAGAGGCGAGGATGGATGAGACAGAGAAGTGAATCAGCGATACAGAAAACAAACTAACTTATGGAGAAGAATGAAGCAAAAAGAGAGAGAGAGAGAGAGAGAGAGAGAGAGAGAGAGACTAAGGCAAAAGAGTATAATTTAAGAACTAGAGAAATCAGTGACTCATTAAAAAGGAAAAACATCAGAATCATAGTGGTTCAAGAAGATGAAGAAAGAGAAAAAGGGGTAGAAGGGTTATGTGAGCAAATCATAGTGAAAAGCTTTCCTTAACTGGGGAAAGACACAGGCATCAAAATCCAGGAAGCACAGAGGACTCCCATTAGATTCAACAAAAACCGACCATCAACAAGGCTTATCATAGTCAAATCTGCAAAATACTCAGTCAAGGAAGAATCATGAAAGCAGCAAGGGAAAAAAAGTCCTTAACCTACAAGGGAAGACATATCAGGTTTGCAGCAGATCTATCCATAGAAACTTGGCAGGCCAGAAAGGAGTAGGAGTAGTATTCAGTGTGCTGAATTGGAAAAATATGCAGCCAAGAATTCTTTATCCAAGAAGGCTGTCATTCAAAATAGAAGGAGAGATAAAAAGTTTCCCAGAGAAACAAAAATTAAAGGAGTTCATGACCACTAAACCATCCCTGCAAGAAATTTTAAGGGGGACTCTCTGAGGGAAGAAGAGACAGAAGAAAAAAAAAATACCAAAAGCAACAAAGACTAGAAAGGACCAGAGAACATCACTAGAAACTCCAACTCTACAGGCAACACAATGGCAATAAATTCATATAGTTCAGTACTCACTCTAAACGTCAATGGATTAAATGATCCAATCAAAAGACATAGGGTAACAGAATGGATAAGAAAACAAGATCCATCTATATTCTGTTTACAAGAGACCAATTTTAGACCTAAAGACAACTTCAGATTGAAAGTAAGGGGGTGGAGAACCGTATATCATGCTAATGGTCACCAAAAGAAATCCAGAGTACCCATACTTATATCATAAAATCTTGACTTTAAAATAAAGCTTGTAACAAGAGATGAAGAAGGGCATTATGTCATAATTAAGGGGTCTATCCACCAAGATCTAACAATTGTAAACATTTATGCTCCAAATGTGAAAGCACCCAAATATATAAATCATTTAATCACAAACATAAAGAAACTCATTGATAATACCATAATAGTAGGGGACTTCAACAACCCACTTACAACAATGGAAAGATCATCTAAACAGAAAATCAACAAGGAAACAATGGTTTGAGTGACACACTGGACCAGATGGACTTAACAGATATCTTCTTACATATTCTATTTCATCCTAAAGAGCAGAATACATATTCTTCTCCAGTACATATAGAATGTTCTCCAGAATAGATCACATACTGGGACACAAATCAGCCCTCAACAAGTACAAAACGATCAAGATCATACCATGCATAGTTTTAGGCCACAGCACTATGAAACTTGAAATTAAACACAAGAAAAAATGTGGAAAGATAACAAATACTTGGAAACTAAAGACCATTCCACTAAAGAATGAATGAGCTAACAAAGAAGTTAAAGTAGAAATTAAAAAGTACATAGAAGTCAGTGAAAATAATAACACCACAGCCCAAAACCTCAGGGACACAGCAAAGGCAGTCATAAGAGGGAAGTATATAGCAATCCAAGCCTTCCTAAAGAAGGAAGAAAGGTCACAGATACATAACCTAACCTTACACCTTAAAGATCTGGAAAAAAAAAAAAAAACAGCAAATAAAATCCCAAACCAGCAGACGACAGGAAATAATAAAGGTTAGAGCATAAATCAATGATATCTAAACCAAAACAAAAAACAAAAAAAACGAAACAAAACAAAACAAAAATAGTAGAACAGATCAATGAAACCAGAAGCTGGTTCTTTGAAAGAATTAACAAAATAGATAAACCCCTAGCAATTTTGATCAAAAAGAAAAATGAAAGGACCTAAATAAATAAAATCAAGAATGAAAGAGGAGAGATCACAACCAACACAGCAGAAATAAAAACAACAATAAGAGAATATATCGAGCAATTATATACCAATAAAATGGGCAATCTGGAAGAAATGGAAAAATTCCTAGAAACATGTACACTACCAAAACTGAAACAGGAAGAGATAGAAAATTTGAACAGACCCATAACCAGTAAAGAAATCAGATTAGTAATCAAAAATCTCCCCAAAAAATGAGAGTCCAGGGCCATATGGCTTTTCCAGGGGAATTCTACCAAACTTTTAAAGAAGAATTAACACCTATTCTCTTGAAGCTGTTCCAAAAAATAGAAATGGAAGAAAAACTTCCAAACTCTTTCTATGAAACCAGCATTACCTTGATTCCAAAACCAGACAAAGACTCCACTAAAAAGGACAATTATAGACCAGTTTCCCTGATGAACACGGACACAAAAATCCTCAACAAGATACTAGTCAAATGGATCCAACTATACATTAAAAAAATTATTCACCACGATCAAGTGGGATTTATACCTGGGATGTATGGCTAGTTCAATATCCAAAAAACAATCAATGTGATACATCACATCAATAAAAGAAAGGCAAGAACCACATGATCCTCTCAATGGATGCAGAGAAAACATTTGACAACATACAGCATCCTTTCTTGATAAAAAAAAAACCCTCAAGAAAGTAGGGATAGAAGGATCATAACTCAAGATCATAAAAGCCATATATGAAAGACCCACCACTAATGTCATCCTCAATGGGAAAAAACTGAGAGCTTTCCCCTTAAGTTTAGGAACAAGACAGGGATGTCCACTCTTGCCACTGTTATTCAACCAAGTATTGGCAGTCTTAGCATCAGCAATCAGACAAAACAAAGAAATAAAAGACATCCAAATTGGCTGGGAGGAAGTCAAACTTTCACTTTTTGCAGGTAACACTATACTCTATATGGAAAACCCAAAAGATTCCACCAAAAAACTGCTAGAACTGATCCATGAATTCAGCAAAGTTGCAGGATATAAAATCAATGCACAGAAATCAGTTGCATTCCTATACACCAACAATAAAGCAACAGAAAGAGAAATCAAGGAATTGATCCCATTTACAACTGCACCAAAAAAACCATAAAATACCTAGAAATAAATCTAAGCAAAGTGGTGAAAAATCTATACACTGAAAACTATAGAAAGCTTTTGAAAGAAATTGAAGAAGACACAAAAAGAAATGGAAAAAAATATTCCATTCTCCTGGATAAGAACAAATATTGTTAAAATGTCAATGCTACCCAAAGAAATCTACATATTCAATGCAATCCCTATCAAAGTAACACCAGCATTCCCCACAGAGCTAGAGCAAACAATCCTAAAATTTGTATAGAACCAGAAAAGACCTCGAATAGCCAAAGCAATCTTGAAAAAGAAATCCAAAGCTGGAGGCATCACAATTTCGGACTTCAAGATATATTACAAAGTTGTAATCATCAAGATGGTATGCTACTAGCACAAAAACAGACACTGAGATCAATGGAACAGAATAGAGAACCCAGAAATGGACCCAGAAATGTCTAATCAACTAATCTTTGACCAGAGCAGGAAAGAATACCCAATGGAATAAAGACAGTCTCTTCAGCAAATGGTGCTTGGAAAACTGAACAGCGACATGTAGAGAAAAGAACCTGGACCACTTTCTTATACCATACACAAAAATAAACTCAAAATTGATGAAAGACCTAAATGTAAGACAGGAAGCCATCAAAATCCTCAAGGAGAAAGCAGGCAAAAACCTCTTTGATCTTGGCCGCAGTAACTTATTACTCAACATGTCTCTGGAGGCAAGGGAAACAAAAGCAAAAATGAACTATTGGAACTTCATCAAAATAAAACGCTTCTGCACAGTGAAGGAAACAATCAGCAAAACTAAAAGGCGACTGACAGAATGGGAGAAGATATTTGCAAATGACATATCAGATAAAGGGTTAGTATTCAAAATCTATAAAGAACTTATCAAACTCAACACCCCAAAAAACAAATAATCCAGTGAGGAAATGGGTAAAAGACATGAACAGACACTCCTCCAAAGAAGACATCCAGATGGTCAACCGACACATGAAAAAATGCTAAACATCACTCATCATCAGGGAAATACAAATCAAAATCACAATGAGATACCACCTCACACCTGTCAGAATGGCTAACATTCACAACTCAGGCAACAATAGATGTTGGCGAGGATGTGGAGAAAGAGGATCTCTTTTGCACTGCTAGTAGGAATGCAAACTGGTGCAGCCACTCTGGCAAACAGTATATAGGTTCCTCAAAAAATTAAAAATAGAACTACCCTACAACCCAGCAATAGTACTACTAGGTATTTACCCAAAGGATAGAGGTGTGCTGTTTTGAAGGGACACATGCAACCCAATGTTTATAGCTGCACTATCGACAATAACCAAAGTATGGAAAGAGCCCAAATGTCCATCAATAGATGAATGGATAAAGAAGATGTGGTATATACATACAATAGAGTATTACTCTGCAATCAAAAAGAATGAAATCTTGCCATTTGCAACTACGTGGATGGAACTAGAGGGTATTACGCTAAGTGAAATTAGTCAGTCAGAGAAAGACAAATATCAGATGACTTCACTCATATGAGGACTTCAAGATACAAAACAGATGAACATAAGGGAAGGGAAGCAAAAATAATATAAAAACAGGGAGGGGGACAAACATAAGAGACTCTTAAATATAGAGAACAAACAGAAGGTTGCTGGAGGGGTTGTGGGAGAGGGGATGGACTAAGTGGGTAAGGGGTTTAAGGAATCTACTTCTGAAATCATTTTGCACCATGTGCTACATTACTTGGATGTAAATTATAAAAAGCAAATAAATTATAGAAAGAAAAAAATAATAATAAATAAAAGATAAAAAATAAGATGTTTTTACTATAGGGTATTTCTGAGCTATTAATAGGTAAATATTCCTCCTGTGTTCATTCATTCCATAAACAGCTATTTATTAAGTTCCTACCATGTATTAGATACTAAAACTACTCTGTTGAGTACAAATAGGCATAGTGCTTATCCTTATAGAGTTTGCAATCTAGTGATAAAGATAGACATTTATCACATAAATTATACAAACAAAACATAAAATGATCATTGTAGTACTGCTTTGGAGAGGTACACAAGTATGCAAGTATGCACAAGAGGAGACTTCAGCCTGGTCAGGGATGGTCAGGAGAAATAATGGCATCAAGAATAAAAGACAACTTTAAGTGAGGAGGAAAGGAGAAGAGATTTCTGGACAAAAGAACATGTTTAAGGTCCCTGTGGTGGCCAGAAGCATATGAGGAATTGGAAAAATACATCTCTAAAATTGAGATCCAATATACAATGTTTCTATCATTATTTTCTCCTGAAACTCTTCCTCCTCTCCCCTCCTCTTCCCCTTCCCCTTCCTCCTCCTCCACCTTCTTTTTCTTTTTTTTTTCTTTTTGAAAATGCCCTAAGGAAATCATGTTCCTTGAAACAAACTTTGTATTACACTTCTTTAGAGTAATTTAATATGGGTTGTCTTTGGTTTGGACCCAAATATATATATTTATTTATCTCAACACACTCATTTCATCTTCTTTGGGTATATATCCAGATGGATTTCTCGATTATATGGTAGTTCATTCTTTTTTTTTTTTTTTTTTTTTGAGGAACTGCTTACATAACGCCTACACTAATGTACATTCGCACTGACAATATATCAGGGTTCCTTTTTCTCCACATTTTCACCAACACTTATCTTATTTCTTTTTGATAACAGCAATCTAAACAGGTGTGAGATCATATCTCATTTTGGTTTTGATTTGCTTTCCCCTGACAATCAGTGATTTCTGAGCACCTTTTTATATGCCTTTTGGCCATTTGTATGTCTTCTTAGGAAAAATGATTATTCAGTTCCCTTGCCCATTTTTAATTGGATTATTGTTGTATTTTGTTTTGCTGTCTTGTTTTTGCTGTTGAGTTGTATGATTTCCTTATCTATTTTGGATAGTAACCTCTTATCAGATATATAGTTTGCAAATGTTTTGGAGATATGGGAAAATTTGTTAGGAGACTGGAAAATGCCAATGAAGATTTTTACATACCACATATTTTTGGTGTAAAGGGTGTTTTATTTCTCAAACTATGAATGGAGTATATATGTGAGGGATTAAGGAAGATGAGGTAGTAAAGGGAAAAGGCTTATTTCAAAGATGATAGCACTTTTTCCTCTTTCTTCAGGGGTGCAGAACAATCTACTTTCAGACCAAAGTTCTAAGGACAAACTTGTTCATCAATTTGAAGGGGAAATATGAAATTTCTAATAAAGCCAAGATTCTCTTCCGAAATGGAGACATTTGCAATAATGAGGAACTAAATAGGTCATGTAGTATAAAAGGCAATTATCATTGTAGTTAGCATTGAAATGGTATTAACTTTATAGGGAGAATAGCCTGAGATTGGGAATACTTTCAGTAACCAATATACAATAGAACAAAGAAAAGGTACAGTGGCTTAAAAATAGGAGTTCATTTTTCTCCCATCAAAATAAGACTGGGAGTCGGCAAATTCTGACTTTGGTCTAGCGACCTGACAATGTTTCTGTAATTTTCTTTTCCTTCTTTCATAGTCAAAAGATGGTTGCCACAAATCCAGTTATTCAATTATCATATCTATATTCAAGATAGGAAAGTAAAAGTTTTTTTTCAGAGACCCTCCACCACAAATTTCCCTTTACATCTCAATTGTCCAGAATTTGGTAATATTACTACCCCTAGCTGTAAAAAAAAACAGGCTAAGAAAGAGGTGCAGGATAGTAAAAAGTGACTTGAACCAATCATAATTCATTATCAGAAGCTAAGCACCTGGTTGCTTAACAAAATGGGGTTCCATTAGGAAGGAAGAAAAGGGAAATGGGATGGTAGGCAAATAATAGTTTTCTCCAAAGGGTGATTTTAGAAATTTTGTTATTCCTGCCACTGGTGTTACTGTTCATTTTGTTTGTTTGCTACTTTAATCTAGTCCTGGAGAAGTTGGAGGCTCAGACTCTAAGTCAGAAAGAATCAAATCATTCTTTTTGGTTACATGCAAACCGGACTCTGCAACATGGCACTAGGGTGTAAGTTCCCATACAATTCCTTTCCAGTGTTCCAATAGAGAAACCACTTTATAAATACTTCTTAGAGAGTTTATTAAAATATACCTTTATCATCCCCCACTCTCAGAGATTCTGATTCACTAGGTTTGGGTTTAACAGGGAACTACATAAATCCCAGGTGATGTTTCTGCACAGACCAGTTGGAAAGCCTAGCATTTGGGGAAGATTGGGCCTGGGGATTATGAAAACTAATGAGCATGTAAGCCCTTCCTCCACCCCACCACCACATTAAAATCATTTTCTTTTGTCCCTAAACCTTTATGGTAATCTTCTCAGAGCTAGGTCTTTGCCATGCTAAGGGAATAAAAGGATAGTCCTGGGCCAAGATTTGGGAAATGGCAGTGTAGGGATGAAGAGCTAGACCTTGGGGGAGACAGTTATACAACAGCAAGGGGTGTTTGCAGAGGATCAGAGCAATAGTCTAGTGCCAGATAGCTGGTTAAGGTGACAAAAACAGCCAGGATAGATTTGTGAAATGTATACACATCCTCAGGGATTCTCAAAAAAAAAAAGAAAAAAAAAACAATTCAGGAGTAAAATCAAGAAAAACACTGGACTTCTTGGATTAGATAGGATGGAGGCTTAGATTATTGCTGATTGGGCATTAAGAGAAAATGTCACCCTTGAGGACTGGAGATGTATGGATACCTGGAATGTGGAAATATTCATTGACTATGTATTTTTAAAAAATGAGAAGCATTGAATGAAAGTCCATTTTGTGAAATACACTTTCACGGTTACTGTGAAAGACAGGTATCATTGCACCCATTGGTGTTAATAAAGAATCTGGGCTTAGATTAAATAGATATTTATAGCCACAATGCTGGGTAAATGGTAGAGACTGTTTTTGAGACAAGATCATTTATTCCAAATCCTTTGTCTTTCTCATGACAACATTTGCCTGTCTACGTATATATCATTTTCTCTCAAATTAGAAAGTGATGCTGGTGAATTGTTGGATTCTAACAATGAGCTCTTCACCACCTGTTGCTGTCACTCATTGAGATTTGTTCTATTTTTACCTGCTAATGGTGAAAGCACCTTCCCTAATGTCTTTCCCATTGTAGTCAAGCCTGTGATGGATATATTTTAAAGGATCCTGAGAGATTCTTCTGCTCATAGAAAAAAATGAGGGGGATTCAAGATAACGCATGAGGAAGTGGCTCTGGGATTTCATGACCCAACCAGACCTGCACAGATTATTACAGTTTCAAGTGACTTGACCGTGACATGGAGCCTCCAGAGAACAACAAGATCATTGTCACCATTGTCCCAGTGGAGGAAGCTGAATGACTCAAATAGTCTCCAGCTCTCAGAGAAAATGAAAGGGGAAAGAAAGCAAATGGTGTTTATTTGCCTGGGCCACTGGGCCAACTCAGCCATTGTGAATTCTCTAAGGCATCATTGCCGTGGATATGTTTGCACACATATATTTGCTTTCTGGAATAGCCAAGAATCCCAGAACAGATGTCCGAGTTGCTCTTATGGAGGAACAGGCAAACCATTAAAAGCAAGGCACTATTCATCCCCCCCTATACACTGTCTCACCTATTCACTATCTCACTTATTTACACTGTTTAAATAAATGTATAAGTTCAGTACATACCAATGGCAAACATAACAGCCTAGGTTATGCTGCCGTAACAAATAACTCTAAGTTCCAGCAGCTTATAACAACCAAGGTCTTGTTCTTGCCCCTGCTATGCATCCATTGCAAGTTGGCAGTGGCCTTTGATCCATGTCATCCTCACACAAGAAGCACAGATGATGGAGGTACCACCATCTGGAATTCCACAGGTCAATGAGGCAGATGGAGGGAGAGATGAAGAATCATGCGTATTTAAGTTTCATTTCACTTAAATTTCACTGGCCAAAGAAAATCAAATGGCCTGAGCTAACCTCAAAGGTTAGGGGGAGTGTGTAATACTTTCTTGTGCCTAGAAGGAAAGGGAAACAGTCTATCAGTGAAAAATAACAATGTCTGCTACAAAAAAATAATACGTTACTACAAAAAAAAGTCTATCCATTAATTTGATCCATTGCACCACAAATTGGAAATGACCTCAGATATTGTGTATTTATTTACAAATTAAGTTTTTCCTTGGTACGAGGACAAGTCCTGGGCTTGAAGACAAAATTTGAAAGGGACACTCTGTAACTCCCTGATGCTAGAGAAAATTCTTGTCAACATGGATGCATTGACATTTCTCCACCACCATTCCTCTCATGCCTAATATGAATTGAAAAACGGCAGCCATGTGAAAGTGCAAAATCACTGTTTTTTATAATTAATATTTTTAAGGACTCCCTCTAATTTTTTTCATCCTAAGCTCATACCTGAACTTTACTCCATCCTGGTACATTCTCCAAAAAATGGGGCTCAATGATGCTCTGAGGCTCAGGGGCAGAGTGGGAGCACTTATTGTATAATATTTGGTGATTTAAAAAAGAATTTGAGGAGTACCTGGGTGACTCAGCTGGTTAGGCATTGGACTCTTGATTTCAGCTCAGGTCATGATCTTGCAGTTCCTGAGTTTGAGCCCGGCATCGGCTCTGCACTGACAGTGCAGAACCTCTTGGGATTCTCTCTTTCCCTCTCTTTCTGCCCCTTCCCCACTCTCTCACTCTCTCAAAATAAATAAATCAACTTTAAAAAAAAATTGAAGTTTTATTGCTTGTGTCTAATTAAAAAAAATCCAAGCCAGAGTAGATGAGTCAAAATAACTTCATTTTAAGGACTTATTGGCTATTTCTGCACAGGATTATGTGCCTCCCCTTACCTTCAACCAGTGAGAGGTTTGGATGGGACTAGAGTTGCAGTGAATTAGGAGATGAGGTTGAACCATGGCATACCTTATCTCCCATATTTGCGGGTTGAGGAGCATAAAGATCTATCTGTG
Organism: Felis catus; assembly: GCF_018350175.1. NCBI lineage: Eukaryota > Metazoa > Chordata > Mammalia > Carnivora > Felidae > Felis > Felis catus. The sequence continues at coordinate 33,321,429 of NC_058380.1, read as the reverse complement.
AAAGCTACTAGGTGGTTCTTAACCCTAGGAGTTCCAGGGGTTGATGCCAACAAGTTCACAAATCCCTATCATGGAATCCAGGATTGTTGGCATTTATGCATGTATCTGTTTTTCTCCAAAGGAGCTTCATAGTTTTCATCAAATTCTTAAAGGGGTCATGACCCATAAAATATCAAGAATCTCAGTATTAAGATAAATAAGAAACTCTGTGCTATCCAGAAATTTATATAGACCTGGAGTTTATATTTATATTTTTTAATTTTTGAATTATTTTATTTTTTTTAATTTTTATTTTTTTTAATATTTTAACATTTTTTATAGACCTGGAGTTTCTGAATGATATGTGCAAGTTGCTTTACATAACAGATGTATTTCTAAAAGTCAAATATGAATCACATAATATTTAAATTGTGGTGGTACTTATGTAAACTAAATAATCCTTCAGTAAGATGATCATGGTCTATTTTATTAATTTTATATAAGTTCAAATTTTTAATAAGGAAATATATAAGGTATTTCAGATAAATACATGTTAAAATTCATAGAACATAAACATATGCATGCATGCACACATACACACATACACATATGCACACACACACACATACACACAAACACACACACTTCATATTTCCAAACTTACAGGTCACAGAGGTCAGGTGAAAATACTGCTTACATTATACTGTTCTTCTTCTATGCTCATGCCATTCCCTTGTGCCACCCTCTCTTCCATACTTCCATAGTCTGGGATATTCTGACAATTTTCTTACCACTTCTCTCAATGACAGGGCCCCTCATTCAACACTATGACAAGTATAATATCATGCATAAGTATAGTTTAATTTCTACATAATAGAAGATAGAAATGTATGAACTTAAATAATAAATACTTCATCCCTCTTTTCACAGATATCTTACCCCAGATGTTATTTTTAATTTTCTTTTAGAAGTTTAAATGTAATGATCATAGACCACCAAAAAGAATACAAGATTTACAGTCAAGAGACCTGGGTTTTATTCCTAGTTCTGCTCTTTATCTGCTCCATGTGACCAAATCACTTATCTTTTCTGAACCTGTTTCCCTATCTGTAGAATGAGAACATAGTACCTCACTATAGTGTAAAGTTACATGAGAAGTTACCATTAAATAAATAAAATACTGTATGAGTAATAATGAATGAACCTAGCATGTGGGCTGGTAACTAGAAAATGTTCAGGTACTTAATAAATGTTACTTGAATCTGATCACAGTAAGTGAATCCAACCAAAAGATGGAATATTTCACATTACATTGGTTTCCTAATATTTCCATTCGGGCCTAGAAACAGAACACCTGAAGAACCTATTTTCAGAATTTCCTAAAACTTTTTTTGAGACTACATTTGAATACCTAACAGGGTTAAAGAACTAAAACAAGTTAAAAGTCTTAATTGTTTGAATCCTATTCGCTGTGCATAGCCATGATCTTATATGAAAAAGGTGTTTTCCATATTGCATTTTAAAAAAATTGAGTTCATCAGTTACCTAAAATGACATAATAAAAATATGTAAACTATTCCTAAAACCTTTTTTGTTTCTCTGATGACCAGAAAGTTGAGGAGTCCTTGAAATCTCTATTATGATCACCATACAGTATTGGCATTTCACATGGTTCGACAAAATACATTAGTGTACTACGTGTTCAGTTTTGAAATAGGCATTTATGATTCCAGATACTACCAAATTAATTGTGACATTGAAATACTCTATTCTCAGCACTTTCCACAAAACTAGATGAATGAAAGCCACTTCTCCCACACCCATGCATGTTGTCCTTGATCTCCACTTCCCTCCCTTACCTTATCCATAGGTACTGCATCTGCCAACATGTTGTAATTGCCTTCTGAGACTCCGGGCTCTGGTTCAGCAAGTCCTCCTTGCCTCTACATTTCTATCCACATCAGTGACATCACAGACAAGGTTGGTGACATTTTCTACCATCTTCTCCTCATGGTTCCTTAATTTCTTCAACTCCAACACAACTAAACCTTTTCTATTTCAGATACCAACACTTTGGACTCCATTATCGAAAAATAATTGCTTTGTGTCATGTGTCTGAAAATCTGAAATGCCCCTCTCTGACCACAACCTTTCATATCTTTATTCTACTCTTTCATTACCACTGGATCTGTCCCTTGCTCCCTTTTAATCCAATGATTCCTCCAAATCAGGTAGTCAGACGCCAAAATTAGACCAACTTTTTAGCTTTTTGCAAAACTCTGTAAAATTGAACTGTGATTGGTCCTTCACCAATGATCTCACCAACCCTCAATAATCCTCTTGATCTGCTGCTTTTTCCATTACCAACACTGGGGCATTTCTACCACCTGCTTTTTCCATATCCCACTTTCAGCAAAAGGAGAATTTCTGTTGAATCCATGATTTTGGATCTAATAGTCTTTTAATTCAAAAGAAAGTTAAGACTTTAAAAAAAATTATTTCTCTTCCATTTTAAAATTCTTTAAGAGTAGCAATAAGCTCTTACAGTCTCATAATTAGTAGTTATTTGAATTTAAGTAGCGACTTTACTGGATTTGTTGCTCACTATTATTTTCCTATAACACATATTTTTTCTTTCATAGATTATTGATTCATTATGATAGCATAGCAAAATAAAATTTACTATTTTAACTATTTTTTATGTGTACACTTCAATGGCAGTAAGTATATTAGTGTTGTTGTGCAACCATCACCACCATCCATCTTCAGAACTTTTTCTTCTTCCCAAACTAAAACTCCATATTCATTAAACAATAACTTCCCCTTCCCCTTACTGGCAGTGCCTGGAAACCACCATTCTACTTTGTTTTTATGAATTTGACTAATCTAGGTATATCATATTAGCTAGAGTCACACAGTTTTTATCCTTTTGTGACTGGCTTATTTCACTTATCATAACATCTTCACATTTCATGCATTTGCAGCATATGACAGTATTTCCTTCCTTTTTTAAGATTGAATAATATTCTATTGTTTGTATATACTGGATTTTACTAATCCATTCAGCTCATCTTTTATTTTAATAAACACCACTTGAAAACCTTTTTCAACAAACGACCCATATGAGTCATATATTTCTGAATATGAATATTTATTTCTATCTTTTTCTGTCACTCCTTCTGGGTCATTTATGAAACATATATTGGATCTTACCATTGTCCTAACATTTGCTTTCCGATTTCTGTCCTTTTGCCAAAATTGGCTTTATATTAAGGGTGACTTCTATTTTTTCATGTGATTCACTATGTGCAGGTTTTTTTGGAAGTTCCTTTTTAATAATATATTTTTCTTATTTCTTGAATAAAGTACCTTCTCAAGTTTATAAGTGTATTAATTAATTAATTTTTTGTTTTGTTTTGTTTTTCTGTTTCCTACATTGTCTCAGTATTCTAGCTTTCTTACTTTATTGTATACATTTTAGCTTGTGGTGTTCATGTTGCTTGTTTTCTTCAAAAGTTTGACAGTTGTTCCTTCCTGTTCATATTTAAGAGTGAAACACTGACAAATTAGCAAATGTCTGGTGGACCTTCATTGAAGGATGCTGAGATAGTGAGCAATCTTCTTCAAGGGACTTCCATAGTTTTCACTATCTGCACATCTTTTCCCCTGGACCAATTGGTTACTCTGGAGAGAAGTCCTCTAATCTGTGTGGGCACATATAAGTCAAAAGTTGAGGGGTGGTGATGGGAGCAGAAACATGGTCAGTCAGTCTGGATGCCAACATTCTGGAAGCTGATGAGAAGAAGGACTAATGTTTTTATATACATCTTACATATTCCTCTGGCTTTCTAGATGGCTCACCCTTGTCCCCAGGTACTTAGAGATCCTCAGGTCAGAGCTTGTCTGGGTCAGTTTCTCATGAAATTAAACCTCTATCTTTCATCTTATTAGGAAAATACAAATCCCCACTACCAAGAACAGAAAAGTGTATTTAGGGTTCCAACAATTCCTTCTACAGACCTTTTAGCAATCCTGTTTTCAACCCTACTGTTCAATCCAGCCTTCAGAGATTTCCAGTGACTGTCTTTCTGAACATTTCCAGAGTTCTATGGACACAAACTGGCTTCTTTCTTGTTCACTGTTCACTCTGTGAGCTTCAGTTTCTGCTTTCTTTACTTGGCTTGTACCACTGGCCGATCTGGTTCTCATCCCCAAAACTTTGTTGATATCTCCCTTCTACCATCCTTCCCTTTGCTGCTGTCTTTGTCTTTGTGGGGGTTATTTTTTATTTGGTTATGGTCATTTTGAAAGGAAGCTGTAATAAATGCTTGTGTTCTTTCCTCCTAATTTAACTGAAACCATTGATACAACTTCTTCCCACCTCCAGAATCTCCCTTTGGTCAGGAGATTTTCAATATTAATGCCAAGGAAAACAAATTGTCTCTTTTCATGTATTTTTTCCAGCCCATCTCAAATATTTAACTTCATTCATTTCATTAGATTTTAGTTCTACAGAGGCGTGGAATTTTAGAACTGGAAGGACCTTGAAATAGCCAAATTAAGCCCCTCCTTAAATACATGGTCTCTCTATTGACCTAAGTACATAAGGTTACCTGTATTTAAAATCAACACTTGACTGGGGCACCTGGGTGGCTCAGTTGGTTAAGCATCTGGCTTCGGCTCAGGTCATGATCTCATGGTTTGTGAGTTCAAGCCCCACGGTGGGCTCTGTGCTGACAACTCAAAGCTTGGAGCCTGCTTCAGATTCTGTGTCTCTCCATCTCTCAGCCTTTCCCCTGCTTATGCTCTGTTTCTCTCTGTCTCTCAATAATAAACATTTTTTTAAAAATTTTTAATAAAAAATAAAAAATAAAATCAACATCTCACAAAAAATATATATTTCTCTGTGGATTTCATTCTAAACTCTTGCCTTTTGCTCACAATCTACATCCCAAGTCTGCCCAGTCCTATTATTTTGAACTCATAAATGTTCTTTGAATGAAGATGATCTCCCCATTCCTGCCTCCACCATCATTTTGCCCTCCTTCTTTACCTAGAAAACAGCTGCTCATCTTTCAAAACGCAGTTTACAGAGTCATTTTTTTCCTATAAAATCTTGGGGCACCTGGGTGGCTCAGTCAGTTGAGCTTCTGACTTCAGCTCAGGTCATGATCTCATGGTTTGCGGGTTCAAGCCCCGCATCGGGCTCTGTGCTGACAGCTCAGAGCCTGAAGCCTGCTTCTGATTATGTGTCTCACTTTCTCTCTCTCTGCCCCTCCCCTGCTCACGCTGTCTCTCAAAAATAAATACATGTAAAAAAAATATTTTTTTTATTAAAAATAAAATACTACCTTCTTTGCCTTTCATGGATTTTTTCCATTGTTTTTGTAACTTTTATCACATGTTACCATGAATATTTGTTTTCATGTGATCTCCTTTCCCCAGTAAGACCACAGCTTCTTCCCAGGTAAGGGGATGAGGGATGAGGGTCAGACTTGCAGAAGCACTTTGTGAAAATGTGCTGTGTGCCTGGTAAAGGATATCCATGACATGACAAGGAAAAAAATGTAATATTTGTTAACAAGGATAAAATAGTAACAGAAAGAGGTTATTTAAAGGGATGACTTTCAAGTAATCCTTGCAGCTGATCATATACATCTAGATGAATACAACTGTATATATACAATATATATGTAATATATGTATATGTATAAATATTTATAAATATATAAATATGTATATATATAAATATGTATATATTTACATAGATTTTATCTAAATAGATTTTATTCTTATAATCTTTTCTATACATATCAAGGGCAACATGAGTACAAATCTTAATAACTTGGACTTTTAATTACATGAATATTTTTTATTAAGTGCAACTTCAGGAGACAGGCTTATACATATGAATAAAAAAGAAATTTGGATTAAGAAAAAAGGGGTTATAGGTGGTGACAGCTTTGGGTGTAATTAGATGTTAGATGTCATTACTCTGCCCTATTAGAATTGAAATAACATTAGCTTAAACTTCTATTTCATGTTTTATGGCAGGTATGTTCTCCTTAGGATTTCTTTACATTTCCTAACATGGGAAAGTACAAGGCTATTGTGTTCCCAAAGTCATCCATAGCTTTGATTTTTCTGCTTTAACAAAATTCTTGTACTCTATAGAGTTGAATTTTATTGAATTTTGTGGGTTATCAAAGTAAGTTTTCATTCTGTAGTAGTCAGAGTTCTCCAGACACAAGAGACAGACATGGGAGGCAGGGAGGAGATTGATTGATTGATTGATTGATTTTAATTAATTGGCTCATACACTTATAGAGGCTGGGAAGTCCAAAATCTGCTGGCAGAATTTTTGCTTCCTCAGGAGAGATGGGTCGTTTTCTCCTAAGACCTTCAACTGATTGGATCATTGGATGAGATCCACCCACATTATGGAGAATAATCTGTTGGAGGACAGTCTACTGATTTAAATGTTAATGTCATCTTAAAAGTACCTTCTCAGCAACATCTAGACTAGCTGTTGACCGAGTATCTTGGTACTATGGCCTAACCAAGTTGACACATAAAATGAACCATCACACACTCCAGCATAGGCTCTGGAGCCAGGTTTCCTAGGTTCTTTATTCTGGCTTCATTCAAAGTCACACAGCCATTTTTGAGTTTGGGCAAATATTTAACCTCTCTGTATCTAAAATTCCTCATCTGTAAAATGGAGATAAGTAAGTGTACCTACCTTATGCTCATAAGATGTTTATAAGGGTTACATGAGTTAATGTATGCAAAATGTATTCAACAGTGCTTGATGCTCTCTTAAACATGCAAGAAATGTTAGCTATAATTACTTTTATTAGTAGTACTTTTTTCAGATACCTCTCATCTAAAATGGTTTATTGTTCATATTACTAAAAGGATAATAAATCACTTATTACCCTACCCCATTTTGAAACCCACTTCTTACCATCTAGCTTGCTCCTCATTCCCCTTCTCTATCCTAGGATATCCCTAACTCTGAACAAAATTCAGAATCACAGTGTTAGTCAAGTGTCATTCCTGAATCATCTGCCTCAGAATGACCTAGATGCTTATTTAAAATATGAATCCCTGCATATCCCCTTTACTAAATCAAAGTGTTCATATGGTGCAGGAATCACCTTTCTTAACAAGCACCCCCAAGAAATCCTCATTCCAAATAAGCTTGGAATATCCCCGTTCTAGTTGCCTGAGTAAAACAACTCCAGCTCCACCCAGACATAAACTCAAGATGTCAACATCTTTGAGCAAGACTTGAGCCTTCTCATGCTTATAAACCACTCTAGGTGACGCTCATTCTCAAGATTGAGAACTACTGATTCATTGACAAATTGCCCATTTAGGTCTATCTTTATAGATATCAAACCTTCCAAAGTAGATGGATCATCTATTCTTTTAGCAGCAAAAGGATGGACAAGATTCATTGTCTTTAAATAGAAGTTGAGGGACGTCTGGGTGGCTCAGTTGGTTGAGCATCCAACTTCGGCTCAGGTCATGAACTTGTGGTTCCTGGGTTCCAGCCCTGCATCGGGTTCTGAGCTGACAGCTCAGAGCCTAGAGCCTGTTTCAGACTGTGGCTCTCCTTCTTTCTCTGCCCCTCCCCCGCTCACACTCTGTCTCCAAAATAAATAAACATTTAAAAAATTTTTAATAAAAATAAATAAATAAATAGAATAAATAGAAGTTGAATTTTAAATAGCATTTTCTCTCCCTCTTACCTGTTTCTTCTTTCACGTGTAAATTGTTTTAAGACCTTCTCAGGATTTCTTCCCTAGAGGCACACAGTCCTACAGCACTTCCCCCACCATTTGACTAATAAGTGGCAGAATTTGCCTCTCTAATGATTCATGAGCTTTGTCCAGCATCAAGTGAGGTCTGGTTTGGGCCCATCCGATCTCCTCTGCAGCTGAGAGTGCAGAGCAGAGGCATCAATCATACACTTAATCCACACCAACCAACTGCAGAGGTTTGTTTCCAGTGGAAAATACAACTCTCCTTGGGGAACTGGAGATTGACAAGCCAGGTGTTGAAAAGGAATTCACTGTTTTGTATTGTTTTTTGTTTCTGTTTTTGTTTTTTATAACTCCACTAGGTCAAACACTTTAGCAACCTCACAATCCTCACATACTTATGTTGAGCCAAAGGAACTGGCACTATTTTTTTTATAAATATGAACTGTAGCTTTTCAAGTACATTGTTTTGTGGATGATGATTTTTTTTTTTAGTGCCAGCATTTTCTTTCTTTCTTTTTTTGAAATATATGAGTTTTTAGAACTGAAGACTGTAATTTTCCAGTGTGATAAGCAGTTTTCTAAACAGGAAGATCCATCAGAGGTGTGACAAAGAAATCAACCTACAAACCTCATTCTGGGTTCCTCAGTCTCTGTCCTCCTTCAGCCCATCACACAAATCATGAGGCAGGATACAAAGCCAGGAGAGAATTTCATCTGCCAGCACTGCTTTGCACTGTTCAACAGTTTGCGGAAGGGAACCTGGAGACCTCAGAAAAAGGCACTGAAGTCTAGAAAGGTCAATGCCAGCCTGTCTAATTTCAACCAGTTAATTACAGATTCAAGGCTTGATTCAAGAACTCCATTCCGTATGTATCATTATCCATTTTATTATCTGTGTACTAACTGCTCCGTGCCCAACCTGTCTTCTGAGTGCAAGATGCAAATTTCCATTTGTCTGTTAAACATCTCTGGTGAGCTACACCCCAGGTCCCCTATCCTGACATGCCCCAAATCAGATGGAGTTTTCTCTTTCAACTGTTGGAGTTCCTCACCCTCTTGAGTTCTCTAACCTATTCAATAACAGTATTTGCTTATTCGCAAAATCTACAACCCTCTGAATCTTCTCTGAGTCTTCTTTCTTCTTCATCCTCCACTTCCAAAGAATACTTAATTTATCAATTTGACCCCATAAAAAAGTTTTTGAAACCCCCTATTACTGCTTTACAGCCTTCACCCAACACACAGCCCCTGCAACTTACTAAGCCTCCTATCTTTGGCCAGCTCCTCCTCTAAGCCTCCTTCTAATTCGATGGCCAAGAATGGTTTTGTCAATCTTGCCCAAACTGGAGAGAGCCTACTCTTTGGACTAAACCCAAATTGTGATTCTTTTCATTGTAATGAAATGGTAATACCAGAACATTAAGGAATAGTAACCAGTCAACAGATTTAATCAAACCTTTTTTTCTTATTAAATGCAATGTCTGGTGTATAATGAGATATTCCCCAAATTGCTTTCAGCCTTTTGCTGGAAGGAGAAAAATTCGTGTCCACATTCCCTCTGAACATATGCAGTCTAGCATAGATCAAATATTGAATAACATAAAGTTTATGACCAGAACTAGTCCCTGGGGCTAAGTCTTTTCAGTCTTTAGCAAGGACTAAAATCTAAGAGAAGAGGATTTGCAGATGTTCTTATTCTCCCTGGGGCAAAAAATGCAGGTTATCCTGCATGAACAAACACAAAACAGTTTGACAAATCTCACTTAGAAAAAATAGTCAAAATATAATACTAGTCCCCATTATTATAAGGAGGGAAATTGTTATAACACAGGGTGATAAATGATTCAGGCCCCTCTGTAGGGATTTCACAAGAATTGTCCCAGAACATATTGCCTATAACAAAGTCTAAATTTTATCACCTGGAACCTTCACAATCATTACAGCAAAATATCTTATCTCCTATCAGCACTTACCCTTTTCACAATGGTCTACTAATTAATGGCAGAAATTCACTATGTATTTTATGATTTTGTTCCTTTGTACAGGCTGCTCCCTCTACATAAGTGCCCTTTCCATCACATTTAGAAATCCTGTTTATTGTTTAAATCCCTTCATCTTCCATAACACTCATTCCTGATGAAAGAAAGAAAAAGAAAGAAGAAAGAAAGAAAGAAAGAAAGAAAGAAAGAGAAAAAGAAATCTCCTTCCTTTATGTTTGGGTAGTACTTTGTTTATACCAGTGGTTTAGCACTTAGCTCTTTGCATCGAACTTGTCTGCAATACACTGAGAGCTCCTAAGAGACAAAGTCTGCTGCTTCTTTGTCTCTGAGTATACAGTACTTGGCACACAGGAGCCAGTCAGTTTATGGAACTGAACTGTATTATCAGTTATCCCCTGTTTCTCAGGTATCATGGCCTTAACAACACTAATGAGCTCAGATCTGGAAGTCTGCTGCAATGTACACACATTGAATATGAACACTGGTAGCCCCACAGTATATAAACATAAAAGCAAAACAGAAAGACTTTATGGACAAGAAGCAAAATGAACAAGAAAACAAGATGTAATTTTTATCAAAATCACCCTAAAACTATGACCTCTATTCTTAAACAGCAGAAGGGCCTAACATTCTCTGATACTGGAATGATACAGCCTGGAAAATGGCCATCTTGTTTAATCTTCAAAGAATAAATCTCCTCCTCCCTAAATGAATTCCTACAAGTGGGGTAAGAAAGAAATAAAAAGGTAGGGAAGAAAAAAAATGGATAAATACAGTCAGAGAAGAATAAAACTGGTTGAAAAGAAAAGAATGTATGAAAAGAGCTAGAAAAGAAAAAAAACCATTGAAAAAGACAAGAAGCAACAGAAGGATGGGCAAAAAAAGACAAGGGTAAGAGAAAAGAAGGAAGAAAATTAATATACCCATGAGGTATTTGCTCTGTAATATTTAGGCAATGTATTTATTTTAACTGAGTAAAGAAATAAAAACAGCTGACGAAGACAGAAAAGCCATGGCATCACATTGAGTTGAGAATCCTCTGGGTTCATTTAGGCTGTGCTTTTCCCCAGACATACTGCTTAGGTGTGTCTCCTAGACAGGCTTGATCAGTGACGCCATATATACACTCTCCTTATGCGATCTCATAATGGCTACTTCTAGAGAGTGAACTTAAAATGCAGTAGGAAGGATTTATTAGTCATTTTGTAAATAAAATATGTTTCCTTTTGCTTGACTGATCTCAGATTTGTCTCATTCTGTCATCAGGTAGGAGTTTCCCCAAAGCGTCTCTGGAGAGCACGTTCAAAATGGGATCAGTCATACATCTTTCCCCGGGGTTCCATTAACTTAGACACAACCCCAATTTGGACAGAAAAGAAGTTAACACTTTTTTAAAAATATGGTCTTCTTGATAAGACCCAAGAGGGAGAAATATATTCATATATACATATATATTTCAAACCAAATAGCATGTTTTCTCTGTCCAAGAAGTTAGCATTTTTCATGTGTCTTCCATGAGAAAGGGGCTCGCACTTTACAAGTTGTGAACCTTTGCCTTGTCGCATTCATTCACACAGCGGGGTTGCTTTTGTCAGCCCACACCTGGGCCCAGACTGCGTGAGAACTGCTCAGCTAACTGTTCTCTGCTTGGCAGACTTGCTCTGGACAGATTTGATTTTCACAAATGGGCTCTTTTTTTCTGTCTCTGGAATGAGTTCCCTCCTCTTCAGTCTCAGTACTTAAAACCTTAACATATTTTTAGCAGAAATGAAGGGTTTTGGAATTAGAGAATACTAGAGAGACATCAATCCCTTCCTTTGTCATTCATTCCCTAGGCCACCTTCCCTGTACTAACTTAGACCTTTGCAAGAGTACAATCGCTTCAGGTTAAATTCTGCTTGAAGGGAGTTGCTATCATTTGGCACACAAATGAGTACAGGCCTAGAGGGCTGAGGCCTAAATAAAATGAGCCTATGCACAAATACTAACCTTAACTTGAGATACAAGGCCTGAGCTGGTACTGTGCTTTCCCAAGCCCCTGAGGCTTGGCACCTTCCAGGGCATCATTGCTATGCCATGAATGAATAAGGCAAGGTCTGGGAGAGAGCAGCAGATGGGTAAGAATGATAGGGGTCTAAAGAGGTTTTTCTAACCTTTCTGTAAAGTGAACTGAACCAGCCACTTTTCATTGTCCTGAGATGAACAAAATCTGTGACTGTATGTGTATGTATGTGTGTATACCCCCAAGCAGAATAAATAAATTTCCTAATTAGATTTCATTAATTTCCCATTTTCTTCATTCCTTAATTTCCCTTAATTCCATCATATATGCATATATTCTTACAATATTATATATATTATATATAATATAATATATATTATATATAATTATATTATATATATATAAATATAATATTCTCAAATAGAAAAATCATGAATTTTTCCATGAAGGTTTAAAGCTTGAAATTGTCATATTCAGGGTTTATATTTTGCACAGCCTTTATTTTTCACAAGGTAGCAAACTGCAGCTCAACAGAACCGAAAAATTGCTTCTGTTATATGGGAACTTCAATTTCTAATAACAGTGCAATGGAAAATAATCATTTTCCCCTGCCCATTGAACATACTTACTGAGCAAGACAAGATACCAACCGGCGCTTGAAGCGACTTATTCAGGACCAGTTCCAGTCAGACAGCAAAAGGAAGGCCACAGAGAAGATATAAATAATGAAATAACCGTTATTCTCTTACTACTTTCTCCTGCCCCTCACCTCTTTTTACCCCATTTTACTGCAAACTAACATTTATTCACTTAATTCTTCTGTATCAGTGCTTTTGACACAAACAACCAAAGTTGCTTTATGGGAATTGCCCACTTGTTTTTGGCAAAAGCCCCTCACTCATAAGGGAGAGTATTCTCTACTCTAGACAGCTCTGCAGGTTTACATTAACTGCCCACTTCTAGGCACACTGATTTGAGTGCACCAGAAGATACTTTCAATAAAAAAAAAAAAAAGGAAAATGCCTGTAATATGCTCAGCATCAACAAAAATATCACTGAGCAGGCACATAGTCACTCAATATTACTTAATATTATTGGCTGAGGGTCAATGTAGAAACTTTGGGTCAGACACACATGGGCTCAAAATCAGTAGGTCTGTGACCCAGGGAAAATAGCCTCTAAGAGCTTCAGTGTTACTATTTGTAAACTGCATATTAATGGCTACCTGGTGTGTGATTATAAATGACACAAATTTGGTTCATATTAGACATACCATCATTGGTAGCTAATATTAATGTTATTATTATTATTATTATATCAGAATCTTCCATCATCAGATTTATTGTCCCCTGCTATTGGTGCATTTATCTTCCATGAACTCTGATAGATTGTTCATCTTTTAGCCAGCACCCTCTCCTAGCCACCAGAGCAAAGTTCTCCTTTTGTAAACATGGAATTGACAGACTCGATGTCCTTGTCCACAGACACCAGGGATTACATCCATCTTAAGACATTCCCCTTCACACACAGGTCCATCACCTTTAAATGGAAAATCTCACAACAGGGTAAGAGTGAGTTTTCCTCTCTTCACTGCTGGCCATCTCCCCAAGGTCTGCTATTTCAGTTCGTATATCCATGGTATAGCATGGAGGTTGGCATGTGGTGAATACCTAGTAAATCTTTTGAAATAATTGATTGGTTTATTAAGTGTCTTTCCTAAAGAGTCACTGTCTTAAATTTAGGAAGTTAGAGAATAACTTAGAAAGAAAAAGTATGAAATCTGGGTAAGGGCTACTGTGGTATCTCCTACATCATTTTACCCACAGTTTCCTTAAAAATACCCACCTCATTCCTTATTATTTTACATTTACAGCAATGCTGGCCATTTTGATCATGTGTTATAACTAACAAGGCTTTTAAGGTTGGCACACTGGAGTTATTTATTTCCATCCAGAGGCTATACTGGCAATTTGTTGAAGCTGCCACCTGGTGGCGCTTGATTTATGGCCTCACAACAAGAAAAGCCTAGCTCCCCACAGGCATGGTTAACTGAATCATGAAGAATAAAATGCATTTGCAATAGACTTTTGAATTAGCCTAGGCTACTTCTTTAGAAATTAAAACACTTAAAACAGCAAAATTGAGATTTCTATTATTTTATATTAATTTACAACCATTTAAGCACTTATCATTTAAGCTGCACTCATGATCAATGACCCCAAAGAGAGTCAGAATAAAGTTGTGAAACCACTTGAATCAGAATTTTGGAGTCCTTCACTGTTATTTCCTCTTTGGTCAATCTGGAAAATGTTTCTTGCCTTGCCTACAACAAAGACTACTTATGAGGATGCAGTGAAATAATGATGTGAAAGTCTTTAGAACCTGTGAAGTAATACACAAATGTGAGTCATTAATATTATCCATACTGTCCTTCCTAGGGCAAGGCAAGGGGCCTCCAAAGACCAATCTCTTCAGATAGAAGGGTTTCCATGTTGAACCCTATGCACTAAAAAAGCACACATGAAAAGACTTTCAGCTTACATGACACAGGGCATGGAAATGTTAAAGAATGAGCACCCACACTCTGGGCTGTTGCAACCAGGAAAGAGGAGACTGTCTAGTGATATTTATCCACAGGAAGTCAAAGTATCGCAGCACTCATACTTCTTCCCAAAGTAGGGAAGCAGTTTTCAACTTGAACTTTAATTAGGAAGTGATTCTTTCCCCTAAAGGGAGCTTAAATTACACCATCCTTTGCCATAGCATGTTAAGAAGGATGTGTGCACACCCATGGGGAGCACCCAGATTAAGAAGGCGGCAATATGGAGTAGTACCATATAGTTATGCCTGGTTCAAAAGAGAAGGCAGAGTATAACCATCTCACCAAATTGAGAATAAATCAGAGGTAGTGAAATCCAGGGGTTGGAATTTGAGGGGCATAGTACTGAAGAGGAAGGAGAGACAGAACGAACTCCAGAGACCTGCATATGGGCCCCTTGTAATCTCTGCTCAGTACCAAATTGTGCTTGTACAGGGTGACACTTCACAAATTAGTCAAACAACTGTTTCTATCAGGAGGTTTAAGCTGAAAAATTCCAAGAGTTACATGAGGTAGAAAGTGAGGAGAAAGAAACAGAGAGACAGAGAGACACAGGAGAACCAAGCATATGATACCCTGGAGCACACCGGTGTGCAACAATGAGATCCAGAAAAATAGCAATGGAATCCAAACCCAAAGAGAAGAAATTTAGACTGAAATATAGACAATTTTCTCAACAAGATGCCTACATTAAGCTAGAATTCTATTATATTTAATTTATAGCATTGCAAGGTGTGGGATCAGTGAAATCTCTGGGTGGTATTGTAAAGTCCTAAGTTATGAAATCATTGTGTTACTGCTATAAATATGAGCTTTATGAAAACATTCTGGTAGCAGCAAGACTTACATACCTGGGGTGAATAAAACCAAACAAGCACCAGTTTAGCTGGTGGGCATTAGTTCATCTGTATCAGTTAGTAATAGTAACATACTTCCATTTTGAGTTCCCAGATCTTCCCCCAGGATCAATCTAAATCTTCAACAAACCTGAGTTTTCCTCAGGATCTCTTGAACCTGCCTGTAACCCAGAACTTAAAGGATTAAATCATGGCAAAGCAGGGACTCTCAGGACTCCAGACAGCTTTTATTACTTGCTATAGTTTTGCTATATGTTCCATGCCATAGTTTTGCTATATATTTTAGCATAACCCCTGGTAAGCAGTAACTTTACCATAGCCTTAATTACAATATGTATTTTCCTCTGGACATCCCATACATTAAAGACATACAATATATTACAAAAATGTTGCAAGTCAATGTCATTCTCTAAAGAGATGACAATTTTAAAGAGCCTAAGATTACAAACCAGCTTATAGCAGGGAAAGGGCCTATCTACTCAAAGATTATGTCAACAAAAAACAGCCAGACCTTTAACTAGAGTTTCCTATTTGGTCAAAATTCTCCTTGTGGAAGAGATTAATAACAAAGGCATAGAAAATATGGTTAGTATGGCTAGTGTGCTCCTCACTAGCACCCAATATCCTCTAAAGGAATGAATACTCAGTCTCCTTTGGTGCCTGTGAGAATTGGACCTGCCATAGACTTCCTTATTTATTAAACACTTACTGATCATATACTGTGGAGAGATATGATGTGTAGGTATAGGAAAAGAAAAGACAGGCATGCATATTTCATTTGCCTTCTTTAATAATCTCAACATTACCTATATGCCACATAGCCTTTAAATGATCATCATTAGGAATTCTGGCAAGATATCAACAAAAATAAATAAAGAGACTGAACTGCAGTTGTTATAAAAACAAAGACCTGGTCTGACTTTTACATAACTTTATCCTCAGAATATAGCATAGTTTCTGGCCTATAGTAGGCACTCAATAAAAGTGCATTCCTCTCTATCTCACTTCTTCCATCCTCATCCAGGCCAGTAAGTCGGTGTCATCCAGCCAGCCAGCCAGCCAGCCATCTATCTATCTACCTATTATTGAGTGGCTTCCATAATCCTGGCGCCTTACATTTTATATATTGTGTCTGTGTCAGCTAAGTTTTAATCAGATAAACAACATTACTAAAAGGTATAACTCTGTGTGTGTGTTCATTTAAAAAAAATTTACAGCAATTTGAGTTATATAGCTGTAGGAGTTGATTAAGCAGTCCCTGTAAAGATGTTGTTTTCAGATCTGATGCTAAAATTGAAGTCCACAGGAAATAAAGTGGAGAGAAGATAGACGTGAAGTGAAAGAAAGTATAGACAAGCTGGAAGGCACAAGCACAAGCTAGTGCCCGTGAAAATAGACTGCAAATTGTTAGTTGCTGTTGCCTCTGATCTTGATAATAAGGATGTCCTCCAGAAGCTTGGGCTCTTAATCACTAAACATATGACCTGGATCAAGAATCTGAGAGAGTAAAGGAGGACACAGGGGAAAGGGAACAGTTCCAGAGCTAGCCAATGAGGTAGCAAGTAACCAACAATATCTTTGAGTTATAAAATGGTTTAAATTATACTACTTCCTTTCCACCCTCCAAAGCTCACTCAGGAATCTCTCTTACAGTCCACTCTATCCAGAAACAGACAAGGAAGGAAATTCTAAGAAAAGTAGTTTAGCCAAGTTGACACAAAGCCATTATGATTAAGCATTCTACTTAATCTCATAATTTTAGGAGGTCATTGTTATTATTTCCATTGTGCAGAGGGAAAAAATGAGACTGGAGAGTTTATGCTCTCATAGTTAATAATAGGATTGATTGAATTGCAAAGTTTCCTTCCCACTTCAGTGTTACCAGGGGGCAAAAAAACAAAACAGATGCTAATTGGAAGCAGAATGGATGGACCAATACTCTGTTTCAGAAGACAACAATGCACAATAGTAGACCTTGGGGGATAGCTGATCACTACTCAGGCACACTTGTAGCTAAAAACATAGCCAGTGAAGCAGACATTGGAGATGCTTCCAGCAAGACACAGAAGCCATTATACAGGTGTTTGTATAAGGAGGACTGCTTTCAAAAAAATAGAGCATCAAATTGGCTGCAGGAATCAAGATAGCCAGAGCTACAACTGCAGGAGGCACAATTCATGCAAAATATAATGTAACTTTGCCCACCAGAATTGTGTAACACAATGGTTCTGAAGTCAGCAGGCCATATGCTACACTGTTTAGTTATATATACACTGCAGAGAAAAGCACCACTTCAGACAAGTTGAGACAATTTAACGAGTAGATAAATACTCTTGAGTGACTACCCTCAGAGTATTTACACAGAGTATTCACACATTAATCAGTCCTTCCCATCCAAACACACACACACACACACACACACACACACACACACACACAAGCTCATGTGTGCACGCATGCACATAAACCTTCCTCATGGGAAAGTTAAGAATTGAAATGTCACTTGAATTTGTTCATATTCTGGCTACTATTGATACAAGTGCTATAACACTTGTGTTTGGCAGTCTATCTAGAAGTGAATTTTCTGATGGCAATTGATCTTTCAATGTCTCCTCTCATCCAATTTTAAAAGTTGAGTCTCTTAATGGCATATGACTATACCACGTATCTGCATTTATTAGAACTGTCCATCTCCCATTCTAAGAACAGGAAGGGAATATCTGCTGTAAGAAGAGTTGTTCCATTAATGAAAATGATGAATAGCGTCAAAAATGCAGGGTCATTTATAACAATAGATGTCAAAAGGTTTGGTACATGAACAATAGACTGAGCCTGATAATATCCAGAAGAAAAGGCCAGCATTATGACAGGGGTACAGTCAGTGGCAGCAGTGCTGCATTGTTAAACATTTCTTGCATCAGGCAAGCAGCCAATTTACATTTGTGAGCTCTGGAAAGAGGCCTCCTCCAGTTCACTGTTGCCAGGCTGAAAAGGCAAAGTGGGAGGGGCAATGGCTGACTCCTCCTTTCCATCAGCACACACCTGCTGTGCATGGAATGGATATCCCATTCCACTCAAAAAATGGATAGGGGTGCCTGGGTGGCTCAGTCGGTTGAGTTTCAGACTCTTGATTTCAGCTCAGGTCATGATCTCATAGTTTGTGAGTTAGAGTCAGCACTGACAGTGTGGAGCCTGCTTGGGATTCTCTCTCATCCTCTCTCTCCGCCCCTCCCCAACATGTGTGCCCACTCTCTAAATAAAGAAGCAAACAAACTTTAAAAATTCACATCTCATGCACTCCTATTTGGGATAACCCACTCCACCTTTTTTTTTTTTAAGTGCTTTTCAAGAATTTGACCCATCATCCTTATTTGGAATCTTCCTGAGCTTCATCACTGTCCTTGAAACTATTGGATGTGGAATGCTAGGAAATTGGTTTGAACTCTCAGAGTGAAACATTCTTATGGTGGGGTCAGGAAAGGAAACCAAGATTCTCCCTCTGAAAACCAGTTTTCAGATTGATCTCCTCAGCTTTGCAACTAGTGTATCTTGAAACCAGCACTGTTAATGTTCTGGAAATGCCCTTTATTTTACTCAAAAAAATTCAGATATTCAAAGAAGACTGAAATAATCTATTATGTCACAGGAATGAACAACTCCAATATGAGAATCATTTTAATTTTGTTGTATTGTAACTTATAATGATTAAAATGGAAGAGTGTCATTAAGTACACTGGACATAAAACTAATCCAGTTTGATTTTCCTTTCCAAAACTGTCCTGCATTTGAGAATGTAAGTAACAAGATGATTGCACAGCATAAGCTGTCTTAGTAAACTAGAGCGAAGCATGAAGAAGGAAGGGAGGGCTATGTTGAGCACTTATTAATGAAGCTTTCAAGCACCAGGTATGGGCTTGTTACAGCACCTCCGAGTCTCTAACTCATTCCACCAATGGATTATTGACAATTAGATAATTACAGGGGAGATCATCTAGTGCAGCCTCCTCTTTTCATGTATACAATAATTAATAACTGAGGCAGAGTAATTTAGTCAAGGACACCCAAGTGGAATTCCAAGTCAGGGCCCTGTATATACTCTTTGCTGTGTCCTTCTACATCAGGAACTATAAAAAGGTGGGGACTTTAAGATAAGGATAATATACCCTTTTCCTTAGGAAGGTTCACTAAGAAATGGCCTTGGGGTGCCTGAGTGGCTCAGTGGGTTGAGCATTCAACTTCAGATCGGGTCATGATCTCACAGTTCATGGTTTCAAGCCCCATGTCCAGATCTTTGCTGACAGCTCAGAGCCTGGAGTCTGCTTCAGATTCTGTGTCTCCCTCTTTCTCTGCCCCTCCCCTGCTCTCTCTCACTCAAAAATAAATAAACATTAAAAAAAATTAAAAAAAAAGAAATGGTCTTGATGTAGGGCATCAACCCACTTTTCCACTCTACTGTCATTTCCCCCATTTCTATAATGTAATTTTTCAGATGTTTATTATTCTTTTCTATTGGGTTGGGATTCAAGGGGCTGAAAAGTACACCAATGTACAAAGCTACTTTCTTTTCATCATTAACAGAAATATCTTAAGAACCACTGGCTTTTAGTGCCCAAGAGACAAGAGCTCAGGCTGTTTAGTCAGATCATAATATAAATTGTAGAATCTGGTTTTGTAACAACTTCATTTCCCGCAAGACAACATGTTTCTGATCTACTTCCTGTCCCTATTCTACATTCTTCTCTTAACTTCTAACCTGCAGTTACTAAATATCTCCGGTAATAGTTTATTCTCACAGGAGGGTTTTTAGAAAATTCAAATGTTCATGCAACAAAAATATGGAAAGTTATATTTTTTAACATCTTCATTAAGGTTTAATTGATATAAGAGAAACTGGGTGTATGTAAAGTGTACAACTTGGAAAGTTTTCACACATTTATGAGTCTGTGAAAGCATCAGCACAATCAAAACAGTTATTTTAGTCTGCTTGTGCTACTAGATAGTGATTTCATTTCTTCCAAATACATACCCAGACATGAGATTGCTGGATTATTTGGTAGTTCTATTTTCATTTTTTTGAGGGACTTCCATAGTGTTTTCCGTACTGAATGTACCAATTTAAACTCCCAGCTACAGTGCACAGGGATCTCTTTTCTCCATAACTTCACAAACACTTGTTATCTCTTATCTTTTTGGTGATAGCCATTCCAACAGATGTGAGATGATATCTCCTTGTGATTTTGATTTGCATTTATCTGATTATTAGTGATGTGAAACAGCTTTCATGTACTTTTAGCGATTTGTATGTTCTCTTTAAACAAAATATATCTATTCAGTCCTGTGCTCACTTTTTAATCAGATTTGTTTTTGTTTTTGTTTTTCTATTAAGTTGTATGAATTCTTTATGTATTGTGTATATTAACCCCTTATCAGATAGATGATTTTTAACTATTTTATCCCATAACATAGATTGCCTTTTCATTTTGTTGATTGTTTCTTTTCCTGTGTGGAAGCTTTTTTTTCTTTTTTTTTAATTTAACTTTATTTTTTAATTTTTTTTCAATATATGAAATTTATTGTCAAATTGGTTTCCATACAACACCCAGTACTCATCCCCAAAGGTGCCCTCCTCAATACCCATCACCCACCCTCCCCTCCCTCCCACCCCCCATCAACCCTCAGTTTGTTCTCAGTTTTTAAGAGTCTCTTATGCTTTGGCTCTCTCCTACTCTAACCTCTTTTTTTTTTTTCCTTCCCTTCCTCCATGGGTTTCTGTTAAGTTTCTCAGGATCCACATAAGAGTGAAAACATATGGTATCTGTCTTTCTCTGTATGGCTTATTTCACTTAGCATCACGCTCTCCAGTTCCATCCATGTTGATACAAAGGGCCATATTTCATTCTTTCTCATTGCCATGTAGTACTCCATTGTGTATATAAACCACAATTTCTTTATCCATTCATCAGTTGATGGACATTTAGGCTCTTTCCATAATTTGGCTATTGTTGAGAGTGCTGCTATAAACATTGGGGTACAAGTGCCCCTATACATCAGTACTCCTGTATCCCGTGGGTAAATTCCTAGCAGTGCTATTGCTGGGTCATAGGATAGGTCTATTTTTAATTTTCTAAAGAACCTCCACCCTGTGTG
This sequence comes from Felis catus, assembly GCF_018350175.1. Classification (NCBI taxonomy): domain Eukaryota; kingdom Metazoa; phylum Chordata; class Mammalia; order Carnivora; family Felidae; genus Felis; species Felis catus. Next base: position 33,300,073 of record NC_058380.1, on the reverse strand, counting down.
GAAGCTTTTTAGTTTGATGTAATCTGACTTATTTTTGCTTTTGTTCCTTGCACTTTTGGAGTCATATCTAAAAAAAACATTGCCAAGACCAATATCAAGAAGTTCTTTCCCTATGCTTTCTTCTAGGAGTTTTGTTTCAGGTCTTAATTCCAATCTTTAATCCATTTTGAATTATTTTTTTTGTGAGTGGTGTAAGTTAGGAGTCTTCGATTTTTTTCCTGTTGATTATCTAGTTTCCCCAACATGATTGATGAAAGAGATTATCCTTTCCTCATTGAATTTTATTGGGTTCCCTTCCAAATATTAGTTAACAATTAGAGTGTGAGTTTATTTATGGGTTCTTGATTCTGTTCTGTCTGTAAGTTTGTTTTTATGCCAGTAGAATACTGTTTTGATTACTATAGCTTTGTGATAAGGTTTGAAATCAGGAAGTCTGATGTCTTGTTCTTTGGATTGCTTTAGCTATCTATATTTAGGCTCTTTAGTGGTTTCATACAAATTTTAGGATTGTTTTTCCTATTTCTGTGAAAAATGCCATTGGAATTTTTATAAGGATTGCAAAGAATCTATAGACGACTTTAGGTACTATAGATGTTTTTACAATTTAATTCTCTCTATCCATGAATGCTGGATATATTTCCATTAATTTGTGTGTTATTCAATTAGTTTCATTTCAGGGATAAGCTCCTTTTGGTTATGGTATATGACTTTTCTAATACAGTGTTGAATTTGGTATGCAAGTATTTTGTTGAGAATTTTTTTTCTATTTTCATCAAAGATGTTGGCCTGTAGTTTTCTTTTCTTGTAGTGTCCCTGTCTGGTTTTAATATTAGGATTACACTGGTCTCATAAAATTTGGAAATGTTCTCTCCTCTTCAGTTTTTGGGAAGAATTTGAGAAAGATTGTATTAATTCTTCTTTAAATGTTTGGCAGATTTTACCAATGAAGCCATCCATTTGGTCTTGAGCTTTTCTTTCTTGGGAGATTTTTGATTACTGGCCCAGTCTCCTTACTAATAATTGTTTTGTTCAAATTTTCTATCTTCATTATTCAGTATTGGTAGACAGTGTGTTTCTAGAAATTTATCGATTTATTCTAAATTATTCAATTTTTAGCATATAATTCTTCATAGCAAGATCTTATGATCTTTTGTATTTTTGTGGTGTCAGAAGTAACAACTCCTTTTTCATTTATGATTTTATTATTCAAGTCTTCTTCCTCTTTCTTCATAGCTAATTCTAGACAAAGGTTAATCAGTTTTGATTACCTTGTCAAAAAATAGCCTTTAGTTTCATTGATCTTCTGTATTATTTTTTTTGTATCTATTTGTATTACTTCTGCTCTTATTTTTGTTATTTTCTTCCCTATGCTAACTTCAGGTTTTGTTCATTCTTCTTTTTCTAGTTCCTTGAGGTATAAAGTTAGAATGGTAATTTGTAGTCTTTCTATTTTCTTAATTCAGGCATTTATTGCTATAAACTTCCCTCTTAGAATTGCCTGCTACATTCCACAAGCTTTGGTTTGTTTTATTTCCATTTTCAGTTGTTTCAAAATATGTCTTGATTTCTCTTTTTATTTCTTCTTTGACCCATTTATTGTTCAGGAGTGTGTTTAATTTCTAAGCATTTGTGAATTTCCCAGCTTTCCTTGTTTTATTGATTTCTGCTTTCATATCTTTGTGGTTGTAAAAGATACATGGCATGATTTCAATCTTCTTACATTTGCTTAGGTTTGTTTTATGACTTAACATATGATTTATCCTGGAGAATATTTCATGTGCACTTGAGGAAAGTGTGTATTCTTCTTCTGTTTCATAGAATGTTCTGTACCTTTACATTGAGTCCATTTGGTTTGAGGTATAGTTCAAGTCTCTCGTTTCCTTGTAGTTTTTTTTTCCTCTGGGTGATCTATGTTTTGTTGAAAGTCAGTATTAAAGTCCTCTACTATTATTATATTATTGTCTATTTTTCCCTTCAGATTTGTATTTGTTTAACTGAACTTAATTACCTCTTTAAAGACTGTATCGCTAAATACAATTACACTCTGAGATACTAGAGGTTAGAACTTCAACATAATAATTTCAAGTTAAGGATTTTGAGATAAGGACATTGTTCTGGATTATCTGAGTGGTCACAATATAACCACAAATGCCCTAATAAGAGGGATTTGGGAGAGACTTCAGAGTCAGGAAAAGGCCATTTAGTGATATGAAAGATTGGAGTGATGCAGCCATGAGCCAGACTCCAGGCACTGGAAGAGATAAGAAATGTATTCTTTCCTGGAGCTTCCTGAAGAAATCAACCTTATTCACACCATGATTTTAGGACCTTAAGACTAATTTTAGACTTTGACCTTTGGAAATATAAAAGAATAAATCTGCGTTGTCCTAACCACTAAGTTGGTGGTAGTCTATTACAGCAGCAATGGGATTCTAATATACATAAGTAGCCGTGGGTTAAAGGAGCAACCCCTTTTTCCCCCTTTTTGTTTGTCATCACTGCTGATCTAGCTGCTTTGCGCAGTTCAGAGGTAGCACCTGGGAGCCTCAAAAGACTCCTTTGACAAGAGATTCAATTCCATGCAGCAAACCTCCACATTAATAATCTCTTGAGATAGCCTTTTTCAGCTTACCTTCAGACAGCAGCATCACAATGTTTTTCTCTGACCCCTGCTGTAGTGATCCCCACCAAGCTGCAGACTTTCTTCACTTCTTCCCACTTTTGCACCAATCTGGAGACCTAGAACGTGGTGAGATACATTTTTCACACCTCTCATAAACCAAACACCGACATGGCCTGGCAACTCTGCCTAGCTTCATCCCTAATTCACCTCTTCACTCCACTAACATCAGGATGCATCAACAACACTGGAGTCTTAGTGACAGACAGGTGAAGAGTGAGTGGCAGTCTCCTCCTATAGCAAATACCCACAACGTTTGTGAATGCTTTTACTTGCTCACCAACCCCAAATCCCATTTGACTGAGGAAAAGGGACCAGTTGAGTGCCTTCCTCCCCTTTCCTCTCTTCAATAACACCATTCCCTTGACTCTTCCATCCCCTTACTTTTTGCTCCCATTGTCGAAGTTCATCAAACAAGTTTAATTCTGCTTACACCAGGAATTGAGTATGAACCAGACATTCTTTTTAACTCAGGCTTGGAGAATTTAATAGCTTTGTTCTCTACAGGATAACACGTTTATAATCTCTGCACTCCTCAATGTCCTATAAGGAAATAAAAGATTTCAATCAGTATCTTGTATTATCTTATTTTACTATTACATAATCACCCTATAATTATATCTAAACTATACTATCACTCACCTTTGAGATACCTTTTAGATGTCTCTTTTGTACCACAAGTGACCATTTGGCTTGATTAATCAGAGAATGACATGTATGAAGCCTTGTCTTTGAATCTAAGCCCTTCATTCCAATACCCTTTCTGTCATCAAGATATCTCAAAAGTTGTTCTTCTTGACCATGAAGGGACCAGGTCAGCTAGACTGAATAAACAAATGCAAGCACATTGTTACTACTACAAAGAAAAAATTCAAACATAACATAAGGTCTTAACTGATGACTGATGATGATTAAGTGGCTGAGTTGCCCCTATGGTGAGCAAAGCTACATATTTTTATATCTCTCCATTCACATGCAATTCCATGAAAGATTGGAGTGCTTTCATTTATCCTTTTATTTATCCCTTCTCTGGTGCTTCTATTTATCCTTTCTCAATCCCCTCTGTCATATCACCACATGCGTGCAAATATTTGATGGAATAAAAAGGTCTTATGAGTAACTAAGAAGTTAGAAGAGACATTTGGAATGTATGCTTCACAACTACAACTAACCAGTTTCTATACCCCACAAATGCCTAGTAAATGTTGTTGATCATCTGACTAAGAGTTTAAAGTGTCTCCAGAGACTCCTTAGAAAAATAAAATCTGGCCCATGAATCTTCACCTTTATATATGAATAGAGTGCTTAGCACAAAGGCTGGTACAAAATAGACACTTGGGAAATGTTGGTTGTGTTAAATAGAATTTTTTGTACATCTATGTCTGACCCTATGCCAAAATCCTGGTAGGCTGAATTAATGGACAAAAAAAAAACACATACACAAAAAAAAGAATGGGTGATGTATCTCTAAATAATGGCTGGAGGAAGAAAAGGTGATTTATGTTAAGTGAAGGGCAAAGTGATGAGTTAGGGTAATTATTGACTTTGGAATCTCTTAATGCTTTAAATGTAATATTGGCTATTTAATTTTAGGTAGAAAATAAGCTTCTGTTTGGAAATGAGTCAGGAAATTCCACTTTTCTGGGGAAACTTGGTACTTTCACAACCACCACTATAGTGTGTGTGTGTGTGTGTGTGTGTGTGTGCGCGCGCGCGTGCGCATGCAGCATTGGGATGATGATGAATATCAGAATGACTGTGGAATCTAATTTAACACATTTGCTCATTTAGACAGGTAAAACTGGTTTGACAAGACAAGCGTTTCTATCTGCATATCCACGTGTAAATGCTAAAGGATAAAGTTTTAGAGTTAACAAGACATGACTTTCTAGATGATTGTTGGTATCAAGACATATGTCTGTGTAATATACACACATGCATGTGTATATATATCTGAACATGCACCAAAAACAGCAGAGAAAAAAGAAACAAGCCAGAAAGAACAACCTTATTGTTTGTACTTATCTGAAGGAATGGGCTCTGTTCAATTGTAGATGAAATCATTTGGCTATGGTAACAGAAAACTTCCCAGTGGTCCTTTACACCATACTTCACCCAGAGCTGCCTGTCAACACTCCTGTGTCTTGGACTGAGTCAGGAAATATCCCTAGTGCAAACAGACAACATTCCAGTATGAAGCCATGCACATCTGCAGGATGCAAACCCATCCGTGTTTATTCCCATGAAACCCACCAAAGGATGATAGCTTAATATCACTTTGTATGAGCTAAGCATATTTTTATCTCTGGCCAAGATTTGACCCTGGAATGACTTTCCTCATATTTTCTAGACCCTTGGTGCTCTATGTAGCCACTGGATTCCACATTATCATTCACTTCAGGTCCATTCTGGGAACTATTAAAATATAATTCTTGGAATATTTACTAGTTAAGAAAATTTTACAAAATTTTGTGGTACTGAAGTAATTAAAAAAGGATCAGAAAGTAGGTCAAAGAATTGAAAAATGGGTTATACAATGAAACAAGGAAGCCATTTCATAGGCGAATTTTGACTATCCAATTATTTTAGGCAGATGAATTATTGTAAACCAGTAGTAAAAATCATAATATAGAGAAAGCTTTTCAGCATAATGAAATTCACTTCCATACCTCTGCAAGTTGTCTTTCTTATGTGATAAATGTACTTTGTGGTGCACCATTTTGTTTATAAAATGACACACAAAGGCAACAACACTATAGAGCAAAAGTGAGGAGAGCCACAAGCTTGGACCTGAAAGTGAGCTTTGAATGAATGCTTGGAGTCTGGCCAAGATCTGATGTGTCTCTCTTTTCAATTTGGTACATTTTCCCCAAAAGATGAAAGGAGGCTACACTTTGGACAAACATGGAATAGAGCACCCTTGAAAGTGAGGACTTAAACCTCCACTACTTTTGACTATTTTGACTTTTATCCCCAAGAAAAATCCCAGATACCACTGGTTCAAAAAGACAACACCAAAACCATGACTACCTCAAATAAGCCAAATGAAATTCTGTGATCAAAATCTTTACTCATGTCAACCATCAGTCAAGAATTTATTCAGGGTGAAAATTAAAACCCTGAAAATTAAAATTTCACCCCCTTGAACCAACCTCAGTACATCCTTTCCCCAGGTATCGAGTATAATTTATTTTTTATTATTGCCATATTTTTGGCCATATGTAGTATATTAACTAGAGAAACATAAAAAAAGCTAAATGTATATAATTAACTCCAAGCATTTTAAACATTTTAATTATAGTTTTAGTTAAGATAAGCAGTTAATATCTCTAATCTAGGGAGTATATGTAATAATCCTACATTTATAAAGTTCAACACAAAAGGAATGCCAACTAAAGATGGGAAATAAAAAGCAAAAACTTTAGAGATTATTCAATGATATGAATTGGCCCTCCATTGAATGCCTTTATATCTGTACTCTGTTAAAGCAAAGACAGCAAAACAGAAAACTTTATCTTCTTAAGATTTAATTAAGTCCCTGCCTATATAAGGCTAGTGTTTTTGGAAGCTGTGATTTCTTCTCAAGCCAGCACAATCTTTTTTTTTTTTTCCTTAAAGTTTATAGAAACAGAGGCCTAACTGGCCTGGGATGTGGGGTTGGGGAGAGGTAGGATAATCTATGGTATCTATTACATAAAACTGATCATTGGATTTCATTCAACATATCTGGCAGTCTAAGTGAGTGCAATTCATATGGGTACTATGATGTTTTGTCCCCCCAAATGTTTTTCTCCACCAATTTTCTACCTGTCCTAAAGTACCCTTCCATATAGAGTTGTTCCCTTTGCCTATAATTACTAAACATGGCTACCCATCAAGACCCCTTGGGGAACTTGTTAAGAAACAGATTCCCAGACCCTATCTTAGATTTACTGAATCTGAAAGTCTGGAGCCATGGCATGGGGAATCTATATTTTTAACCAGTTGTCCATATGTCTGTGATAAAATCAGTCCAGCTGATTCAGTATTTGGGTACTATTGGTTTAGAAAACAAACAAGAAATGTGGAGAAAAAAAAAAAAAGAAACTCTACTAAAACACATAGGGCATAAAGGGTTCCAAACCTCATCATAGTAACAAGGATGAGTTCCTCAGATGAGATGGTTGTCACCTTGAAGGGTTCACAGAATGTTTCTCTTCCAGGAATCACAAACTCAAACACAAAACAGGCAGATAATATAAATGAGTAAGGCCAGCTGAGGTAAACATGTATGACTTCTTCAGTCTGTATTTCATTTCTCAGTTTTGAGGGAAACAGGGGAATAATGAATATCCCAAATTCCTCTTAACTCTTTTATAAGAAAAGCAATGGTGCAAGCATGATAATAAAGGGTCACAGGCATTCAGCTACAGTACCCAGAGTAATGGGGAGGAGTGGGGCCTTTGACATCTGAAGAGCTCCTAACACATTTAAAGTGGGCAGTTTATACCCAATTCCTGTCAATTCTTGTGAAGACAAAGCCTGTGTAAAAGGAACCAGGATAAGCAAGAGCAGAGGAAGAATTAAATACAGGTTAAGCAGGAACAAGGAAGCATTCAGTTACAGTTGGATTTAGCCTGATAGAAAGGGAAGGCTTGTCCTAGTATTCCTCATAGGAGAATAGTAACAAAAAACCTACTGTTTTATTATGTTGAGATTTTGATGAAGGAAACTGGAATTTGGAACTAAGCAAATCAGAAATTAAATCCCATATTATTGAACCCTAATCTAAGACTTAATGTTTTCACTTTCCTGAATAAGAATGCAGGAAGCACATGTCCTGACACACAGTAGACACTTGATGAATAACAGTTTTCCTTTGTTTCTTTTCTTGAATTTCTTATAGTTGGATCATAGCACACTCCTATTTTACTTTTTTTACATCTATGGTTCTACAAAGACTTTGAGAAACTGGTTGCTTTATCTCAACCATTTATGCCATTTATAAAACAGCTAACTCAGGCAGTGCTTCCTCAGATGTTTGTAGTCTCAGATTCCTCCCAAGTGTTATACCTGAGATTTGAATAGTCAGTCTTTAGAAGATGTTCTGTGATTGTTTCTTTTTAATTTTTCATTTAAAAATTGGTAATGTACTTTTACGGCAATAAGAATTTATGACCTCATTCCCCCTTGACATAACCTGGAATTTATCTGGTCTTTCTCACTTAGCCATCTCTCTCTCTCTCTCTCTCTCTCTCTCTCATGAACACACACACACACACACACACACACACACACACACACACACATCCTCAGAAGATACATGACATTATCAATTATTACCAGGTCTCTAGGATTTATTTGGCCTTTGTATTTCTTTTTGTGGGATTTTAGAGTTTTTTCTTAATCCCTAACAAATGGAAGTGGTAAAACAAAAACTACATTTTCATACTGAGGAAATAATTTCCCAGTTTGCTAATCTGGGAAGAGACAAGAATACTAACAGCAATGCCTTTTTGATGTATTCATTCACAAGTGCTAACTGAGGGATTGCCATGGGTCAAAAAGAGTGCTTCATGCATTCATATACATAGAGAATGGACATATAAGGCCCTATACAAACAAGTAATCTCAGACAGCTTCTTCAGGAATCAATACATATCTGATGACTAATAATACACTGCCTGATAATTTTCATGAAGTCACCATGATCACACCTTGATAAACAGTTATGCTCTTTATGTCTGTTCTATATGATGTACACTCTCTAGAATTAGAAACTAAAAAGAAAACAAATAAATATGGCATTAAATACAGATTCATTGTATAATATTCTTTTTCCTTCTCATCTTCAATGGGTTAATAATCTTCTTTCTAAAATTATATTGGCACATGTCCAATGAAATTGTTATTCATTTACCATTTACCTATTTCATCTATTTGTATCTGTCCAGTTACCTTAAATTATATACCCTTTCATACTATGACTGATATTCCTAGCTCTTCACCAAAATATCTTCCTATTCATCATGGGCAAACAGCTAAATTACATATCCTGGCCTCCACTGGGGCTGAGTATGACCACAAAACTGAAGTGTAGGTCTGACCTGTAAAACATCTACTTCTGGTCCCTTAAAACCTTCCACATACACCACTTTCTTACATGCACAGCTCTATGATATTCCATATGGTATCCTTAGTGATATTCAGAATGGTCTTAGAAGCCACATATTGAAAATTTCAGAGCTATCACATACCTGGGTTACTAATATCTTCATGGAGGAGAGCTGCCTTACCAATATAAGCATGTTTCCTATACAAGAAATAGAATTCTTGTTGTTTAAACCACTAAAGTTGGCTATTCATTTGTTGCTGCAGCCTAACCTACCCAACTTAACATATATACTTACTCAAGTGTCTCCACTCCTTTGGCACATTTGCTGAAAACCAGCTGGTCATCTAAGTGTGCATCTATTTTTAGACTATATACTATTCCATTTGTCTATATGTCAATTCTTACTGGGGTACACAGAGTTTAGGGAGTTTAGGCATGTCTTCAATTTTTCCTTCCCTTATGTGATTTCACTACTTTCTTCAGCATTTGATTTCCTGGTTTTCCTTTTCTTGTTCTTCAGGCCAGAATGATGACAGTCTTTCCCTCTTGTATGCCACTAACTCTCTGCACTGCAAGGGTTAGCCTTAGTCTAAAAGTGAACAAGATGGGAACTTCCTTGTGTACTTCTTACCTCCCCCTTCCTCTGAGGGTACAGTGGAGTGTCTGCTTCTGTTCATTCTCCAGTACCTTCAGGTATGTGCTTTTTGTGTTGTGACCAAGTTGTGTAGTTGTTTTCTGCCTTGGGAAGTTATCTCATAGAACTTCATTTTATCAGACCGAGGAGAGGAAAATAGAGAACATCTAAAAGCAATGAATTTTTACAGGTAAGGAGACTTTAAAGGTCATCTAAGTGAGTAAACTTAGGCCCAGAGAGGTTAATTGATGTGACTACAGTCACATAGCTACTTAGTGATGGAAATGATTAAATAAATATATGGCCTGTTCTTATCTTAGTGCATAATGTGCCAAAAATAGCACTGTAATATGTTAGGCCAAATGGGATGAAGCAGTAGAGAAGGCCACTGGAAGACCATCCTCATGAGGAACTAGAGAACCTCCTTGAAAAGCAACTATCCTAAGAGAAAGGGAGCTAGGACAGGTAGGCCTGGTCCAGAAGTTGATGTGATAATCCAAATTCACCTTCCTTCTAGACTCCTAAGATTCATGTCTGAGTTCTGTGACAGTTTGGACTGTTAGTACAACCAGAAAGAGTTTAGAACAAAACCCACATTGCTTTGGTACTCTTTAAAACAATAAATAAAAATGGCAGGTGTTTAGGGCATTTTCTCCATCTATGCCACAAAACAACTCATAGATCTGTCACTTTCAAATCTCCAGTGCATCAAAGATGGAAAATTAGAGCCCAAAGGAGGGCAATGCCTTCCAAAAGCAGCAAGTTTCCACTTTAAGCACCAGTGTGTGCAGAAACAGAGGCTGTCAGAAGAAGGGGCAGTGGTATCTCTAAGAATATGACAGCATTTACCAGAACAGGTCCAGAACAAGAACAGAGGGAATGTCACTCCCTGTAAAAGGAGAGGTTTCTCAGGAACCTTAAAGCCTGGCCTTAATTGATGACACAAGATGCATCAAACATACATGTTTCCTGTCAATGTGACCCAATTTCAAATTCTGTGCTGATGTGGCCAAAGTAAGGATAGTTTACAAATATATGAGCCAATTGATGGAATACACTTGTCAATTGGGGGAATTGGGATGAACGGAAAGAAAAGATGCAAGGGATACTTTTGAGCAAATGTGATATTATATATGAAGATATGACAGCAAGAATAGGCATATAGAAATAGAAGCAATGTCTTTTGGTGACAGTATTTTCACATAGAACATAACACCTTCAGGTCATATCAAAATTGACCAGCATTCATTCCAACAAATAAATATACTGCCACTCAGGTATCATTATTAGTATAAATATAAGTGTCACATGCATAGAGAATAGGAAATTCAGTTGAAGAAAGGCTAAAGACACATTCTTCAATATTTTACAATGTAGGTGTTAATGCTTTGTTTGTAGCAATAAGAGTACTATTCATATAGGTCAGTAAAAGGGCCCCATCACTGAACCACTATGGGAATGAAGGGAAGGTGGGGCTGCATATGTGTACACATTGGAAGCTGCTCAAGGAAGGAGCCTTGAATATGAGGCCATAAAGTTCAGATTCCATTCAGTAAGCAGTAGGGATGTTTCTGCTGTTTCCTGAGCAGGGGCACAGTGTGATGAATATGCTGCTGGAAAGAGATAACATTAGCACAGTGCACAATTGAAAGAAGGAAAGAGGACCCCTGAAGCTTTTTCAGTTACTCATATAGGATATGGGACCAGGCCTGGGGTGGTAGCAGTAGGAGTGAGTACAGAAAGCCCAAATGTTGAGGCTGAGAGATAGAATACTATCGTGATTAGTATCCTAGCTTCTGAAAATCAAGCCCACACACCACTCATCTCCATATCCCAGGAATGAGCACAGTGCTGGTGCTTAGGGCAAGTGGCAGCCAGGATGATTTCTAGAACATTTCTGTGTTTCTTATAATCTTTTTTCCCCTTTTCTCATGAAGATCTTTGCTTTTCATATGGTGCTTGTTTGTGAATACATAGGCCAGAAAATAATTAGGGGGTGTGCAGTCTCTGCCATGTGCTTGTCTAATGCTCTTAAAAGGGAACACATTTCAAAGATCCCCAGATCCTTTATTTTTGCCATACTTTTAGCTTCTGTCTCTCTGGTGCTTCCACCAGAGTTTTGTCATCCATGCATTCGGTTCTGCCTTCTTGTAGGAATTTTCAAAGCAAGACAGTTCTATCAACACCCCTGCCTCCTGTTAAATGAATATCTAAGATGTTATTTTCTGGCAGCTTATCTGATGGCTCTGAGATCAGAGGCACTGTGATTTTCAGCAATAGGAAGTTTGATTCCAATATGACATACAGTAGGGTTCCGGCTTCAACAGAATCCCCCTGGTGGCACACTGCCAGCTAAACCGGCCTCATCCGACTTTCTCTCAGCATGCTGCCTACACACCCTCAGTAGCCTTAACATCAGGAAGATTCACACACACATATGAAAGAACAGGCTAAGAGGATAAAATGATCACTCAGAATCCATGAATGGAGAACACAGAGTAATGAATATGGACTGAGTCATTTAGTTTTGCTATCAGTGGGCCATCCTTTATAAAGTGCTCACTTATTGGCAGCCTAAAACTCCCTCTGAGATGGGGTTATAGCTTCATGGCCAACCTGAGCATTGGCCTCAGTCTGCCACCACCTGCACCACCATCACCACTGTCATCATTGTAGCTTTCATTTTGCTGCATGCACAGGGGTAAACTCACTTGTATAAAGGCTATGTTTCAGTACAACATCATTAGGGAGGCTATCTATTTAAATATGAATTTCCAGGTAGGTCAGTAAAGTAGCCATCACTGATTCAGGGAACCACTATAAGTATGAAAGAATAATGAGGCTGGATATCCAGAAGGTGATCTATGGAGAAGGTCTTAAATACTGAATCCAACATACAGAGAAGCAGGCTGGCTATCCAACAATTCATTAAAGATAATATAACAGAGTAATATGGTACTAGAGATGATCACCACTTCCCTTCTGCTCATCTTCCCTGATGTACCCATGCATCAAGATGCTGGGTCCTGTATACCAAGTGACCCTAAATCACATCAAAGCTAATGAACCTAACCTATAATACTCTCTTTTCTGGAAATTGGAAATGGGGACACAGAGACGAAGAAAAGGATACATGAGCTGAAAAGTAATGGGCTCAAAGATACCACTTTGAATTGGCCCTGAAGGGGTGATGGAAAAGCATGAGAAAAGAAAAAATCTAGGCTAAAGGGAGAGTATGAAGCAGACGTGCAGAGAAGGACATGGATAAGAAATCACGTAGCTCCAAAATAAGAAGCAAAGGCTTTGACAGGCTTTGTAACTCCTCCAAGGACTAAGAATACTTTCCACAATTGGGTTCCACTGGAGACTGTTGGAATAAATCTTTTCTCACCTGAGCTTCTTCATGTGGAATTATGTCCCTTATAAATAAAAATTCCTTAACTAAGGAGCAGCTTTGACTATTACTGGTGGACCACATGGAAGAAGGGAAGGCCATGAGAAATTAGTCCTCCCTCTGGTATTACAAACTCCTGAAAGAAAAGAATGATATTTAATTACTATCATATTACTCCAAATGCTTAACACAATGTCTGATGCAGGGTAGGTGCTTGATAAAAATTTGTGTTTGAAATCAGTTATTTCTAAGCCACCAAGATGGGTATCTGCATGAGTGAAGACCAATACATTTTATTAAGTGGGTTATTTCCAGGTTGAAGAAGCTGAAGGGGGTTTTGAAGTCTGGTGAAAACATATCTTCCACCACATAGTAAGGGAAGATCCATACCTCCTTCTTTCTTGAATCCACACAGCCTTTCACACGTTGCTGAGCACAGGGCAGCACTCAGAGAATAGGTATGTGGTCTGTGATTGACTTTAAAATGCACATCAGGAGTCCCAAATAATCTTGTTTTAGAATAGCATATTTCCTGAAACATATCTGGAAATGGACCACTGCACACTGCCACTATGGCTCTACCTCATCTGAGCCACCATGACATTTACCCTTCTAGATACCTGTATGGCCTCCTCCATTTACTCCAGTTTCTGCTCAATCTCATCCTAACTAGAAAACTTTCCCCATCCACATAATCAAAAGTATCACCCCATTACTCTCCTTTCATTTATAATATCACCCTCTGATATTACATATGTTTACCAGTTTATTTGTTAATCGTTTTCCCCAGTAGGATGTATGTTTCATATAAGTGGGTACATCTCTGGTTTGTTCACTATTATAACCCCAGAACCAAGGATAATGATTGGCACATTATGGATTCTCAATAAATATTTGAGAATGAAATGAATGAATTTCCCTTAAGGAACCAAAAGATCCTTGAGAAAAAAGTCTGCAACTAGTTCATCTTTGTTGTTCTTACTGTATTGGTACAAAACTTACTCCATAGTAGGTGCTCAGTACATGTTTATCATTACATGAATTTAAGAATTGTAATAAGCTGCATATGTCATACTCTTCTTAGACCTGCAAATTCAACCAGCTAAGATCTTGCCACAGACATGCTTAAGAGCACTGGGTGACTCGACATGGTTTCTGAGATCTGAGATGAACAATGAAGCTTGAGAATAACAGATCATGTTGATCTTCTGGACACCTTAGAAAGGTGTTTTATTTTGTTTTGTTTGTTTTGTTTTTTGGCCCATAAAAGGTATTTATGTTCTTTTTAATTTTTTTTAATATTTTTTAAATTTTTTACTATAATTTATTGTCACATTGGTTTCCATATAACACCCAGTGCTCATCCCAAGTGCCCTCCTCAATGCCCGTCACCCACTTTCCCCTCTCCTTCACCCCCCCCATCAACCCTCAGTTTGTTCTTTGTATTTAAGAGCCTCTTAGTGTTTGCCTCCCTCCCTCTTGGTTTGTAACTTTTTTTTTTCCCTTCCCTTCCCCCATGGTCTTCTGTTAAGTTTCTCAAGATCTGCATATGAGTGAAAACATATATCTGTTTCTGACTGACTTATTTCACTTAGCATGATACCCTCCAGTTCCATCCATGTTGCTGCAAATGGCCAGATTTCATTCTTTCTCATTGCCAAGTAGTATTCCTTGGATATATAAACCACATGTTCTCTATCCATTCATCAGTTGGTGGACATTTAGGCTCTTTCCATAATTTGGCTATTATTGAAAGTGCTGCTGTAAACATTGTGGTACATGTGCCCCTTTGAATCAGCACTCCTGTATCCCTTGGGTAAATTCCTAGCAGTGCTATTCCTGGGTCATAGGGTAGTTCTAGTTTTAATTTTTTGAGGAGCCTTCACACCACACAATTTTCCAGAGCAGCTACATCAGTTTGCATTCCCACCAACAATGCAAGGTGGTTGCCATTTCTCCACCTCCTTGCCAGCGTCTATAGTCTCCTGATTTATTTTGGCCATTCTGACCAGCGTGAGGTGGTATCTCAATGTGGCTTTGATTTGTGTTTCCCTGATGATGAGTGACATAGAAAGAGTTTAAATAACTACAACTGAGGATGACTCAAAGAGAATGCTTCCCTTTTTCATCACCAGATCCAGGTTTATTCCTTTCCTTTCTAGAATAAGACATATGCTAGTCTCCCTGCCAACCACAGTCACTTCAGCATAATCTTAGCCTTCATCTCCCCAAGGATTTAATGGCTCATTTCACCACCACCCTAGATCACCCACCTGGAAGACTGGAACTTTGTCACTCATTCACCATGAAAATAAAATGAAGTCATACTCCTTTAAGAACTTCCAGGGCATAAGTTCTCACCTTGGCTGCATATGAAAGTCTCCCAGGAAGATTTTGAAAGTCTCAGTTCCCAAGCTGCACTGAGCCCAATTAAATCAGAACCCCTCGAGGTGTGGTCCAGACATCAGTATTTTTTTAAAGTTCTCCATGGATTTTGAGAAACTTAACAGAAAACCATAGAGGAAGGGAAAGGGAAAAAATAGTAACAGAGAGGAAGGGAGGCAAACCATAAGAGACTCTTAAATACAGATTCTTAAATACAACCCAAACTGAGGGTTGATGGGAGGGGCTGGAGAGAGGGGAAAATGGGTGATGGGCATTGATGAAGGCACTTGTTGGGATGAGCACTGGGTGTTGTATGTAAGCGATGAATCATGGGAATCTACCCACAAAACCAAGAACACACTGTACACACTGTTAGCCAATTTGACAATAAATAATAATAATAATTATTATTATTAATAACAATAATAGTAAAGTTCTCCATGAAATTTCAATGAGAAGTCAAGGCTGAAGAACACAGAGAAGACATTCTCCTTTTGTGGGGAGACTTTAGGATTCAGCAGAATGTATGGCTATTCAGCCTTAGTTTTATACAGTCTGGTGAGGAAATAGATTAACTTTCCTGAATGACTAGGTGGTTATTCTTTTTTCAGATTCCAAGCAGGGGCCACATTTCCCCTTGCACTTAATAGATTTTTATTTCCCATTAGATATGGGACCCTATAGATCACACATAGATATGGGCCACAAATAATACATACACATGTGAGCACAAAGTCTTATCTATAATCCGTTTTCTTTTCCCAATTCCTGTCTTTACCCATACCATATCCTTACCTTTCCTCTCTTTCTCTTAAGCAGCATTTCTACCTCTCTCTCCATAGACATCTATATCCACACCCAGAACAATATTATTAGGTTGGCTGGAGACAATGAGAAAGTCATGAAATTTCTCTGCAGGGTCTTAGTACAGATACTATTGGGACCCTGCCCCATATCCCCTAAGGCCATCTTTTAGTTCACCTGCAGCAGGAACCACCTGACATGCTAACAGTGGCATACCTCCAGTTTATACATCACTATGCTTCTGGACTCAGTTTCTCTAACATCACAGGAGCTCACCCAACCTCCATATAGGGCACCTTAGAAGCATCAGGAATTCAATGTCGCTAAGAGCAGCCTCAACCAATAAAAAGCAGATCAATGCTGGCTTCTCTGTCCCTCAATTCAGACATTTAATATGGGTTCTCAGAAGTCTCCCAGGAGGACTGAACTCCAATTACCCACAGCAATAGTGCAAATAATTAATGCATCTGTGTTATCTCCTCTCCCTTCCTGGTGTCACTATCCTTACTGTCTCTCTTGTGCTTCCCAGGATGACCCATCAAATAAACTACCTGCACCCAAGTTCATATTTTATTGTCAGCATTTGAAAGAACCCTAAATAAAGCAAGCTGCAGATTCTCGAGATCTTTCTCTTTCTGTGTCTCTTTGTCTCTCTGTCTCTCTCTCCCTCTCCATCTTCCTACTATCAAATTTTATTTCCCAGAGGGCTAAAATTAAAACAGATAAGAAAAATGTGCACTGTAAGAAGAAAAAGATGAGCTTTACAGGCTCTCTTTGCATTTACTGGATTGGAGAAGGTGGAGAGAACTGTGGATAATTGAAATGTCTTTAGGTTAGAAAGGCTCAGAATCAGACTCCATGGATGAGAAACCCCAGAAAGAACCTAGAATCTCCTTATGCTTAGAGAATGGTATGGATTCCATACTCACTTGTAATGGACACATTCCATCAGAAGTGTATCTTTCTCTGAGTCAATAAGAATGACAATACAAGGTCAAATATTTGCTGCTCATTGTGGCAAAGACCATTTCTTAGACTGAAAAGGTATGATTGGAAAGTTTCTGGCCTTCTCAGTGAAAAGCTTGTAGTTCCACTGTTTGCTGAGAGCCTCAGTTAACCAGTAGCTTAAAAGTTCTGTCTGATACACCAATTCCAGAACATGAGACCTAAAGCTCCAGCTGAATCTAAGTCCTGACACAATTACAGTCAGTTGTGTATAAAGCTATAGGGTTTATTTAAAACACTACACACTCAAACAAAAATGCTTGGCATTTAACATTTTAAATATCTAACACATCATATTATTCCTACCTTTCAACCTAGCAATAATTTTATAATCACATCCTGGTTCTAAAATTATTTTGGAAAATCTAGTTGGTACACATGTAAATGCGGAGAAATAGAGAGTTTCCTACTCTGGTAGGAATATTTGTATATTGGTGCAATTTCTGGAAAGCAATTGACCAATAGGTATAAAAGTTGAATGTGCAATAGTTCTTGGGATGTGGAAAGCAATGATACAAAAGTTAAATGGAAGCAATAGAAAACAGAAAGAATGTGGATTTGGGTTAAACTCATTACCTCATTGTGTGACCCTGAATACATCACTTAAATAATCTCTCTGATCTTCACTTTCCTCACCTCTAAAATAGGAAACCCAACTCCTGCATTCTTTACTTGTGGTCAAGGTTAGAGAAAGTGCACACAAATCATCTACTCTAGAGTCTATCACTTTAGCAGAACAAGTCAAAGATGAGGGAATTTTGTTGTTGTTGTTGTTCCTCAACAACAACAACAACAACAAAAGGTAGTATAACGAAGGTTGAGTAAAACCTAAGAAAATAACTCAAAGATTATTACAACTGTTGTAAGGGACTTAACCTGTCATGAGGAAAGATTTGAGCAGGAGGAGTGAGACCTTGTATGTATTTATGAGGGACTTTATAAATATTTTCACTTTCTGAAATAAAATGATAAAAAGAAGCCCACTAATCAATATAATATCCATGATAGCCCATATATCTTAAATTAATATATTTTTAATTTCTTATGTCTTGCTCACCAGAAGCTTTTGAGTACCCTCCCTGATTTCAATAAAAATGTTCAAAAATTCATTTTGCTTTGTTGTAGAAAATATGCACACATTCTAAGGCCAGGGATTTTTTGTTTGTTTCTACTGTCATCTCCTCCTCCTCCTCCTCCTCCTCCTCCTCCTCCCCTCCTCCTCCTCCTCCTCCTTCTTCTTCTTCTTCTTCTTCTTCTTCTTCTGGTTATTGTTGCTGTTACTTTGTCTAATTCATCATCCTATTATCCAATGCTTTTCTGATTTTGTGTCATGAATAGTCCACTTCTACATTCTGGGTTTCAACAGAATAACTTAGATGCTTCAGTTGTAAGAGTTTGAGCAAGGGATATTTAACTACCCTATCCCCTACACCATCATAGGTCCAGGAATTATCCCCAAATTCCCTTTCTCAATATGTAGGATTGTACATTCTCAATTCCATTATTGATAATTGCATATCACAAAAAAAATGGAATGGCGCCACCAGCAATTTACCTACCCCCATCAGATACACACATACAGACACACACAGACACTTAACATTCATCAAACACTTACTGTAGGTGTTCTGGTAGGCTCTATACCAGTTGGGGTTCAGACAAGGAGACAGAAGCATTGTGCTTGCTATTGGATAAGAAACTGATTAGGAGAATTAGACCTTACACAATTATGGAAGTAGGTGAAAAAGGAAACACCTTGGGGGTGGCACTACAGATTTAGAGGAAAAATCACTAACTGGTCCTCCTGAAGTTCTGGTGCAGGTAGAGAAGCTCGGTTTCTGGAGAAATCTGAGAAGACAGGTACAACCAGCAGAAAAAGTTTATGAGATGTAGTCTCTGTATAGCTACTATTTCTGTGGGTCCACATCCAAGCATCTGGTACAGATGCCTGGATAATAGGCATTGCAGTTGGAAAGAAGAGCTGGACGTACAACAGAAGAGAATGAGGACAAGCTAGGCACCTCTGTACATGTTTGTCCACCTTCTGAATATCACAGAAGTTCCTATCTTGGTCAACTATAACCTGGAACCATTCAGGAAAGGAGATTCTTGAAAATGCAGTATCTAGATTAATCCATCCATATTAAGTCCAGACCTTGTCAACTTGTCATCCATATATACCTTTTAAACCGTATTTAATTTTAAATCAAGGCCATAGCAAAATGTTATTTCTACCTAACATGATGCAAATTAGTATAACCAATGATACATAGCATGTCCTCCCTAGATGAGGATGCACTAAGTTCCCTGTCTCTTTGTCCATCTGTAAATTATGCTTGTTCTTCTTCTGGGTGACACTCCTCCTTTGATATCTATACCTTAAACAATATTAATACATTTCATGTTGAGAAGTATGAGAATCAGAAACTGAAATAAGAAAGAAAACAAATGGTATTTTACACACACACACACACACACACACACATATTTACATCAAAGTAAGGAAGAAATAATCGTGAGAGTTTTTATTTCTGTAACTTGTCAGGCCATCACCATTGGGATTTATAACTTCCTGCTTCCATTGCCTATCTGTACTCTCTTTAGGCTGAACATACTTGGTTGGTCACAGTTCCTTGCCTGATAGCTAGGTGACCCAAATATTTGTTCCTTAACAATCTGTGCCATTAGCAGTCCTGCCTCTATTGGATTGTTGCAGCATTTCATTAATTTAAACATAAGACATGGAGAAGCACTGAGGCATCCAGAGACCCTCTTGCTACTTTCCAGACATACTACTCCTTACTCCCATTATGTTGGAGAAGCCCAATTTCCCCCTTGATAGTCAGGATCAACAACCCCTCTCTAATGCAATGACCTTCTTCTTTGCTTGTTGGTCCACTGGGAGGAGGTAATAAATGACCAGGTAATAGTCTCAACTTACAATTTAGTGAGGCTTTGTATGTACTTTGGTAAAAATACCCTTCCCTTTCTCAGTAAGAACTCTAAATCAACAGATCTCAAAGATATGGGAATAAATTTTGCTACTAGATCATTAGGAGTAACAGGAAGAACTATTCCCATTGAGCACCAATTCAGAGCATACATTCATTTTGAAGAATTATACCAACCCTGCAAAATAGTGCTAAACACATGGTGTTGAAACAGTTTCCAAAAGGACAGTCAGTATATTCTGATCTGATTCTATCAGATCAATTTCCTCAGGGTGATAAGGACCATAAGACTAGTGAATTTGATATTTAATAATTATTTCCATGGTTAAGAGTAATACTGTGTGGAAAACTTTAACACTGAATACGGCGCTTTGGAAATTGCCAGATGGTAATTTTGGCAGAATCATCACAAGCAGGTAAGACAAATTCATATCCAGGATATATGTCTGCTCCACTCTGAGCAAAGTGCTATTCCTTCCATGATATAAGTGATCCAATGTAATTAATTTTCCATCAAGTGGCTGGGTGATATCTTATGGGAGTAGTGACATATTGTGGACTCAGTTTTTGTCTCTCCTGCTGGTGACTTGGGCACTCAGTAGTGGTTGAAGCCAAATTGGTTTTTGTGAGCATAAGTCCATATTGCTGAGCCCATGCATACATTCCATTTCTGCTACCATTGCCACCTTCATCATGAGCCTACTAGGCAAGAGGAGGAATGTCTGGAGAAAGATGCTGGCTAACATCCCAGCATGAGTCATTGTGTCCACCTGGTTGTTAAGATTCACCCCTGGTGAGGGTATTCTTTGTAAACAATCACATGGGACACAAATATCTTCATATTCATGACCCTTTTGGAGAGCTCTATCCACACATTACCTCCGAACTACTGGACACAATTTTCCTTTGTGTTCCTTCCAGGTCTCTGACTAAGCAGTCAAACCATTAGCCACTACCCATGAATCAGTGCAGATCCACAAATTTGGCCATTTCTCCTAGACAAAATGAACAACCAGATGCACTGTTTTAGAACTGGAAGAGGGGCCAGATGCAGCAACTTTTCCCTTTCCTTGGAAGGGATATTGATGAGAGACAAATCTGGATGGTCTTGGGGGCTCATCTCTTTCCCCTTTTGGAAGCTTAGCAGAGAGCTGGCTTAATTCCACTGAGCCAGCCTGCAGAGATAAGGACTTTGGTTAATTTTAGCATTCTATTTAGCAGGCAAGGTTGTTCTCTGAGCCCTCTGTGTTTAGACCTTGGTCTCTAGTATGCATCTTTACTAGCATTTCCTGAACCCTATTTTACTTCTTTTTACTACAAGTAATCAGACACTGTATCCACTTCTTAGGCTAACTTATATGGGGTGCATAAGCGGGAGTTCTTTTTTGAACATCTAGCTTTCTGTCCAAAGCAAGTCTGTGCTGGACTTAACAGAGCAATGAGAATTCATGAGACTGTGTGCACTCTACTACTTCTCTGACTTTAAGAGTTTCCCCTAATAAACCCTATGTTATATCTGCAGTCTATAGTACTCTGCTGATTACCCATGACCTCTTACCAAGCAGACAACTTAATATGCTACAGTCCATTGGATGGCTGAAAGCTTAGACAAATTAGCATGCTCCCGCATGTTTGTGGGAAATACTTCCTACATTCTGGCACATATATGTCTAGGGAAGTATGTACTTCCTACTTAACAGGTCCAAGGACATGATGTCATCAACATAGTGAAGCAGCAAGATATCCTTTAGAATGGAAAGGTAGGGATGTTCCTGAGAAAAAAAGGTTATGATAAAGGGATAAATTGCTGATACAGTTATATGATAAAGTGTATTGCTAGTAACCAGCTGAAAGAAAACTGCTTAGGGAGTCTTTACTAAGGTATTTACTAGGTTACTAGCTTTATACTAGAATCCAAGGGGTAGATCCAGTAGAAAAAAAAAACATATCTGAAACAAATTATAAATGGATTCCCTCACCATCTGATTAAGCTTATGGCAATCCACTCTCATTCTCCAAGATCTATCTATCATCTGCACACAACAAAAAGGCAAATTTGGACGGGGATGTAGCAGCAATAACCATCCCTGCATCTTCCTAGTTCTTGATGGTAGAAAAAAAAATCTCTTCACCCTCCAGGAATGCAGTACTGGTTATGAGTTACTGATTTAGTAAGAAGAAGTTCTAGAGAGATTTTAATTTTTCCTTTCCTATCACAAAAGGCCTCATTCCATAGATCAGGGAACCAATATGGATATTCTACCAGTTACTTAGTTATTTCAACTATACATTTAATAACTTGGAAAATCACTATTGCTTGACATAGACTACCAGTGTGCCGCTGGACACTGAATAGACTAATCAATGCCTTTAAATCTACTCATATCAGAGCTCTAATGCTATACTAATATTTTATTCCTCTAAAACTACTTCTAGTGAGTCAAGATGGCGGCGTAGGAGGACGCTGGGCTCACCGCACGTCCTGCTGATCACTTAGAGTCCACCTACACCTGCCTAAATAACCCAGAAAACCGCCAGAGGATTAACAGAACAGAGTCGCCAGAGCCAAGCGCAGAGGAGAGGCCCACGGAAGAGGGTAGGAAGGGTGGCGAGGCGGTGCGCACTCCACGGACTGGCGGGAGGGAGCCGGGGCGGAGGGGCAACTCGCCGGCCAAGCAGAGCCCTCAAGTCTGGCTTGCAAAAGCGGAGGGGCGGGGAGGATTGTGTTCCGACAGCAAGCGCGACTTAGCGTCTGGGAGGACATAAGTTAGCAGCTCTGCTCCGAAAGCGGGAAGGCTGGAGGACAAAGGGAGGGAGAGCTGCTGAGCCCCCAGACGACAGAGCTCAGTTTGGCGGGGAACAAAGGCGCTCGCCAGCGCCATCTCCCCCACCCATCCCCCAGCCAAAATCCCAAAGGGAACCAATTCCTGCCAGGGAACTTGCTCGCTCAGCGGAAACACCCAACTCTGCGCTTCTGTGTAGCCAAACCTCCGGCAGCAGATCTGACTCCCTCCCTCCCTCCTGAAGTGCATCACCTAAGGAGAAGCGAGCTAAGCCTGCCCCTCCTGCCCCCGTGCACCTTGCCTACCCTCCCTAGCTAATACCCCAGATCCCCAGCATCACAAACCTGGCAGTGTGCAAGTAGCCCAGACGGGCCACGCCACCCCACAGTGAATCCCGCCCCTAGGAGAGGGGAAGAGAAGGCACACATCAGTCTGAATGTGGCCCCAGCGGTGGGCTGGGGACAGACATCAGGTCTGACTGCGGCCCCGCCCACCAACTCCAGTTATACTCCACAGCACAGGGGAAGTGCCCTGCAGGTCCTCACCACGACAGGGACTATCCAAAATGACGAAGCGGAAGAATTCCCCTCAGAAGAATCTCCAGGAAATAACAACAGCTAATGAGCTGATCAAAAAGGATTTAAATAATATAACAGAAAGTGAATTTAGAATAATAGTCATAAAATTAATCACTGGGCTTGAAAACAGTATACAGGACAGCAGACAATCTCTTGCTACAGAGATCAAGGGACTAAGGAACAGTCACGAGGAGCTGAAAAACGCTTTAAATGAAATGCAAAACAAAATGGAAACCACCACGGCTCGGATTGAAGAGGCAGAGGAGAGAATACGTGAACTAGAGGATAAAGTTATGGAAAAAGAGGAAGCTGAGAAAAAGAGAGATAAAAAAAATCCAGGAGTATGAGGGGAAAATTAGAGAACTAAGTGATACACTAAAAAGAAATAATATATGCATAATTGGTATCCCAGAGGAGGAAGAGAGAGGGAAAGGTGCTGAAGGGGTACTTGAAGAAATAATAGCTGAGAACTTCCCTGAACTGGGGAAGGAAAAAGGCATGGAAATCCAAGAGGCACAGAGAACTCCCTTCAGATGTAACTTGAATCGATCTTCTGCACGACATATCATAGTGAAACTGGCAAAATACAAGGATAAAGAGAAAATTCTGAAAGCAGCAAGGGGTAAACGTGCCCTCACATATAAAGGGAGACCCATAAGACTCATGACTGATCTCTCTTTTGAAACTTGGCAGGCCAGAAAGAATTGGCACGAGATTTTCAGGGTGCTAGACAGAAAAAATATGCAGCTGAGAATCCTTTATCCAGCAAGTCTGTCATTTAGAATAGAAGGAGAGATAAAGGTCTTCCCAAACAAACAAAAACTGAAGGAATTTGTCACCACTAAACCAGCCCTACAAGAGATCCTAAGGGGGACCCTGTGAGACAAAGTACCAGAGACATCACTACAAGCATAAAACATACAGACATCACAATGACTCTCAACCCGTATCTTTCTATAGTAACACTGAATGTAAATGGATTAAATGCGCCAACCAAAAGACATAGGGTATCAGAATGGATAAAAAAACAAAACCCATCTATTTGCTGTCTACAAGAGACTCATTTTAGACCTGAGTACACCTTTAGATTGAGAGTGAGGGGATGGAGAACTATTTATCATGCGACTGGAAGCCAAAACAAAGCTGGAGTAGCCATACTTATATCAGACAAACTAGACTTTAAATTAAAGGCTGTAACAAGGGATGAAGAAGGACATTATATAATAGCTACAGGGTCTATCCATCAGGAAGAGCTAACAATTATAAATGTCTATGCGCCGAATACCGGAGCCCCCAAATATATAAAACAATTACTCATAAACATAAGCAACCTTATTGGTAAGAATGTGGTAATTGCAGGGGACTTTAACACCCCCATTTACAGAAATGGATAGATCATCTAGACACATGGTCAATAAAGAAACAAGGGCCCTGAATGAGACATTGGATCAGATGGACTTGACAGATATATTTAGAACTCTGTATCCCAAAGCAACAGAATATACTTTCTCCTTGAGTGCACATGGAACATTCTCCAAGATAGATCATATACTGGGTCACAAAACAGTCCTTCATAAGTTTACAAGAATTGAAATTATACCATGCATACTTTCAGACCACAATGCTATGAAGCTTGAAATCAACCACAGGAAAAAGTCTGGAAAACCTCCAAAAGCATGGAGGTTAAAGAACACCCTACTAACGAATGAGTGGGTCAACCAGGCAATTAGAGAAGAAATTAAAAAATATATGGAAACAAACGAAAATGAAAATACAACAATCCAAACACTTTGGGACACAGCGAAGGCAGTCCTGAGAGGAAAATACATTGCAATCCAGGCCTATCTCAAGAAACAAGAAAAATCCCAAATACAAAATCTAACAGCACACCTAAAGGAACTAGAAGCAGAACAGCAAAGGCAGCCTACACCCAGCAGAAGAAGAGAAATAATAAAGATCAGAGCAGAAATAAACAATATAGAATCTAAAAAAACTGTAGAGCAGATCAACGAAACCAAGAGTTGTTTTTTTGAAAAAATAAACAAAATTGACAAACCTCTAGCCAGGCTTCTCAGAGAGAAAAGGGAGATGACCCAAATAGATAAAATCATGAATGAAAATGGAATTATTACAACCAATCCCTCAAGATACAAACAATTATCAGGGAATACTATGAAAAATTATATGCCAACAAATTGGACAACCTGGAAGAAATGGACAAATTCCTGAACACCCACACACTTCCAAAACTCAATCAGGAGGAAATAGAAAGCTTGAACAGACCCATAACCAGCAAAGAAATTGAATCGGTTATCAACAATCTCCCAACAAATAAGAGTCCAGGACCAGATGGCTTCCCAGGGGAGTTCTACCAGACGTTTAAAGCAGAGATAATACCTATCCTTCTCAAGCTATTCCAAGAAATAGAAAGGGAAGGAAAACTTCCAGACTCATTCTATGAAGCCAGTATTACTTTGATTCCTAAACCAGACAGACACCCAGTAAAAAAAGAGAACTACAGGCCAATATCCCTGATGAATATGGATGCAAAAATTCTCAATAAGATACTAGCAAATCGAATTCAACGGCATATAAAAAGAATTATTCACCATGATCAAGTGGGATTCATTCCTGGGATGCAGGGCTGGTTCAACATTCGCAAATCAATCAACGTGATACATCACATTAACAAAAAAAAAAGAGAAGAACCATATGATCCTGTCAATCGATGCAGAAAAGGCCTTTGACAAAATCCAGCACCCTTTCTTAATAAAAACCCTTGAGAAAGTCGGGATAGAAGGAACATACTTAAAGATCATAAAAGCCATTTATGAAAAGCCCACAGCTAACATCATCCTCAATGGGGAAAAACTGAGAGCTTTTTCCCTGAGATCAGGAACACGACAGGGATGCCCACTCTCACCACTGCTGTTTAACATAGTGCTGGAAGTTCTAGCATCAGCAATCAGACAACCAAAGGAAATCAAAGGCATCAACATTGGCAAAGATGAAGTCAAGCTTTCGCTTTTTGCAGATGACATGATATTATACATGGAAAATCCAATAGACTCCACCAAAAGTCTGCTAGAACTGATACAGGAATTCAGCAAAGTTGCAGGATACAAAATCAATGTACAGAAATCAGTTGCATTCTTATACACTAACAATAAAGCAACAGAAAGACAAATAAAGAAACTGATCCCATTCACAATTGCACCAAGAAGTATAAAATATCTAGGAATAAATCTAACCAAAGATGTAAAGGATCTGTATGCTGAAAACTATAGAAAGCTTATGAAGGTAACTGAAGAAGATTTAAAGAAATGGAAAGACATTCCCTGCTCATGGATTGGAAAAATAAATATTGTCAAAATGTCAATACTACCCAAAGCAATCTACACATTCAATGCAATCCCAATCAAAATTGCACCAGCATTCTTCTCGAAACTAGAACAAGCAATCCTAAAATTCATATGGAACCACAAAAGGCCCCGAATAGCCAAAGTAATTTTGAAGAAGAAGACCAAAGCAGGAGACATCACAATCCCAGACTTTAGCCTCTACTACAAAGCTGTCGTCATCAAGACAGCATGGTATTGGCACAAAAACAGACACATAGACCAATGGAATAGAATAGAAAACCCAGAACTAGACCCACAAACGTATGGCCAACTCATCTTTGACAAAGCAGGAAAGAACATCCAATGGAAAAAAGACAGCCTCTTTAACAAATGGTGCTGGGAGAACTGGGCAGCAACATGCAGAAGGTTGAAACTAGACCACTTTCTCACACCATTCACAAAAATAAACTCAAAATGGATAAAAGACCTGAATGTGAGACAGGAAACCATCAAAACCTTAGAGGAGAAAGCAGGAAAAGACCTCTCTGACCTCAGCCGTAGCAATCTCTTACTCGACACATCCCCAAAGGCAAGGGAATTAAAAGCAAAAGTGAATTACTGGGACCTTATGAAGATAAAAAGCTTCTGCACAGCAAAGGAAACAACCAACAAAACTAAAAGGCAACCAACGGAATGGGAAAAGATATTCGCAAATGACATATCGGACAAAGGGCTAGTATCCAAAATCTATAAAGAGCTCACCAAACTCCACACCTGAAAAACAAATAACCCAGTGAAGAAATGGGCAGAAAACATGAATAGACACTTCTCTAAAGAAGACATCCGGATGACCAACAGGCACATGAAAAGATGTTCAGCGTCGCTCCTTATCAGGGAAATACAAATCAAAACCACACTCAGGTATCACCTCACGCCAGTCAGAGTGGCCAAAATGAACAAATCAGGAGATTGTAGATGCTGGAGAGGATGTGGAGAAACGGGAACCCTCTTGCACTGTTGGTGGGAATGCAAATTGGTGTAGCCGCTCTGGAAAGCAGTGTGGAGGTTCCTCAGAAAATTAAAAATAGACCTACCCTATGACCCAGCAATAGCACTGCTAGGAATTTATCCAAGGGATACAGGAGTACTGATGCATAGGGCCACTTGTACCCCAATGTTCATAGCAACACTCTCAACAATAGCCAAATTATGGAAAGAGCCTAAATGTCCATCAACTGACGAATGGATAAAGAAATTGTGGTTTATATACACAATGGAGTACTACGTGGCAATGAGAAAAAATGAAATATGGCCTTTTGTAGCAACGTGGATGGATCTGGAGAGTGTGATGCTAAGTGAAATAAGCCATACAGAGAAAGACAGATACCATATGGTTTCACTCTTATGTGGACCCTGAGAAACTTAACAGGAACCCATGGGGGAGGGGAAGGAAAAAAAAAAGAGGTTAAAGTGCGAGAGAGCCAAAGCATAAGAGACTGTTAAAAACTGAGAACAAACTGAGGGTTGATGGGGGGTGGGAGGGAGGAGAGGGTGGGTGATGGGTATTGAGGAGGGCACCTTTTGGGATGAGCACTGGGTGTTGTATGGAAACCAATTTGTCAATAAATTTCATTAAAAAAAAAAGAAAATAAATAGAACTACTTCTAGTGGTACCAATATTTGACTCAGTGTTCAATTAGTATTGATACCAGATATGGAAGAGGAGGAGGAGCCGGCAGAAAAATATAAGAAAGAACAGTCAATAAGGAGACAAGAAAAATATGTACCTTATTATGCACCACACACAGAAAATGCCTTAATAAGGAAGGAGTCATCAGTTCTGCCAAATGCGGATGAAAGATCAAAGAAAAGGAAGTTTAAGAGTTAACCATAGCATTTGAGGGCATGAGAATCATTGTGAATCTTCAGGGGAGTGGAGCGTTGGTGTGGTGGTACAGGGTTTCACCAGAAAAAGTTGTAGAGAAATGGAGTGGCAATATGTACAAATATCGGATCATTATGTTGTACACCTGAAACTAATATAATGTATGTCAATCATATCTAAATTAAAATGTACAAATATACACCAAATACATACATACCTACTAAAATGTTTTTTAAAAAATAAAAGATTATCAGGATATTTTAACTTTTTCCCATAATTCCCCATTATTTTTCTCCATCTGTCTAAAATGAATTATAATCATTTCTTATATTCAAGTTACACTTTACTTGAATATCTTTTAAGACTTGGCAGTAACATTCGATTTATGATTGCTCGTAATAATTATTGTAATATTTTAAAATGGAGTAGTGGTTAAATAGTTGCTCTAGAACAAGGAAGCTTGCTTTTTTGTTTGTTTATTTATATGTGAACTCTTATGGTATATTTGGATGCTGAGTAAGTATAGAGGCAAAATTAATAATGTAAGAGAAATAAAGAGTGGGAAATAATTGAAGGAACAAAGTCCTGGCATAGGCCAAGAAAAATGGAACGCAGCACATATGTCAATGGGTTTGCCTTATCAGGCATATGGGCAGTTGGTCTACTTTACCAGGAGGGAAAGTGGAGTAAATGAGCACAAATGAAGGTAGACTGGCAGATATGCTGTCTATGGGAAGATGAAGCCATTCCTTTTCATTGCTTCTATTTTCCCAGTAAAATAAAAACCTGAGTCATTAAGGTGGAAATGACAAGGGAAGAGAGTATTAGAAGTTTCAGGAAAGAAAAGTAATTATGAAATGGTTGTCTTGGAGAATGAAAAGATAGTCACATGCTTGGTAGCACTGGAGCCTCACATTAGATATGTATATAAAATTAAATTAAGCCCAGTCACATTGTTTTTGTGTTTTTCTGCAGCCATGCCTCCTACTTGGGTATGGGAGGGGATGTTCCCTGTCTTAAAATGAATTGGTTTTATTTTTCCAAGAACGGAATGCTACTCACACTAAATTAAATCCCAATGGGGATTTATGAGCAAGTACAGTTGTACCTTATGTGCTTATTGAACCAGGAACAAAAGGTCAGGACTCCAAATTACTATTTCCATCTCTTTTCTCTCTCTGCCAACCATTTTCTTTCTTTTTGTACACTTGGTAGAAAATTGTCCCGCAGTTTAACTTCCTAGCTCCAAAGCCTGGTGGCAGGTAACTAGAGGCTCTATGTACCAATTCCAGATTATTAGGGGAAAAAATAAGATTAGCCTAGCTTGGTTCAGCCCTTGGGAGAGAAATGTCTGAGAAGGAAAAGTGCACAGAGCAAGTAAATTAATGGACCCAATTCCTAAAATCCTCAAGAAGAGTAGTTTGATATGGTTCTGAGAAGTTATGGACAATCCAAAACCTTTCGTATTGCAGAAATGGAATATTGTGAAGTAAATTTTACATTTCCTAGAATTTCTTGTAATTAAATAATTGAGTTTTAGGGATAGGAGCAATATTGGAATAGTGATTTTTACTTTCCAGTGAGTCCCAATAGGCTTCTGATCTTGCATAAGTACAGTTTGAAATCTATGGAATAGCTATGGTCTAAAAAGAAATGAAAGTAGCCAGGAGATGGGGTTACTTTCAGGAAGGAGATACTTTATTTTAGCAAAGGCTATGAATCAAGCTTTTAAGGTTAGAACAGGTTTAAGAATGAATAGTACATACTTTAGTTAATACTGAAGACTGTCTTTTGCCATATACATTTACAAAAGAATATTTGCTTTGTGTTTATCTTTTCAGTTGCAAATGACATAAGACTGCTGCCATGTTCTTACATATAAGTTTTGGTTTTAGTAAGAAGTCACATAGGGCATTTGAATAGAATTAAGAAATTTGGTCTGTCCACTTCTGACTTGCCTACTGTCTTCTGTATGACCTTCATGAACTTGTCTGAGCTTTCTAGAACACCATATCTTCAAGTTCCCCTCCAGCTTCAAATCCTGTGATTCAAGAAACTCCCAGAAAGAATGGTCCTGGAAACATAAGTAATCACAATAAGATATGCCTTAAGAGCTTTTGGTAGAGCTCATACTTAATTCAAAGTTCTGTTGCATCCAGCAATATCCAACAAGCAGAACAACCCAGAAGCCTGGTTGAGGCAGAGAGTGCTTATAGTGTGCTTTTTGAATAAATAACAAATTTAAACTGGGAGAACCCTGGCAGTTGATTTAGATTAATAGCAATTTTGTATTGTATTAACAACATTGTATATTTAATATGTAGAAACTCTCTAAAAATACAAAGAATTTTTGTCTGTTCAATATCTTGGGTTTTCTTTAGTGATATATTATGAGTAATAATACAAGAACTTTCCCCCAGTACCACGAGAGTGAGGTGAGGATTTTTAGCAAGTATGATGTTGATTTAGTAAGTAACTATACTGATTTCTCTAAAGCATACAAGAACAAAAGAGAGATATGTAAGGGTCTTCAAAAATGTGGGATGAGAGTGGTTATTCAGATCCTAATACACTAAATAAAGTATCTCCTTACACTACCATTCAAAAAATGCAGATGTACAAGTATACCATGTTGGGTTGTTTTTTTGTTTTTTTTAACAACAAAAAAATGATTTCTCAAGATACACATAAAAATCAGACCATATGTGTTCTGAAAAGACTTAATTTATCCTCTTTGGCTACAATCACATCCAAAACTGTCTGCCCAACATCTTTGCTATTATTAAAGACAACCAGGGTAAGACAGCTCCACAGCTGGCCTCAAGTATATAACTTCAAGTTAGAAAACACTCATTTGCCAGTCTTTTCCTTGTATTAAGTCAAAGCTGGTAAAACTATTAGATATCAGGGTTCTCATGGAAAATGCTTTGAAACATGTAAGGTGCTATTTGAAAGTAATCTTGGCATTATTTAGACATACGTGGCCAGTAAACCTCATCTGGATTAGAGTCAGAGGGAATCAGACAGGCAAGGTGGGAGAGACAAGAAGGACCTAACCTAGGACTGATAACGATGGTTTCCAAAGGTACATTCCTTGGAAAGCAGCCAAAGTCCTGAGAAGCAAGAAACTGGAGAGTCTTCCAAGAACACTCCATCACAGTGGTAACTCAGGAATGTGCTGAAACATTGGATGGATGTCCCAATCTGCTCTATGATCAGGAGAAAGTGAGGCAATCATATAAACATTTGTTAGGATGATTTGAGTGAGCTGAAAGATGATATATGGATATGGGCAGGCCTCGTGACAATCTCAACTGTACATAGAAATAAAGCCACAAAGGATTTTAGCATTGCAAAGCTGAATTGATAACCAAAAACTGAGGTATTATTTTTCTGTGTGATAGTTCAACCACGTATTGGGCCACCTCCATACATGTGAAGATAATTACTAATCACTGACAAGAGAAGGAAGTCTTTTTGTAGTGACGGACTAAAGGCAGAGAGCTCTAAGATACTGCAAGTGGTTTCAATAAACATTGAACTCTGAACAGACAGGAAAGCCATTATAATAATGATAATGATAAAACTCAGTGTCGTAAGTATATATTAATTGGCCTACTTCATACCTTACCTGATGAAAGAACCAGTTTTCATGCGTATGAAGGAGTTGAACATCTAACTTTATGACTGCTTTACTTTTCAGGGATGGGGAGAAGTATTCAAAGGCATTCCAGTCATAAGAGAGTTGGATAGGAAAGGAGGAATAGTGATATCTTTTTCCAAGTTTAGAGGGGTTTTTGTCTGTTTGTTTTGGCAAGGCCCTCTTTCTGTCCATAAGAGACAAATATTCCACTGTAGTCCCCAATCTCTTCCTGCCTATCTCACCCTTTAAGGAGCAACTTAAGGAGAGTTCTATCTCACTCTTTAAGGAGCAACTCATGAGCCCAGCATGATCTATGATCATATCTTGAGAAATGTAGCACATGGTCAAATGAGTTACTCTTTCCTTTCCCCACCCTCAAATCTTGTGGGAAACCCACAGCCAGAACTATGAATCATTTCCTGTAATTTCAAGAAGGTATGGTCTGTAGTATTGAATCTAGGATAAATTCCTCTTCGTTGTATTCTGTTTGTGGTTATTGCACAGCTTCTTGATGAGAGGTTGGTTAAGTTGATTTAATTCTCCAATTACAACAAGAAGAGGTTAGGAAAGAATGACAGGGTGCATAATCCACCACTGATTCCCCAAATTAATAAAAAGTGAAGCCAAGATGGTGCTAATGAGTGTTCATGTCTGACCAGAAACTATTTCATTTCTGCATCCAGAAAGCATGTGCTACTGCAAGGTGAACACTGTTATTTAATACTCCACTGATTCCCTGTAGATAATCACTTTTCATCATCATTTTTGGATTTGGGTGTGTTTTTTATCCTGTGCATTAGGAGAACTTCTTTACTAGAAGTGAGTAAAGTACATCTCACGGATCTGTGGCACCTGTGACCCCCTGCTGTCTTCTAAGAGACAGTATTAAATTTCCCAACTCTTTGATTATTCCTAGGTGACTGCCAAGGCACTGTATCACTGCCCCTCAGAGTTCCAACCCTTCTTTGCCTCCCTGTTTTCTCAATTTGTGAAAAACACATAGGCAGGCACACACACACACTCACTATACAGAGCACTTTACATGTATTTCCTAATTACCCTTCCCCATGGTCCTTGAGCCAGGTACTAATTTTACACATTTATAGATGAAACTCAGTGAGTCAATGTGCTATACCTACACATCTAGAAAGTGGCAAGCTGGGTTTGGTCCAAATTGGTGTTTTTAACTACCACACTCTCTTAATTGCCTCTCTGAAATATGTTGCCTTGGCTCTTATTTACAGGTGAGAAACTTGGGTCTAGAGAGATAAAACCAACTTTCTCAAGATCCCAAGGCTTCCTGAATCTTTGGAGTTTTCTCCCGGATTCAATATTGCTTTCTTCACTCTTGTTTAGCTATTGAGGTTCTTGGAAAGGGGTGTTACAATACATATTACAAAACTCAGCCAAAAGTAATTAAATAACAACCTCCACCTCTTTTTCTGCAGTATCTAACTCACTTGCACTATGGAAAAGATTCCATCATGGGAAAAAAATATATGTAACGGTGGACCTACATTAAGGAAGACTTGGCCAGGTTCTCTGACACATTTCAAGGAATAAACCTATTCCATTTCTCTCTCCCAAATGCCCTCTGAAATAGAAGTGCTTTTCTTAAGTAAGACAAGGCACATTTGTTTGAGGCAGTGGCTAGGGTCTGAGTGATGCCAAATAGAACACTGGAAATCATTTATGTGTTGAATCAGTCAAATGGCTCAATGGGCAGCCCAGTGTTTCCTGAGAGGTGAAGAGAGAGACATTGTTCATCTTCCTGAAATCAGAAAAGAACTTTCAGAGTTGAGCTCCTCCTATGTGTGTGTGCATGTGGGTATTTCTGTGTATGTGTATACACATGCACATGCATAAGTTCCAAAAGTAAAGAGGGTATGGAAAGAAAGAAGACAAGAACCAACTGAAGCAAAGAAAAGTCATATCTGCCATGTGTTTGTTTTCAGAGATTTCAAAGTTTGTGATTCTTTTAACATTTTTGTTTAGCATTTTATTTTGGCATATAAAATTCCATAAATAAATGGGAAGAGCAAGGTTATGTTGGGGCATGAGACAAGAATCAACTTTAAGAGACAGAAATGTCTATATTATGGAAGCAATGACTTGTTTCACACATTTTACTTCTTTGTGTTTTCTTTAAAAGTATCTTATATTTGTTTAAGAGTATGTTATAATTATAGTACATTTCTATAGGACTTACCAATTATTTTCATATGCTTATGAAGTCTGTACTAAAACCATACACACACACATACACATGTACACACATACCCCATTCAAGACCCTTCATCATCCATCACACTCTATTATGCCTCAAGCACCCACCCCACAATGTCACATGCTCCAGGTATTTTATATCCTAGCAAGACACAATTTCTGGCAGTTCCGTGAATGTCAAGCCTTTTGGCCCCTACTTTTCTCATGCTGTTTCCTTTGCATTGAATGCCCTTTCTCCTTTTTCAGGCTAGAAAAGTCATACACATATTTCAAAGCCCAGCTTAAGTATCACCTTCTCTGTGAACACTCCACCCCACATCAATACCCTTGATCTCTACCCCACCTCCTCTCCCTCCACCAGATTCAAGAACACAGCCCTGATGGATGAATTATGGATTATTGTGCATGTCTGCTTCTTCACTCTAGATCAATTCTACCTCTACTCTGCATGTTTTAAATTCCTTCAGAGCAAAGGCTGTGTCTTGTGCATCCCTGTATCCTACCTGTCCGCCCCCCCACCCGACTTGCCTCTTAATACCTCATGAATGGCAAGTCTTTCAAGTATATTTATTGAATGGTGACTAAGATGATCAACTGATTAATTAATTGGATTGAATGAACCACATTTACATATTTGTTCCCTAGCTGCAAAGATGAAATACATTGAACTAATCCAACCACTTTCCTGAAAGCAAGTTTTCAGCAGTGCTTCCTACCAGATCCTCCTCTCTATGATAATGAGTGAAATAAGGTCAAGCACACAACCATTTGAAACCTTCACCCTAAAGTTTAACCTCTATGCTGGTTCTTTTTTATTTGGCCCTGTAGATCCATTCTCTGCCTTGACCTGACCTGCTCTGTGCTCTAAAAGACTAAACACTTAGGAATTAACCCCCCCCATGCTGTTTTGCCCTGTAGCTTTCAGCTAATGGTGGGCACTAGAAGGACCCCAGAGGGCAGGAGGAAAGAGAAGTCAGGGTATTTCCTTTCCTAACTTTGTTGGATTACAGTGGCCCAGTAGCTGCGATCCTCTATCCAGACCCCCAGCTCCTGTCAGACAGCTCCTTTTAGATGGTATATTAGTTTCCTGAGACTGCTTTAACAAAATACCATAAACTTGGAGGCTTAAAACAACACAAGTATATCATCTTATCATTCTCTAAGTCAGAAATCCCACACAGGACTCAATAAGCTAACATCAAAGTATTTGGAAGGCTGGGTTCCACACTGGAGGCTCTAAGGAGAATCTATTTCCCTACCATTTATAGTTTCTAGGGGCTGCCCACATTCCTTTGCTAAGGGTTACCCTTCTTCCTTCTTCAAAGCCAGCAATGTTGCCACCCTCTGGCCCTTCTTTCCTCATCACATCTCTTTCTAATCATAGCAGGGAGAGGCTCTCTGCCTTGAAGGACACATGGGATTAGGCTGGGCTCATAATAATGTCCACATCTCAAGGTCTTTAACCACAATCACACCTGCAAAGTTCCTTTTGTAACATATTCACAGGCTCTGGGGATTAGGGCACAGACATCTTTGAGGGGTCACTGTTCTTTCTGCTACATATGGATTTAACTCTTGTCAGTTCTATCAACACTGTTCCCTCTACTTGCTTCTTCAAGTCTAGAAGTGGTGATGGCTTTTTGATGTCGCTAATTCCTGGACCTTCATCATTCCATGTGGAATCCTTTACCTTACCTTCAGCTCTACAAAGTTTCTTCATTAAATTCTCTCCAACCCTTCGAATATGACTATTGCCAGTATCCTGACTAATCACACAATGCTCACTCGCCCACCACAGATAAAATGGTATGACTGGACTCTTGCTACAGTTAACGATCCCATTAACCTATGATAATCCTCAGCAGAGTCCTGAGTCACCAGCTGTCTGAGTGAATTAGGAATAGTTCCACCCACCACTTAATTTCCTTATATGTCTGTATGGCTGAAGAGTTGAGATGGATATTCATATTTGGGAAATGTGAAAAGGTTAAGCCACTCAGCAAATATGATAGCTGAGCACCTCCATTACTTCAGGCACTATTTAAAGATAAGTTCACCTAATTCTTCCTCCACAGCTAGAAAGATGAAGGATTTTTGCTAGAAAAATCCATAAAGCCTAGAGTTTGTTGGGTCTGTGGCAAATGAGGTTTACTCCAATACATTCTCCATCTTGAAAGGCTTACTCATCCTTCCACCTCAACACAATTGCTTCATGATTAAGGGCATCTGCTTTAGCAAGGCACACACTTAAGTTTGAATCCAAGCTCTAGGACTTGGAAATTATTTAACATCTGCAAGACTCAGTTTTCTTATCTATAAAGTGGAGATACCATCCACAGTATGTATGAAAGACTCAATGAGCTATATAGATTTTCACATTTGTGCCTACTGCCTAGTAAGCTCAATAAATTATTAATAATCATAATAAATCTTGCCCATTTTTAAAGGAAAGGATCAAATTCTCACCTCCAGAAACCCTTCCTAGATTCCTCCAGATTTCAAAAATCTCCCCTTTCATTAAGTTATTACAAACCTTATAACCAATACAGTAAATATTTAGCCATAGTCTCCTTTGGAATGGAAGCTATGTCTTCTGCTGCTTTGGCATCTCTCTTTGTCCCTGACCTAGTGGTGGGTATAGAACAGACACTCAGGAAATATTTGTCAATTTATCATCTTCCAGATGGGTTGCTATCATGAAGAGTACATCTCCTCAATCTTTATTCTAGCTGCCACAGATCCATTTATCATTCTCAAGTCAGAAAAGAAAGTAAAATGGTATTCTATATGAGGAAACATAGCACCCCCTTTACTTATAAAATCAGAGATATCTTGTAGTTTTCTAAGCCACAGAGAGTGTTTATACTTTTAAATGTTCTGCCTTAATGGCCTACTGGCCATGAGTCAGGATTATGCTATAATTTTAACTTCAGGAAAAAGGACATCTTCTGTACACCTTATATTAAGTCTGGTTATGCTGCAAGAACAAATAAGTCCAATATCTCAGTTGCTTAACATAAAAAGGCTTATTTTTCTCTTTTGCAAAATCTGCTGCCAACCAAGGTGACTAGGGCATCTATCTTCCATACAACCTGTCAACAATCCAGGCTGATGAAGATTCTCCATCCTCAAGCTGCACTGTATGGAATATGCTACTTCTTCAGTTGTTACAGTATGAAGAAAAGAGACTGCTAGAGAGTCTTTGTACTAACAAATCCTTGTGTGAAATATATCACTTCTTCTTACAACCTGATGGTCAGAACAGCCATGGCAAAAGGCATGGGGAATTTTGACTCTTCTATTGGTCTGGAAGGAGTGAACAGGATGCAGGTCAGAGTTGGGTATCACTACCACACTCCTTAAGCACTTGTCCAACTCTATGTTGAAAGATAATTTTCTCTACAAATTACAAACATGTTGAGGGAAGAGTTTCTTTCTTATCTAACACTGCTTCTTCTCCTCCCCCTGCCTTTGTAGCACAACCTCTGGCACACTATTCAGATATAATTATCAGTTCATTCTTTTTATTTACCAAATAGTTATTGAATGTTTACCATGTGCCTGACATTGTTCTAGGTGACAGAGATACGGCCTTGAACAAAATATAAACATATTTCTAAACTCATGGTACTTAGATTTTGGGGTTGAAGGAGAACAAACCAAAAAAATAAACAGAAAGTATGCTAATGTGGCTGTTGATGAGTACTATAGAAAAAATAAAGTAAGGTAAGAGGTTATTAAATATATATGTGGCAGGGGGCGCCTGGGTGGCGCAGTCGGTTAAGCGTCCGACTTCAGCCAGGTCACGATCTCGCGGTCCGTGAGTTCGAGCCCGCGTCAGGCTCTGGGCTGATGCCTCAGAGCCTGGAGCCTGTTTCCGATTCTGTGTCTCCCTCTCTCTCTGCCCCTCCCCCGTTCATGCTCTGTCTCTCTCTGTCCCAAAAAAAAAAAAAAAAAAAAAAAAAAAAAAAACGTTGAAAAAAAATTAAAAAAAAAAAAAATATATATATGTGGCAGGGTGGATGTGGGTAATGTTGTGTGGAGCCACACAGGGACGAAGGCTTACCAGGAAGTCCTGGGATCCTTGTGGTGGCAGACATAAACAAGGATAAAAATATAACAAGATTAATCTTGATGGTGTCAAGGCAGCCAACGTGGCGAGGCTGAGTTTTGGGGAGCAAGAAACTGGAAAGTTATCCCAGAGGATGCGTAGGAATAGGAAGAAGAGATGGGGTCTTGTCAGAATCAAGAATTTTAGGGTTCCTTTTTACTCCTTCAAATAGTGATGTCATATCTAGAAAAAGAACTGGAGTTTCTGATTGTCCTCCCAATTTGCCAACAGGCACGGAAATGAACAAGAACGTTTTAACTGGAGCCTGTGGGTAAATTCAATTGGCTGTCTCCCAGCATACATTTTCAGGCATTTTTTAAAATTTTCTTTTCCTTTTTTAACTCAAATAGAAATTCCTAATAGCACCTGTAGAGCCCATTAAGATGTCCTTTCTTAAGGCTGTAAGCTGCTTCTGCACGCTCTCTTCACCCTAGTGTGAAATTTCTGCCTTATGAATTGTTGGAGAGGCTTAAAAAAATTCGTGACTTAAAGGCCCCTTTGAAGAATACTCCTGCTGTTTTGATGTTTCTATAACTTTTCTTTCATGCTTTTATCCTCTCCACCCCACCCAGATAATCATCTGGACCAGGATGCTTATGAATGCAACATTGATATGTATCTTTTATAGATAAAACTCTCTATGCCATGTGGGTGATCTTTGTTCAGCTCCTGATAACTATGAATTTTTTCTCTAAAAAGATGGATCTTCAGAAGGTCTTATCCTTTTTATTAATACCTATAATACTTAAATCCTCTTTTCAATGAGAAAAGGAGAGTAGGGAGCTCTGTCTCTGAGCTCTAGATAGTGAAGTTCCTTGCATGCTCTTGAGCTCAGTTTCCTCTTCTGAAAGGTTAAGTTGATGATTTTCCTAGTAGGAAAATCATCATCACATCATCATCATCATCATCGTCGTCGTCGTCGTCAGTTTTATAACAGTTATTGTCATTTTGTGTTACCCTATGCAGATGTTGCACTAAATACCTTATATGCATTATCTTTTGTCCTTTATTTAATAGTGGAGTAGGCAGCATTATTCTCATTTTATAGATGAAAAAAACAATGAGGCTCCCAGTTGTTAATAACTCATCCAAAATGATACAGCCCTGAGGAAGTAGTTATTTTGATCACTGATGTTTCCCCAGGAACTATAGTATCAGGTGCTCAGGTACTAAATAAATGTATTTTATAATGTATTATGCATGTGTGTAAATAAACAAATAAAGCCAAATACATAATATCTGAATTAGAATCTATGCTCCTACCTCAGTCCTTAGAAAAAATGGTAGCTCCTATAAAAGCAAGATCATTTTAATCTCTAATCTTCCATACCTAACCTATTTGCTGACAACATTCATTCACAATTTAGTCTTAATTGTCCACTTAGTGCTAACAACAGATAATATATACACAGTAGGTGTCTGCCCTACTGCCTTCACTATTTAGTAGACTAACTTGAGACTCCATTACAGATTTTTAAAAAGGATTTAAAAAATTGATCGCCTTCAATCACCCTTGGCTTTCCATAGACCAGCAATTTTCAACCAAACAATTCTATCCCCCAGGGGACACTGGGCAATGTCTAGAGACATTTTCAGTTGCCACAACAAGGGGAGAG
This sequence comes from Felis catus, assembly GCF_018350175.1. Taxonomy (NCBI): domain Eukaryota; kingdom Metazoa; phylum Chordata; class Mammalia; order Carnivora; family Felidae; genus Felis; species Felis catus. The sequence goes on along the minus strand of NC_058380.1, from coordinate 33,259,943 downwards.
GTGCTATTGGCATCTAGTGAGTAGATGCCAGAGATGCTGCTAAACATCCTACAATGCATAGGTCAGGCCTCCCATAAAAAATTATCCAGACCAAAATATTGGAGTGCAAATGCTGAGAATTCTTGCCCTACACAAACTAGAAATGGTGCAGAGGAGGCTAATCTTCCTGATCTTTCAGCATCACCCTCCTCGCTCCACCCTGACTTCTATGTAGACAGGAAAAACATGTATTTCCAGAGCCTTTATGTTCAGTGCTCCTCTGGGATGCCTTTATCTAACCACATCTCATTCTTCACATCCTTCTGACCCCTTCAAAAAATCAGTTCTCTTCTGATCCCATTCTTAAATAGGCTTGCAAGATGATTGACTAACCAATCTCATATACTAAGTACTTTAACTTAGCTTTAGCTTAAAATGAGTCATACTGGCCAATTACTCAGTGAATGGATGAGGTCTAAAAAAAAAGCTTAGAATACTTTTTTTTCTATTATTTCCCCCCATGGAGTATAATATTTTATTTTCATTGACCAAGTGGAGCCCATCCTCCCACCTTGTCCTCTAAAATGAAAATATCCCAACGGGCCCCCCAGGATAGCAAGTGGATGGTATAATTCAGTCAGAAGATAAGGAAAAAAGTTTAATCTCCCCAAATTGCCAAGAATTTTCCCCCTGATTAGGAAAGAATTCTGAAACTCTGCATAATTTAAAATATACTTCATGTGCTAATGAAAAAGAACTGAGGATAGAAATAAATCTTTGCTATAAATAATCAATGCTATCAAAATGTCATGGTAAAATGCTCTTCTGATAGGGACAAAGACAGATAGTTTTCTAAGGTTTAATCTGGAGAGTATCAGACTGTGCACCAGAATGACTTTTTATTCATTTTACTTATTTATTGGTTTGTATGTCTGTCTCCAACTACATCCATAAAACACTCCATCCAGATTCAAAGTGAAATACTCTGTATTTATACACACACTATAGTGGGCAGTGTGTGTGTGTGTGTGTGTGTGTGTGTGTATAAAAGAAAAGAAGAAAGGAACAAACACATGAATGAGGAGATTACTGCATGGCCATTTACAAACAACCCAAAATTGATTGCCCACAATGCAATGCTGAGTTTGGTTCTGGGATTGCAAAAATGAGTAAAACAAAACCCCAACCCTCACAATACGTTGGGGGAGGGAGGTTCCTTAGTCTTTGGCCACACATTTGAATCACCTGGAGAGATTTTAAACACTAATATCTAAGCCCTTCTCTTCCCCCAAAGGAATTAAATTGGAACCCCTGGGAATAAGGTCCACTCAGGCATCAGTAGCTTTTAAAGCTCCCTCAGATGATTCCAGTCAAAGTCAAAGTTGAGACCCACTGGCTTCTAGTCTAGTGGAGAAAAGTTATGAAAACAAATTTATTGAAGAAAGGTCTGTAGAATACCTTGAGTAATAGAATGAATGGAAATTAGCATTTTTTGGGCCTCTAGTCCATCCAAAGCAAGGTACCATGGGTTTTACATGTGTCTCATTTCATTCTCATGACATCCCTAGAAGTAAGTATTATCATCCACAGCTGAAAGATGAGGAAACTAAGGTACAGATGACAGAGACACAGCCTTTGCCATAGGAGTTTTCAAAAAACACAAAGAGAGGAAGAACATAGGAAACAGATATAGTGGGAAAAGGGGCAGAAACTCAAGTGGAACTCAGGAGACCTTGGTTCATGTCTAAATACTTTCGTTAACTATTTGAATCGGGCAAGTTACTATAAACCATTCCCCCAGAGTATTACTATATAAAAAGAGATGTTTCTATTGACTTTGTGTAGGCCAAGGTCACATGATGTATGAATCAAGTCAAAAAAGATAGTGTTAAGAAATGTTCTTCCTGAGTCTTAGCTTCTGCAATCATACAACACAAATAAAAGGCATCCAAGTTGGCCAAAAGGAGGTCAAACTTTCACTCCCCACAGATGACATGATACTCTATGTGGAAAACCCAAAAGAGTCTACCAAAAAAACTGCTAGAGTTGATTCATGAATTCAGCAAATTTGCAGGATATAAAATCAATGCACAGAAATTGGTTGCATTCCTATACACCAACAATAAAGCAACAGAAAGAGAAATCAAGGAATTGATCCCATTTACAACTGCACCAAAAAAACATAAAATACCTATAAATAAATCTAAGCAAAGTTGTGAAAAATCTATACACTGAAAACTATAGAAAGCTTATGAAAGAAATTGAAGAAGACACAAAAAAATGGAAAAAAATATTCCATTCTCCTGGATAGGAAGAACAAATATCGTTAAAATGTCAGTGCTACCCAAAGAAATCTACATATTCAATGCAATCCCTATCAAAATAACACCAGCATTCTTCATAGAGCTACAACAAATAAACCTAGAATTTGTATGGAACCAGAAAAGACCCCAAATAGCCAAAGAGATCTTGAAAAAGAAAACGAAAGCAGGAGGCATCACAATCCCAGACTTCAAGCTATACTACAAAGCTGTAATCATCAAGACAGTATGGTATTGGCACAAGAACAGACACTCAGATCAATAGAAGAGAATACAGAACCCATAAATGGGACTCACAAACGTATGGCCAACTAATCTTTGACAAAGCAGGAAAGAGTATCCAATGGAAAAAAGACAGTCTCTTTAGCAAATGGTGCTTGGAAAGCTGGACATGCAGAAGAATGAACCTGGACACTTTCTTACACCATACACAAAAATGAACTCAAAATGGATGAAAGATCTAAATGTAAGACAGGAAGCCATCAAAATCCTCGAGGAGAAAGCAGGCAAAAACCTCTTTGATCTTGGCCACAGCAACTTCTTACTCAGCATGTCTCTGGAGGCAAGGGAAACCAAAGCAAAAATGAACTACTGGAACCTCATCAAAATAAAACGCTTCTGCACAGTGAAGGAAACAATCAGCAAAATTAAAAGGCAACCGACAGAATGGGAGAAGGTATTTGCAAATGACATATCAGATAAAGGGTTAGTATCCAAGGTCTATAAAGAACTTACCAAACCCAACACCCAAAAAACAATCTAGTGAAGAAATGGGCAAAAGACATGAATAGACACTTCTCCAAAGAAGACATCCAGATGACCAACTGACACATGAAAAAATGCTCAACATCCCTCATCATCAGGGAAATACAAATCAAAACCACAATGAGATATCACCTTACATCTGTCAGAATGGCTAATATTAACAAGTCAGACAACAACAGATGTTGGCAAGAATGCAGAGAAAGAAGATCTCTTTTGCATTGTTGGTGGGAATGCAAGCTGGTGGAGCCACTCTGGAAAACAGTATGGAGGTTCCTCAAAAAACTAAAAATAGAACTACCCTGTGACCCAGCAATTGCACTACTAGGCATTTATCCACAGGACACAGGTGTGCTGTTTTGAAGGGACACATGCATCCCCATGTTTATAGCAGCACTATCAACAATAGCCAAAGTATGAAAAGAGCCCAAATGTCCATCAATGGATAAATGGATAAAGAAGATGTGCTATATATACACAATGGAGTATTACTCAGCAATTAAACAGAATGAAATCTTGCCATTTGCAACTACATGGATGGAACTGGAGGGTATTATGCTAAGTGAAATTAGTCAGAGAAAGACAAAAATCATATGACTCCACTCATATGTGGACTTTAAGAGACAAAACAGATGAACATAAGGGAAGGGAAACAAAAATAATATAAAAACAGGGAGGGGGACAAAACAGAAGAGACTCATAAATATGGAGAACAAACTGAGGGCTACTGGAGGGGTTGTGGGAAGTGGGATGGGCTAAATGGGTAAGGGGCGCTAAGGAATCTCCTCCTGAAATCATCGTTGCACTATATGCTAACTAATTTGGATGTAAATTAAAAAATAAAACAAAAACAAAAAATAAAACAAGTTAAAATTGAAAAAAAGAAATTTTCCTTCTGGCTGCTACAACATCATTTACTTCTTGTCCTACAAGAGGTGGGAATCCTTCCTAGACCAGAGCAGATAAACACTGTTTTTTCTCTCTCTTTGAGAGTTTTTTTTTACTACATTCCATTAACACTGCCTATTTCTATAATATAATTGCTATTTCAGCTTCTCATTAATCAGCTTCAGCTGTTTTATTACAGTGGTTTTAGTTTATATTTGATTGTGTTGTACCTCCAATCATATAATTACAATATATCAGGTTGCAGTTTCAGCCATGTTTGTAGATGCATGTGTTCATTCCACTTCAAGTTCTTGAAAAAAACTTAGAAACAAAAAGAGAACTGAGAAGACGAGGTGACAGAGGGTCCTTCTCTGGGCTCAGCCTCCAATGGCCTTACTGCCTTGAGCAAATCATTTAATCTTTCTGAGCACAAAGACTCCCTTTGTGAAATAGCAAAAAAAAAGACTGTCACTATCTCTTTTTACATATGAAAAATGTTAAATAATATATTAATTTATGCATCACACAATAGACACAAAGGAATAGGCACTATGCTTTTCCTTATTTGCTACCTGAGCATCTTCATGGGATTTGACTATCTCTACCTCAGAGTTACTACAACAAATCACTAATCTCATTGGCTACACTTAAATTCTTCTCCAACGCACTTGCAGGAGTTAACTTTATCTTGACATTCTGGAGGCCTTTTACCGTTTCCCTTGTGTCTGACAATCCTCTCTATAGAGCTGTACAATTTACAATTATATCGTATGGTCTCTTATGAACTTGATGATGTCTCTAGGAAAGAAGTAGAGTATATTGTTATTTCCACTTCCCAGATGACAGATAAGTGACACAGCAGGTAGGTGATGGACTCAAACCCTTTCTCTTGATTCTAAGTGTTCTCTCCACTGAGCATGCTGTGAGTTCTTTGATGCAGTCCAATTTTACAAATTATTATGAGGCTCTAGGCAGTCATTCCATCCCAGGGGTTCTACTTTCCCCTCTAAAGAGGAAGCTAATAAGTTGTTTCTCCATGATGCTTAGCTTTGGTCAGATGTTTTAGGGCAGTGTTTAAAGAATGTGGCAGAAAAATGGAGAAAAACTAACAAATAGAGAATACCAACTAAAATTACTTAAAGTGTCTATAAATCAGTCAGTGGGCACAAAGTTTAAGGGATTATGGGTTTTTTATTATAAAAGTAAAGAAAACCAAGCTTCAGACTCATTAGCTTTCTTTTTTTCTACATGGAGGGTTAGGACAAGGGAGAGAGTGAACAGTTGTTCTCAGAACTAAATATTAGGGAATATGCAATCCCATCCTATGGGATGTAGGTCAGAACTTCCTTACTACAACAACGATTAAACATGGGAACAGAACTCAAAAGGCAAGTTTCCTGTGTAGTCACTATTCTTGCTGATGTTAAAAGCAATCATTCTCATGGGTGGGACAAGAGGAGCACAGGTGTTTGAAAGATATATCATGCTCCCAGCTTGGGGTCATATCAGCATATTGGAGTAGCATAGGTGGGGACAGGAGGATATTTTTTAAAGCATATTCAATATTATGATATCATATACTTGGATAACTCAAATAGCCTTATTATTTTCATAATGTAAACTTTAAAGTCAAGTATAACAAAGAGTTGTACATACTATGAGCCAGGAAGATTCTTAATAGAGTGGAGGGTGAGAGTCAATATCTTGTGTTTATAAAATGAGAACAGGAGTGAACAGGTTATGTAAAAAAATGCTTCAATACACCAGGACATCATGTTTGCAATGACAAGTAGAATCAGCTTGGAGGCAGGAGACCAGAGACTAGAGATCTAGAGTTCTTCCATACCACAGGCCATACCACCAATCTGAATGAACACCTGCCCTCTCTCATCCAGTAATCCAACATTTAATAAGTTCCCAAGTACACCAGACCCAGAGTTGGGCATTCAAGGAAAGGCAAATAAAACACAATCTCTGACCTTAAAAAAAAAAAAAAAAAAAGGCTGTAGTCTGGTGTTGGAGCCCGACAATGACATATGTAACAATAGCGAATAGAGACTACCAAGAGCAATAGGCCCCAGAGGAACAAGGAACATTCTTGGAGGAACAAGGTCTCATTGTTGAAATTTACTGAAAAAAGTGAAGCTTATTTTCCTTCAGCACCAGAAATGAAGAACATGGGTTTGGAAGGGAATAAAGATAACAAAGAAACAAACAAACAAACAAGAAAACAAAAATCAAAAATACACTTCAACTCCCTCTGTCTAGACATGATATAGTATCACTAACCTCAAACAAATTTATAATTAGATATACAAAAAGCCATGCACTGAGTATTAGTAGAGCTGTAGTGTATTTACCCAGGATACAACTATGGAAACTGCTCCTTACATCTAGGCTCTTCACATACAAAGTATATTTTTGGTCACTCAAAACTGCTTTGGATATGCATATTATTATTTAAAAATTCTAAAATGACCCTGCTTCCTCCCCTGTGAGAAGCAGATGCATGGAAAGTTTCAAATTTTAAAATTACTCTGTGTTGGAGTTATTCATGGGCAAAAATAATCTTAGATGTTTTTTTATGACATAAAACTGAGGGTCTGCTTTTTTTCTTCTTCTTCTTCAGGCACCTGAGTATCAGAAACAGCTGAACAGATGTTTCTCTAAACATTGAACAACCTAAAAACCTCACCTTTGGGATAAAGTTGAGCATGAAAATTTAAAGCCTAAAGGATAATTTTTTAGCAAGTTTTAAGCATGTGAAACAAGTGAGGGAAGCCAGTGACTCTGAACTATCAGGTGTAGGATCCATCTTGGCAAGGGACCTGATGGTCAACCCACCATATTTATTCAGCCTGTGTAATGTGTATGTGGTAAAAGGACATGCCCCATGCCCAGGGTGGCTTGGATCCTAAAGAGCAATTAAACAACAATATCAATTAGTGAAGGCAAATTCAGTTGTGTTTTAACTTTTTAACACCTATGTTTTTGAGAAATTGGATGCATATGAGTGACTTACATTCCTGTTCAATTTTATGTGAGAGTTAAATTCAAGATACTATCTGTGTGTCGTGCCCAAACTGAAGAATGCCCAAGATACTGTGTGTTAAGTTTAAGTTGAAGGACACTCAAGGTACTACTTGTTGTTACATGCAAGGTGAAGGATGCTCAAGGTACCAACTGTACATGAGTTGAAGGATGCCATTATGATTAATTTTAGGTGTTAACTTGACTGGGCCATGGAGTGCCCAAACACTCCATTTTGGCCAAAAATTGTTCTGGGTGTCTCTGTGAGGGCATTTTTAAATGATATTAACATTTTAATTGGTAAAGTAAAGAAGATCACCCTCCATAATTGGGCAGGCTTAATCTAATCACTCGAAGGTCTGAATATAACAAAAAGACCAAACCTCCTCCAATAAGAGAAAATTCTCCAGCAGATATGAAACATTGACTTTTCCTGCCTCATAGCCCTCAAACAAGAACACCAACTCTGCCTGCCTGCCTGATGACCTTTGAATTTGAACACTGGCTCTCCCTGCGTCTCTAGTCTGCTGGCCTACATGCAGACTGGATTTACTACCCTCCATAATTACATGTGCCAATTTCTTATAATAAGTCTCTCTCTCTCTCTCTCTCTCTCTCTCTCTCTCTCTCTCTCCCTATCTCTCATCTGTCTATCATCTCTTATTGGTTCTGTTTCTCCAAAGAACTTAATACAGATGTTAAGGTACTGCCTGTGTTTTGAGTGTGAGTTGAAGGATGCCTTTCACATCACTCTTTCCTTTCTACAAGCTGCCTCACAAGTTATGGCTTACCCTTCTACCCAAACTAGCATGAAACCCCTGCAATTAATCAATCCTAGATTAGACAACAAGGTCTAATATGGGTATATCTAATATGCATATTACATCAAGCACAATACACATATGAAAAAGAACTAGACAAGCACTTAAAAGAGAACTGAGTTCCAATGCCTACTCTGCTATAATTCAAATGGATTAACCTTGGGAACTCTCTAAAGTAACTACTCTGGATTTTAGTTTTAATCAGTAAAATAGAAGTGTCTGAAGGAACAATGTATAATTTCTCATAATAGGAAGAATATGAAAAATGTTTCATGAGAGTCACAAAAAGATACAAGGAGATGCAAGGAGCCACAGATACCATATTTTTATTGGTGGGAAACTAGAGAGACTTCTGAAAGGAGCCAGCACCTGTAATAGATCAGGAATTTCAAAGTGGTCCAAGAGGATGTGAGAAAAGCATGGTCAACTTGGAAAAAAGGAGTGCACTGATGAGCACTGTCAGCAGCTTCCAAGTGATCCAGAGGGATTGGGGGAGACCTAGTGTGAGCATGACATAGAAGGACTTGAGCACAGCCAGCAGGGTGTTTTATTTGAATGGAGATCAGCAAAGGGAAGCATAGAGCAAGCCTCATTAGAGAGCAATATGATAGATTATGCAGACCTGGAAAGGGGAGAATCTAGCCTTTTATCCAACAGAGTACTGCAAGTAATGGATAGAATTTTGGTATTTTGACTGAAAAAAATGGACTGTAGAATCCCACAAGTTGATGGGGAAACTAGAAATGGAAAGAGAGGTAATGAGGATTTTATTTTATTTTAAAGTGGATAAGGAAACTCCATGTGAAAATGTTCTTCCCTTATAGGCAGCATGGAAGCTGAGACAGAAATAAACAGCTCACCCTGTGTATCCATGTAGAGGCCACCAGACAGGCAAGGCTCACCCCCAAACTATGGTAAGCACAAAGATACCTAAGGAAATATGCATATTGCCATCAGCAATAGTGGCTCACTGAAATATGCCAAAGATACCTGTCAGGGGAGGTGCATGATATGTTACTGGAAGAAGTTTTGCAGAATTCGGACACGTCCTGGGAGTGTAAGCCCTCTCTTTCCATCTCTACACCTAGCACCCTATTGAGTATTGCTGCAAACTTGAAGCCTTGGTTCCTGCCCTGTTTCTTAGATGGTGTGACCCTGCCATTTTCCTTCTCCTCCATGGATTGCCAAACTCCCAACTCCAACTCTGGAGAGCAAAATTCCTCCCATGCAGAGCCAAATTTTACTAGTATGTGTAACCCCAGTACTAAGATTACTGACTGAAACACATTAATTCCTCAATGTGCTTCCCAGCAGAAATTCATCTGGAAGAATCACCTTAACTATAAAGTCATCTGCTTGGTTATTCAATAATTTGTTTATCGAATGCTTACTACAAGCCAGGCCCTGTTCTAGGCACTATATACACAAAGATGATTGAGAGATGGGCCACAGTGCTCATTGGCTATTAGGCTAGAGTTAAATAAAGTCAGATGAACTACTGTTTAGGTACAGCTAGCTCCAAATAAAAATTCAAGCAGAAACTAACTCATGTACCCATCCATCTATGCATTCATTAACAATTTAGCCAATATGGATTAGGTGCCACAGTTTACACAGATGAAGAAGACATGGTGCATGTGCTAGAGAAGTTCTCCATCACAATCACAGACAGGTACAACACACAAAGGTGCTAATAAATGCATTTCTAAAAAGAAGTGGGCATCCAGAGTAAAAACTAGGCTACAGAAGTCAAAGGGAGACTTGGAGTGAAAGACACACAGATTCATAAACTAAAGGTACATGATTTCAACAAGAGTGTGTAGTCATTTCTTTTTCAAGTTACAAGAGTTCTTAAGCAAAATCTCAAGGGGAAAAAAAAAAAAACAGAAAAAGGAAGCAGTAGTGCTGTTTCTTGTTGAAGTATGTGGGAGTTTCAGGGAAAGAGAAACCCAGAGTACCCTACTTAGCTTTCCCCTTGGGTCATGTGTGCTTTTAAGACCCCCGGGAACAAATCTGTGTGAAAATCACCACTCTTCTTGACAAAGAGTAGGAAACACGCTTCTTGGTTCTTTTCCAACTTCCGCGGCCGACTTGCTAGATAACAGACCAAGCACTGCTTGACCCACCTATGTCCTGGTGTCCTCAACAGAAAAATGAGGACACAGACAGGTCCAGGCTGACTTGCCTCCCAGAAATCCTGGGAGGCTAAATTAGGCACCACCTGCTAAGTTTCTCGAGCTTCCAAGAAAAAAGAAGGGGATTGCATGGGCAGGCCTACCTGAGGCCTTATTAAAATCTAGACTTTGACAATCCCAAAGTAGAGGCATCCTGAGTGAAACACACTGCCCCAATTACACAGTCAACAGTGCTCCTCTGGAATACAGTGAGTATGTTAAGACAGTTTGGTCCAAGACAGGACATCTTCAGATAAGAAGGATAATTTAGGAGTCAAGAATAGAGTGATTTATTTGAGAATAGAAAAGAAAGAGATAGAAAAAAAATGCCTTTTAAAAGATCAACTCTTCCCCAGGGATGTATACTTGGTCCCTTACCAAGCTAAGAAAGGCAATTTAATTGTTCATACATTATTGACTTGACAAGGCAAACCAGCTTCACCAAAGATGACCTTCTGTGTGCCTGAGGAGTGTGGCATCACAGGGAGTAGACTGCTGTGTGACTCTTTCCTAAGCACTTTCTCTTTCTGCTTTGGTGACATGCTGCCCCGTATAATGAGGCTACCCCACCTCTCTTTCCCTCATACATTTTCCATCCAGGAAAAGCATTTCTGTCACTCCTATCTTGGGATTTAGAGTATTGTTTTTGTGGTACACTTAATTACAACCACTAAAAAATAAAATTCAGGAACTAAAATTATGTATATGCTTCTGGACACAATTTATTCTGTTTTATATCAAGCCATATTTTAATTTTTACCTTTTAATTCTCAGGAAAGTGTCTTCAGAAAAATGGGAAATTCAACAAAAATTATCAAAAAAGACATTTCAGGGGTGCCTGTGTGGCTCAGTGGGTTAAGCATCTGACTACTGAGCTCAGCTCAAGTCTTGATCTCAGGGTTGTGAATTCAAGCCCTGCATTAGGCTCCACACTGGGTGTGAAGCCTACTTAAAAAAATAAAAATAAAAATAAAATAAAGATATTTCAAACCAAAGTCATAGCACACATACTGATGGTTCTTGATTCCCCATCTCCATTTTCCCAGCTCCATTTTCCTAGCTCTGGGGTCAGTAAGGGCCTGACCTAGTACTCCACTTGTTTTTATAAATAAAGCTTTACTGGAACATAGCTATTTTCATTTAATTATGTATTATCTATGGCTGCTTTTGTACTGCAGTGGCAGAGTTGAGTAGTTGCAACAAAGACTCCTGCCCCTCAGAGTCTGAAATATTTACTGTCTGGCAGTTTGTCAACCCCTATGTTCAAATCCTTCTGGACATCTCAATATGAGTGACTTATAGCCTCCTAAAATGTGCTCCAGATTTTTCATTATCTTTTTCTCAAATGCATACCTTCTCTGGAGTTTCTTGCTTCACTAAATGCCACTATCATCAAGCCAGTTTCCCACATGCAAAGATTAGGAATCCATTCTTGCTGCTTCCCTTTCCTTCACCATCAAGGCAATTAACTAGTAAGTTCTAACAAATCATTCCCCACCCTGAAGCTAGAATGAGCCTTCTAAAACATAAATATGGTTATATTTCTCTCCCACTTGAACTATTTTAGTGTATTTCCATTATTTTTAGCCTTAAAGACATTTAGGTGTTCTCAACCTGACTTATTGGAAGCCAGGCATAATGTGGCTCTTGCTTCTGTTTCCAAGTCTCCTTCCGTCAGTCCTTACAAAACTCATGCAGGCTCTCTCTCAGCTCTGAGACTTCTCTGCATGCTATTCCCTTACTTAGAACAATCTGCCCTTTGTAGATACTTTCTGTATCATTCTTCAGGGTACAGCTAGAAAGTCACTTCTTCAGGGATGCCTTCTCACACATCTGGACTATGTTTTGATCACCCCACTTGTGACTCTATGTTTCCCCTGCTATAGTGATCATGACATTCCTTATTGTTAACACCTGTTAATTGCCTGTCTTCTCAGCTACACTGTAAGTCCTCTGAGAGCAGGTATCTTATCTGTCTCATTTACCATCGGAGTACTTAGAAAAAGGAAGTTCTTAGTACTTACTTCTTAAGGGAATAAGTGAATACATCTTACTCCAGGAAAAGAGAAGCTTTAAGAAAGAAGGGAACGCAGAAACAGTTATAGAGGAAACTGTCTAGCTCTGACTTCCCTCCCATCACTTTTTTAGAAGAGTAGGTTGTACAAGGCTAAGGTTGTTGTATCATGTTATTCTCTGGCAAGGAAGGGAATTGTAAACATGTTATCCTGGGTGTGAGAAAGGAAGAAAAAAAAAAGACTGAAGAGATAAGAATAGAAAGCTCATGGTACCACATTTGCCAGGGCCTTGAGCCAGTGATAGTACTATTATTACCATGTTATCTTTTACAGATTTAAGATCGCATCTAATTCTACAAGCTTAAAGCAGCCTTTACAATGTAAACTTCCTTTTAATTAGTCTCTTGCTCAGCTAAGTCAAGGTAAAACTTATATTCCCAGATAAACTTATAGGACACTAAGGGCATCTGCTAGTTGTGCTTATATGTTCCTTAATGCTTCTGAGCATTTTTGATGTCTTATAGGACTATATTGCCAGAGGCATGCTTGGGAATTAAAGCCTTTCCCCAAGGAACTAGAAAAAAGCAAAACCAAACAAGCAATTCATGGATACACATTAAATTGTGGTAAAATTTTGATTAAATAATTGAATGGAAGAAAGGAGAAACCATTTGAAATGAATCTTCACTTTTCAGAGTGGGGAGTCAAGAGGTAACTCTAAGGTTGGTATGTCAAGAAATAGAGGTATGAACAAGCATGTTATTTATAGTTATGGAGACCACTTCTAGAACTAAAAAGACCAAAAGTCCCAACTAACTACTTTGCTGGAGAAAGAAGCTGTAGAAGCTAATGATAGGAAAATGACAAAATTCTCCCTACAGGTTCTCAAATCGTGATAAAGTATGAATACCTTTAACATAAGAGTATTTATATTAGAGTAAGTTTATATGCCTGGGGACTGAATTCACAATCAGAGTTGGGACAGAACCAAAAATGATGAAAAGTGAGCTTAGCCTCCAAAACACTGGTCTTCAAGCACTCAGAGGGCCTGGGATCCAGGGCTTCCAAGAGCTTCTATACCTAAATACCAGCAGCGTTTATACCCAAAGGAGAGCCACCAATAAAGAGAAAGACTTTGGGGGAGAGAAATATCACACTTACCTCTGAACATCATTGAAGATGCTCTAGACAATATCATCCTAGTTGGGAAGATCTTTGAATTTCTGCAGATAATGGATGGATTTTTCTCACAGTCATTGCTTCTTATATTTGGATCTAGTTGACATGTTGGAGGATAGTTTTTCTGAGGCTATTGGATTCAGCTGTGAGTCACTATATTCTATATGAAACAGGAACATCTCCAGGAGAGTGTTATGAGTATACAGACCTTCCTTAATGTCCTGGGAATATATGCCATCAAATCCTCAGTGGTGACCGCCTGTCTGAGTGGTAGAGTGGACCACAACTTTCTGCCCTAGCCACTGCACATGACCTAACTCCTAGACAAGATGGAGTCCATTCAAGTTCTCTGCCAGCTGTATGTCTTGGATAAACTCTTCTTAAGCCCCTTTGTGGTTTTTCCAGGTTGTTCTCTTATTCATCTTCATGGCCAAGACCAACAGGCAAATATCTCAAAGTACCTGATTGTTCTGGAAAATATTACTAGTGATATGACTCACTCATAAGTCCTTCGTGACCTGGGAGAGACTGAGAAAAACTCTCAGAACATGTCTCCCACACCCAGAACTTAGTCCAGGCATATGAAAGATGTTTGCACTTGAATACAGCAGAAATAAAAAGATACCTGAAGAGAAATGGCAGTCTCTGAGTGTGAGGGAGACACCACTCATCAAAGTTCTCAAGAAGCACTTTCCCATTTATTCAAGATAAGTGTATTTCAAAATGAGTGTTATAACCCATTAGTGGATTATGAAACTAACTTGTTGTTCATTTTGTTTTGTATTTTTTCTATGTTAATAAATACTTAGGTTTAAATTTACTATATTGTGTTTCTACATTTCATAGGTACTAAAGGTAAATATTATTTTCTAAATTTTTCAGTTATATATCATGTGTCTGTGTGTCTACTGCATTATAATATAAGGTATAATTATTATTGGAGTCATAGAGTTTGTGAAGCACTACATCTACGTGGTTATGTTATAATTTCACTTACCCAAATGGGATCAGTCTACAAAAAGACTTGAGTTGATACACTGAAGATGTCTTGTACTTTGTTCCTGATCAATTTGCATGAAAGCTGGTTCCTAAAACTCAACTGCCATGGTCAGAATGACTACGAAAAAGGTACCAGCTCAGAGAAGATGCTGAAAGATTGTTGCTATTTATTATAAATATTTATGTACTATTTGATTTATTATAATGTACAATTATGACTTTGATTAAATAAAAAATTCCCATTTAATCTTAACTCAACTAAATAAAACTCATTTAACTAGAATTTTCCTCCTCTGTAACAAAGAGGGATATGATAATATAATAAAACTTGAATATAACTAATTGTCCTGATACCAAGGAATGGGAAGAGGTTTTCAAGGCAGAGAGGCAGACTATGGGAGGGGAGGACCAGCAAATTAGCCATCTTGGGTTTAGCCAATTCCCCAGTGGTTGTAAGAAGTTCATAGGGAGATTCCTGGAGTACCCATAGGAAGAGATCATGTGGAGAGTCCAACCAGGTCCTTGAGAGTCTAGAGCAAGAGAATTTCTTATTGCACAAATGATCACAGTAGAACTGATAGGAATGTCATCTCTTGTTAAGTATCTTCATTCTACAGTTTAGATGTAATCAGAGAATAAATGGATACAGTAAGAATCCCAGAACTTTAAGACACATGGCTTAAGAGAGTGAAATTACAGACAATAAGTATGTCATGAATGAGGTGAGTATGTAGAAATGAACTCCTTAGGTCATATCTTAAAAACTGGAGAGATGGGGCGCCTGGGTGGCGCAGTCGGTTAAGCGTCCGACTTCAGCCAGGTCACGATCTCGCGGTCCGTGAGTTCGAGCCCCGCGTCAGGCTCTGGGCTGATGGCTCAGAGCCTGGAGCCTGTTTCCGATTCTGTGTCTCCCTCTCTCTCTGCCCCTCCCCCGTTCATGCTCTGTCTCTCTCTGTCCCAAAAATAAATAAACTTAAAAAAAAAAAACTGGAGAGATGTAGATCTATTCCTGTTTCCATTCCTGTCTCTATGTCTACAGGAGACATAGATCTATATAGATCCATATAGATCTATATAGATCTATATCTATATAGATCTAGATATAGATCTATTCCTGTTTCTATTCCTTCCTCAGGCTGTGGATTGTAGAAAATAGGTGTTTGGGGATTTGAAAAAAATAGAGACTGTCCTCTAGGAGTCCCACTAAGATTCTCCCCAGAAAGTTGATGATAAGGTTTCATGATAAGTTTTGTATGCTCACAAACATAATTTTGTCTACAACCAAGATGATCCCATCCATCCAGGATAATCTGGATCACAAGTGGTCAATGAAAAAAAAATTAATGCTTAAGAAATGGTTCACAATGGTAACTATAACTGGTACAAAAGGCAGACCTTCAAGTTATACAGGCAATGCAATGCCTACCTGTACCATGACCTCATTGGTAAGCTAGATATCCTTCAAAAGCTTTGGGGATAAGCTTGTTCTCAGAGCAGAGGGTTGAATTGCAGGTTTTGGAAGGGGTTTTTTTTGGCTGAGTTTTGGTGGCCTTGAGTGACTCTCAATAAGGAATGAATAAGCCAAAGATAATAGTGAGTGAAGTTTGAGGACTAGCACCATGGTCTTCTCTCTCCATTTCCCCATCATTTACTGTTCTCTGACTTTGTTTTCATTCAGTCTTGTCTTTCTCTCTCTTCCCTCTCCCTTCTTCACTGGTAGGATTATTTATAAGAAAGGGTGTCCAAAAGCATAAACATTTTTTATACAATTTAAAGAAGATTTTTAGCATATGTTTATAATTTCATTTCAAAGCATCCATTGGCATAACAGTTTGAAACAAGTGTACAAGATCATACCCATACTACGTTATCATTGCATATTCATGTTTCTAGAAATATATATTTTCTAGTTAAAACTATTTCATGATTTTGCTATTTAACTAATGGTCTTACAAAGTTTTTTTTTTTTTTAAGTTGCCTCTGAGGAATGTCTCTAGGAAGATGGATTATTGTTATTTATTATAAGCATTTGTGTACTATTTTATATATTATCATATACGTTTATTATTTTGATAAAATAAAAATTCTCATTTTATCTTAATTCAGCTAAATGAAGTTCTCATTTAACTAGATTTCTCCTCCCCAGTAACAAAAAGGAATATGATAATATAACAAGCTATTTGTTAAAAACTTTAGTGTTGTTAAAGTCCAGAACATGATAAACAACCTACAAATCTTTACACTTATTACTCTATAATTTTTGAAAATTACGTACATTTGACCAGCGTTTATACACTTTTATACACTCATTTCCAGATTTCCCGTAAATCCTCCACCAGTTCAGAACTGGGAGTCAATCATGGACATTTATTGCCTTAGCATCTTATGTGTGCCACCTAGTGGTCAAACAGTACTGGCAAGGATAAAGGTCAAAAGAGGATTCTGGTGGAAATCACTGATACTGCCAATCAGGGCACCCTTCAGTATGTAGGAATCCAATGCTTAATGAAAATGGGGGTTTCCTAGGTCCTCCCATATAATGACCTGAAAATGTGGATTTTAAACTTAACTATTGGAAATGAAACTCAAATAAAATGCAATGAACTCTATCAGCTGACTGACCATGCCAGGAAACCAATATCATATTTTAACAAAACGTTCTCTTGGAAAAAAGAAAAAAAAATACTGGGGCTCCTGGGTGACTCAGTCAGTTGAGCATCCGACTTCGGTTCAGGTCATGAGCTCATGGTGGGTGGGTTTGAGCCCCACATCAGGCTCTGTGCTGACAGCTCAAAGCCTGGATCCTGCTTTGGATTCTGTGTGTGTGTCTCTTTCTCTCTGCACCTCCCCCTCTTGTGCACTCTCTCTCAAAAATAAATAAACATTAAAAAAAAATTTTTTTAATAGAAAAAAAAATTAGCTAGGCATCTGACTCTTGTTTTCAGCTCAGGTCATGATCTCATAGTTCCTGAGATGGAGCACCATGCTGGACTCATGCTGACAGCATGGAGCCTGCTTGGGATTCTCTCTCTCACCTTCTCTCTCTGCCTCTCCCCTGCACACACACACACACACACACACACACATTTCTCTCTCTCTCAAAATAAATAAATAAACTTTAAAAAAAAGAATAAAAATAGGATCAGGACCTTCAACTTCCTACCAGTTTGTAAGTGGGGTGGAGGAATAAAATAAAATTATAAGTGAGGAAAAAACTCCATTTAAGAAAATTTAGTGCTCACGTATCCAAGCTTACAAAGAGGTAAACTGGGGAAGATTACTCCAAAAATACCAGACTTTCTTATAGATTTGCTTTTAATAGCATACTCCATTAGAACTTTCTAAATATTTATAGATCATTAAGTATTTGACATGAAGACTGGGGGTGGAAGAAAAGAGCCTTAGAGTGTTAAAATATTCAACTAACTGATGGAAAGGATTTTTTTTAATAAAAATTACTTCAATTATATTATAAAACAATGGAAAATATAATCTTAAGCATAAAAATAAACTTGTATGAATTGAAAATCCCGACTCCTCAAGGGGTAGGTAAATGGTAAACTGATGGTCTGATCCTTATGTTGTATCCATGTCTACTTCCATGGGTACAAATGTGAATAACACCCTGAAAAAGCTCTATGGTATGTGTTCTAGAAATTTACTGAAACAGCCTTGTTTTTCATTTTTGGAATCTCTATTGCTTTTGAATTAACTACTTCAAAATCAGAAGATAATGTTGTATCAATTACAGTTATATTTGACACAAAGATGTGCTGATTTGATAATTCCTTTTAAGATTCCCTCTGAAGTGACACATATATTCAGTCTCAAAAACTCACAGTCTGAAACATTCTTACTCAGTAGTATACTTGGTCTTCAAATTATACACCTGTATATTGGGCTTTGCCGATCATACATAGCTTTTGGACAAGAGCAATCAAATTTTATCTATAATGAAGTTTAGAAAGATTCCAATGAAAAGGTAAGGAGAAAAAAGCTGACTTTGACTTCTTGGTGCATGTTTTGTCTGGTGGTTTCTAAATGGTTGGAATAGGATTCAGCCACTTTAATAAACCAAATAGAAAATGTGAATCCTTCTCCAGGAAGGAGAAGCCTTGAAGTTTAGGAAAACTTGCAGCCCATTCTTCCTTGTGAAATAGTTCAAAAACACTTGTAAGCAAAGTGAGGAAAGAAGAGGCTGGGAACTCCAAATGAAAAGAACGTTGGCTTAGTAGGAGAGAAAGTGAATGTTCTAAGACATTTAATGCTCAAAGCACATAGCAATTTATGGCAACTAAATGTAAAACATGATCCTGGGCTAGATCCTGAGTAGAAGTAACAGAATGAGTGAATAAGAGAGAAAGAGAGAGAGAAGGACTGGAGGATGATAGAAAAGAAGAAAGGGAAGGAACAGGGGAAAGGGAGAAAGAGAAGAAAGAAGGGGAAGAAAGAGAAAGACAAGTACTATAAAGGATATTCTGGCTAATTTGCTGAAATGTGAATATCACCATATCAATGTCAAATTCCTTGAACTCAATAATTGTAAAGAGTAAGACAGGGGGCACCTGGGTGGCTCAACTGGTTAAACATCTGACTTTGGCTCAGGTCATGATCTCGTAGTTTGTGAGTTCGAGCCCTGCACTGGGCTCTGTGCTGACAGCTCAAAGCCTGGAGCCTGCTTCAAATTCCGTGTCCTCTCTCACTCTGCCCCTCCCCCACTCACCTTCTCTCTCTCTCTCTCTCTCTCTCTCTCTCTGATAAATAAATATTTAAAAACAAGATGAAGAATATGTCTTTGTTCTTTGGAGATACATGTTGATATATTTAGTGGTGAAGGGCCAAGAAGTCTGTAAATTATTGTCAAATAGTTGTCAAACAATAATAATAATAATAGCAACAATGCTATTGATGCAAATAAAAGTTATAAACAAATATAGAAAAATCTATGTGAAAAGTATCCAAGGGTTTATTGTATAATTCTTACAACTCTTCTGTAAGCTTGAATGTGCTCAAAATAAAAATTTCACTGAAAAAAGGGTATAGCAGAGCGATATTAAGAAGTTAGATAGACTTTGTAGTTTACATACAAATTTGGGGCAGAAGAAAAATCAAAATCAATACTTACTTGGATCTCTCTCTCTCTTCAAATTACTTAAAATGGTTTATATAAAAAACATAGAAAAATAATGGTTATGTTAATGCATTCAAACAAGGTCATAGATATTGGCTAAAAATACTGACTTAGGAGTAAGACTATGTGAGTTCAAATTATGGCTCTATTAATTAATGGTAATTAATAGTTACATGAGTGTGGGCCAATTATTTACTCCATGCCTCAGTTTCTTCATCTGTCTAATAAAGGTAATGAATCAGAATTGTTGTCAGGTTTGAATGGAATAATCTCCGGTAAATGCTTAGAACATACCTGTCACATGATAAGCATTCAGTAAATCTTAAGTATTTTTACTTTAAAATATAAAGTAGACAGTTGTGGCTAAAAAAATATATATGACTACAAGAAAATCAATTCCAAAGTAAAGAAAAGAAAAAAGGCAGATTTCTATGACTGAATGTATCCCCCTCCCCCAAATTCATATTGAAATCCTAAAGTGATAGTGTTTAGAAGTGGGGCCTTGGGGAGGTGGTTCAGTCATGAGGGCTCTTTTTTTAATAAGGGATTAACACCCTTATAAAAGAGATTCCAGGGAGCTCTCTTGTTCCTTCTGCCATGTGAGGCTACAGAAAAAAGATAGGAAGCCAGTTCTCACCAGTCAATGAATCTGCTGGTGCCTTGATCTTGGACTTCCCAGACTCCAGAAAAATAAATTCTTATTAAAATTCTGAAAAATAAATGCTTATTGTTTATAAGCCATGCAGTTTGTGACATTTTTGTTGTAGCAACTCAAACAGACTAAGACACAAACAAACTGTGGTTAGTACAGAGGTGAGACATAAGCTTCAAACTTGGATCTGAACATCCTGAACACCAAAATAAAAGAGGATATAGACAAATACATAATATCAGTTATCAGAGAAGGTGTGTATTAAGTTCCTCCAGAGAAATAGAACCAATAGGTACACACACACACACACACACACACACACACACAAAGAGAAAGAGAGAAAGAGAGAGAGGTCCAAGAAGCCCCAATGTCTGCAGTCCAAAGCCTGAGAATCAGGAGAACTGATGGCGTATGTTCCAGACTGAGTAGAAGGCAGGAGAAAACTAACATCTAAGCAGAAGGCCATCAGGCAGATAGTAAATTTTTTCTTACTCAGCCTTTTGCTCTATTCAGGCCCTCAACAGATTGGATAAGACCCATCCACTTGGGAAGGGCAATCTGCTTTACTGTCAACCAACTCAAGTGTAAATCTCATCCAGAAATACTCTTAAAGACACACCCAGAATAATGTTTAAGATCAAGCATCTGGCCACCTTATGGCCCAGTCAAGTTGACCCCAAAAATTAACCAGCACAAGATGATTCATAACTATTCCTCAAGGGAGGTATAACTTTTCCTAGCACTGAATTCTAAACTAATCAATCCAAGAAGCACAGAATACTCTGGAGGAAATGTCCTAAGCAAGGTTTCTTCAGTAAATATGGTTATGGATTTGATTTGGCTTTTAAAAATTACTATTTTTTGATAAAAGCTAAGGGAATGCCATTAAAAGAAAACTCAATAAAATATAATTCTGAAAGCAATAAAGTAAAAAAGAGTTCAGTTGTATATTTTTCTGAGAATAACTTGATCCAAGAATAGAAGCTATAGTACCTAGAGGCGTAGGTGAATCACAGATCCTTTGAATAATACTTCATTCTTTTAGCACAGCTTTGTAAAAGATCAAATAACAAAGATTTTACCCTCTGTCAAAGGCCCAAAATGGATATACTCTGTGTTGCTTCTGGAAAATAGATCCTTATGTTTATGAACAGGGCTGGGACTGGTATGACCCTAAAAGTGAGTATCTCCTTAAATTCTGTGCCCTGGGTGTCTTTCTTGTCTTACCCTAGTCTCAGTTCTGTTTATAAAAGCAAATAGTTCAAGAATAAAAGTCCATAACATATAAGTTATACCTACCATATTTTTATACGTGACAGCTGTTAGGAAGAGACAAAATAATGTCTCTGCTTTTCTCCACTAAAAACAAAACCAAATCCACTCAAAGAGCAGATGGGGCAGACTGTGGATCAAGAATATCACCTTATTTGTTAGTATCCAAAATATATAAAGAACTTATACAACTCAATACCCCAAAAGCAAATAATTCAATTAAAATTGGGCAGAAGACATTAAAATTGGGGAGAAGATATATCTCTCCAAAGACAACATACAGATGGCCAACAGGCACATGAAAAGATGTTCATCATCAGTTATCATCAGGGAAATGCAAATCAAAACTACAATGAAATATCACCTCACACTTGTCAGAATGGTTAAAATCAACAACACAAGAAGCAACAGGTTTTGTCAGGGATGTGGAGAAAAAGAAACCCTCTTTCACTGTTGGTGGAAATGCAAACTGGTACAGCCACTCTGGAAAACAGTATGGAGTTTCCTCAAATGGATAAAACTAGAACTACCCTACAATCCAGCAGTCTCACTTTGTATTATTTACCCAAAGACCAAAACACTAACCCAGAGGAATATATACACCCTTATGTTTATAGCAGCATCATTTATAATAAGCAGCCCAAGTGTCCATTAATTGATGAATGGATAAAAAAGAGATGGTACACACATACACACACACACACACACACACACACACACACACACTGGAATATTATTCAGCCATAGAAAGAGTGAAATCTTGCCATTTGCAATGACATGGAGCTACAGAGTATAATGCTAAGTGAAGTAAGTCAGTCAGAGAAAGACAAATGATTTCACTCATATGTGGAATTTAAGAAACAAACCAATGAGCAAAGAGAAAAAAAAGAGAGAAATCAAGAAACAGACTCTTAATTATAAGAGAGCAAATTGATGATTACCAGAGGGGAGGGGGCTGGGGGATGGGTTAAATAGGTGATTGGGATTAAGGACTGCACTTGTTGTGATAAGCACCTAATGATGTATGGAATTGTTGAATTGCTATATTGTACACTTGAAACTAATAAAACCCTGTGTGTAAAAATATATATATATATTACCTTCTACTTACTGATTACAATCACAGTAATGCTTAATTTTCAGGTCAAAGATTCAAATGCTTTCTAACTACAGATCACTGTTGTTCCTCTTAATGAGAGCTCAGAAAGTGTAGCATTTTGCCTGTGAGGAAGTTGAATCTCCATGAACAATATGGATATCTACGTACACATTGTACTTAAACACTTCTTAAGTTTCAACACTTTAAATACTGAGATCACAAGTTGAGGCCATTTTCAAAATTGTGAAAAAAAAGGAATCCTATCATCCTATAACAGTGTTACTCCCCACCCAAACCCTTGAAACAGCAGTACTTTGTGACTGCCCTAACTACCATCTCAACTCACATATTTCCTTCAAAATGTAACATAGACACAGTGTTACATTATCTAACGTGATGCTCAGAGTCTAGTTGAAATAATACAAGCTACTTTCACAGTGCTTGGATCCAAGATCCACAGATCTTTCAGACATGCTGATGCAGCACTCCAGTGGGAAGCACTGGTTTTGTGGTCCTAACAGGAAAAAAAAATCAAGAACCACTACAGAAAGGGATTGGGTTTTCACAACTTTGGGAGATTAAAAAAAAATTTTTTTTATAAAATGGAACAGTTTAAGCCTTCAATGTGTTCTGGATTGGGACACAGTAAGGATGATATCTTCAATATCTTATATTTATTCTAGATTGCATTAGGAATTTTAATAGTACCAAGAAATATGTAATGATCTACTGCCCTTATGTTTGTCCTGGGTGGCAATAAGGAACTACCAATTTAGAGTTACATTTTAAATAGATTAGCTCTTTAGCTAGAAATTATATGAGTATGTGTGTGTTTTTATGTGCTTGTTTGCTTTCATTTATTCAGATCATTTCTAAATATTGCCATATGGTAATTGAGTTGTAATGTTGTAGCCTCTCTGAAAGGAAGATGGAATATGAAACAGGTCTCTAAACAATTCAGCCCAGCTAGCATAGGCCATAAAGAGGAGGGAAGAGGAGGGAAATATTCTATTTACCATCTCTCCCCTTGGAAAAATGCCATTTCCGGGGAGGTCAGAATCCTACACTCCAGTGCCAGTCAGAATTAGAACAATCTATTCAAATGTCCTTTATGAGCCCAGAACAACTGTTGGAGCTCTGTAGAAATTGTGTGGATCAGCAAGTATTTGGAATAAAACAGCTGTGCCTGGTGGTTGCTTTACTCAGTTAACACCGTTAATGGCTCAAACACAGAGGAAACAGGAGCCTGGGAAACACCTTCCCTTTCTTACTTGAAGGCCTCCTCCAGCGTTCAGACTTGAAATGGCTCTTTTCTGCACAAGTTTACCAGAGGGGGTGTTTGGGGGCAGTGTGTAGGAGGTGCAGGTTCATGGTTGTGGGGGAGTGCTGTGAGTGTTTTTCTACCCTTTCTCACTGCTTATATCCTTCCCTTATCCCCACCCCACCCTGGAAAAATCAGACAAGATATGGGGAGGGGGATTGTCTGTTAGTTTGTTTTTAGCAAAAAGGATGGGCAAAGAAGACACATTGTAAAATTTTGCTTGTTTCCTTTACATTCTTTACATCTCACAGTGGGGCCACTGAGTTCCCCAAAGTCTGACTGGCTTCAAAAGTTCCAGTCAGCCTAAAACAAAACAAAACACAGAGAGGTCTTGTTGCTTTTGAAACAGCAACCTCTTGGTTGCTGTTGCGGAGCCGTGAAATCAGCAATCCAAAAACAACAGCTGGGGAGAAGAAAGGGGCAAGGAAGCTGGGGTAGGCCAAGGCTTCTGTTCCAGGAAGATTTTTGAAGAGCCCCTTTGTATATATACCAGTCATTCTGGGTGATAAAATGCTATCTGCAATAAAAGGCATTCTCCCATGGTGTCTGCATGCTAATCAGCTCCTGATCTACATTCTCTGGGCTCAGAAGGAGGGTGGAAACATCTCTCCAAACCCAGTCCAATTCTTTTCAGTAGCTGCTGATAAATATTTCAGCTGGAAGACCTGATTAAGTAGTACTTGCTAACTGGCACCAAAAGCCTTAATGCAACTTCTAGAAACAAACAAACAAACAAACAAAAAGGCAGTAGGCCACTCCTTGCTTAACAAGGTGGCTATGTAACTGAGTCTAAGCTCATTCTGTTCACAGCATAACAGTCCAGTAAGTCAAGAGGCAAGATGTTGGGGTAAGAAAAGTGACTTTGTTCAGAAAGCCAGCAAACCAAGGAGATGGCAGAATATTGATCCAAAGAACCATCTCCCTGAGCATAAGATTTGAGTTTCTTTTGTGTTAGCAGAAGTGGGCAGTGGGAAGGACTTAGAGTCAAAAGGTCACTGACATTTGTGGACTTTCAGGGAAGTTCCTGTAACTTCTTTGTCCTTGATCAGTTGATCTTTGCACACAAGAACATTGTTGTGTCCTTCCTGTAAATCTTAAACATAATATAGTCATTCTGTACTTACCTCTCCTCAGATGAGGTAGGTTTTGAGTGAAAGGTGGCTTTTGGAAATCTAAGCTATAAGCAAAATTCCTTTAATGATTAACATGCGCACATGCAGGTCTAAGCAGAAGTTTCTAAGCTGCAGGTCACAGCAGCAAAGGAAATAGAAACAATATGGAGTCAGTCATGCTAAGTTCCTCCCTATTATAGCTACTCCCCCTCACCTAGCCAACCAGGTCTCCCAGGAGGACCCTGCAGACCTGTTTGCTGCCTTTAACCATTTCCTTCTCATGGCTTTTGTGACAGGCCTCCATGAACTGACTGAATAATTGGGCAACCGTGCCTCTAGTTCTGTCATTACTACAAGGGCAACAAGGAGCAAAAAAAGTGCTTATCCCTCAAAGTGAAGTTATTTGGACAGGTGTCTGTCAATTTATATAAGAACAGTCCACCAATGGAAATAAAATGGCTGTGAATCAAAAGAGAGTGATAGAAACAGAGATCATCTTTTCTTCCTCTCACCCAATGTATTTTTAGCAAAAATCACCATCTACCCACTCACATTCAAACACATTAACCTTGCAATCTGCAAGCCTCATGTTTTCTCTTCGAAATTAAAATGAAGTGTGCTTGGGGGAGTGTATTTGTGCCCTACTCTCTTTCCATATGCTTGTTTCTCTTTTCTTCCTGTTTCCTCTCCAATGTGTCCTTTCTTGGACAATGTACTTAGAAGGTAAGAACATAGACTGAAATATTCCCAAGTCAAGGATTGTTTGCAGGGATCTAAGACCATTCATGGAAAGTAGACATACTAGATTTAGTGCTTTTTAAAAAAAATTTATGTTTATTTATTTATGAAACAGAGAGAAACAGAGCATGCATAGGGGAGGGGAAGAGAGAGAGGGAGACACAGAATCAGAAGCAGGCACCAGGCTCTGAGCTGTCAGCACAGAGTCTGACCCAGGGCTCAAACTCACAAACTGTGAGATCATGACCTGAGCTGAAGTCGGTCGCTCAACTGACTGAGCCACCCAGGCGCCCCTAGTGCTTTTTTTTTTTTTAAGTAAAGATACATAAGATGAGTATAGCATTAAGAAGGTACTAAAATCAATCTATGAATATAAGCATGTACTATACTCAGCATAAATCAAACTTAACTAACAGTTATCTCAGATTCTGCTTCTCTTCTTCCTGGGTTTGCTATCTCTGCAAATGGAACCATCACCTGCCCAGCTGCAAAGTTGTACCCATGCTAGTCACCATGGTTTTATACTTCTCACCTTCTACATTGAGTTATTCAGCAAAGACTACCTTCTAAATATCTCAATTGTGTTCCTTCAATGTCATCTCACAGTAGAACAGACTAATATTTCCATATTAGACAATGATCCCAGGCATCATTGATAGCCCCATTCAAGTTATTGTTTATTGTGTGCTCAGTGCTATATGGGTGTCTTAGCCACTTTGGGATACTGTAACAGAATACCACATATGGGTGGCTTAAACAACAAATGCTTATTTCTCATATTATAGAACCTGCAAGTTCAAGATCAAGGTGCAAGCATGCTCTGGTTCTTGGTGAAGGCTCTCTTCCTGGTTTATAGATGGCCACTTTCTTTCTGTACCTTCAAATAGCAAGGAGAGTGAGAGTGCACTTTCTTTCTCTTCTAATAAGGACACAAATCCTATCTTGGGGACTCCACCCTCTGACCTAATTACTTCCCAAAAGCCTCACCTCCAAATACCATCATATTAGGTTTTGAGGAAGCAAAATATGCAGTCCAAAGCAATTTACAAAAAGTAGATAGTATCTTTATCTTAATACAGCCTGTATTTGTTTAATGGGGCTCCCATAACAAAGTACCATGGACTGGGTAGCTTAAAAAACAGAAATTTTATTTTCTCACATTTCCAGAGGCTACTAGTCTGAATTGAAGACATTGACAGGGTTGATTTCTTCTGAGGCCTCTCTCCTTGCTTTGTACATGGCCATCTTCTCTCTGCTTTCCATGATCTTCCCTCCATATTTGTCTGTGTCCTAACTTCTGCTTATAAAGATAATAGTCATATTATATTAAGGCTCACTTTAATGATGTCATTTAACCTTAACCACCCCTTTTTATAAGCTGGCAGAGGGAGAGTAAAGTATGTCTAAATTGAGAAGACACCTTGCAACCAGAAAACAAAGCAGGTGACTCTATATAGTTTATACATACTTTTGTTTAGGGCAACTTACTGATGGGAGAATTGGGCAGGTGATAATCCAGGCACTACATAGCTATTCTCCACAAAGTCTGGACTTGAGTCCACAGATTTTATAGAGTGAGAGGATGTGCAGAAAGCCTTGTGATGAGGTCAAAAAGTCTAACATTTAACAGACCTCATGCTGTCACCTGTGACTGAAGGTAGGGAGAGAAACTATTTTATCTTTCCAGTTACCTAAACAACTTCAGGAAGGACCAGAACAAGGCTGCCCACATTCTAGTCAAGACATACATTAACATGCACAGGACCTGAAACATGTAACCCCAAGGGAAATCATTGCACTGGCACAAGCAAAATGGAGGGTCAGAGATGGAGTCAGTATTGTTAGCATTCCTACACCTCTTTCAGGGTCTTATCTCCAAATACATTCAAATTCTGAGGTACTGGGAGCTAACATTTCAACCTATAAATGAGGGTGCAGAAGACTTGATTCAGCCCAAAGCCCATTCACATCTTTTACCTTTTCATTGTTGCCATTGTCACAAGTCTTCAAGACAATATCTGAGGATCAAGGAAAGTATTATTATTGGACTGATGGAAAACTGGGACCCAGACAGCTTGAGTGATGCTTGAAGTTACCAGGTTGTTGACAGCCAGAGCCCAGACTTGACTATTCTTTCTTCTCAAAAGAATGCCATCTTCCTTCACTGCAGAGTAAAATTCTGTTGCTGTGATTATACCATACTCCACACAATTGCCTACATTATACTCTTCACTTCAAATGCCTTCAAGTACCCTATTATTTTTAATTCTAATTCTTCAGTGTTCTTTGGTTTTCTCTATTAATTTCACTTTTCTTTTTTTCTATTTGATGTTCATAGACTCTTTCCATCCTTACACATCAAATTTCAAATAGAGCATAAAGCCATCACTTTATCTACTGTGGCGTTATTGTTGGGACAGCAGCTGATCATCATAGTGTGCTACCCATTGAGAAAGGCTACACCCTACATGCTTAATAAACTTGTAATCTAGTCTCCCATTAATTCTCCTAGCTCCAGGAGGAGGAAGAGGAAATGACATGCATTATGATTTCCATTTCTTGAATGGAGAAAAAACACAGAAATTTTACTTAATTTATCTATGACTATGTTCCCCAGCCAAGGTGCCAGCCAGTTTGGAGGTATAATAATTTTATTATTGGCGTGCCTGGAGGTGAAACTGACAGTGATTTGGAATAGAGAGAGACTGCCTGGTACTCACACAGTTGGGATGGACAGATAATTGGAAAATAGCTATGAAAGCCTCACCTAATAACTAATATAATAAACATTATAAACTAATGTGTATTCACTTGAGTCAGGCATTATGCTGAACTCTTTATTTCCTTTCTCACTAACCCTTCTAATACCCTGATGAGGTAGTTTACTCTAGTTCAACATACTATTATTATTAACCAGAATATAAACTTCCTGAAGGAAAAGACTATTTGGTTGTCTTCACCACTTTAGAGATCTCTCTGCTCTGGATCACTGTTAGTTTCATCTTTAGAGTCTGGTGCAAAATGAGAAATAGAATGAAGAAACCTAAGCCATTGTAAAATACCAATAATAAAATTACAGTACCCCAAACAGACTGACACCTTGCTGGGCAACATAGCCTTAGATAACTTACCTTAGATAAATCCCTTGCACATAGCAGTGTATAACAGGTTGTAGGTGCTCAGGAAATGTTTGTTGATATGAACAAATGAATGAATGACTACTTTGTGCAGGTGAGAAAGCAATAAGACATCACTCATGTCAAAAAGCAATTCACTGTTATGGAAGGTATGGATGATTATTGCCTATAGGTGTAGAGAAAAAGTCAAGATTTAATTTAGTATATCCTAATTTCTAGCTTAATTATCCATCTTATTTCTAATACCTATGTTTTTAAAATCACCATATGAGTGAATAGCATGCTTACAATGAAAATTTGAGATAATTCAGGACCTTCATTCTTAGAGAAAAGGGAATATGGCCAAATTTTACACAGAAAGGAGGCAACCTATTTAGTAAATCTTCCTCCTGTTCAGCCAAGTATTCTTTCCCAAAGTAAGAACTAATCACCAATTCCTGTACAATTAATTCTGTACCAGGAATCCTAGGGACACTTTGAGAATTTCAAAAAACATTTGCAAAACTTTCTAGTTGAATCTAGAACATCTCAGAAAGGAAAATATCATAACAGAGACAAAAATCCACAGCAGGGGTAGGGTGTCCTTTTGAGACATGATAGCAAGTAGATTACTGCATGGCAATTAAATGTAATGAGGAAGAATTTAAAATTCCCTGTGTGCACTGAGGAATAAACATCTCAAGATGTGGTAACCATGCTGAGAACAAAGTCAAATGCCAAGCCAGCATCTCTCCATTCACTTTTATTCTTCAACAAGATTCTCTAACTCAGGGTAATATACAAAACAGTTAACACTACAGCACTGAATAACATTACAACACTGAATAATGAGCAATCAGAACTCATTCTGCCCATATACAAAACAAAACAGAACAAGTCTGGCCATTTAGGTTCATGTTGACTGAATATCAGACACCTGATAGACCTGTTTCAGCTTCTTCTCTCTTTATTTCCATTTCCAGGCATGTATCCTGACTCCCTGGCTCCCTGGCTCCCTGATTCCCTTGATGACACCATAGAACCTCTCTTAGTGTGATAAGAAAAGACCTCTGCTCTGGGAGTCATAGGGCTTGGGTTTCAGTCTTACTGCTATGAGTTCTATGACCTTAGGAAAATCATTTCATTGTCCTGTGCTCCACTTGCTCCTTTGGTAAAGTAAGGAGATCAAGCTGGTGTTTCCCAAGAAGAGTGCTATGGGCATTGGTGGGCAAGGAGCATTTGTTTATGGTGTAGGTATGACCCACGCAAGGCAGAATGTTTAGCATCCATGACCTCTGGGCATTAAATGCCAGTAGCAGGCATTGTGATAACCCTAAATTTCCCACAAATCTCCACTGAAAATAACTGGGCTATATGGTTTCTAAGGCCTTTTCTAATGTTAACTTTTCAATATTTCTTACATGCATGGTAAGAGCTCTATGCCGATGAAGTCAGTTTTATTTTACACTGAACTGTGGTTTTTGCTGGTTCCCCACGATGACAAGCTTACTGATGCACAAGTAGAACATTTTTTAATGGCTCCCTTACATAGATATGAAAAAGATCTTGCCATCTAGGTAAATGATACTCTACAATGAAAAAAGAATCAACAACCTCACCAGGCCAGAAGTCCAGAAAATCAGTGATCCTTAACTTTTTAGAGGTGTATCAGCAAAGTTCAGTTATAAAAAAACAAAACACAAAAAACAAACAAGAAAAAACCCAGACACTCGTCTCAATGTTTTTAAGTAGAATAGGATTTTGTATAAGAAGGCAGATGCTTTCAAATTTTAGAAGGTTTAGAGGAACAGATTCTAGGTAGGCCTCCATAAATGACTCCTAGAAAAATATTCAAAATATGGTCCATCTAAGTAGCTTGTATATTTGCTTCTGTTGGAAATAAGGGATATATCCCTTCTAGAAGACTGCCTCTGGAATTGTGGACTTCGAGGAAATACTCTCTTGTAATGGTGATCCAAGATCAGAAAACCACTGTCTTTGCTACCACTGTTTACACTGTCTTTTACTGCCCATGAAGCTCTTGGTTGGTTCCCAGAAAGACAAAGCAGAAAAACAAAGCAGAAAAACTCAACATGACTACCAGTACACTTCTATACAAACAACCAAAGCAGCAGGAATATACCCTCTACATTGCTTCTGCCTTCCAGAAGAACTGAATTTATACCCAGTATTATAGCTACAAGTGAGTGTGGGAAATGTAGCTTTTAGCCATCCAGATTCTGCAGTGCAGAAAGGTACAATAGAAGCTTGATGTTAAGTGTTAATCTGCTATATCCAACAGAGAGAGCATGTAACTCTGTCATGATAAGATAAAAGCTATGGACTCTCCCCGTGGGGGAAAAATAACAACGTACATATAAAATTTTGCATGCATTTTCATGGTATGTATGAATTTCCCAAAACCCACCATGGACCCTAAGAACACTTATAGTTTCTGAACCTTAACCTGACTGACACTTTGGGCTGGATAATTCTTTGTTATGGGGAGCTGTTCTGTGCATTGCAGGATCATTCATTACCAGATCCCTGGCTTCTATCTACTAGATGCCAGAAATCTGTCCCCATGCCTCTACAATGCAGTTATGATAGCCCAAACTGTTCCATATACATAGCTGTTGAGAGAAAAACTTGCCCCTGGTTGAGCTTATTTAGCTCCAAAGGATCAATACAAATATAAAATTTTGTGAGAGGACAGCCTTGATCAATAGACTCACACAGAGAAACACCATGAATGGCAATAAGTAAAATTGTTACAGGAATATAAACAACAGCATGGATGATAGCTTCAAATATATGTCAGAAAGAGGGCTTAATATTGTTATTATGCAAGCAGAGCATGAGATTCAACTCAGAAGGCCTGTGTGATGACAAATTTTGTGTGTCAACTTGATTCGGCCATGGGGTGCCGAATATTTGGTTAAACATGATTTTGGGTGTGTCTGTTAAGGCATTTCTCGATGAGATAAACATTTGAACTGGGTAAGCCTCATCTAATCTGCTGAAGGCCTAAATAGAACAAAAGACCTGTGTTAAAAGGAAACTTCTGCTGGGGTGCCTGGGTGGTTCAGTCAGTTAAGCATCTGATTCTTGATTTTGGCTCAGATCATGATCCCAGGGTCATAGGACCAAGCCTGTCTGGCTCAACCCTGAATGTCAAGTCTGCTTTTAAGATTCTGTCTCCCTCTCCCCCTCTTTCCTGCAAAGAGGAAACTGACCTCTGGAGCTGATGTATTGGTCTTTTCCAGCCCTGGGATTCACTCTGAAACATCTACTCTTCTAGGACCTCAAGCCTGCCAGCTTGTAGACTATAACTTACAGTGTTAGCTCTCCAAGTTCTCAGGTCTTCAGACTCAGAGTAATCTCTCTCTCTCTTTCTCTCAATACACACACACACACACACACACACACACACATACTGTATATATCCTGTTTCTCTGGAAAGCCCTGGATAATATAGCCTAGTTTAAGTGTTAGCTGTACTGCCCAGTATGTGGCAAAATTCATTAACCTCTCTGAACTTCAGTTCCCCCACTTATAAAATGGGGATTATGGGAGATCAGGGCCAACATGGAGGAGAAGTAGAGGGATCCATACTTCCCACATCTCTCAAACAAAGAACTGCTGAAGCCAAAGGACTTTGAACCCCACGAGTCTGGGAGGAAAAGAGACTGAATCTACCAGGAAGAAAAAGGGACAACTTGAGAAGCAATAGGTGGGTGAGTGTAAACTGGGGGAGATAAAACAGGCTGCATAGGCACGGTGGGGAGGGATCCCCTTCTGAGGAAGAGAGACAAAGGGAAATGAAAGAGTGGCTTGGGAAGTGTAGGACTGTATCTGGATAAGAGAAAAACCTCGGACTGGGACTGAGAGGGATCTTATCTCTAATTGTGGGACTTTCTTCAGACTGGGGCTGCTTCCCTGTTAGTACACCTGGGGAGGAGGGGAGCCAGCCCTGAGTTCTATGGTAGATCAGGGGCACAGTCCCCAGTAGGAGAAAATGGTCCCCTCCCTGGAGGGCTGCATGATAGGATAAAGCCTGCCTGTGTCTGCCACCCCCGGGCTCAGTGGCTAGGTCAAAGGGCACAGTCCACAGTAGTAGAAAGCAGCCACCTCCCTGGAGTGCTGTGGGGAAAGACAAAGCCTGCCTGTGTCTGCTACCCCCAGGGCTTGGAGTCGAGGTAGGCAGTGCAACTCACAGTAAGAGCAGGTGGTCCTGCCTCAAGTGCTGCAGCACAAAGCCAGCCAGGACCACATATCAGGTCACATAGAGAGGCCCTTCCCCTGTGCCAGAGTGCACAGAGTGGGCCTTTGAATCCTAGCCAAGTGCAGGGTCAGGGGTGTTGGTGGAGCGAGAAGGACCACCCCATCTGTTCCCACAGCACAGTGAGGATGACTCAAACAGAGTCCACCAGGTCCATGAAGAAGAAACTGGGGGATCACCATTCCCCCCCCCCCACCAAGGTGGGGCTTTAGGGATCTTCTGAGGGCCCACAGTGGAGGCAGGACCAGCCTATACCAAACAACACCCCTCCATACCAGGTAACTGAGTATCCACTGGAGCCACAGAGACCCTGTTTAACCAGACAGACAGCTCCGCTAGACCAGCACTGAAACGTTACCTGGATTAATTCTAGGTCAGTTCTGGATATATAGGTATATTCACCCCCCACACTCCATTTCTCCCCTTCATCTCTTCCCTCCTCTAGACTGGTTACCCTGGTTATTGGTTTGTCTAAATAGACATATTTAATCCATTCTCTTGATACATGTTCTACACCTTCTACTTTACATTCCTTTCTCTCTCTCTGGAATAATCAAGCCATATAGTTTCTGTCTGGGTAACTTTATCTTCCTTTCTTTTTCCCTGCCTCCTTCTTTATTTTCCTTTCTCTCTCTGGATTAAGCCTTCTAGTCTCTCTGCTTAATCAATGTTTATTTTTTTCTTTTTCCCTGCTTCTGTCATTTCTCTCTTTGTATGTGCTCTTCCATCAGCATCACTTCCACCCTGTTCTTTACTTGTAGTCGGTGTTTCTGGTTTTTTTGCTTTTGTATTGTGTTTAGTTTTTTGCTTTTTTGTTTTTGTTTATTTGCTTGTTTATTTTATGTTTGTATGTTTGTGTGTTTTTGTCTCTTTTTTGTCTTTCTTTTTTTTTTTTCCTTTACTGAGCTACTCCAAGGAACAATTCAAAGCACATCTGGTGGAGGGTCCAAAACATCACTATGAAGAAGGAAATAAAATAATCAAACTCACAACAACAGAGAGCAAGTAACACTCCCCAAAACACACCTCCTGAAGGGCCAGGCCATGGACAGTGTATGACCCCCCTCTAATATAGTAGTGCTCACAGGTGTAGAGAACACAACAAGCTTTTAAAGCTCATCAGGGACAGAAAACTAGCCAAAATGATGAAAAGGAAGAATTCTCCTCAAAAGAAATTCCAGGAAGAAGTAACAGCTAATGAACTGATCAAAACAGATTTAAGCAATATAACCGAACAAGAATTTTAGAATAATAGTCATAAAATTAATCGCTGGGATTGAAAAAAGCAGAGAACAGAGGAGAGTCTATTGCTACAGAGATCAAGGGAATAAAAAAAATAGTCATGATGATTTAAAAAATGCTATACATGAGATGCAAAATAATATAGAGGTGGCCACAGCATGGAATAAAGAGGCAGAGGGGACAATAGGTGAATTAGAAAATGAAATTATGAAAAAAGAGGAGCTGAGAAAAAGAGATATAAAAAAATCCAGGATTATGAGGGGAGAATTAGAGAACTAAGTGATTCAACCAAACAGAACAATAACCATATCATAGGAATTCCAGAAGAAGAAGAAGAGAGAGAAAGGGGCTGAAAGTGTACTTGAACAAATCATAGCTGAGAATTTAGCCAATCTGTGGAAGGAAATGGGCATTGAAATCCAAGAGGAACAGAGACTCCCTTCAGATGTAACTTGAATCGATCTTCTGCACCACATATCAGAGTGAAACTAGCAAAATACAAGGATAAAGAGAGAATTCCGAAAGCAGCTAGGGATAAATGGGACTGAACCTACAAGGGTCGACACATAAAGGTAGTAGCAGACCTATCTACTGAAACTTGGCAGGCCAGAAAGGAATGCCAGGAAATCTTCAATGTGATCAACAGGAAAAATATGCAGCCAAGAATCCTTTATCCAGGAAACATGTCATTCAGAATAGAAGGAGAGACAAAGGTTTTCCCAAACAAAAAACAAAGCAAAACAAAAAAACCTGAAGGAATTCATCACCACTAAACCAGCTCAACAAGAGATTATAAGGGGGACTCTGTGAGTGAAATGTTGCAAAGACCACAAAGGACCAGAGACATTACTACAACCATGAAACCTACAGCTAACACAATAATTCTAAATTCATATCTTTAATAATAATATTGAATGTAAATTGACTAAATGTTTCAATCAAAATACATAGGGTATCATAATGGATAAAAACCAAGACCCATCTATTTGCTGTCTAAAAGAGACTCATTTTAGACCTGAGGACACCTTCAGATTGAAAGTGAGGGGATGGAGAACTATCATGCAAATGGAAGTAAAAAGAAAGCTGGAGTAGCCATACTTATATCAGACAAATTAGACTTTAAATTAAAGGTTGTAACAAGACATGAAGAAGGGCATTATATAATAATCACAGGGTCTATCCATCAGGAAGAGCTAACAATTATAAAGTCTATGCGCCAAATACAGGAACCCCCAAATATATAAAACAATTACTCACAAACATAAGCAACCTTACTAATAAGAATGTGGTAATTGCAGGGGACTTTAATGCTCCACTGACAGCAATGGATAGATCATCTAGACAGAGAATCAGTAAAGAAACAATGTCCCTGAATGATACATTGGACCAGAAGGACTTGACAGATATACTTGGAACTCTGCATCTCAAAGCAACAGAATATACTTTCTTCTCAACTGCACATGGAACATTCTCCAAGATAGATCACATACTGGGTCACAAAACAGTGCTCAATAAATATAAAAGAATTGAGATCATACCATTCACACTTTCAGATCACAATGCTATGAAACATGAAATCAACCACAGGAAAAAGTCTGGAAAACCTCCAAAAGCATGGAGGTTAAAGAAAATCCTACTAAAGAACAAATGGGTCAAACAGGCTTAAAGAAGAGACTAAAAAATGTATGATAACAAATGAAAATGAAAACAGAACAATCCAAACCCTTTGGGATGCAGCAAAGGCAGTCCTAAGAGGAAAATACATTGCAATCCAGGCCTATCTCAAGAAACAAGAAAAATCCCGAATACAAAATCTAACAGCATACCTAAAGGAACTAGAAGCAGAACAGCAAATACACCCCAAACCCAGCAGAAGAAGAGAAATAATAGATATCAGAGCAGAAATAAACAATATAGAATCAAAAAAAAAAAAAAAAGTAGAGCTGATCAATGAAACCAAGAGTTGTTTTTTTGTTTTGTTTTGTTTTTTCGAAAAATAAACATTGATAAACGTCTAGCCAGGTTTCTCAAAAAGAAAAGAGAGATGACCCAAATAGATAAACTCATGAATGAAAGTGGAATTATTACAACCAATCCCTCAGAAATACAAGCAATTATCAGGGAATACTACCAAAAATTATATGCCAACAAACCTGGAAGAAATGAACAAATTCCTAAACACTAACACACTACAAAAACTCAAACAGGAAGAAATAGAAAACTTGAATTGACACATAACCAGCAAAGAAATTGAATCAATTCTCAAAAATCTCCCAACAAATAAGAGTCCTGGACCAGATGGCTTCCCTGGGGAATTCTACAAGACATTTAAAGCAGAGATAATACCTATCCTTCTCAAGCTGTTCCAAAAAATAGAAAGGGAAGAAAAACTTCTGGACTCATTCTGTGAAGCCAGCATTACCTTGATTCCCAAACCAGACAGAGACCCAGCAAAAAAAAAGAGAACTACAGGCCAATATCCCTGATGAATATGGATGCAAAAATTCTCAACAAGATACTAGCAAATCTAATTCAACAGCATATACAAAGAATTATTCACCATGATCAAGTGTGATTCATTCCTAGACTGCAGGGCTGGTTCAATATTCACAAATTAATCAGTGTGATACATCACATTAATATAAGAAAGGATAAGAACAATATGATCCTGTCAATAGATGCAGAAAAGACATATGACAAAATATAGCATCCTTACTTAATAAAAATCCTTGACAAAGTCAGCAGCATTTAAACATCATAAAAGCCATTTATGAAAAGCCCACAGCTAATATCCTCAACGGGAAAAAACTGAGAGCTTTCCCCTGAGATCAGGAACATGACAGAGATGTCCACTGTCACCACTGCTGTTTAACACAGTGTTGGAAGTCCTAGCATCAGTAATAAGACAACAAAATGAAATAAAATGCATCAAAATTGGCAAAGAAGAAGTCAAACTTTCACTTTTTGCAGACTTATGATACTCTACATGGAAAATGCAATAGACTCCACCAAAAGTCTGCTAGAACTGATACATGAATTCAACAAAGTTTCAGGGTACAAAATTAATGTACAGAAACTGGTTGCATTTTTATACACTAATAATGAAGCAACAGAAAGAGAAATAGACTGATTCCAATCATAATTGCACCAAGAATTGCAAAATACCTAGGAATAAACCTAATCAAAGATGTAAAGATCTGTATGCTGAAAACTGTAGAAAGCTAATGAAGGAAACTGAAGAAGATACAAATAAATGGAAAAACAACCCATGCCTATGGATTGGAAGAATGAATATTGTTAAAATGTCAATATTACCCAAAGCAATCTACACATTTAATGCAACCCCAATCAAAATTGCACCAGCATTCTTCTCAACCCTAGAACAAACAACCCTAAAATTTGTATGGAACCACAACATTTGTATGGAATACTCTGCCAAATAGGCAAAGTATTATTGAAGAAGAAAATCAAAGCAGGAGGCATCACAATCCCAGACTTTAGCCTCTACTACAAAGCTGTCATCATCAAGACAGCATGGTATTGGCACAAAAACAGACACATAGACCAATGGAATAGAATAGAGAACCCAGAATTGAACCCACAAATGTATGGCTAACTAATCTTTGACAAAGCAGGAAAGAATATCCAATGGAAAAAAGACTCTTCAGCAAGTGGTGCTGGGAAAACTGGACAGCGACATGCAGAAGAATGAATCTGGACCACTTTCTTACACCATACACAAAAGTAAACTCAAAATGGATGAAAGACCTGACTGTGAGACCAGAAACCATCAAAACCCTAGAGAAGAAAGCAGGAAAAAAACCTCTCTGACCTCAGTCACAGCAATTTCTTACTTGACACATCTCCAAAGGCAAGGGAATTAAAAGCAAAAATGAACTATTGGGACTGCAAAGGAAACAATCAGCAAAACTAAAAGGTAACTGAGGAACGGGAAAAGATATTTTCAAATGACATATCGGATAAAGGGCTAGTATCCAAAATCTGTAAAGAACTCACCAAACTCCATACCTGAAAGGCAAATAATGCAGTGAAGAAATGGGCAGAAGATATGAATAGACTCTTTTCTAAAGAAGACATCCAGATGGCCAACAGACACATGAAAAGATGCTCAATGTCACTCCTCATCAGGGAAATACAAGTCAAAACCACTCTGAGATACCACCTCATACTAGTTAGAGTGGCTAAAATGAACAAATCAGGAGACTATAGATGCTGGCGAGGATGTGCAGAAACGGGAACCTTCTTGCACTGTTGGTGGGACTGCAAACTGGTGCAGCTACTCTGGAAAACAGTGTGGAGGTTCCTCAAAAAATTAAAAATAGATGTACCCTATGACCCAGCAATAGCACTGCTAGGAATTTACCCAAGGGATACAGGAGTGCTGATGCATAGAGGCACTTGTACCCCAATATTTACAGCAGCACTTTCAATAATAGCAAATTATGGAAAGAGACTAAATGTCCATCAACTGATGAATGAATAAAGAAAATATGGTTTATATATACACTGGAATACTACATGGCGATGGGAAAGAATGAAATCTGGCCATTTTCAGCAATATGGATGGAGCTGGAGGGTATTATGCTAAATGAAATAAGTCAGTCAGAGAAAGACAGACACCATATGTTTTTACTCATGTGGATCTTGAGAAACTTAACGGAAGACCATGGGGGAAGGAAAAGGGAAAAAATAGTTACAGAGAGAGAGGTAGACAAACCATAAGAGTCTCTTAAATACAGAGGGCAAACAGGGTTGATGGGGGGGTAGGGTGAGGGGAAAGTGGGTGATGGGCATTGAGGAGGGCACCTGTTGGGATGAGCGCTGGGTGTTGCATGGAAACCAATTTGGCAATAAATTATATTTAATATAAAAAACAAAATAAAAATAAAATAAAATGGGATTATGGCATTACCCATGACACAATATTACTGTTGTTTGAGGCAATGGGAGAGTACTTTTGCATATAACTTATAAGAACTTTTAAAACAATTCCCCTCATGTCCTCTTTCCTACCACAGCCACTCTGAGGTACTGGGTACAAATACCTATGGCTACATTTGTCCTCCCACTTCAAAGAGTGGAAGAAAGTTTACTCTGCTCCACTTTGCTGAATTTTAAGCTTTCTGTTCTATGTAGAAATCCTATGAAGACTATTTCTATTTGCATCATTCTTAAGGTTGAATTTAGAAGTGTTAAACACTCAAAACTTAACAAGTTTTCATCTTGTAGAATAAGTTTTTGTTTTTGAATTGGAGACTATTAAAGAAAACAATTATTGGGGACAAAAAAAAGTCATTTCTCTGCCAAATCATAAGCATTGAAATTGTTTCTATGAATGGAAACAGTCCAAGAATTTGAAAAACAAATCCCAGTGAAAACCGACAAAATCAAGTTAGCAATTTCTTCTTTTAGATTTTTTTAAAGACAGTACAAACTACAAGATGTAGCATTTTTTAAATGAAATTTTCATCTTCCAGCAGAAGCCATTATTTTCGCAAATCAATGCTTACTGCTAAAAAGAGAAAGCGTAATGGATGAACATTGTGATAAAAGCAAAGGACCCTCCAAACAGATTTTAAAAGGAAATTACAATTCAGTAAATTCCCCTTCCTCTCTTCGGTTTGCATTTCCACTCTCTACTTTTGCTAACTCCAAAAGCCAGATTTCCACTCCATTTCTCATCCTGTTGTCTTTGCAACATGGATAAGTCTTTTTGATACAAAAGACTTTATATTGTGGAAAAGAGGTTCTGCCTCCAGATTTAAAGTCTAATTTGAAGCCCTCCTGTACCAAACTTTTCCACCTCTAAAAATGTGTTGTAATAAAATATTGAAGGTATTATTAAATCTCTGTATAATCCACAAATGTTCAAAAGTATCTGAGGGCTTTCCCTTAGGTTCAGATTGCCCCAAGACAATAATAAAGACCTTTTCCTATTAAAGTGAACGAGCCAATAAAAAATAATATCTGTATCTCAAAGAAAACACCTCACAAGAGGATATTTATCAAAAGCTACTCATAGAATTACATTAATTATCATACTCGATTTCACCCACTGAAAATCACTAAAATATAAAGATTATTACAGCAGCATTCCCTAACCTATGTCATACTTGGTGTTACTTAATAGACATTTAAGAAAAAAATAATAATAGGTACTTGTATCAATTACCTTTGAAAAACAAAAATCCCCTCTAGAAGAGTTATGTTTTATTTACATACCATATTAAGGGAAATGAGAAGTCCTACAGTAAAGAAATTTTGCTTTGTTTCCCAATGTCTCCTCAACCAATTTGACTGCAGAATCCCTCGTTCAAAAAACATCTCTTAACATTTGTCAAACTGGAACTTTTCACAGCTTAAAAAATTCTGGTGTAGGACCTCAACCAACTATATCACTGCATACATATACACATACGTATGCAAATATCATAGCTGCTTTTCACTTTGACTTTTACTTTCACCCACTTTTCACTTTCTAGTACAGCCTTCCAAAACTAGCTTCCACTCATCATCAAAATATACCAAAATATATGTACAACCTCAGGATATTGCTCTCTGTTAAGAGGCAACTTATCCAATTATCTAATTAGAAATTAGAAGATAAAAGGGCTCTGAAGTAAGACCACCTAGATTTAAATCATGGTTACGAGCTGTATGATTTTGAGCAAATTATTTGGCCTCATTAATCCTTGATTTTCTCTTCTGTAAATTGGGCATAATAATGGCTCGTATTTCATTAGGTTACTGTGATGTTTATGTGAGATGATGCCCATAGCAACATGTCTGACACACAGTAAGTGTACAAAAACACTGAAGAAACAAATATACACATGAATCATACCGATAAATGTCAGTTGATGCATTTCTCCTTCTGCTTTACAAATTTTCCTGTTAGATAAAGCTGTCGGATAAATCCTTTGGGAAAAGACTTTGTAAGCCTTGATAACAAGATTGAGCCAGAAAACTGAACAGGTCAATCTTCACTCTTAATCACTGCCACAACTTTAATTGTTGTGATTGAGGGCTACCCTGCAAGGGTGTCACCTACCCTTTCTTAACTTCAATATTACTGAATCTCAGTATTCAACTGTCTAGCCCCTCCTAACTCCTCAGTCCCATCTCATGCCACTCTCCCTTATTGCTCTCTGTTCCAGGATTAATGGACTCCCACCACACACACACCACCACCACCACCACCACCGGATTAGGTTAGTTACCCACATGCCCTTCTAATATTTATCACACTTTATTATAACATTATTTGTCTTCTCAGCCTTACTGTGATGACTGAGTCTGTGTGTTTTCCATTCTGGCCTTGACATTTGTCACAGAGTAGAACATACTGGTTGTTTTATGAGGAAATGGCTGGTATGGAGATCCCCATGCAACGTTCCAGTCTCCTCTCCCATTTTGCACATACCATTCATGTCTCCCACACATAGTCTTTCACAGTACTAGCAGGGGGAGCCCCTATAATGTTTGAGAGTACATTTTCCATGAGCTGGTAGGAGGGAGCTCAGAATCAGATTTGAGCTGATTTAAAGAAAATAAGAAAGCATGACTTTTGTTATTACAGAATTAATCCTGCCACAAACATAGGAGGATTTCCAGTTTAAGGATGCAGCTTAGAGAAATAATTTGCCTATAGTCACACAACGAGTAAATGGCAGAGCTGGAATCCAACTCATAGAGTTTGTAACTTTTAAGCAAAGCCCTTCTCATCAATTTTCACAACACCATCCTGTCTGATTTAGATATCATGCCAATCAAAAAAAAAGATACTCATAAAAAATTCTGAATATAGATATCTCAAGACATATGGGGTGTAGCAGTGCCAGCAGATCAATGCCAAGCCACATCTACAGATAAGAGTGAAGAGTGCTGTGTAGCAGCAGTGTCCACCAGGGTGGGGTCTTACAGGCAGAGGTACTCTCTGTTCCACAATGCTCTTTCAGTATACTAGTTTGGAGTGAGAAAACCCAGCCTCAATTTTATTCATTGTTCTATCACTTTAATGCTGTGTGATTATGTGCTAGCCGTGTACGCCTTCAGAATCTCAATATTCTATCTGAAAGTAGGGGTAATTCTACCTATTTGTCAGGTGTAGTATGAGGACCCAGTGACTTAATATGATTAAAACTGCTTAATACAACTTTGGAGCCTACTGGATACTCCCTTTGTTCCCCTTCTTTTTGACCAATAGTTCCTAATAAGAAGTCTGTCTTCTTAAACAACAACTACATTTTCCTATGGGTAATCTCCCAGATATTTGATGCTATTGTAAGGAAGAATTCTGGTTGTTGGTATGTCAGCCCTGAGAAGGGGTGAAATGTTGGCAGAGGTAGTTAATCCTTCTTCCAAGTTGGCTTTCGACTCATGGACCAGAGATAAT
Source organism: Felis catus (assembly GCF_018350175.1). Classification (NCBI taxonomy): domain Eukaryota; kingdom Metazoa; phylum Chordata; class Mammalia; order Carnivora; family Felidae; genus Felis; species Felis catus. The sequence goes on along the minus strand of NC_058380.1, from coordinate 33,217,394 downwards.
GTGAAACTTAGAGCAGAGAGAACACATTGGAATCCCATGTGCTCTGATGTGGGCTAAAGCCAGGCCATGCTATTTGAAGAGGCCCCCTGATTGTAAAACCCAGCCCTTTTCATCCTCCCTACAAATTTGCCGATGGCTGTGTGGTCCTAGGCAACTATCATTAGAACATCATCCATCCATCCCTGCCCCAAGAGTTCCCAAGGCCAGCTGGAAATCAAACTCCCTGGCAAGGCTCAAATGAAAGGACATTAAGTTTTGTCCCTAAAGTTATAAATGTGAGGTTTGGTAGAGACCCAAAAGTGGAACAAGGGGAGAGCCTCTCTCATTTGGTGCTCTTTCCACTGAAGAAATATCTTTGTCACCCTAGTTTTCAGGAACAACCTAATAAAGCCTCTTGTAAAAGAATCTGTCTCCAGACATCATGTGCCTATTGATTTCATCAGTAATTCTTTAAGGTTCAGTTAAGTGTGAGAAGGAAAACAAAGCAAAATTGTGCCTAAACAATGGGAAAACTCAGATCTAAAAGATGTGAAACTGGAATGTTCAACCTTCCTAAAGTGTGACAGGATCAGAATGTAAGGGAGCCAATCAATTATGTCATTAAAACATCTCACTAAAGGGGAAAGAAAAGAAAAGAAACAGGAAATTATTGACAAACACAAGAAGACAATGCATAACAAAAATGGTGTTCCCACAGTCATTCTGGAAAATATCCTATGCCTTTCTCCTTCAATGTCTATATCTATCTGACTTTTTAAAAAGTTAAGAGACATCCAATTCCATACACTGGCTCTCATTATTCTTTTATTTATTCAAAATGTGTGATTATATATTTAGTTTTAGACCCTGTGCTACAGCTGTGGAGAAAACTGTGAGCAAAAATAGACACAGTCTTGCTCTCAGAAAGTTCAAATTTTAATCGCAGAGTTAGACATTAATCAAATAATCACTTTCATGAATGTTTGATTACAGATATGTAAGTGTTCTGAATGAAGAGCTCTGGTGATATGAAGGGAAATTGACCTATGCTGGGGAGGGTGCCATTAAAGGCTTCCTAAGGAAGTGACTCGTGCTGATATCAAAAGTATGAGTAATGAATCAAAAGTATATCAAAAGAGGGATGTAGGAGAAGGACGTTGGGTAACTCACCAAACTGACAGGAAGACTGAAGGCATCAGCTCAGAAACTGTCAGGAATCAAGGTAAACTGGCAGCAGAAATGCTTCTGGACGTGCAGCCACTCCTGTTCAATGATGCTGCCACTGAGGCCAGCAGTCAAACCTCATTGTCCTTTGTCTTTTTGTCACTGTCTCCAGATTCAAACTGTGCAGTGGGAACACACAGTTGTAGAAGGTTAATTCAGGTGTCCAAGAACAAGAAGGCTCTTCTTTTACTGACCCACGTGATGGGAGTTCACAGAACTAGGAAGGGGGTGGTAAATTATGTACACCAAAAAGGAAGAACAGTCTACCTACTGAGGCAGAAAAAGAAGAGCATCACTGAGAATAAAAACAGGATCCATAGTGCCCTCTGTCTGAAGGGTGAAGATGGATGAGGCTGGAAATTCAACTGATTCAGGTCTTTGAAAGCCATATAAGGATTTGGGCCTTTACCTTGATACAATAAGCCATTGATGACTTTATGATCAGGGTGCAGGCATATCCTATTGCATTTTAGAAAGATAATTTGGGGTATAGAGAACAGAGGATGGGGGAACAGGAGTGTGAGATCATTGTAGTGGATGCTGTTGCATGCATCCCAGGTACACTCTTGAGAGATGTATGTATGAATGCATTGAGATGCATTCTCCCAGATATAGGAGTGTTGGCTGTTGACAATTTACAGTTAAGACCTTCTACGTGAGTGGCCCTTGACTGAAGGATGCTACCATAGGGAAGTTATGTTCCTCCCAGGGGACAGCTGGGATCAGATGAGTGAAAAATGCTGCTACAAAAGCTTCCATTTGAGGTGGCTTTGAAGGGCTATCTGGGTTCTCAAGCTCCCTATGGCATTTAGCTGAGGCTTTATTACAACTACATCCAGCTGAACTCTCCTTCTGCTCAGACCAGCTACTCTCTCCTCACAGGTGATGACCCTAGAGCACACCTTAAATAATCCCCTTGTATGTAAATGTGCATCTCAAAGTTTGCTTTCTGGGGAACCCAACCCAACTCAGCAAGGCAATCAGAAGACTGTGGGAGCCTGGCAATGAAAACCAGTAACCTCAACCATGGTGGTGTTGGATTCTATGGAAACAAATGCTCTGACAGAACTTTTAAAGGCCTAAGGGCCCCAGAATAATACTGAGAGAACAGATCATATGCAGAGTCAATGAAAGAAACTCACTAATCCGTTCCTGGATTAGATGTTTCCAACTTCCCCAGTGCTTGAATAGGAGAGAGGAACAGTCATTGTTGAACACACTGGCCCCCAACACAATTTCAAGCTTTGTCCCTATTCTAATAACCACTAATGTTCCTGCTGCAGTCGGCATCTGTCACAGTGTATGATGTGTTGGGAGCCCTGCCTCCAGAGCTCAGACTTTTAAGTCTGGAGCAGCTGTTCCAGCTCAGCTCTCCTGTCTGATGCTTTGTAGCCATGTCACTAAATTTCCAAAAGTGAGTTCATGTTATGGCTTTTTTCTCCCCTCTCTCTCTCTCTTTTTAGAGCTGTTGCTGCCCAGTGCAGTGGCTGCCAAGAGGCTTGATTTCAAACGTGAGGCTTTTAAAAGGTGACAGATGAGATGATGTCATGGCTTCTAAGGTAAAAAGCTCTTTCTTCCCCCAGAGTGGTTTAACTAATAAAATTAATTTGCCTGTTTAAAATTTAAAATAAAGACAAGATGTTTCGATTTTTCAATAAGGATGTTTGGCAGGAACAAAGGGAGTTATTTGCATGCTGATGGGGCTGGTGGGGAGCCAAAGTGCAGACAGATCTTCCTGATGCCAAGCAGAAGAGCCTTGCCTCTTCCCTTCCCTCTGTTGGATACAGAGGGAGCTGCAGACATGAAATTGTCTCCAGGGGAAAAATGGGCAGAGTAGGATGGGCATTTGTGGAAGTGAGGGCCACTGAGTAGTTGGCCCTCTTGAGCCATTAAGAAAAGTAATCAATTCAGAACCATTTTCAAAGGGTGACCACATAGCCCAGATAGTGACAGTCCCCCTCCTTCTGCATAGCTGAGGCCTAATTCTCTTTGCCATTTGTGGCAACTATTGAAAAGATGAACGTTACAAAGCCTCATGAATTCCTGGTAGCTACTCTATATTGCCCCCATTTCTTGTTTTCTCTCCACAACTGACTATGGATAGACTCAGCATTTCCTCCACAGCCAGGATAGCAAAGCTCAGACTCAAAGGGTCAATTCCATTTTTCCACCCTCTGTTTCTACCTTCCAACCTCCCAACAACCCATGGTTCAAAGAGATGACTATTGCTCTCCACTGGAGGATGATGTTGACATTGTCAGTATTGAATTGGATTCAAAGTCTTGAAGCTTGAAAAATCCCAGAGATTTATAGGGATTGTCCAAAGGACCTGCTCTTCCCCAATTGCCTATATTGCACCAGAATATAATTAATGCTTACAAGTTTATAAGACATTCTGGGGGCGCCTGGGTGGCGCAGTCGGTTAAGCGTCCGACTTCAGCCAGGTCACGATCTCGCGGTCGTGAGTTCGAGCCCCGCGTCAGGCTCTGGGCTGATGGCTCAGAGCCTGGAGCCTGTTTCCGATTCTGTGTCTCCCTCTCTCTCTGCCCCTCCCCCGTTCATGCTCTGTCTCTCTCTGTCCCAAAAATAAAATAAACGTTGAAAAAAAAAATTAAAAAAAAAAAAGACATTCTGCCTTACAAAGTGCTCTCCCACACATTATTGCATTTGATGCACACATCATTAGCCTATTTTATAGGTGAAAAAACTAATGATCACAAGGAAGATAAGAAGGATGAATTTTTTTTTGCAACCTACACATTAGAAACTGTGGAAACTTCACTACATTACCCAATGGTCTTCACAACAGCCCCGACAACTAGGGAATTGTATCCCATTTACACATGAGGAGATGGGAGACTTGCCAGTTATGTGACCACCCAAATTCACAAAATTGACCTCAGAGTTTTATTTAGGTTGTGTTGGCTTCAAATTCTTCCTCCACACTGGCCAAGGGTTCATTTCATTTTCCTGGAAGATGGACAGATCTATTTAGTCCATTCACTCTTTAGCAGTCCTTCCAAGCTAGAATGTCCAACAGGCCCTCCCTTTCAAGCATTTCCCTTTGTGTCTCTGTTAGGAAACACAAAATGTCTTTAAAACACCTGGAAAGAAAAGTTACACCACAGTTCTCATCTTCATTTGGCATCAAAACAGGGAATAGATCCAATATTGTCATTGCCATCATTACTATTGCCCAATTCCCTATCATTGTCACCACCATCATCAATGTCATCATTGTCATTATCTTCAACAAACCCTCTCTTTGGGGCTCCCTCAAGCATTTCTCCTTCCTTAGTGGGCATTTTTTAGAACATGAAACAGACACAGTCCTTGATTTTGAGTTGCATTTTGTGGTAATGTTCAGTAAGAATTCAGTCTCTAGAGCTGGTTGAAATTAATAAACATTTAGGATAAGTGACTTAGGGAAATTCAATGGTTGAACCAAAGTAATAGGAATCTGTTTACAAGACAACCCTCATAAATAGTATAAAACGAATATGCTGCTCAAAAAAGGAATTAATTAACATTTAACTACCGTGCATTTTTCTATCCATTAACTAAACATTTCTACAAATGGTTTGCGGAATGGACAATTTATTCCCACTCATTTGGTTTTCATCACTAATGGTGGAAGTGAAAGGGAGAAAATGCTTGATACATCAGTAAAACAACAACTCAGCCATGGTTCAGAAGAGTCCTGTAAGAATGTGAATAACACAAAATTGTTTATAACCTTTTCTTCACAGTCTCCTTTCCCCTCATGTTCATTTTGTAGGAAAGGAGCACTCCCAGAAAGTGCTGATAATTACCCGGCATACCCAACAAGGCCAGCTGGCTCCCCAGCACCTGGCAGAGTTTCTTCCATATTGTGTCCAGGTAATAAATACATGTTGAATTAATTAACGATCAAGTTCACCTCTTCTAATTGCTCTGATAAACACTCTTTGCCAACCTTATTTGTCATTCTATATTACAATTTCCACTGTTTTTCACCCCCTCAAAAAAAAAAACCTAAAATATGCCATGGGGCAAGACTACATTACTTCCCCATTCTCAATATTTTCATCTCATTAGCATTCTGAAAATAGATACAATTGCCTTGCATTTGTTCCACTTCCTCAAACCCCCAAACACTGTTTTCTTTCTCTCCAATGCTGCTGTTATTGGTTTTCTTTCCCCCTACTGACTGTGAGTTGGAAGACAGGGACACTACATGGTGGCATCCTTAACTACTTGCTCAGCAATGTATCCATAGTGGGTACTCAGTGCAGGCTTTTCAGTGGAAATATGCATTGTTTTCTCTCTGGAAACCTAAAGATTTTCCATTGGGACATTTGAGATGCAGTCCTTCCCAGAAGCAGAGAGACAACTTTCCCATCAGACGTACCCAAGATTCTGCCCACCACACTCTTAGTGAGACCAGGGTGAGGGAGAGCCAACTATGCAGTCCAGTCTTTCAGGTTTTAAAAATGTAAATAATAACCCTGCAAGCTGAGTTAATGGAGCCTACATCTCAGTATGACTTATATGAGTTGTCTGAGTAAAATATGAAGCAAGGCCATACAAGAGGCTGTGTTTTGGTAGAGATCAGGGAGGTCTGCAAAGCAGGGCAGAGGAACTGATTAACACCATTTACATTAATTTACAGAGAACCATTAGTGTTCCACTTAAGGACAAAAAATTGTCTTTGGCTTAATTAACTCATTTCCCAGGTTAGGCTTTGTGGTGTGTATCTGTGTGCATGTATGCTCATGTATATGGGAGTATTTCTCCTTTCTGCTGCACAGTTGATTGTATTTGTGTCTGGGACTCATTACATGATTGAAAATCAAAAGCAGCTGGAAATTCATGAGGAAAAAAGACAGATCTCATTAACAGAAACATTAGAGATATGGCCCATTGGGAGGCAAATTGTACAAAGATAGATTCGTAGAGTATTTGGACTTTGCCCCTGTTGACCACCCTGTCAGACTTGTAATTATCTCTCCTTTTGGCTTCTACCACCCAGATATCTCTTGATTCTCTTCTTTTCATTCAGCTCCTTACTCTAATCATAGGCTTCAACCACCTGAGGAATATAAATATACTGCAAGTTTGTATAGTGCTCTTTTTTTTCCAAATGTCTAATGTCATTGGGTGAACTCATCTAGTCCCATTACTTTCCAGGATGCGCTTCCTCAATCACGTCTTTATCTCAGACCCATCATGAAAACTCCCAAACCTGTTCCTCCTCTTGTGTTCGTATGTCAGTTGATGGCACCAGCATGTACTCAGTGTCCCAAGATGGAGCTTCAGATATATCTTCCATTATTCCTGCATTTCCAGTCTCTGGTCAAGTGAAACCGATGTTCTATTATGAATGATATTTTTGTCTAAAAAATGCTCCTTTTGTGCCAGGTGCTGCTCTAAGCTTTACAAGTCTGTGAAGAGGGCATTAAAACAACTCCCGTTTTAGAGATAAGGAAACTGAGATGCCAAGAGGTAAAGCAACTTTCATGAGGCCACACAGTTTATAAATGGCAGAGCCAGGATTTAAACTCAGGCATCTTGGTTTCAGCATCCCAGTCCTTCAATCATGTATTCTTCTGCCTCTACATACCCAATTCCACTGCCTGGTCAAGCCAGTGTCTCTCAATTAACAGCATCTCTTTCTCTATCCTATACTTGCATAGCAGATTTTTCTTTCCAAATTACAAGACTCTTTTGTAATATCTGATCTAATTCAAGTAAATCTAATATCCACTAAACTAAAATCCAAACTTTCCATCCAATGTCTTTGAAAATCTTTCCCCAGCCTACCTCCCAACTTCTTCCCCTGCTACTATTTCCAACCTCTGTCCCCCACACTTCTTTCTTTACTTTGTTCTAATAATAATTTTTCTAGCAAGCATGTGTTGAGCACCTAGGTGTATCACACTTTGCAATGGGCACTTTATATTTTTTCCTAATTATCATAGCAATTTTACAATGTAAGTATTATTCTTATATCCTTTTTTCCAATAAGAAAATGTGGACTCTGGAAAAGTAAAAGGGCTTAAGGCCCCTTTGGAAATAAGTGATGAGTCAAGATGTAGACACTGAAGCCAAAATTCACACCATTTTTCCTACCAATAAATAAGTGTATGTAGAAGTGTCCTAATAATTCCTGGAGGTGTTCTCTGGGTTTGCAAGCTTGCCCTTTGGCAATATTGCTGTGAGTTTACTCTAAAACTGTTTTTCAGCATTCTTTAGGGTACCCAAGAAAGGTGGTGGTGGTGGTGGTGGTGGTGGTGGTGAAGGGTTGGAATAGCTAATCCCCAAAGATGGAGGACTATTGAGTAAAGGCTGACCTAAGCAATGATGGCTGGTACTTCTGGCAATCTGATGGCATGATCAGGAACTCTAATCCCAAAGAAGAATTAGTTAATCATAATCCAAAACCAACCAAACAAGCAAGTAACCAACCAATCAACCAGCCAGTGAGTAGCCAATCTTATAGCTTGAAGTTTGTAGCTTAAATCAGAACAGGAAATGCTCATTACACTACTAACTCAACAGCCAGAATATAAGTAAAAAAATGCAGTTAGAACTTCTCCTAAAGTTTCCTTTGTCTCCTATTGTGCAGAGGAAGAAACCCACCTGGCTCCCACAATTGTGCAAAATATCCCATTGTAAAGGGAAGGAAAGTAAGGGGGAGTCTCACAAAGTGTATTATCTGGGTCCCTGAACCTCCTGCTTCCCCCTCCACACTCAGCCAAGCTATTCACTTCACCACACTAGAGGGCACCCTACCTTCTAGTGGCCAAATGTTTATGGTTGCCTTTCCAGGGTGGAGGTTATGGAGCCCATACATGATGAGATTTCCTGAGGCCCCCAGTCCCAACGCAGACCACTCTGATTATTATTTTTTATTGACAACCTCTAAGATAAAAGTTCAAGTACAGATGTTATAGGGGAAGGGGACTTTCAAGTCCTTCTCCTTGCCATGAATAACAAATAAATATGTCTTCCTTCCTTTGACTACCATGTCCTCTCTTTACCTAAACCCCCTTCCCCAAAAGGGATCAACAGAAACAAATGCATGTGCTGAAAACTCACTTTAGGACTCCTGAGTCTAATCCTGAAACTCAATTTCAACATCTACACTTGGATAAAACCTGTCAAGCCCCTCATTGTTCTAGCTATAATCCTCTCATCAGGAACAGTCTTAGGGGAAAAATGAGAAGAGGTAAAGGAAGATAATGAATTAACTTATATAGAGTGCTAGATATCTATATGCTAGGTAGGTTTTTGTGGTCTGTGTGGTGTGTGCAACACATGTTGCACATATATCCTCTCAATCTTCAGAGTAGTTTAATGAGGTCAATGGTATTATTGCATTTTACACATAAAACTGAGGCTCCAGGAAATTAAGAAACATGCTTGAACCCAGCATAGATTATAAATGACAGAATGGAAATTCAAATGGAGAAATATTTCCATTAAGTCAGGAGTTGGCAAACTTTAAAGTTTGGAAACTGAGGTTCAGCATCATTGAAACTAACTTTTTAATGTTAGTATGGCCATATGCACACTTATAAGCTGAAGAAACCCAAGACATTTGACTTACATATTATTCAGCTGAAGTAATGAGAATTGCAACTCCATATTTCATGAATTAGAAAATAAATTATTTCCAAGGCATTTATTTACCTTTTTTTTCTTTATCTATAAAGTGGCTCTGGCAGGTAGATTAAGCATCTTCCCACTCAACCTATGTCTATAATAATAGGACCTGTAATTCTTTGTTACCCTGTCATCAAAGAGAAACAACTCTACCATGTGTAAACCAACCTGGCATCTCTCCTGCATCACATGCTCTTTCTTGTAGTGCAACATCTGTAGCTTTTATAGCTAAATACATCTCGATATAAATCCTAGTTATCATGTTTACAAGTGATATAGGGTACATAAATTTTGTTGTATGGTGTCTTCTGGTTACTCAATAATATGCTTTCTGCTCAAAACAACCAGATGAATCATTGGTCTGATGGTGAAGGAGCCATGGGTCATGTTACTCTCCAGGTTTATCTGCCTTCTGACTACCTCTAACCCAGGTCCTCAGGGAAAGATCTACAACTAAGGAGCTCCATCTCATCACCCTATTTCTTTCTGCTTCCTCATCTCTCTCTCTCTCTCTCACTTCCCTTTCCAGGGGGTGGCAAGCTTGTTTTTTGTTTGTTTGTTTAAAACTTTAAGAAGGAGAATCTGCTTATAAATTAGCAAGTGCAGTGGCTATAAAATGACACCGTGATGGAGTTCAGCTGTTTACACCTGAGGCCAAAAAAATGAAAAAAAAAAAAAAAGCTCACTAAATATTAGCTACCAGCAGCAGCCTACTATCTCACCTACTTGGTGAGAGCTACACTCAGGAGAGTCAGAAGACACTTACAAGACCCTATCTCCTCCTCATCATTCAATTAGTTCCATATTTATGGTAGTAGTGGTTGTGGTGAGAGTAAGGATGTAGTAGTCATTTGTTAGTCATCTGCCATATATCACATATTGTGTTAGCCCCCAACAGAGGGCATCTTTATCCTCTACAACTCTATCAATTGGCAGTTACTATGTTCATTTGAAGGGAGGACACTGGAATTGTCTTGCCCAGTTGCTCATATATAGCTGAAACAGGCTCTGAATTCAGTTCTGATTCTAAAACCCATGGTCTTCCCTTTTTGCAACACAGACTATCTTAGATGTAGGGCTACCACATCTTTTTTCCACTTTATTTGTGCTCCCTTTTTTCCTTATTTCTCCATCCTCATTTCTTCCTCCCATCCAAAATAATAATCATTTCTTTAAACTCTTCCGTTCTATTTCATGATTTCCCTTTCCTCCTAAGAGCACATTTGAGAAATTATTTTTAATGATATCAAATCATTTTTTATTGGTGCTCTGCAAAAATGATAGTGGTGTCATGCCAGACACTCTGAAAAGCTGGTATATTAGAGGGAAACTGTTCAAACTGCAGCCTCATGCTGAGTTGCTGCTCACAAATGTTTCTTAATCTGCAACCCTGGGGTTATGAATGACAACCCATAAAAGTTATTAGAAAGGTAAAGCTAGTGAAAAAAAGGTTGAAATCCACATTCATTTATTTAACCAATATACATTAAATTTGTACCATGTTTCAGACTCTGTACTAGGCACTAGGGGCAAAATGCTAGTCAAACCATGAGAGGAAAATGTAAATTTGTAATTAAAATACAATAGTTTGAATGCCATGACAGATTAGTGCTCTATGCTATGGGAGAAGCATCTCAGACACAAGGAAGACTTGGGTCGGGGCCACAACCTCTTAGCATATGAGATTTGAGCTAAGATACAAAGGATAAGTTCACATCAGCCAAGCATGCTGGATATCTTCTGCTTTCCCCTTGCTCTGGTTAATAAACTACCCCAGAACTTAGTGACTTAAAATAACAACAGTTATTTATTATGATTGCAAATCTGTAGTTTGTTCAGAGTTTAGTGGGAAACTCTTGTCTCTGTTCCATGTGTTATAAACTGGATGCTTCAACCAAGGGCTGATGAATTCACCACCATCATGGCCTGCTCACAAAGGCTAAGAAGTTGATGCCAATGATCAAGTGGGAGCTCAACTAAGGTGGGTGCCAGAGGTCTCAATTCCCCTTACATGGGTCTTCTCATGTGCTGTAGGATCCTTTAAAGCATGGAGACCAGGTTCCAAGGGTGAGTGTCCAAGGAGAGCATATCAGATGGAAGTTGTATTACCTCTTATGACTCAACCTCAAAAATCACCTACTCTCATCCACCTTATCCTATGAGTCCAGACAGTCCTAAAGGCCCACCTAAGAGACATGACCAGACTCCAGCTCTTGATACAAGCATGACAATAATCAAGATTAACATGTGAGATAGGAAATACTATGTTAGTCATTTCTGGAAAACTTTATCAACCACAGTCATCTGAACTCACTGTCTATACTTTATACTGCTCTTGCTTGGAAAAGTTAAATACATGAATTGCGTCAACAACAGGCTCCCTTGTTCTCTGGCTTCTAAGTTTTTGACTAAAGGGTGCATTCTCAAGAGATTGAAGGGAAAAAGTGAATTCAATATATTAATTCTCCCAGCCTTTTCTGAATAGGTGCACCTTGGCTGGCTATGCCAGATCAGGCCCCAGATCAGGCAGTTTTCTCTCTGTTGGTTCTAATATCTTCTCCTTCTCCCTGACCTTTCAGACCTAGAGGCTGAAACTGCTCCTCTCTGTTACCAGTCCCAAAATACTACATTAGCGTTTTATTTTCCAAGACTCTGTACTATTCCTGGATGTATACTCCAATTATACTTCAATTGTACCCATATAAGTAATCCCTTTATTTAAATATTTTGAAATTGTCTAATGTAAATACATCATGGGTTTTTTTTTTGTTTGTTTCTTTGTTTGTTTGTTTTTCCCCTGACCCTAACTAATGTACCAAGTAAAGAGCTATCTGGTGAAGGTGATAGAGTAAATTCATGGTTTGAAACACAACTTCTGCTCTAAACATTTAGTAATATTAGATGAATGCATAGCTAGTCTAAAGGAAACAAAAATTTTGTTTCCATGAACCAATAATGGGACGAAAATGCAAAGTGCTGAGCAGAAGCCATGGGACTGCTAAGGCTTGAGATACAGAAATAGATGGTGGGGTATTGTGGGCAAAAGGTATCCAACACAGAGTGTGCGACTAGAGCCAGACTCCACAAAATAAGGAGATGAAATAGGGCTCCCCACTCGTAAGGATGCTAATAAAATACCACAGTTCACCACTGCCTCATTCTATGGAATATAGAAACCTGGGAGTTCAAAGGGGCGGGAGGACACAGACACTGCCTCCATACCAGGAACTGAACCAAGCTGCCAGCTAGCTCAGTGCCAGGGCCTGCAGTATCTCCAACATCATCATGGGTGGAGCTTGGGGTCACTATTATCAATACTGGCATTGGTCTGGGCATAAAAGGCCACCACAAAAATACTATATACAGAAGAGTAATAACATAAGAAAACAGACAACAAAACCAAACGAAAATAATGTCCAGTCCAAAATGAAGCTGCAAAAATAGAATTCAAAAAGATATGAAGTCATATAATGCTAAAGATCCCCCCAAAACATCAGCCACACAAACATGAATTACTTCCAGAAAAAAATTATTTTAAAAAACATTATCAAAAAATAATACGATTAAGATGCTCAAAAAATTAAATGAAATAATAAAAATTATTAAAAATTTAGAAATTTAAAAAAGTATAAGTAAATCTGACAGAAAAACAATTAGAAATCTTAGAAATAAAAAATGTAGTCACTGATATAAAAAATTCAACAAATAGAATAAATTCCAGATTGACACAAAGAATTAGTAAGATAGAAAATAATACTGAGGAATTCACCCAGATATAGTTCAAAAACACAAGAGAATAAACTACAAAGAGTAATTAATGAATTAAAAGACATGGAGAAGAGTTTGGGAGGGCTCTAACACATATCTACCAAATTCCAGGAAGAAATAAAAAAGAATTAACGAACATTATATATATTATATATATATATGAATATATATAATATATATATTAATGAACATTATATATATATATATATATATATATATGAAGAAATAATAGCTAAGAATTTTCCAAATCTAAAGAACATCTAAGTTCTCATATATAAAGCACACTCCAAGTACCCAGAGGTATAAATAAAATAAATCTATGTTTTGACACATTATAGTAAAATATAGAACATCAAGGATAAAGAAAGAAAGAAACTTTAAAGTTATTGGAGAGGTCTGCTCAGCCCTGGCACAAAGGCAGCTTCCTAAATCCAACTTTTTCTACACATCCTCCCAAAAAAGTTTTAAGTTCAACAGGAAACTCAAATATAAATGCTAGGAACTCTGGACGCCTGGGTGGCTCAGTTGGCTAAGTGTCCAACTTTGGCTTAAGTCATGGTCTCATGGTCCGTGAGTTCAAGCCCCATGTCAGGTTCTGTGCTGACAGCTCAGAGCCTGGAGCCTGCTTTGGATTCTGTGTCTCCTTGTATCTCTGCCCCTCCCCTGCTGGCTCTATCTCTCTCTCTCTCTCTCTCTCAAAAATAAATAAAACATTAAAAAAAATGCAAGGAGTTCAAAACCACATCTTCAGAATTACTAGGAGACATTTAATAGTACAAATTTCAAATTACCTATAAGTAGAAAAACTAATACCAAATTTCAACAGAGCTTCCACAGCCATGACAAGCTTGTGAGTTTGGAGAATGGAGAGTTGCCTTAGGAGTCTCCAGGGAAAAGAAGAGTCTATAAGATGTACATAAAACCCAGATAGGAATAACTCCCAGGAAGAAAAAGTGTATACTACGTGTTTAGTACTAAACACAGGTGTGGGAAGTAGTGTTTACAGTACTGACAACAAAAAAGTATTAAGAGTGAGTGAAACCAGGGGTTCCACTGATGTCTCTGCAAAGCATTTTTGGGGAAGATGTTAACTGGAGAAGGAGGGGTGCCCCCTGACAATGTGGCATTAAAGCTACATGTAGAAATTAGAAGGGAAAAAATTAAATATCCTTCAGAAAAATAAAAGAGAGAGAAACGTGAGTTATACCAATCCCTTCCCCAACACTTTCACCAGCAAAAAAATATCCATTGAGGAAACTGCATTTCACTATTCTGGCACAAGAGAATACTCTTCAATGATGCACTCTATTTCTGAAATATATTGGAATAAGAAAACAAAACAAAAAAAATAAAAAATAAAAAAAAAGAAAGAAACTCAGCCTAAGTGTGTGTAAAGCCACAGTAGAAGGAAAACAGTGAGACTTAAAACATTTCAGCTCATTATAAACTCCCCCAAAGAAAAGTAACCATGAGATAAAAACTATAAGCTAATGCTCCAAGCTTAATTAAATTTCGTTAATCATTTGGAGATATAAAAATATTCAAATTCAAAAATTAAGGATAAAAGTGAAAAATAACAGGAGGAAATGCAATGAACTTCAGAAAGAAATTAAAGAAAAGGTGTAAAACCCAGAAATAAAGAAAAAAATGACAAAGTATCAAATAGAATCAAATAATTATGAGGGCCAGTGAATAAAGGCCAAAAAAAAAAAAAAAAAAAACAACTAAAAGAATGCAAATGAGGAAAAGGAGTAAAAAGAGTCCGAGAGAAAATGGTTGAAAGGCAAAGAAAATTCAATCTATGTATAATTGGAGTCATTAAAAGGGAAGCTTATAAGCTTATAACCTGGGAAATTTTTTCAGAAATGAGAGATAAGGGGGTACCTGAGTGGTTCAGTCAGTTAAACAATGTGACTTGATTTCGGCTCAGGTGATGATCTCACAGTTCCTGAGTTCGAGCCCCGCATCTAGCACTGCACTGACAAGGCAGAGCCTGCTTGGGATTCTTTCTCTCTCTTTCTGTCCCCCTCTCTCAAAAATAAATAAATAAACTTTAAAAAAAGAAAAGAAAAAGAAAATCTACATACTAAGAGAGTCCACCATGTACCTTGAAAAGTTGGTCTGGAATGATCAACTTTGAGACGGATTCTAAAAAAGTAGATTTTGAAGACAAAAGTTTCTTAGGGCAACCAAGCAAAAAAGAACAAATCACTCTAAGATAACAAAATTATACATGCATCAAATTTATTAAGAGAAACATGCAAAGACAAGAACTAATCACACAATTAATTTCCCCACAATTACTTTTTAACTACAAAAGGAAATATAGTAACTATACAGTGGAGAAATTGACCAAACCATCAAAATTAACACCACCTATCAGAAGCAAATAGACATATCACTTGAGATATAATACCTGAAAATAATACAATTTATTATTTATATAGTAGTTCCTTCCAAAAATGCAAAACATGGTTCTAATCATGAGGAAACATTAGAAAAACTATCAGGAACATGCTAAATAAATAGCCTGTTTTGTTTTGTTTTGTTTTGTTTTTCAAAAATGTCAATGGTATGAAAAACAAAGAAAGCTGAGGAATTGTTCCAGAGTAAAGAAGACTAAACAGCCATGACAACTAAATACAATACCTGATCCTGACCTGGATCACAGAAGAGAAATACAAAATTGCTTTGAAAACAAAACAAAACAAAACAAAACAAAACACAAACAAACAAAAAAAACCCAACCCCACATTTTCGGGACAATTGACAGAATTGGAGAATGAATTACAGAACTACAGAACAGGCATCAATGTTAAATTTCTTGAATCTGATGGAGTTCAGGATGATGGCAAAGGTCATTTATGATGAGCAGAATATAAAACAGGGTCCCTGCTCTCAAAGACAATACATTCATTCTATTCTAAATGAAGAAAGAAACCAGCACAGGAAACAATCAAAAGTGTAATATGGCGGGGGGGGGGGGGGGAACGGCAAATTATCAGAGTAGAAAGTGATTATATGAGCTGTAGTGGTCTGAGAATTCTTCACAGAAGACAATATGAATGAGGCCTTTAAGGAAGGATGGATTTGAGGTAAGCAGTAAAGGGAAGGTAAGGCTTTTATATGTGGAGAAACCATCACTGTGAACAAGGAAGTGGGAATAAACACAGCTCACAGGGTAAACTTAGAAGCCCAAGACTCAAGTGGAAAGTCAGTGATGGGAAACAACAGGGAAGTTATTTTGATGTGTAGGTGGGAAGCACTGAAAACTTCAAACAAACTTTAATGCATGTCAATTTAGTTAGGAGAAATTTTATCATACACAACACATGGGGTTTCCATTATTATTTTTTTTTAATTTGGGAATCTTTAAACACTTAGTCCAAATCTTTTTCTCTTAAGAATAAGGGGAGACATCTCTCCACTGTTGTATGAAAATCTTTCTGTGATGATGAAAACATTCTGCATCTGTGATGTCTAATACAGTAGCCACATGTGGCTAGTCAAACGTGGCTAGTGTGACTAAGGAATTGAATATTTAATTAAATTTAATTTTAATTACCTTAAATTTAAATAGTTACATGTAACAATTGGCAACCTCACTAGATCTCACAGGCGTGTACCAAAACTCTCTCACAACTGGCACAAATGATCCAGATGCTTACCCTCATTCCCCTTTTAGCCTCTCACTTGTAGACACAGCTTCACTGCTCTCTTCCAACCCTTATTTTTGTAAAGGAAGCAGAGTATTACATAAGGTATAACAGTTCCAGTGAACTTAGAAAGTAATTAGGTCAGGGTTTCTCATTTCTGAAATGTAAAGGTCACTCAGAAGGGACATGAGGATTGAAACTATTAAAAACTTAGCAAATATTTGGAATTCCAGTTTCTTTCCTTCTTTTCTTAAGCTCACCCTTCTGTCTGCTTTAATGAAGTCTGCAGCTCAAGTGATCAAAAGCTTGAAGCAGCCTTCACAATGGCCTCCCACTAAGTATCCTGCAGGAAGGACATGGGGGGTCATGGTGCTGGCAGCTCATTCACTGTGATCTCAGCCCCTTAAGCCTGAGTAGAAGAGTAGCAAATTAAACTGCCCTTCTAAAAATTCAACTCCCAAAATTTTGGCACATTTAGGTTTTTCCTTGGGTGTAAAAATTCTTCAGGTCCTTATGCTCAAGAAAGTACATTTTCTCTCCTAAAAATAAGTGAGCAGCAGGTGCCATACCAAACAAGTCTTAAATGATTTAAGCTGCAGTTGGGAAGGCTCCATAATGTAATTCATTCCAGTTACTGCTCATTTGGAACTGGGGGAGCCTTTTGATCTAGCCGCATGAATTTCAAATCATTTCTATTGGACAGTTATAATTTTGTTCTCAGTCTTTGCAAGTTGAACTTATAATCCATTTGGAGTAATGAGCATGCACACACACATACACATCCCTATCAAAGGTCAACATCACTCAATGCTGCTAAGAATAGGTAATATTCAATATTTAAGGGTTACTTCTAATTCCTTTCCAGCATTCCTTATGACATTTTATGCCCTGGCTCTATTTTATCACTGCTAGAAAAATGCCATAAATAATTGGCTTGGGATGAGCAAGGAGATGTGCATGCACAGCCTCTCCTCTGATTTCAAAACAATGCCAAGCATTTTGTATAAGAGGAATAGCAAACTTCTTCCTAGATTTTTAGATAAAATCCAAATTCCAAATATTTCTTTTCCCTATTGTTCCCATCAAAATATGTCACAAATCCCCAAGCTGTTTTGCAAAGCAACATTACTATACCTGAAATATACTTAAGTCTCCAAAAAAGAAGCCAAAATAGAATAGACAATCACAGGTCAAACAAAATTTGTTGCTATTCTTGAAAACATACCCATGTTAGTTCAGATTATATCTGTATAGAACTCTGTATATAATATGAATATGCAAATAATATGTAGGAGAACATTAAAAACGGGAGACTTCTAGCAAAAAGATATTAAGTAGGAAAGGTTAGTTGCTGCAGCCTAAGGAAGCCTGCAGATCTAGCCTCACAGTCTTTGATGATACCTGTGGTTTTTATGGACAGAGAGTGAATTATACTGGAAGAAGAGACCCTATGGGGACATTTTGTTAATAAGCACAAGCTCCCATGTGAACTTGGAATGAGTAACAAAGGTGGGGGGTAGAGACAGAGGAACTTCATGAGGGTAAGGCAACATGGAATGCTTCTGTTTCCTTGTACTGCGAATCCTACAGAGGCGATAGTAAATCAATTTAGAGTTTCAAGTTCATTCATATATAGTTTTCTCCCCGAATGCCTTTCTCTGTACCCCACATCTGAAGTTACTATCTCTCTGAAGAGTTTGTGTGAATATTTCAGTTCCAAAAGTGATTGAAAATAGCTCCATGATTAGGCACAAGGTAGAAATTTTAAATCTATCTAGTTATGTGGTATGCAAAAAAAAATTATGCAGTGTCATCATCGCCTTCCTCCAAAATGATCACAATGTCTAACACTAGACAACACAAGGTGCTTTTGCTAATTTGCACAATGGCACTGCATAAGCTAGTATGGCCTCACTGGGTTGGCTCAGAGATGCCTCCTCCAGCACGCCATTCTCCTATTGCAGAGTTGGCCACAGAGCCTCCCTGCTGCTCTCAAGGTTATAGGAAATCAACATCATAAAACATTGGACAAAGGATATACAAGCAAACGAAAATATGCTCAACATCACTTGAAATCAGGGAACTGAAAGTCACCATTAAGCTGTGATGAACTGCATTATTTCCCCCAAATTCTTCACTCCTCTCAGAATCCACATCTTTTGCCACGTAACTTTGTGGTTTCCACCACTAAAAGAGAAGAATATATTTCCTCAACCCCTGACTTCAGGTTGAGTCATGTGAATTGCTTCAGTCAGTACAATGAGGGGAAAATGACAGTGTCAGTTCTGAACCTATACCTTAAGAAGCTTTGTAGATTTCCACTTGTCCTCTTGTGCCTCTGGCTTTGTGATGAGAACATCCTCCATCTTGCACACAGTTCCTAAACATATGATGAGCCATGTGGAGCAGAGTTGCTCCAGTAACTGTGGACTGAACCAGAGCCTCCCCAGCCAAGCTGGACACCTGCAGTCAGTAGATCCACACAGTTGAGCACAGAGTAGATCAGTCAAAGCCGGTAGAACTGTTGGTGTGTGAGAAATTCTGAGATTACTATTTTAAGCCACCGTGTTTCTGTGTTTGTTTTATTTGTTTTACCATTTGTGTGTGTGTGTGTGTGTGTGTGTGTGTGTGTGTGTGTTGAAAACACTTAAGATATACCTCCTTACCAAATTTCATGTATACAATACAGTATTATTAACTATGATATGGGTTGAGAAAAATGGGGACATGTTGGTCAAAGGGTGCAAACTTTCATTTAAACCACTAGTGTCCTGTTTATGTATGAGTATTTTTGCAGTAGAAACCAATATCAGCTTCCACACGATTCTCACAGCCAGTACTACTTCCAGCACTGCATGCACCTGGGAAATAAGTCTCCATCACTCTCCTTTTCTCTCTTCCATCTCCCTACCCAGATGAGGTCATTCCTCTTTCTCTTGACCAAGAATTAGAATCTTATCTTCTCCTTGCCATTCTGCAGCAGAAGTTTAATTCCTTAATGAACTAGATCTTTCTCTACAAGTATTTGATACTTTACCTACTTTCTCTAAACCATAGTTCTCATTTCATAATTGGAACTAATTATGAGTTACTATTTACTATTACAAAGTCAGATAATGCATGTAAAGTGCCTGGAAAGTAGCAGAAACATAGTAGGAATTCAAAACCAGTAAACGCTATTGTCCTCTTAAAACTCATTTGCAGGGTGCCTGGGTGACTTGGTTAAACATCTGACTTTGGGTCAGGTCATGATCTCACAGTTTGGTTCTTGATTTCAAGTCCCACATTGGGCTCTGCGCTGACAGCATTGAGCACGCTTTGGATCCTCTTTCTCCCTGTCTCCTTGCCCCTCCCCAGCTTATGCTCTCTCTCTCTCTCTCTCTCTCTCTCTCTTTCTCTCTCTCTCAAAAATAAACATTAAAAAAATTTTTAAATCACTTACATAATGATCTGCCCTGAGACCCAGAGATAAGAAAATCCCTTTTGATAATATTGTGTAAAAATGGTTAAGATAAAGGTAATTGGTAATTCATCCCAACTTTTTAATATAACTGTACTTAACATGACTTGAAAAATATATTTTCAATATAACATATGTTAATCTTGTGGTAAGTCATTTTGAGATTTGGAGAATTTTTAAGTCACCTAAAAAGTGTCCTAATCTCTTTGGAGGCATTCCTCCCCTGATTAGCCTGAAAATTTGAGACTCAAATAATCAATTAACATTTTAGTCATTCATTGAACCACTACTTAGTGAGCATCTACAGTTAGTTGCTGCATGAGATTAAAAGGACATAAAATAATATCTTTTCCCTAGCAAATTAGAAATGTTGGGAAGTTGCTGCATCAACACAGTAACGACTGCCCAAGCTACCATGTATTGAATCAAATGTTAACATATTAACTAGGATAGAAACTAAGGTAGAAAATGGAATACTCGAACTGGCATAATTTAAGGAGAGATTAACAAAACAACTATTTGCAGACATGAGGGCAGGTACATGGAAACCACAGGGCAGGGCAGAACAGCAGAGGCAGTAACAGTGGGGTACTATCCCCACCCTAGGCCTACAGGATGAGAAGAAAGCATTTACCTGGACCAGGTGAAATAGAACCGTATAGATGTGACCATCTGACAGGAACTGTGGTTTGATGGCAGAATCTAGCGAGGCACAGGGCAAAGGAGACTGTTGATGATATCTATGCTTATCAGCCTTTCAGGACAGAGATAAATGTGGAGGGAAGATCTGAAAGGGCATCATCTTTTGAGCACACCAGGATACAGGAACCAACTTCCCCAAAAGATATTGTCTTAGCCTACTGACAGATACATGCTCATGAGTATAATGGTAAGGGAAAATTCCTTATAAGGGAAAATTCACTCCCCCTGGACCCTCCTGGGAATTTGGAATCTAAATCATGTTGGAAAAACTGCTGGGAGACTCCCCTACAAATCCAGAGGGCATTAGATAAGATGAACCTTGGATGGGATTGCAGTAGTCTGGAAAGTGAACTATAAATGAGGAATTCTGGGCTCTTTCCATACCTTTCCTCCAGGGAAAGAATGCAGGTAATGGTGTTCAAATTATCTTCCCTCTAGCCTGTTTGTTTATGGTCAGAAGAGGTTCTGCCAATACACCCCATAAAGGAAAGGAAATGGAGATGATGACAGATTACGTTTTAGCTAAACTGCTATGTAAAGTCTTAAACATCCTCAAATTGGACTATTTTCATGCTAGTTAAAATAGTTGGCACAGGATATTTTTCATGACCCTATTGTACTAAACCTTTACCTCCAGATTTTCCTGGTAGGAGGTGAAGTTCATTGCTTCCAGTGGGACCTTATACTTCCTGCCAATATAATTGTGGATGGTGGTGCCATTTGGAAATAACAATCTTCTTCTTTGGGTTCAACATGGCCCTGAAGAGATAGTGATGTTTTGGCATTTTAAGTTCCTTATTTCCAAAATGCATTAGCCTGTGTGCATATGTAGTTGCTTTCCAATTCAAAATGATGCTTTTGATTTGAATCCAAATAAGTTTTCCATCCTTGCCTGCAACCTCCAAATGATTTCATTGCCATTATTCTCTTAGCGTCATCTGTGGATGAGAATGCAAACAAAATTTCAGGTCCTCCTTGGCATCTCTGATTCTCTGAAGGTTTTATTTATACTAGCATAATAGAGATTGATTGTACAATAGGATAAACAACCTTCAGCTTATGTAGGAATGTTTTCAACATCCCATTTCCCATTCGCATATGTCCTCAATAAGTAACTCATCAAAGAAGTCTTATTTTCTGCACTCTTCAATGCTCGCTTTAGGGCCTGTTCTTTTTCCTGATATTGCAAGGTAGCAGCAAATAATGTCACAGTTAAGATTTCAAAGGCACAACATTATAACCTCTTTATCTCTATTGCCCATAATGAAAATCTATATTGCAGTCATAGTCTTCCAAGAGACTGTCTCATAATTAAGTGATATGCTTTTTAAAATTTCATCTTCTGCTTTTTTTCTTTTTTATCTGAATCCTCTGCTTAAACATGTTTGATGGCATCTAGTCCCTTATGGGATTAACACCAACCTTCTTTAAATGGGTGATGGGCATTAAGGAGGGTACTTGTTGTGATGAGCACTGGGTGTTATATATAAGTGATATCACTAAATTCTACTGAAACTAATGTTACAATATATGTTAACTAACTGGAATTTTTTTTTACATTTATTTATTCTTGAAAGACAGAGAGAGACAGAGCATGAGCAGGGGAGGGGCAGAGAGAGAGGGAGACAGAATCAGAAGCAGGCTTCAGGCTTTGAGCTGTCAACACAGAGCCCAACGTGGGGCTTGAACTCACAAACGGTGAGATCATGACCTGAGCCAAAGTCAGACGCTTAACCTACTGAGCCACCCAGGTGCCCCATTAACTAACTGGAATTTAAATAAAAACGTGAAACAAACAAACAAAAAAGAAACTAAAAAACCAAACAAACAAAAAAACCCAACCTTCTTAGTATGCCATTTATTCATTTTACAGACATTTATTGAGTGCCATCTCTATGACAAGCACTGTTATACGTACAGAGGACATTTTAAATACCATTCACACTGAGCTGCTTGCCTTTCTCAGACATTCAACCTTTCCTCAACTCCTTGACTTCATTATTGTGTTGCCTATCAGGGCATATTTCCAAATCACTTCTTCCCATTTTCCTGCAAATGCCTACTCCTCCTTCAGAGTTCTCCTAAGCCCACCTTCTGTGAGCACCTTCCCCAACTCCCTCTGGCAGAGTTCATCACTCCTTCCTCTGATCCCACAGAGAAGAGTTCTTCCATCTTTATCATAGACTTTGTTACATCTGTTGAAACTATAAATATGTCTATGTCTCCCCCAATCTGGGAACTCCAGGAGAGAAACGTTGGAATTTTGTTCACCAGAGGCACCTAGTACAGTGTATGAACTCAAAGATATGCTGAATGAATGAATGACTGAATGAATGCAAGAGGTAACAAACAAAGCACCAGTTGAAACTCTGAGAATAAATTCTCTCACCCACAGTTAAGAATTACTCAGCTGAGGATCTAATGTATAACATAATGACTATAGTTGACATACTGTACTGTGTGATTGAAATTTGCTAGGAGAGTAGAACCTAAATATTCTCACAAAAGAAGAAGAAGAAAGAAGAAGAAGAAGAAGAAGAAGAAGAAGAAGAAGAAGAAAATACACAGTAAATATGTGAAATGATGGATGTGTTAATTATCTTGATGAGAGAAATTTTTTCATCATGTACATATATCAAGTCATCATGTTGTATGTTTTAAATATTTTATAATTTTATTTGTTAATTGTACCTCAATAAAGCTGGAAAATTATTTATTAATTCACTTATTCATTCTTTTTTTAAAAAAAAATAATTACTCCGCTGGAACTAAAAGCCATCATTGAGGCCACAAATTATTTGGAGACTTTTCAGCTCCAAGTGACAGGCTGATAGCCTAGGTCTGGAGAAAACTACAAACCCCAGCATGCATATTATTTGTTCCACATCCATTCTGCTGCAGCATGGGCATAGTGGCTATGTCTTCTAGAAAGCTCTTCTGCAGAGAGGACAACTTCAAAGACAAGGAAAGAAGCCAGCTTCAGTGCATCTGAACTTCTATGTATGTGTGCCCTGAGTCATTATCTCAGACTGAAGCATTCTCCAAGAAAAGGGATTACATCTTGAGCTTCTAAATTTCTCCTTCCCCTAATCCCTTGTCTCTCACAGGACTAAACACAGCTTATGCTTCATAGAATTATTTTAAGTAACAAAATGTTTCTGGATAAAAGAAAAGTAGGATGAGATTATAGAAGCTAAGAAATACCAGCTGCTGTAACAAATACATCCCAAAACATCAGTGTCTCATCACAGTAGAATTTTATTCTTACTGTATAATAGTCCAGTGTAAATTCACTGCTCAGCACACAGCTTTCTTCAAGGTGGTAGTCCAGAGACCCTGACTTCCCTTATGTGGCACCACTACCAGAAACTACAGTATCTTCCTCATCCATCAGTAGAAAGACAAAGGACACCTGAAGGGAGCACAGCTTCTGCTTAAAACCCTCAGCCCAGGGGTACCTGGGTGGCTTAGTCTGTTAAGCCTCTGACTTCAGCTCAGGTCATAATCTCATAGTTTGTGAGTTCAAGCCCCATCTCAGGCTCTGTACTGACAGCTCAGAGCCTGGAGCCTGCTTTGTTCTGTGTCTCTGTCTCTTTCTGCCTTTCCCTGATCATTCTCTCTCTCTCTTTCTCTCTCTCATAAATAAATAAATAAATAAATAAATAAATAAATAAACATTAAAAAATTTTAAATACCTAAGGGGGGAAAAATATTCTCAGCCCAGAATGGCACACATGGCACACATCACTTTTATTTCTGTTTCATTGGTAAAAACTATTCTCATGACCATTCCCAAAGACAGGTAGGTGGGACATACAGTCCTGGCCAGGTAGCCTCTCCCTTGTAATAACCTTGCACACTATAAGAGGGAGTCCCAATCTGGATGTTCAGTTATGCTTTTCTGATACATGAGTCTTTATTGGGGAAGTGGTAATAAAGAAATATGCTTCTATGAAATTAATCCCATTTCTCCAAAAATGAAACTTATTGTGACCATAGAATATAACCTCCTGACTCATTTATAATTCCTATATAACCACTTCTCCTACTACAATTGCTGCTTAACTTCTGAGAATCTCCATTAAGAGTCAGAGCTTTGCTTTGAGAGTGCAGAGATCATCAATCCTCTCAAAGATTATTCTGGATAAGGTACAGCATTTTCCAAACTCGGTTATGCAAAACTCTGGTATAGTCATGTGGAAATTGAGTTTGAGAAGCCCAACATGCTGTACTTCCTTCCCTCTTAGAGGTTCATAATGCATTTTAACACAAAGATTTGGAGAAATGCTATAGCATAGAAATCTGTTTTACTTTGTTCAAGGAAGCATTCCTCAAACTTATTTAACCACTAAGTTTATACTTTGAAGCACACCTATTAACCCCAAAATGCTCTATGAGAGTACAAAGTAATAAAAATAAGAATTAGAATTTACTGAAACCTCTCATGTGTTAGACACTATGCTCTCTGGTTCAATGACAACTAACCTCTATGAAGTAAGAATCTTTATCCCATTTAAAGATGAAGAAAAATTAAGCTCAAAGTATGAAAACATTTGTTCAGTATCAAAATTCCATCATTAAAATGTAACCTGTTTGGATCATTGAGAAAAATGACCTAGAGATTATGTATGTCTGTCCTTTTAGAGGTGTCATCTATGAAAATAACACAGAAGATGTCTGAGTCCCCAGCTTAATGTCAGATGCTCGGTGAGGATTCATCCAGAGATTTGCAAGGCCAGTCCAGCAAAACTCCACATGAAATTGGCTTGTTACTTTCTAACCATACTTTGCTGTTCACTTTCTAATCAGGCTTTCCTGACATGTGATTCTGTAGTGAGAATGAAAGAAAAATGGAGATCCAGGGCCCTGAATAGAGAATTTCCCACCGAAAGAAGTTTCTCCCTCTGGGACCAATAAGTTCCCATTCTCAAGAAGTGCTGGGACTATATGGGAACTAAATTTCTACCAACAGCCTTGCCAGGTAACAATAACACCTCATTAAGTTGCATAGGCTCACTCTTGAAATGCTTAGCTATTCACTTGGGGAACCCAAAGAGTAGACATTTTGTTCCCATTTACCATCCCCATCTCCTAGAAATGACTGGATTTCCTGAAATTATGATTGTGTTATTTCTATCATTACATTCATTTTGGTAAAGAAACTGTTTAGAGGATTGGAAAGACCGTTTGATCAAAAATCAAGAGATCTTGACTCTAGCCTCAATTCTGCCAGTAACATCTGTGTGACTTTGAACAAGTCCTACTTTAACAACAATTATCATTAGCTTGTATTTCTGCTTCTGTTTTCATCTGTTAGATGTTATGGTAAGAATTCTTCATTTATTATCTCATTTAATCCTTACTTCCCTTTAAAGTGGGCATTTATCATCATCATTTCATAGGTAAGAAAACTGAGGGTCAGAGAGGCCAAATGACTTGCACAAAGTCACAAAGGAAGTGGAGACATTTGGCTGTATGATTCCATGATCCAGGCAGGTGGATTCTAAGACCCACATTATTAACCAATTCTCTGCAGTACCTCCTCTTGGGCTTCTCATTCTATCCCAAAGTTGAGGGGTTTTCCTTTAATCTTTAAGGCTTCTTCCTACTAAAACCTTCTGTGATCTGAAAACACACCCTGTAAAAGCTTTTACTACCTTCTAGGGCTAAGCTGCAAATCTGGTAGTTGCCACTAAGTGGATATTAGCAGCTTTCTGAATTGTGACACAAAAATCTTAGATATTAACTATCGTCACATGGAATTTCAGTTGTTAATTATTCACATAGGCAGAAGTTTGTGGATAAATAAAGCAAATGATGTTAATATGCTTATTTCTCTCAAAATTTTCTTCAATCAAAATAGTGTACACAACAGAGCAACCTAGATTTACTGTCAATCTAATGAGGCTAAGCAACATTTCCAAGCAATTTTGAATCAGTAATTTTCATGTTCTTTTTCTTAAAGAGGGTTCTCCAATTATATAAGTTTTATGACCCACAAAACTCAGATATATCACTATTTAGTGGCTCTGCATTCAGTCTGACTTGGATATAGATCCTGGCTTCACCACTTAATGTCTGTGTGACCTTGGATATATTACTTAACTTCTCTGTGCTTCCATTTTCTCTTTTGAAACATGGGAGTTATAACAGAGAATGGATCATAGGATTATTGTGCAGATTAAATGACTGATTGCAACAAATCATCTAGCATAGAACACATGAAATGATCAATTAATATAAGCTATTATGTACTTATTTATTACTTTAACAGCATACATAAATGCTGACAGCATATATACCATTTGAGCAAAATTTGATGAGCTGAATAGTTATATACAATTGCTACTTTGCCTAGGTAGAGTCCCACTGTTAACAATCACCATTTAAAGAACTGTTTTCACTCACACCTAGTAAGGAAACATACTCTAATTCAAACTTCCTAGAATATATTCACCATGGGTAGATTTAGCTATATCAAATAACTTAGAGAAGGGTTACTTTGGCATTCTTCACTTTCCTAATAAGCCCTTGACCAGCTCTCCAGAATGCTCAGTTCTTGGTTGTTGGAATTAAAAATCCACTATCTTTTGTCCAAAGTGCATATTAAACATTTTATTTCAGTTTATTTTCCATTTTAATTGGCAGTATACTAAGTTACTCATTTCCTCCTAACTTTTCTACATGGAAATAATGATGATGGCTACCTCATTGGCTTAGCATTTTATAATAATTCCATCTAACTTTCAACACATTGTTTATGATGCAGTCCAGGCAGGCATTGATATTTCATTTTACACACTAAGAACTGAAGTTCAGAGTGGCAAAATGGCTTGTCCAGAGAAACAGAGTTAAAAAAGTAGAGAACAGGAAGGAAAACCAGGATTTCTAACTTGTATTCCAAGATTCAAGATTTTCACTTTTCAAAGCTCTAGTCCCTTATTAGGATAATCCTTCTGTTTCCTTTTTCAAATCTGGGTTCTCACTAGACACATATATTCAAGGGGGCAAACATATTTTTTTTATGAAATATATTGAACACATGAGCAGAAATAGAGTAGAAAGGGTCTCAATAAATGTATGTAGTACTCTTCTCATGATTATTAATCATTTAAGGCATTCTAACCTCTGGGAAAGTTCTCATTTAATAAGCACCACTTCAAGAACCAATCTTATGTGTGTGTAGATATAATGGAAATTGTCTTGTGAACATTATTTGTGAAATTATTTAGAATGTTATTTGGGGAAAACCTCCTACCAAAGAGACCCTCTGTCCAGACTTTCCACCATACTGGAGGGTCTGCCATTATTCCTCTTGGGTTAAGATATTACTGATCCAAGTATACTTGGTTTTCAGGTGCAAAACTCACTGCAATAGTCAACTGTTTAAAAGCTACCAAAGACAATTATAGATGAATGCCATAGAAGTATGCATATTGGAACCATAATAAAGAAGGAGGCATGGCAACAAAGAAAGGTTACCGAATTTGGAGTTGAAAGATCCGGGTTTTAATCCTACTTAGTTTATTTTTCCACTCTAGCATGCTGCTTCTCAGCTTAACGTCGACTTTTTTAAAGGTACCACTTAGTGTTGTCTCATTTAGATTAGTATTACCGGATCTTTGGACCTTCAGAGTTATTTTTTTTTCTAACCCTTTAATCAATTCCATTAGTGATCTTAAAGAAGAAGTAAATAGCACACTGATGAAATTTTAAGCTGATATTTTTTAGGAGATGGTAGAACACCACCGAGGACAAATAAGTAATGCAGACTCTTTGGCAAAGATATATTGAGTTCTAATTTAAGAGGGAAATGCAAGATATTTCCCTAGGAGAAATAATCTAAAATATCAGTGATCAGATGAAGCAAAATAAGCTTAACCATAAAAGCAAGACACATGGGTTAGGAAGATAAAAACACATTTGTCATCACCAACAGCTAAAGAAACTGCAAAACCATCCTATGCCTGGAAAAGTTTGATATTATATAATGGTGACCCATGAATCAAGGCCCTGAGTAAAGCCACTAGCAACAGGAAGAGTGACTTTCAGCCTAAGGACCATGAACAGGCTATCACATTTTGGAGTAATACAGGTATTAAGGATACTTGTAATTGTCACAGTGATGCTACTGCTTCTATTAAAAATAACAATAATACGGGGCGCCTGGGTGGCGCAGTCGGTTAAGCGTCCGACTTCAGCCAGGTCACGATCTTCGCAGTCCATGAGTTCGAGCCCCGTGTTGGGCTCTGGGCTGATGGCTCGGAGCCTGGAGCCTGTTTCCGATTCTGTGTCTCCCTCTCTCTCTGCCCCTCCCCCGTTCATGCTCTGTCTCTCTCTGTCCCAAAAATAAATAAAAACGTTGGAAAAAAAATTAAAAAAAATAAAATAATAACAATAATAGTCATCTGTTTGATTGGCACTTTATGATTTTGAAAGCACTTTCATATACATGATCCTCAAAACGACTTGGTGTGGTAAACAAGAAAAGAATTATAATTTCTGTTTCAGGAGAGAAGATTAAACATTAAGGTGGGGAAGTAATTTCTACAAGATGTTTTTTTTATTTTATATATGAAATTTATTGTCTTTTTATTTTATTGTCTTTTTATTTTTTATTTATTTTTTTATATATGAAATTTATTGACAAATTGGTTTTCATACAACACCCAGTGCTCATCCCAAAAGGTGCCCTCCTCAATACCCATCACCCACCCTCTCCTCCCTCCCACCCCCCATCAACCCTAGTTTGTTCTCAGTTTTTAACAGTCTCTTATGCTTTGGCTCTCTCCCACTCTAACCTCTTTTTTTTTTTTTCCTTCCCCTCCCCCATGGGTTCCTGTTAAGTTTCTCAGGATCCACATAAGAGTGAAACCATATGGTATCTGTCTTTCTCTGTATGGCTTATTTCACTTAGCATCACACTCTCCAGTTCCATCCACGTTGCTACAAAAGGCCATATTTCATTTTTTCTCATTGACACGTAATATTACATTGTGTATATAAACCACAATTTCTTTATCCATTCATCAGTTGATGGACATTTAGGCTCTTTCCATAATTTGGCTATTGTTGAGAGTGCTGCTATGAACATTGGGGTACAAGTGGCCCTATGCATCAGTACTCCTGTATCCCTTGGATAAATTCCTAGCAGTGCTATTGCTGGGTCATAGGGTAGGTCTATTTTTAATTTTCTGAGGAACCTCCACACTGCCTTCCAGAGTGGCTGCACCAATTTGCATTCCCACCAACAGTGCAAGAGGGTTCCCATTTCTCCACATCCTCTCCAGCATCTCTAGTCTCCTGATTTGTTCATTTTGGCCACTCTGACTGGCGTGAGGTGATACCTGAGTGTGGTTTTGATTTGTATTTCCCTGATAAGGAGTGACGCTGAACATCTTTTCATGTGCCTGTTGGCCATCCGGATGTCTTCTTTAGAGAAGTGTCTATTCATGTTTTCTGCCCATTTCTTCACTGGGTTATTTGTTTTTCCGGTGTGGAGTTTGGTGAGCTCTTTATAGATTTTGGATACTAGCCCTTTGTCCGATATGTCATTTGCAAATATCTTTTCCCATTCCGTTGGTTGCCTTTTAGTTTTGTTGGTTGTTTCCTTTGCCGTGCAGAAGCTTTTTATCTTCATAAGGTCCCAGTAATTCACTTTTGCTTTTAATTCCCTTGCCTTTGGGGATGTGTCGAGTAAGAGATTGCTACGGCTGAGGTCAGAGAGGTCTTTTCCTGCTTTCTCCTCTAAGGTTTTGATGGTTTCCTGTCTCACATTCAGGTCCTTTATCCATTTGGAGTTTATTTTGGTGAATGGTGTCAGAAAGTGGTCTAGTTTCAACCTTCTGCATGTTGCTGTCCAGTTCTCCCAGCACCATTTGTTAAAGAGACTGTCTTTTTTCCATTGGATGTTCTTTCCTGCTTTGTCAAAGATGAGTTGGCCATACGTTTGTGGGTCTAGTTCTGGGTTTTCTATTCTATTCCATTGGTCTATGTGTCTGTTTTTGTGCCAATACCATGCTGTCTTGATGACGACAGCTTTGTAGTAGAGGCTAAAGTCTGGGATTGTGATGCCTCCTGCTTTGGTCTTCCTCTTCAAAATTACTTGGGCTATTCAGGGCCTTTTGTGGTTCCATATGAATTTTAGGATTGCTTGTTCTAGTTTCGAGAAGAATGCCCAATTTTGATTGGGATTGCATTGAATGTGTAGATAGCTTTGGGTAGTATTGATATTTGACAATATTTATTCTTCCAATCCATGAGCAGGGAATGTCTTTCCATTTCTTTAAATCTTCTTCAGTTACCTTCATAAGATTTCTATAGTTTTCAGCATACAGATCCTTTACATCTTTGGTTAGATTTATTCCTAGGTATTTTATGCTTCTTGGTGCAATTGTGAATGGGATCAGTTTCTTTATTTGTCTTTCTGTTGCTTCATTGTTAGTGTATAAGAATGCAACTGATTTCTGTACATTGATTTTGTATCTTGCAACTTTGCTGAATTCCTGTATCAGTTCTAGCAGACTTTTGGTGGAGTCTATCGGATTTTCCATGTATAATATCATGTCATCTGCAAAAAGCGAAAGCTTGACTTCATCTTTGCCAATGTTGATGCCTTTGATTTCCTTTGGGTGTCTGATTGCTGATGCTAGAACTTCCAGCACTATGTTAAACAGCAGTGGTGAGAGTGGGCATCCTTGTCGTGTTCCTGATCTCAGGGAAAAAGCTCTCAGTTTTTCCCCGTTGAGGATGATGTTAGCTGTGGGCTTTTCATAAATGGCTTTTATGATCTTTAAGTATGTTCCTTCTATCCCGACTTTCTCAAGGGTTTTTTATTAAGAAAGGGTGCTGGATTTTGTCAAAGGCCTTTTCTGCATCGATTGACAGGAGCATATGGTTCTTCTCTTTTTTTTTGTTAATATGATGTATCACGTTGATTGATTTGCGAATATTGAACCAGCCCTGCATCCCAGGAATGAATCCCACTTGATCATGGTGAATAATTCTTTTTATATGCCGTTGAATTCGATTTGCTAGTATCTTATTGAGAATTTTTGCATCCATATTCATCAGGGATATTGGCCTGTAGTTCTCTTTTTTTACTGGGTGTCTGTCTGGTTTAGGAATCAAAGTAATACTGGCTTCATAGAATGAGTCTGGAAGTTTTCCTTCCCTTTCTATTTCTTGGAATAGCTTGAGAAGGATAGGTATTATCTCTGCTTTAAACGTCTGGTAGAACTCCCCTGGGAAGCCATCTGGTCCTGGACTCTTATTTGTTGGGAGATTTTTGATAACCGATTCAATTTCTTCGCTGGTTATGGGTCTGTTCAAGCTTTCTATTTCCTCCTGATTGAGTTTTGGAAGTGTGTGGGTGTTCAGGAATTTGTCCATTTCTTCCAGGTTGTCCAATTTGTTGGCATATAATTTTTCATAGTATTCCCTGATAATTGTTTGTATCTCTGAGGGATTGGTTGTAATAATTCCATTTTCATTCATGATTTCATCTATTTGGGTCATCTCCCTTTTCTTTTTGAGAAGCCTGGCTAGAGGTTTGTCAATTTTGTTTATTTTTTTCAAAAAACCAACTCTTGGTTTCGTTGATCTGCTCTACAGTTTTTTTAGATTCTATATTGTTTATTTCTGCTCTGATCTTTATTATTTCTCTTCTTCTGCTGGGTGTAGGCTGCCTTTGCTGTTCTGCTTCTAGTTCCTTTAGGCGTGCTGTTAGATTTTGTATTTGGGATTTTTCTTGTTTCTTGAGATAGGCCTGGATTGCAATGTATTTTCCTCTCAGGACTGCCTTCGCTGTGTCCCAAAGTGTTTGGATTGTTGTATTTTCATTTTCGTTTGTTTCCATATATTTTTTAATTTCTTCTCTAATTGCCTGGTTGACCCACTCATTCGTTAGTAGGGTGTTCTTTAACCTCCATGCTTTTGGAGGTTTTCCAGACTTTTTTCTGTGGTTGATTTCAAGCTTCATAGCATTGTGGTCTGAAAGTATGCATGGTATAATTTCAATTCTTGTAAACTTATGAAGGACTGTTTTGTGACCCAGTATATGATCTATCTTGGAGAATGTTCCATGTGCACTCGAGGAGAAAGTATATTCTGTTGCTTTGGGATGCAGAGTTCTAAATATATCTGTCAAGTCCATCTGATCCAATGTCTCATTCAGGGCCCTTGTTTCTTTATTGACCGTGTGTCTAGATGATCTATCCATTTCTGTAAGTGGGGTGTTAAAGTCCCCTGCAATTACCACATTCTTATCAATAAGGTTGCTTATGTTTGTGAGTAATTGTTTTATATATTTGGGGGCTCCGGTATTCGGCGCATAGACATTTATAATTGTTAGCTCTTCCTGATGGATAGACCCTGTAACTATTATATAATGTCCTTCTTCATCTCTTGTTACAGTCTTTAATTTAAAGTCTAGTTTGTCTGATATAAGTATGGCTACTCCAGCTTTCTTTTGGCTTCCAGTCGCATGATAAATAGTTCTCCATCCCCTCACTCTCAATCTAAAGGTGTCCTCAGGTCTAAAATGAGTCTCTTGTAGACAGCAAATAGATGGGTTTTGTTTTTTTATCCATTCTGATACCCTATGTCTTTTGGTTGGCGCATTTAATCCATTTACATTCAGTGTTACTATAGAAAGATACGGGTTGAGAGTCATTGTGATGTCTGTATGTTTTATGCTTGTAGTGATGCCTCTGGTACTTTGTCTCACAGGGTCCCCCTTAGGATCTCTTGTAGGGCTGGTTTAGTGGTGACAAATTCCTTCAGTTTTTGTTTGTTTGGGAAGACCTTTATCTCTCCTTCTATTCTAAATGACAGACTTGCTGGATAAAGGATTCTCGGCTGCATATTTTTTCTGTCTAGCACCCTGAAAATCTTGTGCCAATTCTTTCTGGCCTGCCAAGTTTCAAAAGAGAGATCAGTCACGAGTCTTATAGGTCTCCCTTTATATGTTAGAGCACATTTATCCCTAGCTGCTTTCAGAATTTTCTCTTTATCCTTGCATTTTGCCAGTTTCACTATGATATGTCGTGCAGAAGATCGATTCAAGTTACGTCTGAAGGGAGTTCTCTGTGCCTCTTGGATTTCAATGCCTTTTTCCTTCCCCAGTTCAGGGAAGTTCTCAGCTATTATTTCTTCAAGTACCCCTTCAGCACCTTTCCCTCTCTCTTCCTCCTCTGGGATACCAATTATGCATATATTATTTCTTTTTAGTGTATCACTTAGTTCTCTAATTTTCCCCTCATACTCCTGGATTTTTTTTATCTCTCTTTTTCTCAGCTTCCTCTTTTTCCATAACTTTATCTTCTAGTTCACCTATTCTCTCCTCTGCCTCTTCAATCCGAGCTGTGGTGGTTTCCATTTTGTTATGCATTTCGTTTAAAGCGTTTTTCAGCTCCTCGTGACTGCTCCTTAGTCCCTTGATCTCTGTAGCAAGAGATTCTCTGCTGTCCTGTATACTGTTTTCAAGCCCAGCGATTAATTTTATGACTATTATTCTAAATTCACTTTCTGTTATATTATTTAAATCCTTTTTGATCAGCTCATTAGCTGTTGTTATTTCCTGGAGATTCTTCTGAGGGGAATTCTTCCACTTGGTCATTTTGGATAGTCCCTGGCGTGGTGAGGACCTGCAGGGCACTTCCCCTGTGCTGTGGTGTATAACTGGAGTTGGTGGGCAGAGCCACAGTCAGACCTGATGTCTGCTCCCAGCCCACCGCTGGGGCCACATTCAGACTGGTGTGTGCCTTCTCTTCCCCTCTCCTAGGGGCGGGATTCACTGTGGGGTGGCGTGGCCTGTCTGGGCTACTTGCACACTGCCAGGCTTGTGATGCTGGGGATCTGGCGTATTAGCTGGGGAGGGTAGGCAAGGTGCACGGGGGCAGGAGGGGCAGCCTTAGCTTGCTTCTCCTTAGGTGATCCACTTCAGGAGGGGCCCTGTGGCAGCAGGAGGGAGTCAGATCCGCTGCCGGAGGTTTGGCTCCGCAGAAGGGCAGAGTTGGGTGTTTGCCCGGAGTGAGCAAGTTCCCTGGCAGGAACTGGTTCTCTTTGGGATTTTGGCTGGGGGATGGGCGGGGGAGATGGCGCTGGTGAGCGCCTTTGTTCCCCACCAAACTAAGCTCTGTTGTCAGGGGGCTCAGCAGCTCTCCCTCCCTTTGTCTTCCAGCCTTCCCGCTTTCCGAGCAGAGCTGTTAACTTATGACCTCCCATAGGCTAAGTCGCGCTTGCTGTCGGAACACAGTCCGTCAGGCCCCTCCGCTTTTGCAAGCCAGACTCGGGGGTTCTGCTTGGCCGGCGAGCCGCCCCTCTGCCCCGGCTCCCTCCCGCCAGTCCGTGGAGCGCGCACCGCCTCGCTGCCTTTCCTACCCTCTTCCGTGGGCCTCTCATCTGCGCTTGGCTCCAGAGACTGTGTTCTGCTAATCCTCTGGCGGTTTTCTGGGTTATTTAGGCAGGTGTAGGTGGAATCTAAGTGATCAGCAGGATGCGCGGCGAGCCCAGCGTCCTCCTACGCAGCCATCTTCCCTCCTCCTCTGTCTACAAGATTATTTAATTCATGAATTCAATACCGGCACAGAATTTCAAAACTTGATTTCTCCTTAAAATCACCAAATCTAATCCCCTCTTTTACGTATTGGGAAACTAAGACTTAAAGACAGAAAGTTACTTTCTCTAGGATAATGGAGTTAATTAGTTGCAAAGCAAGCACTTGAACCCAAAGATAAATGATTGATCTTTTCACCAAATTCTCTTGTTTCCTAGAACGTCTTGAAAGGAAAGAATGATTAAATAGATCCAAGTTGGTTACAAAATTTTGCAG
Source organism: Felis catus (assembly GCF_018350175.1). Taxonomy (NCBI): domain Eukaryota; kingdom Metazoa; phylum Chordata; class Mammalia; order Carnivora; family Felidae; genus Felis; species Felis catus. The sequence continues at coordinate 33,182,125 of NC_058380.1, read as the reverse complement.
GAAGAGTTAAGGGCTGCCTTTAATGTTAGATGAGAAAGAAAGATTTTCACTAAGGTATTTGCAATAATAGTGACACTTGCAATGGAATAAATGAATGCAGTTTGAACACCTCTGAATCAGAAAGATATAGATCAAATAGGCAGAGGAGCGAAAATGACACCAGTAATGTGGACATTGATTTATGAAGAGAGTCTAGAAGATTAAAAGTGCTAAATATGCATGACTTGGCTAATGACTGAGGAAATACAAGGAAGTCTATAAATATTTGAAGGGTACAAATGCTATACAGGAAGCAAAAATATTTTAAAAGCAAGGGGGAGAAAGCTAACACTCTTAGATTAATAAAACCCAATGAAGAGAGGGAAAAATAAGAGTTAAACATAAGGAAATACTTAAAAGTGAGATTTATTATTTCCTAGATTTCTCCTCCAAGATCAGAAGTGGAATCTATCATTTGGGATATTTAAAATCTCATTGGACTTAAAATACCTAAGCCAGTGACAAAGGAAGTCATGTTCCATGTGTGTGTAGGGGCTGGAGCCCCTGTCCTCAAAGGGCCTTTCCAGCTTTCATTTCTGCAATCTTGGAACTACACAACGTTGCTTACATTGCTTTGGTTTTCATTAATTTTGAAGGTTAAGGCTGTGGAGCTATGTGTGGTAAGAATAATGGACTCTATGAGTGTTTATAACTTCTCTGCTCAGTGCAGGGCCCTAGAGATGCATTTGCTAACTCAACCACATAAGAGAAGATCCAAATTGACATTATAAAACTGCTTCTCAAATAAATGAGATAATTAAACATAGCAGCTTTGTGAGGGAGTAAATAGGTATGTCCTGTTTTTATTCAGCGTCACTCACCCACTTGCTCCCACATGAAGAATCAAGTAGGACTAGCCTTGCACCAGCAGAGAGCATGTAAGAAACACCCTGGCTAAGTCAAAGGTTGTATCACTCTCATTGCCTCTTTGCTGGTATTTTACATATGTTGCCTAGTTTGTTAGCCTAGGTTCCAGTTTATAGCTTTTCCATGCTCACTAATATGAGATGACTGCTTCTCCTGGGTCTGCCTTATCTTGTTCTCAATACCTATGCCCTTCTGGATCCTGATTCTGTGGTCAGCTATTGTTCTGCCCTGCCTATTGGTACCCATGAGGTTTGATATTGAAATGTGGCTGGTGTAATTATTGTGGTAATAAAAATAATAAAATTGAGAACTAACAATATGCTAAATGAAGAAATAAAATAATTAAGTATACTGAAGTCCCTGCATGTTCAAACTTGAAAGGCTTTTTTTTCTGTCTGTCTTGCCTAGAGTTCCAACTCTGGCTGCTGGTCCCTGGACAGTGTCTATATATCTGTACCTATGGAGGACCATACCTGACTTGGAGTGAGTGTTCAGTAAGTATTTGTTAAGTGAATAAATGAATAAATAAATTCTAGACTGCTTGGTTGGCTGAAGTTTAACCATCCTAGTCTTTGTATCTCCAGATCTTGGGGATCTGGTCCCACATCCCCAGACACTGGAAGGATCCTGACTATACTACCTGAAATATTGACATTCAACTGTCTTTAAATAGCATTATTTCCCAGAAATCCTAGTGGTTAGGCCCTATTTACCATATTGGAATTATGTAGGCTCTGGCACTAACCTTCATAAAACCCTAGCTTATCCCATTATTTTAAACCATGTGATTTGGTTATGTGGTCACCTCTAAGGTTCTCTGTGGGTTAATGTTCCAGAGCTTCTGGATACTCCCACTTCTTCTTCCTCCCCAAATGCTTCTGGAATGACACCCTATCTCCCAACATAACCCATGTCACTTATGAAAACAAAAAACTTCTTTTTAAATAATTTTTTTTCTCTTTTTCTTCTTCTGGAGACTTTTTTTTTTTTTTCCAAACAAAAGGATTACTGAGATTCTCAGTCAGAATTCTGGTTACCATCACATCTCAAACAATTCATTAACAAAGTGGTATGGAAAACCACTGAAGATCATTACAGCTGTAGTTGGAAGCCAGTGTGCCAGGATAATGAAAAACAATTCTGCCGTTCCCCATGCTCTGTTAGTTGTGTTTGTCATAAATGAGTTGTGGAGATTTGGAGTGAATGATCCATATCATATTGAACTGTCCTTTTTTTATCGCTGACAATTGAAGGTGACTGAGAATCAGGGCTAGTGTCAGACTATATCTAATTGGAAACCTTCTCTCATTAATGTTCAATGTTGACTTGTATTACTTGATGAAATTAGGACCACAGTAGAATGGATTTTATTATACAGAATGAGCTGGTTGAGCTCTCTTCCATTTCAGTGTTTTTTTAACTTCATCCCACCCCTAATTCTGTGGCAGAAGGGGCTCAACTGAGCAGGAATTTTGAGTAAGGCAGGTCTGAGAACAAACAAAGCAAAAATAGTCATGTCGTAAAGGAAATTGAAACCATATGGACTTTATGTCACATATGTTTGAGTAGTCCTAGGGGACTTCTGAGGAACCACAGGACCAGGAGGACCTCTGGGAAGTCATCTTGGCTCCAGAACTCCAGGTACAACTGCCTGTAGCCCACCACAGGCTGATGAGAACTTACCTTGCATATAAAGGATATGGTATGGAGAACACCCACATCTTCCCTCCATTCTTTCCCAGTTATTGGCTGCCCTGATAAAATGCACTCTTGGAAGCTCTCTTTGAAGGTCTGGGTCTTTAGCTGAGAGACATTATTTCCAAGATAAAAAGTATTTGAATCAAGGAATGGGAATTCTACTCTAGCTATGTTTCCCCCTCCCTGATCCTTACACTTTCTGGAGGAGGTAAGAGGAATCAGGAGTGGATAAGGGGAGATAGAAAATCTGAGTAGAGAATTGAGTAGAATACTCCAGACCCAAGCGAGAAAAAACTTCAGACCCTTCTACAAAGAGACAAGAAAACAAACTTGTTTTGAATAATGAAAACATAGCCAATGCTCACAGTATGATTTTTTTAAATTAAGTATATGTTAGTGTCATAGAGGTTAAAGAGCTACAGTCTGATTTTTGGAGACCTAAAGACAGATCAGTTGAGTTGTTTTTTTTCATAGCTCTGTCAACTTACAAATAAACTAAGGCTGATAAAGCAACCCACATTCTGAAAAATTAGTTGATCATTTTGCAAATGTAAAACTGCTTCCAAAAGCTTAAAAACTAGAAGGTTAAGAAATTTCATCTGGAAACATCACAAACCATTACCTACAGATTTATTTATTTTCTCCAAAATCCCCTATTCTTAGAAATATGGGTTTTTAGAATATACATTTCATTGACTCAGAGATATACACAGTGATCTTCAGTTTCAGAAGATGAAACAATGGCTGATTTAAGCTATTTTGATGCCTAATTAATGCTCAGAGCATTTATGATCTTTGAGTCTTCTAACCTTGAGACACTATGATCTAGTAAAAATTGAAGAGAAAGAGGGAAACTGGTCTTAGCAAGATTGTGATACCAGTAAAGTTACTCCTCTGGGCCCTCCCATCCTCTTTCCATGTCTTTTTCATCCTTCTCCAGTGTCAGTCACCAGGACCCTATCCCCCATCCCCACTATGGCAGTGCATAAGAACCACCTTTCCCATTTCAAGCCTTTTTAATGATTCTTATGTCCACTCTCAAACCATATTCATCATGTGCTTCTAGAATATTAATGGCACTATCATATGTAATACATTGCCCATTCTAGGAGCATTTGGAAGTAACTAGAACCACTAATCCATTGTACAAGTTCTTTTCTTACCTGGATGGAATTTATTCTTCAAGCAGCAAACTGAACTCAGTGTTATAAAATTGATTATACCTCATCCATCACCTCCTGGGTTTCATCAAATTACAGACTGTTAGTACCTGGGTTGTATGTCATCATTTTTTGGGTAAGGAAATGGAAGCCTACAGAGTTAAACTGATACCCAGGTCACTTAGAGAGTTAACGAATGGACTAGCCACAGTTCTCAAATCTGGACCCCTAATCCAGTGCTCTTGCCACCATAGGACACTACCAACTCCATTGTTTCAGACTCCAATGTTTCATCCAGTGCTACTAAGAAAATTCTCTCAGACAGAGGAGAGTTCTTTAGCTAAGTAAAAGATGATAGAAAGGACATTGCCATGCTAGCACAAAATCTCCACTGCTATATCTAGAATACAGAATGTCTAACTGATAAATGATATATGCTGCAAAGAAAACTCAATGCAAGAATAACTTGTGGAATATGGAAACATGCCATGAAAATGTATGTTGTGATTATGCTAACACATTTTTGCATCGCTACTACCACCACTATCATCTCTGCCAAAGATGTCTTTGTAGAAAAGGGAATCAAACAGGGCTATGAAGAAATTATAGAGCAAGCAAAGTAAGCAGGATTCCATCTCAGAATCAAAAATTGTATTAATATGAGAAGAACTTCCTATACCCTAGATGTGATTGGGGGCCTCAGGAGAATGCCCATTTAAAAGATCTACTCACACAGCGCTTAGTTGATACCAAACATCTGGTCAGAGAGAAAACAATTCAGTCAATCAACCAGATGTTTAGTCTACCCTCTGCCAAACATCTGGGCAATTGATGGGATCATTTCCTTTTCATTAGGGAGCTTGGCCACAGTGACCCAGAAGTGCAATCACAGCATGAGAACACAGCATAAGGATGACAGGTATCTTGACCCACCAGGATCCCCAGAGTGGGACATTTTTCAGGTCTGCATGGGTCAATTCAACATTACTTTAGTTTGAAATTTGTTGGCTGTTTTTTGTTCTGAAACACTTTGATACCAGCACATTTTTAAATCCCTACTTCATAAAAAGAAGAGGCCTTAAGTTGAAAAAGAACACCTTATTGACATTCAAGGATAGGAGGCGATTGGCTGAAAGCTATACAGGTTTCCTCCCAAATTGTCATTAAGTGACCTTCTTCTGCTGTTTCAGCTGCTGTCGGGGAAAAGGTGCCGACATTTTGTTGGCACTGGCCTGTAGAATCATAATGAGTATAGAACTTGGCTCCATTATAAAACATAATCCATCTGACAAAGGGAAATCATTTAATGGCCACTCTCTTAATTACAATTTGGATGAGAGAGAAGTTGAGGACAACAGCAGAAAGCATAACAAGGTCACTTAATGAGAATTTTGTCTTTGGACTCCCTTCTGGTAGACCAGCATCCCCAAGGGTTGGAGAGGAAAGTCAACATTTACCAATATTTTCCTCATTGATTCTAATCAAAGGAAAGGAGGGAAAAAATGAATATGGGAATAAGGACAAGTAAAAAAACATGCAAACACAGGGAAATAAAAGACTTCATTGTCTTATATATTGAGAAATAAAAGTATAGCTATGACAATTGTAATTTATTCTATTATTCTCCTGAATTTTATTCTTGGGCTGAGGGTTTTCCAAAGGAAGATTATAGGCAGTCAACCATGGGTCACATCTCACTCAGGAATGTTACAGGATCCGACCTAGGAATCTTCAGAAAGTTAGATCTACAACTTTGCTGACAGCCTCATAGGGAGATTGTCCTTCTAAAGAGTAGAGCACTGAGTTTGCCTTCCTTGCTTATAAGAATAATGGTAATGCTTTACAGGTGTTCAAAACTCTGTTGTTTTCAAAGTGCTTTCATACAGATGACTTCTTTTGATCTTTGCAGTTTAAAGTGAAAATCTCAGTTTAACAGAAACAGAAGGAAGAATATAATCAAATATGTACTTTATGCCTATTATTTTCAAGACACTTTGCTAAGCACTTCCACATGGAATTGTATTTAGCCTATGCAAGTGAGGGCATATGTGTTTTTATCTCCTTTTTTAACTAAGAAGATTGAGCTCAGAGGTGCCAAGTAATTTGCCCAAAGTCACCCAGCCATTAAAGGCCTGGATTGGAATTTGAACCCAAGTCTCTTCTCAAAGCCCATACTTTATTACACTCCATTGTGACCATAATTAGTGCTTTAAATTTGTCAAGACAACACTAGCCAGAATGTAATTTCATTCAATGTAATTTATTTAGTAACATAAATTATGAGCATATATACATAATGTATATAATTATATATATACACACACACACACCATATCTGACATTAGACCATCTCTGGAGAGTCTGAGTAAAATTAAAGAGAACCAGACCATTTTGGTAACATATTCATTTAGCCAGTCATTGAAAATCTATAGAATGATCACCGTGTACATTGTACTGTATATTATGCTAAGAACAAAAAAGAAATGGATGATCCCTGTCCTCAAGAAACATATGATTTGGTTAAAGGACTAATTAATATCCTGTATACAATAGTATTTAAGTTAATACTTGAATTTTACAAATTGACATAAGAAACTACTATAATTTTTGGGTATAATTTTTAACTTGTTTGTCCAGTTAATAATTACTCTATAAATCTATATAAGATTAAAAATAACCTAAGGAAAGTATAAAGTAATTTTTTAAAATTCTATCCTATCTTGGAATGTCTCTCAGATAAAATTGGAAGAGGTCAGTACTAGATCACATTCCAAGGCCTATAGGTAATCAATTCCTAGCAACTCTGTGAGAGTGGTATTATTACCTTTATTTTACAGATGAGGAAACTGAGGTAAAGATAGAATTCAAACATAAACCTCTCTAATTCAAAGATTAGGCTCTCTCTTATACTCTCAGAAAGGAATAGAATTTTAAAAAATAAAGAAAAAGGAAGTATATTTTGAGTGAAGATTTCAGAAAATCTGGGAAGTAACACTGAAGCATGTTTGTTACACAGAAGGGTAAACTGGATTAAAATAAGGGCCTATATTTTGGGAAAATAATGTGGGCTAGTTAGGCCAAAGCCAAATTTTGGAGGACCTTGAAAGAAAAACAAGAGTTTGTTATAAGAAACAGAAAAGCATTGTCAATTCTTGAAAGATCTTATTTGATTAAATTGGCAACAGACAACATCTTATTTGATGAACTGGAATGAGAAAATACAAGGACAAAAAAAAAAAACAGATTTTGTTTGTAGGCCACTGTAATAATAAACTTTTCTTAATAATGAGGGCAGTCCATTCAGAACAGAGCTGTGCCCACATGTAATACATAGCTCAGCCCAGATGTGCACTGTCCAGATCGTGGAGTGGTTTGGGAGGAACCTCAACACTGACAGGAGTTGATTAGTACCTTTTAAGTCAGGTTTATTGAGGCATAGTTTATATATAGTAAAGTTCATTCTTTTAAGTGTAGAGTATTAGTTTAGATTTTTTCATTTACACAAATGGGAATAACTTTTATTTGTTTCTTTGTTAGTTTGATTTATATATATATATATATATTTATATTTATATATATATTTATATATATATATATATATTTTAATCTAAATCTTAAGTGAGGATTTGAGTCTCCATGTCTAGGAAGACATTTTCTGAGCACCAATTAGCATGTACAATGAACCCAGCACAAAATCACTGAAGCACAATCTCCCCCTTGAAGTTTTTATTTTCATTCTTCTTTTCTGAACTACCTGGGCAGCCCATTATTTTGGCTTTCAGAGACCCCTCCCCTAAATATTCTGTCCTCTCAGCCTTTCTCTAAATCAGTCATGAATGTCTTCTGACCCTCAACTGCATGAATATCATGGAACCCATCACTTCCTGTCAATGGGCATTTACATGATCCATTCCATAGCCACTCACCTCCCACTCAGCACAGCTCTCCCATGTATTTAACACAATCCTTTTGAAACTCTGTCTTCACCTGGCCTTGGGTCTAACACTGTTTCTCTTGGGTTTCAGATCCACTGGCTTTCTTCATCTTCCTGAACTTTACAGACTGAAATACTCCACAGTTTAGGCCTCAAATCTCTTTTCTTTATCTATGCTCAACTCCTAGATAATCTCACTTAATCCTGTGGTTCTAAATACCATCTACGTACTGATAACTCCCAAGTCTGTACTTCCAGAACTAATCTCTACCTTGAATTCAGAAAAATATATACAACTATTAGCTCAACACTTTCACTTGGATTTTTAAAAGTTATCTCAAATGTAACATGTCTGAAATCAAACTTTTAATACCTCCCCTTCCCCAATACACTTCTTGCACTTGCATAATCTCAATAGATAGCAGTTCCATTATCAGATGTTCTGGTCAAAACCCCTTTAATGATTCATGACTCCACTCTTCTACATCCCATACACAATCCATCAGCAAACTTATTATATCTACCTTTAAAATAGATCCAAGCTTCCTCCTGCCTTAAGGTCTTTGCATTCACTGTTACCTTTGCCTGCAATGATCTTCCTGCAGATGTATGCATGGCTTATTCCCTTATTTCTTGAAGGTATTTATGCCAATATCACCTCTTCAGAGATGTCTTTCCTAAACCCATAATTTTCGATAGTTCCATCTCCCAACTATTACTCTATATTCTTCATTATTCATTTTTGTAGCACTTACTTCCATTTAATACAGCAGTAGTTGATGATATCCCACCTATATTCTTGATCACACTTTTTGGCTTCCCCAGAAGTCATCACAGATACTTCCCTTACAGCCATGGCTTTCTTTGTCTCTATAACTAATGGCATTATTGCTTTTCTCTAGCAATAGAAGCACATTCAGCCTATGTGCAGGGCAAGCCAGAAATGCTAAGCAGTTAGCATCCTAGGAATGAGGAGGGATGAGAGTTTTGTGAATAAATATCCCATTTTGTCCCTCAAAAGGACAACTCTGAATAGCCTTTTGTACTGACTTCCTGATGGTCCTCAGTGGTATTCAGCCCCAGTTACCCATAGTGGTAACCCACTCATTAATATACCCTTTATTGACCGTCCCCCCCCCCCAATTCTCTGCTTCACTTCTCTACCTCCTCACTGTGCTTCATGAGGTTACCTCCTAAATAAACTACTTGAATCCAAATTCTTTTCCCAGGGTCTGTTTTTTTGAAAAACAAAATGAAAACATATTTTATACATGTATTTGTTTAGTATCTTACCCCCCACTACAATGCAAGTACCAGTGCAACAGTACAATGCAACAGTAAAGTTGTTTTGCTCACTGTTGTATATCCGGCTTCTATGTACCTGGCACATAGGAAGCACTTAATCACTTTTTGTTGAATGAATATGAATCAATAAACCTGATCTCCATGTGCATTTGACTCTCCCTCACCCAATGTTTTCTTGCCATTGGACTGCAATTTCATGAGTTGGAAGATCTGCACTGCCATCATGAAAATAAGACAAAATGAAAGAAGGCAGGTGACACTGGGAGAGCTGGAAAAAAGAAAAGAAAAGAAAATCACATTCTTTCTCACAAGTCTCTCAAGGGTAACAAAGGTGGCTTCTGAAAAATACTATCCGAATCTGAAGTGAAGCTGGGTTACAGCATGGTCACTGAACTTGGCCTCATCAAAAGACTCTCATACCCAGAATAGCAGTAGTCTCTTAGTGGAGCAGAGCAGGAGGATCAGCTGGAGAATGAGAGTTTGACAAAGTCCTTTTCCTCTTCTAGTGTTTTCTTCCTCTGCTGATTTTTCTTCAGCGTCTAAGACATGGTCTGCTTCTGAAGAGCAGGCATGATCTGCTGGCCACTAAGCTGAAAAGATAGGTAAGGAGCAGGTGTATGTGTTTGTTCTTGACCCCAGTGGACTCCCCTTTATTTGGGATAAATCCATTACTCCAAGAACATAAGCAGGGTGCCAATAAAATAACAAAGAGAAAGAAGTTCATTGGGATATCCAAGTGAGAGAAGTCTGCACTAAGAATACAACAGGTGAGTGATAAACCCCACCTGTGTACCTTCAGCTTTCCACACATCATACTACAAGTCCTAGCCAGAGCAATGACACAAGAAAAAGAAAGAAAAAGTCACCTAAATCAGAAATGAGAAAGTAAAATTGTCTCTGTTTGAAGATGCCATGATCTTATATAGAGAAAACCCCAAAGATTTCACACACAAAAAAAAAAACATATAAGAAATAATAAATGAATTCAGCAAACTTGTAGGATACAAAATCAACATACGAAAATCATTTGTGTTGGGGTGCTTGGGTGGCTTAGTTGGTGAAGTGTCTGACTCTTTGACTTGGGTCATGATCTCATGGTTTATGGGATTAACCAGGCTCTGCATGGACAGCATGGAGCCTATTTCAGATTCTGTTTCTCTCTCTCTCTCTGCCTCTCTCTCTCTCTCTCTCAAAATAAATAAATAAACATTAAAAAAAGAAAATGATTTGTGACTCTATACACTAACAATGAATTATCTGAAAAAGAAATAAAGAAAACAATCCTATATATGATAGCATCAAAACAACAAAATGGTTGAGAATAAATCTAACCACGGGGGGTGAAAGATCTGTATATTAAAAATTTAAGTCCATTGATGAAAGAGATTAAAGAAAACACAAATAAATAAAAATGAATCCTGTGTTCATGAATTAGAATTAATATTGCTAAAATATCCAAACTATCCAAAGCAATCTATGTATTCAGTGCAATCCCTAACAAAATTCCAATGTCATTTTTCACAGAAATAGAAAAAACAAACCTAAAATTTAGATGGAAACATGAAAGAACCCAAATAGATAAAACAATCTTGAGAAAGAAGAACAAAGCTGGAGTTCTGATTTCAACTTTATTACAAACTGATTTCAAACTTTATTACAAAGCTGTAGTAATCAAAACAGCATGGTATTGGCATAAAACAGATACAGAGATCAATGGAACAAAATAAAAAACCAAGAATCAAAACAAAAAACAAAAAACAAAAACAAAAACAAAGAACAAGAGAGCCAAGAATGAATATTCCCTATTCCCAATAGAGAAAGAATAGTCTCTTCAGCAAATGGGGTTGAGAAAACTAGATAATCAATCAATAATCACATGCAAAAGAAGGGAATTGGACCCCCATCTTAAACTACTTACAAAATTAATTCAAAATGGATTAAAAACTTAAATGTAAAACCTGAAACTATAAATCTCCTAAAAGAAAATATAGGGGAAAGCTCCTTGACTTTGGTCTTGGCAATAATTTTTTGGATATGATGCTCAAATCACAAGCAACAAAAGCAAAACAAGTGGGACCACCTCAAACTGAGAAGCTTCTGAACAACAACAAAAAAAGATCAACCAAACAAAAAGGCAACTGACAGTATGGGAGAAAATATTTGCAACCACAGATCTGATAAGAGGTAATGTCCAAAATATATAAAGAACTCATGCAATTAAATAGCAAAACACACACACACAAACACAAAAACACTCTGATTTAAAAATGGGCAAAGAGGGGCGGGCGCCAGTCAGTTAAGCGTCCGACTTCCGCTCAGGTCAGGATCTCAGGGTCCGTGTGCTCTATTCCTGTGTCAGACTATGTGCTGTCAGCTCAGAGCTTGGATCCTGCTTCAGATTCTGTGTCTCCCTCTCTCTCTGCCCCTCCCCAGCTCATGCTCTGTCTCTCTCTCCTTCTTTTGAAACATTAAAAAAATTTTAAATAAAAATAAAAATGAGCAAAGAGCCTAAATAAATATTTTTCAAAAAAAAGACAAGAAATAACAAATGTTGATGAGGATGTTGATAAAAGGGAACCCTTGTGTACTGTTAGTGGGTTTGTAATTTGGTGCAGCCACTATGGAAAACAGTATAGAAGGTCCTAAAAAAATTAAAAACAGAACTAGCGTATGATCCAGAAATCCCAGTTCTGGGTATATATTCAAAGGAAATGAAATTAGTATATCTAAATGATATCTGCATTTCCATATTCTCTGAAGCATTATACACAATAGCCAGGATATGGAATACATATATTTTTTCTATTCATACATATTCACATATATACACATATACAAATAAATATAAATGCATATATTTCAGCCATAAGAAAGAAGGAAATCCTGCCATTTGCAACAATATGGATGAACCTTAAGGGTATTATGCTAAGTAAGTCAGACAAAGACAAACACTATTTGATATCACTTATATGTGGAATGAAAAAAATTCAATTCATAGAAACAGAGAGTAGATTGTGGTAGATTGTGGTTGGCAAGAGCTGGTGAAGGCAATGTAGAGATAATGGTCAAAGGGTACAAACTCTCAGTTTTAAGATGAATAAGCCCTGGGGATCTATTATACAGCATGGCAACTATAGTAAATAATACATAAGTGAAATTTGCTAGAAAGAGTAGATCTTAAATGTTGTCAGTGCAAAAAACAAAAAAAACAAACATAAACAAAAACATGGTAACTACAAGAGGTGACAGATGTGTTAGCTACCTTTATTGTGGTAATCACTTCACTTTATATGTATATCATATGATCACATTGTGTACCTTTAACTCACACAATATTATTTGTCAATTATATTACAATAAATATAGGGGTAAAAAACATATGGTTGGTGGAAATAGTGACCTTTTTTCTTTTTTTCTGGAGACTGTCTCAGACATTTCACAGTCTCCAGTGAGAGCTGTGAAGTCCCAGGTAGAGGAATAGACAGAGCTGAGTGTGGTCAACAGCACTCACTGACACTGACAGGTGTCACCGGACAACCCGTTTCACAAAACCAAATCTCAGCTTTAAAATTATAAAATGAGACAAATGTGGCCTGTCTCAGAGTTGTTGTCAGAATTAAATAAGATCACACATGTGAAATGTCCGGCACATCTAGGTACTCAAACCATGTTTGCTAAAAATGCTGAAATGCTTGTCAGTGCTGCTCCAAATCCCACCTGCATTAGGTGGGGCCACTGTTTCCTTCGTGTGACTTCCACCTTCCTAGGCTAAAGTGTTTCCAGTTTCAAGGGAAGAGGGGATAATGGAGCAGTTCTGAGAAGCTGATAAGATAGTAAGTAGAAATGAATGAGAGCAGGAGGTGAGAAAGGAAGGGGGTGTCAAAATATGTGTCTGTGCATTGTCTGTCTGGGAAGGTCTATTCCCAGAGGACAGAGCTAGAGGCCTTTTCCTTCCCTATAATCCTACTCCAGGGCCAGACAGGGCTTCCATAAGTACTATCTGCTGATGACATCTGTGATGTTATGTCCCCCACTCCCCTTCTTGGGAGCGAAAGAACAGCTTCCTCAGACTGATTTCATGTTAGACAAAGCAGTCCTGGCTCCTTTGCTCTCACACTGGGCAGGGTGGGTGGAGAGCAGCGAGGGCAAGAGAAAGGGAGGCAGAGCTGTTGGTAGCTTTCCCACTGCCAGGTATCTCTGACTCCCTGTGGAAAGGAAGCTTTGTGTTCAATGAAGTAACAGCCAGGGGCCAAGGCAGCAGCACAGAAACCTGAGGATTCCCCATGTACTTCCCCACCAAGACAGAAGAATCTCTTGAGGAAGGCAGGAAGAAGTTGGCCCACAGAAACACCAAGTCTATGACAGAGCTGCTTACCCCACTAAAGACTTCTCCTAAATGAGTTGGAATTTCCTAAGATTACTTTCAGGGCTGTAAGAAATCAAAGAGAGAGAGGGAATTAGAAGAGAACTCTGTTTACTGGGTACCTAATATGTGCCAAGTTGACATGCATTCCTCATTTAGTACTTTTAGCTCTCTTTTGAAATAGGGAAAAGTGTTATTCATATTTTATTTGGAACTCACAGGGTTTAAGAAACTTGCCCAAAATTACACAGTAAATGTACTTTTTTCATCTCACTTCACCAATCCAAAAATTCAGGTTGCCAAATATCCTTCCTATTGCAGTGAGTCATGTGTCACTCAAGGCAGGCCATTTTGCCTTCTGATGTAGGTATTTTGGCTGGACTCTACATGCCACTTGATAGTCAAGTGCATCAAAATGGTGTCATGAATGGGTATGCATGGACAAGTTCTGGGGGGCTTTCTCCATTTGTGATGGGGGCATGATCACTGAGAATAAGAGATGAAGAAGAGACCCTTCCTGGGCAAGGGGCAAATTGATATTGTGAAAAAGACAACTGTAAAGACACCATCAAAACATTATGAACTAGGATTCTGTCTTGGGAAAAATCTACAGAGTGAAAAGAGTGGGCAGCCAACCCTGTTTACTGTAACACAAGACAAGGTCATGCTTACAGCACCCTGAGCTCACAGACCCTGGAAGAAGTTCCATTGCCTGCATAAAATGTCATTAGGGTAGTCTAAAAGAAAAGTCCAGATAATTTTGATGGGAGAGAATTCAGTCAGAAGGAGAGTGATGATCTGCTCTCTCCTCCTGCTGCCCTCAGTTCTGCAGCTTTCCCCTAGGTCCCCACCCTCATGCCCTTCCCCTTGGGTGCATGCTCCATGGCACCTACCATTCCACTGCCACAAATTGCAGTGCTGCCAGACACTACACTTTGTAGTGGCACGAATACAGCACTTCGAGTGGCAGAGAGCTAAACCAAGTTACTTACCCCTCTAAATTTCAGTTTCCTCACCTGAGAAAAGAGGCCTCTAAGACAATTAAATGAGATAACACTAAAAAGTCAGCCAGCACACCTGCTCAATGAATGGTGTCAGCTACTGCACTTAGAGTGGAGATTATTATTTTTCTTCTGATTGTGAAGTTTCATAAATGTTCAAGTGCTGAGGGAGTTGAGGTTGCCTGAGGGAGATGAAGGGGTGTCATAAAGTAGCAACATTGCTCCATGTCCATAGTTTCCTGGTCCCAAAAATCCAGGACTCCATGGCTCACATTAGCTCTGAAGAAGAATGTCCAGAATTAGTCTTGCAGGTTCCCTCCAGTGTGACTGTGGCAATAAGCAATGGATCCATGAGTGTGGAGTCTAAATAAAAGGAACAAAGAAATACTTCCATAAATGGAAGTAGACATGATCACACACAGACCAACAACAGCCTGGGGGCCAGTGTGTGAGGTCCAGGCTTTGGCCAGGTCCACCAGGCAACTCCATGAGCTACCACCCCATGGCCTTGCTGTCCTGGCCTATCTTTTATCCAAATATCTAGGCTTGTCTAGGGTACTAACCCAGGAAAGACCCCAGAGGAGCCTCCAACCCTTTAAGACTACACTAGGTCCACATGTGGATGGAGTGAAGGAGATAGAGAGGAAAGAATCAGTGAAGATGGTTGCTCACCCCCAGGTAGATTAAAGTAAGAGAAAGAGCTGGATTGGAATTCATAAATTGGGTTAAATCACCAGCCCTTCCACTTACAGGCTGGCTTAAATCTCTTGAGCCTCAATCTTTCTATGTATAAAATGGGAAGACTAAGATGCATCTCTACAGTTCTTCCTACTTCTAAAATTTAGTGAGTCTTAGGAAAAAAGAATGAACAAGCCAGTTTATAAATAGTTTTAAGGGCCCCACAGGGTTACCTGTCCTATATCAGAGTATATTAAAGGACAGAAGTTGTCTTGGTCTTCAGTTTATAATTCCAACCTGGTGCTAAGGTCTGGTAGAATAGTCTACTACGGTATGCAGTGATAGAATGAAGTCTGGACTAGGAATCAGAATACTTGACTAAGAAACCTGGATCCCTTTCCTACAACTGTCCAAGTCACCTGAGCATTACCATCCCCTTGTCCCAATCCTCAGAGTTTATAAAATGCAATCATGAATAGGGACATATTTTGTAATCTGTAAAGCCCTATACAAATGCAAGATTCCACTGTCATTATCATTCTTTTGTTGTGGTTTACTCACAAAAGTACCCTGAAGTATTTCTCCCAAGCCTGGATTATAAAATGTCCCTGATAACATTCAACTTTAACTGACCATAACACTGTGGTCCAAGATAGGTCTACCTCAGCCTTGGACAATTTCCTGAGCCTCAGAGCTGTAAGTGTGTAAATGTGACAAGCAGACACAGTATAGTCACGGGGACAGAGTGGCAGCCATCACTCACGGACTGAGTCTGTGGAGTAGCAGAGAAATCATCAGAACCCCAAGGTAGTTTGGACCATATTTACAGGTGCCTTATGGCTCAGATCTCCCAGAAGGATCCGGTACCAGTAAGATTTAGACAAAGGAATCACAGTGGTTTGGTTAATGGACCTTAGGGTATATTTGCAAAGGTGGTAGACTCACCAAACAACACAATAAAAAACTGCCTATCTCCTACTCCCAGCCAAAATGCCAACATGGAGCGCAAAAGCTAACGAAGTCTTCAGGGAGTGTTGAGGGTCAGAAGTTTTGTAATAGTGACCTTAGGAGATGGTGTATGTCATTCTGAGGCTGCCCCAGGTCCTTTACTATGGCACCTATGGCAAATTTATGGCACCTGATAACAGGGACCCATTAGCTAATCTTGCTCCCTCAACACTGGAACTGGGTGTTTTCCCTGCCCCATCAAGTAATCAGGTAGCTCATAACTGTGGTTGTGGTGCAGGTTAGTTCACTCAGGTCAAAGGCATGATCCAAAACCAAAACCAAGTCCATACATAAAATAAATCCATAAGCTGGGAAGCTAGTAGAAAGCAGGTTCCTAAAGTCAAGAGGGAAATTCAACAACTAGCCAAGTAAATTGCACAAGCCAAATTTAAGAGCTGAGAAGATAAATCCAATAGCTGAGTTGCCAAACCAATACTGTATTCAAAGTCAGCTGAGGCTAATAGCCAGTTGGAAAGTTTAGATCATCATGGGCAGTAAAGCTCTACCACAAAGCACAGCCAGGAGAGCAGAAGGAATCGTTCTGAAGTTTCCATGTGTTTAGCTGCCCCAAGCATGCTTTCATTCAGTCCTTACATTCATGAATAAAGTAAAGAGATCAGCAAGAAATCTCGCTTTGTGATCAGCTCCATTTTCTTCTCTTCTTCCATCATCAAACCTACTATTCCTAGACTATAAGGAAATTCATGGAAGTGTTGCCAGAGGGGATAGAATATTGTTTTTCATAATGGATAAAAATATATAATGCACTTTAAATACATAAAAAGAAGAACATTTACCATTAAGTATGTTTCCCCTGCTAGGGAGATACAGTAGATACTTCCATAAAGTGCTATGGGCAGTACTAATGTACACAATTCCAGCGTCACATACCTCTCTTGACAGAAAAACAAACAAACAAACAAACAAAAACAAAAACAATGACCTATGTCCCACTAACAGCGATTCAAGCTATTGTGGGAGGCTGGCCGAACTGTTATTCTTAAGTAAGCAGGACTTTTTGATCCCTTCAAATTATACCCCAATGTCACGCCCCCCACTGTCTACATAAACTACTTCTCCCTGCTTCTTCAGACTGGGGAGGAAAGGAAAAGAAGAGAAATCAAAGACATTGATGTGATTACATGCTTGACCCAACTACACATCCATGGGATGAATATCTCCACCGGAGGAATGTATCGCTGCAACCCAAAGCATAGCTTGAGAATAAATGGAGAAGAGCCTGAAGATCCATTCCTTCATTCAGCAGCTTCAGTTAACTCTACATGTACGATCAATTCTGCTAAAACACTTGCTGTGAACACTCAAATTTGTTCCAATGTGATTGATATAATTGCGAACAATTTGAGCATAACACAAATTTCACATTTGTTTATGTGTGACTTTGTAGGCAAGTAACACTAGGTAAATGCAGGAAACTGTACCTATTTGAACCAACCATCGGAATACACAACACACACACACACACACACACACACACGCATGCACTTCAAACATCTGCTCACTATCTGAGTTTATCGTGTGTTATGAACCACACCCACACACATCTGGTGTTACAACTTTCATCCTATTTCAGATCACTTTTCTTCCATCACTTCCATAACTCACAAGTTGTAACTCTTCCAATGCCCAATTCCAGAAACAGACCCTAGGTCTTTTTCAAAGTGTCATATTCATTGAAGTATTTGTATACATTTCTATTATTTAACTTTGTATAACAGTGTGCTACTATTTTATTTGGTTAACTATCTTTTGTATGTCACTGATGAAGTTTTTGAGTGTTATATCCCTGGCCCCATTCTTCCACAGAAACCCTGTGGTTTTTCTTGCATGATTTTGCACATCACAGCAATTTTTAAGAATGTATATGTCACATTATGTAGCTGTATGATGGAGAAAGTAGATATTACCCAAGTAGTGTGTCCATGTAGGAACTCCTTCCTGGCATTACTTAGGAAATTCATCCTTTTCTGAATCTCATATCTCAAGAAAAATCAGTTGAGAAATTGGGAAAATAGGAGAAAATATTATAATTCTCCTGTGAGAATCAAAACTTAACAACTAACTTAGAAAGATTACTGGCTCTAAGGAATCCACTGACACATGGAACTAAAAATCAAGATTGGCATTTCAAGGAACTGGAAGAAAACTACATGGAAAAGAAAGGTCAAGATCTAACTTGTCCGTCCCACTTATAGCTGTTAACCATGTTGTCAGATGTGTATGTATTGCTGTCTAGCTGCTTACATGAAAGTTTAATATTTATTAAGCACAAGTTATGTTTGAATTAAAATAAATATTAATAAGTTTATATAGACAGTATAGTTTATGCAAATCCTATGAGTGGTGTTCAAAGAAATAAGTTTTGGACAAAAAATAAATCCTTAATTGGCAATTCACTATTTATGCTGCTGGGAGACACAGATACTGTTATTTGAACACTACATGTTAATTATGTTACTGGTGTTTTCCAGTGTGTGATTATTCATTATAGGTCATATATTCTGGTAAGAAATACTAAAATATTTCTTAAGCTACCTGGTGAAAATTCTTAATAGCAAATAAATAGCATGAGAAATATTAGATACGTATTTTAAGAATAACCTATAATTTTAGGCATAGCTGAAAATGCCTATAAATTCTGATTTCTCATTCCACAACCTTGAAGATTAATACCTGTTTGGAATTTGGAAATGCTAAGCCCAGGCATGGTCCTTGGCCACAATGAAGCATGAGTTCTGTGAAACCCAAATGACATGTTTCTCAGAGATATGTTATGGTCTCGAAATCTGGGCTTCAATGTCCCAGGAACCATACGCCACATCCCACAATTGTTCTCATATTTTTTTGGCCAGTTATCTGAGATCACTAGGGTTAAAATTCCAAGATCTGTTTGTTACAATGTATTATGGATATGCATGTGTGGTGGTAGGGTGTGGATGGGAAACCTCTGAGCCTTCCTCTCAGTTTTGTTATGAATCTAAAGCTGCTCTAAAAAGTAAAGTCTAGGGGCACCTGGGTGACTCAGTTGGTTAAGTGTCTGCCTTTGTTCGTGTGTGAGTTTGAGCCTCATATCGAGCTCCACACTGTTAGTGCTTGGGATTCTCTCTCTCTCTCTCTCTCTCTCTCTCCCCAAAAATAAACAGAAAGAAGAAGGAAAGAAAGAAAGAAAGAAAGAAAGAAAGAAAGAAAGAAAGAAAGAAAGAAAGAAAGAAAAAGAAAGAAAGAAGAAATAAAGAAAGTCTATTAAACACACACACACAACTTCAGGCTTGAGATTTAACAACACACACACACACACACACACACACACACACAAAGAGATCAAAATTATAAAAATTTCTTTGCTCTTTTAAAAGAGCAGTTTCCCTTGACCCACAGTCCCAGTCTCAGTCTAAATGATGGATGGAGGTTTCCATTTCTCACTCACAAACACGCATCCAGCTCTTTATCAGTGCCCCTTAATCTCAGAGGAAGGAGGCATTTCTCAGCAAGGCCTTTTTGAGGCTCACAAAGGCTCAGCTGCCATAAATCAAACATTGGTGGCATCAGTGGAGTCGAGGAATAGTGCCACAGGTAACATTTTCCTGACCTTGCTGAATGAGTCAAGTCTAGAGTTTAATGAAATGAAATCTTCGTGGGGAACATGGATAAGACTGCTAGAGTAGTTCTCTCTTAAAGTGACTTTCAACTGGGCTGTGAGAAGTCTAAGCCCCTTCCCCAAATCCAGAGGCAGAAGCAACCTTCATCCCCCACCTAGAGAGACAACCAAAGGAAAGGTGTGTTCTAAGCCCAGAGCTGTGTGCAAAGTTGACTAAAACTAAGAAACCTTTAAGTCACTGGGGAAAAAAGTGAAACAAAAAATAATGGTGACTTCAGGAAGAAGGAAACCTACTTCTATCTCCTGGGCAGTCCTTTCCCTCCACAAAGTAAAAACTTATCATTGGTGATGAACTGAGAACAGGGTAGCATGGTCTGTCTTTAGTACTCTGGATTCAAAATTGACTTCTCTCCAACTTGCAGATGAATTAAGGTGTGAGTGAATGGACAATTGTTGTAGTTGTTTGTATGGTGCAATTATCTGGAGATATGTCAAAATGCAGAGTATACACCCATTGAGTTGTACTTAAATTTCAAAACTCTTATCAATTTATTTGTTTTTGCTTTTTAACCAAAAGATAATTTTGATCCTGGATTAAGGATTAATTAGGTACAGAGACAGAGGGGGGCTTCTATAAAAGAAATTTTATTTTTTTTAATTTTTTCTCCCTTCTCACTACCTGGAAAATATTAAAAGAATGAGGAGGAAGATAAAGAACCTGTCTAATGTCTTTGACACTACCACTGGCGAAGAAAGGAGTTCCTATTCTCTCAATGCTCTTTTCTTCTAAGGTTTACTGGGCAGGTCCTAATGGTTTTACTGGGTTTGTAACCTAAATATTTCTGAAGTTGGAATAGTCCACCTTGGGAAGACTTGCTCCAAGTTTTTATCTTCTATTGTGGGTATGTTCCTGACCTACAAACTCTATACAAATGGTTCCAGATGTTGAACTCTGTGTGTGGGTATGAGAGTTCTATCTGCCTTTAAGTTTTGATAAAGATTCTCTATCTGACTAATGGTTCTTGGTGACTTTTACAAATAATTTTTCTCTGGGTACTCTCTTGACTCCTATCTACACTTAACTTCTCTGTCATCATATATACCTATAGAAGAAATTTATATTAACCTTGAAGAAATCATCAGCTCTTTTTGGAATGCCTCCTAAAACTTTTATGTACCAAAGTTCTATGGACAATATTGATTTTACTGAAGACTTCTTAAGAGAAATAGAGAAAGAATATCATGTCACTGGTTCTATATTCTGCCCCACACAAAAATAAGATCCTCCTTTTGGTAAATTCTTCTCTTTTGCTTATTTGGATCTCCCTCTTCCTCCTCTGGCTTTGCCTGACTCCTCTTCCTTCTTCTACCTGTAGCCTTCCTTCTTCTGGATGTTAGGGACCTGTATATCACTTGGACTTGTCTCTACTCCAGCACATGCTCTCCAACTCTCCTTTTTGTAATTATTCATCTTTCCCCAGAAAAGAATTTTCATACTACTGCTAAAAAGATAAAAAATTTTTCATGTTAGCTCTGATTTATTTTCCTTCCCAATTGGTGATACTTGGCCATAGAAAAAGAAAAAAAGATTAAAACCCCAGTCAGCAATTTGAGGCACAGATCTATGTCTGGAAACTAATAATTCTCTACTCATTGACTTTAACACAATTTCCCAAATCATAAAATTAGGAACTATTGCAAGAGAAAATACACCTAAACCAAAGGAAAGAATGACACATCTGATGTCTACTATAATAAAAAATAATATTTAACAATCAAAAACCCAACCATGTGATTTATGAAACGGAAGTTTCACCAGGGCTTTTTAAACTCTAGGGCCTAAGATTTGACTGTACATTTTGCTTTAGGGTTTGGATTTAGTTCACAAAAATTGAATATTACTGCTAAAGCTTTTGAAAAGTTTTTGTTTGTTTATTTTTTTCTCTTGAATTGTCCCTGCGGGACTGAATATATCAAGTGAAAATTGCTCATTTTATTGGCCAGCATCCACATTCTCTTTCTACAGCAATATTACTTTGATTTCTCTTCTCCCACTTTTTGTCACTGTTGTATAGAAAAAGATTGACAAAGGTAATCCCTGGTTGATCTGAGCCACTTTGCCTAGCCCAGCCCCTTGGCCACAGGGATTACTTCAGATATTAGCACATAATCTAGTCAGAGCTGATGAAACTTTTGCATAGGCTTTTGGGAAAAAGAAACACTCTCTCTTCCTCAGACCATAGTAGAATGAGTGTCTGCTTTAACCACCTCAATTCTATGAGGGGAACTAGGCTGTGGATAAAGCTACCACCTAGAGGTAGCAGAACTGACATATGTCTGCTGGCCACTTGATCTGAACCCTGACTCAAGCTATTCCCAAGGTTTTTCAATTATGAACCAAGAAATACGTTTTTGGCTTAAACTACTTTGAGTTTCTCTTGCTTATAACATAGAGTCCTCACAGATAACAAGGAAAGTCTGTAGCACCTAAGAAAAGAATTCATTGTTTTCTCACTCATTTATTTTTAAGTGTTTACAGTTTGCTTATTAAATACCAGGGATTTGGAATAAAAAACTGAATATCACCCAGTCCTTGATCCTCAAGGAGGGTAAAAGAAAGGTGTGAAATGACATAATACAATGCAATATGGACGATAGAGGAAGGTGTTATAGGAAGACAGAGAACAAAGAGACTAATTCAGCTGAAAAGTATCAGTAAAGATGATTAGCAGACAAGGAAGGGACATTCTAGGAGAAGCATATTGCATGTGCAAAGGCCCACTGGCATGAGGCAGTATAGATTTTCTGGGGAATCGCCAAGAGTCTGTTGTGGCTTACATATGGGTTACTATGCTAAGCACAAAGAGCTGTGGCTAAAAAAGGAGGGTTGGAACCCAATTGTAAAGGGCTTTGTACATCTGGTCATCAGAGGATGTTATGGTCAGACCTGAATTTGAGAATGATGCAGGCAAAATCCACAAGTGGCCTGAATCAGTTTCCTTTGTCTAATCCTCCTGAAGCTACCTGACTCTTGGAGCTCCTCACTGGAGCTGGAGTTACCCTTGTAAGTAGGTCTCTCCCATCTCCCCTACTCCACTGCCAAGAGGGATTATAGGTGGATGCTGACAGTCTCCTGTGCTATTGTGCACTTCAGATATTCATCTGTGCTCTGGAAAATGGCTTGAAAGTCTCCATGGAGAGTGCAGACAGAAAGGTCAACAATTATGCAAAATGAATAATGGGCTTGGAGCAATCAGGCCACACAGCTGCTGCAATGTATTCTCTGAAACCCACCTGCCAAGTGTCTGCATCTCTGCCCAGTGGCCCAGCCAGGCATCTGCAGCCAAGCACTTAGCTAACTAGTATTCCTAGACAGCTAGGGGAGATCCCAAATGGGAGCAGAAAAACCAGAGGCCACAGCTCTGAGAATGGAGGAACATCTTCTTAAGTCTTCCTCTTAAGTCTGGTTAATGACCTGTTCTCGAAGGTGAGGGACTAAACAAGGAATGAAGAGACAAAAACCAACCAGGGACCAGCCAAGCTTCAGCCTGCAGCCACAAGTGCCTGAGGCAGCTTTTGTTCTGGGAGAACACCACTTAGCCACAGCTCCCCTGTGAATACCAGTCAAGCAGAATAACATTGTTGAGAGCCTACTATGTGAAATATGCTGGGGAAATGTAGAGATGAATGCATAAAGACTCTTTACTAGGTAAACATCAGCACTCCAATCAGGGTTTCTGGAGTTCTGCCAAAGCCCCAGAACAAGAAAGGGCCCACCTTTCTATGCCACTTTCATTTGAAAAATTTCCCAGGCACTGCTAATGACCAGTCCAGGAACCACACTTCGAGAGGCACTGTCTAGACAGCAGACAATTAAGAACACAGCTGGGAAGCCAATTAGGTTGTTTAAATCCTGCCTCTTCCAACTACAACCTGAGTAAACTTGGGTAACCTCATTTATAGAATTAGGACACTAATAGCACCAATTTCACAGGATTGTCCTGAGTTAAATGAGTTAATACATGTAAAATGCTTAGAACAGTGCCTGGTACATGATCGGAAATAAAAAAAAGTTAGTTCCTGTTAAATCTTAGCTAATATTGCATCATTTAATTCTCCCAACAAGCCTGTTAGGTAGATCTGCTGCCCATTTTATAGATGAGGTAGCTGGGGCACAAGGGCTGAAATGTGTTGCCCACAGCACAGAGCTGCTAAATGACAAACTGGAAATAAAGCCCAAGGCCCCAGAATTGAGAGGTAACACCTTTACCCTCCACACAGTTCCTCCCCAGCACCTAGAGCAGCATAGTGTCTCCATGAAGCCCACAGGAAGGTAAGCTTTTGGGAGGCAGGACCTTGTTAGCTTGAATCCCTGATGTATCCTCAGGTCTTTGCACACTACTCAAGTGGGAACCATGCTCTTCTGTCTTTGACACCTTCCCATGCTTCCTCCAGCCACAGGCCCATCACTCCTGCTCTGTCAGAAGCCCTGCCTTGCATGTGATTACCCTGAACCAGGTCAGGAAGTCTTCTGAAAACATTTAATGGCAATAGGTTAAATGGTTTACATACATTTTCTTATTTAATCTTTAATATAGTTCCATACGGCAAGTACTGTTATTATTCCCATTTAACAAATGAGGAAACTGAAGATTAACAAAGTTGACCTAAGCTTTGCAGTAAGTGAATGAGGATGCCAAGGCAGAAGCAGGTCTGAATGCTTCCCAAGTTTTTGTCCTTTCTGCTTCCATCATCTTGCCTCTTTAAAAGGTATGAGAAGTAAAAGATTGAAAGGGAGCACTAGAAGTTAGGGCTTAGAGCAAAGGACTTGAAATGCCCCAAATGTGGTTTTATCTCTTTGACAATTTAGGTCAATTTCTCTGAAAAAAAAAAAAAAAAAGAATAAGCTTAAGAGAATCCACATCATTCAGGTACAGATGCATTTGCAAATTTACTCTTGCCAATTTGAAACAGGAAAAAGTATATGCAAGTCCTGCTCTCATGTGGGTGGCTTTTATGAGAAGAGGGAGGAAGACTTTTATGAAAAGAAAGGCAGAGCTGCAGTCGCTTTGAACCCTTATCCTTAAAAATAAAAAGGAAGAATAATCAAATGTACACTGAAAATGTAACAGCAAACAAGCTCCGAGGTGACATTTGGACTGTGTGGTTTTCTTCCGGCTGTGTGACAATGAGTGCCTGTTCAACTGGCTTTTCCCAAAGCCAGAGAAAGGTCTCTTAGCTAAAATGTCACAGTGCATCTTATTTTCCATTTTCGGCTAGTGTTCCAAGGGAAGACTAACACCCCATCTTGCCCTCATGCGCTACTTTGAAAATAACAATAGCAAAGCACAAAGAAAGGTAAGAAAGAAGGGGACAGTTTGGAACCAGCTCAAGCTCTCTTTCATTTGCAGTATGGTGGCTCTGGATAGGGAAGAGGCAGGGGAGCTGAGAGAGTAGCTGTGACATAATCTCCAAGTGAACACTCCTGAGAAATCCCAGCAAAGACATCTGATCTTTTTAAAACATTTTCTTAAAGTTTATTTATTTATTTTGAGAGAGAGAGAGACACTGAATGCATGCCAGAAGGGAGGAGGCAGAGATAGGGGGAGAGAAAGAGAGAATCCCAACAGGCTCCACCATTGTCAGCTCAGAGCCTGACTGAGGACTTGAACTCACAAACCGAAAGATCATGACCTGAGCCAAAGTCAACAGTCAGACACTTAACAAATTGAGCCATGAAGGCACACCTAGAAACATCTGACCTTTTTTGGCACAACCATGTGATGCTCTGGAAAGTGACTGTTGGACTTACATTTAAAAGATTTTTATTGCCTAATTTAGTGGTTATTATTAAAGGTCCAAAGAATCACCATCATTCGGTGACCTGGAGGTTTGAGTCCTGCCTCAAAACAAGGCATGATATGATCCTTCTAACACTACCCTCTCTCAATTTGAACATTCAGGGCCACATGTAATCTGGCCCCTGCCAACATCTCCAGCCTTCTGTCTCATTATTCATTCCCTGTTCTATGTTCTGCTGTTGATTTTATGGTTTCATTATTACCAACAGAGGATCCACCCGTGGGGTTCCTTCTTCCTAGAATGTCCTTTAAACACTCCACACCCACCTTCCAGTACCTTCATCTCTGTAACTCCTACTCATCTATAACCTTCATGGATCTGGAACATGTTGCCTAATCTCATGTGTTTGTGGTCAGAGAAATATAGCCCAGAACCAAAATGTATTTCCAAAATTACTCAAGTTTTTCATCTACACAATAAACCCTGGTGTTATGCCCAGAATTCGTGATCCCCAAAGACCACTAGGGAGCTGAGTCCGATGCAAAAGCAAAGAGCCTTTATTCGAGCTAGCTCGAGCTCAATCCCCTACCTGCACCGATGCAGCGGTGAGATACCAGGGAAAGAGAGCGAGTTTCAAAAGGACAAAGGTTTTATTGGGGCCTGGGGGCAGTTGGTGAGGTAATGGCTACGGCCTTAGCCGATTGGCTGGGGAAGGGTCCTGGGGAAGGGTCCGAGTCCTGTTAGGCAGGTGAGGGAGGGTTTACTCAAGGGGAGGAGGTGTGGTCAAGGTGAAGGACACAGAACAAGATGGAGTCGGCTGGCGTAGGCCCGCCCTTTCATTCCCCCCTTGTCATGTAGCTTAGGGACCCAATCATGGGACCGGCTGCATTTATGGTGACAAGGAGAACAGAGTCTGGAGGTTTACACAAAGTTCTGGGAACCAAGTGTCCCTGGGGTGGCTCTGGGACGTCTGATTAAGTATTGTCCCCGAGCTGGTGTCTATGATCTGCCAGGTGATGTTTTGGGGGGCGTGGGGACTCCCGGCAGCATGAGCAATGACAAGCAGAGTTAACAGAGTTACCAATATTAGGTAGGTCGAATGCGCTGTAGCTTGAGCTTGAGCGGGTTGTGTTGGTCCCGACTGATGGCCCATCACATGACAACACCCTTCTGGATCGAGGAGGGGTCCGCTGGCTGAGCGTGGGTGTGATGGACCCAGGTCTCGATGCCATCTACCTTGAGAGCAGTGGAGGTTGTCAACACCACGATGTAGGGTCCCTTCCAGCGCGGCTCGAGAGTCTCTCGGTGGTGCCTCTTGACGTAGACCCAGTCTCCCGGCCTGTACTGATGAGGTGTCGGGATCGGGCCAGCCCCGTAGATGGCACGGAGGCGCGGCCAAATGTCCTCGTGCACCCTCTGGAGCCCGCTCAAGGAAAGAAAAAGTTCTTGATCTTTAAACTCAGCAATAAGTTCAGCTCAAAGGCTGGGAATAACAGGGGGTGGCCTGCCAAACATGATCTTGTAGGGAGTAAAACCCAGAGTGTAAGGAGTGTTTCTAACCCGGTAAAGGGCGTACGGTAGGAGAGTCACCCAGTCCCTGCCAGTCTCCATGGTTAATTTGGTAAGGGTCTCTTTTAGGGTTCTATTCATTCTTTCTACCTGTCCTGAGCTCTGGGGCCTATAAGCACAATGTAATTTCCAGTTTGCCCCCACCGCCTTGGCTACTGCCTGTGTTACCTGCGAGATAAAAGCTGGTCCATTGTCCGATCCTACCATGGCAGGAAAACCATACCTGGGTAAGATGTCTTCTAGTAGCTTCTTAGCCACCGTCTGAGCCGTTTCATGCTTGGTTGGGTATGCCTCCACCCAGCCAGAGAAGGTGTCTGTAAATACCAGATCCTCGTGTAGTGCCTCGTCGAAGATGGTGGGTGAATTTTTGAATCCCTGAGGTAGCCGTGTCCAGGTGAGTTGCCCACTGTAGCCCTCCTCCGGATCATGCCACTCAAAGGCGAACAAGGGTTGGCTCTGGGGTGCCAACGGCAGACTGAAGAAGGCGTCCTTTAAATCTAGTACAGTATACCAGACCCTGGAGGGCGCCAAGGAGCTCAAGAGAGTATATGGGTTGGGAACAGTTGGGTGTATGTCCACGACCCTCTTATTTACTTCCCAGAGGTCTTGTACCGGTCAGTAGTCATTTGTGTGAGGCTTTTGACCGGCAGTAGGGGGGTGTTCCAGGCAGACTGGCAAGGAACTAGTACCCCTAGGCTTCGTAGTCTCCGGATGTGTGGCTGGATCCCCTTCCAGGCCTCCTGAGACATGGGGTATTGTTTGATCCTTACCGGACTCTCTCCTGGCTTGAGCTCTATCAGGACTGGGGTCCTATGAGCGGCTAGTCCCATCCCCCATCTCTGCCCAAACCGAGGGGAATTCTTGTAGCCATCTGTCTATATTATCCTCTCTTGGGAGCGCCTCCTGGTGGAGGAGGTATTCATCCTCCAGTTTCATGGTCAGGACCTGGATGGGGTGGCCCTTGCCATCAGTGACCTGAGGCCCCCCCTTGTCTGAAAGTTATCTGAGCTCCAATCTTGGTCAGTAAGTCCCGTCCTAACAGCGGGTAGGGGCATTCTGGTATTACCATAAAGGAGTGGGATACCCGGCCCGTTCCCAAATCTACTGTTCTTCGGGTAGTCCAGGAATACTGGCTCATACCAGTTGCCCCTTGTACCCAGGACTTCTAGTTGGCTAGTTTTCCTTGTGGGGTGCAGAGGACCGAATGTTGTGCTCCGGTGTCGACAAGGAAGTCAATAGGGGTCCCCTCCACTTTAAGAGTTACCCTGGGTTTGGGGAGAGGGTCCGCACCCTGACCCCCCTAATCACTTAGTTCATCCAGCTCTAGGACTTTTACTTGATCAGTCTTGTTTCCCTTCCCGCCGGCCCTTTTCGGAAAATCTCGGGCCCAATGCCCTATCTCCTTGCAGTATGCACACTGATCCTTCTGCAGCCTCTGCTTCCCCCGCTTGGTGGTGATTTTACCTTTTCTTGTGTCGTCTGCCAGCTGCCGGAGACGGCAGTCTCGTTCCTCGGGGAACTCAGCAGCGGTAGCTAGCAGTATTCTGGCCAGGTCTTGAGTCTGCTTACTGCTGGCAGCCGCCATGGCGCGAGCCTGCTTGTCCTCAGGAGGCTCCCGGTTATTATATACCTTTTCGGCTACCACCAGTAAGTCCTGCAGACTTTTTTCTCCTAGTCTATCTATTTTCTGTAATTTTCTCCTAATGTCTATGGCCAATTGGTTTACAAAGGCCATGATAACAGCTGCCTTGCTTTCTGGAGCCTCTGGATCCATGGGGGTATAGGTACGGAATGCCTCCATGATCCGTTCTAAAAAGGCAGCCAGAGATTCATCTTTTCCCTGTTGTACATTTCCTACCTTGGCCAAATTGGTTGGCTTTCTAGCAGCCATTCGGAGACCCCCCATTAGAGTCTGGCGGTAGACCCGGAGCCTCTCCTTACCTTCTGCCGTGTTGAAATCCCACTGGGGCCGAGTTAAGGGGAAGGAGGCATCTATCTGAGCTTGGTTGGTGGTGGGATTCCCGTCTGCGCCCGGAACTAGTTTTCGGGCCCCATTGAGGATTCTTTCTCTTTCTTCAGTCGTGAACAGGACCTGCAAAAGCTGCTGGCAATCGTCCCACGTGGGCTGATGGGTAAAAAGAACAGAGTCTAATAAGTCAATAAGCCCTGCCGGTTTCTCGGAAAACTTAGGATTCTGAGCTTTCCAATTGTAGAGGTCACTAGTGGCGAAAGGCCAATAGTGATGGGGCTGATTCCCCTCCGTGTCTGGGGGTCTGGTGGCTCGCAGGGGCAGAATAGTGGAGTCCGCGGTGGAGGCAGATTGCTCCCTCTGAGCCCTTTGTCTGGTAAAGGGCGGGCTTCCCCCTGGAGCGTTTCCGCCTCCCGCTCTCGGAACAGCGTCTGCCTCCCCCGGAGGGGGAGGATGGTGTTCTTCCAGCATCCTAGAGCGGTTATACGGGGGAGGAAAAATTAATTCTTCTTCAGTACCCCCCTGTAGGACAGGGTAGAGGGGTGCTGAAGGCTGGGTAAGACGTTTCCTCTTCTCTGTCTCCTGCAAAGCAAGAATGGGTTTTGGCTCCGGAGGGATCAGGGTTAGGAAGGGCTTAAGCCAAGAGGGTGGGTCTTCTACAAGGTCCTGCCAAGTGATAATGTAAGGGAGCTGATCAAGATGGCCCGTCTTAGGCTGAGAGATGATACTCCTGACTCGGTGGATGGTAGGGAGGTCGAAGGTCCCCTCTGGTGGCCATCCGACATTGAAAGTTGGCCACTACAATAGCCAACCAATTGGTTAACACATATGTCAACTTCCCCTGTTTCATTCCACACCCCATGCTGCCTGTCACTGGAGTGATCTTTCTGAACATGAGTCTTACCTACTGTTTTTGAGTCTTATTGCCCAACTACACTAAACACATTTCAATCTCCAGATGTTCCATTTATTCCCATATGCCTACATTTTTGCTTTTGTGTTTTTCCTGAATTGGATTAACATCCCCTTTCTTTGCTTGTCCAAACCCTAATCATCTTCCAAGACCAGGTTCAAATATTTCCTTCTTTGTAAGCATTTCAACATCAGACATTGTGACCTTCTCCTTTGTTGTTTCTGTTGCCCTCTCTTATAGGGCTTGCAGTATAATTTCCAATACTGTTATTTGTTTGTATGTCTTCTTTTTCCATGAGAGGAAGAGCTCCTTGAAGCAAAGGTTTCTATTTACTCATCCTTGCGTCTATAGAGAAGTGTTTTCTATAGTTGGTGCTCATTATATATTTGCTGAACTTAAATTCATGTACATTTTAGTATTTACATTGTAGTTTCACATACATTTACTCATTGTTCATTCTGACAGATTTATGAGATATGTAATATTATCCCAATTTTAAGATGAGAAAATTAAGGTTCAAAAAGTTAAGTGATTGCTCTGAGGTGACACAGCGTGTAGGTGGCTGACCTAGACTTGAAGCCAATTATTCTTGCAGTTCTGAACGTCAGTGTTTCCATAATTTTATTCAAAATTGTATGCTGGAAAGGAGACAAGAATAATTATTTCACTATAATCCTTGTATAGAAAAAGAAGGCTGGCAAATATTCTTCCCTTATTTGCAAGGTTCTATTAAGCCCCCACTGGAAATTAACACTATAAACATTAGCTCCAGCAACATAACGTAACAGCAGCTTCTTTTATTATCACTGTTTAAACATTTGGATAGTAAGCAAGTACACCTCCTCCAACATATGTTCTCAGTCAAACATATATTCTCTGCAAAATTTATGGGGTTATCTTTATTAGGACTTATTTATTCTAATGCCAAAAAGTACAGAAGATAATGAACAATGCTAACTGTGGAAAAACAGTTTAATTATGTAGGTCAAAAGAGTCCTTAACCAGATAACCACAAAGGCTCAGTAGCACTCAAAAACCACTTTACAAAAATGGGGGGAACTGGCCTAAGGGTTTGCATTTTATCTCCTGGCATATTGAAATGAGAGCTGACTACTTAAAACTATCTTAGGCAAAGATCTTCACCTGTGCCTTGACAATGCCAAAATCAGCATAATAAAGAACATGTTGATGTATGAAAAAAAGTATTTTTTTTTTTTTTTTGTAATCTGCAGATCATTTGAAACCTATCTCTGCCCCTTACCATCTGGGTAACCTGGGACAAGTTAGTTCTTCTTTCTGAGTCTGCTCCTTCTTATCTTTCCATGAAGTGGGCATAATAATATTGAATTCACCTGAATGTTTAGTACTAAGAAGATTAACTGATAAAACCTATGTGACAAGAAAATTCAGAATATAGTACATACTCAATTAATTAAGATGTATTATTCTCATTACAGTTGCATAGGCATATAAACCTCTCCTAAACAGGGGTTTCCAAGGGAAACTGTGGGGAAGTTACATTTGAGCAGATATATTCATTCTCTATTTCTATTCCAGACTCTGTTAATTCTTATTCTGAAACATCCTTTGGATTTGATTTTCCTGGTCTCTTAAGAACAAATGTCCTAGTATCTCCAGGCACTCACTTCTGCTATATTAGGAACAGAGATATTCAAGATAAGCAGAATGGAGGAGAGAAGCAGTTAAATTACAAAAGATATAAAGCAAAATTATGTACCAAGAGATGGGCTTTCTCCCCTTTACCTCTTACAATTCTTCCTATTCAACTTAATCTAGGTCCAACTAGACCAGTATTTCTCAACGGGAGGTGATTTGGTTCCCTTGGGGATATTTGGCAATGCTTGGAGACATATTTGGTTGTCCCACTGAGGGGTGAAACTGGTATCTAAAGGATAGAGTTCAGAGATGCTGCTAACCAGCCTGCAGTGTGTAGGGCAGCCACACACACAACACCCACAACAAAGAATTCTCTGATCCAAAACGTCATTGGTACTGAGGTTGCAAGACCTTGAGAGAACAACTATGATCAAACTGGACACAGAAAGAAGTAAAAGGCCTTGATCCAATCGAAAAAAACTTATTGGCGAGTTTTGCTCTAGGTGTAAAGACCTTTACTAGGTCCTAGAAAAAGTAATATGAGAGGTTCAGAAGAGCTTGAAAGCAGATTTGGCAGTTGGGGGTGGACATTTATGTGGAAGATTCCTGATCAGGACACTGCCTTAGAATGAGATTCACAGGATTCTTTTACAATAGGATAGAGTAACCGTTTATGTCAGAGAGAGTTTGTAAAAATTTCAGGTTTTAGGGAGTAATTAAAAGAAGTCTTTATATGCAAATTAGCAGCTACACTTAGCTAGAAGCTATCTCTGGGTAGAATTGCCTAGAGGGATAACTTTTAACTGTTTTAAACATTAATTGGAAAGTTAGCTGCTTCTGACTGGGAAATAAAAGGACAAGAGATTTAGTTTGAGGTTATCTTCATTGTTTGGGGGACCAAGTTGTAGAATTTATTTTTCTACACTCTAATCCCCAAAGCTGTAATGTGATGCTCTGTTTTTTTCTTTAGCTTCTATCACATTAAAAAACAAAACAAGACAAAACAATGTTAGAAAGGAGTGGGAAGTGAGGGGAGGGCTAAAGAGCAGGAAGTGAGCCTATTCCCCCCCTGGGAGTTCTTTCTCCAGGAAAAGGAAGAGGCCAAGAAAGATTTTAAAGTGAGATAAATAGCCCAAACTGCCTTTCTCATATTCCCCAAAGTTTCCTAGCTTGAGAACACAGCACCAAGGTGACAGCCACACTGCCAGCATCACTAATAGCTTGTTGTCTTGGTTAGGGAAGAAGTTTGGAGTTAAGGAGTAGGACCTTAGAGCCATGAATAAAGTTCAAGTTTTAAAAATGCCAGTGGTTGTTCTCAGAGAGCTGACATCAAATAGGCAAGGTGTAGCTGGTCATAAAGCACATTGCAGAATCACGTTTGGGACAGTGTTGGACATAGAGTATCTGAAAACCTAGAGTATCTACAATGGACACAAAAAGGCAAAACACTGCTGCCTTCTGGGCTTTCCCAGACAAGCATGGCACATGAATGAGGAGGGGCTTACGGGACCCGGTTACAGGGGCCACAAAAGTGTGGCAGAAGGGCACTTGGATCTAAGCAAACATTAGTAGAATTGACTTAAGCTGAAATGGTGCACAGGTCATAGGCAAACAAAACCCAGCAATGGGACAGACATCTTGTGCTGGATTGGGAGAGAGTCTTGGGGGGAGAGTTAGGGCCCCTCCTGCTGCAGGAAGATCAGCCTGATCAACTCTCCAACTAGCCACTGATCGCTAAGGACTGGTGGAGGAGGGACGCCCACAGAAGCCTGAGATATTAGGGTGCTGAGTGAGACCATATCTGGAGACAGGAATTATTAGATGGCTGGGACCCAGAAACTAGGCAAACAGAATAAGTGGATGAGGTTGAAAAGAACAGCTTTAAATCCAAATGACAGCCCTGCCTTAGTTTAAAGCTAAAGTTCTCTTTTCTGCTTATTATGGATCTTTGATAAGAAATACAATTGCTGAGAAGTCTGTTTTGCTTGCTGTTTGCTACAAGCATTGTGAGGCCTTTCCTGAATGTAACCCGCTGTGTAGTAGAATGGGTTGTAAACCTTCCTAAATGTAGTCTGATATGTAATGGAATGAGTGATTGTACATAAACTAACCGGCATTTCTCACTTCTGTAAACCTGCTTGCTTAACACATTCCTCACCTACCCCCTTCCCCCTTCCCCCTTTTTTCCTCCCACCACAAGTAAGGGACAAAGCCTTCCCGCCAAAGGACAGACAAAGGACACCCAATCAGAGAACAACAAATGTCCTTACTTTAAAATCAACTAATCAGGCCCCTCATAATTTGAAACCTCCCCTGTGCTATTTGTCTCTGTCTATAAAAACGCTGTACCAACCCTGATCGTGGCCTCTTGCGTCACTGGCAACGAGTGCGCAGAGGACCAGGTTCGAACCTGCAATAAACGACCCTTGCCGCTTGGCTTTAACTTAGGACTCTGGTGGACTTTTGTGGGAGGTTTTGGAACTTCGGGCATTACAAGGTATTGTGTTCACTGATTTAACAAACATTTATTCTCAATACTGAGGAACACAATCAGACCCATAGAGGACTTCACAGAACCCTAAATCTATTGGGTGCTGGGGAATCCCCAGCTTCTGACAATCGGAGGATGTTAAAAAAGCAAACAGTATAAAGAGATCTAGCAGTAAACCACTGTCTAATCATGGCCGATGGAAAATCTTTCATGTTAATTGAGCAACTACCATATGAAACCCACAAAACAATTCTATAACCTTATTACAATGACTCCATTATACTGATTAAAAACACTGAAGCTCAGAGACATTAAATACAAGTTTTCACAGGTGAAGAGCAGCACAAGGAATTCAACTTGCCTTTACTTTCAAAGCCTGTTCTTTCCTTTCTCTGCATTGAACTGACACCATGGTTCCCCCCCCCCCCCACCCCAGCACATAAAGGCCTCAGGGAAGCCTAGAGGCAAATGATAGGGACTCACTTAAGGAATTTTATTTGGGTATAGGATTCCAGTCCTTGATGCATGAGTAGGAAGGGCCAACCCCAAATTTTTATAGAACGAGGACATCATGCAAAGAATCAAGAGTCATTCAAGAATGAGGGGATAAGTCATGGTCCAGTTACTGAGTGAGCCCGGGGAAAGCCTGCAGAGGGGCAAGAGTAAAGCTAAGGCACCAAGCCTCCTGGCATGTGTCTTACATTCCACCTGAGAGCATGATTATCTAGGGGTGCCAGATAAAAGACAGAATGACCACTTAAATGTGAACTTTAGATAACAATTTTTGTAGTATTAGTAATTTAATATCATAACACGTATTTTTAAATTGTTTCTTTACCTGAAATTCAAATTAAACTGGACATCTTGTATTTTTATTTGCTACATCTGGCAGACTTAGTAATTGAGTTCAGACTTATGCTGAGCCACAGATGAAGATGAGGGACCCCAACTATGAAGGAAGTTGGGGTATAAGAACAAGGAACCTAGGAGGTAGCTATTGAAATAACACCTCCATCCCCATTTTGTTAACAAAAAGTTCTCCACCATCACAGTTTAATAATTACAAAAAGAAGACACTTGGTAAAACTACATATGTATTCTTAATGATTATAAACAAAACAGAACAACAACAAAATAACAGAAAAAACCACTGACAGAATAGGAATCGATCTGAACAATAGTCAAATCATACCTGGAATCACTATGGAGGAGGTCTGTGCTGGAGCTTTTGGAAGTACAAAGACAGGGAGTCTTCTCACTGCACAAATTATACTATGCTTTTTCTACTGAAACTATACTCTTTGGTGGTTTGGCTGTAGTGATATTACAAGTTAAGTGGATTTTTGCAGGCTGCCTAGCTGACAATCATATATGATGTTCTTTCTATGAGGAAATGTCTTCCAAGTTCCCTTCAATGATCTTACAAATGAATTTTGACAATGTGCTGGTAAGTGGGGTCTCTCTATAAAACATTGCAGAATCTGGTGTGTGTTCCACTGTCCAGCCGCCTCCCAGGCCGGCCTCCTCTAGCTCAGCCCGCTCTGGTCATGCTCTCCTCTTTCAGTCCTAGAACACCACAAGCTTCCACCTGCCTAAAAGCATTTGACAAACTATCTACCTCTGCGGAACTCTCTGCCTCTGGCTTTCTGGCATGGCTCCTTCTTTTCCTGCAAGTGTCCCTAAACAGGTCTTCCTTAATAACTGCATTACCCAATATCACCCATCTAAGAATCTTGAAAATTACCTTCATTTTTTATGAATTTATAAATTGATACTGATTGTCCCCACTAGAATATATAATTTCAAGGGCAAGCACAAAATAGGTTTTTATAAAATGACTACCATGTGTGAAATGAATGAATGAATGAATGATCTGATGAGTTAGTGAGTCAGTGAATGAATGCTTGTATCTTTGACCTACAAACTATGTTTTATTACTAATTTATGATTAAAACAAGATCTCATCTTATCTTAACATATCTGAATTGTATTCAGGCATGATCAATTTACCTATTCATTTACCTTTCCTTCATTTGAGAGCCCGTTATGTAACAGACACTGTGTATATTCTGTCCTCTTGAACTGTGACAAATCAAATTCAACTCAAAGTAAAATCGGAAAACATGAAACATGATAGCAAACATCACAGGCTATGTATGTATCACAGGTCAACAATGTATTTTGTATAAATCAATTCCTCTTCCCACATACATTTCACAAAACCCAAGTTCATTAATTAGAACTTTTGCCTCCAGCACGAGGTGCTTTCTGGTTCAAATTTGAAATCCTTTCGGAAGATGAAATTGCCATAAAAGGCTTTAAGGTAGAAATGTACAGAACGGAGGAAGAAATGTTCAGATGAGAGATGAAGAGGAAGCAGAAGGCAGAGTTCCAAGCAATTGTTCTATCATTTGCTAGCGCCAACCTGATCAAACTGGCCACCTTCCCCGAACACTCTCCACCATCACAGAACCTGACTTTGCTCCTTTCTTCCTTCATGTTAGTTTCATAGCAACCAATGAATGTACTGAGTGTCTCTAGCCTAACTTGTAGAACTAATTTGTGCTTCTGTTCTCCCCGCTTTTCTAAACCTGTTGGTCTTCAAGTGCTCCTTCTTAGAAGAACTGTAAGGGCTTAGCTCTAACCGCTGTCTGCTGACTTCAGCCTTCCATCAAATAAAGCTTTTTTTTTTTTCCCTTTCTGGTAACCTACCTCTTAGAGAAATCAGTCCTGGATAAACAGGACTGACCTCTTAATCTGCCTCAGTCTTTATATCTTTGAATAGGTGATTCAGAAAAGAAATGAAAAAGAAAATTATGGAAAAGCAAGCGAAAAGGAAAAAATAGAGTTGCTGTCAAGGTCACCAGCGTATTTTTGGTGCAAGATCGCCCTAGGTGAAATTATTTTAATTTACCAATTTGCAGAGATAAAAAATATCCCACTGTGAGAACCACAGTATTCACAGTAGTGCGTGGCACTGACAAGCTACACCATATGATAAAGCAAATTGAGATCAGGCATTTGCAAGACCATTTCATGGTGGGGGGAAAATCATGGGAAGAGTTATAATATGGTTAATGGCATTGCAAGGCTGATCTCACTAATTTTACAATTCTCTTTTACGCATAGGTTATCATACTAATTAGCTACATCTGGAATATTTGTCATTTTAATAGAGCAATTTTGCATTTCCCTTTGCTCTAGTTCTGCAGCCTCCAACCTGATGTTCAGAGGTTCCAATAAGTTTTAGCACATCAAATGCTCTGGATGATTTGAAACAAGTCACCTTGGAGTGAGAAACTTTGAAGATGGTATGATGGAAAGAAGCTTGGAAACCACATGTGTCAATTCCAATGGCAGTATAGATGTCAGCAATTAATCTCTGAAAGTGTTTCATTAAAAATGGAAATACAGAAATACCTGATGCCTTATTGTAAGGATTAAAATAATCTCTCTCACATGCCTAACATATAGTTCAGTGAATGGTCCATATATGGTAATAATAAAGCATGTTTCCTTTTTTTTTCTGTTCTTTTAAATGGTTACAAGGTTCATGTAATTAGTCCTAGTAAGGAATCACAAAAAGTTCAAAGATATTGGTAAAAATAACTTCATATCCCAGAAACTTTAAACCATTCTTTTCCTTTCTACTCTTCTGGGGTAAATCAGAGGCTTTGCAAATAATGGCAATGTAATAGAAACTGATGCTTCTCAAAGGCATAACAGAAGAAGCCAACAATTTGCCATAATGAGAAACAGAACCTTTAGGTGAGAAAATAAAAATCACTGACCTTGGTTTCAAATCCAGCGCATGTTTAAATATGTTACTATGGCCTGGACACTTTATAAGAAACTAGATCTAGGACCTATCTTTTAATCACATGTACATGTAGGTGAGATGTGTCATGGAAATGGAAGAGGTAAGAATGCTAGCCTATAAACCTGTATTGTAATCTGTACAGTTTTCTACTAATATTAGATATTATTATTGCTGTTATTGTTGTGATTGTTAAACTATAGGTGGAATCTGGGAAATCTGCCAATGATAACAATG
Organism: Felis catus; assembly: GCF_018350175.1. NCBI lineage: Eukaryota > Metazoa > Chordata > Mammalia > Carnivora > Felidae > Felis > Felis catus. The sequence goes on along the minus strand of NC_058380.1, from coordinate 33,144,038 downwards.
ATTATTATTCCTAAAGCACTAACAAAAGCAGAGGGAGAAAAACTGCAAAAATATGGTTAACTTACATAAAACTCATGCCAATTAATGTTATAACCATCTGGAAAGCTTATCATTTATCCTTAATACTTTTCTCCACAAATTAATACTAGCATGTAATCTGAAAATGTGATACAATGATTGCTTATTAAAAACTTGAAACTTTATTGCTGCCTCATCCTGAGAATCTCTGCCTGTCTCAGTACAATGTGGATATCCAAAATCTCTCACCTCTATCTTTGTTTCAGATGTCTCCATCAGATTCATATTTTCCTTTTCTAAGAAAAGTGGTTAACCAATGTCCCTTTTCCCAAACCATTAATGCATATCTCCTTACACTAAGATAATGGACAGACCTTTGGAAACATGGCACAGAAACAAAATGAATAAATCCCAAATGGAGTGTTCCAGGATAAAAGGAACCACCCTACATTCTAAGTAGAATGGAACTAACCACTGGACACATGGATCCTTTATGATTTTGTCCCTTACTACTTCTGCCTCACATATTTGAACTCTCAGGTCCTGAGAGGCATCTTCCCCGTTTCTTCTTCCTGACACTTGTGCAGATTCCCAATGTTAGAACATTCTTTCTCTCCTCTCTCTTCAGCCAAGTAACTCTTTTCTATCCTTCACATTTTAGCTTAACTATTCCTCCAGAAAACCTTCCCAAACTACCCTCTACCACCATGGACCACTGCAACCAAGACTGGTTTTGGTATTCCCTCTATGTACTCCCATAACAACTATCAGAGAAACTTTAGATGACCTGGTAACAAATCTGTTTCTTTTTCTAGACCACACTGCTGACAGCAAGGCCTGAATCTGCCTCACTGTTTTATTTGCATACAGCAAGCACTCAATAAATATTAGTTGAATTAATTTTAAGAATCCCGTCTTGAAAGCATTCACAACAGATAAGCTGATTCTCCAAGAGTACAAAGCAAATTGTTCATCATCCAGCTAATTTCAATGATGTAACCTACCTAAAAGGATAATTTGGACTTGAATTACAGAGTTTGCTTTTGATAAAACTTATCAGCCATCACCTTATCACTACTTTTCTTTGCTGTGTAGACACTGCTCTGACATTATCTTTTTATGATTTAGTTTCTGATCAAAACAGGAACAACCAAGATATGAGAGCAAGAATGTGCTGGCTCTGCCATTAACCTTGGTGGCTTAGCTGACACCCCCAAGCCTCCTGTGCTCAGTCACTGTCAGCCCTACCCTAGTGTGTTCCAGGGAGGATGATGAATGAAAGAATGCAAAGGTCCAGAGTGAACCCATGGAGCCATCCATGGGACTGTTGTGGGGATAAATAGGAGTATTTTTGCAGCTAAATATTGTTGGCCTTCAACATCACAACCTCTTCATATTCTATCACTTCCCCTGAAATATTCACATTGGCTTCCTCTGTTCCCCTATGGGTCTGAGAGGCAGGCCAGCTCTCTGTTTAGATTTTATAACCCCATTCACAAACTCCTGCTAACCAAACCCAGAAGGTCAGTACCTTTTGAACCCAACTTCAGCTACTTCCCTAGCAGGCCAATTAAAGAGCCCACCTGCTGTAGATTGTGTTGCCTCCCAGAGTATGATCACATATGGCTTCTTTAAAGGGGTGGTGGGGGAGTGATGAATGGCAAAAACACATGTTTATACTTAAACCTGTTATGCATAAGAGCTTTCAACTCTTGGGTAAGAGAGTTTCAGTGGGGTAATGTGTGTGTCTGCTGCCTGTAAGAATGATTGTCTGTCAAGTGGTTTTGCAGACTGCACAAATTCCCTAAGGGGAGTAGGAAAAAAACAGAGGGATTGTAACTTGGAAACCAGAACAAGTTGAGGATTCATTCTCACCTTGTGACATCTGCAGTCTGGGAAATGGGAAGGCTGCAGAATGATCTCATTCACTTGAAGCCTGAGACTCACACCTCCTCCCCTGCTCCTCTGCCTATCATCTGTCTATTTTTAAAGGCAAGGAATCTGAAATGTACCTCAAAATCCTCAAGTGATGCTTGCAAAAGCTGAAGTCCATTGTCCAATGACTGCATCTCCAGAGAAGAATTTTAGCTTTGCTTTCTGTGTATTCCAGAGCATGAAGGAAAAGATGAGAATAGCCATTTGAGAACTGCCATTGGGTTTATATCAGTTATTTTGAGTACCTTCCCTCTGGGCCCTGAGAGCAGGCACTTTGGTCAGGGGCAGAGGGCACGTGGTCTTTTTAACTAATGCTGTGAGCCTGGTAATCCTAAGTGGATCATTGTTAGCTTTTCCTTCTCACAGGAAGTTCATCTCAGTATTTTGCATAAAGTATGTACTTTGTATAAATACCCAAGACCTGCAACTGAGACAAATCTTTAGTTTCTGCTACCAAATCTATAAGAAAAAAACACAACAGCTTTACCTTATGAAAAATGCCAGCATGAGGAACATTGTAGGATTTAACAGATCCACTTTTCCCGCACTTAATTTTGAAAGCAGCTTGGAGTCTGTCCTCATAATGAGACAAGTATTTGTTAGGGGTAAAGAAAAACATTAGAAAATTCTAAATAGAAGGTTAAATGAATGAGTGAAGATGGGGAGATAGAGTGCCTTCCATTCCCCAGCTCTTCTATTTCCCCAGATCACTGGCTCAAAGTCTCAGCCTATGGTACCAATGAGGTCCAAGAATGCGTCTCATAATCTATAAAGCAGAGGGACTGAGTATGAAGGGAGTGGCTGATCTTTAAGGCAAAGCTTCCCAACTGCTGTGCCATGACACTCTGATATATGTCAAATAGGTCACAAGTGTGCCAAGATTTTCACCAACCTTCATGATGACTGGGCACAGTCTTGTACAGCAAGAGCCTCTAGACTAGGGATTCCCAGCCTCAAGCACGCTTCTCCATTCATTCCAATGTGTTGTAAAATGACCTTCATTTTATACATTTGCCATGATGTGAAAAAATGTTAGAAAACACTGGTTTAAAGTCTCTTCCAACGCTGTTATTCAATTATTCTCTTGAGGGACTCCTTTTCATGGAAACCAAACCAGATTTCTTGTGACAGAGATAACACAATAAAACACTAGGGAAATAAAGAGGAAAGGCAAAGGTTCCCAGTTAACTCTCAGGAAGGTTCCAAGTTGAGTGGGCACCCTGCACTCTATAAAACAAGTAAATTGAGAAGCCCATGTTCAGTAGAGTATGGTTGTTCAATTGCAGAGAAGAGACCATTTGGATGCAGAACTATGTGGATACTTATACTTTCCTTTGACCTAAGTATCAGGAAACTGGGTTTCCTCAAGAAACAAGAACTGTAGGAAATGAAAGAACCAGTCCAAATGAAAAGAGCTGCAAACACGAGGAGCATTGCAAGAACTAAGAATGGGAAAGTAGCTTATTCCCAGTAGAATTATACCCCTGGTGGGAAAAATGGTGCTTCCTGCCATAAGCAAGAGGAACTACTGTGAAAATGGAAGAAGAGACACCAACGCGGAAGAGCAAGTGTAAAGAGTTGGAAAGTTCACATATGTACCAAAGGGATGAGGTAAATTCAGAACTTCAGAGGCCTTCAGATCAACACTAGCCATAACCTCCCCAAACAAAAATGCTGAAAACAAAGAAAATATTAACTCTGATTATTATATGGAATTTTTTTCAATCTCTGTTTATTTGTTAAGTATTTATAGTCTGGCTCGATTTTAAGTCATGCATACTCATGATTTAAGTCATGTATACTCATGTATACTATGGCTCGACTTTAAGTCATGTATACTCAAAGAAAAAGGAAAAACTGTAAATGAGAAAAAAAGTTAATACTACACAAAGAGATTGTCTTTCTTAATATTGCATGGATAACTAAAATCTAATTAACCATTTCCCTGTGTTACTGGCCCCTGAGATGTCTTAAACAATAGAAATTGACTGGAGGCCCAACAGAGTTCCAGGCAGGGCTTTACTGGACCCTAACTCCAGCACAGGGAAGCAGCACAAGGGAAAGTGTCCTCAGGCTGGCTTTCTGAGGAGAGGCCGGGGAGAGTTTTTTTTTAAAGGAACTTAGATGGGAAAAGGGTGATGCCTAAGCATGTAGAGACAGGATTTATTAGCACCTGCGCACTTAAAGGCCATGCTTCTTGGTGCATTACATGTCTAATTAACATGTTAAATCTCCACCCTGAGTGCAATTTTTACTATTATAATGAGGGGAAAAGACCTTGAAAGGTGAGCGCTGGGTCCATTTTGACACAGACTGCCTTCATCTGGCTTTTGTGAAACTTTGTAGTAAGCTTCCTTTCACTGAACACTCCCTCTGCACTCCTGTAAGATATGCTTGTTTTTTTATTATAATTTATTGTCAAATTGGCTTCCTAAAACATCCAGTGCTCATCCCAACAAGTGCCCTCCTCAATGCCCATCACCCACTTTCCCCTATACCCCACCCCTCATAAACCCTCAGTTTATCTGTATTTAGCAGTCTCTTACGGTTTGACTCCCTCCCTCTCTGTAACTTTTTTTTTTTCTCTTCCCGTCCCCAATTGTCTTCTGTTAAGCTTCTCAAGATCCACATATGAGTGAAAATATATGGTATCTGTCTGTCTCTGACTGACTTATATCACTTAGCATAATACCCTCCATGTTGCTGCAAATGGCCAGATTTCATTCTTTCTCATTGCCAAGTAGTATTCAATTGTATATATAAACCACATCTTCATTATCCATTCATCAGTTGATGGACATTTAGGCTCTGTCCATAATTTGGCTATTGTTGAAAGCACTGTTATAAACATTGGGGTACAAGTGCCCCTATGCATCAGCACTCCTGTATCCCTTAAGTAAATTCCTAGCAGTGTTATTGCTGGGTGGTAAGGTAGATCTATTTTTAATTTTTTGAGGAACCTCCACACTGTTTTCCAGAGCAGCTGCACCAGTTTGCATTCCCACCAACACTGCAAGAGGGTTCCTGTTTCTCCAAGTCTTCGTCAGCATCTATAGTCTCCTGCTTTGTTCATTTTAGCCACTCTGACCCGTGTGAGGTGGTATCTCAGTGTGGCCTTGATTTGTATTTCCCTGATGATGAGTGACATTAAACATCATTTCATGTGTCTGTTGGCCATCTGGATGTCTTCTTTGGAAAAGTGTCTATTCATGTCTTCTGCCCAATTCTTTATTGGATTACTTGTTTTGGGGGTGTGGAGTTTGGTGAGTTCTTTACAGATTTTGGATACTAGCCCTTTGTCTGATATGTCATTTACAAATATCTTTTCCCATTATGTGGGTTGTCTTTTAGTTTTGTGTATTGTTTCCTTTGCAGTGCAGAAGCTTTTTAGCTTGATGAGGTCCCAATAGTTCATTTTTGCTTTTAATTCCCTTGCCTTTGGAGATGTGTTGAGTAAGAAATTGCTGCTGCTGAGGTCAAAGAGATTGTTTCCTACTTTCTCCTCTTGGATTTTGATGGTTTCCTGTCTCACATTCAGGTCTTTCATACATTTTGAGTTTATTTTTGTGAATGGTGTAAGAAAGTGGTCTAGTTTCATCCTTCTGCATGTTGCTGTCCATTTCTCCCAGCACCATTTGTTAAAGAGACTGTCTTTTTTCTATTGGATATTCTTTCCTGCTTTGTCAAAGATTAGTTGGCCATACTTTTGTGGGTCCAATTCTGGGTTCTCTATTCTATTTTATTGGTCTATGTGTCTGTTTTTGTGCCAATACCATGCTGTCTTGATGATTACAACTTTGTAGTAGAGGCTAAAGTCTGGGATTGTGATGCCTTCCACTTTGGTCTTCTTCTTCAATATTACTTTGGCTATTCGGGGTCCTTTGTGGTTCCATACAAATTTTAGGATTGCTTGTTCTAGCTTCAAGAAGAATGCTGGTGCAATTTTGATTGGGATTGCGTTGAATGTGTAGATTGCTTTGGGTACTATTGACATTTTAACAATATTTATTCTTCCAATCCATGAGCACGAATGTTTTTCCATTTCTTTGTATCTTCTTCAATTTTCTTTATAAGCTTTCTATAGTTTTCAGCATACAGATCTTTTACATCTTTGGTTAGGTTTACTCCTAGGTATTTTATGATTCTTGGTGCAATTGTGAATGGGATTAGTTTCCTTATTTGTCTTTCTGTTGCTTCATTGTTAGTGTATAAGAATGCAACTGATTTCTGTACATTGATTTTGTATCCTGAGACTTTGCTGACTTCATGTATCAGTTCTAGCAGACTTTTGGTGGAGTCTGTCAGGTTTTCCATGTATAATATCATGTCATCTGCAAAAGTGAAAGCTTAACTTCATCTTTGCCAATTTTGATGCCTTTGATTTCCTTTTGTTGTTTGATTGCCAATGCTAGAACTTCCAACACTATATTAAACAACAACAGTGAGAGTGGACATCCCTGTCGTGTTCCTGATCTCAGGGGGAAAGCTCTCAGTTTTTCCCCATTGAGGATGATGTTAGCTGTGGGCTTTTCATAAATTACTTTTATGATGTTTAAGTATGTTCCTTCTATCCTGACTTTCTCAAGGGTTTTTTTAAAAACTTTTTTCAACGTTTATTTATTTTTTTTTTTTTGGGACAGAGAGAGACAGAGCATGAACGGGGGAGGGGCAGAGAGAGAGGGAGACACAGAATCAGAAACAGGCTCCAGGCTCTGAGCCATCAGCCCAGAGCCTGATGAGGGGCTCGAACTCATGGACCGCGAGATCGTGACCTGGCTGAAGTCGGACACTTAACCGACTGCGCCACCCAGGCGCCCCTCTCAAGGGTTTTTTAAAGAAAGGATGCTGAATTTTGTCAAATGCTTTTTCTGCATTTATTGACAGGATCATACGGTTCTTATCTTTTCTTTTATTAATATGATGTATCTTATTGATTGATTTGCAAATATTGAGACAGCCCTGCAGCCAAGGAATGATCCCACTTGATCATGTTGAATAATCTTTTTATATGCTGTTGAATTAGATTTGCTAGTATCTTGTTGAAAATTTCTGCATCCATATTCATCAGGGATATTGGACTGAATTTCTCTTTTTTTGCTGGGTCTCTGGTTTAGGAATCAAAGTAATGCTGGCTTTATAGAATGAGTCTGGAAGCTTTTCTTCTCTTTCTATTTTTTGGAACAGCTTGAGAAGGATAGGTGTTAACTCTGCTTTAAATGTCTGGTAAAATTCCCCCTGGGAGGCCATCCGGCCCAGGACTCTTATTTGTTGGGAGATTTTTGATAACTGATTCCATTTCTTTGCTGGTTAAGGGTCTTTTCAAGCTTTCTATTTCTTCCTGTTTAAGTTTTGGAAGTGTGTGAGTGTTTAGGAATTTGCTCATTTCTTCCAGGTTGTCCAGTATGTTAGCACATAATTTTTCATAGTATTCCCTGATAATTGCTTGTATTTCTGAGGGATTGGTTGTAATAATTCCATTTTCATTCATGATTTTATCTATTTGGGTCCTCTCCCTTTTCTTTTTGAGAAGCCTGGCTAGAGGTTTATCAATTTTGTTTATTTTTTCAAAAAAAAAAAAAAAAACAACTCTTGGTTTCATTGATCTGCTCTACTGTTTTTTTTTTATTTATTTTTTTGGATTCCATATTGTTTATTTATGCTCTGATCTTTATTATTTCTCTTTTTCTGCTGAGTGTCTTTTCTGTTCTGCTTCTATTTCCTTTAGGTGTGCTGTTAGATTTTGTATTTGGGATTTTTCTTGTTTCTTGAGATAGGCCTGGATTGCAATGTATTTTCCTCTCAGGACTGCTTTTGCTGCATCCCAAAGTGTTTTGGTTGTTGTATTTTCATTTTCATTTGTTTCCATGTATTTTTAATTTTTTCTCTAATTGTCTGGTTGACCCCTTCATTCCTTAGTAGGGTGTTCTTCAACCTCCATGCTTTTGGTAGTTTTCCAGACTTTTTCCTGTGGTTGATTTCAAGTTTCATAGCACTGTGGTCTGAAAGTATGCATGGTATGATATCAATTCTTTTATACTTATTAAGGGCTGTTTTGTGACCCAGTATGTGATCTATCTTAGAGAATGTCCCATATGCACTTGAGAAGAATGTATATTCTGTTGCTTTGGGATGAAGAGTTCTAAATATATCTGTCAAGTCCATCTGATCCAATGTATCATTCAGGGCCCTTGTTTCTTTATTGATTCTGTGTCTAAATTATCTATCCATTGTTGTAAGTGGAGTATTAAGTTCCCCTGCAATTACCTCATTCTTATCAATAAGATAGTTATGTTTGTGATTGTTTTATATACTTGAGGGCTTCCATATTCGGTGCATAGACATTTATAATTGTTAGCTCTTCCTGAGCGATAGACCCTGTAATTATTATATAATGCCCTCTTCATCTCTTGTCACAGCCTTTAATTTAAAGTCTAGTTTGTCTGATATAAGTATGGCTATTCCAGCTTTCTTTGGACTTCCAGTAGCATGATACCTAGTTCTCCATCCTTTCATTTTCAATCTGAAGGTGACCTCAGGTCTAAAATGAGTCTCTTGTAGACAGCAAATAAATGGGTCTTGGTTTTTTATCCATTCTGATACCCTATGTCTTTTGGTTGGAGCATTTAGTCCATTTACATTCAGTGTCATTATTGAAAGATACGGGTTTAGAGTCATTGTGATGTCTGTAGGTTTCATGTTGTAGGGATGTCTCTGGTACTTTTTGGTCCTTGCAATATTTCACTCAGAGTCCCCCTTAGGATCTCTTGTAGGGCTGGTTCGGTGGTGATGAATTCCTTCAGTTTTTGTTTGCAAAAACCTTTATCTCTCCTTTTATTCTGAACGACAGATTTGCTGGATAAAAGATTCTTGCCTGCATATTTTTTTCTGTTCATCAGATTGAAGATTTTGTGCCATTCCTTTCTGGACTGACAAGTTTCAGTAGATAGGTCTGCTACCACCCTTATGTGTCTAACTTTGTATGTTAGGGCCTGTTTATCCCTAGCTGCTTTCAGAATTATCTCTTTATCCTTATATTTTGCCAGTTTCACTCTGATGTGTTGTGCAGAAGATTGATTCAAGTTACGTCTGAAGGGAGTTCTCTGTGTCTCTTGGATTTCAATGTCCGTTTCTTTCCCCAGATCGGGGAAGTTTTCGGCTATGATTTGTTCAAGTACACCTTCAGCCCCTTTCTCTCTCTCTCTTCTTCTTCTGGAACTACTATGATATGGATATTGTTCCGTTTGATTGTGTAACTTATTTCTCTAATTCTCCCCTCGTAATCCTGGATTATTTTATCTCTCTTTTTCTCAGCTTCCTCTTTTTCCATAATTTTATCTTCTAATTCACCTATTCTCACCTCTTCCTCTTCAATCAGTGATGTGGCCACCTCCATTTTATTTTGCACCTCATGTATAGCATTTTTAAATTCATCATGACTATTTTTTCCCTTGATCTCTGTAGCAATAGATTTTCTTCTGTCCTTTATGCCTTTTTCAGGCCCAGTGATTAATTTTATGACTATTCTAAATTCTTGTTACATTATATTGCTTAAATCAGTTTTGATTAATTTGTTAGCAGTCTCTACTTCCTGGAATTTCTTTTGAGGAGAATTCTTACATTTTGTCATTTTGGGTAGTCCCAGCGGTAGCTCCATACTGCTGGGCACTTCCCCTGTGCTGTCCAGAGAAACTTGTGTTGGTGGGTGGGGCCACAGTCAGATGCAATGTCTGCCCCCAGCCCACCGCTGGGGTCACAGTCAGACTTTTCTGTACCTTATCTTCCCCTCTCCCAGGGTCAGGACTCACTGTAGAATGGTGTGTCCCCTGTCTGGGCTGCTTGCACACTCCCAGGCTTGTGGTGCTGCTTCAATGGGATCAGGCCAAAGGCATATCAGCCAGGGTGGATCCTCAAGTTGCACAGGGGCAGTAGGGGCATGCTTAGCCAGCTTTGCCCTCAGTGGTCCCCTGCAGGAGGGGTCCTGCAGTACCAGGAGGGAGGCAGACCCATTGCAGGGATGGATCCACAGAAGCACAGCATTGGGCATTTGCTCCGTGCAAGCAAGTTTGGTGATGGAAACTGGTTCCCTTTGGAATTTCGGCTGGGGGATAGGAGAGGGAAATGGCACTTGCCAGTTCCTTTGTTCCCCTGCCGAGCTCTGTGTTTCTGGGACTCAACCACTCTCCCTCCTGGTGTTCTGTTGTCCTCCCCACTCTCTGAGAGCAGAGGTGTTGACTTTTAATATTGCAGATGTTAAGTCCCTCTGGCTGTCAGAACTCACGCAGTCCGGCCCCTCCACTTTTGCAAGCCAGACTTCAGGAGCTCTGCCTTGTCTGGCAGGCTGCCACCCTACTCCCTGGCTCCCTTCCTCCAGACTGTGTAGCATGCACCACCTCTCTGACCTTCCTACCCTCTTTCGTGGGCCTCTTGTCTACACTTGGCTCCAGAGAGTCTGTTCTGCTAGTCTTCTGGCAGTTTTCTGGGTTATTTAAGCCAATGTAGGTTGGAATCTAAGCAATCAGCAGGACAGGGTGAGCCCAGCGTCCTCTTATGCTGCCATCTTCCAGCTAGTCTCTTCTTTCCCATTTTAAATAATACAAGGACTTAGGAATGCTTTCATTTCAAATTTCTCCCTTTTCTTCCGTGTTGTTTTTCAGTATTTTGGTTCCATCTGAGTTTTAATAATTCTTTCCATAAAATAAGTATCTCCTACAAGATTTATATTTTTGCAGTTAAGACTTATTAGATTTATTCATATGTTTACAATTGTTTTGCTTATTATCTTTTCTTGCTTGCCACTCCTTTTGGGTTTATTACTTTTTTATCTTCTTTTTTTTTTTAATTAAAGAGCATCTTTTAGTAATTCCTTGTTAAAGTCTAAGGTATAGCTTCCCTTGAAAACTAGAAGATATTACCTGCTGTGCTCTGCCATCCACTGCCACTGTTGAAAACTATACCAATCTAGTTATGATTCCTCTGTCAGAGAAAATTTCTTATTCCTTTGTTTTAAGATCTTTCTCTTTGATATTTCTAGTTTCTCATACTGTGTGTAGGTTTTTATCCTGTTCAGGACTAAGGATGTCCTGTCAATTGAAGGATTCACTTATTTTTTCAAATATGGAAAATTCCTTCTAGAATGTTATCTTTTTACCCTCTTCTTCACTCTTTCTACCCCATCCTATAAGAACTAACATTAGATTCACTTCATACTTTCTCATATTTTCCCTCAGATCTCCTGTATGCTTTTTCTGTCTCTGAGATTTGTATTGTGGGTGATTTCCTCATATTGATGTCCCAATTCTCTCAACTTCCTTCAGTTGTATTTAATCTGTCATTTAACTCACCCATGGAGTTCCTAATTTCATATAGTATTTTTTTTCTTTTTACAATTTCTATTTAGTTCCTTTCAAAACTGTTGTGTGTGTGTGTGTGTGTGTGCGCGTGTGTGTTTTGCCTACCATTTACTAATACTCTGCTATTTTGCTCCCATTTTTAATATAATTTCTTGTCTTTCATTTATTTCTTTATTCTAATATGTTCTATTATTTCCCTTATATTAGAGTATTGATTATCCTCTTTCATACCATCTGTGAACTCAGATTTGGTGGTTGCTGTTGTTGTTGTTTCATTGTGAAGTCAATTTCACTATGTATTGCTTACCTTTGGGAGTCCTATCAGCCCTGTACTTTTGAGTATGTCTCACAGAACCACTCTCACTTCCTTCTGCCAGAATCCCTAATTGATCAATTTTCTTGGATGTTTTTTAATGTTAATTTCTTGTCTAGAGTTCCTACACCACATGAGCTAAGTAAATTCAAATTTTTTGTTCACCTAGGCTAGAAGACTTGCATCTGATTTCTCCTAGATAATTGTTTTGACACAATAAAGTCCTTCAAAAGAAATAACCCAAAAAACATCTACTTTTCCAGATGTTTACTAAGTAGATTTTTGAGGCTTTTGTCCTCATTTACATATACAAATCATGTCCTTTGCCTTATCTAGGCCAAGATCACTTGTCTCCATGTAAGTACGCCCCACCCTTAGGGTCTATATTTATACCCTCTTTACTTATTTCAGTTTTTACATCTCTCTCCCTTTCTCTTGGTTGATAACAGGGAAGTAAATTTACACTTGAAAAAACAGGATTTTAACACAGGGTTCTAAATAAAATGGCAAAATTATTTCCTCTCACCTTCTTGCATTGTTTGATGAGCTGATTTTAAAGTCAGGTCCAGGGAGGAGGAGTCAAGAAGGCAGAACAGCATGGAAGTTTTTTGTGTGCCTCACGTCCATGAAACAAGCCAGACCAACACTAAACCATCCTACACACCCTAGAAAACTGGAGGATTAACACAACAATCTGCACAACCTAAACCACAGAATTCAGCAGGTACATGGTGCAGAGAAGTGAATTTGGGGAGCGAGAAGATGTGGAGTGGAGGGTAGGGAACTGATTTTGCAGGCAGAGAGAGGATGGAGACTGGGGATGGGGGAAGAATATGGGAAAAGCACCCCTCCCCAAAAGCAGCTGGAGAGAAAGTGAAAAATTGGAAACAGTCATAGGGACTAAACTAAAAAGGGAGAAAGGAGAGGGTTTAAATTCCATTAAGACTATAAACAAGGGGAGTGCAAAGGCTGTAACTCCATAGCTGGCTACCTGGCAGTGCTCTGGTGGGAAGGGCGAATCCCCAGGAACAAAGTGGGGTCTGGGAGGTTCCTTTGGGCCACACAGGAAAAAGTGGTTCCACTGCTAGAAGGACATTTGGTAAAGACTGTTGAAGCCACCTGGTCCTAGCAGACCCCAGAAAATGGCAACATTCGCTGGTGCTGGAACAAGGTCATTAAAGGTTAAGCCTGGTGCCAGATGTGTGTTGTAATTTTCCATAATCCCTGAAACACTGCTGCTACAGTGTCTTGCAAATTTTCTGGTGCAGGCTGGCACCAGGCTGCAGACTTGGGGCACCAGCAGCAGCAGGGTCCAGCAAGTGTTCCTGGGTGCAACTGACATTCGGCCATTGCTCATTTGGCCATTGCTCTGTGAGACCCTCCCACAGAGGGGCAGAACGGGTCAAAGCTGCAGTCCTTCAGAACTAAGGGGCCAGGGAAAACAGCCACATCTGAGACAAAACTTGGGAAAGAGGTACTGCCTGGGGCCTGGTAACAGAGAGTGAAAAAGCAGGAAGTGACCGAAAGCTGAAGACAAAGGATACATGCGTGATTGTTGATCTGGGAGAACAGACTGGGTAGCTGGGTGGCACCATTTTCACCACTCCTGCACATGCGCATATGCACCTAAGAGCGCTGCAATAATCCACCCCAGTAGGATAGCAGCGCCATCTAGTGGAGAGCAGAGCTGTTACACTGAGCCCCACCAAACTGGGACAACTTTGCTCTTCAAGAACACAAGTCTTACTGCCTGCTTAGTTTATGGAATACAAAGGGATTCATAGACTGACTTCTAGGGGAAAACGGAGTAACTTCAGTCCTACTTCAGTCTGTTAGTAGGTTCATCTATTCAGTTTTATTTCTTTTGTTTTTCTTTTTCTCTTTTACACTTTTATTTTTTTTTGAATACAGAAAGAAAAAAATTCATTTTTATTTTCAGTTTTTATTAAAAATATTTTTCTTTAATTTTTATTACTATTTTTTTGGTTTTATGTAAAATTTTTCAAATTCTATTTTACTTCCATCATTTTATTTTAGTCTACTTCAGTGTATTCACGTTTTCAAATTTTCAAACAATTTCCTTTTTTCTTTCTTTTTCTTTTTTCTTTTTCATTTCTTTTCTTTTTCTTGAATGCAGAAAGAGAAAAACTTCATTTTTACTTTTAATTTCTATTAAAAATATTTGTATTTACTTTTTATTATACTTTTTGCTTTTATGTACATTTTTTCAAATTCTATTTTACTTCCATCATTTTATTTTAGTCTACTACAGTGTATTCACTTTTTCAAATTTTCAAATGATTTCCTTGTTTTTCTTTTTTTAAATCTTTTTTCTCTATTATGTTTATTTTCTTTTTTCTTGAATACCGAAAAAGAAAAAAATTCACATTTATTTTTAACTTTTATTAAAAATATTATTCTTTAATTTTTTTCTACTATATTCTTTACTTTTGTGTATATTTTTTTCAAATTCTATTTTACCCTCATCATCTCATTTTAGTCTACTTCAGTGTATTCATTTTTTCAAATTCTCAAACGATTTCCTTCTTTTTATTTCTTCCCCCCTTTTTTCCTCTAATCTGTCAAACCACTTTCAACACTCAGACCAAAACACTCCTAGAATACAGCATCGTCTATTCAATTTGTGTGTGTGTGTGTGTGTGTGTGTGTGTGTTTAATTTTCAATTTTAGTATTTTTTAATTTTATTTTTTTTAATTTCAATTTTTCTACTTCATTAATATCTTTTCTCCCTTCAAAATGACAAAACAAAGGAATTCACCCCAAAAGAAAGAGCACGAAGAAATGACAGCCAGGGATTTAACCAACACAGATATAAGCAAGATGTCTGAACCAGAATTTAGAATCACGATAATAAGAATACTAGCTGCAGTTGAAAATAGGCTAGAATCCTTTTCTGCACAGACAAAAGAAGTAAAAAAATAGCCAGAATGAAATGAAAAATGCCATAACTGAGCTGCAAACACGACTGGATGCAGCAGCAGCAAGGATGGATGAGGCAGAACAGAGAATCAGCGATATAGAGGACAAACTTATAGAGAAAAATGAAGAAGAAAAAAAGAGGTAGATTTAGGCAAAAAAGCATGATTTAAGAATTAGAGAAATCAGTGACTCATTGAAAAGGAATAACATCATAACCATAGGGGTCCCAGAAGAGGAAGAGACAGAAATAAGGGTAGAAGGGTAATGTGAGCAAATCGTAGTGGAAAACTTTTCTAACCTGGGGAAAGACACAGACATCAAAATCCAGGAAGCACAGAGGACCCCCATTAGATTAAAAAAAAAAAAACCTGACCATCAACAAGGCATATCATAGGCAAATTCACAAAACACTCAAGCAAGGAGAGAATCATGAAAGCAGTAAGGGAAAAAAAAAGTCCCTAACATACAAGGGAAGACAGATCAGGTTTGCAGCATACCTATCCACAGAAACTTGGCAGGCCAGAAAGGAGTGGCAGGATATATTCAGTGTGCTGAATCAGAAAAATATGCAACAAGAATTCTTTACCTAGCAAGGCTGTCATTTAAAATAGAAGTAGAGATAAAAAGTTTCCTAGACAAACAAAAATTAAGGGAGTTTGTGACCACTAAACCAGCCCTGCAAGAAGTTTTAAGGGGGACTCTCTGAAGGGAGAAAAGATGAAAATATATATAAAAACATACATAAATACCAAAAGCCACAAAGATTCAAAAGGACCAGAGAACACCACCAGAAACTCCAACTCTACAAGCATCATAATGGGAATAAATTAATCTTTCAGTACTCACTCTAAACATCAATGGACTCAATGCTGCAATCAAAAGACATAGGGTAACAGAATGGATAAGAAAACAAAATCCATCTATATGCTGTTTACAAGAGACCCACTTTAGACCTAAAGACACCTTCAGATTGAAAATAAGGGGATGGAGAACCATCTATCATGCTAATGGTCAACAAAAGAAAGCAAGAGTAGCCATACTTATATCAGAAAATCTAGACTTTAAAATAAAAACTGTATCAAGAGATGAAGAAGGGCCTTATATCATAATCAAGGGATCTATCCACCAAGAAGACCTAACAATTGTAAACATTGGCAGCACCCAAATATATAAATCAATTACTCACAAACATAAAGAAACTCATCAATAGTAATACCATAATGGTAGGAGAATTCAACACCCCACTCACAGCAATGGACAGATCATCTAATCAAAAAATCAACAAGGAAACAATGGCTTTGAATGACACACTGGACCAGATGGACTTAACAGATATATTCAGAACATTTCATCCTAAAGCAGCAGAATATACATCTTCTCCAGTGCACATGGAACATTCTCCAGAATAGACCATATACTGGGACACAAATAAGCCCTAAGTACAAAAAGATCGAGATCTTACCATGAAAATCAACCACAAGAAAAAATTTGGAAAGGTAACAAATACTTTGGAAACTAAAGAACATCCTATTAAAGAATGAATGGGCTAACCAAGCAGTTAAGGAGGAAATTAAGAAGTATATGGAAGTCAATGAAAATGATAACACCACAACCCAAAAGCTCTGTACATGGCAAAGGCAGTCCTAAGAGGAAAGTATATAGCAATCCAGGCCTTCCTAAAGAAGGAAGAAAGATCTCAGCTACACAACCTAATGTTACACCTTAAGGAGCTGGAAGAAGAACAGCAAATAAAACCCAAAACCAGCAGAAGACAGGAAATAATAAAGATTAGAGCAGAAATTAATGTTATTGAAACCAAAAAAACAGTAGAACTGATCAATGAAACCAGAAGCTGGTCCTTTGAAATTAACAAAATTGATAAACCACTAGCCAGGTTGAGCAAAAAGAAAAAGGAAAGAACCCAAATAAATAAAATCTAGAATGACAGAGTAGAGATCACAACCAACACAACAGAAATTAAAACAATAATAAGAGAATATTATGAGCAATAATATGCCAATAAAATGGGCAATCTGGAAGTAATGGACAAGTTCCTAGAAACATATATACTACAAAAACTGAAACAGGAAGAAATAGAAAATTTGAACAGACCCATAACCAGTAAGGAAATTGAATGAGTAATCAAAAATCTGCCAAAACACAAGAGTCCGGTGCAAGATGGCTTTCCAGGGGAATTCTACCAAACATTTAAGGAAGAGTTAACACCTATAATCTTGAAACTGTTCCAAAAAATAGAAATGGAAGGAAAACTTCCAAACTCTCTCTATGAAGCCAGCATTACCTTGATTCCAAAACCAGACAGAGACCCCACTAAAGAGGAGAACTATAGACCAATTTCCCCGATGAACATGAATGCAAAAGTCCTCAACAAGACATTAGCCAACCGGATCCAACAATACATTAAAAACCTTATTCACCACGACCAAGTGGGATTTATACCTGGGATGCAGGGCTGGTTCAATATCTGCAAAACAATTAGTGTGACTCATCATATCAATAAAAGAAAGGACAAGAAACATATGATCCTCTCAATATATGCAGAGAAAGAATTTGACAAAATACAGCATCCTTTCTTGATAAAAACCCTCAAGAATATAAGGATAGAAGGAGCCTACCTTGAGATCATAAAAGCCATGTATGAACAACCCAACGCTATATCATCCTCAGTGGGGAAAACCTGAGAGCTTTCCTCCTAAGGTCAGGAACAAGATAGGCATGTCCACTCTCACCATTGTTATTCAACATAGTATTGGTAGTCTTAGCCTCGGCAATCAGACAACACAAAGAAATAAAAAGCATCCAAATTGGCCAGGAGGAGGTCAAACTTTCACTCTTCACAGATGACATGATACTCTATATGGACAACCCAAAAGAGTCTACCAAAAAAACTGCTAGAATTGATTCATGAATTCAGCAAAGTTTCAGGATATAAAATCAATGCACAGAAATCGGTTGCATTCCTATACACCAACAATGAAGTGACAGAAAGAGAAATCAAGGAATTGATCCCATTTACAGTTGCACAAAAAAACATAAAATACCTAGGAATAAATCTAACCAAAGAGGTGAAAAATCTATACACTGAAAACTATAGAAAGCTTATGAAAGAAATTGAAGAAGACACCAAAAAAATGGAAAAAGATTCCATGTTCCTGGATAGGAAGAACAAATATTGTTAAAATGTTGATACTACCCAAAGCAATCTACATATTCAATGCAATCCCTATCAAAGTAACACCAGCATTCTTTACAGAGCTAGAACAAATAATCCTAAAATTTGTATGGAACAAGAAAAGACCCCTAATGGCCAAAGCAATCTTGAAAAAGAAAACCAAAGCAGGAGGCATCACAATCCCAGACTTCAAGCTTTACAACAAAGCTGTAATCATCAAGATAGTATGGTATGGCACAAGAACAGACACTCAGATCAATGAAACAGAATAGAGAACCCAGAAATGGACCCACAGACGTATGGTCAACTAATCTTTGACAAAGCAGGAAAGAGTATCCAATGGAAAAAAGACAGTCTCTTTAACAAATGGTGCTTGGAAAACTGGACAGCGACATGCAGAAGAATGAATCTGGACCACTTTCTTACACCATACACAAAAATAAACTCAAAATGGATGAAAGACCTAAATGTAAGACAGGAAGCCATCAAAATCCTTAAGAAGAAAGCAGGCAAAAACCCCTTTGATCTTGGCCACAGCAACTTCTTACTCAACACATCTCTGGAGGCAAGGGAAACAAAAGAAAAAATGAACTACTGGGACCTTATCAAAATAAAAAACTTCCACACAGTGAAGGAAACAATCAGCAAAACTAGAAGGCAACTGACAGAATGGGAGGAGATATTTGCAAATGACATATCAGATAAAGGGTTAGTATCCAAAATCTATAAAGTATTTATCACACTCAACACCCACAAAACAAATAATCAAGTGAAGAAATGGGAAAAAGACATGAATAGACACTTCAAAGAAGACATCCAGATGGCCAACCGACACATGAAGAACTGCTCAACATCGCTCATCATCCGGGAAATACAAATCAAAACCACAATGAGATATCACCTTACACCTGTCAGAATGGCTAACATTAACAAGTCAGGCAACAACAGATGTTGGCGAGGATGCGGAGAAAGAGGATCTCTTTTGCATTGTTGGTGGAAATGCAAGCTGGTGCAGCTACTCTGGAAAACAGTATGGAGGTTCCTCAAAAAAGTAAAAATAGAACTATGCTATGACCCAGCAATTACACTACTAGGCATTTATCCATGGGACACAGATGTGCTGTTTCAAAGGGACACATGCCCCCCCCATGTTTATAGCAGCATTATCAACAATAGCTAAAGTATGAAAAGAGCCCAAATGTCCATCGATGGATGAATGGATAAAGAAGATGTGGTGTGTATATATATATATATATATATATATATATGTATATATATATGGATATATATCCATATATGGATATATATGGATGTATGGATATATGGATATGTATATATATAATGGATAAAGATGTGGTGTGTATATATATATATATATATATATATATGGATATATATATCCATATAATGGATAAAGAAGATGTGTGTGTGTATATATATATATATACACACACACATACACAATGTGGTATATATATATATATATATATATATATATATATATATAATGGAGAATTACTCAGCAATCAAAAAGAATGAAATCTTGCCATTTGCAACAACATGGATGGAACTGGATGATATTATGTTAAGTGAAATTAGTCAGAGAAAGACAAAAATCATATGACTTCACTTATATGAGAACTTTAAGACAGAAAACAGATTAACATAAGGGAAGGGAAACAAAAATAATATAAAAACAGGGAGTTGGACAAAACAAAAGAGACTCTTAAATATGGAGAACAGAGGGTTACTGGAGGGGTTGTGGGTGGGAGGGGGGATGGACTAAATGGGTAAAGGGCACTAAGGAATCTACTCCTGAAATCACTTTTACAATATATGCTAACTAATTTGGATGTAGTTTTTTTTATAAAAAAGGAAAACAAAAATAATACAAAAACAGGGAGTGGGACAAAACAGAAGAGACTCATAAATATGGAGAACAAACTGAGGGTTACTGGATGGGTTGTGGGAGGAGGGATGGGCTAAATGGGTAAGGGGCACTAAGGAATCTACTCCTGAAATCATTGTTGCACTATATGCTAACTAATTTGGATGTAAATTTTAAAAAATAAAAATGAAAATGAAAATAAAAAATAAAGTCAAGTCCATTTCTAGCACTTGCCTCCCTTCAGCCTGGTTGGTAGTCACAGAGATGTTTGCCTTTCTCACTTTTGTTCCTGAGTCTCCAAGTTAATCACCAGCAAGCTGTCATTACTCCAATCCCCAGTTTTCTCTTTCTATTTTTGTTCTATATCTCATTCTCAATGCTTCTCTCTCTTTATCTCTCTCTCTCTCTCTCACACACACACACACACACACACACACATACACACTCAAATCAGTAGCACTAGGTATAGTTCTTACCTTAAGTAGTAATGAAGAATGTATATAGTTTCAAGAAAGCGATTCTCCTCTTCTCCTAATATCCCCCATGGCTCATGCCCTTTCTGATCTTGCTTTCAGACATTAAATGCCACTGCTCCTATCTCAGCCACCTTTCAATACCACCCTCTCCTCTTGTGTTGATGATGCTATAAATGGTGCTGCATTTCCTAAATAGCTGCTGGATCCAAGTTCTCATATCTCCATCAATGTCAGAGCTCTTTCTGTTCCAAGTGGAAAGTGACTTAACCTCGGATATGATATACATAATTTACCTGTCCAGTGACTCCAATTCTTTATGTTTATTCAAAGGTAGCTTTGATCCTGTAAGTTAACTATTTCATTTCTTCTGTCATGAAATTTTTGCTATGTTCCCCAGCAATTGGCCCACTGGCCTGGGGGGAACTAACTGGAAACATCACTAGGTTCCTTCCTTTGACTCTAGTGCATCCAGAGGTAAGGTGATCGATCATGTTACTTAGCTTCCAAACTGAGATATCTCTAAGCATGAAAGGGTCCTACTGTAATTATACCAGGATGGCAGGCATAAGCCAGGACTATGCTGTACTGGCTAAACTTTCAGGCACTTGTATACCCAGGAACCCTAGCTGCCTGTCTTGACTTCCTAAAGGTCCAGATATATATGTATGTGCATATGTGTGTGTGTGTGTGTGTGTGTGTGTGTGTGTAAATTAAGACCCAACATGACCATCACTGTATAAGGAAAGTAGGTTCTCTACTTGTATTTCCTATGGCAGGTTTTGTTTGGTGAACCCAAGGGACTGTATAAAACAAATATGAAGAATAAGACACCAGGTAAAAGGGCCAACAGAAAGAGGGAGCAACAGGAACAAAGACAAACCATAGTTTCATCAGTTACAGAACAGAGGTTTAGCCCTCCTCTTGTACAGCTGCTGAATTGGCTGAAGTGTGCTGTACCAATTTAACACTTACCCAGACTGAGAGATATTATGAGAACAAGCTTGATAAGATACCTTACTACACTTACTCTCATAATGTTTTTGAGGATACATTTTATCATTCAACACAATTTTCTCTTATAAGATCTCATAGGACAAACTTCTCACCATTCTGTCATAGTACCAAAAATTTATGTCTATCATGTACAGTTGCTTTATATTAGTTTTATTTTATGGGCCCAGAATCATGTGACTATTCACCTTTTTTGTTTGGGAAACTAAGGAGCTCAGAGAAAAATTTATGGCCTCTAGAAAATGAATGTACAGTCAATTTTTGTTGGTTTTTTTTTTTTTGTATATCATGTTCTCTCTGTTTTACATTTCCTGTCTTTGTTTTCTCTCTAATCTGATTTTCTCAACTGCCTATATTTCATTTCACCTTTAAAGTTAATGGTACTTCAAATGAAATGGGAATTGCATTCTTTACAAATAATTTTTCCTCTCTTTCTTTTTAACTGTTTTTATTTTGATGACTTTAGGGATATAAACTTTAAGCAGTGTCCTATTTGAAAATAACACATGGCATGGATTTGGACAGGACTTTTCACTTTGTGAAAGAAAGCATGAGGCAGGAAAAAAATTCAGGTACATGTGTCAGCAGGCTTAACTCAAACAGCTCTTCCTATCAAAGATTCTTCATTAAAAAATCTCACTTGACTAATTTTACTTTCAAATGCCATGAACACTGTCACAAATCATTTAGAGTTTCTAGAAGTAAGAATCTGTTATGAGGAACATGCTATAATGATTTGGACACCATCCTGACATTTTATTCCCTTGGTATAGGATTTCTGACAAGCTATGCTTAATGGGAAAAAAAAATTTCTAATAAAGCTGAACACTGCAATAATTGACTATAGTGTAAAGAGAATTTCCCAGTGTACTCTATTTCCACCACCTTTATTTTTCTTTTTCTGAAAATTGTTTATTGGCCTTTAGATGCGAATATGGAGCATGGCCTTTATTACCTTGCAGAAAGATATTTCAAGATGTGCTATATAAATCCCCTACTGTCTCTCTGTTTCCTCTTCCCAGCAGCTCAGTCATCTGGATGATAAATAAGCTCAGGCCGGTGTTAGAGTTTAACTAGCAATGAATTTCACTTTATTGCAATATTTATGAAAGCTTTTTAAAATGTGGTTAAGTGAAAGCCTTCTTGTGGACTGCAATCAATATTTCTTAACATGAAGTAGAGAATCCAAATCTTCAGTTTCATTCTACTCATGAGACCTAGACTGCCTTCTTGACAAAGGATCCAAATTTTAATTATCAGGGAGACTATTTATGTCATCAATACTTTGTATGATTTTATTATTATTATTATTATTATTATCACAATTGGGATTGGGATATTTCATGTTTTGCTTCCCCCACCCCCACCACCTTTACCTGGAAAGGAACATGCAACTAGGGAATTTAGGCCAAGAAACCTGAGTCACAATAATTACCATTTCCAGGCTGCAGCGCTGTGTTTTCTATTAAGCCTGTAGAGCAATTAGCAATGTTTTATAACAGCTGTGAGAATTGTTGCTTGACCTCGTCTGATTACAATTCTGACACTTTTAAGAACAAATTGGTAAACAGTGTTGGCTTCAGAGGCCCTTTCAGAGTTTGTAGGAGAGGAACTGGCCTGTGGGGAAGGAGAGTCTTTGTCAGAAATGGGCTCAGAGGTGGCCCAGGTTGAAGAACAAATGATCCAAGAAAAATGTTGTCTTGTTAGCATGCAAGGGCAGCTGGTTTCCTTGGGCTGACACTCAAAGGCAGAGCCCATGTCAGCATTTGACAAACCTGAAAAGATACTAGCTAGGCAGGTCCAAGATAGGAGAAAAGACACCCTTCTTATTTCTAGAAATAAATTGAGAAAATAATTCCCAGTTGGAGGAAGGACCATAACCCAGTTCTTCAAATTTCAATAATCAGATTGAACTTTCATTCTTCACAAGGAGTCTTTTGGGTGCCTCTGTTTTATGGACTTCTGGCTCCAACATGGACCTGTTCTGATCTGCAGAAAAGAACCCAAATGTGGTACAGTGTCAGGGCACTAGGGATGATCACAGGCTTGGGAGCAAACCAGAAGTGGGGTTGAATCCCAAATTGCCATGCGACTTGTTCATGGACAAATCACTTAACTTCTCTAAGCTTTAAATTCTTCATCTATAAAAGGGGGATCATTTTTTCAAATGCTAGCCAGAGAATATGAAATGGTAAGGGGGGAGAATGGCAGAAAACAAGGGGTGAGCCAACTACAACCCATGGGCCAAAATCAGCATACTGTTGATTTTTATAAACCAAGTTGTTCTGGAATACAGCCATGACTGTTAATGACAGGCTGTAACTGCCTTCACAATGCAAAGGCAGAGTTCAGTAGTTGTGGCAGAGAACTATACAGCCCACAAAGCCAAAGATATTTACTATGATGCTCTTTACAGAGGTCTACTAACCTTTGGACTAGACCAATTAGAATACTTATCTACAAGGCTAATTTGACAAGCAAAATCTGTGAGGTAATT
The DNA here is from genome assembly GCF_018350175.1 of Felis catus. Taxonomy (NCBI): domain Eukaryota; kingdom Metazoa; phylum Chordata; class Mammalia; order Carnivora; family Felidae; genus Felis; species Felis catus. The sequence continues at coordinate 33,120,416 of NC_058380.1, read as the reverse complement.
GTCTTGTATCAGAGGTGTCAAATACAGTGTTATAGTGCACTGCTTATCATTCAGTTATAAGGTGTGTCCCACATCACTTGTTACTTGTATTTCAAAGTGACAAAATTTGAAAATAATTTTGTTTTCTAAATTAGAACAAGTTTAAAGTGTTCATGCAACTATGTCAACAGAGTTGAAAGTCAACCCTTACTTTCATTCTAATATGGTTTTTTAAGAGGAAGAAAAAAGGAAGGGGACGTGCTGTTAGTGCTGTAGGTATCACTGCATCCCTAGCTGTGCCCAGGGAGTGTGTGGCTTGCCATTCCACATATATCTTAGGTATCAAAATTCTCTATGCTGCAGGTAAGAAAATGCCCAGATAAAAGTGAATCAAACAAAAGAGATCTATATAATCCCACTTGACAGGAATTTCATAAGTGGATGGTTCTAGGATTGGATCAAATGTAGCAAAGGTATTGATGCAATGTCTTCAACTCTCCTAGACATCTCATCCTGTCCTGAAATGCTTGCACATCCTTACCTAGCAATGTTCAAGGCGGGAAGGAGTGAACAGGCAGAAGTGAGATTTGCTCCTCACTAGTCTGTCTTTTTAATGAAATATATATATATATATACACACACACACACCTAGGAAATATATATATATATATATATATATATATATACACCTAGGAAAACTAGGAAATATATATATATATATATATATATATACACACACCTAGGAAAACTAGGAAATATATATATATATATATATACACACACACACCTAGGAAAACTAGGAAATATATATATATATACACACATACATATATATATACATATATATACATATACACATACATATGTATATACATATATATATATATACACATACATATATATACATATATATATACACATACATATATATACATATATATACATATATATGTATATATATACACATACATATATATATCTAAGAAAACTTCTCTTTGCCTTATTGGCCAGTACAGAGCCCCTAAACCAACACTTACTCTTGGAAAGATGACTACTAATACTTGATTAAACTCTCCATGATATGTCCCCTGAAAGAGGGCACATTGTTGACTTAACAAGGGAAAAAGAGGATATAATGACTGCTGCATATGCAATTAAGAGTGTCTCCATACATAGTAGTTTGGGAAGTGTTTTAAAGGGATTTGCCTTGGTTGTACTGTGAAAGAAATCTCACAAACTTCTGGAAAATGTGTTTTTCTAAGAACACAGCAAACCCGTTTCAAAGATATCAAAATTTAGGTCATTCTGAATCACTAGCCAATGAAATATATTAGATCAGTGTTTCCCAAAGTATATTACCTGAAGCAATAGTCCCTATGGCTAAATGCTCTATGGCAAATAGATTTGAGAAATATTGTATACTATGTCTCCACAGTGTAAATTTCTCTAATGCAAGTTAGCATAGCAAAGTTTCTGAGAAGCCCTCTAATAAAGAATATGTTCAGTATGGGTTTATATTATACATTTAAAGGGTTTTTTTATAAGGACTTATGGGAATTCCAGAAAATTGACCTGAGTTATTATCCCTAAAGATGAAGTGGGCGAGAATATCTTTGACAAGTAAAGATGGAATCCATCCATTTACTTCCAGAAGCACTTGAAAGATTTTTTCCCTTCAATGACTACACACCTGGGTCCCAAATTTCCTCTGCTGCATCTTCTCTGAAAATGGTCCTAATAACAGCACACAAAGATTTTAAGCATATCATTAAACTTGACCAGTACCTGGGAGTCTCAGGCAGCAGATTGAACACATTAGAGGTAGAATACAAACACAAATATAATTCTGTGCTAGTTTTGCACAAGTCTAACTCTTGTTAAGTCTAACATACTCTTCTTCCCGTCAGCTTAATGGTCCCACCTATAAACTGTAGGTTAAGATTAGAGGTTGATAATTAAGTTTTTGGTCCCTCTTCTCTAAGACCTCTATTCTGAGTTCAAATAGTTTCCACTCTTTTGTCCTGACTTTAGCTGTTTCTTCTAGTCATCTGCCTCACCCTACCCCCCCATTTGTTTTTTCCTCCATTTATATGCTTAGTAGAAGTAATATGAGGTTTAGAATCAAATAAACTTTGGCTCAAATCCTGCTTTCCTATATCCTAGCTGTGTTACTTCTCTGATATTTAAGCCACTCATCTATAACAAGCAGATAATACCTATCTCAAGGTTCTGTTTTGAGAATTATACAGTAAACATGTAAATTGCTTATCATCAGTTTGAAGCTAAAGTAGGTACAGAATAAATGTCTATTGCTTTCCTTTATTTGGGCCGTAGCTATGAAGAATAATAGCAAACATTTACTCGATGTTTATAGTTGCCATGCACTGTGCTAAATGCACTATACTAATTATCTCATCTAATCCTCATAAGAATCCTATGAGGTAGATGTTACTATTATCTCTATTTTGTACATGAAGTCATTTGGGTTTGTACAGAGCCTACATAAGTGACCAGTCTTACAAGGTAAGAATTCTAAAACAGATCTGTTGAACCCTATGGCTATGCTATTACTCCCTGAGCCACGGTGGCAAAAACCATGAGCTGTCTATGGAAATCTATTCTTCCCTTCTTCTGTAATACCTGGACTTCATCTGAGCCCTTGTTGGACTGCATTTCCCTGCCTCCCTAAGAAATGTAGGCCAAATGGCTGAGTCATCTCCAGTGGAATGTGAAAAGTCATGTGTGTCCCTTGTGGGCAGGGGTATCTAAGTGAGCAGGTGCGTCTCCATTCCTTTTTCACTGTGTGGGTGCAGACAATGATTAAATCCCAGGGATGGATGGCAGAGACACAAGAAGGAAAGAGTCTGGGTTTCTAAATTGCCAAATGGAGAGGAGCTCTTTGCCTACCCAAGCATCTACTTTGGCCTGTAACATAAGCAAGAAATAAGCTTATACTTTGTCTGGGTCAATTTGTGGTGACATCTATTTGGTAAGCAGTTTAGTCTACCCCAACTGCTATAACCATAAAGACTTTGATCTACTGTGTACTTGTTATGGTGTCTTGTAATTGCCATTGGTATAATAACTTTCACCAACTAAACTTGAGTCCCTTTGTTATGTTTTCATCTAGAAATACTTTTATTTTCCTATTCCTTGTCTTCTGCCTTTGTCACAGTTCCTTCAAAGCTCCCCAGGTCTATTTTCTTTCACTTCCCTTGAGCCTAGTGTTTTTTGCATCATTCTCTCCTTTCCTCCTACTTAGCTCATACTTAGCTTCATTCTATCCCAAAGCATCAGCCTTTCTTTAGTATGATCAGCTTGATCCCTTTAAAATGTGATGGGATATTTGAAAATTGTGTCACAATGGCACAATGCTCCCCAAGGCCCACTGACAGCATTTAAAATCCTCACAGTGGCAGTAGTCAGAGAAGGAAATATGTGGGAGGAAAGTAAGCAAGCAGTGAAAAAAAAATGGCCAAAATGTGATCTCTCCTCTCAAGTAACTTTATACTCTAGAAAGAATGCAGTAAAGACTGCCAAAGGCTTTCACTAAAAGATGAGGAGCTACTAAAAGGGATATATAGAGAGTAAAAAAGTTCAGATAGTAGGAAATAAGGTTTGAAACCTCGTCTTCAGCCCCACTGAAGTAAGATAAATTCATCGTATGTGTACGGAGTACTTTCAACACTAAAAGAAGAAAGATACATGTCTTAAAAAATCCATTGTGTGTTTGAAGAAACCACAGTATATTATCATGGGTTTGGCCCTTGATGCTGTTCTCTCCTATGTCAGAGGAGGATAAATGGGCACAACTCACTGAAAGGTCATCGTTATGGGAACACTCTGTGCTGGGAGTCCCACGTGGGTGTTCAGCTCAAAGCAGCACAACAGCAAGTGGTTGTGACACCTCAGTTTTGGGTGGGAATAAACTTGTCCTTTCATGCATTTTAGATGGAAGACACTGAGCATAATTTAGTGTTCTTTTAAGAAAATGGTGATTGTCCTGTGGTTTAATATAGTGAATCCCTCAGTGTCTACTGAGATACAAATGGCATATGCCCTTGGGGCTTAATGGTTCCTTCTGACTGGGCTTTTTGATTTCTGGTGTCTTCTTGGATCCATTTTTCTGCCAAGCCAGCAATTATTATTACTATCAGTTTTTTTAATAATGGCTGATTCAATTAAGTCCACTTCTGAAGTTAAAATTTGGTTCTTCTAGGATCATATCAAATATAAGGGGACTCAGAGTGAGTCTCTAAGGGCCTCTCCTATGAAAAAAGAGCATGTGATGATGCATTCAATTGATAGAAAGAAGGCCATTTCGGCAGCTAAACCCTTCTAAGTATTTGTGATTAATTAACAAACCAAATCTAAAAGGAGGGAAGAACACTTATAATGGCCCTAAAACCATCATCATCATCATAATCATCTCTACTAATAATTAGTAATATGTCATTTTTTTTATGGCTGAGTAATATTCCATATCTATATCTATGTACACACCACCTCTTCTTTATCCATTTATCTATCAATCTATCAGTGACTACCTGGACTGCGTCCATAATTTGGGTATTGTAAATAATGCTGCAATAAACATAGGGGTGCATGTATCTTTTCATATTAGTGTATTCATATTCTTTGGGTTAATACCCAGTAGTGGAATTACTGGATCATAGGGTAATTCTATTTTTAATTTTTTGAGAAACCTCCATGCCATTTTCCACAGTGGCTACACCAGTTTGCATTCCCACCAACAGTGCAAGAGGGCTTATTTTGCTCCACACCCTCACCAACACCTGTTGTTTCTCATGTGGTTGATTTTAGCCATTCTGACAGGTGTGAGGTGATATCTCATTGTGATCCTGATTTGCATTTCCCTGATACTTAGTGATATTGAGCATCTTTTCACATGTCTGTTAGCCATCTGTATGTCTTCTTTGGAGAAATGTGTGCTCATGTCTTCTGCCCATTTTTTAACTGGATTTTTTGTTTTTTGGGCATTGAGTTCTTTATATATTTTGGATACCTGCCATTTATCAGCTATGTCATTTGCAAATGTCTTCTCCCATATAGTAGGTTCTTGTTCAGTTTTGTTGATTGTTTCCTCTGATGTGCAGAAGCCTTTTATTTTTTGTAGTCCCAATAGTTTATTTTTGCTTTTGTTTCCATGGCCTCAGGAGATGTATCTAGAAAGATGTTGTTACTCTAAATGTCAGAGAAATTACTGCCTGTGCTCTCTTCTAGGAGTTTTATGGTTTCAAGTCTCATATTCAGGACTTAACCCACTTTGAGTTTATTTTTGTGTATTGCATAATAAATTGGGCCAGTTTCATTCTTTTGCATGTAACTGTCCAGTGTTACCAATACCATTTGCTAAAGAAACTGTCTCTTTCTCATTGCATATTCTCACCTCCTTTGTCAAAGATTAATGACCATATAATCATGGTTTATCTCTAGGCTTTCTATTTTGTTCCACTGATCTATGTGTGTATTATTGTGCTAGTACCAGTTTTGATTACTACAGCTTTGTAGTATATCTTGAAATCTAAGGTTGTGATACTTCCAGTTTTGTCCTCTTTTCAAGATTGCTTTGGCTATTAGGGGTCTTTTGTGGTTCCATAGAAACTTTAAGATTATTTGTTCTAGTTTTCTGAAAAATGCTATTGGTATTTTGATATGGATTGCATTATATATATATTGCTTTGGGTTGTATGGCCATTTTAATAGTATTTCTTCCAACCCATCAGCATGGAATCTTCCCATTTGTTTGTGTCATCTTCAAATTCTGTCATCAGTGTTTCATAGTTTCCAGAGTTTCCATAGTTTCCATAGTTTCCAAAAACCTCTGGTTTTTGTTCCTAGGTATTTTAATATTTTTGGTGAAGCTATAAATGGGATTGTTTTCTTAATTTCTCCTTCTGCTGATTCATTATTATTGTGTACAAATGAAACAGATTCCTGTACAACAATTTTGTATCCTATGACCTAATTGAATTAATTTACCAATTCTAGCAGTTTTCTGGTGGAGTCTTTAGGGTTTTCTATATATAGTATCATGTCATCTGAAAACAGTGAAAGTTTTACTTCTTCCCTACCAATCTGGATGCCTTTTGTTTCTTTTTGTTGTCTGATTGCTGTGGCTAGAACTTCCAGTATTATGTTGAATAAAATTGGTGAGGGGTACCTGGGTGTCTCAGTTGGTTAAGCATCCAACTTCAGGTCAGGTCATGAGTTTGTGGTTCACCAGATCCCCACATCTGGCTCTGTGCTGACAGCTTGGAACCTGGAGCCTGCTTTGGATTCTGTGTCTCCTTCTCTCTCTGCCCCTCCCCCACTCATGCTCTGTCTCTCTCTTAAAAATAAATAAGCATTAAAAAAATTTTTTTAAGTGGTGAGAGTGGACATCCTTGTCTTCTTCCTGATCTTAGGGGAAAAGCTCTCAGTTTTTCACCAATGAGTATTATGTTAGCTGTGGATTTTTCACATAAGGCCTTTACGATGTTGAGGTATGTTCCCTTCAGACCTACTTTGTTAAGAGTCTTTATCACGAATGGATGTTTTACTTTGGTAAAATGCTATTTATCCATCTACTGAAATGATCCTATTGTTTTTACCCTTTTTCTTGTTGATGTGGTTTGTGAATATTGACTCATTCTTGCATCCCCAGAATAAATCCCACTTGATTGTGGTGAATGATTGTTTAAATGTATTGTTGTATTTGCTTTGCTAATATTTTGTTGAGGAGTTTTGCATGTATGTTCATCAGAGATCCTGGCCTATAATTACCTTTTTTTTGTGTGATGTCTTTATCTGGTTTTGGTATCAAGGTAATACTGGCCTCATAGAATGAATTTAGAACTTTTCCTTCCTCTTGTATTTTTTAGAATAGTTTAAGAATAGATAATAACTCTTCTTTAAATGTTTGGTAGAATACACCTGTGAAGCCATCTAGTCCTGGACTTTTGTTTGTTGGGAGTTTTTTGATTGCCAACTCAATTTCATTTCTGATTATCAGTCTGTTCAACTTTTCTACTTATTCCTGCTTCAGTTCTGGTAGGTTATATGTTTCTAGGAATTTATTCCTTTCTTCTATGTTGTCCAATTTGTTATCATATAATTTTTCATAACATTCTCTTACAATTATTTGTATTTCTGTGGTGTATGTTATTACATCTTCTCTTTCATTTCTGATTTTGTGTATTTGAGTCCTGTTTCACTCACTCTCTCTCTCTCTCTTTATTTTATGAGTCTGGCCAAAGGCTTTCCAATTTTGTTGATCTTTTCAAAGATTGCTTCTCAGAGCTTTAACTTCTTTGTTTGGAAAGCAATAATAATACATACCCCATAGGGTGTGAGCTCAAGGTGAGGGTTAAATGAGGCACATGTGAACAAGCCTGACAACAGTCGGTGTTCATTTTCAGTTGGGAATATTGCTTCTCCTACTAGGCACAATCATAGTGGAACAGTCACATACTCAGCCAAGAAGTGGCTATGTGTGCACTGTTAGGTCAAGTCAATCACACTCTTTCTTTCCTAACAATCTGAAAGATGTGTGAGTCATAAAAGATGAAAACAGTAGGAAGCAAGCATTTCTAATGAAAGCTCCTGGAAAAAGAGTTTGTTTGCCCTTTAGTTCCTTATCCCTGGCTCCACAGAGCAATCTAGATCTTGCCCTTGACAAGATCCACCTGTTCAATTCTGCCTCTGAGTCTGAAATCTACCCAGTCTCCTTGTTACAAACATCCTCTATCCCTTTGAGTTAAGCACTGGGGAGTGATATGCTTGGATTCTGGTTTATACCCAGTGTTCTTGCTATAAATACCCTTTTTACCCCGAGTTTACTGCAGGAGGGTTTTATGCTTACATACAAAAACTACCGATTGAGACATCATGCTCTTCTCTATGAAGATATGCTAATACTCATAAAGAAACACAAACTATCAGGATATCTTATTTACCCACCCCTCCTGGCCAATGAAAAACAAGTAAATTAGTCTCTACCATCATATAAAAATATTGACTTTTAAAGACAGTGGTGCTGGATTTCCTAATGGTATAAAAATGGTCCCATGTTGACACCTGGGGGCTGAACGAAATGCATTGCATAACACATATTTTTCCTTCTTAAAGCTCAAAAACAATAGGACTGTGAAAACAAGAGAAGCACTAAGTGACCACAAAAAGCAGAGGCTTGCCCTCTTCCAGAGCAATGTTCAGAGAACCTCACAGGACATGCTAAGGGCTATTTTGTTGCAGAAACAATTTATAAGAGCCACTAGGAATAGAGTCTGAGCAAGAAGGGTCAATACTGCAGTGTTGACAAATAAGAAACTTCCAGGATATGTTTCTGAGCATGGTCAAGCTAGGGTAAGTTCTACCCACTTACATATACTAAAACCTGTCCTTAAAGTATGTTTTTAACAAGCAAGCCTCATGAGCCAAAGGAAGTTGTCAGTTGATGCTGTGACCTGCACTCCCTGGAAATCCAAGAAAGGAAAACACAAGATAAAGCAAAGAGTGAAAAGCTGAGATCCAAAAGTACAAATTAGGAATTCACTGAAGCCAAGTAAAAATTTAAAAGTAACTTAAAATTAAAAAAATTCTTTGCTTTAAGCAATAGATGTGCCAAAGAAGTGGTGTCACATGGAATCTGTTGAAACAAAATTATTTCTAATGCATGAAAGGTGCTGGTGCTTTGTAGTAAGCCTATGATGACCCCTTCTTTAAAATCAAGGAATTGCCTCAAATAGCAAATAATTCTTTATAGTCTTTTTTTTATTTATCTCCAGCGTGTTCCTTCTACTGTTTCCAATGGCTAAACTTTTTTTTGTTTTCTTCTATCTACTAATTTCCAGTCTTATTAACTTTTATTCAACCAAAATTAAGAAATAGAAGATATACCCCGGCCACCTTTAAAATCACTTTTATTTTCAACCATTATAACTTCCTTCCCTTCTTTCTCTGAAAGAGCATACCCATCTCTTTGCCAGATTCAAACATTTCCCCCATGTTCTTTTTCAATGTCCTTTTTCTCTTTTACATCTTTGCACTGGAGGTGAACCTGTCTCTCCCCCAAATCTTCTCCCTCTCTACTCTTTCTTTCCCTCATTCTATCTTTCCCTATATATTGACCCTCTCATGCACACACACACACCTCTGCACACACAAAGTCTACAGATAAAATACAAGGAATTTTATTTTCCTCTTCTCCCACTGTTTCTGGTCGTAGAACATGTCTACTATAAAGCAACTCAAATCTGGAGAGAAGACAACCATTCTTTTAGCATAATGAACCACAGGTCATTTATAAACAAGGGATTATTCAATGCTAAAGGTCCAATTTTGTTGTAGGTAGTGTACCGGGAGGCAGGGCCAGCTACATAATGTGTGGAGCCCAGTGAAAAATGAAAATGTGGACACCTTGTACAAAAGGGAGGGCAAAAGTGCCATTAAAAGTAGTAAAATATAAGACTTTTTTCTCCTTTCTTCACTGGTTTTGTTATTTAATGTTACTGTGTGTTAGACACAGTGATACTTATTAGGAGTGTGCAAACCCTGAGGTTTGCAACATGGGCTGAGGCCTTGAGCCCATTGAGGCTTTCATGCTCAATTGTCTCATCAGACTTCACTTGTAAAACACAAACTCAAAGACAAAAATCACCAAGAATTTTAAGGCGGTGATAAAAGAACATTAGATCCAAGCTTGGGGCCCTTCTATGCACATAGTCCTGTGAACAAGTCCAGGAAGGGAGCCTTCCTGGAGACACACCACTGTGTTAGCATTTCACCTCATCCTCTTGATCACTCTCATGATATGCAACCATGTCTTAATAAGCTTGCATCCAGTTTTGCTTCCTTTTAATCCATACTCCACTCTGTCAATAGACCAAGATTTCTGACAAACAAGTCTGGTTATTCCATTCCTCTACTTAAAAATCCTTCAATGATTGCCCCTGTCTCCAGGATAAAATTGCATGAGAATTGTAGGAAATGGAAACTATACTACCTATTTTAAACAGAGAGTCTTAATCTAGAAGATTAGGAGTTTACAAATTAGTTAGAAGGGCTGAAGGAGTGGACTCTAGCCCAGCTCCCCAAGAATGATTCACAGAGTACAGCAGAATTTCCCACCAAAGCTACTGCTTCCTCAGCCACAAATAAGAACATGGATAGTCAAAGCTCCAATTCAAACTGTTGACTTCAAAATTTACCCAGTAATTGTAATCTCAGGATCAGAAAATCACTACCACCATGACAGCCTCTCAACACCCACAAAGAGCTAGAGATTACACAGTAGGAAAATACAAATTCTTCACCATGCTTACAGATACAGCCAGAAGCAGCAGAAAGATAGGCCCTATGTCACTTCTACTTTCCAAATCTCATAGGAGGACATTTGACTGATGGAGTCCATCTGCTGAAGGAGATCAAGGAATTCAGATTTTTTTTTCAGACTCTGAGGTAAAGAAAGGCTCACCAATGGAGGTTAGAAAGCTACTCCCCATATGTCCCCAAAATGTCAACCTAATTTACCAGTCTTCCTAATATTCTCCCCATTATGCCTCCCATGTATCCTTCAGTTCAGCCATGCTGATGACTTGCTTTTCTCATAAAAGGCTAAACATTTTAGAGTTTCTCTAGATTTGCCTAAAATATCTATGAAATGCCCTTTCCTTCATGTTGAAACTGCATAACTACAACTCATTCTTCATAGCTCACCTTTTTTGAAATTCTCAGAGAATTACTTCTTTTTCTCTGACTCTTTTAACCATTTCTTGTGTGCCAATGCCACTAAATCTGTTCACCTTGTGTTGTATTGGCACACACCAATTAGACTGAGAAGTCCACGGTGACCAAAAAAAAAAAAAAAAAAAAAGTCTTGTTCTTTTATATCCCTCTACCTAGCCCAGGATCTAAAATATACAACAAATGTGTATTGATAGAATGAATCTGTTGAGCATAACTAGGATTCTTCCAAATCTGACTTGCTCATGAAGTGAGCAATATAGTAAATATATACTAATATATTTACAAACAGGTTATGAATGCTAAATCCACTAGAGCAGAATGAAGTAATTACAGAGCAGAAAAGATAGTTGGCATCTCATAATAAGGGGATAATATAAAGCATAAAACCTCTCTCTTATTCTCTTTTCTCAGAGAACTCTAGAATGTGGAACTCATCAAGTTTCAGTACTAAACAGAAGCGTGTCAAGTGCCTAGCCTGTTATTTATATATCTCCCTCTTGTGGTAATTAGAAAGACTTCATTTTCTTTTACAGTAGTCATAATTAGAATTTAATAGAAACAAGGTACACTTCATAAAAAAAAACGGTAACATTTATGTGGTTTGAAGTATATTAATCCAACAAGTTTCAGTTATCTGTATCTCCTTAAGGCCTTAATCATGAACAATAGAGACAAGAAAATATATATATATAACATTATAGTGGGTCCTTAAGTCTCAGTGACATCTGGTACTCAATTTTTTTTTTCTTCAGCAAAGACAGATATTTCAATAAAGATGTGAAGGGGCTGTCAAATATTTTATGATACGAAGATACTTTCATAGAGTAATTTTCCTGAGGAAGTAAGATTCTTCCAATGCCTTAACTACTCCCTTCTGAAATTAGCCTTATTGGCAGACTATTACATTGGAGTTGCATTTAAAAGGGATGGTCCTTTGAAAGTGACCACAAAGGTAATGGTGTTTTGGTAAAGGTCAAGTCCATCATACCCCCATGAAGACTATACAGCCACCTCTGCCAATTCAGGGTCTCCTTTCTCTGAATTTTTTACTGTACTAAAAGTTTTCATTCAAAAAATATTTATTGAGTATCTGCTATAGTCAATACACTTTCCAGGATAGAGATGAAATAAAGCAGCATCCTGCCTCCTTGGGGGGGTGGTTACCATCTAGTAGAGGCTATAACCCATGTGCCTAATAACTAATGTAAGGAAGAGAATGATAAAAGATGAGATTCAGTGGTTCTTAAAGTAGGTAAGAGGTTTATATGTGAAAGATTTTCAAATATGTTTCTACTACCTTCAGATTCTAAAATAATATTTTGAAAGAGCACCCAGATGACTCTGATATGCACATCCCTCTTCTCCTTTAAGAACCACTGAACTGAGAGGAGTTCAAAGGATATAGATTACTTCCTGGACACGGGAGTAGGGACCAGGATAACGTCAGAAAGGAAGTGACAAGTAGGTCTGAGAAAAAGAGGTGCAATCTCTAATATCTCAGCAACCAGGCAAGTAATGTAAATAAATGAGGTATTCTAGGTCAAGTTGATGTGAGGGAGCACTGGACACTGTGGCTAGCTAGAAAGCACTTGTTCTTTTTTATATGGAATAGACACTTCTCAGCTCCAGCCAACTGTTTCGTGCAAGAGAATAAGCCTAATGCTGACGTATCTTCTAATATTTCAAGTGATATCATAAATGTGGATCTTTGTCTTGAATTGGCAATTAATTCAAAACAGTTTAAAGCACTCTGTAGTTCCACACTTCTCAGACAAAACCAAATGTGTGTGGGTTATATTTGGCCTCTAGGCTGTTGGCCATTAACTGAACTGACACTTATCAGGCTCTGTGCCAGGTGCTGGAGTGCATACAACAGTGTTCCTGCCTATAGAGTGCCTACAGCCCAGAGGAAATTGATAAGAAAACACATGATAACTGTAAGATATAACCAGGGTCTGACAGCACTGTGAAAACACAAAGAAAAAGACACTTCTGAGGGGTTTATGGAAAGCTTCAAAGAGGAAGGGATGTGAGAGTACAATCTGGAAAGATGAGCAAGCCTTTCCCAGGTGGACAGCTGAGAAGAGACAGGCAAAAGAAACAGTGTTTGTAAAGGCTAAACAATGCCAAAGAATTTCAGGAAGATCATAAAGTCCACCAGGGCAATGTATTTATTTTTTTCCCCTTTAGTGCACTTTATCCAAGGTTACACATGGAAGATTCTCTATAAATCGTTCTTGACAAATTTTGAGGCTCACAGATATGAGATATATTAACAACAAATAGTTTTCCCCACTGATCTGTAGGAATGTTCACAATCTCCAAAGAGCCCCAAACCCTTGATTCAATCCAGTGTTTCATGATGTAATGAGACCCTCAGATTAAGAAGAAAAAGGAAGTTAAGAAATAATGAAATTCCTCCCCAGAGCCACGCATAGCTAACCTTCAATTGTTCACAGGTTGATTATCTAGTAATGAGACATTCATATTCTTTGCAGTATTCTCTCCTTCCTCTTTTATTCCTTTTTGTCTTGTTCTCTGATCACATCACTTCCCTTAGAAAATCTGTTAGGAGCCACACATCCAGCTCATCCATTTGTGGCGCATTAATAACTTTGAGATAAGATAAGAGCTGAACGAGGGCATATCAGTGATTTCTGCATTTTCTGAGAATTTTAGCCATCATATTCCTCTGGTCCCCCATTACTACCGATGAATTGAGTCAGTGAAACATTTTAAAATCCAAGAGGATGGCTGCTTCAGACTGTCTTGTCAATAAAATGGTTTCAAGTCCTAACTTCCTTTGCCTCAGAAGCCAAGACTCCTAAGCAGAAACACAATTTATTCCCTTAAACTGTGGACAACTATACACATTCCCATGAAGGCTAATACAGCTAAACGCTTTTTAAGAGGAATGAATGTGATTTCAAACTGTGCTTGTCTACAAGGAACAGAGTTCAGAAATTCATATCATTTTTTTTGTGATGAGCAAGGAATAGAAACAGGAAAATATATTGCCATGCAATTGTTCTATGGAGAAATGGTGAGAAGTTATGCAAAGCATAAAAGGGAAAAATCATTCTCTACCTCAGTTTTCCAAGGGCTGTTAGTCTATCAAGGGTAAGGGAAAAAAAGGAAACATTTTCTTTCCCAATCAACTATTTCTTGACTCATAAATCTCATCCAGGGAAAATATTTTTCTCTCTTTCTATTCTCTCTCCAACCCCCAATTTATATAGTCTTCTGCAATTTCCCTCAACATCATTTACCAAATATATCATAATATACTCTTTCCCTGAGGCCACCATTTCAAGAGACACCTTTACTCAACCTGGGAATTTTTCAAATAAATCACTCCATTTGGATTTTCTTCCCTCAATATATTTAGTGTTGGGAACACATTGGTGAAGGTTTTAAAAGCTAAAATTGTACTTTGAAACGTCAATATATTTGGGATGTAAGCTTAAGGTGCAGAATGACTCCTTAGGGCAAAGTCAATCACCTCTTTGGTTTGTTGAGCCTCTAGAACTATTTTACAAATGTTTTTGTTAAAATAATAACCCTCTTCTCTCCCCCCAAAAATCTGTGCCAAACGCTCTTTCCCTTCATGGGGTTTTGGAGGAAATTTCAACCCATATATTTTTGTCATATTTAAACTCATATCATTACAAGTTTTAGGTACTTCTTGCCCCACAGCCAAGACCCTTAGCTACTTGCACAAATACAAATCAATATCAAAGAATGAGAACTTGTTTCAAACTCAAATCCTCACATTTGAGGCAAGGTTATGTTGTGAAATTAGCATCTCCTTGTTTCTTTCATCCTCCTCCTCCTCTTTGCCCTCCTCCTCGTCCTCCTCCTCCTTTTCTTCTTCTTCTTCTTCTTCTTCTTCTTCTTCTTCTTCTTCTTCTTCTTCCTCTTCTCTTCCTCTTGTCTAGGCTAGAAAATGATAGCCTGTGAGATAAATCTGATGCATAGCCTGTTTTATATGGCTTATGAACTAAGAATAGTTTTTATAGTTTTAAATGGTTGTAAAAATATTTAAAAAAATTTTAAAGGCACAAAGAATTATATGTGACACTGAATGTATGTGATCTATAAGCCTGAAATACTTATCATCTGGCCCTTTACAGAAAAAATATGCCCAACACCTGATATAGACAAATAAACATTCCTTCCATTGCTTAGGCCCTTATCAAATGTCTAAACATCATTAATATCTATCTATCTTTACTTGGACAAATTATAGTGTAGACAAATCATAAAATGGAAGAAAGTTGTTTTATATTTGATTTTGTGATATATATTGGGCATTATCTTAATTTGGGTTCACCAAGAAGTAGATCACAAGATAAAGATTCATGTGCAAGAGGTTTATTTGAGAGGTGATCCCAGGACTCTAGGGGATGGAGGGAGAGAGGCAGCAGCCAATACAGGGTTTGTTATCATGTAAGTTTCCTATTGTGGACAAATGAAGCTTCACCCTGCAGGGGAGCTCCAGCTGGTGTTGGACAGAGTTATTCCACTTGTGAGGTGAGGGAGATAGGGCACTGACACATCCACTCTCATCAGGTTTGGTTGAGGGCTACTTCCAGAAACTGGTAATTCTCCACAACTTCCAGCTTGTGAGCACACTTGCAGAGTGGCTTCTAGTCATCAGAAGATGACATCAGGCAACAAACCATATAGATGCTAATGGTTTAAAAGAGATACAGGTGGGCACTGAGAACATCTGCTATCCATCCCTTACAATGCCCCCATTTTAAATGAACTCCTTACTGTTACTGCTTCTCCAAGGTGGTCATGATTTATTTTTTTTTCTCCAGCTCTATGAGAAATATTTGACATTTAACATTGTACAAGTTTAAGGTAAACAATGTGTTGATTTAATACATTTGTATATTGCAAAATAGTAACTACTATAACGTTAGTTAACACCTCCATCTGATTTATAAAACCAAACTTATAACAACAGAGCTAGTGAGAGAAACTAAAGTTTCACTTCCACAAACGATATTTTTATCTCTCTCTTCTACCACCTGTATTGGATCCTTCCCACCCTTAGCCACCACTTTTGTTGATCTAGATTACTCTCATCCCTTAAAGTCTAAACTTCTGATTAACATACCCTAACAGGCTGTGGTTACCAGGCTTACTTGCCCATTCACAATGAATACTGGTCTTGAATTCCCCCAGAGGCAACCAAGTGAATCCCCTGAGTTCCAGAAATACTCCTCCCTGTCCCCATTACATAGCAGTAATCTTATGTCTGCATGATAATCAGGATTATCCATCCTTGACAGCAGTATAGTGTAGTATGACGTAGCATAGTGCAGTGTAGTGTAGTGTAGTGAAGTGTAGTGTAGTACAGAATAGTATAGTTTAGTTTAGTATAGTACAGAGTAGTGTAGTTAGTATAGTATAGTATGATACTATATAACTCTTTTCCTGGCCCACTTGTCTACATGCATGAGGAGCCCACAATGTCCAGGCTGCAATCATAGCTTTATAATTAGAATAATTAATGTGTCCCCTAGCAGAAGTGTCCTTTACATACTTCCATGAGAAACCAGGACATCTAGTTCATTAGAGTCCAGATTTGTGAGGATGGGAAGCACAAATTCCCAGCCATGGGAATGGCTGGGAATGAGTCATGTCTACTTCTATATCTTGTTTCCCAGACTCATGTTCTTTAGTTATCAAGGACACAACACCATATAACGAGCATCATTTCAAAATATATATCACACTGTGAAAGACAGCAAACCAATACTGAATACTTGTATCCACAAAGCTGGCTCTTTAGCTATGTATTAAGAAGACATTGCAACAATTCTGCCAGGTAGTGTCTCCTAAATGGGGTAGTCTATTTTAGGCCAGTGGATCCCATGATGGTCACATGCTCACTGTTGCATCTTCCCTGAAAAATGGATTACTTGATTCAAGGGGATGCAGGATCTTATGAAAATAAATCAGACATTAAGCACATGATCACTGTGGGTCTTCAGACAGAAGTACTAACCAAGCCAATATGGCAGAACAGATACTATGATTTAAATGTGTCTCCCAAAAACGGATATGTTGCATTACTAAACCCCAAAAGTTATGGTATTGGTAGCTGGGGCCTTTGAGAGGTACTTATGTCTTGAGGGCAGAGTCCTCATGGATAGGATTAGCACTTTTATAAAAGAGAACCCACAGAGCTCACTAGCTTTTTCCACAATGTAAGGACAAATCAAGAAGCTACCAACTATGGACTAAAAAAGGCCCTCAATCATGCCGGAGTCATGATCTTGAACTTCCAGCCTCCAGAACAGTGAACAATAAATTCTTGTTGTTTATATGATACCCAATGTGTATATTGGCATATATATATATATATATATATATATATATATATATATGTATGTATATATATATATCCATACTGACAGAGAGCAAATGCAGACCTAGAATATATACCCATACCATACCATACCAAGAAAGAAAGAATTTCTGCACCCTCCATGTGGAACATATCCAATGTAATCAAATTGCCAGCAAGTGGCTAATTGGTACCACAATAAGAGTGGTACCATAATGAGAGTTCAGCAATGGTCTCCACTACTGACACTTTGGACAATCTGCAGTACCAGTTAAATCAGCCTTTGTAAAAGGAGTTCGTGTTGTTGGGCTTAACTATAGCCGCAACTCTGCCACTATGACTACTTTAGTCTGTTATGCAAGGACTAGTGGACACAAAGACAAAATCTTGCTGACCTCTACTGGACAAGTCATCTATTCAGCCTGGCATTTAGGGCCATCTCTGTGATGAATGCTGTCTGGTAGGCATTGACATGAGACACAAAGATCTGCACACTTTGTGCCTACTCCCATGGGACTATCTACATGCCTGTTTTCTACATCTCTTTGTCCTCAGTCTTCCAATCTTGCACCTTCCAAACTCCTGAATAATCTACAAAACCACTGATAATTTTTAAAGAGTTTGTGATCTTTACTTCATGCCACTTCTCCCTGCCCAAGTTAATCATCAGATGTACTGTTCAAAGCCCTGCCCACTGAGTGAATTTCCCCTCACCACTGTCTTCTAGGACAACCCATGTATGTGGCTGTAGAGCAACAATGGCCCATACTGAACTGAGCTATTTGTGATCCAGGTCTGGATACTTTCTTCCTACATTAATTGGCCATTGAGAACCCCCTGAAACCATAGGCATGGGTTAAAGAGACACCAGTACAATAGAGGTAGGAGACAGGGGGGTCTGGGCCACCTGTACACTCAGCTGTGCCCTCTGAACATGCTCAGGCTTAACCCTAAGTATATAATTTCCATCATACAATGGATTGCTGCTGTGTTCTCCTGACATTATTACTTAATAGTTCTGACAATACCCAACTCATCATGAGTAGCTCCAATTACATAATCACTGAATGTCCTCCATAAGGCTGAGGAACATGCCAGGAACTGCATCTCAAACAATGAATACTTATCTGATGCAGATGGCATGGCTTTGCTCCAGGGGTCTGTGCTATGACTCTCCTATTGGAGCTTGCCAGAGACCTTGTCAGAGATACCTCTAATAATTTGGGATCTGCTGAGTAATATGGTCCAATCAGCTATACTTGTACTGAAAACTGATACTATTATAGAGACTCCTCTCTTTGTGCCCCATTCAAAACCAATAGCCTCATGAGTCACACGACAAATGAGTTGAAACAACATTTCCAAATGTGGCTATGCTGTCTTCAAAATCTGCCTACCAAGTTCATGCCTACCTCCTAGAGGTAGGTGGTACCCTTGATTTGAGTAAGGTTTATCTCCCACCCCACAGTGTGTGCCTGTCTTACCAAAGCATCCAGAATACTTGCCACTTCCTGCTCCCCAAGTCCAATTAACATGATACTCAAATAATAAAATAAATAATAAAATATTAAAATGTCAGCAATAATATACCCCAAATTTTAATATAAATCCCTATTACCAAATTTTTAAGGAGCAATTAGAGTCCAAAAATTAAATTTCCATGGAAGTTAAATTCTCAAATAATTGAAGTTTTGGGTTATGTTACCTTTCCCTTGTGAAATAAAGGCCCTAGGAAACTGAAGTGGAAATTCATTTTCCCCAATTTCCTCTTCTGGTCAGTTGAGTTGCAGAGGAGGTCTTAATGCCTGAGTGGAGACAGGAGCCCTTTACCAGTGATGGCACAATGGTTCTCCTTGGAATAGATGTATTTTCTTCAAGACCTTCAATGTCAAATTAATTCAATGCCAAGTGTTTATTGTGCCTGAATTCTTATAGTAGGCCAGGCACTAGCCTTATATGTACCATGTTTAGAAAACAAGCCATCCCCCTCCAGAAATCTGCCCACGGTCATCTAGCTAGCTGGTCAGGAGCAGCACCAAGATGCAAATCAAAGGCAGGCTTCCCTGAGAGCCTGCACTCTTACCCACCATGTCCTTACTGGTTTTAGTCTTGCCAAGACGCTGGGTAATCTATGCCAGTTGTCTTAAATACGTGATCTATGAACTTAAGTTCATCTGGGCTTTAAATTCATCAAAAGATTCATTTTGGCACTATATATTCAACCATATCTTAAAAGAAAAATACAGTCTCTTTTCTCACAGAGAAAGAAAGTGGTTTTCTTTGAAAAGCTGCAACGACTATACCAGATGTTATTTGAAGAAGCTTTATTTTCTATATGGTATATTTAAAGCCTCCTAATTCCCTTTTTCCCTTTGAGGCCCCATATTCTGGCACTCTAGGCCTGGACTGATGAGAGGTTCCATCTAGTGACATGGCATCTGTGTCCTCTTATGAGCAGTCATTTCAGTATTATACCACAGTTATGCCTTTTTCTCCCTGATTCATAAAAGGAATTTCTGAGGCCTAAGAAACAAGCCCGTAGTTGATGTGTTTCCCTTGTTTGTAAGAAACTAACCTAGAGTGAACGTGGGACAAAATGATGTTTGATAGCTCTTGAGTCTGCATACAAACCACTCAAACCCAACTGTAGCCTTCTCACATCACCCTCCTTAGCCCTGACTTCAGAATGGAACTGTGGGCATCTGATCTCATGCTGTCTATCTAGACATGGGCACTGACAGTGAAGATAGCTTCTCCGGTGTTCTATCACACATACAGAACTCAGCTCAGTTTTGCATTACAAAGAGCAAATATTGCTCTGCTTCCAATGCCTAAAAGGTTTGTATTTGGAAAGATGCTTCTCAATATTCTCTCATATTGATTTCAGTTGCACCTGAATGGCTCATATTCAAGCAGCTGCCTGTGTAGGGAAGTGTTTTTAGCAGGCTTGGGCAGCTGCTTAGAAGGAAAGTGAAATGTGTACTTCCTACAGGAAACTCTCTACTAGAAAGGCTGGACTATGCATGTTCAGTTTCACTTTCCAAAATCACTGGTCTTATAAGTCATCCCTTCACTGACTCACCATATGAGAAGTCAGTGAGGAGAATGAGAAGAGTCCAGGAAGGCTGCAAAGAATGGAGTTTCCTCCATATGGAAGGAAAGTCAATGATTGGGGACTAAACATTTTTTCTTAAAATATCTAGGTAGATTCTTGGAAAGAATAGTGGAAAATACAATTTTTCTGTTGATTAAATATTTTAAGTCCATGACATAAAAAAAAGAGTCCCTGTGCTCAGGAGAAAACAAGAAGAAGAAACACATGGATTAGGTTAGCATCTACAGGAAGTAATAGCATATCTTGTCTGTAAATCACACACACACATACACATCACCCCCAACAGCTGTTATAAATTCAACCAGAACTGAAGGTAGTCAAGGGAAAGAAAAGAAATAAGAGGACAATTGCGTCTCCCTTCTTTATTCAAAATAAGCAGAAACCAGAACTGATGAAGAGTACCTTCTATTGATGATTCATAAGATGGCATTGATCATCAAACATATTTCACCAACATATGGGACTTGCCAAGTCCCTTAGACTCTCACTGCCCTTTTTAACACATGGTAAAGGAAAAGTATTAATTCCTGCTCTATCTACCCCACAAGGCTGAGTGAAACTCAAAATGAAATAAGGAAGAGCTCTATAAAATGTAAAATGAGCTACATGTGTTCACTAACATTCCTCTTTCCCATGCAAGGAATGAGGTTGGTTTCTTCATTAGTTGTGTGGTGGTTGGGTAGCTGCATGGTTTCAGGCTATGCTTGCCCATCTGCGTAACCTAGCAAAAATTTCCAATTCACTTCTAAGTACAAACCCTTTTGGTCACCATGATTCCCCAAAGTGGATCCTAAATCAGATTTTCCCAATTTTCTGTCTCTTTATCCCTTTCCTTGAGGCAGATTTAAGGCTGATTTGTCTGGCTGGCTTCTTGGCATTGTACTGGCTCTTTGCTTTCTGAATCTCACTGGGTACCATCACAACCTTCCATTTTTTCCCTTTCAAGTGTAAAGGCAATAAAAGTAACAAAAAGTAACCACAAGTTAGCCAGACATATGCTAGACAGTCTGTATAAATCACCTCATCTAATCCTCACAACACTTCTCAGGGAGGCAAAATCTCTATTTTATAGATGAGAAAACTGTGGAAAGTTACCAACAATTAGTAAATTGTGTGTGTGTGTGAGAATACACACACACATACACACACACACACACACACACACACACACACACACACACCAAAATGTATGGTAGATCTGCAGAAACTTTGTGAAGAGTCACTGGTACTTCTCTTGTGGAACCCTTTCTTAATCCCAGGTAGAGACTCATTAGCTCATGTGCTGAATCCATATGGCCATCTGACCTGCTTCTGATCTTATTGAAAATCAATATTTAATTCAATAATATCTCATTGAATCCTTACAGTGGGTCCATATTATAGGAATTAACTTCCTTGTATTATGCAGAGGAAAATTCTATTTTAAAACCTGGCTGCTCTTTGAGCCAGATGCTCTCAGGACAGAAGAATTCCTCTTAAGGAAAAAAAATTATTTTTTGTGGGAGGTCATGTTTATGAAATGTATAGCTACAGTCTACTCTGGATGAAGAATGAGAAAAAGGAATCAACTCTTTTGTTCTTTCTTGTCTTTGCCTACTAATTTTCAAGAAAATCTTGGACATTGGAGCTTATTTTACAATCCTTTCATTTTATATACCAAGAAACTAGGACCTAGAGATATTAGGTTGATTTTCCTAAGGCTTACACAGCTAGTGGATGACAGGGGTCCTTTTACTCCACCAAAATCTCTTCCATTCAACAACCTCCACAGTGCTCTGCACTAGGTGATCAGAGACCAAGGAAAAGTAATACCAGGGCCTCATGCATGGATAAATCAAGGACTCACAGAGCTAAATTCACAGTATAGTAAGATATGTGCCATCTCACAAAAAAGGTAAATACTATTATGGGTTTTATTGTTGTTTTTAAAGACGCGGTCTCTTAGTGTACCTGGGTGGCTCAGTTGCTGAAGCATCCGACTTTGACTCAGGTCAGGATCTCACGATTCATGAGTTCAAGCCCTGCGTTGGGCTCTGTGCTGACAGCTCAGAGCCTGGAGCCTGCTTCAGATTCCATGTCTCCCTTGTTCTCTGCCCTTCTCCAACTCATTCTCTCTCTCTCTCCCTCTCTCTCTCAAAAATAAATAAACATCAAAAAAAAAATTAAAGAAGCAGTCTGCTTTGTTTCCTCATTTTTAATGTTTCTTTATTTTTGAAAGAGAGAGAGAGAGAGCAAAAACAGGGGAGGGGCAGAGAGAGAGGAAGACAGGCTCTGTGCTGACAGCAGACAGCCTGATGTGGGGCTTGAACTCACAAAGCTGGATGACGAAGTAAGCCAAAGTCTTATGCTAAACTAACTGGGCCACCTAGGCATCCCAATGCGTTTTAAAAGTAAAGCACTAGTTTAGCTGTATTCAGAGATGTTCCCTGGACAAAGAAGCATGTAAGACTAAATTATACAGGTATACTTTTATGTTATTCTCAATTTCAAGCAACAAAAATTCCTATTCAAGTTGGCTCAAATAATTGAAATTTTTTTGTTCATCAAAAAAAATCCAGAGGTCTGGGGCGCCTGGGTGGCGCAGTCGGTTAAGCGTCCGACTTCAGCCAGGTCACGATCTCGCGGTCCGTGAGTTCGAGCCCCGCATCAGGCTCTGGGCTGATGGCTCGGAGCCTGGAGCCTGTTTCCGATTCTGTGTCTCCCTCTCTCTCTGCCCCTCCCCCGTTCATGCTCTGTCTCTCTCTGTCCCAAAAATAAATAAAAAAACGTTGAAAAAAAAATAAAAAATAAAAAATCCAGAGGTAAAGCAGGCTTCTAAGTTGGTTGGCTCCGTGACTCAATGGTATTGTCTGTATAATGTCTGTACTATGCCACTGCCCTCACTATCAGCTGCTTTTTTTTTTGGTCTGTTTCCATTACAATCATAAGATGATAGCAAATGGATCTCTATGCTTCTTTTTTCACAGTGGGGAACAAGTACTTCTGCCCCAATCATAGGCCAAAATTGTCTCTTTGCTTTCTTAATCTGGCAGTGTGGGTCACATGGTACCCACTCTGGTCACGTCAGCCATGGTCCCTGAACAAATTACCATCCACTCCATCCCTCCTCTATAATATACACTTCCCCAGTGCTATCCAATAAGGTAAATGGATGCTAGGGTGTCAATAACACCACCTTTTTAATAGGATTTCACAAGAAAAATTAGGAGGTTGGACAATTCCAAAAGAGGAAAGAGCAAGAATATAGGTGGGGACAGAGGGAAACTCTAAGTGTGAGGATCTGAATCTGCCTGTACCCTGGAATATGCACAAAGAGATATACAAGAGAGGGCGAGAAAAGTTGTAATGATAGGTTTGGTTCATGCTATTAAAGGGACTTGAGCATCAAGGTGAGATAATTAATGTTAGTTGATAGGGATTATTGAAAGTTTTGTGGGTTTTTTTTAAGAAGAAAAGTTAGTAATCAGAAAATTACTTTAAAAACCATTTTCAGAATAGTTTGAAGTAAAAAAAATGATCATTTAGGTGACTAATGTATTATACAAGATTAAATGCACTAAAGCCCTAAATTTGAAAGCAGTTATAGGAGGGGGAAGAAAATAATATAAACATTGAAGAGGCAGAGTTTAAGGGACTTTAGTGATTGGACATAAGTAGAAAATAAAGACAAATTCTAAAACAACTCAGGATCTAAGACAAAAGTGGGAGTTGGTCAGAAGATACTGAGGAGAGAGATGAATTCGGTTTCAGAATTCTAAGACATTATACGGAGACTTCCAGCAAGTAGTCAGAATTCAGGTCTGAGAGTAGGCATGAGGTGAGAATTGAATCCATGAGAGCTTGCCAGGCAGATAGGGAGAGAGTAGTGGGAGATAAGAAGTGGCTTCTACATCCTATGGACAAGCATGGACTAGAAGCTAGCTGAGGTCACTGAGAGGACAGAGCAGTAGAAGGACAACAGACCTATCACAAACATTCCCAGATGAGGCTGTGAGGTAAAGCACATGTTATACTGCACAAAGTTTAAATAGAACAAAGAGTGGGAAAATCCTGTTCTGCGAGGTGACTTGAGAGTATCTGATGACATTTCAGAAAATTTTTAGCAAAAAGAAAATGATAGAATGAAAGGGTGAATCAATTGGATGGCTAGAAAAGTTTGATGCTACTTCCTATGGGTTCAACCTATAGCATTCTCATCTGTGTCTTGCATATTTTGCACTCATCCCTGAATGCTTTAAGAGGTGTTGCCATACTGTGTCTACCTTAGGGCTCCTAGTATGTTACTCAGAGATGGTGCTCCATGCTTGCAAGGGAATGTGAGGCAAAGGGAACAGAGACATTTGATTAAATGAAGCAGACAAAAGGTTTACAGAAAATATGGAAATGCAAGTGAGTGTAAAATAGCATAAAGGTGGAGGTGTTAACTTTGGCAAGAAGGAGGCACTCTCAGAGAAGAATAGGAAGAAAAATTTGGAAATAGGAAGAAGTTTGGTGAGCTTCTCCTGGACAGCCTTGGTGTAAAGTGGGTGAGAAGTGGGATTGGAAGGAAGCCAAGGGGAGTAAGGTGATGCTGTCTAGAAGGTGTCAGAATTCAGGTCAGAGCTGACCCCTAGTCTTCTTCCTTTATTGGCTAGACCTGTTGTACATTTCTGTCTTTTAATCTTTTTTGTTTGTTTGTTATAGTCTTATTGCTCTCTTCAGAGTCATTGCTACATCCTTTCTATTCTTCTAACACCCAATCTCATGTTAGCCCTCCACAATTGGAGTCTGTGGGTTGGAGATCCAGGCCCTTTTCCTATGCGTAGTAGCAGTTAGATTTCCACCTTGACAAAAGCAGTGTTTTTTCATTACTGCTATGGACTGAATTACATCCCCCAAAATTCAAAGTTTGAAGCCCTAACCCCTGATATTATGCTTTTTGGAGATGGAGTCTTTGGAAGGTAATTAGGTTTAAATAAAGTCTTAAGGGTGAAGCACCAAACTGATTGGAATCTTGTCCTTATAAAAGGTGGAGACATGACAAAGCCTTCTCACTCTCTCCACAAACACACATAGGAAAGGCCATGTAAGCATACACTGAGAAGGTGACCATCCACAAGCCCAAATAAGAGCTGTCACCAGAAAGTGGATTTTCTGGAATCTTAATTATGGACTTCTAGTCTCCATAATTAATTTTGTTGTTTATGCCACCCAGTCTGCAGTAATCTGTTATGGCAGCCCAAGCTGCCATATGTAATATAATCACCAATAAAATCACCAGTATTATTAACATAATCATCAATTAATATAATCACCAATAAAATTACAGGGTTTCTTTGCCAGTCCCAGAAAATGTCCAAAATCAGGAGTGCTTAAAACTGGGTTTTATCTTTGAGCCCTAACTAACTCAGGGGCATTGGACTAATACCTCAGGTGTGGCATCCAGAGAATTAGGACAGTGAGCTAAATCATTTCAAGTGTGTTTTTTTTTTTTCCTAACTCTTCTCATTTATGATTCCAAGAAGCAATTTCAGTGTTAGAAGGCTGGTAAACAATGTCAAGTCCCCAAATGGAGACCACATCATCTCCATTACTAGAGGCAAATGTTCAGTCAGCTGGCCTAAAGGACTTTTAAATACTCATCTAGTGCAAATATTCTGATATTTGATAGGGTTGGTGGCAGCCACTGAGAAGATATAGTCAAGAAGCCCTGGCAGGAAAAAAGTGTCAGTCAGAGAAAATGCCATCGATTTTTAAAAAGTGAATTGCAGGCTTCTCCTCCCCTTTCCTTTGTAAACTATGATTAGACTGTACTTTGCTTGAGTTTACAGTAATGATACCTTACACTCAGAACTGTGCATCCTGAAGAGTATGCTTGAAAGTACTTTACCAACTTGTAGAACACAGTCTTTTCCTAGCAGAGTGTTCTGTCTGGCCCCCTCTACTTTGCCCCTCCTCCATGGTTAGTTAACCAGCAGGAATTCTTTTTAGGGCAGGGAAGCTAGGAAGAGAGCTCTAAGAAGCACATTTCCACGGACACAAAAGCAAGCATGGTCCTGGGAAGACAAAGAAAGGAAGAGCAATCCCATTGACTGAAGGTCTAAGGTGTGGCACATGTAACACTTGATATTTTCACCTGGGGATCTCATTGTAAATTCATTCCTTAGAAATGACCACTAAAATACTGTATAATACAGATTAACTTGCTGCCCTGTATCTATCTCCCTTTACCAGGATTTTGATGTTTATACTCATTTTGACCCAATAACCAATGTAAATGAGGCAAATGAAACCACCATTTTGCAAGGAGCATATTAACTCATAATGAACAAAACGGCAAGACTTTACAATCAGGAGTCAGGGCAGCAACTACTGCAGAGGAACTTCTCTCTCTGTACAGAGGAAGAGCAAGGAGGCATGGGAGGAGCATTGGCTTTCAAGTCAGAGTTTCCAGGATAGACAGGATACTAAATACAAATTTCAATGACAACAAAGTTGTGCAAAGGGTCCATACTCATCTATTTATTTCTGGATTTTCCCAAAGTTCACACACTACCACTCTCTCTGCAGCACTTATTCTTTCACAGATGTTCCATGTTACCCAGAATTGTGTGTGAAGCACCTTGACAAATAGTTAAGGACAAAAATGTTTCCTACACTTATATACTTCCAAGTCTTCAAAGTATTTTCAAGTACTTTCACCTGACTATGTGATAAAGTTCATTGTCCTATTTTACACATGAGGAAAATGAAGTATAAAAAAGTTGAATGATTTGGTCTAAATCATCAATCTATAAAATGTTAATAGATAATTCTTAGAACACAATCACAAACAAAAATTTTAACCCAATAATATTTACATAAATTTTTATTGAAGTTTAACATACCTACAGAAAAGCAAAAAAATATATATATCGTAAGCATACCACTAAAGGAATTTTCACAGAATAAATACACTCATATAGCCACCACACTGATTAAGAAACAGAACATTACCAGCACTTCTGAAGTTCCCTTATTCCCTTTCTAATCACTTGTAGGAATCAATGCTAAGAAAATATTCAGAAAGAGAAATTATGATCTATAAATGGAGATGTTTATTATAAAATTATTTAATATAGTTAACAATTGTAAGAATTCTAAATATCCAGCTTCTGGGGATGGTTAAGTTAATCATGGTACAGTTATAGTTCAGAATAATATTCACCCTTGATCTCCAATTACAATATAAAAAATGAAAAGAGCTTACTTCTTACTCTAATGAGAAACAGATAAGCTACAAAAGCATAATGACCCCCCAAATCTGTCATCCAGGCAGACAAAGTAGAGCAATTAATCACAGTTCAGAAATCTGGTGACTAACTTCTAAAGTAGAGAAAAATCTCTAGAATTTCACAAACACTCAGGTCTCAGGATCCCACAATAAGTAAGTCCTTAACTCTGACCTCAAAACATATGAAGCTAGTGAGAAATTGTGTTTAAAGTTGCAACAAAGCCCAGGCCCAGTATAAAGTTGCACAATTATACAGTAGATTGATTTCAGCTTCCCAGCTGAATATGACAGAAACAAGGGTGTGCCTGGGGTGGGGGGCAATTATTCTTTAATTCAGTCTCTACTCTTCTTTTGCTTACAGTATCCAGCATATAATCAAATATTATAAGTCACATAAACAAAGAAAAAAAATTGACCTATGGTTAAGAGAGGAAATAGTCAATAGAAGCAGGTCCCCAAGTGACCAATATTCAGAATTACCAGCGGGGAAAAATAGACATCATATGTATTTAAAGGAATCTAAGGAGAAATGTGAAGAATATACATTAAAATATGAGAATTTCAGAATATAGATGAAGATTATATAAAAGGACCAAATGGAAACACCAAAAAGTTTGATAAGCTCTACTTCCAATTACTCTTACCCTCCCCCACCCCCCAGCCAAGAAGTAGAAGCGTGCTTGCCACTATCTCAAAGAAAAAGGGCTCTTCAGCTTGGGGACATGGTGAAATTATTGGTAACAGGTGAAATTCTCTGGCCTGAAAAACCCACAGGCACAGCAATGGGTTGCATCATTGCTTTGTTGGAAGTGAAGAGAAGGGGCTGGTTAGGTATCCTGTACTCCCAGGACAAAGGACATTGGAGTGTTCCCACAAAAGATACAAAGAGACTTGTTTGCTATAATTGCTGTAACAACTCTAAGTCATTGCTATTAACTCAGATTATTGCAAAAGTAGTTGTCATCCTTTAAAGCAGGTGAACTCTGTGCCCCTCTAGTTGTGGGTATCATGTATATCATCCAGAAAAATTGGCTGTCATTTCCAGTAGGCTCTGTTGGGTTGTGGCAAACAAACTGAGCTGTTCATAATTTGGGATCACTACCAGACAAAATCAGTTGAGGCACAGAAGAGTAACAACCACATTCAAACTTCTTTTTTTTACCCCCCTAACATATACTGGAGCCCTGTTAGCTATGAAGCACAGGGCTAGGTATTTTGGGGGTACAGGGACACAGATATTGCTCTTAAAAAACAAGACAATACATGATCAAATGTAATTAGTATCATGAGGTAAATACCAACTTCTCTGGTTATTTAGGAAGAGACAACTTAGCTGAAGATATTAAGAGGTGTGATGGTTGCAGTGGGGGAATGGAGGTGACAGGTGAGAAATGTATCCAAGACAGATAATACAAACCAGGGAAGCAGGCTCAGTGATGCCCATGCAACCTAAGGGGCAACCAAAGAGAAATGGCCTCTACCTAGCTTTAAGGTCATTGATTCCAAGTAAGAGCACCAGGTTATATGGCCAAACTATTCTTATTTTCCAGGGAAAATGTGAAGTATTATGTGACTCTCCTATTTTCTGTATGTTAGAAGTTTTAAAACATCATTAATAGATCAAACATATTGATGGGAATAGACTACCTATTTGAGACCTCTGGCCTGGAGTCTTCCATTTCTAAAAAGGATCTTTGATTTATCTTTGCACAATCAAGTTCCAGAAAATGGCTGCCTTTGTTGTTTTGGTTATTGGTGTTTTCCCAAAACAGTAAAGAAATCTGCCCTCAGAGATGAATTCAGAACTCTAGAGAAACAGAAAAAACTACTGACACCTTCAGAATGGCAGCTTTCTTCTGCTTCTAGTCATCATTAAAATATATATATATATATATATATATATATATATGGCTCCAGTTTCAATGAGAAAACCCTGTTACATATTTCAACATTTCCCCCTCTGATAGTTTTGGGGCCTGAAACAGCATTTTATAGTTAGAAAATGAAGACTTTTATTATTTTATTGTATAAGATTATTTCTTTGAGGTTTTTAGGAAAGGTTAATCTTCAAATGACTTCCAAAACTCTCCATGATATCAGAACATAGTCATGTGTTATCAAGGTTTTGTCTCCCTCATGCCCAAGATGCAGTAAGAAATACAGCTAGCATTCCCTGAGTGTCAAACAAAGGACCAAAAAAATAAAATAAAATAAAATAAAAAAGGAAAAAAAAGGAAAAGAAATCATAAAAATTAGAATAAAAATAAAACAAGGAATGAATCAGAAAACAACAGAAAAGATTAACAAAACCAAGTTTTGGTTCTTTGAAAAGATAAAAACTACTAACTAGACTAATCGAAAGAGAGCACCAAATAGATAAAATTCTAAGTGAAAAAGGGAGATATTACAACTTATTACACAGAAATACAAAGGATTATAAAAGACTATTATAAACAACTATACTGGACAACCTAGAAGAAATGGATGATTCTTAGAAACATACAACCCACTAAAAGTGAATCAGAAGAAATAGAAAATATAAACAGACCAAGTAAGGAGACTCAATCAAGAATCAAAAACCTACCTCCCCACTCTGCCCCCCCCCAAAAAAAAATCCCAGGACCAGATGGCTTCACTAGTGAATTCTACCAAACATTTATGAAGAATTAATGCCAATCCTTCTCAAACTCTTCCCAAAAATTGAAGAGGAAGGAATACTACCAAACTCATTTTTTGAGGCCACTAGTACCCTTATGCCATAGCCAGATAAGGACACTACAAGAAAAGAAAACCACAAGACAATATTTCTAATTAATATATGGATAAAATTTCAACAAAATACAAGTAAACAAAATTCAATTTCACATTCAAAGGATCATATACCATGATCAATGGAATTCATCCCTGTGATGCAAGGATGGCTTGACATACACAAATCAATAAATGTGATATATCACATTAATAGAATAAAAGATAAAAATCATGTGATCACCTTGATGCAGAAAAAACATTTGGCAAAATTCAACAATCATTCATGATAAAAAAAAAAACCTCTCAAAAAGTGGTAGAGAATGACCATACTTCAACATAATAAAAGCCATATATGACAAACCCATAGATAACATAATAGTCAATGGTGAAAAGCTGAAAGCATTCTAAGATCAGGAACAAGACAAGGGTACTCACTCTCACCACTCCCATTCAACAGAGTACTGAAAGTCCTAACCAGAGCAGTCAAGCAAGAAATAAAAATAAAAAGGATCCAAACCAGAAAGGAAGAAGTTAAACTGTCTCTGTAGATGCCATGATCTTTTATACACAAAATGCTAGACTTAAAACACGTCAAAAAAATGATTATAGCTTTTTTAAAAATGTGTATTTATTTATTTTAAGAGAATATTTATGCATGTGAGCAGGGGAGGGACAGAAAGAGGAGAGAGAGAGAGGGAGAGAGAGAGTCTCAAGCAGGCTCTGTGTTGTCAGTACAGAGCCTGACTGCAAATCCTGAGATAATGACCTGAGCCAAAACTGAGTCAGATGCTTAACCAACTGAGCCACTCAAGTGCCCAGAAAAATGATTAGAACTTATAAACAAATTTAGCAAAATTGCAGGATACAAAATCAACATACAAGAATCATCTGCACTTGCTTGCACTAGCAATGAATTACTTGAAAAAGAAATAAAGAAGGCAATTCCATTTGCAATAGCATCAAAAACAGTAAAATACTTAAGAAAAAATTTAACCAAGGAGATAAATGATCTGTATGCTGAAAACAGACATTGATTAAAGAAATTGAAGACACCAATAACTGTAAAGATATCCTATGTTCATGGATTGAAAGAAATAACATTGTTAAAACATCCAAACTATCCAAAATAATCTACAGATTCAGTGAAATCCCTATCAAGATTCCAATAGCAGTTTTTATAGAAATAGAAAAAAAATCCTAAATACATATGGAACCACAAAAGACCCTGAATAGCAAAAGCAATATTGAGAAAAAGGAACAAAGCTGGAGACATCATGCTTCCTGATTTCAAACTATATTACAAAGTTATAATAATCAAAACAGTATGGTATTAGCATTAAAAAAAAAACAGAAAGATCAATGGAACAGAATACAGGACCAGAAATAAGCCCATGCAAAATGGTCAATCAATTTACAATAAGCGATCTAAAAAATATCATAAGGAATGGATAGTCTCTTCAATACATTATGGGAAAACTGGACAGCCTTGTGCAAAAGAATGAAACTAGACCACTATCTTACATCATAAACAGAAGTTAACTCAAAACAGATTAAAGATTTGAACATAAGAACTGAAACCATAATACTCCTAGAAGAGAACACAGTCAGTAAGCTCCTTGACATCAATCTTGGCAATAATTTTTTTTTAATTTGACACTAAAAGCAAAAGACAAAAGCAAAAGTAAATAAGTGGACTCCATCAAACTACAAAGCTTCTGCCCAGCAAAGGAAAAGATCAACAAAATAGAAAGTCAACCTACAGAATGGGAGAAAATATTTGCAAGTCATATATAATAAGGGGCTTAATATCCAAAATATATAAATAATTCACACAAATAATCCAATTAAAATAAGCAAAGGACCTGAATAACACATTTTTTAAAAGAAGATATTCAAATGGCCAAAAATTACATGAAAAGGGCCTCAACATCAATAAACACCAGGGAAATGCAGACCAAAACCACAGGAGATATCACTCACACCTGTTAGACTGGCTATTATCAAAAAGACAAGCTATAATAACAAGTGCTGGTGAAGACTGGAAAAAAGACAACACTTGTACACAGTTGATTGGAATGGAAAACAGTGCGGAGGTTCCTCAAAAAATGGAAAGTAGAGCCACCATATGAGTCAGCAATTCCACTTCTGGATATACATAAAGAAAATGGAAAACAGAACTACCATATAAGGCAGCAATTCCACCTCTGGATATATATCCAAAGAAAATGATATCTCAAAAAAGACACATACTCCCAAGTTTATTGAAGCATTATTTACAGTAGCCAAGACATGAGAACAACCTAAGTGTCCATCCACAGATAAACGGATAAAGAAAACATGATTAATACACACACACACACACACACACACACACACACACACACACACATACACTGGATTATTATTCAGCCATGAGAAAGAAGGAAATTTTGCCATTTGTAAGCAACATGAATGAAACTCGAGGGTATTATGCTAAATAAGTCAGACATAGAAAGACAAATACTGTAAGATATCACTTATATGTGGAATTTAAAAAAAGCCAAACCCATTGAAGCAAAAAATAGACTAGTGTTTGCCAGAGGCTGGAGGTTAGGAGAAAGGGGGAGATGTCGCTCAAGGGTACAAAGTCTTAAAATGAATAAGTTCTGGGGAGCTAAAGTACAACATGGTGATTATAGCTAATAATACTGTATTATATATTTAAAAGTTGCTAAGAGATTAAATGCAAAAGTTGTCACCACAAAAAAGAAAAATTGTTTCTATGTAAAGTGATGGACGTGTTAACTAACCTTGTTACCACAACGTAATCATTTTGCATTATATACATATATCAAATCATCATGTTGTATACATTAAACTTATACAAGATTATATGTCAACTATATCTCAATTATTCTAAAGGTAAAAAAAATAAATAAATAAAATGGGCTGCATAGACCACAATCTAGTAACTGGATCTTGTAAGTTAAACTTTAAATACTCAAGGAGTAGGGGACAGACCCATGATTCTAAAACGAAAGCTCCATTTTTGCTACATGGTCCAGGTCTAGATGGAAGAAGAAATAGAACTCCTAGTCCTTCTGGGAATCAACATGTGCTATTTTCACAACAGTGAAAATAAAATAATTAATAATAATAATAATGGGAAAATATAACTCTTCCTCCCTTTGTCTCTAATATGTAGATGTATAGATAAAAATCACCGTAGACATCATTTTACTTCCCTTGAGGAAATTTAGAACTATAATCTTATTATGTCTCAAGAGGCTTTAGAGTCATAGACCATATTGAACACACACACACATACACACATGGTCTCACTTCATGTATGTAAAACACCAAAAGCTGGAGACAGGCTGTTAAGGGTTCAAGTTTGCCCCCTACTCCCAAGTTGAGGAATTTGGAACCCTATGAACAGTTCACTACTGTGTTGTGACTGTTCGTCCTAGGAACCTGATCTCCAGTCAGCCATTTGAAATGAACACGGAACAAACTGAACAACAGGGACCCAACTCAGGCATTTTTTACAAGAATTACTCCTATGTTACAGCCCTGCAGTCTTGGCAACCGGGCTTGGGCCATCTCAGCGATTCTAGCTTTTGAAGAGACAACAGTATGCGTGATATACTGTTAAGGACATGCACAGGTCGCACATATTCCATCAGTCTTTTCTATCTAATCCCACTTAGCTTTCCTTCTAAAATACCCATAGTAATCACTCTGGTTCACTCAAGATGGTGTGAAAGAAACATAATTGAAAGATAAGGTTTAATGTGCTCTGAGATAACTAAAAATACATTTGCTATAGATCAGTTCCAACTATAACACAAGGGGCTCTGGGCACCACAGAAGGTGTAGCATTTACTTGGTTCCAAGCCCAAAAGAATATTCAAACTGCATCTCTGCTTTTAGAATTTCTGGGGCGCCTGGGTGGCTTAGTTGGTTAAGCATCCGACTTTAGCTCAGCTCATGATCTTGTGGTTTGTGGGTTCAAGCCCCGCTTTGGGCTCTGTGCTGACAGCTCAGAGCCTGGACCCTGCTTCAGATTCTGTGTCTCCCTCTCTCTCTGCCCCTCCCCCACTCATCTCTGTCTCTCAAAAATGAATAAACATTTAAAAAAAAGAACTGCAGAGTCATTCTGTAAAATACTTGGAATCCTTAAACCAACTAAATGAGAATCAAATCTGGACCTGCTGGAATCTTGAAAATTAGAAACGTTCTAGCTCCAGTGTGTCAATAGGAACCAGACAATTGCAGACTAAACAATATCCATCCCTGACCACCCACTTAAGTATTAGTCAACATGCATTTATTGAGCACCTACCAGCACCAGGCACTATAAAGTGCAAAATAAAGACACCAGTGCAAAAATAAAGACAACATATTTTCAATGAGCTGATAGCCTTCTAGAAGAAATAAAGCAAATACATAAAGATTATCATGTAAGGGAGTATAGATTTATATCTTAGGATAAGTATAAATTGTGAGGGCTTAAAAGATAAATGAAGTTTTCATCCACAGAAAGGAAAGGAAGGATCTCAGGCCAGAGGGAACAACTTAGGAAGAGGTAGAAAAGACAGGATTTGTTCAGACAACACTTTGTGGAGTGGGGCAGGCATGGTTAGAGTTGTGTACTGAAGCATGAGTTCCTCTAAATGATAATCTGAGACAAGAATTTATGTTCATACAGTTTACTTTGGAGTGACGCCAGGAAACTCAGATGAGGGAACAGTGAAACCAGTCAGGACAGGGAGGGACAGGGAGGGAAGCCTTGTTTGCAACAAGGGACAAGGAAGCTGAGGTAGCTACCCACTAACTCCCTTCTCTCAATGGTTGAGGGTTGCTGCTTCAGGGATGTTAACTCCATGACACTCCCAGCTGAGAATTCTCCTCCAGCTGGGAAAGTCCTCAGGTAAAGAGACACAGGGATTTG
This sequence comes from Felis catus, assembly GCF_018350175.1. Classification (NCBI taxonomy): domain Eukaryota; kingdom Metazoa; phylum Chordata; class Mammalia; order Carnivora; family Felidae; genus Felis; species Felis catus. Next base: position 33,085,273 of record NC_058380.1, on the reverse strand, counting down.
AGACAAGAAGCCTTTTTGGTGTATAGAGAATGGTCTACTACAGGGTGAGTCGCTAATTGCATCTGCCATAGGGAGTAAAGCTAAAATGCCAAACTATGAACCAACACCAAAGACCTTGTATTCCATTCATTTGAGTTCAAATCAGTAAATATTTCAGGGTCCTAGTCATTCTTAAAGAAAAAAAAAAGTAAATATGGTTCCTCCCTCAGTGGGCATGCATTTCTTAAGAAGTCTGGGTTTTACTGTCTGGCATGTAGCCATTTAAAACTTACAAGGAGGTGAGTAACCTGACCAGACTATCAGTCTTGTAGTGGTGAGTGCCATGGACTGGCAGAAACATTTGAGGTGGGAAAGACATTAAATTTTTTTTAGTTTATTTATTTTTTGAGAAAGAGAGCATGAGCACGGGAGGGGCAGAGGGAGAGGGAGAGAGAGAATCCCCAGCAGGCTCCTCACTGTCAGCGCAGAGCCTGATGTAGGGCTCGAACCCACAAACTATGAGATCATGACCTGAGCAGATATCAACAGTCAGACGCGCAAGCAAATGAGCCACCCAGGTGTCCCTGAGGTGGGAAAACATTTAAGAAGGGCCTGCATTGGAATGGTGATGATAGAGAATGGAAAGGTGTGTGTGTGTGTGTGTGTGTGTGTGTGTGTGTGTGTGTGTGTGTGTGTTTTACCAGACAAAGTAAAACTGGAAAGATGTGGCTGCTGATTGGATACAAAAGATGAAGGTGAAAGATGACTCAGGAAATCCAAATGTGTAGCCTTAAGGAAATGCTGGTAGCATAAACACAAACAAACAAACAAAAATTATCAGAACAGTGAGAGGTATGGAGAAGAAATGTTCATCTTTTTTCTCTGTTGAAACTGAATTCATAATACAACTATCTCCTGCTACACCCTGTCTTTTTCAGTAGTCCAGTCACTTCCCCCCAATTGAGGGTCTGAACTGCTGGCAGTTTATAAACTGTAACAGCCATTTCCAGGTCTTCCGTGCCCACAGAAGCAGAGCTATGGGTCTAAGCCACATCCATTGTCATCAACTTGCAATAAACACCAACTTTTTTTTTAAACTGGATAGTTTCTCTTTCCACAAAAGCACAAGCCTGTTCTCACTAGTGAGGCCAATCTGGTCTGAGCAGAATGTAAGCTTTCTCTCCAAATGGAGGTTAAGACTCAAGCAAGGAAGAACACCTGGCTTTAATGACCTGGGCAATTGGGAGTCTTCCTTCTAAAGTGGTACCACAGGTGGCTCCCACATGTGCATCTGTCAACATAAAAATACTCCAAATCCTTGTCAGAACATTTATAGCATTCCTTGCTTCTATTTGAACCACAAATGCAGTTGAAAAAATTTAGAGTTCCTCCCCTCCTTTGTGAGGTTTCTTGCTGCTTTTGGCTGGTTGATTGGTTGGTTGGTTTCTAAAAGGGAAGTAGAGAGCTATCCCACTTCCCGAAGTTTGGCTTACAAACTCCACCAAGTCACCAATGGCATTGGGTGAGGGGAGGTAAGGGCAGGTATAGATTCATAGCAATTATGCTCACTCAACTTTTTCTCTCAAGGAGGGTGGTGTACCCAGGGGGTTGTGCCCCCACCTATAGGCTCTCCATGGGAAACCAAAATCACAGTGCAAAAGGTAGGAACACCTAGGATTTCTACCAGGGGGGTATCTTAGTAGGGTAAGCCCTAAAGTCAAACCACAATAACACACAACTCTTAACTAGTGATTCAGAAATTGGGAGCAAAGAGGCTAAACTGGTGAATGAGACTGGGTGAAGGGGGTCTAGCCTGAGGGAATACCTACCAGTTGATGAAAGCTCCTCTGGGTGCCAAAGGGATACTGAGCCCTACTTTGACCTGGTTGTCCCAGAGCCAAGTGACCAAACCAGCTTCTTTTGTACTTTATCCACAGCCAGCTTAAATTCCTGTTGGGAGAATTGTGATCAGAGCTAAGAGTGCCACCTACAGACACTTTACTGCCAAATATCTATTAGAAAATCTAAAGAGAGCTATTCACAATCAGTTGTTCAAGATCTTAGACCTTGAAGTACCACTGGCAAAGAAGATTGTGGGTGTGTGTGGGTGTGTGCTAGCATGCAGGAAGGAGTGACTGATAGACTAAGAGGAAAAAATGACTGATATTCTGGGCCTGAGCATGACTGGAAGGGTGTTGGGGGCAGACACTGGGGAATTCAGAAAAGGGCTTTAGGAGAGAGCATGAGCTCCCTCTAACCCTGTCCTCCATCCTCCACCAAAACACTGAGTCTGAGCCCCTAGTGAGACAAATTCTCACCTCTTTCTGCCAGCATTTCAGGTACTTCTTTGCAGACTCTGAGCTCCTGGAAATTTGTGATAGGTAGTTTAAAACTGCTACTCTATGTTTCTTGCTGATTTACTGAAATTCCCAGTGGCTAAGTAAAGTGACATGGTGGCTGGTCCCTTCCCCTGCTTATCACTGGTTGGCATAGCCCTTCCTGCCACCACCCCATCTCCACCACCACTTCTTGGCCTACTAGCATCTACTAATGTTCTCAAGATTTAGGATATATGAAATTTGTTCTTTTTTTAAAAGCACTCAGCATCAAATTGTAAAACATGGATGGCCTTAATATTTTTCCTCCAGCTATTTTAAAGAGTTGACATTTAACCCAGGGGAATATATCTTTAATGGTAAAACTCTGGACAAATAGAAAAGATATTTTGTAGCATGGATCCTCATACAAAATTTGCTTATTAATGTTTAACTTTATCACAAATACTAAATTAACGCTTGCCTTTCTAAGTATTATAATAGGAACTGTCAGGCAGAATTTAGTTCAAAACTCAGTTATGCCTGCCCCCCTTTAAGCTATGTGATCTTGGGCAAGTCATTGAATGAATGTAAGCCTCAGTTTCCTAATCTATAAAGTAAGGGGGACAATACCTCCCTCTCAGGATGAGTTACAGATTTAATGGCTATTACACCCTTAAAGCAAATCCAGTACCCCACACATAGTAAGTGCTCAATGAATGTTAGTTGTCCTCTTGATTCTTTTGCTACTTCAGTAACTATTTCTGAACCATCTTGCTTAGTGGGTTTCACCAAATTTCTGGTAGCTTCTTCCAATGACTCTCAGGTCATATTTCCCCTTATTAACAGAAGGTCACTAAATTAATTAAACACTTTCTCATGCTTGTCAGTGACAGATTAATTTAAACACAAACTCTTCCCACGTCAAAAGGCTTCTTGTAAAACAGAGTAGAGGAAATCATACTTCTCTGATCAGAGGACCACCATTCGACAGGTACCAGCTTTTCTTAATGAAAAGTACTAAGTGCAGAGAAGGAAAAATATTTGCCAAAAACTCTAAAACAGGGGCGCCTGGGTGGCGCAGTCGGTTGGGCGTCCGACTTCAGCCAGGTCACGATCTCGCGGTCCGTGGGTTCGAGCCCCGCGTCGGGCTCTGGGCTGATGGCTCAGAGCCTGGAGCCTGTTTCCGATTCTGTGTCTCCCTCTCTCTCTGCCCCTCGCCCGTTCATGCTCTGTCTCTCTCTGTCCCAAAAATAAATAAACGTTGAAAAAAAATTAAAAAAAAAAAAAAAAAAAAACTCTAAAACATACAAGAGGGGCTAAGGGGAAAGTGACTTATAATCACATTGTTGATTCTTTTCCCCTTTTTCACTTTTATTTCTCCTGAGAGTAGAGTTCATTTTCCTGGTTCGCAATACAATGACACCATAGTGGACTCATGCATATTTTTAGAAGTGCTGTATTGTTGACCTAGTACATGTGCTGCTTTTAATCATACAAATCATGCCTGGGTGATGGGTCTAACACAATAGGGAGGCAACGACTAGACAAATAGGCTATTTCCTGAAATGTGCATGAACATAATCAAGCAGGGAAATTATCCAAAATCCCATCATGTGTACAATACTTATCTTCCTGATTTTGGAATGAGGGGACATTCCTCAGTTTATTTCCCACTAAACTGACCTTTTTTCCCTCCCCCCACTCCTTTCAAAATCTAAATGAAAGTGATTTCCTCCCCACCCCCACCAGTGAAATCAGACTACCCATGTTGCTACATGCTGATTTGAGGTATGACGTGGGAGAGGAAATGAGGGTGCTGTATCTTCAGAAGCTGACTCTCAGAGAGAGCAGGTAAGAAGAAGGTGGGGATGAAAGGAGGAAGCACAAGTTTCCCTTTCTCCTAACTCAAAGTTGGAGCCCATTGTTCTGATCACACAAGTGTGACTGAAAATAGCAAAGTGTAACCCTTGCTGCTTTATGTAAGGACATTTACCTTCTGTCTCTTAAGGGCAGCTGAGGTCAGAAGGAGATGAGGGTGGAATAATCAAATTTAATTCAGATTCCAAGGAGATATTTGATGATGGAATTGGTGCATGGAATGGTGGCATGCTGCTTTCAAAGCTACAAGCCTCTGGCATTGCACCAGCCAATACAAGACACCACCAACATGCTTACTCTCCCAATCTTCAGATATGGTCCCTGGGAGACAGGAAGAGGAGGAATTTATAGCTTTCCTGTGGAATGTGGATTCAAAAAAGGTTTGAGATTGAAACTAAACTACTCTAAGATCAACAATAACCTCACAGACCTAAAGTCCCCAGCTAGTGTTCTAAACATTCATTTGTTGACACTGAGCATATATTTCCTACTAGAAAGTGTCATTGTGTATGGTTAATTCCAGGCCAGCCTTCATAATCCATGCTCAGTCTTGAGAAGCAGGAACAGCAGCAGGACTGCACTGATCTCCAACTAGGATATTCCCTGTTCTTACAGGAGCAAGCCACAAAGTATTAAGGACCAGGGTTACGGGATACACATGGATGTCTTCCCTGAATCAGTTGTACTTGTTGATAAGTCATTTCAAACATGACGTGTAGATGAGTATAGGGGATTAAAAGCTAAATTCACATGACCCTTAAAATAAAACCCAGATGTGCACAGAAACTATAAATGGCAATTAACTCAGTGATTATATAAATTTGCATTGTTTCAGTTTTTTTTTTTTCTACAAGCAAGTCTACATGTATTTGGGGGGAAATACAGTTTTAAACCAATAAAGTGTGGACTCTTTAAGAAATCTCTTACAGAACAAATTCAGGCTATATCCTCAGACACAGTTGGTACATTGTCTCTCCTCCAACACTTAAGTCTTTCCATGAGCAAGACTGAAAAGTACAGAGATATGAAGATCCTCGTGATGGACCAGAGACTTAAGAGACCTGTGTTCAAGGCCACTTCACCACAATACCATGTGATACTGAGAACACTATTTCTGATTGCTTATTCATCCAGTAAAAATTTACTGAACACTTACAATGTGCTGGATATTGTGAGCTAGGATGTTCCTCTTCCATAAAATGAGGATAGTAACATAGCATATAGTATTATTAAGGTCAAATAAAGTACTATACACAAAAGCATTCCATAACTTTAACTCTACACAATATAGGATAGTTTGCAACATGAGGTACTTTATGGATTAAGAGGAACTTCCTCAGTTGTTCTTTGAACCTGACCATTATCTATAATTTCTGTGCAGGCATACTGTGTTAGAGCACCAGGAAACATACCACCATCTCCCTGTTTCTTCCTCTGCCTGTTCCATATGATCTATGGGGGTGTCCAGCCAAGACCAGAATGAGGCCACATCATAAATTTCTCTTTCCCATTTCAAGCCCAATAGCTACTAATCAACTTTTAGGATCAAAAAAGAGAATATATCAGGTTCAAAGGACTCTCCTTATCCTCTAGGGATCCATGATGAATCCATTATTCTTTCAATATAGCACAAATCAAATCTTCACATGGAAAGGACATTCATGTGTCAGCTGTCTGCAGTCATGAGCAGCTCTGAGAAAAGAGAAGCTAAAACATACAGAAGTGGAAATCTTTTTCACTGAAGTGTGTCACTGTCTTCTGGAGTTAAGATAGCCTTGACTCCTGAAAGGGAGTTGCCTGACTGCTCCAGTCCACATCCCAGGATGAATGCGAAGTGTACAGTCTTCCTGAAAGAGCTCAGCTTTGGGGGCTGAGTTTTCAAAGTGCATAAGAAAGACCACACTGCAAGGAGAGTAAAAAAGAAAAAGAAGCAGTAAAGCAATACCCAAACTAAAGAAAACAGTTGTTTTCATCGCAAGGAAAGCTTTTTCAGAAACTGGAGGCTAGAGCCACTGGAGGAGACTATCATAAAGTATGGGAATGCCACCGATGCATCTGGTTGAAACCCACCATTAAAAAGGGCTGAATGCAGAAAAATCTCTCTTCAGGTCAAAGAAAATCACAGAGCCTTTTAATTTCTTGGTTTTCAGTTCTTAGAAAGTTGTAGGCTAAATGAAAAAAAAAAGCTTTCAAAAAAGCATCTGGAAATAAACCAATGTCATGGTTAAATTCATTCAAAAGAGAATAAAAATTCTACTTTCCTGACCACATCTGCACATGGCCACAGACCCTTTCCTTTAATTGAACTCATGTTTTAAGTACCTGCTATGTATGAAACACTGGAAAGGTGCTCAGGGAACTGAAATGAGAATAGATAGCCCCTGAGCTCTGTTTGTTCACTATGTACTAGGAAAACAAATCCTACCACAATAGCTTTGCAGAAAGAAGGAAGTCTATGTTAAGAGTTATCAAAGCATGCTCTGGAAGTACATAAGAGACAGACATTAATTCTGAGAGAATATCCAAGAAAGCGACTTGAAAGAGAAATATTTTAAGATGATAAAATGAGCGAAAAATATAAATTGATGGAATTGCAGAGATTAGTAATTTCATGACTAAAAGAGTAACAATTGGCCAAAATGCCCAGCCACAAAAGAAGGGGAAGGAGAGGGAGACAGGGAGGGGGTGGGGGAAGGGAGAAGGGCAAGGTGAAGGGGAAAAAGAACAAAAGAAGAAGAAGAGGAAGGGGGGAAGGGAGAAGGGGAAGGAGGAGGGGGAGGAAGAGGAGAAGAAAGAGAAGACAAAGGAGAAGATGAAGGAGGAGGTAGAGCAAAGAGAAGGCAGAAGGAGGGAGGGAGCAATGGAGGGAAGAGGAAGAAAATAGATCAGCAAAACATGCTTACACCAATTAGCTGCACCAACCTTATGTAGTACATATTTCCCCAATTTCCCTTAGGTTACTAGCCAATTTAGGGAGAGGAAGTTCAGCAGATGCTATTGGTTGCCTCTCCAACATCTAACCTCTTCCTTTCTGTTTTATTCAAGTCTTTAAGACAGGTTGCCCCATTCAGAGCCACAGGGGTGGATTCTGATTGGTCTTAGCCTTTCATGTAGCCTCAGCTCTCCCCCGACCAGCAGTTTGTTCAGGAACGAACATGTGACACGTTTCTGGCCAATGACACTGAGGACTTGGAGCAAAAGAAGAGACCATATTTTTCTTCTCTCTCTGAATATCATCTTGTCTCAATGTGGTGCCTGGAGCTGCTGGCAGAGTGGGAAATAAAAGGAGGCTGACTCTCAACAACTGTGCCAATGAACTAACCAGCTCTGGGGTCCCTGCCTCTCCACTTCATGCTGTGTGAGAAAATAAATGTCCTTACCACTTCAGCCAGCTGCTTCACATTCCTGTTACTTGTACTGAGGGAATCCTAACTGATACCAGGAGATATCATATCTTTGATCTTCTATGGCTGGGAAATAGACACAGACATGGCACTCTAGGAGAAGCTTCACTGTCACCACGGTTTACAAGGCATAAATACAGTAAGGTCTTCCTATAACACTTCTCACTAAGGCCCAAATTTGGTTTTGATCAGGGTCCTCTACACTCCTTTCTGCAGGGTCTCACATGTCCTTTATCTACTGGGTCAGGGCTCTCACACTGAACTAAGCTGATGCTGAGTTAGACAGAAAAGGACCACCATGTGGGAAAACTGAGAGGAAAGGGGAGACCAGAGGTGAGGGAATGACCAGAATGATCACACAGGCACCCAAACCACTGACCTTTAACAACATTGTCTCCTCCCTGCATATGTCATATGAACACCTGGAATATCTTACACTCATCTACCACTTCCTATGAACTATCCAAAGCATTTAGAAAGAGAATTTCACATATATCTGATGCTCAAGAAAACATCATGAGCTAGGTAGAGTAGGTATTTCCACCTCCATTTAATAGATAAGCAAACTAAGATCCAGAAAGACTAAATGACCTTTTTTTTTTTAATGTTTATTTATTTTTTGAGAGAAAGAGCACAAGCTGGGGAGGGGCAGAGAGAGAGGGAGACGCAGAATCTGAAGCAGGCTGCAGGCTCTGAGCTGTCAGCACAGAGCTCAATGTGGGGCTCGAACCCAGGAACTGTGAGATCATGACATGAGCCGAAGTTGGATGCTTAATGGACTGAGCCACCCAGGCACCCCCAAAAAATGACCTTTGTAAAGTTGGTGTTGATGGGACCTGGACTTTAGCTTCCCTTTCCTAAAAAGACCAGGAACATAAGAATATAAATATGAACATACTTAAACATATTTAATTAAATTTATATTGTTTTAAAATATATTTAATAATTATTATTAATATATTTAATTTAATTATTATTAATATACTTAATTAAATAAAAATATAAATTACAAGAGATTTAGGCCATTGGGAGTTCTTACATGCTAATAGGAGCAAAAGGAGAAATACATTAGAACAAATATGAGGGATGCAGAAGAAAACTTTGAGGGAAGGGTTTTACTCTTAGATCGTCTGATATGTAACGCAGAAAATAATTTCACCATACCATATTCAGTAGAGTTCAACAAGCTTTTTGTTTTTAAGCCTCTATTATGTAGAAGGCACCTCTTGGGCTAAGTCTTAAAGGATACACTGAAGTGAGGACAGGGAGGAAACCCCAGGCAGAGAGAACAGTCTATGCTACCATGACAAAGACTCATTAATCAGCTGGGTGCAAGGGCACTTCTGTTACTGGAGCACTGGATGCAGCAGATGCCAAGGACAAAGCACAAAAGGGAAGCACAACAAAACTGCTGTTGGCCAAGGCTCAGTATTGCCCACCACAGACAGCCAGCTAAGGAGTTTGGGCTCTCTTTTGGAAGTCCACGGTCTTCAAAATTTTTCTGCTCATATACCCACTAAAATAACTAAAAAACTATGTGCCTCATGTCTTAAATTTAGTTTGAACTGCATAGAAACACAAGGTGGATGGATGGATGCATAGATGCATGGCTAGATATGTGGTAAGTCAAATATATTAAAAGTTTATAGAATCTAAGTGGTGCATATACTGTACTTATGTATAAAGTCCTTGAACTTCTCTGTATGTTTAAAATTTTGTCACAATAAAAATTTGGGGAGAGAAAAAACTATGTTACCTCTCACACATATTCAAACTTTTTCATCATAAGTTTATTTTTTTAAACAAAAGGACACAGAAAATGTTAAACATTTTATAAAGTGAAATAAGATGAGAATTGACTGTTTACGAAACAAATATTGTATTTTATGATTTGATAAATAGATTTTTAACTACCCTGTTGATAAAGCACACTAAATTTGAGAGAAATCATGTAAAATATGTATCCTTAGTTTTTATACAATTATCTGGGAAAATGTGATAGCCCCCATGCATTCCAGTTACATTCAAAAGAAGTGGCATCATTAACCTTTTACTGTTTCAGTCGACAAATCAAGGTATGGTGATTAACAAGGAAGTTTTTTCTAAAAGCCAATATTTCAATTTATCCTTTTGTTTGATATTCAGAGATTTTTACATCTTAGGGCAATGTACCAAAGCAAGATTTAGGATGGGTAAAAAGCCTATCTTTTGTAACGGGTAGAAGAATCTTGTGATTGCAAGCTCTTTTGGATATTAAAGAGCTGGAAATTGATTTTTTAAAATCCATCCAAGTGCATGTACCCCTTGGAGAGTCTCTGTAGCCCCATTGGGAGACTTCTTTAAGTGAGAAGTCATCACCTAGAAGACGTGCTGAGAAAGGATAAGATCAGTTTTAGCCCATGACTCTGAAATGAGTGTGGAAGACAGATTTACGGGGTCAAGAGTGGAGGGCTCAGGGATACCAGCTAAGATGATATTGCAGTCACTGGGATCTGAAACAGAAGAGAGATTTTGGAGCAGGAACTGGGGAAAGAATTTGAGAAATGCTTTCAAGGGGCAGTGCTCAGCTGGATTGATGACTGACCAGATGGAGAGAGAAAAGGAAAGAAAAAATGAACAGTGACCATTTGACCCATTATGTTAAAATAAATATAGTGTATGAGTACAGTCTTGTAAGGATAATACATGTCACAATATTATAAAAATTTCTACAACCATTGATTGTAGTTTTTTTCAATTATATTAAAATGTGACAGTTCAACCTAGAGATTATCCCTCAGTGCTGTGGCCTCCATCTCAAGGGACCACATATCCAAGAGCTGATTGGGTCATGGCAGTCCCTACCTAGTCTCAAGCTACAGTCAAGGTAATTGGAAGAATATGGAACGAGGATTAGGGGGAACAGAATGTAGGTCCGGCTCTGCCTCTACTCCTTCCTGTGTGATTTCAGAGAAGTCACTTAACCTCTTTGACCTTCACTTATATCATCCAGAAAGAAGATGTCAAAATGATGATCTGCAAAGTCCCTTGCCTCCCTAACCTTATAATAAGGCTCAAAAATCAATGCACTCTGGACAAGCCAACTCCATAAAAGTAGTGAGAGAGTTAAGAGTTGAGTGAAGAATTTGACAGATCATGAAGATGAATTAGCTGCAGGGAGAGTCAATAGGTGTAAATTGCTGTAGGCTTGGGGGCTTTCAGCAGCCCCTAGTCAGCACCTGGAGGAAGAAGGTGCTAATGATACAATGGGGACAGAACCACTGATAGTTATGAAGCAGCAGGCCTTGGAAAACCCAAATTTACACTAATGTAAACTGAATCCATGCCAATATCAGCCCAGTTGAGATCCTCAGGGGTGGGTGACAGCACTCTGAGAATTTGAAAATGATGACAAATAATAACGCATGAAGTCAGGCTAATATATGCATTTCTTTTTTTCTTTAAAAAGACCCAACTATATTACCAGGTGCTTCTTCCTAGATAAAGAAACTTGATCATTATTTCCAAGAGTCTATAAACAGATGGACCCATCTTTTTTTTTTAAAGGCCAAGTGAAAGAAAGAGCACTGGTACAGGTCTTTCACACTCTCTACCTGAGCTCACATTTGGATCCAAGGTGAGTTATCTGAAATAAAGCAAAAGGAAAGCTGAGTTATGAAATGGAAGGGAAACAGAAGCACAGAGCCAATAAAACTGAGGCTGGGATCCCAGATACTTGAAGAATGGTTCAATTAAGACTGATCCCTTTTGGTAAAGAATCCATGATTTCAAGGTAAAAGAGCCAGACAAACCCATATCCTGACTCCACTTGGGGTAGGCAGAAGCACTCCACTTTTTCAAGATCTGTGATCTATCTCACTTTAGCAAAATCCTGTGATCTCCAACCTAACCAATTCCATTTCCAAGCAGATATTGCATGTAAATTCACTTAGGAAACAGAAGTACTATATTTTTCTAAGTGTATTTTGCTATTATTATATCCTTCACCCCACCTGGAGCCCTTTGGACCAGCATCAACACCATACCAAACACCCCACACATTCCATTGTCACCTAGAATGTTTCCTCCTCCCTGTCCAAGTCCCCCTACCTAAACCAAGTTCATCCTTCAAATCTCACTCTTTCATTGAAGCCACCATCCCTCACTCTATCTCTATTCTCCTTTATTCTTATAGACCATGATTAATAATTTAGAACATGATTTTCTTAATTGTTTTCATTATTTTTTTAAGTTTATTTATTTATTTTGAAAGAGAGAGAGGGCACCTGCATTTATGAGTGCAGGAGAGGGGGAGGGGCAGAAAGAAAGGGAGAGAGTGAGAATCCCAAGCAGGATCCACCCAGTGTGGAGCCTGACTTGGGGCTTGAACCTATGAACCACCATGAGATCATGACCTGAGCTGAAATCAAGACTCAGATGCTTAACCTTAGTGAACTGAGACACCAAGGTGCTCCTAATTGTTTTCAGTCTTAACAAAACAGTTTTGTGATTATTTACATACTTATAGCTGAGGGACATCTCCTATCCTTTTTTAAAATCCCCTATAATCCAAAGAACTGTTTGAGGCACTTGCTGCGGATACTCTAACACAACCTGTTTCTCAGGATTCCAGAGTGGCAGGCTTGTCCCTCCCATCCTTCACCTAAAAGCAAGTGTGGGTGTGGTGGTCTCAGAAACAGAAGTGATTTTCCCCAGCATCAACCTGCCCTACACCATGCCTGGTAGCACCCTACCCTCACTTCCTAGCATCTCATAGAACTCTCAGAGACAGTCTGTCAGAGGTTCCTCCTCTGAGAGTGCAGGAGACCGAGCAAGACTCCAGTGTGGGGGGAGATGGAATGTCATGGAGGAAGAAGAGGAAAAAGATGGTGACTGAGAGCATGGAGACTAAGACATGTTCCCCCTGTGGAATGAGGAAGCATGAGTCCCACAGGGTAAGGACAGTCTGCAAGGCAGCTGGAAAAGTGCCCATGAATGAAGGCACCTCAGCAAGAGGATGGATCACAGTTTGGACATTAGAAAAATGGGAAAGTAGAAAAAATAAAAACTCAGGCATCAGAAGTTTAAACACAGTCACCAGAAAACCCAATTAATCCTCAGTCATCTCAAGTGAAGTCACCTAAAAGTACCAGAGTATGATGCAGTGGGGGAGGGAGAAGCCAATTTTCCAGAATCGTATTAACAATCATTTAGTTCATCTGAAAAATGTCTGTTTTCCATTGATTAAAAAATAAACACAATCTTGTGTCAGCAATGCCTCCAAAGTGTGTGTGGAAAAACAACATAGCCCATTTATTATGAGACATATTCTCCCACATATGATGTATAGCAAGTGAAAAGGTATAGATAACTCATGATAACTCATTATATATTATATAACTCATAATAACTTAGTAGCCAACATATATGTGAAGCCAACTTCAACAACCTATGACGTTACAATGTGCCAGGCATTGTTGTCAGTCCTTTACAAATATTAACTATTACCTGAACTTTACAAATGAGGAATCTCCAGCATGGGCAGAGTAAATGTCTTCCCGAGGGTCACCCAGCTGCTAAGTGGTGGAAGTGAGATTTGAACAAGCATGTCTGGCTCTACAGTCCTTGGTCTAAGCTGTTTCCTCCCACCCCTGTGTCAGTCTGCCTTTTAAGGTGAGCTTTTTAGCCAGGTGACATAGTGATGATAGCAGCTGCAGCTTATCTGTAATTTTATATCCCCCACCCCAATACCTAGCATCCAGAAACTAGTTCCTGGATCATCCCAGTCTGGAACTCCTTAGTTACCCTATGTCCTACTCCCAGAAATCAAAACCTGAAAAATAAGTATTTGTAGGTTTATAGATTATAAATAATCTAGAACATTCTATATGTCAACTCTCTTTTTTTTCATTTTTAAACTATTATTACTGCTTATAGAGATCTCCTTACTGATAATGAAGGAACACATTGCTCCTTCCTCTGCTTGGCCACCAAGCCAGCACAGATGGCTTTCACTCCCCACCCCCACCCACCCACAGATGTAGCCTATGAGCAGTAAGTACCCCCTCCCCATGAACCCATTGCCTGGGCTGCCACAATCTCTCAGCATCTCAGAGAAGCAAGGATCCTCTTCCTAGCTGACATGCCAAAACTTCAGCATCTGTTCATTGATCTGCTGCTGACCATGCACAAGTAAATAAAAATGTTAAAGTTTCCCAAAACTCAATTTCAAATGCTTTGTTATATGTACAAATTGAGGAGCAACAGAACTTACATTCAAATTTTGGCTTTCATACATAGATATTGTGAAAATATGGGTTTTCCCAAAGTTCAAACCTCAAAAGAATCCTCTCAGACTCCTGGAATTTCAGAAGGCAATGCCTCAACTTCACCATTGCTACTTTTCTGGACTTGCACAAACTGGTGGCTTTGTTCACTGCTCCTTTGCCAGCCTCTCCTCCTCATTTCCACACTGTTCCTTCCTTCCTTCTTTCCCAGACTGGAGGCAGCCAGAGCTGACTGTGTCCCCCTGGGTTATTCTCCCTTGCCTTAGTATATATGGATTTACTTCAGGTGTGTGAAAGTAGCCACTGAGTCTATGTCATTTACTCTCCTGAAACATGAAATAGACTCTACTGGATTGAGGGTAAAAATATGCTTTTGAAGAAGGAGTCAGTGGAGGCCTATATTTACAGGACATTTATTGCTGCCACTTTATGGGGAAAATTAGTCTTTTATGCTTTCAGTAATGATTCCCTAGGCCCTCTTTTCAAACCACCAGGCTCATAAATTCCTTGTTTTTACATCAGGGCAAAAATGTGCTAAAGCATGCTCTTCCTCACTCACCAGCATCATCTGATAGAGTATGGAGAGGCATCCTGGGAAGAAAAGAGTCTGCTGGCCAGGGTCACAATGCCAGCAGGCTGCCAGGCCCTCCCTGGACACTTCTCCTAGGAGTGGAGGCAGTGCTGTATAACTGAGGGAGCCCATCTAAACAGCACACATTTCTTAGAAACACAGCTGGCTCTCTAAAGAAAAGAAAGTCCAGGCATTGGGCAAGGAAGGCCAGCTCAGGCTCTCTGGGGCTTTTCTGGGGTTGAATGATGCTAGCCAGATGCTGTTTGAAGAGGGTTCCCTCATGCAGGGCATCTGGCCTCAGTATATCCCATTTCTAAGTGAGCCACAAAGAACTGCTTTAAAACCTGGAGAAGGTTCTCAGATAAAGCCAACTATGGCTTATGTCAACCCCCAGGATATGCTTTTCAGGACCAGAGTACTTCCTGGTTCCATGCCCAGCAGTCTGGACTCCCTTTCCACCTAAGTCAGCACTACTATCTGAGCAAATTCTACCACCCACCCGAACTTAGTCATTTTAGACTCCCAAGACATGACTCAAAGATACCAGCAAGAGAAAATAAAGGCAAGATTGCTTTATGCTTAAAAGTAAATCACTTCCCATTATTTAAAGGGAGGAGAGGGCAATGTTCAGTGGGAGGCCACTGAATTCTTTCTTATGGGCAGCCTTGTGCTTTCAGGCTAATATGATTAATACTAATGCTACAGATGTGGGAGGTGGTATTGCCTAAGAATCATTGATTGCTCTTCTCAGAGATTATTCAAATAGTCCAATCACAAGACAGTCTTGCCAAACTATAGATTTGGATTCCATGGGTCAGAGGCAAGATCAAAGATCCTGCATTTCTGATAAGCCCCAGGAGCAGCTGGTGTTCCTAGTCCAGGGATCCTACTTTGAGCAGGGAAGTCTTAGGTTGAGGGCTCTGGCTTTGGAGTTGGACAGACTCAGGTTTGAATTTGGTTACTTATTGTCCTCAGGATATGGGGTAAATTCTTTAAGTTCTGAGCTTCCAGTTTTTTTTAGATGAAAAGTAAAGTGATTAGGAATAATACTTGTCTATCCTTCTTCCCGTAGTTGATATGAGTTTCAAGCAGCTCTGGAAGCTCTAAAGTGTTTATACAAATGTTAGGTATTAGTAACAAATATTAGTTATTAGTAGTACACACTGTTTTATGTGCTGAGTTACTCTCAGATTTTGCTTAGCAATAGAAAGAAATAGCTTTTTCAACATACTGCAGAGATAGAATAGATGAGGAAGAAATTCCAAAAGGCTGTTTTTCTTCCATTGTCCCCTTGAAGGCCAGTGATAAAACAGGCAGAGACAAATCACCTGTCCTGTTTTTAGAGAATTCTTGCAGAAGGAGATTCTAGTACATTTCTTGGTTGGCTGTTTAATCTCAAGTAGAAGGAAGCATTTTTTGGTTGGGTCATTACTGGGTCTCCATGATCCCTATAACTGGCTTATTCAATAAAATCATCATTTGTATCTTGGATTTGGTGCTGACTAAACATAATGGTAAGTGGGTTGCATTTTTTCTAATCTCATTCAATATGTGCTATTCAATTTAGAAGAAAAAAACATGGGTCTTTGGGTCATATACATCAAGTTGAAAGCTAGATTTTACAGCTTATTGTGTTGCTCTTAAACAAATTGACCTCTGTGAGTCTCAATTTGCTCATCTGTGAAATAGGACTAAGAATTTGTATCACATAATATTTGGGAGGAATATCTGAAGAAATAATATGTAAAGTTCCTGAAACCTAAAAGATGCCCAGTAAATATTAGCTTACTCCTGTTTGTTCTGATTCTGTGCCAAAAAACATTAAAGAACATGTTATCAATTTATACAGGTGTTAAACACTAGACAACTTTAAAAATACTTTATATGTACAAGAATTTCACTAAACACTTTAAAAGGATTCTCTCATCTACTCACAAGACTTTTACTATTATTTTCTCATGTCACAGATGAGAAATCTAGGGTGTAGAGAAGTATCTTAGTCCAGTCCTCACAGCCAGTAAGTGGTAATTGCCAGGATACAAGGTTCACAGGAAGCTAACTCTAAGACCCTCACCCTTATCCATGCACACCTGACTCCTAGCCTCCCCCTCAAAATAACCTTTCACAAGGAGATGGCTCATAATTCACTATCATCCTTCTCTTTTTCTCACTCTCAAGGTGCTCTTACGACTGTCTAGCATGCAAGCTGATATAAAAGATGTTACATTTTGAAATCCATCCCATAGAGTGCTGTCTGTCATGAGTACACTTTGTGAAAGAGCCACAGGCCAAAGGACATTGCAATAGGGCAAATAAAATAACAGATCTGGAAAGCCTGGAAATGACTATCATGTCAATATGACATTACATCCATCCATAAATATTGCATATTAAAAAAAAGTATGTTTTTTAACTGAATAGATGGGAGATCAAATTGAACAAAAACTTTTAACTATTAAGAAAAACAATAACTACCCTCAGGCCATTTTAAGTTTATGGAATTTGTGTTTAAATAATACATCTAAGAACTTAGATTCTCCTCCCTCCTACAAGGACAACTTCACCCTAACTTTTCTCAGGTGACATTTAATAAGATAAGTGAAATTATTTTTAACAAGAGTAAATTTTTGCCATCACATGGATGGAGAGACTGTTGGAGATACAGGTAGATCTGACATCATTGAGGTCTCAGAAGTATGTGAAGAGAGTGTGGACCTGTGTCCGGGTTTCCAGACTTAGAACTCCATCCCAGACTGATTGATGGATTGGCTGATTGATTGATACACTACACCAACATTCATTGAGAGTTAATCACACATCTCATACTAGACTCAGGATTTAGCATATTTCACTCATTTAATCTTTCCTAAAATGTTAGGAGCTAAGTGTCATTGTTATCCCAATTTACAGATGAGGAAACCAAGCGTCAGAGCAATTAAGTCATTTCCTCAAGGCACAGGTAATAGGGTTACCTAGCTCTGACGGATTCTGAAGGCCGAACTTCTCACTACTCTGACAATTGTCCCTATACTTCCTAGTTTTTATTTTTGTCTCTTTTCTTAAGCTTATATAAGACTATAACAAACACATACACACATTAGATAATAGTCACAATCTCTGATTCAAGCTCAAAGTAACATGATGACCTTTTAAGCTACACTCCCACCCCTGTCCTGTTCCTACAGGTGGTGTATGATCACTTTCTACTATCCTCCCTCAATTCCCAAACTCTATAAATGTGCCAAGAGGGAAGTGTGAGTCAGATCAGAGAGTTGCTTGAACAAATTCTACAATCATTACTATTATAACATCAATACATGGAAGCTAAATCCAAGACACAGGGACTTCCCTGTAACAATCTCTTCTCCCGCTATCTACAGTCAGCAGAGACACCCGCCCCCAACTTATTCCATGTTATCCTCACTTCCCTTCTCATTTGACCCCTTCTGTAAGACAACTCATGGTATGCAAAAAATGCTGGTCTGGGACTTAGGACCTAAAATCAAGTTCTAGTCCTACTATCATGACACAACTTGTATAACTGTCAGCAATTCACTAACACTTCCAGATCAGTGTCTTCATCTCTAAAATGGAGCCATAAATTCCAGGCCATCTTATAACAAAGAATGATGTCTAAAATCTAGAGAAATAGCAGATATGGGAATGCTCTGAAAACTCTTAAGTGTTGTACAATAATAAAGCTACCTAGGATTTATTAAACCCTTACTGTGTGCCAGGTACTACACTAAGAAACTGAAATGAATTTTCTTATATAATACTCCCTCAAAATACTGTGAAGCAGAGATTAGCACAGGCAAGGAAGCTGAAGGCCAGGGTGCTAAAGTAACCTGCCCAGGACCACACAGTTAGAAAACTGGAGTGCAATCCATTTCTACTGCCTGGTTTTTCCATTCTGAAGTCAGCCTGGTTAGTGTGGACATTAGGGGCTTGTGCTACACAGTGGTTCTCAATCCTCCATGCTCATCAGAACTACCTGGGGAGCTTTAAAAATACTGACAACTGGGTTTCTTCCCAGAGATTCTAATTTGATTGGTTTAGGGTGACACCTGAACATGAGACCTTTTAATAATTCCCAGGCAATTCCAATGTGCAACCAGGATGGTAAGCCACTGACCAACACTGGCAGAGCCCTACAAAGACAGAAGCCTCCAGTATGCTCAGATCTGGGCTCTGTATGCTCCCTTCCCAAGTGGGAAGCAAGGGGATGGGCTGGGGTGGGGGAAGGGAGATGTGGTGGAGTATTTATGGAATCCAATATTCATTGCTGCATTCTGAATGGCAACTTTCTTGGCAGATACATTACCAGTCATGTCCCAGCCATAAAACATAGAGCTCTCATTTCCTCAGAGGCCTTATATACTCTGAGTGCTTTTCAGCATTATTAACCTTCATGATCAAAATAGATAGGGAGGCTGAGAGCCAGGGAAAACCTCTTTACATCTTCTGAATTGCAAAGCCACACAGTGAGAAAGAAGTTAGCTTGCATGTGAGATTTTGCTTGAATCAGACAAATCCAGAGCCTAGACAAATTCACTTTGTGTACATAAAAGGTTCAGAAGGGCCATGGATTTAGAGAAATAAATGTGTCATAATTACACTCATTGCCATTAGTATAACAGCATGTGTTGTTTGAACAGTGTTCCATATAAACAAAGCCATCTCAGCTTCTTTTAGGCACATTTCTATGCATATTAGAATTTGTAGAGGAAACATCACTTATATAGGACTGCCCAACATCTAAACTCCACTCCTATTTGAGTGAATCATAGAATTTGTAGGAGACAGAGTTCAATTCCTGTTGGGAAAATAAGAGAAAAATAGTCCTGCTGTCTCCTCCCAGGAATCTTAGAGTACGGCTATGTGATTTGATATCACTTATTAGATGTTCACCCCATGCTCCCATAGATCTTTAAAAGAGTAGTGTGAAAAAAATGAACGAATGAATAGATGGACAGGCTAGATGGGTGATGGCTATTAGGAAGGCACTTGTTATGATGGGCACTGAATTCTACTCCTGAAACCAATATTGCACTGTGTGTTAACTGACTAGAATTTAAATAAAAATTTGAAAAGAAACAAAGGAAAAAAATAGATGGATGGATGAATGGATGTATGAATACATACATACATACATACAAGTGTGGGATCATCAGAGATTTTTCATGGTGGCTGTGGCAGATTAAATGATCCAGAAGCAGGGAAGCAAGTGTCTAAGCGAGACACAATCTACCAGCATGATGAACGTCCACTGACTCTAGTGCCAGCAGCAGTGGAGAGTTCCCAGCTGGCGAACAAGTGTCCTCAGCAAGATTCTCCCATGACAGTGCCTCAGCCATGCCTTGTGTCACTTGATTACTACCCAAACTTGTTGTCCTCTTTTTAATTTAAATAGAGTAGTCTTTGTTTGCAACCAAGAACTCTATTAGTGCAGGGTAATATAAGGGGATCCAGTTGCTGCTCCTTTAACTACTGGTTATCCAGAAATTACTCACAAGGTCCCTATACCCTACAGATTTTTATGTTATGGCAATATCTAAATACTAACCCTATCCCTTCAAGCTTTTAATCCCTCACTTGCAAAATGCAACTCTGTGCAGATTTCTTCTGTATTGTTTTCCACCATTATGAGATTTTGAATGCAATATACACAAGTGTTAAGTCACTTCAGGTTATGACTTAAGGAGTAAGAGTTAATTTCCTGGTCTGGAAAATGGAATTAAAATACTGTACAGTCTAACTCAGAGGTCATAAAATTGGCTAAATAGCATGCAGCAAGCTGTTGAAGTACCAAAATTTAGTATTCCATTTTTTACTTATAGATAATGCTAACCCCTATTTCTGTCATATTTGGCCCTTGAATGCAGTATTCAAGTGCACCACATCCAAAATTATCTCTCAACATTTTTGTCTGACATCTTTTCTATGGTTAGGGAGATACAGTGTTTTGATCTAAAAGATCTTTACTTGGTAAGTGAATTGAAGGTGGGATAGGAAAAGAAATCCAAACCTCATCCTTCAGCCTTCTGGAATACTATATAAGTGTGTCAAGCTGCATTTCAGAATAGGAGACCATAGAAAAGGTCATCATAGATCATCCAAGGTGCTAATGTAAATGTCACCAAAGGAGTCAAGTACAGAGGATGCAATATCCCATAAACCAGTAATTTTTAAGCTAAAGACCATCTACTTCATGTCCACAGACCCTGATGATCTCTTACCCCCAAAGTACTTACTGTCATCCACAGGTAACAAATGGCCCCTGAGTTAAAAAGAAATGTAGGACAGTTGAAAAAATGTGGGGTTTAGAAGCAAAATACCTAGGTTTAAATACTGCTTCTATTGCTATTAGCTCTGTGACTTTGGACAAATTTCTTAACCTCTCCAGTGCTTAGTTTCTTCTTCTCTTAAATGTCTGTGTAAAATTACATAGAAGGCCCAGCACCATGGTTGACATATAGTTAGTGAAAATGGTTGAGGCCATCCAGATAGGATAACTGAGGAATATCAACATGTATTCCATTTATGCAAGATACATACATGTTTATCATGTGCAAGGTTGTGTGTATTAACACATAGATAAATAAAACTTAGAATGTGACTTCAGGGATCAGTTGATGACTGATCAGGGATCAGTTGACTTTGGCTACAGTTTATAATCAGCAAAAATGTATCTGATACAAGTCCCCATTTTCCCCCATCTTTTAAAAAAATTCCTACACCCACCCCCCCAAAAAAACCCTTAAACTCCTCTCCTAAAGTCTAATAATGGCTATTTGTCCAGTTGGTCTATAAGATTTGGCCCAATAATCCCCTTATCTGTAATACCTCTCCTTATATACCCGCTCCACACCCAGGGCAGTAGTATGCTAAGAAATATTTAAAAACTATCTCTCTGCAGCAGTGCTGGGTATATTGGAGAGGGGTCCCTAATCTGTAGTGTTTACCAGCTGATATAGTGCTAATATTTCCATTGATAATACTAACTTTAAGCTACCTACATGACGTCACTGAACACACAGCTTCATGAGCTGATATAAGCTGGCTGCAATATACCACTGTGACCTCATGTCAAATCAACCATTTTTTCACTTGCGTCCCACTGTACTTGGCACTGCTCTACCTAATGCAGCATTTGGCTAGATATCTGTGCCATCTGCCTCCAATAAACTGCAAGCTCCTTGATGGCAGGAATTTTACCAATGCTTTCTCATTATAACTCCAGCACTCAGCATGCACCTTGCCCAGATTAAGTCTTTAGTGAATGCCTTTTGAGTGAGTGGCATCACAGGAAGATTTCCAACCTCTTTGGCAATCCTGCACTCTTAGAGATACAGTGAACTAGTCTTATTAAGTTTATGAGGTTTGTCCTCAGCTTCACAAGCTCTTCTTTAGCTTCTCAGTGTCCTTCTCTCTCCCTCTCTCCCATCATGAAGGGCAATCAGGAAGTGTTCTAGTAGCAGTCATTTACACCTCAGAGTGAATTGAATGTCTTGTTTCCACAAGCATGCCATGCCTTAGCTCTCCCTGGGCAATGAATGGCTGTCCTTGTTCAAGGTAATTTCAGGCAACAGACAGGAGTAAAATTTTAATGGCAGCCATTCGTTTTGTATGTCTATAGAAACAGCCTTAATGAACTATTTCCCCTGAAGATAACATTTCAGTATTTAAAAATATTCTCAGGATCTCAAAAGCTAATGACATTTTGAAATCCACAGTATTCTAATCTAAACTAAGGCAAACTGACCATTCACTAAATTCACCTATCCATCTTCAAAACGCACAAGTCCAGGAACTCACCAATTCAACTTAGTCCTTTTGTTAAAGACTTGGTATCTACCAACTACACAGGGGTCTTGAAACTCTTGTTTCAACTATCTCATCTGAAAAACAAAACTGTTCTCAAGCATGTTTCATTTCATATAAGGGTTGTGTCCTTGACAAATGATATCATAATCAAATCCATATATTAAGAGTGCTAAGAGAGAACATTGGTAATAATGGTTATAGGGGCTGAATGTTTGTGTTCCCACAAAATTCATATGTTGAAGTCCCAATCCTCAATGTAATAGTATTGGAGGTGAGGCCTTTGGGAGGTCATGAGGATGGAGCCTTCATGCATGGGATTAGTGCTCTTGTAAGAAGAGACATAGGAGAGATGATCTCTCTCTATACCATGGGAGGATACAAGGAGAAGATGGCCATCTATAAACCAGGAAGAGGACCCTCACCAGGAACCAAATTGGACAACACCTTGATTTTGGACTTCCCAGCCTCCAAAACTGTGAGAAACAAATTCTCATTAAGCCAAAAAAACAACAAAAAAAACCCCACATTGATAATAGTAATAAAGATGATTAACATTCTAACTGCTTACTATATGGCAGTCACTCAGCAAACTGCTTTATGTAAATTTATTCCTTTACAACCACCCACAGAGCAAGAAAACCTTTGATGATGATGTCAATAATTCCTACTCAAATTTCTCTGCAAATTAGAAATTTTTTTATCTTGGACTTTCCTAAAGCAAAGTTGTCATTTCACAGCTCTGGTGCAGGTAGACTGAGAGCACACAAGCCTTTGTGTTTTATTGCACATTCCACTCTTCAACTAGCAAGAGCCAGGCCAAGCCCTAGGAAGTATTAACTTAAGGCATGACATGAAATAATATCCACATGAATGGATTATCTCATATTCAATCACATTTGTTTCAGTATTTATTTAATTAAAAACACAACTATATTTATAATGGCAGGCTGTGCCTTCCAAGATCCATAGCCTTATTTCCGTCTGGAAGCATTCACTGAAGAGAAACTTTAAGTACTTCTCTTCATAGCCAAATATATCTTATTTTCATTAGAGGTGCCTGAGCACATAGACATTCACCATAACCCTATTGATAATTGCACCTGATTAACCACAAACTGCATTGGAAGGAGGATTGAATGCTTTTTATTAATTAACATAGTCAAGTCAAGGAAAACAGCCTACATGAGGGATAGCTTGTATAAAAATAATTGACTCATTAATCTTAACCATATGAACATGTTTGCATTAGCAAGGTCAGTCGCTAGAAAGGATTCAAACCAGAATAGCACATTCACGCAAGTATGATTTTGTAGTTATTTCATTTGGAGAAGCATGGAATTCCTTAGAGCAGTGAAGGTTTTTGGAAGGACATAGTCACAGAAAAGGGAAAAGTTCCATAACAGTGATCTTTCTTTTCACATTACCAAGTTGTCAGGGCACTGTGGGGGAAAGCCACATTCCAATTTTTACTCTTAGCACACAGGCAGTATTTGCACCCCAAAACAAGCCTATGGACAAATATTCCTCATGCTGTGATACTGCAGATAAAACCACCACGTGCACCTCAACAGCAGCAGAAACGTGCATGCCAGGGGCTGTGAGCCAGACAGACATTGCATCCTGGGGACTATAACTGGTTGGGGAAGGGATTTGGGTACGGGAGCACTTAAGCCTGGAAAGCAGTCATTTAAAATAATAACCAAAGGAAGTACTTCTTCACACAGCAGGTGGGAGACATGTGGAACTTGTTACTCCCAAAGACTTGAACAAGCCAAGAAATGTAAATAGGTTCAAGAAGGGTTTGGAAAAATTGCGATGCCCAATCTCTTACTGGTTATTGAAAAGAGGTTTGAGGTGTCTGGATGCATCCCAACTTTTGATATTTCAGAGGCAGTTGCCACACTCTTTTACAAAACATCCCCAGCTCCAGCCTGTTCAAACGAAATATTTGGTGGGGTGAACCATCAGATTGACCCCATATGGCCTATCTTCTGCTCTTGTGTTCTTAAAGGAAGCCTTCAGAGGGGGCTACTGGCGGAAGTATCAGAGAATTGGGCTCTTGTACTGGCCTGGCTTTTTAAAAGCTGTGTGATTGCAGGAATGTCTCTAAAACCTCTACAAACCCATCTATGAAATGACCTCACTTGTCCTCCCGACATCCTAATGTTATCGTGGAAATCGAATGCAATAATGGTTACTAAATTGTAAAGGGTTGTACACAAGTGAAAGTAGCATTTTTAATAACCTAGTTTAAATAACCATAACCCGGGTGCCTCCTGGGCAAATCCTAGGAATGCTGATCCAAGAGAAACAAAAATCAATTCTAACAAAGCTTAGCCGATAGTGACAAAACTGACATCTAAGGGGTTCTCTTTTACTCTCCATGACCTCACCATGCACTCATCATCACAGCTGCTCCAAATCAGCTCTCTCCATCCCCACCAAGCCCCACCAAGTGTTTGTATGACTCTTTTCAAGCTTTACTGGGAAAACCCAGTTAGTTTTTTTCTCCATCACCCATTGTCCCCATTAGTAAAACAAAGTCCAGGATCTGAACAAATTGACAGAAGGGTGTCATACCTGGGAATATTTATATGTTAAATTTTTTCCCTCACAATTATTTCCAGCCTTAGAAGGCAGTGATAGAGTATATTAGAAATTTCCACTGTTTTATGTGGGAGGTGTGTCATATGGGAATAGGTTTAGAAGTCAAACATTTCAAATCAATAAGTGCTCAAGTATCTGCTGTTTTACGTCGTTGTGGTGGTGGCAACAGTAAGGAAAATTCATGTCACCTCAGAAAAGATGCAGTCCCTGGAGATCATCAAAGCTGAGGCTCTTTAATCTCACTAGCATGTCTGCACCCCTACAATGACTTGTTCATACGAAGTCACTTATCCAGCAACTCTCTAACCTTCTTCTGATCACCATAGAGTGAGGATTCTAATTCAGTGGCTTTGAACTAAAAAGAATCAGTGTTTGAGTCTTAGTTCCACCAATGAAAAGCTGTGAGACCTTAGACAATTCTCTTATCCTCTGTGGGCTCCTGTTTTCTTTCCTATAAAATGGAGATTACAGATATGCATCCCTCCCACTGGGACTCAATGAAGTAATGTATACCAAGCACATGAATGCTGGGGCTGGCATAGAGAAAGTACACAGTAAATGATAAATGTGGCTCTTACAGATCCTCTGAGGTTCCACATGAATCTATAGGGTGCCACAGAACTGGGAGTGTGCTTGGTGGCATGAAAACACCAGCTGCTACAACTTGCACAATGTCATCTCCAATGGTGTAAGAGATGACTACCAAGGGAACAACCAAACAGTTGACTCCTTCTTCCAGCGTTCCACCTCAGCTGGCTGTTCAAGGTACTGGAAAACTGCTTGTGCTCCAGAGGAGACTATACCCTGGATCTTCCCCTGGAGTCACTGCGGCAGGTGGCATTTGTCTTGACTTCCACAAACTGTTGTTCTCTTCAAGGATCATTGCTTGTCTAAGCCACATATTAATTTCTTAATGTTCTGGCATGGTCTCTGTCTGATTGTTACAGGCTCCTATGTAAGCAGATCACTCTGGGCCTATTAAATACTGTATTTGCTTAACAGCCAAATAGTCTGTGTGTAAACATTCTGTGAAAAAGGGATTTTTTTCAATGAGCTGTATTAGAGGTCAGTGCTTACAGTCTCATTGCTTTGTGAGAAGCCACATCCCTCACATTCCAGGAGGGTGGAAAGATTTCACCACAGATAGCCACCAGGGGATCCTTTTACCCAAAGCGTAATTTCTAGGTCTTCCAGAAACTAAATTTTCACCTTCATTATCTGAATAACTCAGAAATTATCATTTACTTTCCTCCAAGAGAAAAATAATTGTTCCCACTGTAGCTAGCATTGTAAAATATTCCATGAAAGCGAAAACCATTTTTACTTCAGGAGGAATCAGATGGCATGTAAAGAAACAGCAGGGGTGAGTAGGGATTCATTTCAGTATCTCACAGCCATTTATATTGATTTTTCCCAAGTTTGTACAAAAGAAAAGATTTCCCAGCTGAGTTGAGCTCAAAAGTCGCACATTTAACAGGATCTTGAGGATCCAGAAGGCCATCTTGTTTAAATACCTTTAAGAATCTACAGTATGATTCTTTAAAACTTGTGTCTACAAGAGGGCAAACAGTTTATCCAGAGAGGTGGAGTGTTAGCAGAAGCTGTCTCTTATAAGGCAACATGAGAAGCCCTGGCAACACATTTTAGAGAACCATGTATGACCGCTACAACTAACGAGACATGCCCTTCCTGCCTCTCTCCTCCCTTGGCTGTAAACTTCACAACCATTGAGAAGAAAGTGACAGACTTACACAGCAGGGAGGGGGCAGTGTGAACATGGAGGACTGGGTGTCACTGGGGAATCCTGCAACCTAAACTACAGAGAGCATTCCATTTTGAGAGGTTGGATTATCAAAAAAGACCATTGGAGAGTGCTGCCAAGATAACAATGGGAATGGTTTAAATTGTTTTATGTATCTTAACACCTGCTTCTAGAAACCTGAAAGTCCCAGGAGTCCATGCTATATTTAAGACACCGTATTAGGTACTTGGAGGCAGAAGAATACAGAAGTGAAGAAGGCATGAAGACTTGCATCAAAGGTGCTCCAGTGCTAGGAAGGAGATAGGGAAAGAGAAATCAAGACATGCATAACAGGCTTGTTAACAAGTTTGTTAACAGAAATAGAAAATGTCTTACTGTACTGGTGGAAAACTTCATGGAGAAGATGAAATTCAAGTTGGGTTTTCAAGGTATATTTGGAATAGAAACAAAATGACAAAGGCGATGCTGTATTTTTTATATCAATTGCCTAAGTAGATAGTGATGCCATTGACCAGGATAAAGAAGCATAAAGGAGCAAGTCTGGGAGGCAAATAAGTTCAATATAAGATGAATATAAAGTCCCTTACTCTATCTGTATGATGATATCCAAATAACATTTAGAAACTGAGATTTCAGTCTTGAGAAATCTGGTTTGCACGCTCTCAGGTACTGTGTGTGTAAAGACTGGCAATAGATCTTACAGAATTTTTTTCTGGGCCCACATAATGCAAGTGACATGGGCACTTTTGTTTCTTGTAGGCCAAGCCTTGCAGAGCCATAGCCTTTAATTTCTATCCTCTGACACTAGGATTTAACCTGGGGGAACTTCTCATAAAAGACTATGTCTACCTTTTCAAGGCTGTGGTAGGAAAAGCTGTGGAGATCATTTTTATCTTGCATTGGTTTCTCTAAAAAAACTTAAAAGGTAATCCCTCTACCTCTTCTTAAAAGGTTGGCCTACTCTGACTATGTGATCTCAGTCTTGGGGGAGGCAAGGAGCTTTCACCAAGGTGTGGCCTGTTTTAGAAAGAAGAATCACCCAGCAGAAGGACAAAGGTTGAAGTTTTATGTAATAAAAACAGTGAGGTCCCCTTCCAGAACTGAGGGTCCTCCAGGAATTACAGCAATTCCTAGAGGCCTTCTATGAATCCAGTGGAAGATGGCAGGAGACTCCAAAAGACCCAAACTTAGCAGGTGAGGATAAGTGAGAAATGTGAAAATATTTTGTACATTATAAAATGCTATTCAAATGGAAGGCATTATTACTACTCAAATGCTCAATGCCATCTCCCCATTAGAAACTGCTCTCAGGAGGGGCACCTGGGTGGCTCAGTTGGTTAAGCATCTGACTTTGGCTAAGGTCATGATCTCACGGTTTGTGGGTTCAAGCCCCGCATTGGGCTCTGTGCTGACCGCTCAGAGACTGGAGCCTGCTTCTGATTCTGTGTCTCCTTCTCTCTCTGTCCCTCCCCCACTTATGCTCTGTCTCTCAAAAATAAATACATGTAAAAAAAATTTTTTTAAAGAAAGAAACTGCTCTCAGGAAAGCTTTTTATTTCATACATTCACACAAGGTAGATAGAAGCTAATGCATTGCCCCTTCAGGTTTTGTGTCTTACTAGAGGAATTTCTGGCATGGTATTTCTCATTTCATGAGCAGGTAAAAAACAAACAGCACTGCATGTGATAATGTGTAATGGAGAGCTGGTGAATCTACTTTGATTGAGAGCATAAAATGGCTACTAGTGAAGCTAATCATGAAGCTATCGTGTGATCCCACAGGTAGAAAAATAGGCAGAACATGCTGTATTCAAGTGCAAGTCACTATACAGCCACTATTTTTTATTTCACAATAATACAATACATATAAATATACCCTAACTTTAACAACAGCAACTACAATGTATAAAATTTATGTGTGCATGTATATATAATATACTATAATTTATATGGTATGTAAATTATATGATTATATGATATAATAACTTTCTTCATTCTGTTTGAGGTCTTCTGATAAGGGTCTTGAAATTCTTGTGCTAAATCCACTTGCCATTTGATTGTAAGTGGGGTGGGGGCTGGATGAGTGAATGTGAGTGTGTGTGTGTGCCTGTGTGTGTGTGTGCAAGACAGAGAGAGCTTTATGTGCAATACTTCCCTAATGGCTGTTATGTTTCACATTCTTCACTTTGCCTCTGAGATACTATGTACTTTGTAGATGGTACTTCCACTTTCGAAGTCTGTCTTTTGCTGCCAGCCATACTTTCATAGGGAGATTAATGGAGATGGTCCTTGGGTAGTTATGGGCTTCCTGCAAACACATAGTATCCTAAAGGCAAAATGAAGAATGTGAAACATAACAGTCACTAAGGAAGTAAAGAACACAAATCTATCTCTCTTACACTCACACAGACACACACACATTTACCCTATCACTACACCTCTGCCCACTTACAATCAAATGGCAGGTGGATATAGGACAAGAATTCCAGGACCCTTATCAGAAGACCTGAAACAAAATGGAAAAAATAGGTCACCCTGCTGCTTCCAGCATTCCCCAGAGAATTCTGCCTTCCGACAGCAAGCGTGTCTGCTTCTATTTCTGACTCTTCCTTTAGGAGGCCCCTCAGGGCTTGGCTGCTCTGTTCCAAGAGTACACAACCCAGGGCGCTCTGGCAACTTGCTCCAGTTTCTATATTAGACTCAGCATTGTGTATTGATATGCTTTCTCCCTAATCCATTTTCCATCATTAAAAAGCCTGATACTGGAAGCCAGAAAAATTTGCCACCCTGGTTCCCTCTTCCTGCCAAGACCCATCCATTCAATATTTACATTGAAAAAAAAAATAGGATAAATGATTATGACATTTACAAACTGTAGAATGAGTTATGTATCCATATAAGGAAAAGGGCATTAACCTTTCCCTTCACACTCATCTTATCTTGAATTTGAGAAGTCTCTCTCTCTCTCTCTCTCTCTCTCTCTCTCTCTGAGTTTACGAGGTGACAATAAAGCCAAACAGTTGTTCCTTCCCTTCTGAAGGATAGACATCCCACCTTAAGAACAAAATAATAGACACCCGTTGGCTAAAGAGGGTCATTTACCTTCAGCAGGGAACATTTGATCTCATATATTAGTCTGCACTTAAGGCTTTGTTCAAGTCTAATTTTGTATCACTCAGTCTCCCTGTCCATCAACAAACAGTATGTGGGGGCAGGGAAGTAGGGGGATTGCTAAGCTTAGCTCAGAATTGCTCAACTAGACAGGCACAGGGAAAGACTGACAGCAAAACAGCTGATGAAGCAGACTGCCTGGCTGAAAGAAAGGGAGTCTGAGGGAAGGGGAAAGGGGAAACTCTGTTGATGAGACCTGAAAGCCCACCTTCCAACAAACTGTCCAGAGAAACAGCCACATGTGGAGTCAGAGGCAGCTGTCAAGGGGCCCAGCAGCTGATTTCAAGTATAAACATTCACTGAACAAATGTTCATAAAGACTTCAGGACCACAGTGAGCCAAATAGACAGATGAATCTATCTTGTCTCCCTTCTTCCCTCCCTTCCATCCTTCCTTACTCCTTCCTTCCTTCCCTCCTTCCTTCCTCTCCTCCCTTCCTTTTTTCTTGCCTTCCTTCATTTTACTTAGTACTTTCATGTCCCTGGTTCCATAAAAGTTTGCATTGACTTCTAAGGAAAAACCAACCCCCATGGCACATATAATAGAATCACTGAAACAAGGATAAAAAGAACAAGAGATGGGGAACAAAGAGACAGCATTGGAAGGAGAGTTCACTATAGAAGAAAATCTAACATAAGTATATTTATTGTGACTAACCATAATATAGTTTTGAGCTACAGACATAAGGAATTGCAAACACTCATTAACTCCTGAAAATAAAGCATAACCTGCATCAAGCAAAACAAAAATTTAATGCTGAGAAAAAAGTTAGATAGAGATTTATTATATCCACACTGAAACTAATACTTATGGAACATACGTACAAGCCAGGCATCTCCTCATTGAGTGCTCCCAGTAAGCCTGCCCATTTTACATATGAGGAAACGGGCTCTGAGAGGTAGAGTGGCCCCAACATTAAGCAACTTCATGGACAATTTATTTGATGACAGGTTGACATGTGCCACAAAATTATTCTTTATTTGGTCTAAGGCCTGACAGAAGCAAAGCCACCAGACTGTTCAGGAAGCAGCCGATACCACAAATGAATGGAGCGTCTTCCACTTGGGAAAGGAAGAGTCGAGCTGGCCTCTGGGTACTATGTATGGGTTCTATCCATGAGCACAACATATTACAGAACCAACTTTAGAGCAACATTTTACTATTTTTGCTGTGGTTTAATCTGACATCCAGGAGCAGAATCTATGAGACCAGAGCAGGAAGCAAAGTCTGTGAACTCTCTGCCACCCTACCCTAAATTTTGCTTTTCACATGGGTGGGAACAATTGTCAAGTCTCAGTCATGTACCAGCTCCCTGGAACCTCCTGATAAAAATGAAACAATGATTTCTTAGGCCTCTGAAGGTGGTTGAGAGTGGGAAGTTAGGTGGAACCTGACTGGGTCAGGCAGGTCAGCTCTTTCACTGCCATGCGTTTCTTTCACATGAGAATTTATTTGATTCTCATGGTAATCCTGGGAGATAGATATTATGGTGGTTTTCAATCCCATCCTACAGACCAGGAAACTGAGGTCAGGAAAAATTAAGATTTTGCCACACACCAGCAAAATCATGACAAAACCTGGATATCCCGGGACTGAAGCCTATTCTTTTCACCCTATATCCCACTCTCACTCCCAGTAAGAAACATCCTCTTGGAGAATGAAGGACAGCACTGTACATTGTGCAGAAAATACAATTTAAATTGATTATGTGTCTAAAGAGCTATATGCCTGCCTGATAATAATTTGCCTTCTCTTCTGTGTTCTCTAAGCAATAATTTATGGGCCTCAGAAAGCTGACTTATGCAACTGAGCAACTAAAACTCCTGCAATTAATTTTATACTTGTGCCACACTTCCTGCATTTCCACTATTGTCTGGTTCTGATTTTCTACATCCTGTTCCAAAACTGGGACCCACTCAAAACCAGGCACCTTCATTGTAGGTTCTCCCCAGTTCCCCACTCTCAACCACCTTCAGAGACCTAAAAAGTCATTGTTCTTATTGCTGGATGTCCCAGGGAGCTTGGCATGTAGCCTGACAGCCTGAAACTCGACAGCTGCTCCCACCCCTCTGAAAGGCAAAATTTAGGACAGGATCCCAGAGAGTGTAGACTTTGCTTCCTGCCCTAGCTTCATAGATTCTGCTCTCAGATATAAGATTAAGCAACAGCAGAAATTCCAGAGTTCTGAAAATATACTGTCAACCGGGATGACAGAAAACAGATGCATGGAGCTCAGTTTCATATGGTGTCTGGTGGTGGAGTTAAAGATTTTAACAAGGGATAGGAGTGGGGAGTAGGAGTGGGAGAGACAGAGGTAAAGGCCATGAACTAGCTGCTAGCTGCCTTGAAATCCTGGTTTGGAAGCAATAGTTAGAAAATCATGGTGATATCATATTCCTTTGTCCCTGTTAAAAGCAATGAAATTTAAAAGTCTAAGGAAAAGGGTATACAGAATAGTATTTTTCATTGGCACCAGGCAGACTGCACTATTGTGCTCATAATGGGCTTGGGATTGAGAAAACCTAAATTTTTATCTTATTTTGGCTGCTCTAAACAGTTATAAGTAATCTAGGTTCAAGCGCTAAGGTTTTCTGTCTAACTGAGTAATGGAACAAATGTGATACTTATTTTTAAAATACAAATTCACTTGGGGAGCCGGGGTATCTCAGTCGGTTGAGCATCTGACTCTTAGTTTCGGCTCAGGTCATGATCTCACGGTTCGTGAGTTCAAACTCTATATCTGGCTCTGTGCTGGCAGTGTAGAGCTTGCTTGGGATTCTCTCTTTCCCTCTCTCTGTATCCCTTCCCTGCTCATGCTGTCTTTATGTCTCTCAAAACAAATAAGTAAACTTAAAATTTTTAAATATGAATTCACCTATACCTTATCCATCTGAGAGTATAATAGTTACTGTGACAATGACAACTCAAGTTGCAGAGACTCTTGACTCTTCTTGTTGCTACAGGACCAGAGTCCTCTATGAAATAATCCCTTGTTATCCCATCTATCTCCAGGAGTCCCAGGGAAGGCCTTGCATGTGCTCACAAATCAGTGCACTCTTGCCAAGCAGCTCTGTGACCTCTGCCACCACACCACAACTTTCAGTGTGCTAAACTTTGGCCTATGGTGAATGAGGACAAAGATGACACTCACCTCTCTGCTGTGCAAGAGCCACTCAGAGAAGCCAGAAAATAGTACTGCTCCTGGTCTTCTGTTTTTTGGTGATTTTAGTAGAATAAGTTTGTCATATTTTACCCACATCCCTTTATCTCCATTGAACCAGAAACGAATTCCTGAAATTGGGCCAGAGACAGATTTGAGTCCGCAGCCTTTAGATCATACCTGGAACATCCCTTTCCACTGACAACCAAGGCTTCATTACAACAAAGCCAAACTCATCACACCAGGTCCCTTTTCCCAAGAGGCCCCTAAGTACCTTGAAAGGCAGACTTCTAGCAAACCCACCACACACTCACCAAACATTCATTCATTCAACAAATGCATACTGAGTACCTACTGTGCACCAAAAATAACTGAAACTCAGTGTTCTAATGCATTGGTTCTCCTTAGTCCTTCTATAAATCATAGGCATATCCATTCCTTCCAAAATGTAAGTCTGCCAACAGTCACAGGTAACCACAGGGATGTATTTCCAGCTATATCACCATCTGAATGCATGTAATATTAATCATTCCACACTCAAACATCTCTTTTCTAAAGAAGTACCCAGAAGCCCACAAGCACAGCTTTACTTAGAAAGCTGCCATAGGCTTTTGGGGAAGCAAAACAATCCTTCCAACAAAAGACTCACCCATATCAATATAAAACAGAATAGGCACTATTTGTCATTAAAAAGTAGGCATTATCAGATTTACACACATGTAAGATAGGACAACAGTGACTACACAGTGTAGATACAATTTCACACAAATTTACACAGTGACGGGAAAGAAAAAACAATGACAATTTCTCTTCTCTCCTTGAGAGAAAAATGGATATACCTTGTCATTTTCTCCTGAACACCTAGGGAGGGAGTAATTTTGGAGGTGTATATTCACAGTTACAAAGGTCAGAAGGCCCATGATTTTGCATTGTAAAACTGAAAGGTCAGGCCTCTTATTTAGCCTATTATGTTTTCAAGGAGCACTGGAAGAAAGGGAGAGAGGAGAGAGTCAACTGTCTCAAAGAAAATTCCATCATTTTACCCTTATGAGGCCTGAGGGTCCATATTGTAAAGAGGACATATATCAGCAAGTTGGAAATCACTGGATTGATATGGGCATTAGTGTGCTTCTGTTCTGGATACTTTACACAGAATATTTGTAAAACATCATGCTTACAGATTTTAAATATCCAAAGAAGAGCACATTTGCATTCGGCAGCCATTTCATCTACAAAGTGCTTATTGACGTAAAATGAAAAGCAAGCCTCAGTGGGAAATGATGGTTACAGAGGTAAATAGGGTACATGGGGTTTAACAGGCAAAGAATGACAAGGAATGACCAAAAAAGATGCTGTAGAAAACACCCAATACATTCTTTGCTGATTTCATAAGCTTACCAAGAATCAACATTCCTGGTGACAGATGGTAGTTATACTTGTGAGCATAGAATAGCATAGAGAGTTGTCAAATCACTATATTGTATACCTGAAACTAATGTAGCATTGTGTGTTCACTATACTTCAATTAAAAAAAAAGGTTGATGGGGGGTGGGAGGGAGGGGAGGGTGGGTGATGGGTATTGAGGAGGGCACCTGTTGGCATGAGCACTGTGTGTTGTATGGAAACCAGTTTGACAATAAATTTCGTATTTAAAAAAAAAAACTTTTTTAAGAATCAACCCTCCATTCACTGTGTGTGTGTACCCAGATGCTCACGCACAGCCACATGCATAATTAAATATTTATACTTTGTAACATTTTATGGTAACATAATTTATTGAGGAAGTATTTAATGATTAGGTTTTTCATTTTGTATTTCTTTTTTTTTCTTTTTTTAAAATGTTTTAAATGTTTATTTTTGAGAGAGAGAGAGAGAGAGAGAGAGAGAGAGAGAGAGAGAGAATGAGTGGGGAAGGGGCAGAGAGAGAAGGAGACACAGAATCTGAAGCAGACTCCAGGCTCTGAGCTGTGGGGCTCAAACTCACGAGCTGTGAGATCATGACCTGAGCCAAAGTCGGACCCTTAAACAACTGAGCTACCCAGGCACCCTTCATTTTGTTTTTCTTTTATGCAAGAAAGAGAAGGAATGAGACCTATATGTAATTTGGTCTCAAATTTTCCCTGGTCACTTTTTTCCTCACTTTATTGCATTTACAGGGCCCACAGCAGAATTTGCTGAAAACAATTTATTTTTCAGACCTTAGTCGGGCCTGAGAGGATCTCTGCCTCTATAGGCAGTTGAGTCAGCCACAAAGTTCCCAGCATAGTCACTGGCACAGTGTGGGGGGATATCAGCTTCTTGACTCCAAACCACAGTTCAAATGCTACCTTTTGAGGGTGTAGCTGGGCCCCTGTAAAAGCCGAATTTCCCATGATGCACCCAGATTTAGCACTGGAGCCAGAAGCAAGGCTATGTTCACAGCATCTACAAAAATACATCCGTGGAGGGGTGTTCAGTTTTGTTTTGATTATTGTTTTGGGATGTCACTGGAAATGACATGTCGATGGATTTCGATCCTCATTTTGACTCTTCCATTACAATTTAGCTTAACAGGTCATGACTCCATAGAAATTAACAGGCACCTAAGCCCAACCACCCCACAAATTGGACCATCTCAGCCCCTTCTGACTGTGTTTTCTTTGCTTTCCAAAGACAAGCCCTTCAGTTCCAGCTGCAAGAATTATCAGCTAAACGCAAGCTGTTCTGGCTGATGAGCATGGCTCAGCTGGGTCACCTCTCACCCCAGATAACACTGGCCAGTCACCTTAAGGGGAAGCCAGAGGAAAGGCCTCTGTATCAAAAACATTTGTTGCAGTATTTTTAAAAGCAAAGCTTTGAGGCACTGAATTCTCTTTGACAAATTCCAATATCTAGCAAAGCATTCCCTTCACTTTCTGTTAGTATAATTTTTTCTAGAAATCAGAACAGAAGGATTTGCAGCAGGCAAGCCACACCAGGGTCATTTCTAAACATTAACTTTTGCCTATTGAGGCATATTGTATGTGGGAGTTTGAAATAGAGGACATATTTTCAGACTAATGAAAACTGTGCAAGCCCAAACTCATCCCTAAAAATAATTTCCTAAACAAACCGACAAAATCAGCCAATGACCATTTCCATTTTTCTAACATTTAGCATTCTGTTCAAAGAAGACATGATGATCTGTGATTATATCTGAGTGTTGGGATTATGGAATGCAATCCTTTTCATTTTTTTCTATAATTTCATCAAAACAAAACAATGCATGCTTTTGTAGAAAGTTTTTTTTTTTTTTAATTTTGGATGCTGGTGGATATTTCATTTATTTATTTTTATTTTTAGTGTGGCTAGCTTTCTCAAAGCTCACTGTCTCGAGCTGTCTTTCAGGCTAAGTGAGGCCTCAGAGTCACCTGAGCCAGCCAGATTTTCAATGCAACCAGTTATGGACCACACATTAGCTTTATTGCCTTGTCTAGCTGTAATTTAAGAGAGACCTCAAATCTGTTGAATCAGATACCCAGGGGCAACTCAGAAAGGAAGAAGCTCACCAGTTTTATTGCATTCCTTGGAAAGAGGGCAGAATGACTGAGCACAGCCAGGATACACCAAGGGCAACACTTTTATATGGGGATGGGCAGTTTAATTTGTCTTTGTATTTTATGAATTGCAGGCAGAGATGTATTTGTAGGAAAATACATGGGCATTTTTGAAAGCGATTAATTAAGCATGCAATTTATATGAAAACAATTTACTGCAGGACATTATCAGAGCACCCAAAATGCACATGCAATTTTCTTGCCTTCTAATTTGTGGACATAATTTATTTTGATTGTGCAATTAGGAAAGTAGACCTTTATTAATTTCGGTGCAAGTCTAAAGAAGCAAGACAAATTTAGCAGTGAAAGAGTTTGCCTTAATGGAAAAGAGGGAGGTGTGGCCTTGGGCTCATGCCTTGTAGATAACTCTCTGGATCCAAAGCCATGGAATTATATCTATTTTGGCTCCTGATTTTCTCCAACAGGTCATTTAACCACACTGAGCCTCAGCTTTTTCTTTTACAAAATGCAGCTGAAAAAAAAAAAAAAAACCCTTCTCCCAGATTGGCATTTAATGACAGGTTTGGAGGGCCTGTCAGGGTTCACTTAGTCCCTTGGTAATGGCAGGCTGCCCCATGTCTGGCCTCGCTCTGTGGCCTCACCCTTCTCCAGACCTCCTCTTCAAGATAAATGCAATTTCACTGCATGCAGCAGGTTCACTGCAGTGCCCTCACCAATTGTCTCTAGGCCCATGGCTGCCAAGAATAAAGA
The DNA here is from genome assembly GCF_018350175.1 of Felis catus. Classification (NCBI taxonomy): domain Eukaryota; kingdom Metazoa; phylum Chordata; class Mammalia; order Carnivora; family Felidae; genus Felis; species Felis catus. The sequence continues at coordinate 33,048,044 of NC_058380.1, read as the reverse complement.
AGGCAGACAGTGGCCTGAAACAGATTTTTGTTTTATGACAAGCAAACTGCCAGTATGGAAATGGAGCCTATGATCCCATTAGCCCAGTCCTATAACACACCAATAAATTAATACAAATCACCAAAATTCTACTAGTTATTTTCAAATCATACAACCCACAAAGGAGTAAGTACATTTTTAGAAATTGGGGAAAACTATCAAATCACCAACAGAAAAGTCTGTCAGAGGCCTGTGAGCAGAATGAAGAAAGTGTTCACTGGCTTCTGGTCCCACTCTTATCCCCACACCCACTGCCCATAGTAAAGGAAAAAGGATGAAAGAAATCAACATGTTCTAGATCCCATACTGGGCACCCTTCCTGTGTTATGGCACACCAGGGCCCTAACAGCCCCATAAAGTATGTGTGTGTTTATTCCAATTTTGCTAAATGGACTCATAAAGGTTATGTGTGGCTCAGAAAGGTTAGGTGGACTCCAGTTCCAACTGACTACAGGGTCTATGCTCTTTCACTAGACCCCTCAAGCTGTGGGCTCCACCCCGAATGCACACAGGTGGGGCGGTGTGGTCCTTTCCCTCTCGCGAGCTTTCCCTTTGGCAGTTGAGCCTTAAAAAGACATTTTAGCCACTTTCTGAATTCCAAGTAGCACTTAGCTTGTGTGTGCTGGAAATCACAACTTTCACTGTTCAGTGTGAGTCTGCGACCTTTCCTTGGTTTTTGATAAAGCACCATCTTCAATATCAATAGCACTTGATTGTTTCCTATCACAGTCACAATCATTGTTTATATATGTAACCCAGACTTTACCAGAGTGGACTCAAAACAAAACAAAAAAAAATACATTTTTCTTTTATATACAAATTACAATGCCACTGAATCCCCACATACCCAAATTAGCAGAAAATCTAAGTTTTCTACAGTCATACAAAGCAGTTCGCTCCTAGGTGTGATCAGAATTCCCAAATGAGCTTACTCAGTCTTCAGATTCAGCCTAGATTTTCTTGCTGTAAGAGTAAAGGTGATGGTTCAATCAAACCAAAGAAAGGGCTGTTTTATTGCCAATGCTGACACTATAACCAAGTAAGAAAAGCACTACTAGGAAACAAAAGCTTTGTTCATTGGAGCTGGCACTAGAAATACTTGAGAATTGGAAGCAATGCCCATTTGCTTTCACTGTCACTGTTGTTACTGGAATACTATGTCATCACCCAAACTAAAGAGGTTCTCAAACTCAGTGGCCCCAATGCCATCCCCCATAGTGGCTCCTTAGACCCCACTACCAGGATGTGGAAGTCTCCACCCAAATTCAACATGGAGTTTCAATTATTATATTCTTAGCTCTCTCATCTCATCCATCTTTTCCCCACAAAGAGTCTCCAGCATAAGCCAGGAACTGTCCCGGTGCTGACTTAGGACTGCACATTCACATTTCTATCTCTCTTGGGGCAATTTCCTCTTAGAGTTCTTGCCAACCTCTCTGGAGCTCTAACCTAAGAGGACTTCGCCCCAGTCCATTAGAACTTCAAAGTCTCCTTGGAAACCTTGTAAATCGATGGAGACACACAAGTAGAGTGGGGTTGTGCCAGATATCTAAATACCTTAAAGGAGTTATTTGGTGGCCCTTTCCAGAACCAAGTGAGTTTTCCCAAGAGTGAATAAATTTTCTCTCCTAGAGAAAGTAAACTGCTTATAACTCTAAAATCACAATTATTTAAAAGTCAGTAAATAGAGCCACAGTCTTGTCTGCCAGGGCACTTTGTAAATAAGCTTACACTCTCTCTAGGATTGTTTAGAGTACACATTCGTGAAGATTTGAGAGATGTATGTGTACAACTTTTTTGAAGTGGTGTGGTGTAATACAAATGATGATTATCCCAATGACAGAAATATCACACGGAAGTCACCAACTTCCTATCACAACACTGTACAAAATGCTCTGGTTATGGTATCTTATCTAAGAATCACTATAACCCTACAAAGTAGATGCTACCATAAATTACAGATAAGAAAGCTTGATCTCAAGAAGGTTAAGTGACAACTTATAAATAGCAGGGCTAGGATACAAACCTACATCTGTCAGACCCAAATGTCTTTTTTCTTTGAGTTAGAAACAACCAATTTAGATAAAGCCTCTATAGAACTCTTAGATCTAGCAATTATTAGCTGGATGACCTTTGGCAAAATATACTTCCACTGATGATCAATTTCCTTATACATAAACGGAACTAATAATGACCATTTTCCAGGGTTTTATAAGGGGGAAAAGAGCACAGTAATGTGAAAAGACCTTTGTAAATCATAAAATACATAAAACTTGAGTTATATTTTCAATTTATGTCTTGGTAATTTGGGAAGCAACGTGATGAAAATAGACCCTGGAGATCCTGATGACAGTGGCTATTACTGTGACTATAGGGATTGACTTCCTGCCCTGACATGACAGCCTGGTGAAGGAGTAAGATGCTTCTAACATACCCAAGATATTATAATGGACATATCTCTCTGTAGCTGCCAAAATCTTTTAATAATTCTCCACATTATGAATCCTACCTTCTCAACATAGAATTAAAAAAAAACAAATATAATCCTAATATCCTTTGCTATCAGAGAACAGGCTTACGGTTTTGGTCCCACCACACAGACCCACCCACAGGAGACTGATTCTGAGGAGACACATGGCAGGACAGGTGGTAATCTGGTCAGTTTTACTCACTTTCTCTAATCTCTATGGTCACCCTGAAAATTAAGTAATATTACCACCATTCACAGCTGAGAAATCTGAAGTTCAGAAGTTAAGTGAATTATGTAAAAACACACAGCCAGTTAGTATAGAAGCCAGTCTTAGTAAAAAGCCTCTCTGCTTTCAAAGCCCACCATCACCACACTATAACATTTTGAAATGAAATGTGGACTTGGACCCAAGAATTTCCAAGCTCCGGAGGACCAGCCTTCCCACAAAAAGAAATTACCCACTTTAAAAGATTTATCCATTATTGTCTAATGGCCTCCAAAATAACACAGCTCTGGATACATTTTGGTGTCCATGTAAGGTATTTTTCATGAGCAAGTTTATTTAATCTGAAAGTATAAAGATTGATTTTCCTATTATTCATTCTAGTGGTTTTATGTATTTAAATTGCAAACCATCCTAAGAGGCAGTTCTAAGTAATGAAAGGTAAGTGGTATCTATTTAAGGACAAAAGCAGTCAAATTTCAAAGAAGTGTCATTGCATTTGTTAAACAATATCATATTTGAGGTTTTTCTGATTTTTTTTTAATTTTAAGGAAAGTGACACTGAAAAGTCACATGTGTTTTTGTTACCATCTAAATGCAAATCAAAAATGAAAATGCAGGTGTATTACATAAGAAGGGAAGAGGAAAACCTTACCAGAGGTCCAGGAAGGTGGCTGGCCTTCTCCCAGTGGCAATGGCTCCAGTGATGGATGAAGACTCCCAAGCCAGGTGTGTTCATTTTTGTTGCCTTCACTTTGTGAGAAGAAAACTCTGCCCAGGTCAAATAAGATGTCTTGGGGGAAATAAAACCAACCATTCCACAAGCATAATCATTTTGACAAGAGTCCTCAAAGTAGGTCAGCCATTTCTTAAAGTCTAAGAATCTGGAAATCCAGGAATATTAGTATAAAAAAGAGGGACATGAAGTGTGTTGCATAAATATGCTACATTTCCTTGATTCTGAGATATTATTGATAATCAGATGCTCCTTTGGGTTATTAACAGCTTCTCAGACAAACAAACAAACAAAAAAGAAACATTCCAAATGAACATGTTGCTTTTAAGATAGACCCCAGTTTCCTGAAGATAAAACATGAAAAAAACAAAAACCTCCTCTTAGATCCAAGCCAAATTACTTTTATTAAGAAAGGCTAAAACATTGATAGTCTGTCATTTTCTGTTTATTCTTTTTTGTTAATTAAGACTCTTTGGGTTACAAGTAACTAATTCAAGCATTGAACCAAAGGAAGATTTTATTATAAGGATATATGGAGGTGTCTCATTAAATCCAAAGGCAAAAACATAGCCAGATCTTAATGAGACAAAAGCTAGCAACTGGAAAATTGGAGAATGCGAAGAAGTACCCTCTCTGCATTTCTTGTGTCTGTCCTTTTCTGCTTAGCTTCCTCTTGCCTTTCTTTGAAGACAGGCTTCTTTCTTCCTCATCCGTATGTTAGAATTTGACCAACACTATAAAGGTTACTTCTCTAGGTTCAAATTCCCCCTTCCCCAGGAAAGAGATTATGTTGCCTAACTTGACTCAAATGTCCCCTACATTTTGGAGGGGAAGGGAGTAGGGAAAGTTGGACCATATATAAAGATATGGTTCCAGGGACTCAGCACACATATGCAGTGAGGCAGAGGAATGTAATGTCAGAAAGGAGAAAGCAGCTCACAGGCTGGACAGTCTGTCTCCCAAGCCCATGTCCAGAACCCCCTCTAAGATCAGAACTGCTTTCTCTGCCCAACAGCTCACACATCCCAAACAGAGAGCTTGGGACACAAGCAAATGACTGAATGTTTAGGTGACCTCCTGAAGATAGGCAGTTGATCACAGTGGCAGTACGTTTCAGACATCAAACTTGGATCTCATTCCATCCCTCTAAGAACATACCCTTTGAATGAATAGTGGCATTTATAAAAGCAGCATCCATACAGTTTTCCTATTCAATTACTTATAAACCAAGACACAGAAACTTTTGCTGTATTAGTAAAAGATTCTGAGATTTTGCCAGTGAAGCCTGGAGTACCTCATATGGTGTGAATATGAAATTACAGCCCCCAAACCCAAGAGTCTGTGCTTTCCCTCAGAACCAGCATTGCACTTGCGCTTGAGATTCATCACCCGAGTCTAACACCTGGGCTTTCAGTTTGGGCTTTCCAGTTTTGTGACTTTACCCATAAAGACCAAAGAAAAACACATAAAACTCTGACAAACACAGAGCCTAGGAAGCCTGGCTATTCTCAACTTTCAGGGTAAAAATTGCCTAATTTTAATATCTGGAATATTTTTTACACGTAATTTCTTTTCTGTTATTATTTGGGGAAGATTATGTTTTCTGATATGCTTGGAATTATTGTTAGTATCCTGGGAACTTTTTTCTTTTCTTTTTTTGTCCTCTTGGTTTAGTTTTTTTAAAATATCTGTAGGGACACTAATGATGCCAGAATCAAGATAGGAAGAAATCAATAGGTATTCATTTGTCTTGAAAGAATTTTTCTCACTGATCTGGCTCCACATGCCTGGTTCTTCCCAAATGCAATACCTAGAAGGGAACAGCTGTTTCTTTAGGGGGCCCAGAGGTCCTCACTGCCTCCAGCCTTCCCTATGGCTCCAGAAAAGCCCCTTAATGGCAGAACTTTGCCCTGTACTTGGACCTTTACATCTTGCCTCAGAAAAGGTTTGGGCTTCCTTGAGTCCCACACAGTCCTAATTACTGTGACAGGGAAAGCTAGAAATCTCTGGTGTTGATATTTGCCCTTTGAATAGAAGTCCTACAGAAATCGGTGGTTGAGTTAAAAACTGCTTTTAGGGAAGGAAAAAAAAACCCAATTGAGAGAGCCTGTAACATGGAAATGAATAAAATAACCAAAATGAGGGCAGGGAAAACATAAAGAGTGAATTGTGGAGGTCTGACAATGAGACTACACATGTGTACAGCACATCTTGGTCCTGTGAAAAAAGAGCTAAATCTTAATTTGTCTAATCTCTCAAAGGCAATTTGTTTCTCCTGCTGTATTTTCTCTCTTTAGGGTTTAAGATACTATGCTCAATAGGTACGCTTGTTCAGTTTTAACCATGATCTGAGGGGTGTGTCACCAGCCAACTATTTCAAAAGTGGCCTCACAGAGTGGCATTGCCTTAATGAATTTTCTAAAATCCACTGCTCAGAGCTGGACTTATATTGACTGAAATCTGAGGCTAATATCTGAAACCTCTGGTTTTTTTTAATTTATTTATAGCAAAGCAAACTGCCAAAAGGCTCACATACTCAGCCCACCAGTCCAGGTATTCTCTTCCTACAGGCACACTAACTACCCAGAGAAACAAGTAGCAATGACCAAGCAACTCGGTGAACACAGAATCAAAACAAGGAGAGCTAGTTTTACGAGTTGGATGTTAACGGCATCAAGCTGAAATGACATGTTTTTATCTCTCTATAGAATGATCATGAGACCAGATGTATCAAATCATTGGGCAGATTCTGTCTCTCCCTCCTTCTCTGCCCCCCTCTCTCTCTTTCACTGTCTCCCAAAATTGTTTTAGTCATTCTCACATGTTGACATAAACTTTCTTTTAATATATTAATAGTTTCTGTAAGTTTTCTGTCTGGTCTTATAGACAAAGGAGACATTCTCTTTCTTATAGAAAAATTCATTATCTGTTTGTTTTAAATGTTTAACTCTCAGATGGCAATCTTATTTCTTTTATTTCCAGATTCTTGAAGGATATTTTATTATACATAAAAATACCTAAAATGCTACCTGTTTGTTCTATTCTGGGGTATTTAAGACCCTTGGTGTTACTTTTCAGGCTTCCTATGCTTGATGTTCTGCAGCCAAGTGTCAGAGAAAATTAACATTACCAGTCTGTCCCATGCCTTTGGGGTGCAAGGTGTTTTAATGATCTCACATGCGTATTTGTGATTCTCTCACTTTCCTCCTGAAGTTCACAAGGATCTGGTGGGATGACCAACATAGGATAGTCAAATGAGCTTCTGTGTAAAAAGCATCTGCAATAACAGAGACAAGAATACATTTTTCCATGGAAATGAAATTGATGAGAGTGGATACCTATGACTGGAAGGGGAAAGACTTGGGGCTTAAGAAGATCAAAAGGGAAAAAAGGATGAGAGAGCAGTAGTCCCTATGGTCTCAACATTCACACATTCAGTTTTCAAACAACTCATGTGTGTGTGTGTGTGTGTGTGTGTGTGTGTGTGTGACAAATATATTTCTATGTCAAACTTGGATGTTCATATCTCAGGTGACAAATGACTTCACCTGAAGTCATTTATTATTAATAAATTATTTAATAAGTTATAGTTTATAATTAGTTTATAAATAAACATTAGTTTATAAACAAAGGTAAACAAAAAAGTATGAAATAGCTGACACCAGCCATACACTTAATTCAGTTAAGACAAAGAGGGGACTCATCAGGCACATCAATGGCAGCAAATCATTTACCTGAATTGAATTTTTGCTGGACATTAGCCAGCTGATTGTCCATTCAGTTGCAAAGGAAAATAACAAAAAAGAAATAATGTTGGAAATGTAATACTGAAGATGATATTTAAAAGGAAAGATATAGGGGCGCCTGGGTGGCTCGGTTGGTTAAGCATCCGACTTCGGCTCATGTCATGATCTCATGGTCCGTGAGTTAGAGCCCCGCGTCGGGCTCTGTGCTGACCGCTCAGAGCCTGGAGGATGTTTCAGATTCTGTGTCTCCCTCTCTCTCTGCCCCTCCCCTGTTCATGCTCTGTCTCTCTCTGTCTCAAAAATAAAAATAAACGTTAAAATTTAAAAAAATAAATAAATAAAATAAAAGGAAAGATATAATTAGGAAGTTGAAAATATTTTTTTACTTTATGACTGAGATTCTTTTATAAGCTGTGTCTGTCATTTAACTTTCATAGGTTTCACTTTCTTGTTTTCAAGTACACATTAAATTTAAAAGGTATTTTTCAGTGATCTCTGGAAAAGAGAAAACAAATTAGCAAAACACCCAGGGGCCTTGAGACTTCATTTCTATTGACAAGGAAAGGGCTAAAGTATGGGTGAGCTGTGTCAAACTTTCTGTTACAATCTGCTGGCAGAGTCCTGCCAAAGATGAGGAAAGTGAAGGAAAATCTCTGTGAGGGAAAGTATTCCCCCCTTAGCAACGGTGAGTTGATTGTGTTAGTAAAGGTTATACACAAGACTTTGTTATCACAGCAGCCAGATTGTCCTGTCTCTCTGGAGACGTGCTCACACCAGGAAGCACACAAGTCAAACAGTGAGCCTCTTAAGAGCTAGTCTCCTAGCCTTGTCTTGCTGATTAATGAGTACCTTGGCATCAGAATCTGAAAGCTGAAAGATAAGAGAGAGTAGAGCTGCTAGGACCAGCATCACCATCTGCCTGAAGACTACTTTTATTTACACTTTCCCTCCATTCTACACCCAAATCCCCAAATTATCACATCTCAAACTGTTCATTTAAGCAAAAGCATAGTATTCTCATGAATAGCAGCAGTCATGATCAAAGAGAATTCTAAGAAATTAAGGTACAAGAGAAGTCAGACTACATAGAATCCAGGGGGTCCTCAGGCCCCATATTACCTCCTGCTTTAGTATGTGTGACTCTTGAAATGGTACAGAGTTCTAATGTTGTGTTTTTATAGGTAACACAACTTATGTTATCACCACCTAACATGTAAAGAACATGTTACAATACCAGGTGTTGGGAAAAGATGTGGAAAAATGGGAGCTCCACTAGTGGAGAAATACAGCTATTGGGAAAATAAATTAGTGGAAACACAGGAGCACAATTTGACAGCATTTAACCAATGAATATCCTTAAGCAGTAAAAATGAATGAACTAGAGCTAAATCAATCACCATGCTTATATCTCAGATTGTTAAGGTTGAGTGAAGAAAACTGCATAAAGCTACATAATATAACACCAATTATCCAAATTTTAAGACATTGGAACAACAGTCTGCATTTTAATGGATACATCTATGTGCAATAAAGGTAGACAACTAAGGAAGAGAAGGATATAAGCTGACTTCAAGATGATGGTTTTCTTGGTGGAAGGAGGGAGAGAAATGAGACTAGAGGGATCAAGAGGAGTTTCAGCTGATTGTGTGATGTCTTGTTTTTTAAGAAAATCTTAAATCTTAGGTACCTATGGCAAACATTAAAAACGGTTTAAACTGGGTGATGACAGATTGAGAACCCACATTTACTTTTTTTCCCTCCTGAGCTCCCTGAAAATGATAATAAATGTATTTTTGAGGCATAAATCTAAAAGGATATCCTTTAAAAGGATATCCTTTAAAAGGATAAAGAGAATGAGAAAGAAGACAATGGAAACAAATTTTGGAAGCTGGAAAGCAGATGGGATTTCTGACTTCAAAGAACTGAGAAAAGGGAATCCTATGCTGACAGTGGGAAAGCAGAAAAACACTTGATTTTCTCCATAAGCCCCCTAAAAAGTTCAAACGCTGATGATATCAAGTACTGGAAGTGCAGGCCAAACTGGAGCTAAAGTAGGATGATGGGCTGAAAGTCTGTTTTAAAGGCAGTTAGAGCCCCAGATTCCTGTCCTCTCTCTGAGCAGCTTAGTGAATGCCCTTCTCACCTCACTTGAGAACTATAAGTTAATTCCCTGAAAATCGTAAAACAGAGAGTTCATCAACAAGGAGACATCTAGCATAAGAGGAAGCATATTGAAAACAGAGCTAAAGGAATTTTTATATGTTGAATTTTGCAACCCACAGTTCTCTTAATCTCACTGTTCCCAGAACAGTGGTAATAAGTCTATTACTCTATAGACATTACCTTGAAAGCATTTTCTCTGAAGAATCTGACTATCCCAAGACATGGTTGGTTGGTTGACTTTTATAATACTTTATAAATGTAAAACCCATTCTTAGTTCATGGGACATACTAAACAAGCCATGGGGATGTAGTTGCTGACTTCAGTCTACTCAACAGCAATACTGGCAGCCAACTGACAATGGAGTAACACACTCAAAGGTCTGAGGGAAAATTATTTACAAACCAGGATGCTATACTCAGCCAATTCTCAATTGAGCTACCAGGAGAAAGATATTTTGGGATGCGTAGGGTCTCAGAAAATTTTCCTTCTAAGTACCATTTTTCAGGACACTAGTAGGGCATGTGTGCCACCAAAAACAGAACATAAATAAAAAGAAAAGGAGGGATGCCTGGGTGGCTCACTCAGTTAAGCATCTGACTCTTGATCTAGGCTCAGGTCATGATCTCATGGTTCATGAGATACCCCCCATTGGACTCTAGCTGAGCCTGCTTGGGATTCTCTCTCTTCTTCTCTCTCTGACCATCCCCCACTTGCTTTCTCTCTCTCTCTCTCGCTCTCAAAATAAATAAATAAACTTAAAAAAGAGAGAGAAAAAACAAAAAGGAAATGTCATTAAAAAATCTAGGATCAACCAAGAGAAAGATGAAGGAAATCCACAGCCTTATAATGAAGATAAATGTCAGGAGAGAAACCATTCCAGATTAGAGGAGGTACAGGTCTTCAGAAGAAATTTCTTCAAAAAAGATGGAATTAATAGATGCCTAATATAATGAAACGTACTGATTTTAAAGCAACCTTATTTCATACTTGATACTCTTTCTTATGACTGGAGGAAAAAATATATACCTACAGCAGCGGAGTATATTACAATCTCACTTGAGGCCAAAAGAATATTCACAGTAGTAATTTGGGACCCTTATCCACCAGAGACCCTAAGCAGGCATTCTAGTTCACTTTGCAGAAGAATTGTCTCAAGCTACACACCACATATGGGAAATAATTCATATAGATGAGATGTTTTTGGTTGTTCCTTGTACTGGTTAAAACCTTGTGCTATCCATAAATGAAAGATACTTAGCAGATGATCAACCTCACCCTTCGTTTACCAAAATCCTCTTTCACATTTCTTAGAGGGAATGCTAAGTCCAGGCACTACATTTATTACAACAGTAATCCAGTCACATCATTTCCTACGTCTGACCTCCATTCATAAAAATGAATAAACAGGCTGTTGAGACATCCATGAAGAGAGTAGACAGGTTGTTGAGGCTACTAGCCCTAGTCACATTTTCATACTATCCCCTCAACAGTCAATCTTTCTCATGAGATATTCTAAAAATAAGCTGTTTTTCTGCTAAACTGACACCTCAACTCCTAATTTCTTCAATGTTAATGCACGCATTGAGATTCCTTAAATTCACCACAGTCTCTTCCTGAAAAACTGTAAAACAACTTCTCGATTTCAACAAATATCTCACTTTCTGCCTCCAGCTCCCTCTTCTGGACCCAAAAGGCCACAGAGAATTTCTCAGCTCCTCTTCTCTGTTTACTTGTTTCCATTTTTCTTTCCCCTCATCTCCTCCTTTTGTCCTTTTCAACTTGTTTCTCTCTTTCCTCTCCTTCAAAGTTCCCTTCCCACGAACTGGTCCAGTGCTCAGAGTAAAAAGCCACCACAGTCGAGTCTTCCTGAGCTGTCCCTGCTGTTCTTTCTTTGCTAAATTCTGTAAGTCTTGGTAATTTCTTCACTGTCTTTCTCTGTCATTCATCTCCCCACCCCTTTCCTCACTTCCACTTATTTGCTATCTACTGGGTCAGCTGTAATTGATCCTATGGCAATTAATTCTCCTCCTCCATGAGTCTAGACTAGCCAGGATAGCTCACTCACGGGTGTAGTCTCTTGGCCATCACAAGAAACCAATGACGTTGGTATTATTAACACCCAATTTTAGAGACAAGAAGATTAAAGTACAGAGAGGCTAAATAGGTTTCCCAAGCTCAGAAAGCTAGTAAATTGCTGAGACAAGATGCAAACCTAAGCCAGTCTAACTCCAAAACCCATTATCATTCTCCAGCACCCTGCTGCTTTTGCATGAAACAGAACTATGGCCTCTTTGTGGTTTAGTAGTATCATTTATAATAATCTTCAGAGGATTTGGTTTAAGATGCATTTAAATTCAAAAGCACCTGTGTTGCTTTAGAATAGTAAACAGAGGCTTTCTGGAGGATATTAAACCTATGTTAGGGGATATTGTGTTACATTTCTAAGAGTAAAGAACATAATTATAATTATACACACACCCCAAGAAAAGAACTAGATCTTCACCTGTTGATTTTTCATGTCCACACAGAGCCTGTTCAAATTCCGGTAAATCACTGTACAGGAGTAAACCAATGTTTGTCTTAAGAAGGAGACACGGTTAGGTTGTTTTGTTTGTTTGTTTGTTTGTTTGTTTTAAATAAAAGAGATTCAATCCAGAAAATGAGAATTTGGAGACATTTTAACAGCAAGGGTAAAAGACAGAGTAAGTCTTAGAAATTCTACTAGAGCATGGCCATGGGCAGTGAGGCCAGGAGACACAAATGCAGTGAACAAGGACAATATCAACATGGCTCCAAGTGAGGTGCACTAATGCAGCACAGAGCACAGGAAAAACTGCTCATCTTGATAGCACTGAGTCAGATGAGAAAAGGAAAGCACTTCCCCAATAAACACAGACAGGGACATAAGGGCAGAGAAAGGAGACATGCAGAGGGAGGATGAAAACATGTGAAGATGATCAAATGCTCACTTGCCCAAGAAGTAGACTGTACCAATAACAACTTTACCCAGGATTCAGGGGGGGAAAGCACAACAGGAAGTATGGACAGTCTCTGACTTGAAAGGAATTCTATATGAAAAGCTATAATGAAATCACAGAATATTATATCAGAAATTCAAAAACATCTCATACAACCCCCTAATTTTATAATAGTGTACATGCTATATTATAAAAAACAAAAAACAAAAACAAAAACAACCCACTGGATTTGGCATCAGAAGACCTAGAGAAAATTAAAATGTTAAATAACTTAATAAACAATGAATTACTATACAAAAGTGTTTTCATCACTATGGTTATCTTGTGTAATCTTCATTTGACCATGAAGAAGAAAGGGCAAATATTAGTGTCCCAATTTTTCTGATGATAGAAATAGGGCTTAAAGAGGTTAAGTAAACTATTTTCACCAGCAAGTGACAGAGAAATGAGACTATTACTCAGATAGAGCTTTCTTATTTCCAGTTGCAATACATTTTGCTATTTTTTTGTAGATTAATTTATGAGTATAACGGAAAGAGTTTGGTGAAAAGGGAAGTAAGAACTGAGAGATCTCAGCTAAAACAGGGAAACCAAGACTAGACTCCTTTTTAAAATGGAATTAAATAGGATAATCAGATACCACCTTTAAGTTTATAAGCCTAATTTTAAAAGGATTAAACTACTTGCCTAGGAAATTGCTTTCTCTGAAAATCTTCTTTCCCTCCAACTGCTTTTTATTTATTTATTGCCTAAAGAGTTTAAATAAAGTTAATAAATTGCATGATCAATAGAAACAACAAAGTTGCTTTGCTTAAAGCTGATAACAGAGAATATAGATTTTCCATAAATAATTGAAAAGGTCCAACAAAGACGTTTAAACCCTCCTGTTTCTGCCCCTCTATTTCTTGGCATTTTTTATAGAGCCAATTCCTAAATCTCCACACGGAAAGAAATCAAACCTATCCAAATCAACCACCTCCACAGCCAACAGGGTTTATTTACTGCCTGCAGTGGGGAGCCACAGCCAGCCATGTGGCAATAAGCACTCAGGAAGAAGTCAGAAGCTCCAGGATACCTAAAGTAATCCACAAGCCTAGGGGGATAGAAGCCTGGCAGTGACTCATTAACCAAGATCCAGGGCTAAAGATATATTTGTATAAAGTCAGGCATTTTTTTCTTTTTGCAAATTACAATAATTTCTTTACCCTCAAAACCTCAAACCTGCTGTTCCTCAAGGGGTATCATATAGTTTTCCTAAGGTGAGCTTTGATGCACATTTTTTGTTGTTGCCATTTTTTGTTCCATATGTACATTTTTATTATTATGGTAAAAACACAACATGAGATCTACCCTCTTAACAAATCGTTAAGTACACAATACAGTATTGTGAACTCTAGGCATGGTACTATACAAAAGATCTCTAGAAATTATTCATCTTGCATAATTGAAACTTTATACCTGTTGAAACTCTTCAATTCTTCCTCCTTTTAGCCCCTCTGGCAACCACCATTCAATTCTCTGTTTTAAGACTTTAACTAACTTAGACACCTGATATAAGTAGAATCATCCAGTCTCTATTCTTCTATAACTAGCTTATTTCACTTAGTACATATCCATCAATGGATGAATAGAAAAAGAAAATGTGGTCTGTGTGTGTGTGTGTATGTGTGCGTATGATGGAATGCTTTTCAGCTTTAAAAAAAAAAAAAGGATTCTATATGCAACAACATGGATGAACCTGGAAGATATTACACTAAGTAAAGGATGCACTTATAATTTAGGGATATATCTCACATTCTCACTGCACCAACAATGAGCATAGACATTTTCTATATACATGGCTTGAGTCCCCAAGGCTCTGACAGAAAAAAAAAAAAAAATTGTAAGAACTTCAGACTGTGGTAGCTGTCAAAGTGTGGTCATTTTGGTGACCACAGTCTATGCCCTGGAGGCTTTTCTCCTCTCCTCCCTTTTTATTCTCCTCAATAGTACCAAAAAAAGCAATAAACTAGAAAACAGAAGCCATGAGTCCTACTTCCAGCTCTGCCGGGGGCTGGGTGCCCTTGAGGAAGTTGTCTCTATTGTCTCGGAAACCCAGCACAGGGAATGGCACATAGTAAACTCTCAAAAAGTGTTTGTTGATGAAGGAATTATTGAATTCAATGTCAACGTTATCTCCATTTCTTCATTAATAAACAGGAAAGTTACACTAGGGGCGCCTGGGTGGCGCAGTCGGTTAAGCGTCCGACTTCAGCCAGGTCACGATCTCGCGGTCTGTGAGTTCGAGCCCCGCGTCGGGCTCTGGGCTGATGGCTCAGAGCCTGGAGCCTGTTTCTGATTCTGTGTCTCCCTCTCTCTCTGCCCTTCCCCCGTTCATGCTCTGTCTCTCTCTGACCCAAAAAATAAATAAACGTTGAAAAAAAATTAAAAAAAATAAATAAACAGGAAAGTTACACCAGATACCTAAAAAAGAAAATCTCTAACCCTAAGATTTAAGATATTAGTAGCATGGTGTTTTGAGACAAGTTTTTCAAGATACTATAATTATAATAGGTAAGATAAGGCAGAGTTTCAATTCTGATATGATGGAGTAAACTCATAGATCAACCTTCACACAGACTATTAAAGGATCTACAGAGCAAATGAAATCAGAAAGATTTTACAGATGAGTCAACACTCTGGAGAAGAGACTAAGACAAGATGAGTTTTCCATTTTTTTGGCTTTATACTGAGAGCAGGTCACAGAATGCAAAATAGAGAACAAAACTCCAACAGAAAATCTTCCATCCATATGTACTGAGTAACCAGAAGATAGAGTACAGGCACTATAGCCACCAGAAAGTGAAGGGAAATCTCAGAGAAAAAAGGAGCCAGAGACTATAAACCAGGAAACCACAAGTGGCAGTATAAACTCTGCCCAAGTCTCTGGGGAACTCCTCAACCGTGCATACTTGGGAAGCTTGTAGTTAAACCTAAAAGAACTGAACTGACATTTAAGCTGTCACAGTGTAAGAGAGAGCTTGCACTTTGAGTCAAACAAAATTAATAGCCTGCTAAAACAGAAACATCAATATTCTTTGGAGGAATGTACCAGAATACAGAATGTTCACAATATAATATTCCAAAATTCCCATAACCACTAATTAAGAAACAGAAAAGAACCAAGAAACTCTGATCCATGTTTATGAGAAAAGACAATTCACAGAGGCCGACACCAAGATGATCCAGATGTTACAATTAAGAGGCAAAGATTTTAATGCGCTTACTATAACCATTCTAAATAAAGTAAAGGGAAATATAACAACAATAAATAAAAGAGAGGAAATCTGCGAAATAGAAAACACAAAAGAACCAAACAAAAATACTGAAATGTACAATACATGAAATTAAAAATTCAATAGATAGGGGTGCCTGGTAACTCAGTCGGTTAAGCACCCGACTTTGGCTCAGGTCATGATGTTGCAGTCTGTGAGTTCAAGCCCTGTGTCAGGCTCTGTGCTGACAGCTCAGAGCCTGGAGCTTGCCTCAGATTCTATGTCTACCTCACTCTCTGCCCATCCCCCACTCATTCTCTGTCTGTCTCACTCTCAAAAATAAATGAACATAAAAAAATGTTTAAATTCAAAGGATAGCACAATTGCAGAATAGAGATGACAATAAGAAGAATCAGTGAACTCAAAAACAGATAAATAGAAATTATCGAATCTGGAAAAAAAATTAAATTGAAAAAAGTTAAATAAAGTGTTAAAAATCTGTGGAATATCAAAAAGTCTACCACATGTATAATTGGAGACCCAGGTTGAGGGGAGAGAGAAAATAGGTTAGAACATATACCTGAAAAAAAAAATGGAAAAAACCTTCCCAAATTAGATGAAGACTTATAGAGATTGAAGTAAATGAATGAACTTCACATGTAACAGATATAAAGAAAACCATGTTTAGGTATCATCAAGTTGTAAATCATAGCAAAAAAAAAAGCACTTGAAAACACCCAGATAAAATGACACATTATATACAGGGAAACAATTATTCAAATGACCGCTGATGTCTCACAAGAAAGTAGGGAGGTCAGAAAACAAATAAAACCATATAAATAAATGAAAAACTAAATTCTGTTAATCCATAATTCCATACACTGTGAAAATATCCTCCAAGAATTAAGGTGAAATAATAACATTTTTAGATAAAACAAAGCTAAGAGAACTAGTCATCATCAGACCTTCACTATAAAAATAAAACAAACAATACTTAGGTTTGAATGAAAATGGTACCAGAAGGAAAAATCAAATCTTCAATAGATTATAAAGAGAATTAGATATGGTGAATATCTGGGCAAATAAAAAAAACACAGTTTGTCCTGTAAATTTCTTTAATAGAAAATTTGAAGGAAAAAATAGAATATTATCCTTTGGTGCTTAAAGCATATATTCAGATACACTATGTATGGCAACTAAAGCATAAAAGAATGGTAGGGAGTGAACAAATGGACTTACAGGATTCAAGTTTTCTGCATTTTATGTAAAGTAGCATGATATTAATTTTAAATACACTATGAAATTTTAAGAATGTGTACTGTAATTTATAGAACAACCACTAAAAAATAATGCAGGGGGTATATATTTTTTTCAATATATGAACTTACTGTCATATTGGATTCCATACGACACCCAGTGCTCATCCCAAAAGGTGCCCTCCTCAATACACATCACCCACCCTCTCCTCCCTCCCACTCCCCATCAACCCTCAGTTTGTTCTTAGTTTTTAAGAGTCTCTTATGCTTTAGCTCTCTTCCACTCTAACCTCTTTTTTTTTCCTTCCCCTCCCCCATGGGTTCCTGTTAAGATTCTCAGGATCCACATAAGAGTGAAACCATATGGTATCTGTCTTTCTCTTTATGGCTTATTTCACTCAGCCCAGTTCCATCCATGTTGCTACAAAGGGCCATATTTCATTCTTTCTCATTGCCATGTAGTACTCCATTGTGTATATAAACCACAATTTCTTTATCCATTCATCAGTTGATGGACATTTAGGCTCTTCCCATAATTTGGCTATTGTTGAGGGTGCTGCTATAAACATTGGGGTACAAGTGGCCCTATGCATCAGTACTCCTGTATCCCTTGGGCAAATTCCTAGCAGTGCTATTGCTGGGTCATAGGGTAGGTCTATTTTTAATTTTCTGAGGAACCTCCACACTGCCTTCCAGAGCGGCTGCACCAGTTTGCATTCCCACCAACAGTGCAAGAGGGTTCCCGTTTCTCCACATCCTCTCCAGCATCTATAGTCTCCTGATTTGTTCATTTTGGCCACTCTGACTGGCGTGAGGTGATATCTGAGTGTGGTTTTGACTTGTATTTCCCTGATGAGGAGCGACGTTGAGCATTTTTTCATGTGCCTGTTGGCCATCCAGATGTCTTCTTTAGAGAAGTGTCTATTCATGTTTTCTGCCCATTTCTTCACTGGATTATTTGTTTTTTGGGTGTGGAGTTTGGTGAGCTCTTTATAGATTTTGGATACTAGCCCTTTGTCCAATATGTCATTTGCAAATATCTTTTCCCATTGCATTGGTTGCCTTTTGGTTTTGTTGGCTGTTTCCTTTGCCGTGCAGAAGCTTTTTATCTTCATAAGGTCCCAGTAGTTCATTTTTGCTTCTAATTCCTTTGCCTTTGGGGATGTGTCGAGTAAGAGATTGCTACGGCTGAGGTCAGAGAGGTCTTTTCCTGCTTTCTCCTCTAGGGTTTTGATGGTTTCCTGTCTCACATTTAGGTCCTTTATCCATTTTGAGTTTATTTTGGTGAATGCTGTGAGAAAGTGATCTAGTTTCAACCTTCTGCATATTGCTGTCCAGTTCTCCCAGCACCATTTGTTAAAGAGACTGTCTTCTGTCCATTGGATGTTCTTTCCTGCTTTGTCAAAGATTAATTGGCCATACATTTGTGGGTCTAGTTCTGGGGTTTCTATTCTATTCCATTGGTCTATGTGTCTGTTTTTGTGCCAATACCATGCTGTCTTGATGATGACAGCTTTGTAGTAGAGGCTAAGGTCTGGAATTGTGATGCCTCCTGCTTTGGTCTTCTTCTTCAAAATTACTTGGGCTATTCAGGGCCTTTTGTGGTTCCATGTGAATTTTAGGATTGCTTGTTCTAGTTTCGAGAAGAATGCTGGTGCAATTTTGATTGGGATTGCATTGAATGTGTAGATAGCTTTGGGTAGTATTGACATTTTGACAATATTTATTCTCCAACCCATGAGCAGGGAATGTTTTTCCATTTCTTTAAATCTTCTTCAATTTCCTTCATAAGCTTTCTATAGTTTTCAGCATACCGATCTTTTACATCTTTGGTTAGATTTATTCCTAGGTATTTTATGCTTCTTGGTGCAATTGTGAATGGGATCAGTTTCTTTATTTGTCTTTCTGTTGCTTCATTATTAGTGTATAAGAATGCAACTGATTTCTGTACATTGATTTTGTATTCTGCAACTTTGCTGAATTCCTGTATCAGTTCTAGCAGACTTTTGGTGGAGTCTATCGGATTTTCCATGTATAATATCTGTCATCTGCAAAAACCGAAAGCTTGACTTCATCTTTGCCAATTTTGATGCCTTTGATTTCCTTTTGTTGTCTGATTGCTGATGCTAGAACTTCCAACACGATGTTAAACAACAGTGGTGAGAGTGGACATCCCTGTCGTGTTCCTGATATCAGGGAAAAATCTCTCAGTTTTTCCCCATTGAGGATGATGTTAGCTGTGGGCTTTTATGATCTTTAAGTATGTTCCTTCTATCCCGACTTTCTCAAGCGTTTTTATTAAGAAAAGTTGCTGAATTTTGTCAAAGGCCCTTTCTGCATCGATTGACAGGATCATATGGTTCTTATCTTTTCTTTTATTAATGTGATGTATCACATTGATTGATTTGCGAATGTTGAACCAGCCC
Organism: Felis catus; assembly: GCF_018350175.1. Lineage (NCBI taxonomy): Eukaryota > Metazoa > Chordata > Mammalia > Carnivora > Felidae > Felis > Felis catus. The sequence continues at coordinate 33,028,752 of NC_058380.1, read as the reverse complement.
TGCATCCCAGGAATGAATCCCACTTGATCATGGTAAATAATTCTTTTTATATGCTGTTGAATTCGATTTGCTAGTATTGTATTGAGAATTTCTGCATCCATATTCATCAGGGATATTGGCCTGTAGTTCTCTTTTTTTACTGGGTCTCTGTCTGGTTTAGGAATCAAAGTAATACTGGCTTCATAGAATGAGTCTGGAAGTTTTCCTTCCCTTTCTATTTCTTGGAATAGCTTGAGAAGGATAGGTATTATCTCTGCTTTAAACGTCTGGTAGAACTCCCCTGGGAAGCCATCTGGTCCTGGACTCTTATTTGTTGGGAGATTTTTGATGACTGATTCAATTTCTTCACTGGTTATGGGTCTGTTCAAACTTTATATTTCCTCCTGGTTGAGCTTTGGAAGTGTGTGGGTGTTCAGGAATTTGTCCATTTCTTCCAGGTTGGCCAGTTTGTTGGCATATAATTTTTCATAGTATTCCCTGATAATTGCTTGTATCTCTGAGGGATTGGTTGTAATAATTCCATTTTCATTCATGATTTCATCTATTTGGGTCATATCCCTTTTCTTTTTGAGAAGCCTGGCTAGAGGTTTGTCAATTTTGTTTATTTTTTCAAAAAACCAACTCTTGGTTTCGTTGATCTGCTCTACAGGTTTTTTAGATTCTATATTGTTTATTTCTGCTCTGATCTTTATTATTTCTCTTCTTCTGCTGGGTTTAGCCTGTCTTTGCTGTTCTGTTTCTATTTCCTTTAGGTGTGCTGTTAGATTTTGTGTTTGGGATTTTTCTTGTTTCTTGAGATAGGCCTGGATTGCAATGTATTTTCCTCTCAGGACTGCCTTTGCTGCGTCCCAAAGCGTTTGGATTGTTGTATTTTCATTTTCGTTTGTTTCCATATATTTTTTAATTTCTTCTCTAATTGCCTGGTTGACCCACTCATTCTTTAGTAGGGTGTTCTTTAACCTCCATGCTTTTGGAGGTTTTCCAGACTTTTTCCTGGGGTTGATTTCAAGCTTCATAGCATTGTGGTCTGAAAGTATGCATGGTATGATTTCAATTCTTGTATACTTATGAAGGGCTGTTTTGTGATGCAGTATATGATCTATCTTGGAGAATGTTCCATGTGCACTCGAGAAGAAAGTATAGTCTGTTGCTTTGGGATGCAGAGTTCTAAACATATCTGTCAAGTCCATCTGATCCAACGTCTCATTCAGGGCCCTTGTTTCTTTATTGACCGTGTGTCTAGATGATCTGTCCATTTCTGTAAGTGGAGTGTTAAAGTCCCCTGCAATTACCACATTCTTATAATAAGGTTGCTTATGTTTGTGAGTAATTGTTTTATATATTTGGGGGTTCCTGTATTTGGCACATAGACTTTATAATTGTTAGCTCTTCCTGATGGATAGACCCTGTGATTATTATATAATGCCCTTCTTCATCTCTTGTTACAGCCTTTAAGTTAAAGTCTAGTTTGTCTGATATAAGTATGGTTACTCCAGCTTTCTTTTGGCTTCCAGTAGCATGATAAATAGTTCTCCATCCCCTCACTCTCAATCTGAAGGTGTCCTCTGATCTAAACTGAGTCTCTTGTAGACAGCAAATAGATGGGTCTTGTTTTTTTATCCATTCTGATACCCTATGTCTTTTGGTTGGCACATTTAGTCCATTGACATTCAGTGTTATTATAGAAAGATATGGGTTTAGAGTCATTGTGATGTCTGTAGGTTTCATGCTTGTAGCGATGTCTCTGGCACTTTGTCACACAGGATCCCCCTTAGGATCTCTTGTAGGGTTGGTTCAGTGGTGACGAATTCCTTCAGTTTTTGTTTGTTTGGGAAAACCTTTATCTCTCCTTCTATTCTAAATGACAGACTTGCTGGATAAAGGATTCTCGGCTGCATATTTTTTTCTGTTCATCACATTGAAGATTTCCTGCCATTCTTTTCTGACCTGCCAAGTTTCAGTAGAGAGATCAGTCACGAGTCTTATAGGTGTCCCTTTATATGTTAGAGCACGTTTATCTCTAGCTGCTTTCAGAATTTTCTCTTTATCCTTGTAGTTTGCCTGTTTCACTATGATATGTCATGCAGATCGATTCAAGTTACATCTGAAGGGAGTTCTCTGTGCCTCTTGGATTTCAATGCCTTTTTCCTTCCCCAGATCCGGGAAGTCTCAGCTATTATTTCTTCAAGTACACCTTCAGCACCTTTTCCTCTCTCTTCCTCCTCTGGAATACCAATTATGTGTAAATTATTTCTCTTTAGTGCATCACTTAGTTCTCTAATTTTCCCCTCATACTCCTGGATTTTTTTTTATCTCTCTTTTTCTCAGCTTCTTCTTTTTCCATAATATTGTCTTCTAGTTCACCTATTCTCTCCTCTGCCTCTTCAATCCAAGCCGTAGTTGTCTCCATTTTATTTTGCAGTTCATTGATAACATTTTTTAGCTCCTCCTGGCTGTTCCTTAGTCCCTTAATCTCTGTAGCAAGAGATTCTCTGCTGTCCTTTATACTGTTTTCAAGCCCAGTGATTAATTTTATGACTATTATCCTAAATTCACTCTCTGTTATATTGTTTAAATCATTTTTGATCAGTTCGTTAGCTGTTGTTATTTCCTGGATGTTTTTCTGAGGGGAATTCTTCCGTTTCATCATTTTAGATAGTCCCTGGAATGGTGCAGGACCTCGGGGCACTTCCCCTGTGCTGTCTTGAATAACTTGCATTGGTGGGTGGGGCCACAGTCATACCTGATGTCTGCCCCAGCCCACCGCTGGGGCCACAGTCAGACTGGTGTGTGCCTTCTCTTCCCCTCTCCTAGGGGCAGGATTCACTGTGGGGTGGCATGGCCTGTCTGGAATACTTGCACATTGCCAGGCTTGTGGTGCTGGGGATCTGGCATGTTAGCTGGGGTGTATTAGCAAGGTGCACAGGGGCGGGAGGGGCAGGCTCAGCTTGTTTTTCCTTCGGAGATCCGCTTTGGGAGGGGCCCTGCGGCACCAGGAGGGAGTCAGACCCGCGAGGGATGGATCCCCAGAGACACAGCATTGGGTGTTTGCGGGGTGAAAGCAAGTTCCCTGACAGGAACCGGTTCCCTTTGGGATTTTGGCTGGGGGATGGGCGAGGGAGATGGCGCTGGTGAGTGCCTTTGTTCCCTCACCAAGCTGAGCTCTGTTGTCCTGGGCTCAACAACTCTCCCTCCCGTTGTCCTCCAGCCCTCCCATTCTCCGAGCAGAGCTGTTAGCTTGTAACCTTCCAGATGTCAAGTCCCGCTTGCTGTCAGAACACACTCTGTCCGGCCCCTCCGCTTTTGCAAGCCAGACTCCAGGGGCTCTGCTTGGCGGCATTCTGCCCCTCCGCCCCGACTCCCTCCTGCCAGTCCGTGGAGCACGCACCGCCTCGCTGCCCTTCCTACCCTCTTCCGTGGGCCTCTCATCTGTGTTTGGTTCTGGAGACTCCATTCTGCTAGTCTTTTGGCGGTTTTCTGGGTTATTTAGGCAGGTGTAGGTGGAATCTAAGTGATCAGCAGGACGCGCGGTGAGCCCAGGCTTCTCTTACGCCGCCATCTTCCCAGGATCCTCAAGGAGGTATATTTTAAAAGCCAATGAATAAATTAAAATATAATTCTAAAATTATTCAAATAATACAAAAGAAAGCATGAAACAGGAAACAGAAGACCAACAACACAGGGGACAAAAAGAAAGCCAACAGTAAAAAAACAGTAGACTTAATCCAATAATATCAATCATTATATAAAATGCTAATAAACTAAACACCCTAGTCAAAAGGCAGAGATTATCAGAATATATAGAAAAACAAGCTACAGTATATCCTGCCTATATGGGGAAAATAAATGAATGTCAATGATTATGCTATATAAACAGCAAGCAATAAAAGGCTGTTAAAATGAATTTCAAGATAGACCATTACAACAATTAAGTGAGATATTTCATAATAATAATAGGGTAAATTTATCAAAAAAAAAGACATAATAATCAGTGATAAGTATAAACTTCATAACAGAGCCTCAAAATACATGAAGCAAAAATTATTTCCTTCAGAGGAGGAATCAGAGGAGGAAATACACATTGCCACAATGATAATAAAAGCCTTTAATTTAAAAAGCTCTGTAATTGCTAAAATGAATAGACAAAAAAATATCAGTAAGAACATGGAAAATTTGAAAAATGCTACCAAACAACTTCACCTAATGGATATTATAGATCCATACATGCAATCATTTTGGAATTTATATTACTTTCAAGTAGATATATTACGTTCACCAAGATAGACCACTTGCTAGATTATAAAACAAATCTCATTAAATTTAAGAGAATTTGCAAAATATATTCTTTGAACAAAATGGAATTAAATTAGAAGTCAACAACAATGAGATATCTAGGAAAAGCCCAGCTATTTGTAAATCAAACAATACACTCCTATATAATCCATAGGTCAAAGAAAAAAATCATAAGGATAATTAGGATTACTTCAAACTGCATAGTAATGAAAATATAACAAAGATATGAACTGTACCTGATGCACTATGAGAGGGAAAGTTACAGGTTTAAATACATAATAGAAAATAAATAAGGCCTAAAATCAATTACCTAAGTCTCCAACTCAAGAAATTAAAACACAGAAGAGCTAAATAAACCCAATATAATAAAAATAACTACAGAAATAATTTAAATAGAACTCATACAAACAATAATAAAAATTTACAATCCCCAAGCTGTTTTTTTTTTTAATTTTTTTTTCAATGTTTATTTATTTTTGGGACAGAGAGAGACAGAGCATGAACGGGGGAGGGGCAGAGAGAGAGGGAGACACAGAATCAGAAACAGGCTCCAGGCTCTGAGCCATCAGCCCAGAGCCCGACGCGGGGCTCGAACTCACGGACCACGAGATCATGACCTGGCTGAAGTCGGACGCTTAACCTCCTGCGCCACCCAGGTGCCCCCCCAAGCTGTTTTTTAAAAAGATTAATGAAATTGATAAGGCCTTCATTAGACTGAACAAGAAAATAAAAGAACATAAATCATAAATATCAGGAAGGAAATAAGAGTCATCAGAACAAATCATACAGATATTAAAAAGATATAAGAAATACTATGATCAACTTTATGCCAATAAATTCAACAACTTAGTCGAACTGGACAAAATCCTTGAAAAATATAAGTTATCAAAATGACATTTGATGAAACAAAAACACCTTCTGCATTTTATCTATTAAGACAATTTAATTCTTCATTAAAAATCTTCCTACCGAGGTGGAGGCAAGATGGCGGCTTAGGAGGACGCTGGGCTCACCGCACATCCTGCTGATCACTTAGATTCCACCTACACCTGCCTAAATAACCCAGAAAACTGACAGAGGATTAGCAGAACGGAGTCTCCGGAGCCAAACGCAGACGAGAGGCCCACGGAAGAGGGTAGGAAGGGCGGCGAGGCGGTGTGCGCTCCACGGACTGGCGGGAGGGAGCCGGGGCAGAGGGGCGGCTCACCGGCCAAGCAGAGCCCCTGAGTCTGGCTTGCAAAAGTGGAGAGGCCTGACGGACTGTGTTCCCACAACAAGCGCGACTTAGCGTCTGGGAGGTCATAAGTTAACAGCTCTGCTCGGAAAGCAGGAAGGCTGGAGGACAAAGGGAGGGAGAGCTGCTGAGCCCCCTGACAACAGAGCTCAGTTTGGTGGGGAACAAAGGCGCTCACCAGCGCCATCTCCCCCGCCCATCCCCCAGCCAAAATCCCAAAGAGAACCAGTTCCTGCCAGGGAACTTGCTCGCTCCGCACAAACACCCAACTCTGTGCTTCTGCGGAGCCAAACCTCCGGCAGCGGATTTGACTCCCTCCCGCTGCCACAGAGCCCCTCCTGAACTGGATCACCGAAGGAGAAGTGATCTAAGCCTGCCCTTCCTGCCCCTGTGCACCTTGCCTACCTACCCCAGCTAATACGCCAGATCCCCAGCATCACAAGCCTGGCAGTCTGCAAGTAGCCCAGATGGGCCACACCACCCCACAGTGAATCCCGCCCCTAGGAGAGGGGAAGAGAAGGCACGCACCAGTCTGACTGTGGCCCCAGCAGTGGGCTGGGGACAGACATCAGATCGCACTGCGGCCCCGCCCACCAACTCCAGTTATACTCCACAGCACAGGGGAAGTGCCCTGCAGGTCCTCACCACGCCAGGGACTATCCAAAATGACCAAGCGGAAGAATTCCCCTCAGAAGAATCTCCAGGAAATAACAACAGCTAATGAGCTGATCAAAAAGGATTTAAATAATATAACAGAAAGTGAATTTAGAATAATAGTCATAAAATTAATCGCTGGGCTTGAAAACAGTATACAGGACAGCAGAGAATCTCTTGCTACAGAGATCAAGGGACTAAGGAACAGTCACAAGGAGCTGAAAAACGCTTTAAACGAAATGCATAACAAAATGGAAACCACCACGGCTCGGATGGAAGAGGCAGAGGAGAGAATAGGTGAACTAGAAGATAAAGTTATTGAAAAAGAGGAAGCTGAGAAAAAGAGAGATAAAAAAAATCCAGGAGTATGAGGGGAAAATTAGAGAACTAAGTGATACACTAAAAAGAAATAATATACGCATAATTGGTATCCCAGAGGAGAAGAGAGAGGGAAAGGTGCTGAAGCGGTACTTGAAGAAATCATAGCTGAGAACTTCCCTAAACTGGGGAAGGAAAAAGGCATGGAAATCCAAGAGGCACAGAGAACTCCCTTCAGACGTAACTTGAATCGATCTGCACGACATATCATAGTGAAACTGGCAAAATGCAAGGATAAAGAGAAAATTCTGAAAGCAGCAAGGGGTAAACGTGCCCTCACATATAAAGGGAGACCTATAAGACTCGTGACTGATCTCTCTTTTGAAACTTGGCAGGCCAGAAAGAATTGGCACGAGATTTTCAGGGTGCTAGACAGAAAAAATATGCAGCCGAGAATCCTTTATCCAGCAAGTCTGTCATTTAGAATAGAAGGAGAGATAAAGGTCTTCCCAAACAAAAACTGAAGGAATTTGTCACCACTAAACCAGCCCTACAAGAGATCCTAAGGGGGACCCTGTGAGACAAAGTCCCAGAGACATCACTACAAGCATAAAACATACAGACATCACAATGACTCTAAACCCGTATCTTTCTATAATAACACTGAATGTAAATGGATTAAATGCGCCAACCAAAAGACATAGGGTATCAGAATGGATAAAAAAACAAGACCCATCTATTTGCTGTCTACAAGAGACTCATTTTAGACCTGAGGACACCTTTAGATTGAGAGTGAGGGGATGGAGAACTATTTATCATGCGACTGGAAGCCAAAACAAAGCTGGAGTAGCCATACTTATATCAGACAAACTAGACTTTAAATTAAAGACTGTAACAAGAGATGAAGAAGGGCATTATATAATAATCACAGGGTCTATCCATCAGGAAGAGCTAACAATTATGAATGTCTATGCGCCGAATACCGGAGCCCCCAAATATATAAAATAATTACTCATAAACATAAGCAACCTTATTGATAAGAATGTGATAATTGCAGGGGACTTTAACACCCCACTTACAGAAATGGATAGATCATCTAGACACATGGTCAATAAAGAAACAAGGGCCCTGAATGAGGCATTGAATCAGATGGACTTGACTGATATATTTAGAACTCTGCATCCCAAAGCAACAGAATATACTTTCTTCTCGAGTGCACATGGAACATTCTCCAAGATAGATCATATACTGCATCACAAAACAGCCCTTCATAAGTATACAAGAATTGAAATTATACCATGCATACTTTCAGACCACAATGCTCTAAAGCTTGAAATCAACCACAGAAAAAAGTCTGGAAAACCTCCAAAAGCATGGAAGTTAAAGAACACCCTACTAAAGAATGAGTGGGTCAACCAGGCAATTAGAGAAGAAATTAAAAAATATATGGAAACAAACGAAAATGAAAATACAACAATCCAAACGCTTTGGGATGCAGCAAAGGCAGTCCTGAGAGGAAAATACATTGCAATCCAGGCCTATCTCAAGAAACAAGAAAAATCCCAAATACAAAATCTAACAGCACACCTAAAGGAACTAGAAGCAGAACAGCAAAGGCAGCCTAAACCCAGCAGAAGAAGAGAAATAATAAAGATCAGAGCAGAAATAAACAATATAGAATCTAAAAAAACTGTAGAGCAGATCAACGAAACCAAGAGTTGGTTTTTTGAAAAAATAAACAAAATTGACAAACCTCTAGCCAGGCTTCTCAAAAAGAAAAGGGAGATGACCCAAATAGATGAAATCATGAATGAAAATGGAATTATTACAACCAATCCCTCAGAGATACAAGCAATTATCAGGGAATACTATGAAAAATTATATGCCAACAAACTGGCCAACCTGGAAGAAATGGACAAATTCCTGAACACCCACACTCTTCCAAAACTCAATCAGGAGGAAATAGAAAGCTTGAACAGACCCATAACCAGCGAAGAAATTGAATCGGTTATCAAAAATCTCCCAACAAATAAGAGTCCAGGACCAGATGGCTTCCCAGGGGAGTTCTACCAGACGTTTAAAGCAGAGATAATACCTATCCTTCTCAAGCTATTCCAAGAAATAGAAAGGGAAGGAAAACTTCCAGACTCATTCTATGAAGCCAGTATTACTTTGATTCCTAAACCAGACAAGACCCAGTAAAAAAAGAGAACTACAGGCCAATATCCCTGATGAATATGGATGCAAAAATTCTCAATAAGATACTAGCAAATCGAATTCAACGGCATATAAAAAGAATTATTCACCATGATCAAGTGGGATTCATTCCTGGGATGCAGGGCTGGTTCAACATTCGCAAATCAATCAACGTGATACATCACATTAACAAAAAAAAAAGAGAAGAACCATATGATCCTGTCAATCGATGCAGAAAAGGCCTTTGACAAAATCCAGCACCCTTTCTTAATAAAAACCCTTGAGAAAGTCGGGATAGAAGGAACATACTTAAAGATCATAAAAGCCATTTATGAAAAGCCCACAGCTAACATCATCCTCAACGGGGAAAAACTGAGAGCTTTTTCCCTGAGATCAGGAACACCATAAGGATGCCCACTCTCACCGCTGCTGTTTAACATAGTGCTGGAAGTTCTAGCATCAGCAATCAGACAGCAAAAGGAAATCAAAGGCATCAAAATTGGCAAAGATGAAATCAAGCTTTCGCTTTTTGCAGCTGACATGATATTATACATGGAAAATCCGATAAACTCCACCAAAAGTCTCCTAGAACTGATACAGGAATTCAGCAAAGTTGCAGGATACAAAATCAATGTACAGAAATCAGTTGCATTCTTATACACTAACAATGAAGCAACAGAAAGACAAATAAAGAAACTGATCCCATTCACAATTGCACCAAGAAGCATAAAATACCTAGGAATAAACCTAACCAAAGATGTAAAGGATCTGTATGCTGAAAACTATAGAAAGCTTATGAAGGTAATTGAAGAAGATTTAAAGAAATGGAAAGACATTCCCTGCTCATGGATTGGAAAAATAAATATTGTCAAAATGTCAATACTACCCAAAGCTATCTACACATTCAACGCACTCCCAATCAAAATTGCACCAGCATTCTTCTCGAAACTAGAACAAGCAATCCTAAAATTCATATGGAACCACAAAAGGCCCCGAATAGCCAAAGGAATTTTGAAGAAGAAGACCAAAGCAGGAGGCATCACAATCCCAGACTTTAGCCTCTACTACAAAGCTGTCATCATCAAGACAGCATGGTATTGGCACAAAAACAGACACATAGACCAATGGAATAGAATAGAAACCCCAGAACTAGACCCACAAACGTATGGCCAACTCATCTTTGACAAAGCAGGAAAGAACATCCAATGGAAAAAAGACAGCCTCTTTAACAAATGGTGCTGGGAGAACTGGACAGCAACATGCAGAAGGTTGAAACTAGACCCCTTTCTCACACCACTCACCAAAATAAACTCAAAATGGATAAAGGACCTAAATGTGAGACAGGAAACCATCAAAACCTTAGAGGAGAAAGCAGGAAAAGACCTCTCTGACCTCAGCCGTAGCAATCTCTTACTCGACACATCCCCAAAGGCAAGGGAATTAAAAGCAAAAGTGAATTACTGGGACCTTATGAAGATAAAAAGCGTCTGCACAGCAAAGGAAACAACCAACAAAACTAAAAGGCAACCAACGGAATGGGAAAAGATATTCGCAAATGACATATCGGACAAAGGGCTAGTATCCAAAATCTATAAAGAGCTCACCAAACTCCACACCGGAAAAACAAATAACCCAGTGAAGAAATGGGCAGAAAACATGAATAGACACTTCTCTAAAGAAGACATCCGGATGGCCAACAGGCACATGAAAAGATGTTTAGCGTCGCTCCTTATCAGGGAAATACAAATCAAAACCACACTCAGGTATCACCTCACGCCAGTCAGAGTGGCCAAAATGAACAAATCAGGAGACTAGAGATGCTGGAGAGGATGTGGAGAAACGGGAACCCTCTTGCACTGTTGGTGGGAATGCAAATTGGTGCAGCCACTCTGGAAGGCAGTGTGGAGGTTCCTCAGAAAATTAAAAATAGACCTACCCTATGACCCAGCAATAGCACTGCTAGGAATTTATCCAAGGGATACAGGAGTACTGATGCATAGGGCCACTTGTACCCCAATGTTCATAGCAGCACTCTCAACAATAGCCAAAATATGGAAAGAGCCTAAATGTCCATCAACTGATGAATGGATAAAGAAATTGTGGTTTATATACACAATGGAATAGTACATGGCAATGAGAAAAAATGAAATATGGCCTTTTGTAGCAACGTGGATGGAACTGGAGAGTGTGATGCTAAGTGAAATAAGCCATACAGAGAAAGACAGATACCATATGGTTTCACTCTTAGGTGGATCCTGAGAAACTTAACAGGAACCCATGGGGGAGGGGAAGGAAAAAAAAAAGAGGTTAGAGTGGGAGAGAGCCAAAGCATAAGAGACTGTTAAAAACTGAGAACAAACTGAGGGTTGATGGGGGGTGGGAGGGAGGAGAGGGTGGGTGATGGGTATTGAGGAGGGCACCTTTTGGGATGAGCACTGGGTGTTGTATGGAAACCAATTTGTCAATAAATTTCATATAAAAAAAATCTTCCTACCAATAAAACTCAGAAGATTTCACTGGAAAATTCCATATGACATTCAATGAAGTAATATCACTTTTACATAAAATCTTCCATAACATGGAAAAACAAACTCCAAACTCATGTTTTTGATGCTAGCATAACCTTAATATCAAAATCTGAAAAAAGATACCATAAAAAATTAGACCATTATCTCTCACATATAAAGTCCTTTAAACAATGAACAGACTATATAATCCAAGTAGCATTTGTCCCCAAAATGCAAAGTTGACAAAATATTTAAAAAGCAATAAAGTTAATTTACCATACTAAAAGGAAAAAGTACAAAATGCACATGATCATTTCAAAATGTGCATTAAAGCATATGACAATGTTTAATATCCAATAATGATTTTTTTAAACTTTCACAAATATGGAATGTAAGGGAATTTCTTAAATATAACAAAAGATAGCTATAAAAAACAGCTAACTGTATATTTGGTACAAAATATTAAAGAGTTACCCTTAATATTGGGAAAAATGCAAAGATACCAATCGTTACCACTTCCTAGGCACCAGTAAAACAAGAAAAAGAAATAAGAGCAATAAAGATTATTAAGGGAAAATGGCTGTCTCCATTTGCAGATGACATTACTGCTTTTGTTGAAAATCTTAAGGAATCTATATAAAACCCACTATAGTTAATAATTAAGTTGGTAAGATGCAACATACAAGGTTAATATTTAAAAATAAATTATGTATATAATTTATTCTTCATTTACTGCTTATTCATTTGTTGCCATATATATATATATATATATATATATATATATATGGCAACAAATGATCATTAAATGGAATTTTTAAATAATTCTATTTATAATACTACAACAAAATAGATTATTTAGGAATATATTTAGCACAAAATATGTAAGGCTCTTTTTTGAAAACTGCAGAACATGGCTGAGGGAAATTAAACCTAAACAATTGGAGACATAAATCGTACATGGATTTAAAGACTCAATATTGTTTAGATATCAACTATTCCTAGCATGACCAGTGGACACAATGTAATCCGAATCAAAATTCCAGAATGTTTTTTTAGTGAAATTGAAGAGCTGATTCTAAGATTGAGTACAGGGGTCTGGGTGGTTCAATAGGTTAAGCAGCTGACTCTTGGTTTCAGGTCACGTCATGATCTCACAGCTTGTGAGTTCCATACCCCACATCAGACTCTGCACAAACAATGCTGGGCCTTCTTGGGATTCTCTGTCTCTCCTTCTTTCTGCCCCTCCCCCACTTATGCTCTCTCTGTCTCTCTCAAAATAAATAAATAAACTTAAAAAAATAAAAATGAAAGTAAAAAAATTTAAAAGAGAAGAGCAAACCAAAAAAGACTCTCAGTAGCTGGTTTTTAAGTAACAGAAACCCACACTGGATGCTGTTGGTATAAGGACAGACATACAGACCAAGGGAAGGAAATAAAAACGAACACTTATATAGTCAATTGATTTTTTTACAAAGTTTTTTTACAAAGGCAGTTCAATGGAAAGGAAAGTTTATTCAAAAACTAATGCTGGAGCAATAGATATCCTTTAGAGAAAAAATAATATCAACCTTCACTTTATAACATATATAAAAATTAACTTGAAATGGATCTTAGACTTAAATGTAAAAGCTAAAAATATAATACTTCCAAAAGAAAACATAGGAGAAAAATCTTTTTGACCAGGAGTGAGTACAGAGATTTCTTAGAATGTAAAGCACATGAGGCATGAAATATTGATAAATTGGACTTTATCATAACTAAAGAACTTTTGCTCCTTGAAAGACAAGGACACGGTTGATAAAATAATAAAAAAGGAAATCACACAATAGGAGAAATTATTCACAAAACATGTATCTGATGAAAGATTTGTATCTGGAAAATAAATAATTCTTACAACTAAATAGGAAGACAATGCAATAAAAGATGGACAAAAGATATGAAAAGACACTTCACCAGAGAAGATATATGAATAGCAATAAACCATAAAAAGATACTCATCATCATTCAGGGAAATGCAAATTAAACCTTCAAAGAAACATCACCGACTACTCATTTGGATGACTAAAATTAAAAACACTGACAATTCCAAGTGCTGGAGAGGATGTAAACATAGGTATATGCATTTGTCAAAACTCATCAAATGCATACAATAAGCTTTTGGATGCCCATTTTCCTGGAGTTTGGAACATGTTCTCCCTTTTTACCCCTCTTACAAGGGGTAAGCCCTTGTAAGCTTAATAGGCCTTCCTTTTTTTCGTTACTGAATAGTCCCCTGATGTAGTTGAAGATTTATACCCTAAATTGAAGGTTAGAAACTTGATATAGCAGTCTGAACTTAATTATACTTGAAATGCCAGGGGCGCCTGGGTGGTTCAGTTGGTTAAGCGTCTGACTTCAGCGCAGGTCATGATATCACAGTCTGTGAGTTTGAGCCCTGCATCAGGCTCTGTGCTGGCAGCTCAGAGCCTGCAGCCTGCTTCAGATTCTGTGTCTCCCTCTCTCTCTGACCCTCCCCCATTCATGCTCTGTCTCTATCTCAAAAATAAATAAACATTAAAAAACATTTTTTTAAGGAAATGTCAGAGCTTGATTGCCCTTTGGTACATAGTTCAAAAGATTGATAAATTACTTGTGTAGGAACAGTGTATCCCCTGGATTATCTAAGGCAATCGAGCACATCCCCCTCCAAAACTTGCTACTAATGTGTGGCAACCACACATATGGGAGTGTACTACCCAGATCTCCCTTCAGGAGAGAACCTGCTCTTATACACGTAGTAGGCTGACAGCTTCCAGCTATCACACCATCAGGATTCATGATGCCAAGCTCATGCTATATGCGTAAGTGGCTCCTAACTAATCACTGTGTACAATGAGGTTATAAAATGTAGCCATTCTTGACCACCATAGAACTCCTCTAATGGACACTGTTCTAGAGTTTCTAATAAATCGGGTTGAGACCTCCTCAGAACTGCACCACAGCCTGACTTTTCCTAACCAATTCTCCTTCCTTCTTCCCATTGGCAGATGTCAGCTATACATCATATTTTAGGCTCACCCACCTACTCTTCCCCTTTATCCTTCACAGGCACTTCCCCCAATAAATTCCATGCACTTCTAATTCTTTCTTGCCATCTGCTTCCTGGAGTACCCAAAGTAACACTGCTGTATCTGCTAAGATTCATCAATGGAATTGATCTTCTTCCCTTGCCTCATAAGGAAAAAACCTGGTTTTCTTCAAGCCCCATGGGATGTTAATATTACTCCATTCCTTCTTTAATGTCAGTATATCCCACTTCCTGTCTAGAGAGTGAAAAACCATTAACCTAAATCCCCATCTTGCTAGGGAGCCTATCCTTCCTTTGCCTCTTGTTCTCAGAGGACAGTGTCATGAAAGCTCCTTATGTTTATACCATGTGACTCTGTCTCTCTGTCTAAAGTTCATATATCAAGTCAGGATTCTTCCTTGCAAACAACCAATCCTACTTACTTTGCATATAAGCGGAATTTGCTTGAACAATTTATATCATTCAAGGAATTACCAACAAGGCTGAAAATTTGGATTTGGAGGCTCTGCAGTCATGAATAACACTTCAAAGTATGTTCTAGGGCTGTTCTCATAAAAAGCAAAAAAAAAAAACCAAACAAACAAAACACTACCATCACTGCTAGGCACTAATACCAGTTTGCCCTACTGATATACCACTGATTTGATACTGGGTTTTGCTGCTAAAACAATTACCATTGGTTCCTCTAGATACTTGTGTAGTGACCCCCAGTTCTGCCTCCATCACCTCTGCTCACAGGCCAAAAGTCTGTTTGTAAGAAGTAAACAAGGACACCTGGGTGGCTTGGTTCATTAAGCATCTGACTCTTGATTTCGGCTCAGGTCATGATCTTGAGGTTTGGGGGATAGAGCCCTGCACTGGGCTCTGCACTGACAGTGTAGAGCCTCGTTGGGATTCTCACTCTCTTTCTCTCTGGCCCTCTCCCATTCATACACATGCATTCTTATGCATGCACGCACGCATGCATTCTCTCTCTCTCAAAATAAATAAACTTAAAAAAAATTTTAAATAAAATAAAAAGTACACACTATCACATGAGATGAAGACAACCTAAAGCTAAGAAAGTACTATCATGCCAAACTTCCAAAAGTATGCCAAACTACTTATATGGAAGAAATAAACCTCACTTCTCACTCCATCCCTGGAATTGGATAATTAGTCCATAATAAAACAAAGTTTGTTGCAGATCAACACTTCACATCTATCTCTCTCTCTCTGTCTCTGTCTCTCTCTCTCTCTCTCCCCAGCTAAAAATCTGGACATGGGGGTATTAGCAACTTAAGTCATCAGAGCACTACAGAATCAATTCAGAAAAAGAGAAGTGCAGGGACAAAATTTGGCAGGATGGTGAGTCCAACACTTGCCACCATTTTTTCCCTTTAAGCCATTTGTTGATTTGAAAGCTGTATTTGAGAAGCTGAGAAGTGGGGCTGTTTAAAGGAGCTAAGAATGAAAAATATTGGAGTTCAGGATCCACCAAAAAGAAAGAGGTCCTGGTAAACCCTAAGTTTTCGTTTGGGGTCCCCAAGATATATACCCTTGAAGTAGAGGTAAACCAAAATTAGAATAGCCCTCTCCCTCTCTCTCTGCCCTCCCCTGCTCACGCTCTCTGTCTCTCTCTCTCAAAAAATAAAATAATCATTAAAAAAAAAGAATTAAAAAAAATGGGGTGCCTGGGTAGCTCAGTCTGTTGAGCAGCCCGCTTCAGCTTAGGTCATGATCTCACAGCTCAAAGGCTTGTGAGTTCGAGCCCCGTGTTGGGCTCTGTGCTGACAGTTCAGAGCCTGGAGCCTGCTTTGGATTCTGGTCTCCCTCTCTCCCTGCCCTCCCCTGCTCACACTCTGTCTCTGTCTCTCTCTCAAAATATAAAATAAACATTAAAAAAAGAAGAAGAATTTAAAGAATAGCCCTTATAAGACCAAAGTGCAGCCTTGGATTAGCTCATTCCATGGTTATATTAATGTGATTCGTCCCTATTTTAACTGCTACCAGAAACAAAAGTAATTCTCTGGGGAAATATAACATCATTTGGAGCCTCAGATTACCTCTACAGTTTTTATTCATAATGACTGATATCAACTGAAACACTAGGCATTGCAGGAGACATTACATCAACACAACAAAGAAGAGAGAAAACCGCAGAAACATCCATAATAAAATATTAGAGAGAGTTGAACAGATAAAAAATAGTCAAATGATAGATTTAAGCCCAAATGTATTAGTAATTGCATTAAATGGAAATGAATTAAATCCTTAAAGGTTAAAGATTGAGGAAAATAGATTTAAAAAACAACTATCTGCCACTTATAGGAGACATATTTTCTAAGCCACTTAACTTAGGTATTATTGACATATAAAAAGCTCTACATATTTTATGTATACAACTCCATGACTTTGGGGATAAGTATACACCCATGAAACTATCACCATCATCAAAGCATAGACATATCCATCACTTATAGGAGACACATTAAATAGCAGAATATAGAAAATTTGATAGTAAACGGATACAAAAATAAAACCTGGTGTTGCTGCTATGCTAATGCTAATATAAAAGTAATCTCTAATACAAGAAATATTAATAGAAAAATAATATCTCAAATTATAATATTCACTTTATTGGCATATAAAACTTGATCAGAATATTGACTATATATATATATACATATATATATTCAATGAATCATTTACAGATAATTTATAAAAATTACATACCCTTCTCTACCTATCTAAGAAGACTGGATGTCCTCAAGCCCTATCTTTTTTATAAACTCAGTAAAATCGAGAGCCTGCAATGAGGTTTATAAACTCAGTACAATATAGAGCCTGCATTGAGGTTCACATGAGCTCCCTAGAAAAAAGAGCCCATTATCTTGGATGTGCCCTAAAGACAAAAGGAATGTGATAAAATCTTAAATTTTACTTAGTAGGGTTATTCTTAATAGTGCAATGATATTGTCATTCTGAAGCCATTTTGTGTTTTCTAAGATAGAAAACATTAGAAAATATATTTTTTTTAATTTTTTTTTCAACGTTTATTTTTGGGACAGAGAGAGACAGAGCATGAACGGGGGAGGGGCAGAGAGAGAGGGAGACACAGAATCGAAAACAGGCTCCAGGCTCTGAGCCATCAGCCCAGAGCCTGACGTGGGGCTCGAACTCCCGGACCGCGAGATCGTGACCTGGCTGAAGTCGGACGCTTAACCGACTGCGCCACCCAGGCGCCCCTAGAAAATATATTATTATGTTGGGAACCAGGGTATTTACTTGAAGAAAGGGGAAAAGAAGCAAATATAAAATAGGAACTGGCTGGGGTCTATTTGATTTTGAATTTGAGGTGTCAACAAAAAATTCCTAACTCTACACTGAAAAGGCGCTAGGAGAAATAAATCTCAATAGCAATGAGGTACAATTAGTGCTTAGCTCTTGTACTATTCTCTAATAAAAAGTCACCAGTACTCCTAGGAGAACTGGCTAATTCCAGGTCTGAGACAGGTAAAACACAAGATGATCCTGGAATATCTTATACTAAAAAGTAAGGAAATACTTGAAAATTAGTGAACCCAGAAGCTGGCCCAGGGGGACAGCCACTGGTCATTCTTGATAGCCAAAAAGGAACAATGACAGTAATGAATTAAAACATGTGGAAAAATGTAAGTCCATCATGATATTCAAAATAAAGTAGGGAAAAAGAGAGAAAAACTCTTCTCTATGGAAGAATACCAGCTAAAAAATGAGGAATGAATGATAAAATGTAAAACCACCACTGTGAAACCGAGTATAAGAATTAACTCAGGCAAAATCATCAGTAAATGTCAACATGAACAGAATGAAAGGTTATTGAAGGCACCTGGGTGGCTCAACTGGTTGAGCATCCAACTCTTGATTTCATCTCAGGGCATGACCTAAACCCTGGGTCCTGGGATCGAGCCCCACATGGGGCTCTGTGCTAAGCATGGAACCTGCTTAAGATTCTCTCTCTCTCTCTCTCTCTCTCTCTCTCTCTCTCTCTCTCTCTCTCGCTGTTTCTCTCTCTCTCTTAAATAAATTAAAAAATTAAAAATTAAAAAATATGGCACCTGGGTGGCTCAGTCAGTTAAGCATCTGACTTTGACTCAGGTCATGATCTCATGGTTCGTGGATTTGAGCCCTGTATTGGGCTCTGTGCTGACAGCTCAGATCCTGGAGCCTGTTTCAAATTCTGTGTCCCCCTTTCTCTCTGCTCTTCCCCCACTTGTGCTCTCTCTCTCTCTCTCTCTCTCTCTCTCTCTCTCTCAAAAATAAACATTAACAAAAGATTTAAAAAAAATAAAAATTAAATAAAAATTTAAAAATACTAAAAAATAAAGGTTATTAGAGAACAAAATATCGACATGGATTCAAAGTAACCTCCTACTCAAATTCACTTATTCATTACAAAGGAGGAAAAAAAATGAATCTTTACAAAGGCAAGTGCTGATGGTCACAGTTCTGGCAAAAGCAATATGATAGGAACAAAAAGCAGGTGACTAGTCGTCAGAGACTGAGGGGAGGGAAGGGACTGACATCAAAGGACCGGAAGGAATTCTGGAGGGAGATGAAACCATTCTTTATGTAGACTGTGGTGGTAGTAACACAATTGTACATGTCTGTTAAAACTCATAGAGCTGTACGCCACAAGGAATAAACTTTTAAAATATTTTGATAATTATGTAAATTATTCCTCAGTAAGCCTGACTTTAAAAAACAAGCAAAGGCAAAGCAGCAACAACAACAAACCAGAGGAAGGTAATGAATTCTCCTAGACTAGGGGAGACTAAAAAGACAGAACTGCCAAATGCTATATATGACCCTCAATTAGATCCTGGGTTGAGGGGAGGGGGGGAAACAACTACAAAAGACATTTTAGGGACAACTGGGGAAATTGGAGCATGGACTGTGATGATAATGTTATTGAATTAATGGTTTTTTCTCAGGTGCAATAATAGGTCTGTGGTTTCATAGAAACTGATACTGTACTTGGGAGGCACATGCTGATATATTTAGGGTAACTTGTAATGGCTGCAACCTTCTTTTGGATACTTTTTCAAAAGTGAGAGTGTATATACAGAAAGGAAGATGGAGCAGGGGTCTTTCCTGTGGGTTTGAAAGATTTCAAAATCAAAATAAATTATTTTTGTTAAACCCAATGGCACACAGCTGCCACCCCCATCTCCAGACTTCTTGCTGGATGCTGTGGCTTTGCTAACCCATACCCCTTTCTCTTCCAGTTCTTCCCTTTCAGAAGTTCCACCTTTTGCTCCTCTTTATTTCTTATTCTCTGGTCATGCTTTTTGGCTGGCAGGAAAGCATTTGTTTCCAACGCTGTTGATCTCTGTCATGGCCCTTCTCTTTCCTCTCCCCTGAGCTGAAGCCTGACCTGTACAGCTTGGCTATTTTTAAGTATAATATATATTCTCCAAGTATCTTTAACAGAGTCAAATGGTATCGAGGTCTCTCTGGGACCATCCACCTCCTCTTTAAAAAGCTTCCCATTCAGCCTCAGCCCTCTGTTTTGAACTGGAAGTCCATTCACCATCTTTTCTTCATTCAGCTCAGAGCCCCAGTTAACTGGCCAGCCAAGTCAGGGAGGATTTTTCTTCTAACATCTCATAAATTCCCCATCCTTAGATTGCCTTCTTCCATTACTCTGTCTCACCTAAAATGTAGCTAGCTGTAAATTCCCCTGTTTTCCTCTCAACCTTTTCTCATTCTCAGGCTCATGGATGCACCAAATGCGACCCTTTCTCATCAGGACATCTCTACAGATGTGGTGTGGGTAAATAGGTGCCTCATGGATGGGGAGATGGAAGAGGGTCACAGGTATATTCTGCAACCTGACATGAGTCATCTTGGGATGGCCAGGGATCAGCAAACCTTCTCTATAAAGGACCTTTCAAAGCACTCAGAAAATATCATCTTGCTTTTCCTTTAAAGAGTGAAATGAAAGAAAGAAGCATAACCTTCTCTTTTTAATAAACCTTTCCTTCTCCCCACTCAAAAATACATCAATTAAAATTGTTCTGCTGATGTTAATGAAATAATCTGCTGAGAAGCAGCCATTAGACAGAGTAAAAGCCATTTTCCATGGTTTCCACACACAGCCCAGGAAAACTTGGCCAGGTTGTCTGGCAGGTTGGGTACCCAGCCCCTCCCGTGTTGTGCTCATCACTAATATGAAGCTGACAATGCTTAGTTATGCTAAATCACTCCCTAATAAGATCCTAATATGACCCTTCTAGCAACTGGCAGCTCACTGGTTTTCTGCTTTTCTTCTCACAAATATCTCTCCACCTTATTCTTGGCTAGAGTTTTCATTGAGATATTTTCAGGTGGGTTTGATCCCACTTGTAAATAATTTGCTCTCAGAGAAGTAGGTATGTAATTCATTCAACAAACCAAAATCACTTTGAGCAGATCTGCTTACTCATAACTTTTCTTTGTCAAAGGAACAACATGAACACATACCCATTGGAATAAATTAACATTTCAATCTGGAAAAATGGATCTAAGAAGAATAAACTGGTAAAATGCTACTAGGGGGTGAAGTGGGATTGAAATTCACTAATTATCAAAGAAAAGTAAATTTAAAATGATTACACAATTTTTAGCCATTGAAACTACAAAACCTCTTGTGGTGGATAATATTATATACACAATTTTTAGCCACTGAAGCTGCAAATCCTTTTGTGAAGGATAATATTGTGTCAGTAAGGGGCAGTGGTGTGGGAATGCTTGTCCAGGCAACACAGCTGGCACAGCATGTGGCAGCAGGAGCTAAGTACTTACATTACCCTGCCCTATATCTTTTAAGGTAATGTTTAAATAAATCACAGTATGATTATAAGATGGAATACAAATTAAAATTCAAACTCTCAGAATAATTAATGATATGAGAAAATGTTTATGGCGTTGCATTATGTGAAGAAATCAGGATACAATACAGGATACGCAGTATGATCTAATTTATCTTAAAATATGAATACAGAGATATAGAGGCATGTTTGTGTTTACTGAATTGTATGCCAAGTGAAGATTCCCTGGATTTACATGTTGAACCAAATTGGCTTAATAACTAATTCCATGTCCTATGGAAAAGCAAAATCCCTTTGAAGATTTCCTGAAGGGTGATATATGCAGTCACCTCAACTCAGAAACCTTCTCTGTTCTGTCCTGCATGAACCCAGAGTTCAAGTTTTTAGCTTAGCTCCTATTTCCACCAAGGGAGATGAAAAAAATCACACAAAGCAATCAAGAGTATAATAGGATCAAGCACTTGAAAGATACAGAAGTTCATTTAACAATATGCAAACCATTTTAAATTGAACATTAAGTATTACCATTTTAAAAATTATTTTTAGCCAGTCCACTGGCTATTTGCCTGTTAGATCACTCAACTGCACATTTCATAGGCACATCCTTCTTCCCCTTCCCTTTGCTCTTGACCTCTCCTCCAAGAGCAATAAAATAAATTCTTTAATCTCCCATGCAAGCCACTTACTTGTCTATTTTATAGCTGAGGTTCTGGTGTTTATTTTATAGCTGGACTCTCTGAGTCCTACCTCCTATCCCAGGCTGCTTATCAAGGTATTTTCCCAAATAAAGACAGTTCCTACCCTAAGAGTAATCCTGGTCTATCTGGTATTAAAAAGATGGTTCTCAATCCTGGCTAATCTTTGGAATTTCTGAGATGTGTCATTGTGTGTGTGTGTGTGTGTGTGTGTGTGTGTGTGTGTGTAGCTTTTTAAATAAATATTACTCTTTGAGCCTCTCTGGAAGGCCTGAGGGTGTGATTCCAGCATACATTTATTTTTAATATCCATGTGATTCTAGTGTGCAGCAGAGTTGAAAACCACCATGCTGAAATCAAGACATTCATATGGTTATACATATACCATATATCTTTGATCTATGGTGCATGTTTTTCCACAGCTTGATATTTTTTAGAAATTTGGATGTATTTAATAATTTATATCAGAAAGAACTTAGAAGCTGCCAAATAGATTAAATTGTGACATACTTGTCATTTCTTGCAATGTATATGGGAAGAGTGCCCGGTCTCACCAAATATATCATGCAATCTTTAAAGCTGGAAGAATTTGGTGTGACTGATTCATGCATTATGAAGGACTATTATTTGGGCACTGAAAATCAATGAGTAAAAGCTTCTGGCTGAATTTCAAGACAAACTTGTGATGTATAATTCAATAAAGAAAAAATTATGAGTTTAACCAAATAGGAAATGCAGATAAAATCCCATTGTTTTTTAATATATTTTGACATGAGACTGCAGATAAAGATGTCATAGGGGTCAACATTTGAATCACATATAATGGGAAGCAGCACATAATAGGTATGATTTGTACAACTATGATTGACCAAAAGTGATTTTATTTCTTTTTTTTTTTAATATGAAATTTATTGTCAAATTTGTTTCCATACAACACCCAGAGCTCATCCAACAGGTGCCCTCCTCAATGCCCATCACCCACTTTCCTCTCCCTCCCACCCTCCATCAACTCTCAGTTTATTCTTAGTTTTTAAGAGTCTCTTATGGTTTGCCTCCCTCCCTTTTTTTCCCCCTTCTTCTCCCCATGGTCTTCTGTTAAGTTTCTCAGGATCCACATAAGAGTGAAAACATATGGTATCTGTCTTTCTCTGTATGACTTATTTCTCTTAGCACAACACTCTCCAGTTCCATCCACGTTGCTACAAAAGGCCATATTTCATTCTTTCCCATTGCCAAGTAGTATTCCATTGTGTATATAAACCACAATTTCTTTATCCATTCATCGGTTGATAAACATTTAGGCTCTTTCCATAATTTGGCTATTGTTGAAAGTGCTGCTATAAACATTGGGGTACAAGTGGCCCTATGCATCAGTACTCCTGTATCCCTTGGGTAAATTCCTAGCAGTGCTATTGCTGGGTCATAGGGTAGGTCTATTTTTAATTTTTTGAGGAACTCCACACTGTTTTCCAGAGTAGCTGCACCAGTTTGCATTCCCACCCACAGTGCAAGAGGGTTCCCGTTTCTCTACATCCTCTCCAGCATCTATAGTCTCCTGATTTGTTCATTTTAGCCACTCTGACTGGCATGAGGTGGTATCTGAGTGTGGTGTTGATTTGTATTTCCTTGATGAGGAGCGATGTTGAGCATCTTTTCATGTGCCTGTTGGCCATCTGGATGTCTTCTTTAGAGAAATATCTATTCATGTTTGCTGCCCATTTCTTCACTGGATTATTTGTTTTTTGGGTGTGGAGTTTAACCAAAAGTGATTTTAAATTAACATTATTCAGACTAAGAAGGAAACTTGGTCTCAATTTTGTAAGAAGAAAATGGTATATAATTGCCAATTTTTTAGTAAAAAAGAAATGTATCTTTATTTGTCTCGAAATACAGTGACTAAACCAAATTGCATTTTATAACAAACAGTATGTTAGAGTTAAAGAACTACAATACACATAGCTACTCATAATCCTAGAAAAACAACTGGAATGGAGCACATCAGAACATTAGTAGTCATTGCTGAACAGGGTTATAGATAATTTTTATTATCTTCTTTACATTTTCTTTACTTTCAAAATTTTCTAGTGAATATAGAAAAATCTCATAATCAGGAAAAACAAATACATGAGCACAGGCATACCATTTTCTACTTCTGACTT
Source organism: Felis catus (assembly GCF_018350175.1). NCBI lineage: Eukaryota > Metazoa > Chordata > Mammalia > Carnivora > Felidae > Felis > Felis catus. Next base: position 33,004,796 of record NC_058380.1, on the reverse strand, counting down.
GCCCTAAAAAACTCATTGATCAAAAATATAAATATCAACATAAAAGAGATAAGAAAGCCAAAAAAAAAGAAACCTAGATTTCAGAGGACTTAAACTATGGGCCGTTTAACCACAATAATATCTTCTTTGTTTCTGAAGTCCAAATGTAAAGGATTGTTAAGGCTTTTCTCCATACCCCTTCTCCACACCCTGATCAATCTTTGATTAAACCCAGAGCCCAGTTTACTGGAATGATGTTAAATGTGCCAGAAAAAAGGAAGCTATGAAACTGTCTACCTTCCTCCTTTCCAACATTTCTCACTCGAATGGCATGCTGTGAAACACACACTTAAATTGATTGGTATTAATGCATGCATACAGGTTCCAAAATGTCAGCAAGATGCATTTGCTTTCAAGTTATATTAATTCTTCTGATTACAAAGAGCTGGGTAAATAAATCTTAGTTTTTCACAAAATTTGTTTTAAGGTCCTTTCTCATACATGCTAAGAATTTTCCTTCTTTACTGACTCACCTTCATTTGTTTATGAATTCAATTGACAAAAACCATGTGCCAGGCACTGTTCTAGGCCCTGGAAAAATGGTAATAAACAAAATGTGATCAGCTTACATGCCAACAGGGTAAGGAAACAAGCAAGATGTAAGTGCATTAAATATAATTTTTAAAAAATGGAGAATGCCTAAAGCAAGGCCAGGACAGGGAGCAGGAAGCAGGTGGCTAACATGGTCAGGGACTTCTCTGAGGAAGTTATACTCACAGAGAGACTAGAATGCTGACAAGGAGGTAGCACTACAAAGATCTAAAGAACATTCCAGGCTGAGGAAACAGCAAAAACTGCAAGTCTGCAAGATAGGCTGAGCTTGGTACTTGCATGGAACACAGAGAAGGTCAGTTTGGCTAGAACAGCATGGGAGGGAGAGTGGTATAAGGTGAAACCAGAAAACTAATAAGAGTTAGATCGTGTAGGACTGCACAGGTCATAGAATGGAGTTAAATTTTATTCTACTTGTTACATGAAAACTTTGGAGAGATCTGATATGATTTATGCTTCTTTTGAAATTATATAGCACAGGGGTGTATAAGCCTGGGTGGCTTAGTTGATGGAGGGTCAGGTCATGATCTCATGGGTTCATGGGCACTGAGCAAGGAGCTTGCTTGAGATTCTCTCTTTCCCCCTCTCTCTGCCCCTTTCTTCCCCACTCTCTCTCAAAATAAATAAATAAATACTTTTTTAAATGTATACCACAAAACGCAGAAATGTACATTATTCCTCCCCTGACCAGTTCTTAGCTTCAGAAATAAACTGGAAACATTTTAGACAAAAAGTCAGAAAACCTAGGATCAAGTCCTACCTTTTCCATCTAGAAGCTGCATTACTTTAGTCAAAACACTTAATCTTCTGGCTTCAGTTTCCCTATCTGTAAAACTGAAATACTACATCATGGCATTGAAATGAGATATAAAAGAGATGAAGGATTTGAAACCACCCACATAGTGGATGGTTAGGACGTCAAGTCCGCTCTTTCTTTCCCTCCTTCCTATGAGATAGAGAGGAGAGGGATTCTGGAGAAGGAGCACCTCCAGTGTGTGTGATAATTGCTAATGGGGGAAGTGAGGCTCTGTGAGTGGATTCTTTGCTTTGGGTTGGGGTCCTGTGAAACAAGGATTTGTTTGTCTGGGAGATGATCCTAGGAAGTACTGTTAAGAGAATGGAGGAGTGAAAGAGGAGAAAGAAGGAATCAGATAAAGAAAGTATTACCAAGCATGGATAACTTTGGGAAGTTTCACTTTGGAAACTTTGGAAGACAGTGTAGAAAACATCTTGGAGCTTTCCCACCTGAGGGCCAAAGGAACTTGGCATTGACTCATCAAGTCCTTAGTCCCATGGGCTAACTCCCCCACACTTCCAATCTGCCCCAGACTTGGACTGACAGGGCTCGCATGGCCAGAGAGAACCTGAAGCAAAGATTTGCAGGTCCCTGCAGCAGAAACCATAGAGTAGGCATGTTTGGGAATGGTGGGTACCAAGAGAATATGGCTGCAGCACCGCATCCACCACTCCCTCAGTCTCAGACCCAACACCGTGAGACCCCTGGGACATGAAGGCCTGCTCTCACTGCCAGAAATGCAAAATGATTTTCTCCAGACTGTGACAACCCCTGTGAATATTGTGTGTGAGTGATGATGCCTCTGGCTATGCTACTAAGGGCCCCCTGGGAAGATCTCAGCAAAAGGGCAAAGACTCTGGGCACTACATTCCTCCTCACACCTGCAGGATAACTCACAGTCTTAGCCTCCTCTTGGACCAGGTCTGTGGGTTTTAAACACAAAACAGGTTGAGCTTATTAGGCATTCTGGTCTCTACGGAAATATTCTGTAAGCAGCCTTTCTATTTAAGAAAAAGTTAAAATCAATACGCCTTGAGAATAGCCAGACTTTGCTAAGTTTGGTCTGTGGGTGGGATTTATTATTTTCCTAGTATTAAAAAGCCAAAACTTATTGAGGATTTTATCATGTGCCAGGGAAGGGAAGCACAAACCTAACATCATATAACTCTATACAAATGAGAAATATGAACTCACCTGTAATGTAATAGGAGATGATAGAGACAGTTGTCATCTAAGAGGACTGTACTGCATCTGAAATGACATAAAGTAACCCATGGAGGAGCATTTTTAATATCTTTAATTAATTTCATGAGTTATTAATTATTAATTTAAATAATACTAGCCTTAATTTATTGAGCATTTATTATTAGCCAAACACAACCATAACCTTTATCTACTTTAGCATTTTTAAACTTCACAGCAGCATTGAGAGATAAGTATTGAAGTTCTCATGTAAAAGATGAAGAAACTAAGACTTCAATTAAAGAGCTGGCATTGAACCTTACACTCTTAAATTTCCAAGTGATAAAGTATATAACTTACCCTGGGTACCTGTATAGAGAGATCCTAATGAAAACCTGAACAACTAGTTATAGAATTATATATTGGAGAACCGGTAGCATCTCTGGGCCCTGTCCAATCAGTGGATCCCTGGGAGAAACCTGGAGTAATATTATCTATTGAGTATCTTACATCCTCTTTCTTATGAGCCAGTGAAAGCTCATTTTACACATTTGGATACTGTTCTGTGTGTCTAAGAATGACTTCTTGAAGGATGTCATTTAATATTTGTAAAACTTTATATTCCTAAAACTTAATGAAACATATAACTAAATATCATTTCAAATTAAAACCACTCTCAATTCTTTGTCCCCTCTAATTTCATGAGGAAAATGAAGATAATACCTAATGGCAGAAAGCCCAAGATAACTTATGTGATCCCTCACTTTCAAAAAATAAAACAAATAAACAAAAAAGAATCTTTTAGGTAATTTATTTCCTGTACCTTTCAGACAGAATTATCTAAGTTTGATTCTCTATGAATTGGTTCAACATTAACTGCACCTCATTTTCCTTCACTAGAGAAGAAAAGTGTGAAAAGTAACCACACACACACACACACACACACACACACACACACACAAAACACAGCCCATGCTTTGCAAAAAGGCAGTTTACTAGTAAAGATGAAAATAGATTTTTTTAACAGAGCAAGATGCTAAGTAATGAATTCTCTCCTTTAAGAAATCTATTCCCAAGGTAACCCTTTGTTTCTAAAAGAAGCCAACCATGTCAAATCCAGTCAATTCCATCTGTTGATGATTCCCTACATCTCTCTTTCCTCTTCTCACTCTCTGTCACCTTCCAAAACCAGCACCTTAAACCTGCACCTATTAAAGTCAAAGACCTTGCACTCATTCTCTGTCAATAGACACAACTCTACCACACATGCCATCAGTACAGTGGCTCTGACAGGTGAGGCTCAGATACAGGTATCCCCACTGCATTAGGTATCTACTGCTGCACAGAAAATTATTCCAAAATTCAGTGGCTGTTGGCAGACTAGCCTCCATTAGGCCCTGTGTGTTTCTTGTGAGAAAAATCACAGAAAGCTTTTGGTCCACATTATCTTTTCCAGGATATGTGTATAGCAAACAACCTTGAATGATGGAGACAGTGTATCCCCCTTGGCCAGGAGCCAGAATTGTCTGCTTTCTAATATAATAAAAATAACATATTCCTCCAGGGTAAAGTTTGAGCAGATTTTCTTGAAGCCCTCTTATAAAAGGTTGGGTTTTCCTAAGCTGAGGATTCCTCAGCTGTGAGGCAACCCCACTGTGTGTGAAGAACCCACCTGCCTATTGTTGCCTCACTCCCACAGAACTTAAGAGCAAAGGAGCCAGTGCAAACATGAGCTCACACTGACTGCTTTGCTATAAATTACACGAGCCTTTTGTCTCTGACTCATGAGTCCAATGACTTCTACTAGTGTCCATAAAACTGTGGTAGACTAATTTGTTAGCTTACACATAGGGCAAGATCTCAGATCCTTCTCAGTTTTTGACAGTGGTTTCAAACAATAAACATTTATTTTCTCATAGTTTCTGAGAGTCAGGAATCTGGAATTGGCTTACCTGGATGATTCTCATTCAGGGTCTCTCTTGAGATTACCATAAAGCCATCAGCAAGGGCTGCTAAAGTCATCTGAAGGCTTGATCGAGGCTGAAAGATACAGTGGCAAGAAGGCTTACTCATATGGCTGTTGGCTAGAGGCCTCAATTCCTCACCACATTGGCTTCTCCACAGAGCTTTTGGAGTATCCTCAAAATATGGAAGCTGGCTTCCTCCCCCAGAACAAGTGATCCAAGAGAGAATGACTGTGACCCAATGGAAGCTGAAGCATCTTTTATAATCTAATATCAGAAATGATATACCATAATTATGGCATATTCTGTTGGATGCAAAGCTCAACCACAGCACTCTGTGGGAGAGAACTGCACAAGGATATAAATATCATGAAACAGTGATCATTAGGGCCATCTTGGAGGCTGTCCACCACTCCCATGTTGTCAGGTATGCACCTCACTCTCACACAGAGAATCTGGCTGGCATTGCCAGATACTTTCAAGCCAGGAGAAGGTAGAACTGATGAAATAATGGCTAGGAAAAAAGACAGAATAAAGTCTTGAATTTTAGAACTGGCTTCAGAAGAGATTATTTCAGCAAGAAGAGAAACTTCTGGAAATGGCCTAGTGAAAAGAGAGGGAATTTAGTACCCTTTCCCCATGAGGAGCAATAAAACTCAGAGAGATTTATTTTAATTTTCTTTCTGAAATGGGTGACATATTCATCTCATAAAATTCAGTCTCCAGGAGGGGCGCCTGGGTGGCGCAGTCGGTTAAGCGTCCGACTTCAGCCAGGTCACGATCTCGCAGTCCGGGAGTTCGAGCCCCGCGTCAGGCTCTGGGCTGATGGCTCAGAGCCTGGAGCCTGTTTCCGATGCTGTGTCTCCCTCTCTCTCTGCCCCTCCCCCGTTCATGCTCTGTCTCTCTCTGTCCCAAAAATAAATAAACGTTGAAAAAAAAAAAAATTAAAAAAAAAAAAAAAATTCAGTCTCCAGGAAAATAGTTACCCACTGCTAACCATCTCCTTTCTTCCAGAGAAAGCAACAAAATACTTTTTTCCTTTGTCACTTCTCTCCCACCAACCTGCCATGTTCCCATTTGACTAGCCCATGAGAAAGTGGAACCATTTTTCTCATTTTTTCGTGAGTGTTGGACAATGCCAACCACACATGCATTAGTGCACCACTTCAGTAATTCTGATTCCAGCAGTACACCCAACAGTGAAAACCATGTACAGTGAGGACATCTAAAAAGAAAGGAGGAGCATAAAATGTGAGATGGGGGGATGTGCATGTGTACGTGTGCATACAAGGAGATTCTAAATAAGGGGGCAAAGTTGAGCAAAACACAATGCATTTTAATTCATATTTCTCTTGTTCTGCACTGTGGAGGAAGACAGGGTAACAGAAGAAAAGTGAGGAAAATTTTAAGTTACTAATGTTGACCACAATTTGCAAGCTATACCACATAATATTGAAATGTTTGCTTGGAAAACACATGAAAGTGCTGTGTATGTATTCATGGTATGTAAGAATGATAAGCGAGGGCTCTAGAGACTTAGAAATAAAAAGCAACGGTCTTCATTTTAGCAAAAGAAAACATTGTTTTAGCATCCTCTGTATGCCAGACTCTGAGCTAATTTCATTCACATTTAATCTTCATTCAGAATAGCCCTCTAAGGCAAGCATAATCATCCCATTTCACAGGAGAAAAAAAAAGTGGCTCATAAAGAATGTGACTTGCCTTGCATAACACAGTTAGTGACAGAGATTCAGGAGTACATACTCTTATATATCTCACTGGTTCTTTGACAAAATAGGGACATCTGTTGCTTGAAATGATGAAGAGAGGAGGTGCCCAAGTCTGAAATCTTTACTGAAAGCACTAGTATTTCTATAATTTGGTGTGGAAAACACAAGTGACGTAACTAAGAGTGAAGGTGGCTTTCGTGTCATTGTGAGAAGTAGCAAAGTATACATTAGTTTATGCAATCTCTTCATCTTCAGTAAAGTGCTCCAAGGGCTTCTCTCCTTAACAGCTGTTCTAGTGCTTTTGAGTCCTTGAAAGAGGGCTGGTAACCACCCAAACATGCGTGAAGGAAAGGAAGCTCCAAGCCACCCCAAAGACCCAAGATACATGCGTCAGGACCCTGTTTCCTGGAATAAGGAACACTGAACTAAGCAAAGGCTCAAGGTTCCCAGAGCCATCCCTTGCAAGCCATCTGTGCTCAGTATGTTACTGTCTCTTGGCCCTCCCAGAGTCCTGCTGGGATGTTCAGAGACCACTTGCTTTCAGGGGCACATTAAACATGACTCACATGACAAACTCATGGCCATGGATAGAAAAATATCTCTCATTTGAGCCACAATATTTAAATTGTCACCCAAAGGAAAAGAGCTTTGGAGGAACATCAGAGAACATATAGATTTGAGAGCAAGAATGGAGTGGTATTACATGTGATGTTGTTCTAATAAAAATCATTAAAAGACCCTGGAACTCTTTTCCTTAAGACTTTTCTCTAGTAAGGGAAATAAAATGGGAAGACCTAATTCTTAAAGTACAATGTAAAGCCTACAATGTACAGCACACAGGCATCTGGCTGGTGAAAAGTTCACATACACAATGGATTGTCTCCTTGAGAGAAACATGATACAGTCAAAAAAGCATCATCTATGGGGTCGGACAGACCTGGATTTGCATTTTAGCTTAACCTACTTGTTTGACTTTGAAAATTTACATAAAGTCTCTAAGTCTGTCTCCTTATTTGTACAGTTAGAATGATAATACCTACCAGTGGGCTTTGGTAATCCCTAACCATGTGATAACACCAGGTAAACTATCTAATACAGTCTGTTGTATGCTGTCCCTGTAAATCATAGCAATGAATTCTATTCATCCATTTTTCAAGGAATTATGCATGAAACTTTGGGCTACATTTTCAAGAAGGAGCCTTTAGGATTCTGAAACCACACGCAAACTAACTTTCCAAAGAATCACATCTTCCAAATTGAATTGGATAAGTCATAGAGTGTTTAACAGGGTGCTGGTCTTGAAGAGAATAGATTTAATTTGGTTTAGTTCCTTTGGCATTTGCAGGTAAAAACCACCAAAAATTAATTAGCATGTCTTCATTTGCTTGAGGATGATTAATAATACTCAGGGAAAATGGGTTTTACATAATTCATCAGTCTGACACAGCCCAACACCTCTGGAGTTCTGAGAACTTCCAATCCCAGCTGGTGTGTGACACTTTAAAACTAGGTACAAAACACAAAACGGTGCTATTCTTGTAGGTCCTACATTAGCCATTGTTCTGAAGTGAGGGGAGAGAAATCTAATAACAATCTTCAAGGTTACTTTCTTTCCAGTTTGGGGTAAAATGGTGTAAACAAATTCTCTCTACATAGAAAAGCTTTGACTTGGTCTCCAGTAATTCACTTGGTTCACTAAATAGGTTGAGCATCTATTATGCATAGTTACCATCACAGGTGCCTTCTTTTTCTCCTTCCCACCAGTAGTCTGTGTAAGCCTCCAGGTAGTGAGGCTGACTCTATTGCTATAAGCAAAGTCTATGTGAGGTGAGTTTTTTTCATACTGCCAAAAATGTCCTTGCCCCAAGCACACAGAGCTTTCTATGAATGGCCTATGATGCACAAGGTATAAGTTAAGGCATTGGAACCATAAGTCATCAACACATAAGCAGAAAGCAAAAAGTAAGTTGATCAGTGTTTCTGAATCCAAATTGGAATGCCTGCTGGCAAGAATTTTTCATTATCTACAGATGGCCTTGGGAGTCAATGGGAAGAGGAATCCAGAGAGAGTATTAAAGGCAATAACTGTCTTAATATTTGGAAGAGAATCTAGGGAAAGAAATGTGAATTTTAAAACAGAAAACAACATTTATCTTTCTAGGTCTATATAGGCCCTGGATTTAACCAATTGATGTAATTAGAGGTTAGATGGCCATGTGAAGAATTCCAGAGAGAGGCCTTCAGCTCTATGTGAAAGTTTGGACAAATGAGCTGAAAACCTCTAAGATCCATTCCAAAGCTAAGATCCAAGGAATCTGACTACAGTTTAAAATAAAGGAGTAATTTGATTTCTTCACTGAAATCTGCCTTCAATTTGACTCCCTGCTTTTAATTATGGTTATTTATCTAGCATTATTAAGTGCACCATTTCTGCCACTTGTGACTCAGAATTCTTTGCAGGATGCCAGCTCAGATAGATGGGTTTCCTAGCCAAGATTATCCAATGCTACCTCAGTTTGGACTGTCTTGATTTTGATATTAGAAGATAACTCAAGCTACCATTAGTCTAAGAGGAAACTCAGTGGAAGCATATTAAAGAATCTCATGGTTTCCGAGTGTAGAGGGACTCAGGGAAGGGGAAGAAACTAAGGCCTGGACCATCAGGAATCTCAGAAGTGCCCATTCTCTGTCTTTAATCTTGGCCTTTCCAAGAATCAGCCTCATTTTTATTTGTTTTTACAGAGCAGGATTCCCTAACTCCAAATCTACATGGCAAGAAATGCCATGCTGCCCAAACTGATACCATGGCAGGTTCAGCCACAGTATAGAAGACCTGGTTGGCCCAGAATGAGTAAATAACTACCTCTGATCACATTGATTCAGGCCAAGGAGGTGTGTGGGGTTAGGTACTATGAACATGGCTGCTTGGGACCCATCTCTATGGAAGATGGAAAAGACATGAGAAGGAGGGTAGTTCTCAAGAAGGGAGCTGGAAAAAAAATCCTAAAAGAAGCCCACTAAAAATAGATTCCAGCAAAAATAAAATATTTTATGTTTATTTTTTTCCTCAGTCTGGTAAGTAGTGCAGGTTGCTGTTGCTTCTGTTTGTATCTTACATCTGAAAGAACTATGTCAAGCATATAGATGTATCAACTTATTTTTTAAAGTGACATCTGAAGCATGTTGTCTTTCTTGACTTAAGTCTTCAAGTCACAAATAATCAATATTTGCCCTGAGGAAATCTAAGGGCTATTTTAAAAACCAGAATCCTATAATCCTCTGGTGTCTTATAGCTCTAGGAAAAACAAGTTACCCTCTTAAAAGAACCATCTTATGGTTGTTTCTTCTCCTATGAGGGGAACTTGGCTTAATGACCCCATTCCCTGGACAAAGTGGGCTCCTCCAGAGAAAATGGGAGCAGTTATTTTTTTTATTTCCAAAGCCATCCAGAAAAATGTTCCATATATAGTTTCCTGCTGTATGACTTAGAGAAAATGTGACTCTAACTACACTAAACATTGATCTCAGTGTCTTTCTGGTGGCTAACAGCTGGGGCGAAGGGCGGGCATAGGGGCTTTATCTAGTCAGACTACTATTTGAAAATTTCAACCTAAGCCAAAAAAAAAAAATTAAACAAAACCAAATGCCATTTTTTCCTAACAAAATGCAATTTGTTTTTAATCAGGTAAAAGATAAACACTCTACCAAAGAATATACACAGATTGCAAATAAAAATGTAAAAAGAGGGGCGCCTGGGTGGCGCAGTCGGTTAAGCGTCCGACTTCAGCCAGGTCACGATCTCGCGGTCTGTGAGTTCGAGCCCCGCATCGGGCTCTGGGCTGATGGCTCGGAGCCTGGAGCCTGTTTCCGATTCTGTGTCTCCCTCTCTCTCTGCTCCTCCCCCGTTCATGCTCTGTCTCTCTCTGTCCCAAAAATAAATTAAAAAAAAAAAAAAAAGTAAAAAGATGCTCAACATCATTAATTGTAACAGAAATGTAAATTAAAACCATGATGAGACACCACTAAATGCCCTTTAGAAGGGTTAGGTTAAAAAATTGTAATATTAAGTGATGTCAAGGATGTGAAACACTGGAAATACAAAATGTACACCCACTTTGGAAAAGGGTGTGGCAGTTTCCTATGAAATAAAACACGTGTTTACCAAAACTCAGCTGTTTCACTGCTAGATTTAGCCCAAGCAAAATAAAAACTTACAGTTCACTTGAAAACAGGTACACAGGTGACTTTTTGCATAACTGCCAAAAAACTGGAAATAATACAAGTAACTCCCTACTAGGAGATGGATAAACTGTGGTACATCTAAATAGAATGTATACTTAGTAATAAAAAAGAAATAAATTATTGATACATGCAACAACATGGATGAACCTCATATGCAATATTAAGTGAAAGAATGTTCTAATGTTAAGTGAAAAAAGTCAGAATAATAAGGAATTCTATAATTACACTAAAAGATATTCTGGAGAAGGCAAAACCATAGACAGAAAAAAGAACAACAGTGGTCATCAGGGGCTGAGGGGTTAACTACAAAAGGATGCACAATTTGGGGGTGTGATGAAACTACTGTATATTTGATTTGAGTGTGGGCTCCATGACTACATGCATTTGTCAAAACCTACAGAACTATATACTAAAAAGGGTGGATTTTACTGTATGCAAGTTATACCTTAATTGAAACATAGAGCAAATATACATTTATCAATAGATATAGTGTATTGTGTATTAGTTCCTACTTAACTGCACTCATGACCACTTTAGACATTCTCACTGAACAAGATTTTTAAACTTAATAGCAAGTCCAAGGCACTTTCAGTGTCTTTGGCTGCTTCCATGCATTTGTGAAATCACACTGAAAGCTTTTCCTTTGGCTCAACTGTGTTCACCTCCAAAGCACTTGTTCTGAGACAAGAGCCCTTTTTGTCTTGATGGATTTACCACAGAAGTAGAGAGAGGCCAACCAAGTCCCATGGGCAATCCCAAAGCTGAGGTCTCTCTTTGTCATGTTAAACTCTTCACATAAACGAGAGGGAAAACCTGCCTCTTATTTTCTCTGCTGGGTAACTTTTCCCCAACCTCCACTTGAATTCAAGTATCTGCAGTCCAAACAGCTGGAGAAGATGCAGGGCTGTTATAACCTGCATTGTTCTGCACCATCCCCAGAAGGAACTGTTCCCCAGCTACGGAGAAGGGAAGGACCAGCCCATCAGTCATCCTCTGGGTGACTTATATGGGCTCTATTAATATCACAAGATGCTTCCCTTCAGCATTCACCTCTTAAGAGTCCATTTCAATTCCAATAAATATTCACAACTGACACCTTCCATATGCCACCTAGGCTAAAACGGAACTAATGAGTGCTTAGGAGATGATGTTTTAAAATGATGCACTACATAGGAACCTATACAAATCTCTGTTTTATTGCAGGAACCAGAGGTTAGCATTAAGAGGACTGCCATTTGCTTCTCCAATTTGTAACACCATTAATTACTCATGTGTTTTTAATCTGCTTCTAAAACAGAAGCATTGTAAATCTACAATGCAAGGATTCCCTAAATGAGGACTTGGGATAAACCCACACTCTCTAGAACTCCTGGTTCCAATTTAATCAAGGAAGGCAGAGCTCCAAAAGTAGGCTCTGCACCTTAGGGACCCCAGTTTAAATTGACAAGGGATATCCAGGTGTGGGACATAGGAAACAAAGGCTGAAGCTCATTGTGGAAATGTCATCGAAGAAGAAAGTAGTTGTGAACTCTCCCTCTGGAAGTCAGACAAGGCTCAGACTTTCCATCAGGGTCCCTCTGGCTGTGCTAAACTAGCCACAGCCCTAATCAAATATAAGTGCTGGCCTGCTGCCAGCTACAGCGTGTCAGCCCTGACATCAGAGTCCTCCTGTCCTCTGACCCACAGGGATGCTGCAAACAGTAATTAATGTCCATTAAGTGGCTAGTCATCCTTACTCAGCGGCTTTCTGTCAAGTTCTAAGCAGACAGTAGCTTACCCCATGACCTGGAGTACCTCATCAGACCACTTCCTCCTCTAGGGAAAGGAGGTGACCTCAGCTCCAGCTGTCCACAGTGCAAAAGCCACAGACACTAAAGGGCCTCTTGCCACCATAAACAGTGTCCCCAAGATGGAGCTGAGCCCTGCTTAGAGGTGCTTGGGCTGGGCAGGCCCAGAGGAAATGGCTGTTGCATGCTAGAAGGCTTCAGAGTTCAGAATAGTTAAACCAATGCAGACAGCTCTGATGGATGGAAATAATGCCAGAACATTCTTAATGAAAGACTAGCCAGAGCATAAATGATGATCTAGATGACTTTCTCCGCTCCCAAACAGCCAGCCCTACTCCTCTACACCAATGCTCTGAATTCATGAGGCCCTGACTGGGACTACTGAATACCAAAAGAGCTGAAACAGTCTGAGAGGAGAAGCTAACATTTGTTAACTTCCACTCAGTGCCAATTTCCTTAATTACATCCACAGCATAGCACCTGATGCGTGGTAGATGCCAAAAAATTGGAAGCTTAAATAAGACCTGTCAAATGAATGGGTTGAATGAATTCCCATTTAATTCTTCCAACAATTCTGAGCAACAATTTATACCTGGGGAAACTAAGGCCCATAGAGATATAGACTTTCTCATAGTCACAAAACTATTTAAGGTTGGGAGAGTTGAAGTGGGAACAGGTTTTCTGACCCTTTAGAACCTATGACTCTTTAGGAACCCCTGCTAGTTCCTGACTCTGGTTGTTTATACTGTTAATACTGACATGGCACAGTTGATGTTACCTGCCTTACTAAAGAGAGTTGGCCTCCTCACTCAGTTTCCAGCTTCCTAAACCTATGGGAAGATTCCATCTTCAGTTGTCTCCTTGGCTGTCTATACTTGTGGGTTTGTATCTATCTTATTCCTCTACAATTGTCTTAGTGGGATTTGGAAAGGAAAAGGAAAGTAGTCACATGGCTGTCTATCTTCCAGGCTTCTCTTTCATAGTTACTGATTTGGGGCCACAAGCAAATGGGTAAGAATGAATTCTTAAGACATTTTTGGTGCAAAAAGGCACTTGTATTATAGCACAGGGACAGGACCTGTGGGCATAAAGAGCTGCAGTTTTGCTGTATGAAGCTCGTGGTTATATGCTTAGTGCTCAAGGGGGAGGGATGTGCTAGGAGTATTAGGTTATAAACGTTTTCTTCGAATTTCTGCCCATAAAACTACTTTTGCACGATTTTTCTGGTGTTTGTCATTCAGTTCAATATTAACTATGGGTGAGATGTACAGACAATCATAAGACCTTTAAGAATGTAGCAGCCAATGCTTGTTTGAGCCTTATCGAAACTATGCAGGCCTTCTGGGATAAAAGTGAACAGTCTTCTGCTTATGGTCCTTATCAGTTACCACCTCCAGTGCTGAGAGAAGTAGACCCAAAGTTAAAGGAAACAGGGAGCTCCAGAATGTGGCTTTTCTCTGAATGTTACCAGTTTCCATTCCAAAGTTCTCAGAGCAGCAGAATGGGAGAGGGCATCACCAGTGACTCTCCCTTAGCTCATGGTAAGAACCCCCTGCTTTCCTGTGTGGATGGAGCCTGCCAGTCCCATCTCTTTTGTGCACGCATGCCCCACCATGGTGAATCCAACCCTAGATTCTCTCAGGTCATCACCATGGACTCTGCCACAGGGATTGGGGCTTGTGCCAAGGGCATCCAGCATTCCAGAATTCCTCTATTGAGTATTCATACAGACCTAACTGTGGCCTTATTTTCCTTTGTAGCTCCTTGCCCATGTCTCTTCTTTAACTCTGAGCCCACTTGGCACCCTCCAAGAAGATAATCAAAGATCTTTCCAGGGAACCAACAACACCAGCCCAAACTTTGCAAGATGCCAGAAATCAAGTTGGTGTCTCTGTTTTATGGAAAAAGAAAATGGTAAAATCCATGTTGGCAAAACATAGGCAGGCAACCAACAGTACACTCAGCTTGTGAGAACACATCTCAGGGACAGGCAGCAGGAAGCTCTTTGGTATAGCTCTCTCCAATTATTATAACAGCATAGGGTCTGGTCAAGTATGTCAGAAATGCCTGACTTGGAGGAGCTATTTTAAAGTGTATGGCTAAGAAACTCCAAAAAGAATTCTCTTTCCTTTTCTGTCACCTTCCGTTGCTCCACTCTCACTCCCCTTCTCACTCTTTTGCTCTCCATTGTCCCCTTCCAACATTTTTTTCTTTCTTTCTCTATTCCTCTTTCAACACTTGACAAGATTATCTGTTGCCTGATAAAGATCTTCCACCAAGCTCAAGCCCTCAGAGAATATTTCCAACACAGCTATTTCCAGGCCCTGGAACTTAGAATCCACAAAGGAAATGCTGACAAAAGCCTTAAGTAGGGCAGTCCTGTGTAGCCCCAGCCTCGTTAAATCAGGTTTCTGAGAGCTGGGCCCAGAAAACAGGATAAACTCAGTCATAAAGCTTTTCACTCATCTTTAACCCACCTACTTCTCATCAACCTATTCATAATAAGCAATAAATAAAGCCCTGTCTGTCACAAAGCCCCAGACCTTGGTGCAGCATTTGACTTCACAAAAGCGAGAGCTTTCCACATTAATGCCTTTTGCTTTCTGTCATAGGCTTCTTGGAAAAGACATGCTTCTCTCTTTTGGAAGAGATGACAAGTGGCTTGGATAGGTAAGATTTACTGAGTCCTTACTATGTGCAGGGCTCAGCGTTTTAAATACAGTATCTCACTTAATCCTCATGACGACCCTAGGGGAGAGATTCAATTATTCTCCTCTTCCACATATAAGGGACCAGAGATGTAGGAGCACGCACCAAGTACGTGACAGAGTCAGGATTTGAATCCTAGTATTCTGGCTCCCAACCTCTCACTACTCACTCACTGAACTGGTTTCCTAAGCACAGAATTCCAAGATGGCCCTCACCAGTTTCCTCACACATAACTCAACATCCTGCCTCCACAAACCCAGGTATACAATTGCAAGGCAAGCTATGCTTTGTCTTAGCTCCCTTTATCTCACCTGGCACTGAACAGAAACCCTATTCCTGCTTGAGAAGGAGCAAAGCCTGAGATATAAATTTGAAAGTCATGAACAGAGAGATGACATTGAAAGCCAAATGAATAGATGCAGTTGCCCAAAAGCAGAGGCAGAAAGGGAAAAACCTTGGGGAAATAATTTAGAAAACAGGAGTAAAATCAGGACTATGCAGAGTAGGAATCAACAATAGAGAGGAAAGAAATGAGATCAGCTTTTGATGGGAGAGCATTTGACATCATGGGACAGAGAATGAGGGCATCTATTGTCAAGGCAGGTGACCCCCAAATAAAATGCCTTTGTCATAGCCCCATAAGTTCATGTATGTGTACAAGTGTGTGTATCTGTGTGTGTTCAAATCCCTCATCCATCCACCAACCCACCTCCTACTTCTCAACTTCCCTTATACTCCTGTATTGCACCAGTTAAATGTGCTACTCAAAAAAGAAAACTGGACAGACTTTAATGTTCCTCATGTACCACTTTTCCTTGTTTCCCTTCCCTTTCCCAATAGCCACATCCCTAATAATTCCAGGCATGAGATACATGACACAGCAACAGCATCACAACTTACTCCTCATTACACCCCTGCAGGCCCCCAGGGTATGACCATCCCCTCTTCTTCCTGGCCACCCCACTCTCTAAGTCCACTCGAGGCACTTGTATTTTAGAATATTTGGAGGGGGAATTGTATTTTGTTTTCAAAAGAAGTAGGACAAAACAAAGGTCTAGTGGGGTGGGTAGGAAAAAGGTGATTAATATCATTGCTGCTAATTTTCCACAAGCACTTGTCGGCACAGCAGTGAGCCAACTCAGACAGTGCCAAAAGTAATCTTGAAATTCTCCAGCCTCTCACTCTAGCAATAAAACACAGATTTATGTGATGCAGCCCATAATAGAAGATGGAATAAAATCATCCTAGATGACTGAATCGCAGTGTTTCTGGTCGAAGAGCTTAATAACTGAACTCTTTATCCCTCCAGGGACTGTTCAGCCATTTGTTTTCATTTCTCTGACATTTTGTCAAAGTCACATAATCAGATGTACTGCCCTTCTTCATGGTCTGGGCCCAGAGGTCATTGTGCTTCACAGCAGGGTCAGAAGACCCTCTTCTAGGTCCTGCTCTGTCCCCCCTAACTCGGAGACCTGAAGCAAGTTGCCCCATAAACAACTCTGATCACTTTGCATGCCACATTAGAATTTCTTCCAGGCTCACCTACAGTCCGCCTCCTCATTCCTTACTTCTCTGCCCCATTTGGTCCTGCGTCTAGGTTCCCATTCTTCATTCAGCACATTTGGGGCCCACTATAAGCTACTTTGACAAGAGAATACCTCAAAATTCTAAATTACTTTTAAAAACTATGTTTGAAATATGTTTCATTATTGTCACCTGAAGTAGCTTTGAGTTTATCTGGGCAATTTTGAGGTGTTTTTTTTTTTTTTTTTTTTTTTTTTCTTGGTCCTCTGCTATCAGGTGGACTAGTTTCTTTTTCTGTTCTCTCACACTATACCTTCTTCCATCTTTTCCTCCCTTGGTCTTTTTCTTCTCTCTTCTTCCTCTCCTTTCTGATCTCTGACTCTCTTTGACAGGCATTGCTTACTTGCCTGGTGACACTCAAGGATAAAGAGGACACTTGTCATTCTATACACAGTGACAGTTCAAAGTTGTGTTAAATCACCAAGGAACAGATGAAGAACCATTTAAGGCAGTTTATATCTATAGCATGAACATCCGTGGAAATGAAATGGTGACACACACAGCTACAGTTAGGGGATACATTTGAGAGTGCAATATTGGACATATCTGAAGAAAAATGGTGAAAACTTCTGGAAGCATTTCTCTGCATGAAGATTACTCTTCTTGTCCTCAAAGCAAAAATAGATTGTAAAACTCCACTACAACAACAGGGGGAAAAGAAGCTCTTATTAAGTATCAAGGCAACAGTTGAGGGCAATGTGCCTGAGTCTAATCACTGGAAAGGAACACAAATATGAACACGACAAACCATACCTGTACACACCCAGATGCTGAAGAAGCTTCCACAAAACTTAAACATAATGCAAATGCATCCAGGAAATCTGACAATTCTCCAGAGATCCTTTATCAGTCTTGGTCCCCAAATGAGACTTCCAATTTACCATGGATCCCTGTCAGAGGTAGATTAGTAGTGTTGCAGGATTTCTTACCACAATACCCAGGATTCATTGTCTTGCCACTTCAAAGACTGAAGAGGTAGACACAAAATGAACAACAGGCAAAAGTTTATTAGAGTATAAGATTAGAAAGGAAGAACAGTAGGAAAACTCTCTTTATAGAGAGGAGACATTTGAAAGTGAATGCCCACCTGAAAATAGGCAAGGGTCCTGGTTTTATAAGGTTCTGGTCACCCCTCCCTCTTCCTTTTCCCTTGTTCTTCTCAGGTTTTATCCTTATTGGCTGGATAACTCTAGGTGCTATGTTGTCCATTCTTGATTGGTTCATTTCCATTGTATGAGGGGTGGTCTATGGCCATACCAGTTCCTTGTGGGTCATAGGTTTTATGGTCTACTTATTTTTAGTCAGGTCTTTTGTCAAATTCCTGAAGGAAACCTGAGGGGGAGTCACCTGAGGGGTGTTACTATGATCAGACACTCCCAGCATTGTTCCAAAACATGTCTTTCCCCACCCAGGGGATATATACACATATATATATTTATACATATACATATATATATATATATATATATATATATATATATATATATAAATACATATGAATCAGTTTACATAGTTTTTTGATATTGCTAAGAAGTTCCTGAATTGGTTAAGGCAAATTGATACTTTCTGCCAAGATTCTGATTTACAAAATTGGTAATAACCTCTGAAGTAAAATAAAGAATAAACAATATATAAAGAATAAGACTGTCTTTTGTTACTCATAAGAAGCCTCCTTAACTGTACCAAGGTTTATGCTGATGAGATGACTCATGAAGGAGGGGCCCAGACAATCTCAGGATGAGGGCTGGTCACCACAGGAAACCACCACCTGGTTGCTTGGTTGGAACTTTCAGCCCTACTCCACCAAAAAGTCTCCAGGAGGGGACAGGGGCTAGAGACTGAGTTGAATCAAGGAAGCAATAATTTAATCAATCATACCCCCTGTCTTAGCCTGTTCAGGCTGCCATGACACCATACCACAGAGTGGGTGGTCTAATGAACAGAATTTATTTCTCCCAGCTCTGAAGGCTAGAAACCCAAGACAAAGGTACCCACTGATTCAGTGCCAGATGATTCAGTCCCTGCTAAAGGCCCTCTTCCTGGCTTGCAAATGTCCACCTTCTCTTTATGTCCTCACATGGCCTTTTCTTGGAGTATAGACACAGAGAAAATGAGAGAAAGAAAAATCTCTTTCTCTTATTCTTCTTAGAAGGCCACTAATCCCATCATGAGGGCCCCACCCTCATGACCTAATCTAACCTTAATTATATCCCAAAGGCCCCATCTCCAAATACCATTACATGTTTATGAATTTGGAAGGGACACAAACAATCAGTCCATTACACCTATATAATGAAACCCTATATAAAAGATCTGGAACAACAAGGTTCAAGAAGTTTTGGACTTGGTGAGCCCAACAATGTTCTGGGAGGCTGCTGCACAAGGAGAAGTCGAGTGCTGTGCCTGCATTCCCCCAGACCTTGCTACCCCATTTCTTTCTTCACTTTGCAGTTCATTTGTATTTTTTATAATAAACCAGTAACTGTATATATAGTGCTTTTCTGAGTTTTGTGAGTTATTCTAGCAAATTACGGAACCCAAGGGGTGGTCATGGGAACCCTGAAATTTGTCATTTTCCAAGCAGAAGTGCAGGTGGGCCCCTGGACTTGCAGCTGATCCCCAAAGTGAAGGTGGTATGATGAGGCTGAGCCCTCAACTGTGAGTTCTAAATGCTAACTCCAGGAGTGAATTGAACTGTAGGACAACAGTTGGTGTGGGAGATGGCTGTTAGAAAAGACGTGCCCTCCCATGACCCATCCTAATCTCTAACAAACAGAATTATGTTTTTGTTTTCTTACTGCTCAGTGTTAACAGGTGTAATTCTAAGATGGTCCCAAAATTCAGTGACCTTGTATAATCCCCTCCCCTTAGTGGGGGCAGGACCAATGAATTTGATAGGACTTCTGCAATGAAGTTTTGTTCTGTGGCAATAGTGAAAGGATTTTTAAAATGTAATTAAGGCCCCCAATCCATTCATTTTGAGTTAATCAAAAGGGAAATTATGTTGGATAGGCCTGACCTAATAAAGTAAGCCCTTTAAAGGCAGAGACAGAGGAATTCCCAGATTCTTCTGCTGGCCCTGAAGACAGAAGCTGCATGTAGAGAGAAGCTCTATGAAAGGACCACATGGCAAGGAACTGAGTGGCCTCTGGGGGTTGAGAGTAGACCCCAGGTGATAGCAGTAGAATGGGACTTCAATCCTACAACCACAAGGAACTGTATTCTGTCAACAACCTGAGGGAGCTTGAAAGAAGGCCCTGGGCTCTAGGAATTAACACAACCCAGCTAATCCTTCTATTTCAGCCTTGCCAGATCCCAAGGAAAGGACCCAGCTAAGATGTGCCCAGACTCCTGACTCATGGAAACTGTGAGATCATAAATATATGTTGTTTCAATCTGCTAAGTTGGTGATAATTTGTTATGCAGCAATAGGAAACAAATGTAACCACATATCACACACACTAATCAATTTGTCATTCTACTTCTCACTCAGTGCCTCCCAAGTCTTTCAATGGTGGCCTCTTCCAGAGGAAGCATAACCAAAGCTTTCAACAGGTGTTCAGCAGCATGATTTGCACATAATATATGATTGATAACTTTGTTGCTGAACTGATAATACTGTCATGGTTTACAAGACAGCATTAGCAAAATGCTCATTTTACCTCAACCTGTAACATAGTCTATCCTTAAAATAAGCAATCTCTGTTGTATGATGACTTTTTAAATACTATTCCATTAAAACATTATTTTCAAAGTGGGAAATATATTCCATATATATCCTCTGAAGACACAAGATTTGATATTTTCAAATTTTCTGAGTTTTTCTGGACTCTACCACCAGTAACAAAATAACAACTATGACTCAGCTAAAAATGTTCATCCAAATTGCAATTCTAACTTCTCTGTTCAAGAGTAAAACCATCAGCTTTTGCATAGAGTCCTGATTTAATAGGTAGTTCAACAGTCCCAAGCACTAATGGGGAGATCAGAACCATACCAGAGCAGTAAATTCAACCATGGATTACTTGGTCCATTAGTATCCCTGACCTCTCTCCCAAACCCTCCACACTGTCTTGAAACCAAAGCATGGCTACCAATGCATTCTGATTATTTTTGTGTCCCCCTTCTCTCATGCACTTTCTATACATCCTTGTCATCTGCCAACATTTGGCAAGTAACACTTAGATAATGGGGGAGGTTCACACTTCTCACACGTTTGCTAAAATCAAATGAATGGGAAATTGTTTTCAAGTGAGAAAAGATTTCCTTGAATGCAACAAATGCTTCTTTTTGAGTGGGCAACCATTTTATAGAGTAACAAAAGCTCAGTCTTAAAGAATTTTGTCAGACCATTTAACTGAATATTTGAATCTCTTTTCCAAAGCCCTATGTGTTCATTTATTCATCAAAAATGTATAGGGACACTTGGGTGGCTCAGTTGGTCAAGCATCCACTCTTGAGTTTGGTTCAAATCATAGTCTCATGGTTCGTGGGATTGAGCCCTGAGTTAGGCTCTACACTGACAGTGTGAAGCCTGCTTGGGATTCTTTCTCTCCCTCTATCTCTGCTCCTCCTCTGTGCTCACTAGTGCTCTCTCTCTCTTCCTCTTTCTAAGTAAACATTTTTTTTAACTGTATAAAACACCAACAATAATCCACACCCTAAGGAAAGCACTTGTACATGGTGTCTACTTGATTCCCTCCAGTGACTAATATGCCCCAATTCAAGAGACCCCCCGAAAACAAACCACCAGAGTCCAGAGTCAAAGCCAAGTGGCAAGGGTCGTTTATTGCAGGTTCGAACCCGGTCCTCCGTGCACTCGTTGCCAGTGACGCTAAGAGGCCCCGAGTGAGGATCTTACAGCTTCTTTTATAGACAGGCACAAACAGTTAGGGATTTTTTTGTGGTTACAGAGCTGTTATTGGTTGACATTTAAATTTGAACACTCAGCAGAACTTGATTGGTTCCTGCCTTTAGGTCAGACCACAACCGGGCACATCCTGGCTGGTTCCCAGGAACAGGGGGGGGGGGGGGGGGGGGGGGGGGGAGGGGAGAGGTCTTTTCTTTGCAGTTGTGAGTACACCTGGTAATTTTTCTTTTAGTCTCTCATGACAAGGAATTCACTATGTCCTGAGGGACCTCCATTTGGTGCAGTTTTCATTGTCAGAAACATCTCCCCTGTAGTAAGAGCCAAGTATCCTCATCAATACCTCAGCTTCAGGGGTAAAAAAGTTTCAGGTGGTACTTGGCCTTTGATTCTCACAAGAGCACTTTTTTTAAAATCAGTCTTTATTTTTTTTTAAATATGACATTTATTGTCAAATTGGTTTCCATACAACACCCAGTGCTCATCCCAACAGGTGCCCTCCTCAATGCCCATCACCCACTTTCTCCTCCCTCCGACCCCCCATCAACCCTCAGTTTATTCTCAGTTTTTAAGAGTCTCTTATCGTTTGCTCTGTTTCCTCAGAGCAAAGATTGAGGGTTGGCAGACCACCTAATCACAAGGCCTTTCCTACCTTAAAGAATGGCATCCTATCACCACTACTTTAGTGCATTTGAGACATGAAGGAGCATGTTTTTACCTTTAATAGGAAGAGAAAAGCAAGCAGGCAAGCATATTTTGAGAACAACAAAACATGTTTAGCAAAGGTTTTCAGACACTATACATTCTATTTATTTAAAAAATAAAAAAACATGGCTTTCTTTCTAGGAGAGAATTCTTGTCATATATCCCTTTAAAGTGGTACTCCATAGTCAATATGATAATCTTACAGGTTGCCATGAGAAACAAAAGACATTATATGTGTCATAGGATCTCTGTATGTTTCCAAAGGTGTCCCTTAAACTTGATACTATCGCCCGTGTTTCCTAGATAGTAATTTTCTCCCTTTTTTGGTGATTTAAATAATCATTTAACATGTGTTTTCTGTTATATAAAATACTGTGGGTGAAACAAGAAAATTGTGCAATCCCCACCCTCAAATGCTCAAGTGGCATGTAGGTGTTCGAGTGCAGTGTAAATGAGTAAGTGGTGGGAAAGAGTGCCTGCTCTGCAGAAGTCAAGGAGTTGGGAAGGCTGATGCCTATGCCCCCTTTCTATAGAGTCTGTGATCCTCAGCAAGAGAAGGGATTAGCTCCTCTGGGACAGAGCAAGGGAGCAGGAGCATCAGCAGAAGGTAGAGAAGATTATTCATAACTTCCTCTGAACCAACCCCATTCAGGCAATCTCATAGGCAGCTGCAACTCTTACCATTTTACAGACTAGGCCATTGAAGCTTGGCGAGGAATACAACCAGTCTCCACACATACGAAGTGGAGACCAGAATTCAAACCTAGGAATCCAGCTCTGGAATTCACACCATTAATCTCAAGATATCAGAAAATAGACATGTCACAAGTATTTCCTAACAAAACACTCTCCAGTAGAAATATAGTATGAACCACACAGTAACTTTAAGTGTTCTCATGGCTATTAAAATTTTTTTTAAAAAGAAAATTCAAAATAAAGTAAATATACAGATGAAGTTTTAATAGTACTTTATTTCACCTAATACACCCAAATTATTTTCAATTCTCTGTGTAATTAATGTTAAAAAAAACTATTGATGAGATATTTTATATTATTTTCTCCACACTTAGTCTTCCAAATCTATTTAATCCCTACATCTCAGTCTGGACTAACCACATGCCACATGCTCAATAACCACATGTGACTGGTTAACAGCATAATTCTGGTGCATTAGAGCAGTAAGATAGCAAAGAAACTGATTTAACAAAGATGATAATAATATAAAAATTAGATCCAACTAGAATCAGAAGAATCACACAGATCTAAAGTATTTCTTTATACTTGTTTTCTCTCATCCTTGTAGTGATAAATGACAAATGCCATCTTCCAAACATAATTGTAGACAATTGACAGGCACCTAGTTACTCCATTTTAACATGATGTCCCCTGGCAACCTCTGGCCACCTTGAGCTAAGGGAGGGGCCTGAGACAATCACAGTTAATTAGCTGATGCCCTAGCACTTTCTGCCCTCCTTCCAATTTGCCAGAGTAAATATGTGAATTAAATTCAATGTGTTGCTTTCCATTCACACTTATTCGAAGTCCCCACCCAGGCTTAAAGCTTCCTTTGTTGCCACCAATTGCCTCCATTCCTTGGCTATGACCTTGAACTACTTAAATGAAGATGAGAAGGAATGAAAGGAAAGCTTGATGGTTAATTTCTATTTTTTGTGTCATTACAACTAGCTGTATCTTTCAAAGCAAGAAATAAATCTCACAGCCATGACCTAGCAGGTTCAATCACAATCAGGAATCTTGGATCTTAGAACTCCACTTAAACATCAACTCTCCCAGCTTTGGAGATGCTCCTAAAAGAGTTTAATCTTCACTTAGGTCATTTCACCTAAAGAGTGCTGTCAAAGACATTCTTAAACTAGACAAGGGTTGGGTTAGGGTTTCTTTTCAGTTCTCACCCGGAATAAAGCTATTCTGCGTCCCTTCAAACTCACCAGATTCTTCACTCACACCAGAATGTAATTAGTTATACCTCAGTATTCTGTTCTCAGATCTGATCAAGTAGCAAGGCCCCTGAAAATCATGGTGTTCTTGGAATATCATGAAAATTTGACATATAAAAATTAACATCAATTATACAATCCTATATTAAATCAGATACCATCTTAGATTCTAGTATATTCAAACCATAGCATACTCTGAATATAAAAAGAGTTAAATGGAAAAAAGTTTACAATTGATAAAATCCAATCCTTTGAGTTAACAGTTTTACTAGAGCCAATGAAAAGGGCCATATCCAGATGAGTAGCAGAACCCTCAGAGAATGAGTTTTTCCTTGGAAACTTAACATGAAAACTTACAGGTTGCAGAGTCTGCCATTTTTTATAGGCTTTACCTTTTAACAGGATCCAAGACTTTATGTTTGGCAGTGAAGTGATGTCAAGTTTTAGCCACTAGTAGAAGAGGACAGTTTCTTTGACTTGTGGTCTGTGGTAACTCCCAGAATCACAGCATCAGCAACAAGAGGTATGCCCATTAAAAGCCAATGCCACATTTCCTAAAAACAAACCCTCCACAGTTCATTTTACCCAGTTTGTTCCACTGAATCCTGTCCAAACCAGAATACGGCAGAATTGGGAGGAGGGGAAGCAACAGTAAGATCAATACACCAATGTAGCTGAGACCTGAAAAGCCATGGTTCTATGTACGCAATCCTTACTCCCAAGGCAGCCTCCACACAACTTTCACACAGCCATCACTTGTCTTGGCCTGAGACTTTGCATCAAGGCCCCTGACATAGCCAAAGTAGTAGAAGCCAGAACTGCAATGATGCAAAGTGGTTGACCAAAGCTGACTCTTTTTTTTTTCCCACATTTTATTATGGAAAGATTGAACATAGGGATGCTTGGGCAGTACAGTTGGTTAAGCATCTGACTCTTGATTTCAATTTTTTTTTTCAACATTTATTTAATTTTGGGACAGAGAGAGACAGAGCATGAACGGGCAAGGGGCAGAGAGAGAGGGAGACACAGAATCAGAAACAGGCTCCAGGCTCTGAGCCATCAGCCCAGAGCCCGACATGGGGCTCGAACTCACGGACCGTGAGATCGTGATCTGGCTGAAGTCGAACGCTTAACCGACTGGGCCACCCAGGCGCCCCACTGACTCTTGATTTCAGATCGGGTCATGATCTCACAGCGGTCAGATTGAGCACCGCATAGAGCTAGGCACTGTCCATGGAGCCTACCTAAGATTCACTTTCTCTGTCCCTGCCCCTCCCCCTCTCATTCTCTCTCTCTCTCTCTCTCTCTCTCTCTCTCTCTCTCTCTCTCCCCCTCTCCCTCTCTCTCTCTCTCTGTCTCTCTCAATACATACATACATACATACATACTTTTTAAAAAGATCAAACATATGCCAAATGGAATACTAGAATGAACTGCATATACCCATCACCCAGCTTCAGTAATTATCAATACATGATCAAGCTTATCTACTCACTTGTCCCACATATACACTGCATTATTGTGAAACAAATCCCAGACATTATTTCAAAGGGGACTATTTCATTATGTATCTATAAAAAATACAGAACTTTAAAAAAACATAACCACAATACCATAATCACATTTGAAAAAGTTAATAATTTCTTAATATCATCAAATATTCAGTTAGTATTCAAATTTCTCCTATTGCCTCATATATATTTTAGTATATGGTTTGTTGAAATCAGAATCCAAAACAGGTCCGTATATATTTTATTGTTCCTATGCCCCAATATATTCCTGTAAATTTGAAGGCTTGACTTTGTTTAGGTTCAATTTTTTGGCAAGAACACTTCCTGGGTGGTGCTGTGTATTTCCTACTGCATCCCATCAGGAGGTACATAATGCCTGCTGTTACTATTGATCAACCAGTTCAGGTGTTGCCAGCCTGATTCATTCATTATAAAATTCCCTATCAGCTTTTCAACTGATGCTCTTAGCAGGCCTTGATGTTAATTGCTTGGATCAATTATCTCATTAAAGATCGAAATGTTGATATTTTAAATCTAATATTCTCCATTGTAATCCAGTTAATAAAAAATGGAATTTTTCTATACAGAAAAACTCTTTTAACAAATATTTGGTACCTCTGAGGTACAAGTAATATAAGAAAAACAAGTTATAGATTGACTTTTCCTCTTATTTGCCTATTTTCAGAATAATGGCTTAATTCCCTAGCATCCCACAAAGGTGACCAATTGGTATTTTTGTATAATCAGAAGTCATGCACATTAATATATCTTATACACTTCAATCTATTCACAATTATATTCTTTGTGATTCTCAAATCACCCTTCTTTGGCCAGTGAGAGTCCTTCAAGTTGGCTCCTAAATCTTTTCAACACAATCCCCAAAGTCTTGCATGGCTTTCTTGCTCTCTGGTATGAAAAGATGTTTCAGGCTTACTATGTATATTTATTCCCCCAAACATCCTGGGGGGTGGGGTTGTCGTTGTCGTTTCTTCTAGAAAAGGCTACATTTTTACCTCTCCCCACCTCTTGTTTGTCCTTGTTCCACCAGGGTGGATCATGAAAGGGCTACAAGGATGAATTGGCAGCCATGTGATGATGACAGAGAGGTAGGTCTGCTACTGAGAGAACTTGTGTCCAGCAGAACAAGTATACAGGAATCCATGCTCCCAGGCTGGGAGCCAGCTTCTGCAGCTCTCCTGCTACTATCCTGGAGATGACCCAAATCCTGAAGATAGCAGAGGAGAGGGAAAGGAATTACATCCTTGATGACATGGTTGAGCTAATGAATCAACCAACCCAGATGTCATCCTACCTCTGGACCTCCTGCTGCGTGCAGTAAGAAATTTTCTTGTTTACTTCCATTGCAATGATGCTTTCTGTTACTTGAGGCCAAATCCCTAAAGGATACACATCCTCCAATTTAGAAAATAATTTATTATTATACAAGTTACTCATTGTTCTCTCTTCCCTTTTGCCCTCACATGGTTCACTTCCTTTGAGCACATTTGGGGAAGGGAGCTTGGGCGTTTCTTTCACCTATGTCCAAGGGAGTCCAGCTTCTCTGCTGAAACTTACTCCCTGCTCTGGCCCAAGCATCTAAACTGCTTTACTGCTAGTCACTGCCTAGAAGGCCTGGCCCATGTCCTCTCCCTTTGCTCCTATAATACACCAGCACTAGGTTGTGTGAGTAGCAAATTTTTAGTGAAGGTTTAGGCTGAATAGAGAGCAGTTATGACATACACAGAAACAGCTTCACACTGACTCAGACAACCTGTTCCAAGAAATTCACTGGTCATTCCCTACACAGGGAATTTCTCACTGACTATGCTTTTTCAGGAGAGATCCTAACCTCTTACCATGCTACCAAGCCCCCCTTCTCTCTCTCTCTACCATTCCTACCCTCTTCTCTTCTAAGTTCTCAACCATTTCAGTGTGCTAGAGGACAGTTCCAAACTTCCTTTTATTTTACTATGCAGAGCAGTTACCTCATGTTTGTTTAAACTTCTTCAATTGCACCTTGCTTTCAACAGCAAACAGGCTCATTAAGGCATTTGCCTGAATAAAAGAATAATTCTGGCTGTGAAAGAGGAACTAATTTTACCTTCCTCTTGGGTCAATCTGCTCAAATTCAGCCAGCTGTTAAAAAATCATTGATTTTCGGGGCGCCTGGGTGGCGCAGTCGGTTAAGCGTCCGACTTCAGCCAGGTCACGATCTCGCAGTCCGTGAGTTCGAGCCCCGCGTCAGGCTCTGGGCTGATGGCTCAGAGCCTGGAGCCTGTTTCCGATTCTGTGTCTCCCTCTCTCTCTGCCCCTCCCCTGTTCATGCTCTGTCTCTCTCTGTCCCAAAAATAAATAAAAACGTTAAAAAAAAATCATTGATTTTCTTATTCTTAACATTTAAAACAGGAATAATGACACCTATCTTATGGCACTGCTAGAAAGCTTTATCAGTAAGTGAGCTTAGAACAGTTATTTAACCTCCCTATGCCTCATTTTTCTCATCTGTAAAATGAGGATAAACAATAATACCTACCTCATACTCATAGGGTTGTTGGGGGTGATTAAATGCATTAATATATATAAGGTCTTTGAACAGTGTCTGGTATGTTGTAAGTACTCAAGACACATTAGCAGCTGCTACTGCTTGTGTTGTTGTTTAATCAGACATCCTTGATCTAAAAGGTTATTTGGACAGGCTTCCATGGGGTGGAGAAGAGCCCCTACAATACAGGGTGATTCTGAGGACTGAATGATGTGTATAACCCAAAACATCACGTGGCGTATAGTGAATAGTAAAAGCAGGCTCCTGATGCTGAGAAGATCAGTAATCGTGTATGTAAAGTACCTCCACAAGACAGGAGATCAATAATGTGAGATCCTATCATTTCACTTTCAGGGAGGTTATGAATGATGTTATAGATGGAGGACCAAGGCAGCTAGTGTTTTTAAAACTCCTGGCAAAGAGGCCCCATGTTCACCCCAACAGAAGATATCATTTGTTATTGTTGTTACTCTTGTTAGTACTATTAGCAGAAGTAGCAGTAATGTGGAGTGATGGGTGTGCATCTGCCTAAGCCAAGTTCTGTGTTCCTATTCTGAGGAGACATAGAGACCCAATCCAGCCTCTGCCCACAAGTGCAAGCAAGGAGGAAAAGGTTTGGGTCTCACTGCCCATTCCCACTCTCTAATCCCACCATGTGTGCCAGTGGGGACCAGGCCAGCTTCTGGGAAAGTTTGTTGGAGATCAGCTTTTGTCCAAGCAACTGCCACTTGCCACAGTGAGGGAGTCAACAGGAAGTTCACAGCACAAGATCACTGGGCAGGACTAGTTCCCAGATCTATAGGGATACTAAGGAAACAGAGAACCAGCCTTTTCCTCAGCTCCTTCTCCAGTGTTTTCTAGATCCAAGGGATCCAGAAGGCTCTACAGCTGCCTTAGGAGTTTAGAATGGACATAGAAGTGAGAAAACCATAAAATACCACTGAGCCCTGAACCCAGTCACTGAACATTACTAAAAATGTGGGTCAAGTTGACCAACAATGTTAGAATTCAGCAATGACTGAGCCACAGGGGCCCATGGTCAGAGAAGGATGTTCTCTGTCCTTCCTATGGAAATGCTGAGAGAATGTTCATGGCATTTCCATGGAGACTTACAAGTTCAAACTAGATAAGAGCAAGTGGGCAACAGCATCAGGTATGCTCTGGCATGGGTCCTGAGCAGCAAGATGGATCAGCTAGGGGCCAACCAGGGGGCCACCTGTCTCACTTGATGAGGCAAAGACAAGCCAGATCCCAGGCCCACCATGCAGGTCAGCTATCTGAGTAGCACTAGGCTGGTCCAATCCTGCCTCCAAATACCAGAAAATAAAACATCAGGAACCTGGGCCAACTAAACACTAAAAATTGGAGTAAACCTCTTGAGCTGCCTGCTTAGAAACCCAGAGGCCCTTTTCTTAGAAACAAAGACTCTATGGAGTTAGTTTTCTTTCAGGAGTTTCTCAGCCATTCTGCCAAAAATAGACACAGAGGTAGAATGGAGGGAAGCCTGATGCAAGGATGCTGGCTACTCAAAGGACTGACCATTATGCTATAGTAGAAGCCTCTTATGAAAGAAACTAATTAAATGCTCCTACACTAAAATGATTACATGGCTATTATCTGCCCACTCATAGAAAGTTAGAACCACAAAGTCCAAAACACGGCAAGCAGCAGGCTTAACTGTCTTCTGTAAGGAATGGCTTTTGTTTTGTTTAGTGCTCCATCAAAAACACTAAGTGTTAATGTACCCTATATAATCTATCTGGCTAGCTAACTAGTTTAATCCATCACACACCATGTGAAAGAATAAAAGCAGGTTGGTAGTGACAAGTTAATAGTAGAGGCAGGAAATAAAATGGAAAAACACACTTTGATTAATGTCACTACTATAGATGGACTCTGTCTGGTTTTATATAGTGGCCAATCAAAGCAAAATAGATCTAGTAATTTAAAACTTTAAATATGTCTCCTCAATTAAAAATTTAAAAGGCCAGTGGATGTATTGCATTCTGATTGAACAATAAAAATTCAATTACAGCCAAGTCTCAAATATCTACAAGTAGATCTGCCACAACAAATCTTAATTTCAGCTCCTCAGTGGCCTGATTATCTGCTCTGTCAACCCAAACCCCTTTGTTGCCAAAATCTCTTCTTTGATTCTATCTAAACTTTCTTGGACCATGTGTACAAGGATGAAGCGGGTGTTTTGGCTTAGGAACATTTAAAACCAAATATTTAATTATGTCCTTTACCCGCAGAGACTACAAGGGGACTGAGAGGCACCAATTTTAGAGAATCCAAAGGGATCTACTTAGCTGATGTCTTGCTACAATCTGAAAATAATGTCATCCATCCCCAAGGCTGTGAAGAAAAATCAAAAGTCTCATGGAGGCAAGGTAGGAAACATACATAGCTCTCCAGAACTCCTTGTTCGTTACAGTGGAGATTGTTAGATTCAATTGAACCTAATAACCAAATTGGGAGCCCTCTTGTTCTTCTTAGTAGCTGTAGATCACAAATACTCAGACCCTTGTAAATAAATCTTGACATATTGAAATACATGTTGTCTAGCAATTCTAGCATTAGACTCTCTCTCTCTCTGTCTCTCTCTTTATCATACACACACACACACACACACACACACACAAGTGATATACGTATAATATTAATAATTGTAACACATAGAAAGCAATAAAAAATGTCCATATAAGAGAGGACTGGCAAAAGTATCATGCATCCAGCAATGGGATGTTAGCAGCTATAAAAATAAGACAAACAAAGGATGACTCTTTCTCTATATTAATAGGAAATAATTTCCAAATCATATTGCCAAGTTTTCTTTTAAAAAGCAAGATGCAAAAGAGTGCATATGCTATAAAAGCAGTTGTATAAAAAGATGAGGCTACATGCACATACACGCACACACATACTTGCTTATATATGCATAGAATGTATCTCAAGAAGTATGCAAGGGCCTCATAACCTTGGCTGCCTTTAAGGCAGAAAACTGAGTGGATGGGGATAGTACTGGAGGCATTTTTATTATATACTTTCAATACGCTTGGATTTGGACATGTGAGCATACTACCTATTCAAAACAAAAGGTATAGTTAGCTCTGTTAATCCCTGCTACTAGCTCTCCTATCCTTTGTTTCCTATCAATTTACACTGAAGATTCTCTGCGTGGACATACACCATGAACCCCAAGTGGTTCTTCCATAATCTTCATTTCTGTCTTATCTATCTACATCAGGATCAAGAATAACTCATTAGAGAGATGGAGGAGGAAGATGGCGGCGTAGGAGGATGCTGGGCTCACCGCGTGTCCTGCTGATCACTTAGATTCCACCTACACCTGCCTAAATAACCCAGAAAACCGCCAGAGGATTAGCAGAACGGAGTCACCGGAGCCAAGCGCAGACGGGAGACCCACGGAAGAGGGGCCCCTCCTGAAGTGGATCACCTAAGGAGAAGCGACCTAAGCCTGCCCCTCCTGCCCCTGTGCACCTGGCCTACCCACCCCAGCTAATACGCCAGATCCCCAGCATCACAAGCCTGGCAGTGTGCAAGTAGCCCAGACAGGCCACACCACCCCACAGTGAATCCCGCCCCTAGGAGAGGGGAAGAGAAGGCACACACCAGTCTGACTGTGGCCCCAGCAGTGGGCTGGGGACAGACATCAGGTCTGACTGTGGCCCCACCCACCAACTCCAGTTATACTCCACAGCACAGGGGAAGTGCCCTGCAGGTCCTGACCACGCCAGGGACTATCCAAAATGACCAAGCGGAAGAATTCCCCTCAGAAGAATCTCCAGGAAATAACAACAGCTAATGAGCTGATCAAAAAGGATTTAAATAATATAACAGAAAGTGAATTTAGAATAATAGTCATAAAATTAATCGCTGGGCTTGAAAACAGTATACAGGACAGCAGAGAATCTCTTGCTACAGAGATCAAGGGACTAAGGAACAGTCACAAGGAGCTGAAAAACGCTTTAAACGAAATGCATAACAAAATGGAAACCACCACGGCTCGGATGGAAAAGGCAGAGGAGAGAATAGGTGAACTAGAAGATAAAGTTATGGAAAAAGAGGAAGCTGAGAAAAAGAGAGATAAAAAAATCCAGGAGAATGAGGGGAAAATTAGAGAACTAAGTGATACACTAAAAAGAAATAATATATGCATAATTGGTATCCCAGAGGAGGAAGAGAGAGGGAAAGGTGCTGAAGGGGTACTTGAAGAAATAATAGCTGAGAACTTCCATGAACTGGGGAAGGAAAAAGGCATTGAAATCCAAGAGGCACAGAGAACTCCCTTCAGACGTAACTTGAATCGATCTTCTGCACGACATATCATAGTGAAACTGGCAAAACACAAGGATAAAGAGAAATTTCTGCAAGCAGCAAGGGATAAACGTGCCCTCACATATAAAGGGAGACCCATAAGACTCATGACTGATCTCTCTTTTGAAACTTGGCAGGCCAGAAAGAATTGGCACGAGATTTTCAGGGTGCTAGACAGAAAAAATATGCAGCCGAGAATCCTTTATCCAGCAAGTCTGTCATTTAGAATAGAAGGAGAGATAAAGGTCTTCCCAAACAAACAAAAACTGAAGGAATTTGTCACCACTAAACCAGCCCTACAAGAGATCCTAAGGGGGACCCTGTGAGACAAAGTCCCAGAGACATCACTACAAGCATAAAACATACAGACATCACAATGACTCTAAACCCGTATCTTTCTATAATAACACTGAATGTAAATGGATTAAATGCGCCAACCAAAAGACATAGGGTATCAGAATGGATAAAAAAACAAGACCCATCTATTTGCTGTCTACAAGAGACTCATTTTAGACCTGAGGACACCTTTAGATTGAGAGTGAGGGGATGGAGAACTATTTATCATGCGACTGGAAGCCAAAACAAAGCTGGAGTAGCCATACTTATATCAGACAAACTAGACTTTAAATTAAAGGCTGTAACAAGACATGAAGAAGGACATTATATAATAGTTACAGGGTCTATCGACCAGGAAGAGCTAACAATTATAAATGTCTATGCGCCGAATACCGGAGCCCCCAAATATATAAAACAATTACTCATAAACATAAGCAACCTTATTGATAAGAATGTGGTAATTGCAGGGGACTTTAACACCCCACTTACAGAAATGGATAGATCATCTAGACACACGGTCAATAAAGAAACAAGGGCCCTGAATGAGACGTTGGATCAGATGGACTTGACAGATATATTTAGAACTCTGCATCCCAAAGCAACAGAATATACTTTCTTCTCGAGTGCACATGGAACATTCTCCAAGATAGATCATATACTGCGTCACAAAACAGCCCTTCATAAGTATACAAGAATTGAAATTATATCATGCATACTTTCAGACCACATGCTATGAAGCTTGAAATCAACCCCAGGAAAAAGTCTGGAAAACCTCCAAAAGCATGGAGGTTAAAGAACACCCTATTAACGAATGAGTGGGTCAACCAGGCAATTAGAGAAGAAATTTAAAAATATATGGAAACAAACGAAAATGAAAATACAACAATCCAAACGCTTTGGGACGCAGCGAAGGCAGTCCTGAGAGGAAAATACATTGCAATCCAGGCCTATCTCAAGAAACAAGAAAAATCCCAAATACAAAATCTAACAGCACACCTAAAGGAACTAGAAGCAGAACAGCAAAGGCAGCATAAACCCAGCAGAAGAGAAATAATAAAGATCAGAGCAGAAATAAACAATATAGAATCTAAAAAAACTGTAGAGCAGATCAACGAAACCAAGAGTTGGTTTTTTGAAAAAAATAAACAAAATTGACAAACCTCTAGCCAGGCTTCTCAAAAAGAAAAGGGAGATGACCCAAATAGATAAAATCATGAATGAAAATGGAATTATTACAACCAATCCCTCAGAGATACAAACAATTATCAGGGAATACTATGAAAAATTATATGCCAACAAACTGGAAAACCTGGAAGAAATGGACAAATTCCTGTACACCCACACTCTTCCAAAACTCAATCAGGAGGAAATAGAAAGCTTGAACAGACCCATAACCAGCAAAGAAATTGAATCGGTTATCAAAAATCTCCCAACAAATAAGAGTCCAGGACCAGATGGCTTCCCAGGGGAGTTCTACCAGACGTTTAAAGCAGAGATAATACCTATCCTTCTCAAGCTATTCCAAGAAATAGAAAGGGAAGGAAAACTTCCAGACTCATTCTATGAAGCCAGTATTACTTTGATTCCTAAACCAGACAAGACCCAGTAAAAAAAGAGAACTACAGGCCAATATCCCTGATGAATATGGATGCAAAAATTCTCAATAAGATACTAGCAAATCGAATTCAACGGCATATAAAAAGAATTATTCACCATGATCAAGTGGGATTCATTCCTGGGATGCAGGGCTGGTTCAACATTCGCAAATCAATCAACGTGATACATCACATTAACAAAAAAAAAGAGAAGAACCATATGATCCTGTCAATCGATGCAGAAAAGGCCTTTGACAAAATCCAGCACCCTTTCTTAATAAAAACCCTTGAGAAAGTCGGGATAGAAGGAACATACTTAAAGATCATAAAAGTCATTTATGAAAAGCCCACAGCTAACATCATCCTCAACGGGGAAAAACTGAGAGCTTTTTCCCTGAGATCAGGAACACGACAGGGATGATCACTCTCACCGCTGCTGTTTAACATAGTGCTGGAAGTTCTAGCATCAGCAATCAGACAACAAAAGGAAATCAAAGGCATCAAAATTGGCAAAGATGAAGTCAAGCTTTCTCTTTTTGCAGATGACATGATATTATACATGGAAAATCCGATAGACTCCACCAAAAGTCTGCTAGAACTGATACAGGAATTCAGCAAAGTTGCAGGATACAAAATCAATGTACAGAAATCAGTTGCATTCTTATACACTAACAATGAAGCAACAGAAAGACAAATAAAGAAACTGATCCCATTCACAATTGCACCAAGAAGCATAAAATACCTAGGAATAAATCTAACCAAAGATGTAAAGGATCTGTATGCTGAAAACTATAGAAAGCTTATGAAGGTAATTGAAGAAGATTTAAAGAAATGGAAAGACATTCCCTGCTCATGGATTGGAAGAATAAATATTGTCAAAATGTCAATACTACCCAAAGCTATCTACACATTCAACGCACTCCCAATCAAAATTGCACCAGCATTCTTCTCGAAACTAGAACAAGAAATCCTAAAATTCATATGGAACCACAAAAGGCCCCGAATAGCCAAAGGAATTTTGAAGAAGAAGACCAAGGCAGGAGGCATCATAATCCCAGACTTTAGCCTCTACTACAAAGCTGTCATCATCAAGACAGCATGGTATTGGCACAAAAACAGACACATAGACCAATGGAATAGAATAGAAACCCCAGAACTAGACCCACAAATGTATGGCCAACTCATCTTTGACAAAGCAGGAAAGAACATCCAATGGAAAAAAGACAGTCTCTTTAACAAATGGTGCTGGGAGAACTGGACAGCAACATGCAGAAGGTTGAAACTAGACCACTTTCTCACACCATTCACAAAAATAAACTCAAAATGGATAAAGGACCTGAATGTGAGACAGGAAACCATCAAAACCTTAGAGGAGAAAGCAGGAAAAGACCTCTCTGACCTCAGCCGTAGCAATCTCTTACTCGACACATCCCCAAAGGCGAGGGAATTAAAAGCAAAAGTGAACTACTGGGACCTTATGAAGATAAAAAGCTTCTGCACAGCAAAGGAAACAACCAACAAAACTAAAAGGCAACCAACGGAATGGGAAAAGATATTCGCAAATGACATATCGGACAAAGGGCTAGTATCCAAAATCTATAAAGAGCTCACCAAACTCCACACCCGAAAAACAAATAACCCAGTGAAGAAATGGGCAGAAAACATGAATAGACACTTCTCTAAAGAAGGCATCCGGATGGCCAACAGGCACATGAAAAGATGTTCAGCGTCGCTCCTTATCAGGGAAATACAAATCAAAACCACACTCAGGTATCACCTCACGCCAGTCACAGTGGCCAAAATGAACAAATCAGGAGACTAGAGATGCTGGAGAGGATGTGGAGAAACGGGAACCCTCTTGCACTGTTGGTGGGAATGCAAACTGGTGCAGCCGCTCTGGAAAGCAGTGTGGAGGTTCCTCAGAAAATTAAAAATAGACCTACCCTATGACCCAGCAATAGCACTGCTAGGAATTTATCCAAGGGATACAGGAGTACTGATGCATAGGGCCACTTGTACCCCAATGTTCATAGCAACACTCTCAACAATAGCCAAATTATGGAAAGAGCCTAAATGTCCATCAACTGATGAATGGATAAAGAAATTGTGGTTTATATACACAATGGAGTACTACGTGGCAATGAGAAAAAATGAAATATGGCCTTTTGTAGCAACGTGGATGGAACTGGAGAGTGTGATGCTAAGTGAAATAAGCCATACAGAGAAAGACAGATACCATATGGTTTCACTCTTATGTGGATCCTGAGAAACTTAACAGGAACCCATGGGGGAGGGGAAGGAAAAAAAAAAAAGAGGTTAGAGTGGGAGACAGCCAAAGCATAAGACACTGTTAAAAACTGAGAACAAACTGAGGGTTGATGAGGGGTGGGAGGGAGGAGAGGGTGGGTGATGGGTATTGAGGAGGGTACCTTTTGGGATGAGCACTGGGTGTTGTATGGAAACCAATTTGACAATAAATTTCATATATTAAAAAAATAAAAAAAAATTAAAAAAATGCAAAAAAAAATTAAAAAAAAAAAGAATAACTCATTAGAGAGGTGATTTCACTAATATTCTGTGCCTCTAGGTTCCAGACCCAGAAATTTAATACCAATCTATTATTTACCTTCACTTGAAGATGTAGAAATATATTAGCTTCTCAGAAGAACCTCAGCTTAGCAGTATTTTTATGTCACTGACTTTCATGGTATAACCTAGGTACTTCCCAAATATAGTCATTTGCTTGTCCTAAGCGTGACTCCAGACCTAATATTAGCCCTTTGGAGCTGCAAATTTGGATTTCCTTCTTTGATTCCCACAGCCCACCCCAGAGCTCCTGGGCTCACTCAGTCTCCAGAGGAATTGTCTTGATCGAACTTCAAGCCAGCAGAGAACTGAAGAGTTTGATACTCCACTTCTGTTGCCTCCCACAGACTCAGGATGCCACAGAAAACAAGCCCCACCAGTTCTATCAGTGCTTTGCATGCTGCACTGATGCCTAGTGCCCCTAGTCTACACTCATTTATTCCCTCCTGTCCCCCAGATTAGGACGCTTTACCAAAGGCCCTCTGAATCTGCCACATGCTTCATTTGCTCTGCTCACTACCTCAGACTTCCTTTGGTGGGGTTCTCTTGGTATCTTCTGCCAATGGACCAACCAATCTGTTTCCTTGATGTGACTCTCAGGAAGCAGGAGTTAAGTTCTCAGTCCTTCCTTCAGGACTCATGCAAATTCTTCCCAATGATCAGCTCTGCTGAGTAGCTCATACTGAGTAGCTCTGCATTTGGCAGTCCAAATGGAGGTACAAAACTCCTTGTGCTCTCCTGGAGCAAGGAGTGTTTCCTCACCTTCAGACTGCATGGCTGTGAGGCCCCCTGCAAATTACTCTTACTTGAACAAAGCAAGTCAAACCCAAGGTGATATGCTGTCTCTACCCCTAGATGTAACAGAGGTTGGCACAAGCCTTACCTCTCACTCAATCACCTCAGAAACCCCCATAACCTCTGCTTAAACAGACATACTTTTCAAAAACACCATACTTTTCAAAACACCAGTTCTAACACCAGTTAGAACTTCTAACTAATGATGTCACAGCCTATAATGAAAACCAAAATATTATCACAGAACATTCACAGTATCCATTTCAAAATTATAAGGAATGTCAAGAATGTGCCAGTCTACTAGAATGATCTTCATATCAAAGTGATTTAATTTTTAATAGCCAGGGTGGTAGAGTGGATACAGATCTGTGTTTGAAAACAATCTTTTCAATTCATTAGCTGCAACCTCAAGCATCTGAATCCACATGAGCTCCAGTTTTCTCATCTGTCAAACAGGAAATGTTCTGAAGAGTAAGTAATTCAGAGCATGGGGAATGTCTACTAGTACATCACAGGCCTTCACATTAATTCCTTTCCCTTGAAAACCTATATGGGCAGAGTCAATGTAATAATTTGTAAATTGGATTATATTGAAGGGATTTTATCCATTTGAAATATATATGCACAGTGTTGGGGCTATAGGAGATTCAGGGAGATGAAAAAGGACTCTGGCAAATACTGCTGGCTGGCTGAGCCAACGGCTGCTCCCAACCACTTATGCCTTGCCTCTGTGCCTCATAAAAGCAGTAGAGTTAGATACCCACCTTCCCAGACTTTGTTGCAATTGAGTGGCTGAGTCATGGCTCTGGCCAAAGAGACAGTAATTCAAAAATCTACTAGTGGGTTTCTGAGAAAAAAAAAAGGAATAGAAATAATTGCGGCTGCCCTTCCTTCTTCTTTCTTGCCCTTACTGTCGACTCAGTGACTACAGAGAGTGCAGCCCTTTTGCAACCATGAGGCAACATGAGGCCTCAAGCATAAGGGAAAGACCAAGAGATATGCAACAAAATTTGCTTCGATATTATTAGGCCACCAAATGAACCTCAGCAGCTGCCTGCCTCTGGACTTCTTATTCTATGAAGTAATTCAACTCCTATTCACTTTAGTCCCTTAGCAAAGCTTTCTTCTACTGGCAACTAAACACAATACTGAGTGTTATAGATGTCACACTCAAGGAACCCATATTCTAGTGGTAGAAATAAGATATGTTTTCAAATTTCTAAAATATGAAGTGGGAGCTGTATGATTTGACAGAACACAATAAATTATATAAAAATCATAATCACATCCAAATATTTTAGAGAATGTTTGTAGAGGCATTGTATATTTAAGTATAGTACTTTATTCCATAGTCAGCATTCAAAAACATAAATACATTACTGCATATAGCTGAGCTCTTCAGGAACTACAAATGAAAGACATGTTGCTTGGAAAATATCCAATTTTGCATATACTTATCTTTTCAGATATATGAACACCATAAAGCAAAAGGATTTAGAAACACTGTAGAGAATCTAACAATGCCCAAGGTTATAAAAAATCAAATTTCTAAACTTACTGTACAACATGCATTTGGTGTGCTATTTTCCCAAGCATTTTATTGTTAAACACTGCATAGATATGACTGAGTTTCATATTTGCCGAATAGTATGGATAGAGCAAATACACAAATTGAAGAGGCTGCAGATACTTTCACTTACTGAATTTCTTCATTGCTATTATGTTGGGTTTAAGTGAAGAGTTTAGAGTACATAGAATATTGTGCATATACCATACCAGCAGAGAGCAAAGGGATTCTGTTTTGCAGTAGGTGTGTTATTAACATAATGTCTGATATATAGGCATACGTTTTTCAATTATTTACTGAATAATTCTTAGAATAATGGAAAACACTAAAACTAGTCTCATGTTTTAAGACATTTCAATTAAGTTTGTATACAAAATTGGCATTGCATTACCATGATAGACCTCACTAAGTCCAGAGGTAACTAAGTTGGAAAGATTGTATAATAATGAAAAGAACATTGAATTATCTTCAAAAGACTGACTGAAATCTTCCAAAATTATCTTCAAAAGGACTTGAGTGAAGTTCTAGCTCAGGCTCAGGACATTGTTGGCTGTGCAACTCTGGGGTGTTACTAACCTCTCTGAACACTAGTTTTCTAACTGGTAAACTGTTGAAACATTCATGTCACAGGGTCATCCTTAGAAAAGTCAAATAAAACCAAAAGTGTGGACGATGCCTTTTAAACTATAAAGTACTCTGCAGACTGAGGGTATATACTCTTCCAGTTCCACTACTGAACCAGGACAATCTTGCAATATGTGCTGAGTGTTGTGTGCTTCTACTTAATCTAAAAATTATTGTCTGATCCAGAAAAATGTGTGCTCTCTGTTAAAGGAAATCTCAAAAGCAAAGTAGGAGGTATGAAGTCTGTATATTTTTTATTACGCTTTCATTCAACTAACATTTATCAAGCACTGACTATTGAGGCACTACATAGCACCCAAGGATAGAAAGGTAAATACAATTCACTTTCCCGACTTCCAGAAGCCCAAGATCTCATAAGGAATATAACTACACAAACATGTGATTATAATACATTGTGAGGCATGTTAATAATCACAGGTGTTCAGACAGTTGATAGTCTTTAAAAGGAGATGAAAGGGAATTTGAAAAGCTACATGCACCCCTATGTTTATAGCAGCATTATTTACAATAGCCAAGATATGGAAGCAGCCCTAGTACCCACTGACTGATGAATGGATAAAGAAGATTCAGTATGTGTATACACACACACACATACACACACACACATGCACATGCACACACACACACAATGGAATATTATGCAGCAATGCTAAGTGAAATAAGTCAGTCACAGAAAAACAAACACCATATGATTTCACTCATATGTGGAATTTAAGAAACAAAACAAATGAGCAAAGAAAAAAGAAGAGACAAATAAAAAATAGACTCATAAATATAGAGAACAAACTGGTGGTTGCCAGAAGAGAGGCGGGTGGGGGCTTAGGGGAAACAAATAAAAGGATTAAGAGTACAGTTGTGTTGATGAGCACTGAGAAAGCTATAGAACTATTGAATCATTATATTGTATACCTGAAATTAATATAACACTGTATGTCACATATACTTGTTAATTATACTTGAATAAAAAATTTTTAAATCCTTAAAACAGTATTTCTGGTATATATATTTTTAAAAATAGGGGAAAGAGGTCACTCTGAATCTCTTAGTTACCATCTGAGATCAAAGGGGAAACAGAGGGGTAAAAATTGCTGAGTAAAGAGATTTCCTCTATGTCACAGTTTTCTTAGAACCTGCCCTTCAAGCAAGGCTTCTCCAGGAGTTAATTTCAAGCACTTCTTTGGAGAGGCACCTGGATGGCTCAGTCAGTTAAGCATCCAACTTCGGCTCAGGTCATGACCTCACGGTTTGTGGGTTTGAGCCCTGCATGGAACTCATTGCTGACAGCTCAGAGCCTGGAGCCTGCTTTGGATTCTCTCTCTCTCTCTCTCTCTCTCTCTCTCTCTCTCTCCCCCCTTCCCTATTCATGCTCTGTCTCTCTCCTTCAAAAATAAATAAGAAATGTTATGCCCAGAATTCGTGATCCCCAAAGACCACTAGGGAGCCGAGTCCGATGCAAAAGCAAAAGAGCCTTTATTCGAGTTAGCTCGAGCTCAATCCCCTACCTGCACCGACG
Organism: Felis catus; assembly: GCF_018350175.1. NCBI lineage: Eukaryota > Metazoa > Chordata > Mammalia > Carnivora > Felidae > Felis > Felis catus. The sequence continues at coordinate 32,963,250 of NC_058380.1, read as the reverse complement.
CAGTAGTGAGATACCAGGGAGAGAGAGCGAGTTTCAAAAGCACAAAGGTTTTATAGGGGTCTAGGGGCAGCCGATTGGCTGGGGAAGGGTCGTGGCCTCGGCCGATTGGCTGGGGAAGGGTCAGAGTCCTGTTACGCAGGTCGCTGGGCGTGTTTTGATCAGGAAGTTTGAACGGGTGAGCGGGAGGTTACTCAAGGGGAGGCGGTGCGATCTGAGGTTTCTGCGATTTTCCCGGAAAAGGGGTCATGTCGGGGACATAGTCACTCAAGGTGGAGGACACAGAACAAGATGGACGGCCGGCGTAGGCCCGCCCTTTCAGTAAATATCTAAAACAAATTTTTGTTTGAAAAGAGGTTCTTTGGAGCTTCTCAGATGGGGGTGTGATCCTAGTCAGCTAAGTCCCTAATGGCAATAAACTCTTTTAAGAGACCATATATAATAAACTACAATGAAATCCTTTACCCAGTTTTTGGTTGGTGAATTCTTTGCTTTACAAAATGCTTTGTGATTCAGTGGCCCTTTGAACCTAAAGTCAGGATCAGATAACACCCTGTTCTCCCCAATCCTGAGCTATAATCTTTCCTCTCAACACAACCATATCCAGCCAACTGGAAGGGGAGGGGGTGGTTCTAAGCACCGTTGTCAAACTAGCAGCATAACAAGATTTTTGCAAGAAATCAAGGCAGATTTATATACTTAATAAAAATTTCCTGAGGGCCTACTAGGCATCAGACATTAGGAACACAGAGCTAGCTGGGACATAGTCCTTGCCTTCAAAGTCCTTACAATCTAGGAGTGACAGCACATGATTAGATTCCTCCAATAAAGACTAAAGAGGCTATAAAACAAGTACAGCAGAGGTGTGAGCGTTATCAAGTTAGGATTTCTTAGAAGTTCAAGAAAGGATTCAGGAGAGGGGTTAAGTGTTAAAATACAAGTGGGTATTCACCAGATGGACAAAGGGAGACGATATTCTGGGTACCAGTATAAACAAAGGCACAAAAGTGAAAAAATCTGGTGAGTTGCATGACCACGAGGAGGGATTTAAAGTAAGAGCTGACATCAAATTAAAGTCAGACTAAGTCCTTAGGTGCCACACTAAGGATTTAGGACTCAGTGGGGATCTACTGAAGGATTTTAACCTAGTTTTTGTTTTAATTTCATTTTTTTAAATTTACATCCAAATTAGTTAGCATATAGTGCAACAATGACTTCAGGAGTAGATTCCTTAGTGCCCCTTACCCATTTAGCCCATCCCCCCTCTCACAACCCCTCCCGTAACCCTCAGTTTGTTCTCCATATTTATGAGTCTCTTCTGTTTTGTCCCCCTCCTTGTTTTTATATTATTTTTGTTTCCCTTCCCTTATGTTCATCTGTTTTGTCTCTTAAAGTCCTCATATGAATGAAGTCATATGATATTTGTCTTTCATTTAGATGGCTGTTGAGGAGGGTGCCAGGCCAGGTTCTGCCACAAAAAGGATGCTGACTGCTCACTTCAGCAAGACAGGAAAGTATTTCCAAGCTGTTCATCATTTCATTGCATCTAACACCTACAACTCAGAGATCATATCTAAAAAGCAAAGCTGAGATAGCCAATGGATAGGCTCCCAAGTGCTGAGGAGATGGCTTTTAAAGTGTTTCCATGTCCCAGAAACAGGCAAAGGTAAAGTGTCTTCCAGGAAGTTCCAAAAACCTGGAATGTGTGGTAACTGATAGGAGTTGCATGCAATATCCACCAGTGAAAACGCACTTTTGTGAATCACCTATCGAGAACTCAGCCATCTCACATCTCTGAAGAAACTGGAGACTCTGCCAAATGATTTTTAAGTTATTAGCTTCTTTGTAAGAGAATAACTTGTAAAAAACAGTTCCTACAAATGAAGCATTTGCTCCTTTCAAGGAGAATCTTTCACTGAAGTGATCTAAAAAACACAGCCCTTCCTAACCCCACACCAAAATTTCAGTGCAAATATAGGCTGGGTGCAGGTTTAGGCTAGGACTCAGTGGATATTTTAGTGACTTGCAGGAACTCTACGGAAGTGGCTAACCTTGCACTGGATGGCTGGATCCACTGCTTTATGGTGTCTGGTGGCCCCTAGTGGAAGCTCCAGTCTTCTTCCCACCCCACCCCCAGCTCACCTCCAAAAAGAACTAACAGCAGATCAGGTTTAAGGACATTGTATTAGCAGTTGTACTAACAGGTGGGGCACTTCACTGTGCAAATAAATGAGACACTCACAGCACTCCAGGATATGGTATCTCTTACCAGACTTTTATAGCACATAGGAATTTGGCCATGAACTGAGATGAGCAAACAAATGGACATTTATTTTTATGTTTCTATCTCCAACCCCCCTTCCTGTTGGTAACAGAAGCCTCATCTTAGACAGGGTAAGCTCAGACAAACCAGTTTCTTTCCATCGCTTTGTCCAGAGAGCTATGTGTCCCACTGAGTCTAGTAAAGCTCCTTTGGTAAGAAGGAGGTATCTCATTGTCAGTCACCATCACCTCTGCACCTCACATCCCCTGGGATGAATGTATGTGATCCCCAGTCCTGGCTGTCTGTGTCTATCTGCCCCTGCATTCCCAGAGATGTCACAGCTCCCTGTGTGGTCACCACATCTGAGTCCTCTTCTGGCCCACTGGTCCTCTCGCAGATAGGTGAGAAGCCTTCTCTACGGTAGCGTGGACGGAGGGGCTTTCAGATGCCACCTGGCAGCTGTGGAAGAGGCAGTGAGACATCTCCGGTTCTCCTTGCACAGAGACACACTATACACCAAGCCGGATGGTGCAAGAAAACTACGAGGCTTAACAGTTTCACGGACTCTCCTGAGAACCAGGACACAGATCCTCTGTGTCTTAAGACGCCCACTGAAGTGTAAGGCCTTAGTCATTGCCCAAAACTCAACTACCCAGCTCCCTACCACTCTGTGCCTTGTGCCCAAGGCACTTCTTCAGTCTCAATGGGTGGATGAAGCTGGCCCATCTCCCCAGGCCCTCATTTTGGGCATACACAAACTCTGAAACTTTCTCTCATCTCTAACTCTCATAGTTCTTATTTCTGTCAGGAGTTTTCAAAAAACCAAGTAATGCTTCTCTGTTCTTTTTGAGGCTCTTGTCTGCTGTAGTTCTAAAGCAAGGTTAATCACTGACTGAATAGGAAAGACCCAAAGGTCACAGGAGTTAACTGAATGAGAAACACAGCAGCTGATATATACAAATATTATGTTTTCTGGCCACATTTTTTGCTGTCACAGAAATGGAGAACTGGGATGGTTTGGGCCTTCTCCCTCCCAGGAGAGACCTCATCCCAGTCTCTCTCTCTCCAGGTCTCTCTCTCTGTCTCTCCCCCCAGCTTTCCTGATGCTCATGACTTTTCAGAGAAGATGCATATCCACCACTTATACTTCCTATCAAACAGCTGATATTTAAAGGTATTAAAAATGCCTCTTCTGGAAGGTCAACTGAATTGTCTTCAGCTCCAGATCTTACAGACGAAAATAAAAACCTTTCCAGCTTCTTTCTTCATCTAGGCCAGACAAAAGACAGCCTCCACGTGGTCCACCCTAGAGCACTAGAATTTTGCAAGTAGGTTTAGGCTCCAGAAGTTACTTTGCACTGAGGACATCAGGAAGCCTCCATGCTGAAGTTGACATTTGACCTTGGCCTTAAGGAGTGAGAAGGGCAGGACAAAGGGAGTTCCAGGGGAGAGAATCAATATGAAAAAAAGGTCAAGAATTGGGAACACAGGTGGAGGGGCAAGGGAAAGGAGGAAGTTGAAAATGACCTCCAGTTTCCATTCCAGGGTTATCAGGCAGATGGTAAAACACTGAACAGAACCTAAGCTTGTCATTTAGCATTTATCTTAGGCAGTCATGTGTTCTATTTTTTTATGTTTATTTATTTTTGAGAGAGACAGAGAGCATGTGTGAGTGGGGGAGGGACAGAGAGAGGGAGACAGAAGATCTGCACTGGGCACTGGCAGCAGACAGCCAGATGAGGGGCTCAAACTCACAAACCATGAGATCATGACCTGAACCAAAGTCAGACGCTTAACCAACTGAGCCACCCAGGCACCCCTCTGTTTTTCTTTATATATCTTGCCTTCTTAAAAACAGAGATCATCTTTGATTCACTCATTTATTCATGCATCTTTCTTAAAATCTTAAAGAAAATAACTTACACTGGAATACCTGAGAATGTGCCATGGGAGATATCCCTCAAACTGCTCTCTGACTTTTCCTCATTAAAGAAAATGTTGCCAACATCATAGGTTGCTGTGTTTTTCTCAAACTCTATTTTAAGCTTTGCAGAAGAGGGGAAATCTATGTTATTGCTTCCCTACATATTTTAAACTATAATTTAGGTGAAATTAGTGTATCTTAAATCATGAACATTTAATGATTTAACCTTCAGGATATTATTGCAAACCTTCAAAAAAATTTTCAGGGTCCTTTTACTCTTTGCTATTTACCTTGTCAACAAGGGAGCTTCTCCTAACATGAAAAAAATGGGACTCTCCCTGTTGTAAATAGATTCTAATAAATTATTTGAATTCACCTGAATATATAGAAATGTCTCATTCCCAAGGTACATCCTGATTCTATTTTTTACACTCAAAAGACATATAAGAGAAAAGCAAATAAAAATGTTCTCTCATTTTTTCTGAAACACAACACTACCCTCAGTTTTTCTCATCATACCAGAAAATTCCCTCTGGCCAAGCTGGCTGCAATTCAGCTCAGCAGGGTACATTGACCTGTGTTCCCTTCATAAGCCCTCTCTTCCCATCTTCCCCCCATTACCCAAGAGGCTGGACTTGTTTCTTGCAGGAAATACAGCCCTCAGTTTTATCTTCTTGCTCTTGCCTCTCTACTGCACAGACCATCAATCAAATCAAATAAAGAGTACCAAGATTAGTGCATATTCCATGCAGAGTACTTACGAAGAATTTGGGTAAAGAACACAGTGATTTCTGGAGAGTTTTGAAATGCTAACTCATGGACAGCTGAAAAAAAACTATCTGGAAGCATGTACTTGACCTCTGCCACTTACTTGAGAGAATCTGAAAAATTCTTGGTATACTCAGGAAGTATAAAAAATCATTTGTCTTTCCCAGCAAGGATATTTGCCTGCATGGAAGTCTAAAATCCAATACTTAACTTTTTCTGCAAGGTTTCTATGCCTTTGCTCATTACCTCTCAATCTTTCCTTTCTGAAACCCAGAGAGAAACATCACAGAAGGCTCATGCTCCAGATGAGCACAGTTACTCTCAGAAAGTCCCCACAGCCTTTTGGTTGAACTAACTCATGTATCTCCACCTGACAGAGAACTTTTTTCTTTGAATATCTTGAAACTAGTATTGCTCATTCCTACTCCAGAGTCAGTGAAATCTGTGACCCAACCAAAGATCAGGCAGGACTAGACAGGTAGGAGGCAGCAGCTCCCAGACCAACTTCTGTTACCTCAGGATTTTTATCACCTCTTCATTCAACTTAGAATTCCAGGGTTTAAGAGATGTAAGAGACCTGAGCACCAGTTTGCCCTGTCCTGAGGGACTCCACCCCTTAAGAACTTCTCCCAGACCCACAAAGTTCAGACAGAAGAGGGACGGGGCAAAAAGGCCAACTATATTGGCCTAGTTCATACACATTCAACCCTTGGGTACTTTGCTGGTTACCTCAATTCCAAATTTATTTCTCCCATTTTCTCTGAAGCCCATCATCTCCAGCCCCTCATGATAGTTGTCTTGCTTGTTGGCTCTCAGCTTCTCTGATCCATTTCCCAGGTTCCACCCAGCATTTTCCTTCAGGACAATTCCTCTCAGTGGACTCTTAATCTGCTAGTTAGCCCATTTTTGTTCATCCTGAAATCTCCATATCCTTGATCCAAGGGAACCCAGCCTCATGACCTGGTTTCTAGAAAGTCAATCTCTTTTGCTGCATAAATGAGGAAACTGAGACCAAAGGTCACATTCATAACCAAGCAAGATATGAACCCTAGCTCCAAGTTGTGGGCTCATTCTTCCACACACATTTTAGAATAAATCAATAAAATTACCATTTCATTTTAGCTTGATCTCAGCTATGGGCCTTCACTGTCATCTCCCCAGAATTCAAATTCTGGGCTTTTTTCTAACCTTTACAAGGTCAGAATGTACCCTACTTCCTTTCTGCATTGTGTTGCCTGGAACTCAAATCTGATGGCTGAGACAGCCAACCTAGAATCTGTGGATGAGGGTCCCACCCTGGAAACAGCAGAGTGATAATCTAGAAGGAACCTGGTCCCTGATGACACCAAGGAATTACCAAACTGGACTTCCTGGCCTCCAAACTTTGTTCATGTAAGAGAGAAATTTGAAGTACATATTTTCATTTTTTTACACTAAATGCAACAATGTAGCCCCAGGTAAAACACAGATCACATACTAAGAAACAGAAGAGCAGAAAGAACAAAGGGTACCTAGGTCTCTGATGCTAACATTAAGCTGCCATATACCTTTCCTGGTGTTACATTACTTGGAGAAAAACAAAACTTCTAAATCTTTTAGGGCTTCATGGAGGAGGTGGGATTTGAGCTGGAGTTTCCATAGGAGGAAATGCTTCTCCACTTGAGCTGCTCCTTGAGCATCTGGGCACTCCCCTTTCTTTCTGTGGGGTTGGGGTTGCCATGGCCAAGCCTCTGTAATTCAGAGGCATTCCTGTTCCCACAGATGCCCAGATTGCTTGAGCTGTTTCCCAACACCAGCTTCCTAAAAGAACCTGTGAAAATGCTCACAACTCTCAAGTTCTAAGCCAGAGTTTGATGCAGTGGTTTCTCTAGGTCCCCTTTGTGAGAAACGACAGGGAAAGACCCAGGAGAAAAGCAGAAATATCTGCATCTAATGCAGTGATTTACTATAACCAGCCTGGAATCGTTAAAGCAAAACACAAACACATTTTGGGGCTCCATTCATCCAGCTTCTCACCCAGTGCTGGACCTTTTCAATGTTTACTGCACAGCCATCTGTGAATATCTTTGTGAAACTAGTTAAAGCCTTTTATGAGACCCTAAACTTCTAGTTACACTAATTTCCCCCCACATGAATTAGGACTTGAGTAAACAAAAGGCAGACTTGAGAACCGAGAGCAATTGTGTGGTGTTAAATGGTGCGTTTAACAGGGCCTGCCCACAGATTTTTCTGTTCCCATCCCTGGGCATGCAGGCAATGCTGAAACCCATATAATGGACTCTTTATGTGGTAGTTGGTTAGAAAAACGTATTGACAAAGAATCACAGACAAATCATGGCCCTGACCTTTAGTGCTCAAACAAGATTTTCCTTGGGAGTGATTTAATTGCCCATGCAGCTCTCTGGCTGCACACATGAGTGGCCTTTCTGCCTTTCCAAAGGCCATGGCTGGGCCAGTCTGGTTTGCCTTTCCTGTGAATGTTTGGCCAAATGCTGCTCCTATAACGAGCCTCTGTTGTGCCATATAAGGATAAACAGCGCATGGCATCCAGCTGGACTCGGTGAGCTCGAAAGATTGCTTCCCAAGCACCTGCTGCCCAAGTCGACCTTGGATCTGACAGTGCCCCTGGCCTCAGACTCATCATTCAGATGACTAGTGCAGATGCCTGTGCCAGGCTGTGGCCCATAGCAACGTGGCGGGCCTCTGATTGCCAGGCGTCAGAGCAGAGCCTAGGGCTACAGGCTGAGGTAAAATGTGCTTTCCCTCACCTGAGCTCCCTTTAGCCTCCTCATTTCTCTGAGCTCCAGGAAAACAGAAACCAGACACAAAAGGCCAGCTATTGTGTGATTCCATATATATGGTATCCACAACAGGCAACAGCAACAGAGAGCAAGTTACTGGTTCCCAGGACCTGGGGGAAAAGGGGAATGGGGGGACTGCTTAATGGGTGCAGGGTTTCCATTTGGATGAGAAAGTTCTGGAATTAGAGAGAAGTGATAACTACATGTCATTGTTGAAGGTACTAAATGTCACTGAATTTTGCACTCTAAAATGTTTAAAATATAAATTATATGTTATGCATATTTTACTACATTTTTTAAAAATATGACTGAAGGATTATACTGGAGGAAGAAATAAGATGGGATTTACTTAGTCCTGAGGCCCTAGAAGATAAAACTAAGGCCAATAGAGGGTTTCTTGGAGGCGGATTTCAGGTCAGAGTGTAAGTAGAGGGGGAAAGTACCACTGAGAACAGGCCCCTGTGAGCCAGGCACCCCTCAGACCTCATTTCCTTGAAGCCCACATCTCTGTGAGGGGAGTTACTGTCCTTATTCTATAGCTAAGGAAATATGGCTCCAGGAGCTATAACTATTTTCCCAAGGACACAGATCAAATAAGAGGTGGAAGTAAATTTTGAACCCAGATTTTACTACTCCACAATCCATGCCCTTTTTAATACATCAGTACCCTGCAACTTGTCTACCAAAGTACCCTTTATGTCCCTTAGGATGAGGGAATTCATGCATCATGGTGAATGGGCAGACCCCAAAGGAGCTTCTGAGTGTAAGTCTCATGTTTTAGCTTACAAATTCATGTAAAATTCACATGTTGACTATATTATTTTATGTGAGGTTTTTTCTTAAATGTTAAAATAAGTTTTTGTCCAAATTTCCTAGTGAGGAAAGTATCACTCTGGGAAGATGGTCTGTGTTTATCTTAGAGCCTCCCATCCCTCTTCACATACCTCAGGGGTCAGCTTATTCCAGTTTGAGAAGCTGGTACAAAACTGGCTGCTTCCCAAAAGGGAAAGGGAAATGAGACAAGAGAGGCAGGGAGGTGGAGAAGGAGAGTCCTTCCTCTCTCCTCTTGGATGACAGTGGGATTTTGCTTCCTTTAGGGATATTATAACGTCAGCTGCTTAGGAGTGATGGAAAGCAAGACGTCTTATTGTTTCTTCTCAAATCACTCCATTTGAGTAGCTACTTACCTGATTTGGACATAAAATCAGTGTCCAGCTAAAAGGCATTTCTTGTTGGAGACTCAATAAAACATGACACTAAGGTTGCAGGAGTTATGTACCAGAGGGGATTTTGCCATTGCCTGCTTCTCTTGGGAGAGCTTGGTGACATTGACTTGAATGATTTTAAATAATGACTGAGGCTGGATAGGTAAAGAAATTTCACAGGCTTCAAGAAAGTGAAAAGAACACTAAACTGACAGCCAAGAAAATTCTACCCAGCACTGTCCCTGACTCAGCTGATTAAATAGGACAAGTCAGTCTTCCTTTTTAAGCCTTACTTATCTATACTTATCTTCCTCTTCCCATCTAAAATGCAATTTATATGAGGCAAGTATATTTAGTCAGGAACACTGGTAACAAATGACAGAAATCAAATGCAGACTAACTTCAGTAAGAAATGACTATATTGGCTGTGTTATGAGGACAATGAGATAAACCACAGGATAGAAGTAGCAATCTGGCATTGGAAGGGAATCTAGAGCTGCTGACTGGGAACTTCGGAAGAAATTTCCCCCTTCCAGCTAAGGGGAGTATCATCAGTGTAGTGCAGGAAGGTCAGCAGCAGCAATGTGGACAATAGGAGAAGCACGTGCTTCATGATGAAGTTGTAGAGCCATAACCTTGACCAAAGTAATCCAGAGCAAGGGCCATCAGAAGAAAATTACACCAGCTGATTTCAGAAGAAAAGGAACTAGCAGGTCACCAGTATATAAAAGCAAAGATGGGCACATTGATGAGCAAGATGAAGATGACAAAGAGGATGAAGACATGGGCCAGGAGGGTGATGGTATGAATCAATCTCATAGCTGTCTCAGAAGGACCAAAATAGCAACAATGTCACCTGGACTTGCCAGTCACCATTACCCCATTAAACGCAAGAATACTAAAAGAGCTCATTAGTAAAAAAGAGCTGATAAATGACAAATTCAGGAAACCCTATTTTAAATTATAGTTCCTCATGATTTTCAAGGTTCAACCCAAACTGTGATGAAAATATTTAGAATAGCATCACTGCAAGAGGTCTCCTCGTCTATCAACAACAAATAGGGTAACATGGGCAACGACTGGTGTTGGGGGGGGGGTATTTTAAAGGTTTTTTTAAATTTACATGAATTATTCAGAGTAATCAAATAAATCATGGATGACACTGTAAGTTGCCTCCCTTTTTCCCAGTTGGTGAATCCAGATTGTGTTCAGACATTTACCCTTCCATGTGGTCATGGAAAGGAGTGAACCACAATAGGTTTAAAGGTTAAATACAATTATGGTAATTCTATTCTCCCTTGATATGTGATCTAATCCTCGTTTCTGAGGGGGGAAGGGGCTTTGGAAAGAGTTATCCCTGTGAATAAAAAGAATATCACCAGGGGACAGTCCCTTCATTGTCCAGACATTGTATAGCTACATGAGATGCCTGGAACTGAGGCAGTCATCTGGTAAACAAGAGAATAGAGGCCTAAAAACTAAGTATATATGCTAAACATAAAATGCTAAAATTCTGGCATTTAGAACCTGGATCCTGAGTGATATATGTGAGGTGAAGAACCATCCTGGAACTGTTTCTGTTTTCATAATAGTAATAATGCAATAATATTCTTATTGGCTTTCTTATCATTACAGTCATCTCAATAAATATAAGAGCAAAACACTGAACTGGCTTCCTGGCTTTTACTCTTTCCTCCCTATAATGATGCTCTGTATATTACCAAAACTAAAACTTTTTAAATTCAAATTTAATAATTCCATTCACATGCTTAAAACTCTCCAAAATCTTCCCTGTGCACCTAGAACAACACCAGGCCCATGACTGTAATCCTTACATGATCTCCAATCTCATCTAACCCACGTTTTCCTTCCTACTGCCCTTGTTTCTACCACCACTTGTATTTATGCTTTTAACACCCTAAGCTCTTTCTCATCAGGGGTTTTGTTCTGGCTGTTTCCTCTGCTGGGCTTCTTGCTCTCCAGATCTCTACATCGTTAGTTCTTTCTTGTCCTTCAGACAACAACTCAAGGACCCCTCAGTGAAATTGTCCCTGAACACTCAGGCAAAATTAGCTCTCTCCCCTACCTTGAGTCAGGCTTTATCACATCACCTTAGATGTTATTTCTTCATAGCACTTATATACTATTTGCAGTTGTTGCGATTATTTATTTGCTTGCTAATCCATTTTGTATTCCGTCTCCCTAGAAGGAAAACCAAAAGAATGAGAACTTTGTCTGTCTTACTCCCCATAATTTCCCCCACCCTTAAAAAAGTCTCTCTAACATTGTAAATTTTCAAAAGTAATTGTTGAATGAATGAAAGAAAGGAAGGGAAAAAGAAGGGAGGGAAGGAGCTAGAAAGAGGAAGGAAGGAAGGAAAGAAGGAAAGGAAAGGAAAGGAAAGGAAAGGAAAGGAGAAAAGAAAGAAGGTTGATCCAGCCAGGCAGACTCTAAGTACCATAGCCTCAGAGGCTGAAATTAGGGGTTCAAAAGATTTCAAGATTTAAAGCACACTGACCTCTAACTTACTATATCAGGATGAGTACTTGTCTATACAACCAGAGTAACAGAAAAGCAAATTGGAGTCCATATGTGCATATGTGGTTTCATGTTGGAAGAGGAGAAACAGTAGAATTTAACTATCCACTTTGCTTTGGAAGCTTCTCTGGCTAACTATGGGCCAATGTCTTTCCACCATTCCATAGTATGCTCTGCTGTCTATCAAACTCCTTTTCCCCTCAGCCATCAGGAAAAGATAGCCACTCCTGGCATAAAGGCAACCTCTATTTCCTCTATTCAGGCAATGATTCAACCACCCGAGCAGCCATTGTGATCACAACAACAATACACACAACAGATAAGCCAATGTCAGACTGGCAGTATAATGGTACAACAGAGGAAGACCTGCTTTGGTAAGGAGAACTCTGTCATCTTCCATATAAAAGAGACAGTAACTTGCAAGAAGAAAAACATGTTCTTGGCTCCAAGTACTCTTTGGTGGTACAGTTTTGAGGGATAATTATATTGGTGTGTTTCCTTTCCCCTAAGTTTGTTTATAAAAATATTGAGCATGCATCACACATCAACATAAATAACCCCCCCATATCTTTGTCCTCCAAATTTTTCAGTTAATTAAACTAATTTGTCTGTTTTTGTGAGTTGGAAACTCTTACTGTCATCCTTTCCAATCACTACTTATTTAAATTTCATCCTTGGCCAGTTTCATGATAATGTTTATCTGCTCCAGAGGATTTGAAATGAGAGTAACACATAGGAATCCCATTTAAATTCTTTCTTGAAGCTGAAAAAATCCAAGAATCAACTGGCCAGTTAGATAACACAATTTCCCTTGTAGGATATTTGCTTAAGATAGCTGGGAGCTAATTTAATTCCAGAGCTGCTTATTTACGGTTTTCTGTGAGGGATTCCCTGCAGTTAAGAGTGAACTGGGTAGAGACATTCTAAAGAAGCATTCTTTGAGACCACTCTCTAAAGCAGGTTAAGTACATTATTTCTAAAGAAAATAAAAAGCTGTACAATTTGCTGTTAACATTCCACTTCGGCCAGCTCCCAAGTAGAAAGACATCTCAAGACCACTTAGATTCATGTCTGGCATTTCATTAATCCACTTGGAAAAAAATGACTCCATGATCTGGATGCCTTTAAAGTGTTAGCTTCAAACCCTCAATCACCCTCTGCCTTTGCCCTACAAGATCCCACATCTCTGGATTACTATGGAGAGCAGAAGAGAACCATGCAAAAGACGTAAGGAAAGAAAGACTGATGTTTTACACTGTTTTGCTTTTGTGTTGTACTGTCAATTCCCTGGCCATGACTGCACAGCGTAATCTAGCTCCTACCTACCTCACCTTTTCAGCTTCTCTCGATAGTCCCCAACCACCCACTTTACCCAATTCTTTCAGCCCCTCCTCAGCCATCCCACACCTGCCCAGCTACATGGATGCCTTCCAGTTTCTTCACGGAGTTAAGCTCATTCGCAGGTCTCAACCCAAAACCACTTCTCTGGGCTGCCTTCCCTGGCACCCCCATCTACTTCAGTCCCCTGCTGTACTCCCCTTCAGCGCTCTCCCTTCATCTTGCCACTTGGCACAGTCCTGATTGATTAGTTATCTATGAAACATTTGCTTAAAGAAAGCCTTCTTCCCCTTCTAGGTTGTAAGTTCCACAAATGGCAAGGATTTTCTTCACTGCTGTATCCCAATTCTTACCACAATGACAGGCACATAGAAATACTTGTCAACTTAGTAACAAGTTGAAAGATGTTGGTCAATTCCCTTAAACTCTATGGTCCTTTCCATATCAAAGGTTATATGATTCTGTAATTCTGTGCAACATGGAAATGCAAGAACTGTAACAAGCCAATCAATACTTGAATTTGGGGTTAAAGAAATTGCCTGGCAAGGAGATAAAGGTGAGTGGGGAGCAATCAGCTCTAGCAGCTACTAGTGCCAGGCACTCTATCAGGTGCTTTGGGGTAGCTCATCTCAACCAATTATTACAGCAATCCTCCAGCTTTGCTTACCATTTTTTTCCATTGTGCAGATTAGAAAACTGAGGCCACATGGGGCACCTGTGTGGCTCAGTCGGTTAAGTGTCCAACTCCAGCTCAGGTCATGATCTGGCAGTTTATGAGTTCAAGCCCCAGGACGGGCTCTATGCTGACAACTCAGCCTGGAACCTGCTTCGGATTCTGTGTCTCCCTTGCTCTCTGCCCCTCCCCCCATTGCACTCTCATGCACGCACTCTCTCAAAAATAAATAAACGTTAAAAACTTTTTAGAAAACAGAAAACTGAGGCCACACAGATGGTAAGGGGAGAAGGTGCTTGAATCCAAAGCTTGATTACTCACAGTATACTGTAACTTATGTCTGTGCTTTTAGTTTAAGAGGAGGAGATGTGGTATAGAGACGGAAAAGAAAGTAACAGAGTGGGAAGATTTCCTGTTTTTTCCCAATCTCTAGACTGTGCCTATTCTCTCATATTACACAGCTCCACACCCACTCCTCCCCCAAGCGCGCAGGCACACACACACACACACACACACACACACACACACAACTTAACACTGCAGCTCACCCTCTAAGAGGACCCTGAATTCTTGGTGCTCATTTCCAGAGTTGCTTCAGTGCGACTCTAATCAGAAAATTTTGTCCTCTATTTGCACCATTACCCCTTCTCCACTTTTATCTAGGGTCCCTTTTCAAGCTTTGCATGACTCAACACTCATTTGTGTGCCTGTTAACTCATTATCTCCATTTCATGTTCTGAACAGAATTGCACTTTTAATAAATTATAACAATCAGCTCCAATTGCATTTGAGGCTAAGCCTCACTTTTTGTTCCCCACAAAGCCATCTTTGTTCCCACCTCCCAGAAGAGAAATGGACACAGTGTTCTACCGTGGCCAAAAATAATTCAAGCAAAACAAGACATCACAGAAAAGCAGACAGCACTCAGTGCTGCTGAAACCAGCCCAAGCAGCCCAGAGGGGGACAGGAACACAGATATTAAAGCCGTCCTGGTGTAGAAGCTGGGGCCAGATGCAAGGCCTTCCCTGACAGCTCCTAGCCCCCCCCCCAGCCCCCTGCCACCGCCAGCCTGTGGTTTTAAGGGTCTCTTGCTAGAGGCAAGTTTGTGATTTCCTTTTCCATTGATTCCTAGAAGTCTTCACTTTTTTCTTCTTTCTTTGTTTGTTGGGTTTGTTGAGCTGTATCTACCCTCCTAAAATTCTATTTACCCAGAGGGCAAGGTTTCTGGGCCATATCTAGGACAGGACACATGAACCTCCAACATGAACTCAGGAATGAGAACAGCTGAAGTTGAGTTCCAGTTCTCCTCTGGCTACTCTCTGGGAAAAACTTCACCCTCTTGGCCCAAACCACCATCTTCCAGTCATTCGACAAAATGACCAACACAAAGGCAAAGAGGAGAGGCACCTGCAGTGTGTTCTCTAGGCCTTTTAGAAAACAAAGCATTGTTTCTTCCCCCACATACACAGGAATCTATAGGAAATTTGATACTGTTCACATCAAGAGAATGGGCTCTGTTCAAAAAGGAAGTTCCACAAATGTTACCTGGCAAAACTGGAAGAGTCTACAATGTTGCCTAGGACGCTACTGGCATTGTGGTAAACAAACAAGTTAGGGGCAAGATTCTTGCCAAGAGAATTAGTGAGCGTATTAAGCATAGTAAGCCCTCTAACAGTCCAGATAGCTTGCTGAAGTGTATGAAGAAGAAGGAAGCCAAAGAGAAAGGTGCTTGGGTTCAACCAAAGCACAGGCCTGCGTACTTGGTGAGAACTGATAGAGCAAGGCCTGAGTTGCTGGATCCCCTTCCCATGAATTCATAATGGGCATAAAGGCATAAAAGATCTATGGACTGGTAAAAAAAAATTAATTCTTAAACAAGTTTACCAAAAATATGACAAATACTAAACATTTGTATTAAACAGATTAATTCTCTTTGAAGGTAGCAGATAATACTGTTTCAGAAGTTCAAAAGACACATGTTGAGTTTCCACTTCTGATAATGAATTCCTGAGGAACATCTCTCAGACCAACCACCCAAAAGCTTTAGAGTCACCAATTTCTGGCAGAAATTAGAGGGGTATTGACACTGGGAAGAATGAACTGGCCCTGGGTAAGTTTTGGGTTTTGTTTTGTTTTTTTACAGTCTTTGACTGGAAGGCAGTCCTCAGTATGCACCACTTGGGATGCTGAATTTGGGGCTACTACAGCATCTGAAAGTGAAGAGGAATCAAGTGGGAAAACATGAAGGCTAGGAAGGACTCAGTGGCTGGATCATCTTAATACTTTGTTCACTTACTGCTCTGGCTCTTGGTCTGGGAGCACTCAAAAGCTAGGATTGCTCACTGGAAAACCTTCACGTGACCTTTCTACATGGCCTGGCTTTCTCACAGTATGGAGGCCTCAGGGCTATTGTCCTTCTTACATGAAAATTTGGATTCCGAGTATAAAAACTCGTAGCTAACAAGGCATAAACTGCATTGCTTTTCATAACCTAACTCAAAAGTCACATAGCATCTTTTCTGTTGCATTATATTGGTTACAAGTGAATCACAAACTCTCAAAATTCAAGGGGAGGAAAATTTGACTTCATGCTTGATAGAGTGTGGTAAAGTTCTAGAAAAGCAGGTGGAATAAAAAATTTCATTATGACCATTTTGGGAAAATGTAATCTGTCACAAAAATCAATGACCTAAGATTCCACCATAAGAAGTTGAAAAAGAAAAGCAAAATAAACCCAAAGTAAGTAGAAGGGAGAAGTAGAAGTAGAAGGGGAGGCATTTCTATTACTTCTTTCAAATATTGTATTTGAGGTCCTAGCTAGTACAATAGGCAAGAAAACAGAAAGGCATAATGGTCAAAGAGTAGTAATTAATGAATAAATGAAGTAAAACTGTCTCTAATCACAGATGATATCATTCTACATTTAGAAAATCCTGAGGATTGTACAAATCAGTATTAGAACTATTAACAGAGGGGTGTCTGTGTGGCTCAGTTGGTTAAGCATCAGACTCTTGGTTTTGGTTCCAGTCATGATCTCATAGTTTTGTAAGTTTGAGCCCAACTTCGGGCTCTGTGCTGGAGTCTGCTTGCGATTCTCTCTTCTTCTCTCTCTGCCCCTCCGCCACTCATGCTATCTCTCAAAATAAATAAATAAAACTTAAAAAAAAAAAAAAAACTACTTGGGCACCTGGGTGGTTCAGTTGGTTAAGCATCAGACTTCAGCTCAGGTTATGATCTCATGGTTTGATTCTTGAGTTCAAGCCCCATGTTGGGCTCTGTGCTGACAGCTCAGAGCCTGGAGTCTGCTTCAGATTCTGTCTCCCTTTCTATGCCCCTCCCCCACTCATGCTGTCTCTCTCTCTCTCTCTCTCAAAAATAAACATTAAAAAAAATTTTAAAAACTACTAACAGAATTTCTCAAGATCAATGTACAAAAATAAATTGTATTTTTATATATTGGTAGCAAACAAATGGAAAATAAACTGTTTTAAAATTCTTCTTAAGTTACTTCAAAATCATAAAATACTGAGGGTCAAATGTATCAAACGATGTACAAGACATAAAAACTACAAACTTGCTGAAATAAACTAAGAAGAAAGACATTAATAATGTGGAAATTTTTATAATACTTAGAAAAACATGTTAAAAATGTATCATGTTCATGAACTGGAAGACAGTATTTTTATGGTGATATCTCTTCCCAATTCCCAGTAAAAATTCCAGTCTTTTCTGTAGAAATTAACAAGCTGACTCTAAAATATATGCAAAGAATCTAGAATAGCCAAGAAAATCTTGAAAGGAGGAACAATTTTGAGTATTTACACTAATCAACCTCAAGATATACTCCAAAGCTACAGTAATCAAGACAGCATAGTACCGGCATGTGAATAGAAAAATAGATCAGTGTCGGACACTTATAAAATCATTTGATTTTCAACCAAAGAACCAAACAATCAATGCAGAAAGAAAGTCTTTTTAACAAACGGCCCTGGAACAATTGGATATCCATTTTTTTGGGGGGGGGGGGGAGGATATATAGTAGCCTCAACCCCTAGTGTACACCATCCATAAAAATTAATTTGAAATAGATGATAAATCTAAACACAGAAGCTAAAACTATAAATTTCTATAAGAAAACAGGAGAATATCTTCACAAATCAGGGCTAGGCAGAGATTTCTCAAACAGGACACAGCAATAACCATAAAGGGAAAAATTATGTTAGACTTCATCCAAATTATATATATGAAGTATATCTAGAACTTAATAATAAAAAGGCAAGCCAATTTTTCAAAGTGGAGCAGGCATGGGAAATAAAGATTAAATGTAGTGTGGGATCCTAGAAGAACCTGGAACAAAAAAGGGACAATAGTAGGGAAACTGGTATATTTGAATAAAGTCAATAGTGTAGCTGACAGTATTGTGCCATTCATTTCCCAGCTGTGATAATTACACTATGATTTCATGTGGTGTTAACAGTAAAAGAAGCAGCTTTATGAAACATATAGAGGAACTTGCAACTTTTCTGTAAGTCTAAAATTAGTTCAAAGTAATAAGATTTTTTAAATGGGTAAATGATTTAAACAGACACTTCCCAAAAGAAGACATGAATGGCTACTAGTGTAGCAAGATTCTCACACAGAGAGTCATGACACCTAGGCTTTTGTTTCCAGGAAGCAACTTTATTCATGCCAACACTGCTCAGTTGGGTTCACACCCAAAGAACTAAGCCCTGAATGCCACATGGCATAGTTTTTTGTATATTTTCTACTTGTCTCCCATATATGGTGACACACAAACACGCAGTCTGATTAAGTGTTACAAGGTCATGAGGGATGTTGTCATGTACGCCCATAGCCAGGTTACCTTGAGGGTTTTTTTGTTTTGTTTTTTTCTTTCCTTAGGGAGGAGACCCTACCACACTAGCACAAGAAAAAGTTCTCAGGTAATTACTAGTTTAGAGAAATGAAAATTGAAACCACAATTCCAGGGTCCCCTGGGTGGCTCAGTTGGTAAGTATCTGACTCTTGATCTCAGTTCAGGTCTTGGTCTCAGGGTCATGAGTTTAAGCTCCACACTGGTCTCCACACTAGGTGTGGAGCCTGCTTAAAACAAATAAACAAACAACAAACAAAAAATTCCAGTTCACAACCAATAGAATGACTAAAATGAAAAAGACTGATAACATTCAGTGGTGGCAAGGATGCAGGGCAGTTGCATAGACAACACTCATACATGTTGGTGGGAGCATAAAAGGATCTGACCAATTTGGGGAAAGGTCTGCAATGTTTATAAAACAAAGTATACATCTATCCTGTTACCCAGTAATTTTACTCCTACATATTTATCCCCCAAATGAAAGCATGTGTCCGCAAAAGACCTGCACTGGATTGTTCAGAGAAGTTTCATTTGCAATAGCCCCAAACTGGACATATTTCAGGTGTCCGTCAATAAGAGAATAGCTGAACACACTGTTTTATTCATATAATGTAATCCCACTCCTAAAGAAAAAGGAACAGACCTATGAATATGTTCAACAACATGGATGATTCTCAAAAACATTATGCTGAGTGAAATAAGTCTTACACAAGAGAATGAACGTTGCATCAATCCATTTTTATTAAGTTTTAAAGCAGGAAAAACTAACCTATGGTAAAAACAAAATCAGAACAATGGTAGCCTCTGGAGGTTGTGGCAGCAGTCATCACTTCTTAATGGGGTTTGGGTTACAGAACCGTATGCATTTGTGTTGGCTCACAAACTGGCCCCTGTACAGGGAGGGCAGGGAGAGACCAAAGAAAGAGGCAGGTCACTCCAGATTTGTATACGTAAGTAAGGAAACTTACTTACAAGGCTTGTCTTATGCCATCACAGGATGAATAGATCTCTGCACCCACTTGCTAGAATCTTAAAAGTTTATATATAAGCCTTAACTAGGGTCAGTCATGTTCACTGTACAAGAGGCCTGAGCACCACCTTACTCTTTCATGGCTCCCACTGTGGAAACAGTGGGTGGAGCTTATATTCCAAAGACAAGGGGAGAGGGGAGGAGCCTGTAATTTCCCAGGTCCAGCTGGGAACCAGAGTTCAACCGGAGGTCCTGTTATCTCAAAGACCTACCTCTTCCAACAATTTGTCCAAACTTACCAAATGACACACTTAAGTTTTATATACTTCACTGCATATAAATTTCACCTAAAAAAAAAAAGAATCATAAACAAACGGTGAACTTTAGTTAACGATATAGCTGCTAAAGTTTAAGAATGAAGTATATAGATTTAATCCATTTTGAAATGCATTTTGAATTGAATAGATAGATAGATAGAAGGATGGGTAAATAGACATGTGACAAAACAAATACAACAAAATATTCATTTTTAAATCTAGACTGGAGAGGGAGTTAAGATGATGGAGAAGTAGGGGGACCAGGATTTCCCTCATCCCTCAAACACAGCTGTATTAAGGTCAGATCACTTTAACTCTAGATTGTGGGCATATGAATGTCCAATGTATAATTCTTTCAATTTTTCTGTTTGAAATTTTTCACTGTTGGAGAAAAAAAAGATAAAGGCAGATTTATTTTGTAACATGAAATTATTTTGCAGTTCAGATAGTGTAACACAAGTTTGAAGTCAATGATAAATAACTATTTTTCTGCACATTGTGTGCCAGTATCACTTCATTTATAGACAGTAATAACTAACTTAAATTGAGGTTTCTCTACACATCTGCACTATTCTAAGCACGTGAAATGGGATACCTCTTTTAATCTTCACAGCAACCAGCCCCATCACTAACCCATATGGCAACATACTGCAAATTAGAAAACAGCATTCTTTCCTTAAGATACTTTACTGCGGTGGGCCAGAAAATTATCATTATAACTCCACGCATCTACAGTGGCTCCAAGGAGTATGATGCCTCTGGGGTGGAGCAATGCATGGCTTGCACAACAGTAACTGGTGGCCTTGACAAGAGCCCTGTGAAGTACAATGACTATCCTCAGGGTTAATATTTAGCCAATGCCACAAATATAGCAGTACTAGTTGCTTAAAATATTGAAATAGTTACCGGTGGGAAAAACTTAAAACTTGAGCCCATTAATGTGTCTGTGGCCACTCTAGTCATGTGGTCCAATTACTTAGGACCCTTTAGACTCTTCATATTCAGCAACTAAAGGATTGGTCCCAGATCCCAGCAGAGGGTCCCAGATCCTTGCTCCAGGGCTATGGCTGATGTCTACTGTGATTGGTCTAATTATTCAGTGGCTGTGAAGATTATGACAGCTTTAACAGTATGCTTGATTATCCTCAGCTTACTTCTCGGGAAACTGGGACCCACAAAGATAAACAATGAGAGCTCTCAAAGCTAATAAGTTGTAGAGAAAAGACTTGAACAGTAGTCTGTTCTCAGACTTGGCCATCATACCTCATGGCCTCAATCACAAAACTCTCACTGAGAGGCTCATCTCAAATGGCCCTCCTTACCCACCTTGATCAGTCCTGGTGACCAGTTCCATGGATTGTCCTAAAGCAGATTGGCTTTTGGGTGACTCTAACTAGAAGAAAGGCCCATGAGAGGTGCTGAGTGAACAGTCACCCCTTAGGAGCCCTTTGGGCAGAAACACAGGAAAAAAAACAACTGTCATGAGTCTGGGTTCACCGAGGCCATGAGCACAGCTCAGGCTGTCTCTATGACCAAGGAGGACTAAAATTCATACTTGCTGATTCCAACTTAACCTGGAGTAGATCTGCAGCAACTTCCAGGTGCCTTGGGGACATGCTGCTGTTGACAGTGTTTGAAAACTCTGTGACTTAGAGGCCCAAGAGCTCTGGGATCCTCAACTAAAAATAAGACCCCAGTGGCCCTTTATGATCTGTGTCTTTCTGCAGAGTGGGTGGGTCTAATGAATCCTATCCTAGCTCTTCCTCACATTAATTAGAGCCAGATCTGACCTAACAGGAGAATACAAGGTGTGATTTCCTCCCTCAGGAATTGTGCATTAAGCTGCAGGTGATAACTAACACAGAAGGAACAAGAATAACGAACACAAGAGTCTCTCTTTATCTTTTGCAAAACAAGACTAGGTCAATTTTTTTAAAATAATCTTTGTAGTGGCTACTACTTCTGTTAACCCACATACCATGCCCCTTTCTTAGAGTAACTGGCCACAGAGATGGACATAGGATCATTAGAATCAACCAATCAAAATCTTTCCTTGGGATCTTTTCCTTCTCTGATTACAAAGCCATAGGGTATAAATCCAAAGCTTATATAGGTCATATTCCAACATTACCCAATGGCCCATTAGTGTGCTCTAGAAGTAAAGAGAAACAAGCTTGCCAGACAGAGGTAAGAAATAAAGGTAAGAAATAAAGAGAGGAAAACAGAGAGACCCCTGAGATCTTTCAACTTCCTTACTCCAAGTAACCCCAAGGGTCAGCTCTTGCCTTTCCCACAATTTGGCTATGAGAGTTTATATAACCCCTTTTGGCTTAAGTAAGTTGAGTTAAGTTACTGTCACACTCAAAGAGCTGTGACTAATATATTTGCATCACACTCCTATAGACATTCAGAATCAATCTTTGAGTGATGGAGGAGTGGAGGTGGGGGGTTAACTCCTGGTAGCATTTAAATTATAATTGGGCTTTGAAAGGTCATAGAATTTAGATAAGTAAATTGGGGCAAGAGCAATCTATATCAACTTGAGCAATGCCACTGCAAAAGTAATACAGATAAAAATTCAGCAACTACCACAATGCCAGGTGAATTGAAAGCTGGGGTGGAGGGGAATGCTTGTTAGAGTAATAAGTGAATGAATGAAGAAATGAGTGTAGCAATGGGACAGGAGTACATTCCTACCCAACTGCCAAGAAGAAAGACATACACATACACACACATCAGAAAAACTATAGGGCTGTACAAAATATATGAAATAATCCACATAAAAGACAAAATAGGCCATTATTCTACTGGCAGCAGGGGGTAGAAATGTTAAAATTAACAATCTTTTTCAGCAACATAAAAACATAAAGCCAAAGCTTGCCATCTTACAGAGAGATCTAACACTCCTATGTCTGAGTAACCATAACAAATGCCTATGAATAAATGGATAATTTCATGTAAAAAGAAGTAGTAGAAGGGTTCTGACCAGGTGGGGAACAGAAGAAAAAAATATATACATACAAGTATATACATATATATATATATATATATATATACATATACATATATATAATACATATATATATATATGTTTTTATTTATTTTTGAGAGAGAGAACAAGCTGCAGAGGAACAGAGAGAGTGGGAGACAGAAGATCCAAAGAGGGCTTCGCATTGACAGCAGAGAGCCGGATGTGGGGTTCAAACTCACAAACCCGAGATCATGACCTGATCCAAAGTTGGATGCTCAACCCACTGAGTCACACAGGTGCCCCCAGAATGAAAAGTATATTTAATGAAGATCTTGCTCTACAGGGCAGGTAGGTTAGTTAAGATGAGTGGATACATGTGGGGTTGTGAAAGGGAGTGGTCCAGACCCATTAGCAATGTGACCAGAGAGGAAAGGATGAAGGCAGAGAATATTTGAAAGAAAAAGAAAGAAAAAGAACAACACCAATATTCTTGATTGTCTGAGTATGAAGGATAAAAGAGAAGGCAGTGGGAAACATCTTGAGCCTTATTGCTATTTCCCATCAGAACGTCAATATCTTGTCCCAGTTGCATCTTCCAAATAAGAGAAATGGCAAATAACATTCTATTCTGAAATTCTCCAGAAGTCAGCCACCCTGAACCTTGGTGCTAAAACAACTGTCATTGTGAAGGGCTTTGTGTGGCCTTGTGTTCATAAAAGAGGAGGAGAGATGAGAATTACTACTCAGAGCTCGTTTGCTGTTACCCACAGCCTGGCAGTAATTTATCATGTGCACCCAGCTGCCAGCTGTGTTGTTTGTCTTCCATATAAACCTCCTATCTCCCACGCTGGACCAAACAGATCCTCAAAAAAAAAGTCCCTTATAAGGGGCAAAATATGTTTATGTCCACTAACTGGCAGAATAAAAAAACAAAATGCCAAGTCACTGTAGGAAAAATACATTTGCCTGGACAACATTCCCCACCTCTGTCACATTGACCAGTATTCCCTACACCCAAGTCCACCCAGTACCCATCTTTTCCCACCATGCTGCCCTTACTTAGTAACAGAATACCTATGGTCTAAGTGAAAGATTACATTTCTCAGCCTCCCTTGGAGCTGACTCCATTGGGGGTGGGGGTTGGGTATGACCTTTTTGCTCTTTCCCTTTGTCCTATCTCCTGAAAGTCAGGGAAGAGGACTGGATTTCCAGAAACTCTCTTAGACCATGAGATGACATTGGGAATGGCAACCACCTAGAAGGTAGACAGAAAGGTAAGGAGACTAAGTCCCTGAGAACAGTGACAACTTGGGGCTGCCTATCATTGGATGTCTATTATCATACATTTAAGCTAATTGCATATGTCCCTGTTGAGAGGTCCACTTTATAGAATTGGAAACTGAGTCTCAGAGAGGTTTAAGAGATTTGCCTATCCTATCAGTGACTTGAATCCAGTCCCTGACTGTTCAATACTTCTACATCAGAAGGACTTGACAGAAAAGTCCTAGAGGTATCCATCAGCAGCAGAACACCATGGATCAGCCTTGGTTTAGTTTTCATCTCTCACCATGATCCTGAGTTCCCTCTAGAGGAGTCTTACCACCATACTCAGATGCTTCCCAGAAAACATGAAATGTCTGTTCTACCCTGTGAGAAAGGAACCACCAAGAGGTGAGAAGTTGTGAACCAGTGTTATGGACATAAAGTTCTGTGGCTAAGCTTCTGAAATCAGGACAGACCTTCTCCATCCATGTCAGAAAAATGGGAAGGCTGAGCAGTCTCCTCAGAAGGAGAAAGAAGAGATGTCATCACTAGTGTATGTAACTGTCCCACTGACAGACCCTGAGGGACTTTCACTTGTTCTTAGAAAAAGCCACAGCAGCAACAAATTGAGTACCATACTCCCAATGATCTATCCAAAAACAAGGACTACAGCCTAAGGTCCAAACGCCAGACACTGAAATCTTCAGGTCTTGCTAAGGGAAGACCTCCATCTTCAAACCTTTATTATGTTGTTTTGTACAGGCATTCTCTCTACTTGTTTGTTATGATTATAAAACAATTATCAAAGCAACTTACATTTGTATTTTTTTCTATCCCATACTTCTCCCCTGATCCCATATTTTCCTCTCCCCAAAATTCATTCCTTTCACACGCACACGCACCAAAAATGTTGGACATGTATATGTTAAAAAGGAGGAGGGGAAGGATAAGGGGAAGGTAGAAGAAGTGAAAATAGGAGAGGGAAAAGAAGAGGAGGAGGAAGACAAAGGAAAAGTCCTACTCCCACTTGTGCCAAGAGTTGTAGAAGACCTGGGAATTGACCCTACTTGCACACTAACCAGTTAGGTTGCCACCATTTCATGGACGCTGACAGAAGACACAAGATTCATAGATCAGAGACAAAGGACTTCATTACCAAATGCACAGCAAGCAGCATGAGCCCCATATTTGAATCAGCTCCGCTTAATCCCTAAACCACAGTCCCATGCAAAGGGATGCAGAGTAGCCCCAATGGATACTGTGCATGTGGTGGGTTTGCATCACATGTAAGGAACCCCAATCTTAGGAATCCCCTAACTTTTTATTAAATTTATTTTATTTTTTTATTATTTTTTTAATATGAACCTTATTGTCAAATTGGTTTCCATATAACACCCAGTGGTCATCCCAACAGGTGTCCTCCTCAGTGCCCATCACCCACTTTCCCCTCTCTCCCACCCCCCATCAACCCTCAATTTATGTGGATCCTGAGAAACTTAACAGTAGACCATGGGGGAGGGGAAGGGGAAAAAAAAAGTTAGAGAGGGAGGGAGCCAAACCATAAGAGACACTTTGTTAAATTTTTTAAATATTTATTTATTTTTGAGAGAGACAGACAGAGAGACAGAATGCGAGTGGGGGAGGGGCAGAGAGAGACGGAGACACAGAACTCCAAGCATGCTCCCGGCTCCTGGCTCCAGGCTCAGAGCCCAGCACAGTCCCTGAACTCACAAACCACGAGATCATGACCTGAGCCAAAGTCAGATGCTTAACTGCAGCCACCCAGGCACCACAGGAACCCCCCAAAAGACTGGGGGATTCTTATAAGAATAAGGGGGACTACTAGCACACCTGCCCAATCTTTGCCCAGAGGGAGACATTTTTCCTACACTGGTCAGGAAACAATGCTGCTCTCTGCTCCAGAGGAGGATGCTATCTCTACCTTCTCAGACTGTTTGCTATACAAATGTTCTTGGAGAGAAAGTCCAGAACAAAGGCTGTTGCAAGACATGCAGAAACATTAAGGAGCCGTTAAGAATGATCTCCCAATACTCTTTTGCACACTCTCTCATGAAACCATATTACTTTGCTTCCTTTGATGCTAACTTCATTTTGAAACTCAAACTTGTAGTGATTTTTTTGATGAATATCTGTCTCTCCACAAAACCACAAGCTCGCAAAAGTTGTTGACACTTGCTACTTTTGTTCCACAATGCTCCTAGTAAGTGTCTGGCACACTGTAGGAACTCAACAAATCAGTGAATAGCCTAGCTAGGGGCAACTGGCAAAATATAAACTGCCCAGTTTGGTGTTTGCCTGTGACATAAAGCTAGAAGGTCTTAAAGCATGGATATGAAATTTGCATCATTATCTGGCAGTGTCTGCATAATCCTATCTTCCTCCCTTCCTTTTTGGTGTTCTTTCCATTGGTGTATCGAAGCACAAAACAATCTTTTTGGAGGGTTACATAGGAAACTTATTCATCTTTAATTTGAGCAAACCATCTAATTAAAAAATTTAGATTGAATATGCTAATGTAGAAGTATTTTTTTAAAAAGAATAATTACAAAGGGACTTCAAGAGGATAATTACAAATGGGAAATGTTGAAACTGAATGAAATTTCTATTTTGTTTAATTACTGAAACCCCTTCTAAAAGATCCTGAGACCATCTATATTTAAGTATTATACACCGTAGGGGTCTCTCCAGGTATCAGGGAAAATATGATTAACTTAATGGTGAGGCATTGCCCCCACTCCTTGTCCAGGCATGCATATTTGCGGGTTCTTGGGCTTCAAAGTATAACTCAACCTATTCCATAAGACCTAGTCCTAAGTTAGGGTCTAGGCTGGACCCTCTGACCATTGCAGTTAGCAACACAATTGCTCTGCCTTTTTTCAATAAGCTGAGAAAATTCCCAGTCTTCTGGCTGGGAGTAAAATTTCTGGAGGATTGCTTCTACCCAGTCCCTAGGAATTTCCTCAGAAAGGGCACTAGGAAAATGGTCTTTCCAGAAATCCTGACTCAGTCTTATATATCAATGTTTCTCACTGTACAATCTGGGGCTCCTAGGACTTCCTTAATGGCTCCACACACATAAAAATACAAATCATTTGTTTAGATATCAGAATTCTGCTCAATTCAAGAAACTTCCAATGTTTACCTACATCAAAAGGCTTCTTAACATAATCTACTGAGTGAGTGGAATTTGGTATTCAAAATTTAAATTAGCAGTTCACTATAGTTTATAAAACACTCTAAGTCAGAATTCTGAGAAGCCTGACTGCCGTGCAACACTTGGAAAGGTCACAAAGCTTCTACTGCTCAATCAGTGATGAGGATACTCTTGTACTGTTACCAAGTGATCTAGGGAGACCCCAGGCCCTGAGGCCTCGACTCAGCTCCTCCCAAAGATGTTGCCAAAGATTCTTAAATCTCATCAGGAGAAAGAATTCAAGGACAGTCACAACACACAGAGCTTACAAGCGCAACAAGCAGGAAAGATTACTGAAGCGAAAGTATGAAAGTACACCGTCTAGATGTGAGAGCAGGCAAGCTTGAGGGAGAGAGCATCATGCCCTGGGGTTTGGGTTTTCTATATTTTATTGACAGTTGTTAACTAGGGGGTAGTATATTCATCACTTGGAGCAGGGATTTCTTGGATGCAGGGTTTCATGCCTTTTCTTTATTTGGTCAGGGTTTCCTGTCATGGCACCTGCCATCTTGGGCCTGTCAGGTTTAATCCAACTTCTTTTTTTTTTTTTTTTATTTTTTTTTTCAACGTTTATTTATTTTTGGGACAGAGAGAGACAGAGCATGAACGGGGGAGGGGCAGAGAGAGAGGGAGACACAGAATCGGAAACGGGCTCCAGGCTCTGAGCCATCAGCCCAGAGCCTGACGCAGGGCTCGAACCCACAGACCGCGAGATCGTGACCTGGCTGAAGTCGGACGCTTAGCCGACTGCGCCACCCAGGCCCCCTAATCCAACTTCTTATAGAATGTGGCAGGACAGGACTCTGACTTTCCAGATGGCTGGCCGTGACTTCCTCTTTGCTGGTCTCCAGCTATACTCTGTTAGAACCTAACTAACTGCTTTTAACAGTATCAGGCATCATCAATATTGTTTTTAGTTGTAGCAGAGTGTGATTAAGAGAAGGTTCTGGAGTCAGCTTACCTGGATTTGAAATCTGGGCTCTCCTGTACTGTGGGACCTTGAGAAGTGACTTAATTTCTCTCTGTATCTTCATTTCTTTCTGTTTAAAGTGTAAATAATAATAGTACCCACCTTGTGGGTTTCGGTGAACTAAAAGACATAACCCATGCAAAATGCTTAGCACAGTGAGTAGTGATAACACTTGATAAATGAAATTGTAAATACATGACTTTTTCAGTTGCTGCTATTCTTATGCCAGTCATTATTTTAGTAATTTTACTATTAGGTATGACTTTTTTCATGCTACTGTTGTGTAATCACTGCATTGTTGCCATTCTGTTTTTAAATACTCACTATGTTGTTACATCTTAGTCTTGCTCATTTGTTCTACCAAGTTGCCTCTCTACTAAGAAGAGAAAAGGTGAGGTAGAGGAGCTCTGAAGGCCACTGCTCCAAGGGAGCCACCCCTGTCCCATCTGCCCCCACACTGCTGAGAAGCATCTAGATACCTAATGGTCTCCGGCTTTGGGCCCAAGAGGCAAGCCCAGGAGAGGGAGCAGGATGAGCACAGAGGTAACAGGCCAGCAGAGCATGTGCGCAGCACATCCCATACACTCTGTCCTTAGGACTTGGAACCAAGTGCCAGACAGATGTCAGCATGAAGGGGAACCAGAGAAAGGTCCTGATAAAGGCTAGAGAAATCAGTATGACTTTGGCTTCAAAACGATTCTTTTTTATTTTTTGTTCAGAAAGATTCCCTGACACAGCTTTTCTTCAATTCCACTGTCATTCAAATTACCAGCTTAAAACTTGGGTTCAGAAAGGAAAAAAAAAATCCTTAGGTTTCTTCCCTATCTTGCTTCCTCATGGAGATTGCACATGATGAGCTGGAAGCACCATAGCTTTAAGGCCAGAAAAACCTGGTTTCAATACTAACTATGCTACTCCCTCGTTATGCAACCTAAGGTAAGTCACTTTACCTTACCAAGCCTCCATATCCTCATCTGTAAAATGGTAATGATAAGGCCTGAATCATGGGATTGTCATGAAAGTTCAATGGAATCATGCATGTGAAGGCACCTGGACAACACCTTGCTGGCCCAATGGAAATGTTGTTTTTATGCACACACAACATGAATGTATGCAACACTCATACTCACTAAGTTCCTTCCATTTCACTTGATCATGTGACTCAAACAGGTCCATTCAGAGCTAATCGTGCCCATCCTGGGATAGTGTCCCAGACTCCCAAGATGCTGAAAGACAGGTGAAAGTGTGGGTGGGATCCTCCAGCACCATATTCTTCCCTTTTACACAAAGCCATGCCAAGGTGATGAGACCGGCCATTCAGCCAGCACAGAGCTGACCTGGGCAAGGAGTGGCCATTCCCAAGAGTCCCTGGGAGGCTGCACATGGTCCTAGTCTTGTCACCCCTGCACCAGGCACTGCCACAACTCTTTTCAGAATTGCTTTTGTACCACTGAGCTCATCCTTTGAAATTCTCCTGGGGTGAAAAATCTTTATTCTTGCTGGGTGGGTAGAATCTTTAAAAGTTTTTATTGTGAGATAATTGTTGATTCACATACAGTTACAAGAAATGATGCAGAGATATTCTGTCTACACTTCACACAGTTTCCCCTCAACAGCAACATCTTACAAAATCACAGTACAATATCACACCCAGGGTATTGACTTTGATATGTTCAGGATAAAAAACATTTCCATCAGCATAAGGATGCCTCATGGGGCCCTTTTATAGCCAAAACTACCTCCCTCCTGCACTCACACTCTCCTTAACCCCTGACAGCCACCAATTGGTTATCCATTTCTATAATTTTCTCATTTCAAGAATATTATATTTATGGAAGCAATACAGTATGTAACCTTTAAGAATGGCTTTTTTCATTGTAAAATTCCCTGGAAATTTATGCAAGTTGTTGCATGTATCAATAGTTCACTCTTTACCGCTGGGTAATATTCCATTGAAAAGTTATACCACCTTTTCTTTAACCATTCAACTATTGAAGGACATCTGGGTAATTTCTAGTTATTGGCTATCATGAATAAAGCTACAGCTAACATTCATGTGCAGATTTTTGTGTGAAGGTAAGTTATGATTTCTCTGGGTTCAATGCACAAGAGTACAAATGCTAGGTGGTATGGTAGTTATATGTTTAGTTGCATTAAAAACTTCCAAGCAGTTTTCCAGAATGACTGTTGTTTTACATTCCAGTTTCCATGCATCCCCACCAGTCACTACTTTTTATTTCAGCCATTATGATAGGCATATAGTGATATCTCACTGTGGTTTTAATTTGCATTTCCCTGATGGCTAATGATCTTGAGCATCTCTTCATATGCTTATTGCCATCTGTATATCTTCTTCAGTGAAATGTCTGTTCATGTCTTTTGCTCATTATCTAAATGGATTGTTTGGGGGTTTTATTGCATATAATTTTTTATTAAGTAATTTGAGCTAAGTGTTATGAATACCTTGAGTGGTATCTCTGGGTAGTATTTTTGTGCTGCACCAAACACACAAATGTACATATACACATACAAACTCACACACACACAACTGAAAATGTATCTATAAATCAATGAGCCTCCTTTTCTTGTAAGGATCTCAAATGGGTTCAGAGCAGTTTGCCAAAACATAGTGCTGAAGTTCTCAAACTGTTCTAATCATGGATCTCTCTGAACCTGATCAATATAAAAGACCCTCTCTCCAGAAAAACATACATACAGACTTTTACCTCCAATTTTATGGGATTCCTGGGGCCATTGAAGCCAACAGTGAAATCCAGGTTAAGAAAACCTAATCTAGCACAATTCCTGAGTGGCTGACTGAAAGTATCTCTGAAGAACTCCACCTTCACTTGGAAATTAGAGCTTTAGGCAGGTTTAAAACTTCCACCACTGGACGTCAGTCTCCTGTGAATCAAAATAATGCTGCTACTCATGACCCAGATACTTGGGCCCACCTCCACATCTGACTGACATGGAGCCCAGAAGTCTGTATTTCCTCCAGCTTGCAGGCTAGGGCTGGGAGGTTCAGTTGGATTTGGCAAACTTCAGTATTCACAATCCTTCCCTAATAGACATTTTCCTTTTACTTAAAGGACTCAGGGAAAGAGATTATACAACCTCCAGAGTGTAATTCCCTTTTCGGTGAAAAAGGAATTTTCCCTTTAGACTCTGACCTAAATACATTCAGGATGTCCCTCATCTCCTATTCTCAGGACAAACACATCTTTAAAGTGCCACCAAGGACACTTTCAAGTCCTTAAGACTGGTATGGAGGCATCTCTCTAGGCTTCAGTCTCTGGAACCAAATCCCTGCAGGTGCTTCCAACTTTCCCCATAATGTTCACTTTGCAAAGTGAACATTGGTTTCTCTCGACTATATCCTATGCTATAAAACCCCACCCACCAGTTAGAAAAACATGTCAAATAACTCTCAGGTTACCTGCAAATATCATAGGAGTATGCTGGCTTATTCTGACAGATATCAATGAAGTATACTGGTTTACCTGCCCAGAGCAGGGGGTGCACTGGTTTCCCTGCAGAGGTTAGTGGGGTATACTGGTTTACCTGCACAGAGCTGTGGGGTGCAATGGCTCAGCATCCACAGTCAACTAGTGGGCTCTAAAGGTCAAATCCCAGTTTTGTCCTTAACTAGCTGGGCATCCTTGGGCTTATTTCTTAACCTCTCTGAGCACCAGTTTCCTTTTGTGTAAAATGAGAACAATATAATACCACCATCCTCACACAGAAAATTGAGAAGATTGGATGAGACAATACATGCACAGTTCCTGGCATAAATGAGACACTCAATAAGCATTAGCTCCGCTTAGTTTCTGTGCATATCGTTTTAATGGTATCTTTCTACTTGAATAAGGTTGTTCTAAACTCCAGGTGGGTTAACCTGACCCTCTGCTTCTCTCCCCACAAGGAGAACCTTTGCTTCACGTACTCCTTTTTACAGGTACACCATGGTCCTTGCAATACAACACTGGACCCTCTTCTCCCTTAACATTGCACGCCATACCTCCCCTAGCACAGATCAAGAGGGACTTTTGGCAATTTGGCTTCTTGGACTTCTGTTAATAAATTCTTCAGCAGGACAGAGAAAAGAGGTTGTGGGCTCTGGGTCAGGTAGAAATTTGGTGTATTTACAACTTAATCATGCCATTCCTCCAAATATCTGCTGTCCCTTTGGCCCAAAGGGAGCTATTTCCTCTCACAGTGACCAAAGTAGAATCTTGAAGGAAAGGAAACAGACTGTTCCAGAAAGCAGAGATCACTCACACATGTGGACCCCCTGGCACCAAAGGAAGTTCTAGCCACAGCCCACATTCATGTGTCATTCCTTGCTCCAGCAAAATTATAGTCCTTGACTTAAATGCAGAATAAACATTTCCTCTCTTCTCCTGTGGATAGCTCTTTCCTGGGTACAAGGACGTCACATTCAGCAGCAGCATCAACACCTCTCAAATGGCAATCCCCTGAAGGTGGCTTAAAGCCTTGGACTCTGGTGCTAGACTATCTGAATCACAATTCAGATGTGCCTGTCTCTAACTAGGTGACTGGGCAAATAGCTTAACCTCCCTATGCCTCAGTCTCCTCATCTATAAAGCAGAAATGAGGTCTACCTCATAAAGTTACTGTCAGGATTAAGTAGTTTAAAATGGCAAAGCACTTATAACAGTGCCCAGCATCTAATAAAATGCTATACACACAGTAGCTTTACTATTATTACAGTATTTATTACCAAGAATTTGGCACCCACAGGAAGGGCCAATGATGACAAGAACAGTAATTGGACCAGGCTCTCTGTGGCCCCAGCCACTGCTTCCTGTGCTGCTGCAGCTGCTGTTCTGGTTCATCTTATTCCAGGCCAGCCATTCTGAAGACTCTAAGGAAATTATCTCCTTTCCCCACCTACCTGATGCAAGGAATCTAACTTCAGTAAGCAGAGAGTTTAGGGGTGGAATCATTTTTGCAGAATGTGGAATGATTCCAGCTAGCTCTTCTCCACTTCATGCTTCTGAGTCAAAAACCCAAAGTCAGTGACATTTTTCTTCACTCACTTCCACTGAAATGTCTAGGTCCTGTTTTGATGTTCTCCCAGGGACTTGGGCATGGTTTATCTCTGCCCACTTGCAGTTACCCACTAAGGCACTTCCCTATTTGCGGCTACCCCTTCTTCATTTGCTACCTGCTACCTCGCTCAGGAGCGAGATTGCTGAGGTTCAAACACTGTGTTGCCTTTTCTCTGTGCCTCAGTCTCTGCCTCTGAAAAATGCATATGTACACTATTACCCCCGCCATAGGGTTGTTAGAGAACTAAATGAAACATTCCATGTAAACATTGCAGGTAAATCTCAGTGCCAGGCACATAGGTGGATACTCAACAAATGTTGGCTCTTTCTATGATTGCCTTTCTCCCATCCTCACTCTGTCCCAGCCACATTCTTGTAACATGGGGGCTTCTTGATTCTGACACGAATATGAGGCAGGATCATCATTCCATACCCACTCCTCCAACACACATACATGCTGCCCAAGACAGCCTTTAGAAACTGGATGACTCCAAGCAGAGACAATGCTGAAGGAGGTGCTAAGGAAGCCCAGCACCCCCACTATTTTCTGCTTGTAAGTGGCTGTTTGTAGCTGGCATTTCTGGGGCTGTGGAGGGGGAGCTGGTCCCTTGCTGAATGGGCTCTCATGATAGGGTCTATATCTCACATCCCCCTCACAGAGGTCCACAGTGCACTGTCACTTAGATCAGCTGTTGTTTTCCAATTTCTTCAGTTGCCCACCTGCTGCCTAAGCTAATTTAATAGCCTCCATAGCACTGGGGAGCCGGATGTTCAGATGTTCACAGGAGTGGGGAGGATGCTCCGAGACAACCCAAGTGAGGAAAGTTAGCACTGATACAGCCATACATCCAGGCGTTAAAATAAGCAGATAGATTGCAAACCCTAGAGATTCTTCCGTTAACATCCGATTAGCAAACATGTCCCTGTAGGGAATATCTGCTTCTCCATGCCTTCCTATGAAATGATCCATAACATTAGTGAGAGAATTTAAGACGTTGCTCTCTGTGCCTGGGTGGCCAGAGCTCTGTGTTCCTGACTGGGATTTGGAGGGTGTGGGGATGAGTGTATGTGTGTGTTTGTGTGTACATTTGTGTGTGCACACGCACGTGCACACCCACATGATCCTGTTGGGGGGAGGATTAATGATGGGAAGTACTAATAAAAGTTGCATTAAAAATAGTAACTCTCCCTTCTAAACATCCCCAGCAGTACCCCTTTCAGCAGCCCAGGAAGATATTTATTACATGAATATCCAGGACCCTGTCTTTGGGGATATAGGACAGATGATGTACAGGAACTTTAAAGTGATTGCTCTATGAAAAATCTGTCCTGCCAGTGATGTGGATTCATTTTTACTCCAATTGTCTGCACTGGGGCAAATATGGATCAGGCTTAGGCTCTCTTTTATATTTCTCTGTGACTTTTTTAGAGTCCTTTAGTCACACATATATTTGACTTGGAGTTCCTGTGGGGAATAATGTGTCCCTGTAGGTCCCTCCTCTTTGTTCTGACTAGAGAATCTTTAGACCTAGCTTTCTGCTCAGTTCTTTTCTCTTGAATGCTGTGGCCATGGCTGTTTCTCCCTCTTGTGGGGGGCCACTTCCTTGCCTTGCATATATAACTCTTTCTTCTGTACATGCCTCATCTCACCAGTCAGATTGAGTTCCCAGGAGGCAAAGGCTGTGTCCTCAGTCACTCGTTTCCCTTCCAACATGAGCCCAGAACAGGACACTGAGAAGGTACTCAGTGAATTCAGTGCAATGACCAGTTTCTGTTGCTCTTGTCTTGATGCTTTTATTTTTGGAAAAGTTACTGACAATTCTCTCCATTAGGGACCTAAAAATGTTTCTCTCTTGTCTTGACACAGTACTTCTCAATTCCCATATACCTTTGTGACCCACCTGTCCACCCAGGCATCCCATTGAGAAACTAGGCATCACCCTTGAGGTCTCTTGATGACTCAGAATAGCCTGGGTTATGCCATGATGACAAACCAAAATGGTCTAACCAGAATATTTATTTTTCATTTATACTACATGTCCATCATGGATCATCAGAGGGTTGATATGTATTTCATATATCACTTCTACTTATAGCCTATGAGACAGTATCAGTCACAGGCCCCACCGAACTTCAAGGAGAATGGAAAATATCGAAACAAAATAGAATTTTGAGTAACCACCATTTGTTCAAAATGTCTGCCATATTTCCCTCTGCCCCCCAGGTCCCACCTCTGACCAGGCTGTCATCAATGCCTATTCACCCTACCTTCCCCATTTCTAGAAAATATGTTCATTCCTTCCCATCCCTAAAGATAACGCTTATTTCAATACATCATCATTGCCTTCAGTGTTGACCCCAATCCTAAGCACCTCTGCTCACAGCAGACATAAAATTATTTTATTTATAAATGCTTTTAATTTTTTTTTTTGAGAGAGACTGCAAGTGGAGGAGGGGCAGAGAGAGGGGCAGAGAGAGGGGAACAGGGCTCCAGGCTCCTTGCTGACAGGCTGACAGCAGCGAGACCAATGCTGGGCTCGAACTCATGAACCATGAGATAATGACCTGAGCCGAAGTCAGACACTCAACCATCTGAACCACCCAGGCACCCCAGCAGACACAAGATTCTTAAAACACAAATCTAAAAAGAGACAAACGAAGAAACAGACTCTTAACTCTACAAAACAAACAGATGGTTACCAGAGGGGAGGTGGGTGGGGGATGGGTGAAATAGGTGAAAGGGATTAAGAGGACACTTATGATTTTTGGTTTTTTTGTTTTTAATCAGGCTCCACACCCAGCATGGAGACTAATGCAGGGCTTGAACCCTTGATCCTGAGATCAAGAAGGAAGACATTTATCTTGATGAGGACTGAATAATGTGTAGAATTATTAACTCACTATATTGTCCACCTGAAACTAATATAACTATGTTAACTATACTGGAATTAAAATTAAAAACACACCCACACACAAATCTAATGATGGCAACCCTTCACTTAAAACATTTTAACATGCTCCTTTACTTACATGATACCCCAATTAGCACAACCCACATGCCCATCTCACAACTGCTCTGCCTACCTGTTCAGGCTCATTTCCTCACACCACTCAAGGTCAAGAGTGGGATGAAATCCAGCCCAACCTCAATCTCTGGTGATAGGCTGCATCTGTTTAGAGGAAAATGTATCCATTTCTCCCTGTGCACATTTTTCTAATTCAGACAAATGTACTATATGTTAACCAACTACATTTGCCCAGAGGAGCAAGTTGTTCTCTTCCACACAACATATGTAGCATTGACACATACTACCATCTGCCAGCAATGCCCACCCCACCCCACCCATCCTGCTGGTCTGCTATATTCTTACTCCTTGACCACCCTTCTGGTAGAACTTCAGATATTTGTCAGAGGTAATCATTTCCTCCTGGTCTTAATTTGGATTCCTCCAAAAGCAAGCCCTGAGACAAGGATTAGGTGCAGATGGTTTATCTGGAGAATGATCGCAGGAAGCATAAATAAATAATGGTGAGAGTGAGGAAAGTAAAAATAAGGAAAGATAGTAACATGGGTTAATAAGTTACTACAGTTGACAACTGTGACTCATTCCCACTGGGGAATCTTGGAGGAGCCATGCTTAGCAAAGAACATGGAAGTAGGAGTCTTTGCCCACTGGCCCCTGTTCCTTATTGCTTACAGCGTGTCTTTGAGTGCAGTAACTCTCTGGCACGCCTTGGCTCTCCTAAATGAGCTGAACAAGTTTCATGTTACTTGGAAAAAGTCATCAGGCAGAGATTGGGCATCTGAGGTGGCTCTTGGCTGTGTCCTCAGGGCTCTCAGCCCCACGCTTTGAGGCATCCTGTTCCACCAGAAATGGCTTGAATTTCCAGCTGAGTAGCTTTCACAGCCTGCTTCTAGCCTACTTCCTTCCTGCTTCCAGTTTACAGAGGTGTCTTTTCATTTTGAATTATCTCTGTTCATTTCAAGTTAATACAATTCTTTTAAAAATATGTTTCTTATGCATCAAATTATATTCCACTCTGTTGGACAAATGCCACATCCAAATGTTTTTCCAGGGTAAATCTTTTCTACTTTGTGCCAGGCTGCTATGGGACAAAGTTTGTAAGAGTCTTAGAAGCTCTGTTGTCCAGCCAAGAACACTTAACATCTACAAGACACACCCTTAAGTATTTCTAGGTTCTTAGCACCAGATTTTAGAGTCATACTCTTGACTCTATTGTTACCCTAAACAAATGTTTTATTGCCCTGAGTTTGTTCCCTTCCCTGAGACAGACCATTTCTTACTTTGAGGTCCTTCTGCAAGCTTTTGTTTGGGTCCTCTATATTTCTTCTAAATTCTGCTGAAAAACCTATTGGTTCCTTGTCTACCTTATTGTACACTGCTAAAAGAACCCAGTTGGCAAATTCAGTATCCTTCCTGGATCTCATTAACCAAATCCACTAGTTCATTGGGTATATTTTGTGTTTTCAAATTACTGCAGACAACAGTGTTGCCAAACTTTTCACCACTACATACTATGGGTTGCCTTTCCTCTATCCCCCAACATCAACTTCCAGACTGTCCTTCACACCTCCCCCTTGAGACCCTCCAAAGCCTCTGCCAGTCCCCAAATCAATGTCACACAAATGATGTGGAATAAAGGATCAACATTACAGATTAGACCTTATGCAACTGTGGGAGAAGCTAGTGAAGTACAAGTCCAGAAGGGGAGAGGTGGAGAATCAGAGAAAATCACTCACAGGGACTGCAAGAAGCTGGTGGAGAAGCCTGTGGAGGGTTGTGGACTCTATATTTAGGGGGCTAGATTTGCTATAGGTCAGCAGGGCCAGCAGCTGAATAGCTGGACTTGAAATGAGGAGAGGGGAAAAACTTGTAACCCATAAGGACAAACATGAACCCACAGGACAAACTAAACCCACATGTGTCTTTCATCACCTCTATGTCAAAGATATGGCTCCCTCACCACAAAGATGTATGAACATCTGGCTCAGGAGACTAAAAGACAAGATTCTTCAGGTGCCAGATCTGCAGGCCAAGCTGCCGCCCCACGCCAGCAAAGTGAGCGGCAAATCATGGTGACATGAGCGACCTCCAGAGCATACCTGCTGCTGTTCGGTTCTGCCTTCCAAACCTCATGCAAATTTCTCTTGTCCTCAGCCTTAACCCACAACCCACAAACTAGAACTGCACCAGGAAGGAAACCTGAGAACCACAGTTCCAGCTCAGCTAAGTCAACAAAGCATAAAAGCACCACAGAGGCTCTTAGCTCATGGGTCCTATCTCAAAGAAAGCACTTAATAAATGTTAAATATTTATTCATATTCTTAACACCTAGCCCAAAACTCAACACATAGCAGGTGTTCCAATGATGTTTGTTCAACAGAAACTTGGTTTGAATGTCAAATTGATAGCTACTCCTCATTCTCTAAAATATTTCTCCAACAAAAATTACGTCTTTCTATTAATAAAGAGATAAAAATCTTCTGCACCAACATAATATTTGATTCACTTCCCTCTTCATGGGACAGTTTATTGCTTAGAACTGAAGCCATCTGCATGCTACTTACTCCAGAAAACAGCAACATTAAAATTCACTCAAACTTAGCAGTAAGAAGAAAGATGATCTCATGGTGTTACCATTTTCAATGGGGCCTGAATGAGAGGGCAGGGTCCATGTTTGAACACTTTCTCTTCATTAGCACTTCCATTCCTGCACTCAGCTTTGAGCCCCACCTCTCTGACCCTACTCAGACAAGGGGAACTGAGTGATGAGGTGATAATGAGGAGAAAATGTCCTACCCTGTTCTGGATCTGGCTAGTTCAAAGCAGGACCACAGGGATGAGACTGTACCTGGCTGTGTTAAGAGGTTTCATCATTTGGGAAGCAGTGTGATGAAATTCATCTTCACAATGAAGAAGAGGAGGCTGCAGCAGCAGTGAGCTTAGGTGTGCTGGCCTGGGCTCATGAGATAAACTCAAATTCTTGTTGTAATAGGTCCTTTAGAAAGTCCTAGCAATGTCTCTGCTGCTTGACAACACTGACTACATGACTGTATTAAAAAGGAAGGAAGGAAGGAAGGAAGGAAAGAAGGAAGGAAGGAAGGAAGGGAGGGAGGAAGGGAGGAAGGAAAGAAAATAGAAGGAAAAGCCTTTCCCCTAGGAGATAACAGGTGATAACAGGCCGTAAAGATGCCCCAGTCTAATGTTATTTATTTAAACTCTGTTCTAAACTGTGATTTTTTATGAGAAAGCTCACAATTGCTCTTTGGACAGCACTAATTCTCCAAGGCATGCAGATTGTCTGAAATATGTAAGTGCTTCCCTAGCCTCTCAGACCTAGGCTTGAGAAAAAAGCAACACATGAAAAAAACACTTGCTCTTTCCAAGGTGCCTCCTCCTAATAACATAGGCAAAGAAGAGGGGAGAATGAAAGTGTGGTAAGGAAATAGCAGTCTGCGATAGCCCTGAGAAACACTTTCGGAAAGACTCCCTCATGTCTTTCAGATAGAAGGGGGCATCCTCCACCTGTATTGCCTCTATCTATCCCCCCATATTTACTCCTCCTTGTTATTTCTCTCTCTCTCTCTCTCTCTCTCTCTCTCTCACCACTGACCTCTATATCCATCTTCCCCTCTGCCTCCAAGGTGTTCATATTTTATTTGGCCTCTCAGCTATCAAATGAGGTAAAAACATTATCAGGGCCCAATTCTTAGACAAAGAAACCAAGTCCCAAAAAAGATAGATGACTTGCCCAAGGTCACGTCTCTAATTTGCATCAGAAACAAGA
Organism: Felis catus; assembly: GCF_018350175.1. Lineage (NCBI taxonomy): Eukaryota > Metazoa > Chordata > Mammalia > Carnivora > Felidae > Felis > Felis catus. The sequence continues at coordinate 32,923,277 of NC_058380.1, read as the reverse complement.
CTAGAGAAACCAGGACACTGGACTCCTAAGACTTCTGTTCTTTCAACCCTCCTGAAAGGACGCTACCTACTAATGAGTCTGTATGTGAGAGTATATGTTAAAGGAAGGGCAAACCTTTTCTCTCACCCACAATTTAGCACTGAACATGGCTTGAGCATGTCTTGAACATGATATTCTTCCAACACTGTAAGTGCATGTGTATCTAGGTTATAAGTCACACTGCTGAAGAGTTGTGATTCCATGGATGGTCCACAAGGACACCCCAATCTTGAAGCTCTAGCAAAATTCCCATATATCTCTAAAATAAACTATACGTTTTTTTCTGTTTTTACAGATAGTGTATCTATTGTGAGCATTTCACTAATTAATTTTTGCATAGACTATGTTGGCATCTACCACATCCAAGATTCAATGTCAGTGATACAAGAAGAAACAAAATAAATCATAAGACATGGTCTGCTCCTCAAGTCTACAATATAGTTGGGAAGATGTCTAAGTAGACAAACTAATTCTTAGACAAGTCAGGATAGAATAAATACTCTCAGTGCAGAGAAGACTTAGATGATGAGGCAGTATTTTTGCAGGGAATCATTAGTAAAGTCTTCATTTAAGAAATTAAATCTGAACAGAGTCCTGAATGATGGGTAAGATTCTGGTAGACAGAGATGTAGGTCAGATCCCTGTAAGCAGAGAGAATAGTGTAATCAGTGGCCAGAGTTTTAAAAAAAATTCAAAGGGAAAAGCAAACATTGCAATTTGGTAGTGGTGTTAAGAGTATTGGGAACACAGTAGGAAAGTAGAACCAGAATGTGAAAAGCCTTCAATACCAGAGTCTGAGGTCTGGAATTTTTCCCATAGACATTGAGCCATCAAGGTTTCCTAAATAGGGTGATGGAGTATAAGAGCACTGTAAAAGCCACGGTCCAGGGTCCAGGGCATGACACTCTCTGCCTTGCATACTCAGAAACTTGGAACTCATCAGTGTATCAGAGTGAGCTAGAATCAGGAAAATCAGAGTGCCATTTGTTAATGCACAGTAAGAAACAGAAATGTCTACCCAAGTAGATCAGGATATTCAAGTGCAAACAACAGAACCAATTCTAACTAGTTGAAACAAAAAGGAAAATTGTTAAAGCTACTGGAAAATTCATAGAGTTTCCAGAAACTCAGAGAGTGTATCAAGCTCAGAGACTGTAGAGCCAAGACAAGAACCCAAATGCTACTGCTGAGCCGCTCATAGGTAAGTCCCATTGGCGTTGTAGACGAAGCAGCATGGCTCACCCAGTAGACGGAGCAGGAGGCACTGAGTGTGGCGTGCTGACCACAGGATTTTACTGTTAGGAGCTTTGCTGCTGCTACTACTCCTGAAAAGATGGATCAGTTCCTGCCATTCTCTCTGTAAAAGTAGATTCTGAATATGACCTTCCTTTTATGTGGTCCATTGATCTGGTGGAACCTGATTCAATGTGGTTTGGACTATACGTGTGGTTTGATATGCAACTTTTCTTGCCTCTACTGGAAGGTGAAAATCTACATGATAAAAATCATAAAAATATTAAAGGAGAGTCCAAAAGATGTAGAGTGGCTTGATTATGATGAATATCCACTGCACAGCATGCTCTGGAGATGGGCTTATCCTGTTGTACCATCCCAAAGTTCTTGTTTAACACAAAGTTAGAGAAAGAGAAGTTATATGTATGACTTGAATTTTTCCATAGCTCTTATTTTTAGTCTATAATAACCTGTTGAATTCAATGCCACAATTCATTCATTTAATAAGGAACATTCACTGTTTTGGTTTGCCCTGTACCACCTGTGCTCCACAGAGCTGTAAGGAGGGACACTCCCCTCCCTTTGTCAGCCTTCTTTGGGTTCATTACCTTCTCTTCCTTTCTTCTTCCCTCCCAAGTCTGCCTCCCAGGCCATGTCTGTTCTTTCATTTTCTTTTTGCAATCCACAGAGCTAGTATAATCTTTCTGAACTTGGCTTGAAGAGAAGAAAGAGCATTTTTCTTATTAGCATATACATCTCCCGGGCAAAGAACTTGAAATCACCTTCTACATGCCAGAGTGAGTCCAACTTTGACAACTCCTCTCCCAAAGCACCAGTAATAACCCCAACTCCCTGCAAAAGCTATAACTTTAATAAAAAACAGGTCACACATCAGACACCAGTATTGCCAGAACATGCAAACACACACGTACACTCTGTCACTGAAAACTCATAAAAGAAAATGAAATTTCCAACAGTATCCCCCCCCCCACCAGTTTCTCCAAGGAATTCCCTGGGGAGAGGGAAAGGGATGTTTAAACACCCTCAACACTCTGGGTGCAATGTGCAATGTCATAGACCCTGATCCCCAGAGAGTAACTGAGACACACGATCTTTGTCTCATCACTGAAATACAGTTGAAGGATAGGTGATGACAGTGGTAGAAAAAGTACACATTTGAAGTCAGACCAACTTGAGTTCCCATCCTGTTTCTGTCTGTTGCTGGCTGTGACATTGGTCAGTCACCTCGTCCAGCTCAGTCTCACTTTCCTCCTCTGTGAAATGGGCACAGGATTCTTAGCTCACAGAGTTGTTGTGAAACTAAAGAAATGTATGCAGTGCCCCTCATGGAGTAGCAAGCAAATGGCCCCTAGTACTGTCCTTGTTATTGCTGGCATCTTTATCACCCTCATTGTTATTGCTGAACTAAAGGGGCCTATTAGCTCAGAGTTGAAAACAGAAAGAACCCCTCATGCCCTTGTGGTGAAAGTTACTTCCTTGTCATTTGGGTAATGGAAGCATTCAAATTCTGTTGAGCATAATGACTAGCCTGTGCATGGACAGGTGACAGCTCACAAAGGGAAATGACAAGCGCTCTTAGGAGCCTGTGTGCAAGCTTGACCCCTTCTCACCCCTTCTTAACCCTACTCATTGCCTTTCTCCTCCTCCTTACCCAGGGACTCGCTTTCTCATTATAAGCAGTCTGGATGGAGGGGGGCTCTCCCTTGCTCCTTGCAGAAAACAGTACATTCCATTGTACTTATGTGTTGCCCCTGTAGAAAGTGAAACTGCATGGCTGGGAGCATCCCATCATCATTCCACCCCCTAATGAGAGAGATTGTTTGCAGGCAGATGAAATTAAATTGTAAGCTCTATTGACTTCAACAACAGGTGCCATTTGGGCAAACCCAAAGGGGGCCATTGAACTGTCAAAAAGATTTAACTCTTCCTGACACTGAAGCATTGGATAATAGCCTCTTACCAGTTCTGCTGCCAGAAACATCACCACTGGAGATCCATTCCACTGGGTTGTTGCCCTGAAATCCTTTTAAAAATGTTAATCCTCAGGGAGAGGAAACAGACAACTTAATCATGCTAAGGTGCCTGTATAGAACCTGGGTCCCGATCCTGGCTAAATTCTTTGGCCAAGTTTCCTCATCCAGACAGCGGAGGGCTGCTGAGAATTATAGCTCTGTCCCAGGCTCTAGGAAAGATTGGATAAGAAGTTATAAGGAGGATACTCAGAACAGGACCTGGGACAATGTGAGTGTTGCACAAGTCATCCATCACGTGAAGAATTTATTGAGCCTCCTCTCTGGCAAACAGTCATGTGCTTGGGAAAATGCAGACCCATGAAACTCACCCCTGAAAATCCCTCATCAGTAGGTCTGGGCTGGGCCTGGAATGCACACCTTTAACAACCATCCCAGTTTTTTGTTGAGATGGGTCAGGCCACTCTCCTCAGAATGCACCCCCCCACCCACCACTGGGTCAATCCCAGGGTCTAACTGATAGGGGTCACGTTTTCCCAACAGGAAGGGGCCTGAGGTGGGGAAGATGCCTGAGTGGCTGAAGGGTGAATACTAGAGAAGGTGAGGGAAAGAAGGGACAAACCTCAGAGCCAAGCTGAGCAATTTGCAGTTTGCCTCCTCTAGCCCAATGCCTTCCTGAGGAGGAGAAGGGTGAGGAGAGACTGAGGGTTAACTTGGGTGAGGAACTGAGAGAACAAATAGCAGACTATACAGAAGAAAGGCTTTCAGAAAGCCATTGTGCAAATCCCAGACACCAGCCACAGGCCCTGAAATTCCAGTTTAAAGCCATTCAGCTCCTGTTCCATTCAGCAGGCGATGAATTGCAGGCATTTGCACTTCTGTGGTACCTTTCAGGCCAGAGCTTCAAAGCCATTTTCAAACACAAATCTGTTCAGCCTCATAACCTGTCTGAGAGATTTGGCAAAGGGATAGAGGGGATCACTTCCCTCCCTACCTCAAGGGCAGCGTTTGGGGCAGTGGGAGACAGGAGGTAGGAGGCGGAGACAATTTAGCAGTCACTTAACCAGGTATTTTGACAGCTCACAGGAGAAGGAGCCACTTGCCATCAGACGTTTCTGGGACACTAAGTCTGAGGTGTGGAATTACAGAAATACCTGGATACCTACCCTCTGCCTATTTGGCTTTCGTATCTTCTTTGTTTAGCCTGAACAGTGTCTGGTGATTTAGCAGACACCAGGAGTGTCCACCAAGTGTCAACTCACTTCCTCCTTGTAACTGAACCCCAAGTTTTCCTGGGGTGAAACAGCCACCAAGGGGCAGGCTGTGATTGATTTAAGCCAAATTAGCAATCCTCTTCCCACTTTCCCCAGTTTCCTTGCAGCTGTAAGTGACCATATGACTTAGGTTTGGCTAAGGAGATGGAAGGGGAAATCTGCTGGGATTGTATTTGTCAGAATTTGCTATGTATGCTACAGTAACAAATAACCCCATCTCAGCAACTTAACACAACAAAAATTTATAATTGCAACACAGTCAGGGGGAACTGACATTCACAAAGAAGCCCAGGCTGAGGAAGTCTTCAGCACATTAGAATGAAATAATCTAAAACTGAGGTCTCTAAAGTTCCCATGAAAGAGACAGAAAAGGTTGGATTTGAGGATACTGGGTCTCAACTACCTATGCTGGGAAATGACACATGTCACTTTCTCTCACAATCCTCTGGCCACACATAGTTATATCACAGTCATCTAACTTAGTCTGGAAAAGTGCTGGGTTACATATAGAATGTTGAGTGACACTGTGCCACAGAGGTGACCTCATGACAAAGATGATCTCTCTTGCTACCTACAAGCCTGTATCCTTGTAGGAAGCCTAACTTACAGATGGTAATCTGGAACGTGTCTCATTTGAAGCTAAAGTGCCTAACCAGGCTAGCATTCATGTCAGCCCAGCACCTGTATGTGGACAGAGTACCTTACAACTGTGCAGCTAATATTGGGAATCATAACAAGAGTGGCACCATGGGAAATGGGGTAGTCATTTCTTTACTCAATAAGAAAGGAACATCATTTCATGCCTGGCTCTGTGCTAGGCTCTGGAGGCTCAGAGTACATAAAATGTACTCTTCCTTGAAAGTCTCATGGAATTATGAAGAAAGAAGGAAGGACTTTCAAAAATCAGCCTGATGATGTTACACATTCTAAGCAAACACTGAAAATTAATTCCATTCAAATCCCAACCTCAGACTAGAGACCTGTAAGAATTCAGGGGGATGGTAGTGGTGAGTGGGATTAATGGCAACTTTAGAGGCTATTTCAAGGAATTTAAGTCTTTGATGAAAAGGGACAAAGAGAAAAAAACACTGGCATTTTTGTCATCACTGAATACCCAGTTATTTGGAACATAAAACATGGAGAAAACCTGCTTTAAATAAACTTGCCAAGTTCACCTCCCTCCTGGGAGCATTTTAAAAGGCCCCTCAGTGCCCCTGCCAGCCCCTTGCAAAAGCCTCTTTCTGGGCTCCCACCAATCATCTCAGTCACCAATGTGTCCTCCTTAATCTAAGCTGTAACTTGATATGTCAGGAGTGTGAAGAACAATTAGCCACTTGAGTATTGCATAACTTCAAAAGTCTCTTGAGATGAAATGTATGCAAATGATAGTGTCTATTATTGGTCTGATAACCATTCTTTAATTCCAACTTAAAAGAGAAGAGATTTCCAGACATCATGATGCATTTGATCCAATGAAACATTCAAATAACTTTATATCACTTGAGTGGTAATTTATCTTCTCTGCCTGGAGCAGAAAGAGGTTTCAGTTCAGCAATAATGAATTTATGTCGTTTCTCCCAAGTTGGTTTCTTTCGATTGGAGCATAACCATTCAAAACTGTGCAGTCTTTTTAGCATGGAGTTGCTCTGGGCATGGAGCTGAACAGACCCCAAGCCGAAGGCTGCCACCTATCCCACTAACTTCTGTGTCCAGGTTAGAAGTCACAGTTCACAAGAATGGAAGCTGCTCCTTGATCAGTAACGTGCAGCGAGAGAGAACAAGAGAGAGGAGAAAGGAAAGGGAAGCAAATGGGTAAGCTGATGGGGCAGATGATGAGGGAGCTAAAGAGAAAGAGCAGTCATTTGGCAGGCCCCATCGTGCTTTCAGAAGATGGAGTCCTCCCTGTTAAAGCCTCCATCTAGATGCTTTCCTTTCCTCATCACATTCCCCTGGATATCTCCGCTGTCCCCGGATATGCTCTCGACCACACTGCCTCCCAGAAACTGAGCCTTTGTTAAAGCCAGAGGAGAAAAGGCTGGAGTCACGTGGCATCTGGTGGGATAATGCCTGTTTTATTTGAATAAGGAAGAAACTGTGTTAATAAATGTCTGTAACGTTTAATGATGTGGCTTTCATTTTGAACACATCACTGCTCGATATTGAATCCATCCATTCTGATAATAAATACCAGGACCACGGAACTCTCGCTTTTCACCCGCAAATAAATAAATAATAGGGCCTTGCTCTGCGCCTGCCGGGAATGAGAAAGGATGGCGACTCCCCTGCATGCGTTTGCATCTTATGAACTCTATTCAGCCGCATGGCCTCCCGTTTGTCTCTCTGGAAATCCAATTCCCTCTTGCAGGTTCATCTGCCAGTTTTCTAATTTTCACATCAAACTGCATATTACTCATTGTCAAGCTGGTTGTTCTGAAATAATCGTTAAAGTCTTAAACCCTCTACCAGTATTTTCAGTCCTGCTGCAGACGGTTGCCAGGCATCATGGTTTCCAAAAGAGCGCTAACCACCCGCAAAAAGCTCAAAATTTCAAACCTGCATTCTCTTGGCCCAGGCCAGGGACAGTGAGAATAATACTTTATGAAAGATAAATACAAATTCTTTAATTCAGCAAAATGACCCCTCGCAGTGTACCAGGAACGTGTGATTCATTTCTCCATCCAGCACTTAGCACACAATAGACCCTTAATAAATCATTGATTTTAAAAAATGAATAAACAATTAAATGAATGGTACGTTTTATACACACACACACACACACACACACACACTTCTGTGAAATTACATAGATACCAAAGCAAACTTTATTGCATGTAGTACAAGTTAATTTTTATTTGATCCATTTATGCTAACAAAAGAATCTCTATTTTAAAAGAATCACTAATTATGCTTTAAATAGTAGCTTTAGGGGCGCCTGGGTGGTGCAGTCGGTTAAGCGTCCGACTTCAGCCAGGTCACGATCTCACGGTCCGGGAGTTCGAGCCCCACGTCAGGCTCTGGGCTGATGGCTCAGAGCCTGGAGCCTGTTTCCGATTCTGTGTCTCCCTCTCTCTCTGCCCCTCCCCTGTTCATGCTCTGTCTCTCTCTGTCCCAAAAATAAATAAACGTTGAAAAAAAAATTTAAAAAAATAGTAGCTTTAGTTGATATAATTAATTTTAATTTGTCATGAACTGATCCTTAAGAGCTTACTAAGCTCAGTCCCTCCCCAGATCTGCAGCTTCCAAATCTGTGCATTTGGTTCTAGGGTCCTATTCATCCCAGTTGCAAATTTGCAAGCTGATGGAAGGGTTTAATGCATTTCCTCTTTAGGGCTGGGGTCCCCCATGAAAAGGGATATCTCAGGCTCATTGCAGCCAGAGAGTAGAGAGTGTTGGCTGGAAAACCATCTCCCTGGGGGTCCTTTGGACACTCTCATGGTTTCCAAATGTGTGACATTGCTGCCACATTCAGAGGATGGGCAGGTGTCTGTAGGAACATGCCTTTCTAGAAACCTTGTTCCATGGTCATTTCCCCTGTTTTTAGAAAATTTCCCCAGGCTGTTGTAGGTGGTCCCCAATATAAGCTCTAGAGGACCCAAGAAAATGTTGCCTTTTCCTTACAGTTTTCCAGGAGATGAACTATGAAAGAAATACTTTATTCCTTAACAGAATAAAACTTCAAAAGCCTGAGGTTCATAACAAGTAAATGCAATTCCTGACCCTGAATGCTATACTGGAGAGGAAAAAGAATGCTACAAAGGAAATCTACTGATGTTCTGATATGAACTAAAGTTGAAAATTGGTTATGAAGAGAAAATCCTAATTTCTTAGAAAGTCTGTACATGTATATGAACTATTCTAATGTACCTTATGTATACTACTCTAATGTACCTTTGATGTGTATACCTTAGCCTGAGTTGGTTTAAAATATTATATATAATAAATGTGATGTATAAAATATAAATATATTGTATATAGAGATATTGAGTATAAATAATAAAACAAGTAGTGTAAAATGTCAACAAGAGGTGACTCTGGTAAAGGGTATATGATATTCTTTGTATTATTCTTATTCTTGAAACTTTTCTGTAGGTTTGAAATAATTTCTAAGTTTAAAGTTTAAAGTAAATATTTTAAGCCCACTAGCATAGGTGAAATAAGGCTGGACCCTTTAAATATGGTCCAGGTTAGGGCCAGGGGCTGAGGATCATACAGGGGAAATAAACTTTCCACCAGAGCAGGGAACTGCAAACTTCAAAGGGGGCCAGATAATAAATATTTTAGCCTTTTTGGGCCCAAGAGAAGCCAAAAGAAGGTCTGTCACAGCTTCTTAACTCTGTCATTGTAGCGGTGAAGCATCCACAGACAATATGTAAGTGAATGCATATAACTGTGTTCTAATAAAACTTTATCTATAAAAACAGACAATGGGTTGGATTTGGTCCAAGGGCCAGAGTTTGCTTACCCCTGAACTAGATAATTGGGCATATGGGGATCTGGCTTTTTCTCATTCAGTTGGGGTCCCCTGGAGAGAAATGTTCCTGTCTAACTCCCTGCAACAGACTTCATCCTTAACCTCTGCCACTCTGAAGCACCTCACCACTGTCTGTTCACAGTGATTGACATCAGTAATCTCCACTTCCTTCAGAAGAAAACACAGAGTGAAGCCTTCTTCTCTGCAGGCTACCCAGGTCAGCCTAGAAAACACAAGTGATAATCTCTACATTCATGAGGGAGACAGAAAGGAATGTCATTACAGATGCCAGTGTGAAAATGAAGGGGGAAAAGTTGTGCCTCCATACACACACAAGGAGAAACCTGACCTCAGAAATCACAATCTAAAACTGTACAATGAATGTTTTGCTTTATTTAAAGAAAAAAATTAAGTTTCTACTCGGGTCCATTGTCCTATCTGGAAATGACCACATAAGATAGGTACCACATCAAGAAGAAATGGAGAGTAAGAGAAACTGTGGAGATGGGTAGAGATGGGAAGAAGGGAAAAAAGAATCCAAACTGAATACAATTAAAATTCCTTTGTGCTGCAAAGTGGTCACTGTGTTGTTACCCTCACATCCCCCTGCTGGTACCCTTGGTGTTCACAATCATCAGGCTTCTGTTCTGTCTCATTACACTTCCTATGCTGTGTTATGGGTTCCTATGGAGAAGACAATGCACCTGCCCAGCCACAGGATGTCAGAAGCCCCTAGAGAGGGACACAGACTTGCTGGAGTTCAGCCAAATCCTGTGGTTAACATAGAGTCACCACCTGCCCCTAGTCCAGCTGTCTGTCTCAGAGTGCTTCATTTTTTTAATATAATTTATTGTCAAATTGGTTTCCATACAATGCCCAGTGCTCATCCCAACAAGTTCCCTCCTCAATGCCCATCACCCACTTTCCCCTCTCCCCCACCTCCTATCAACCCTCTGTTCTCAGTACTTAAGAGTCTCTTATGGTTTGCCTCCCTCCCTCTCTGTAACTTTTTTTCCCTCCTTCCCCTCCCCCATGGTCTTCTATTATGTTTCTCAAGATCCACCTAAAGCTCATGGTGCCAGGCCCTCTGGCTTCTTGAGAGGCATTTTTTTTTGTAAGGTAATGAATCCTCAGGCAATGCAAAGAAGCAAACAAAAAGTTGGGGCCCTAGTGGGGTTGACTTTAGAGGTGAGTGGGAGGTGAAAGCAGCAAGGTGGAGGTTAGACACTTGGTAGTTCTCTCTTATCACATTCTCTCTCTCTTACCTTTGTCTCTCAGATTCTACCCAGTAGAATTGAAGGAAGACCTACTGTGGGCTTCCCAAACACAGAGGTGAATAGGAAATAGGGAAAGGTGCATCCCTGCCCAGTGGACCTTACCTCCAGTGTGGGATCTAAAGAGTAAACAGGCAGTGCATCAGAAAGAGCAGTGGTTCTCAAACTGAGTAAGCACCAGAATCATCTGGAGGGCTTGTTACAGCACAGATTTCCAGGCCCAACCTCAGAGTGATTCAGGAGGTGTGAGTGGGGCCTGAGAATCTTCATTTCTTTTTTTTATTATTGTTCATTTATTTTTGAGAGAGCTAGAGAAGAGACAGAGCATGAGTGGGGGAAGGGCAGAGAGAGAGGGAGACACAGAATCCAAAGCAGGCTCCAGGCTGTGAGCTGTCAGCACAGAGCTGATGTAGGGCTCGAACCGATGAACCATGAGATCATGACCTGAGCCTAAGTCAGACTCCTAACAAACTGAGCCACCCAGGCGCCCCAAGAATCTGTATTTCTAACAAACACCCAGGTTGTGTTAATGTTATCCAAAGACTAGACTTTGAGAAGCATTGCATTTTAGTGTAATTAGTGTTATGCAGGTAAAAGTATAGGGTGTAATGGGCATTTTTAAAGAAGGATCCTACTCAGGCTCTGTCAGGGAAAGCTTAAGTCAGCATAAGCTAGGTGAAATATGTTCCACGCAGAGAGAAAAACACATGCAAAGGAATAACAGCAAGACTGGAGCATCTATGGGTTTAATGTCAGTTCAATGTGGCTATAATTCAGAGCCCATCAGGGGCAATGGTGAGAACAGTATCTTCTTCTAATAGGATTTACCCAAGTATCTCGCAGAAGCACATTGTAAGAGTAGGAAAAGCAAATGTCCTTTTTTGTATAAGCACAGAGGTTTCTTTGCCAACAAACAAACAAACAACAAAAACAACAACAAAAAACAAAAAGATTTCAGACTTCAGGGACTGTGCTTGTTTCCTTCCTGAGGTTCAAAGTGTGGCACCAAATTGCCCTCACTCTTAAAATGGGTCAGACTAATGTCTTACTTCTAACAAATAGAAAGTAATGTTGTGTCATTTTTGAGGTTAGATCATAAAGATCATAGCTTCTTCCTGGGTTTCTCTTTCTCTTGAATCAGTCTGATGGAAGCCAGCTGTCGTGTTGTGAGGGTACCAAGCAGCCTGTAGGAAGACCCCATAGGGGAGAAACTGAGGCCCTCCCATCAAAAAGTCTCCAACTTGCGAACCATGTGAGTGGCCACCTTGGAAGTGATCTTCTGGCTCCAGTCAAAGCTTCAGGTGACAGCAGCCCTTGCTGACAGCTTGACTGCAACCTCATGAGAGATCCAAGTTTGCAGTAAGATACCCCAAATTCCCGACCCATGCAACGGTGAGGATAACAAATGTTTATTGCAATTTTAAGTCACTAAATTTTGGAGGAGCATGCAGAAATAGAGAACTAATAAAGATACATTTATATTCATATCAAAAACTATCAAGAATCTAGAAATAAATCTAACAAAACAATCTAATAACTCTACAGGGAAAATTAGAAATCATTATTAAGAGATATTAAAGAAAATCTAAATGAATGGAGAGAACTATATCACATTCATAAATATGAAGACTTAATACTGTCAGGATGTTGAGTTTCTTCAAATTTGTCTATAGATTTAATACAGTTTCAGTTAAGTCCAGCAACTTTTATCATGGAGCTAGATAAGATGATTATAATGTTTATATGGAAGAATAAGGCTCAAGAGTAATCAGAAACTTTTTAAAGAAGAAAAGCAAAGAAAGAGCCTCATCCTAGCATTTATTGAGACTGAATAGGTAGCTGGCTTAAAGCCAGTATAATTTGAGTGCATCTAAGTCTTCTGCCAGGAATTCTATGCTCTGTCTACAGGATGTGAATCTAGAAGGACCTCGGCTTGGTGGCAGCCATTTTATAACTCTGGGAAGCTGATCAAGAATGCCCTCAACAGAGGAGAATGTGAGCCCCAAGATGAGAACATAGAAAAGTCATTTAGAACTGCTCCTAACAGTTCTATCTCTAGATTTTCATTATATAAATGAAAAATTCCTTTTGGCTAAAACAAGTTTGGATTGTCCAGCAGTTGCAACAGTTATCATTCTGACTGATATTCTCACCCACTTCTCTAATTATCAAACAACCTGAAATTCCACCATTGAAGACTCATTCCTTAGCATTTCTACCTCTTCACAGTATCATCTAATGCAGGAACCAGCAAAGTACTGTCTATGGGCCAAATCTGGCCCATAGTCTATTTTTGTAAATAAAGTTGTATTGGAACACAGCCATGCTCACTCATTTACATACTGTCAACGCTGCTTTTGTGCTAAAATGGCAGAGTTGAGCAGTTGCAACAGAGTTGATACAGCCCACAAAGTCCATAATCTTTACTATCTTGTCCTTCTTAAGTTCTGCTCGGTACAATATTTTAGAATCATCCTACCTATTTAATTTTTTTATGTTTATTTTTTTTTTAAAGAGAGAGAGAGAAAGAGGAGGGCAAGGGTAGAGAGGGAGGGAGGCAGAGAATCTGAAGCAGGCTCCGTGCTTTCAATGCAAAGCCCAACATGGGACTCAAACTAATGATCCATGAGATCATGACCTGAGCCGAAGTCAAATGCTCAACTGACTGAACCACCCAGGCACCCCCATCCTGCCTATTTAATTTTGTCTTCCCAGTCCCACATGCTGAAGAGCTAGAGGGCTATAAATCATGGGGGGGAAATGGTTCCTGCGGTTGATTGTGGTAACATCTCTTGTAATCTTTTCAAATGAGTGTCCATTAGTGTAGACTAATTCAACATTTGTCCTTCCTTTCAGGTTGGACTTCTTTAGACAAAAGTCTCTGAACCGTGTCTCTGGATCCTCACTTATCCTCTGCTGTGCTCACCCCCACCACACTATTCCTAATTAGCAGCTACTGCTCATCTCCCCAGAGTCTAATGACTGTGAGGCAGTGAAGGTCACTAACAGGATTGAGAAAGCAATTTGTCAGCCTTACTGTCTATCCCACTGCGAATTGCCCAGAGCTGTGGAGGAGGCTGCTTAGTACATTGTGTGATTCAGGAATGACCAGACAGAGCTTCAAGATCAAATAGCCCATTCTGATCATCTGATGCAGAACTGCTTGGAGGAAGCCAGCTTCCTGGGTAGTTGAGATACTGGGGTGCCTGCATTGGTCCATCTGCCCAGTGTCTAAATGGTGGGTGCTAAGGAAAAGCCCACAGTTGATGACTCCTTCCTTTTTCCAGAGCAGAGCCAGCCATCTCTCCCTCTTTTACCATTCAGCACAGGCTTTTAAATCTGACAATACCAGGTAATTTCATGTTCTCAAGAAGGACTTTTATGCAGAGAAAAGGATATTCAGAAGTTACTTGAGCTTTTTCAAAATAATATTAAATTTAGCCAAGTTAATTGAACCTAATCTTTCCTTAGGCTTTTATGTTCAACTTACAAACTGTATTATTTTATATATAATTCCAGCAAATCTGACAATCACTTTTAGGGGTCCTTGGTTAAACCTGACCCCATTTACAAACTTAATTAAGCATCATGTTAAATATTTATAAATTTAATATACTCTATTTTATTTCATTAAATTATTCTTTATTTTTTTAAAGTAACTTATGCATATAATTCACAGTGAAATAATACAAAAAAACCTTGTAACAACAACAAAATGGTTCCCTTGTCTCCCTACTCTCCTATCCCCCAGAGATCAGCTACTCTTGACCCCTTCAGCCATTTCTCCATTTCTTTTAGTATACACCCTTCAACATATTTCTAAGTGATATGCATATAATGCTAATTTTGGGTAGCTCAATTTGACCCACTTCTCCTGACCTATAGTAACAGATGAGGATTTTACTTTCTCATGTCACCTACCCCTTTGCTTGTCTATACCACTGTCTCATTACAGTGATATCAAGATCTTTGGTTGAAACAATTCTCTTACATTATTTGTCTATGTAAACATTATTCTAAGCTGAGCTTTGTAGGGCACTATGATTGTTTTATTTCTTATTTTTTGCTTTCCTGGGGTTAACAATTGCTTGCCTTTTAAAAAGTTGCTTTAGAGCACCTGGGTGGTTCAGTTGGTTAATCGTCCTACTCTTGATATCAGCTCAGGTCATGAACTCGCAGTCATGAGATAGAGCCCCAAGTCAAGCTCCACACTAATCATGGAGCCTGTTTGGGATTCTCTTTCTTCCTCTCCCTCTCTGCCCCTCCCCACCCCCAAATGAATAAATAAACTTTAAAAAAAAATAAAATTTTCTTAGTTTTTGTTGCTAATTCATAATTTCCCCAAATATCTCAGTATAATATTTCATAAATTTTATCATGCCAGGATATAACACTGCCTTTTTCCTCCTTGGGGGCCTCCCTCCCAGAGAATTTTGTTCTCCTTCAACCTGGGCTAGTCTAGGTCTGCCATATACTGTCACCCATGACTTCTCTTTACCATCATCCCAGGAATTCCCTTTGTCTTCTCATGAGTAAGGTCCATTTCCTGGATCTCAAGTCTTCTTCTTTCCTGGAAGAAACAGGATCTCATGTCTCCCTCCATCTCTATTTTGCTGAAGCACATCCTCCAGTAGCTTAGCTGATTAAGAAAGAGGGTATGCTGGCCAGTGAAGTGCTGGTGTCAAGTTGTCGACCTCTAGAGTCTCACTGCTTGGGTCTCAATGGTCGTCCTCCCTGCATGGGGTTCCCAGCATCTCCCTTCACTGCCATCCTGAAGGTTCCCTCCACTGTGTCCTATGATACACCCCAATTTTCTTATCCCTGTAGTTTGTATAATGGAGCAGTTCAGAATTCTTTCTTCCTATTTAATTTTTTTTGACATTTTTTTTTTATTTTTGGGAGACAGAGTGAGACAGAGTGTGAGTGGGAGAGGGGCAGAGAATGAAACACAGAATCTGAAGCAGGCCTGAAGGCTCTGAGCAAGCTGTCAGCACAGAGCCCAACACGGGCCTCGAACCCACGAATTGTGAGATCATGACCTGAGCTGAAATCAGATGCTTAACCGACTGAAACACCCAGGTGCCCCTCTCTCTTCCTGTTTAAATCCTGATCATTCTCAAATGTCCAACATTTTAACACAGAGCTGAGTGACCCACTTTCTCACCCTAAACAAGAATCAGATATGGAAACTCAACATTTCTACTTGTTTTCTGATAGGGTGAACTAATTCCCTTATTCTGATGATTGCTCACATCCTCCTCTAGCTTCCTGAGAATGTGTGCTTGGGAGCTAAGTGTTTTGATATTTCTGTGTCTGAAAATATCTCCTTTATTCCTTCACATTTAATTTTGGCTAATCTAGTAGAAAAATCTAAGTTGGAAATTATTTTCCCTCCAAATTTTGAGTCATTGTTTAGTTGTCTTCTAGTTTCTACTATAGTTGTTGCAAAGCTTCATTCCATTTCAATTATTAATTTGTGGAATTCATTTATTTATTTCTAGCATCTATGAATCCCTACAATTCTGATAGTCTACAATACCATTACTCCATGCACATTTTCATTTATCGTGCTGGGAACCTGATGAGCCCTTTTAATCCAGAAACTCCTATCCTACAGATCTGGGAAATTTTCCTAGTTATTTCTTTGATTATTAATTCAGCTGTTTTTTCCCCTTTCTGTTTCTTTCTTTCTAGAACTTTTATTGTTTGGATGTTGGTTGTCCTAAATTGGTCACCTATTGATTTTCTTGTATCCTCTTTTTTTTTTTTCTATCTCCATTATTTTGCTTATTATCACCTTCATTTCCTAACCCTTTTATTTTTATTTTATTTTATTTTTTTATTTTTTTTCAACGTTTATTTATTTTTGGGACAGAGAGAGATAGAGCATGAACGGGGGAGGGGCAGAGAGAGAGAGGGAGACACAGAATCAGAAACAGGCTCCAGGCTCTGAGCCATCAGCCCAGAGCCTGACGCGGGGCTCGAACTCACGGACTGCGAGATCGTGACCTGGCTGAAGTCGGACGCTTAACCGACTGCGCCACCCAGGCCCCCCCCCCTAACCCTTTTAAATTCTTTCATAATTCCTATCATGTTTTTCATTTTCAAAAGCTCTTTTTTTATTCCCTGAATATTCCTTTTATCTCACCTTGTTCTTTTTTCATGGATGCAATACCTGTGCTTATTTCTGATTATTGTAACAATCATGTTTTTGCAAGTTTTTTTGTTTTTTTTTTATATCCCTGTGTAGTCTCTGCTCCCTCCCACTTGCTGGCTTGTTTGTCTTGGTCTCTGTTTTTCATATTTGGGCCGTTTCTCAGATGTTTGGCAAACCTTGTCTGTCTGCTCATGTCTAACAGTAAGTAAAGAGCAGATTGGAAATCCTGAGCATCTAGGTGGAGGCTTGTTGACTTTGGGCTTCACTTAGATGAATCTGGTTCGGGTCCTGATGAGTAATCCCTGATGCCACAATCCCTAGATCCTTCCTCTTTGGTCAGATTTCCCAGAGTTATACTCTTCCAATCTCCTGCCTTAGGGAGAGGCTTAGCTCCCAATTGTTCTTGGAGCTGAACGAGAAAGGAAGACTCGAGTGGTGGCTGGGGGTAAGGGTTGATTTGGGGGTCTCAGCACTCATCACATCACATGCATATATTCATTTACTCTTTCTTCGGCACACAGGTGCTGTCACTTATGGCTTGTTCTCCATTGTGGAGCCCCTCCATTTGATTCTGCTCAAAGAAGAAACTCCATGTTTATTGTGCTAGGGAAGGGGAGAGGCAATCACCAACAGGCTTATGATGGGGGATGAGCTAGGGCTCTGAGTACTTTCAACCAGTGCTTTTTTGACCACTCCCCACCTTCCTCCCTGGTTTCTGCTCTAACACTTTTGAGGGTTCTGTGGTTTAGATCAGGATATTCTTGGCTTTCTCCATTTCAGGTTCAAAATTCAGGTTTCTTATTTCTGCTAAGTAAATTAACAGTTATCTGTCTGTTTTCAGCTTCCAAAATTTATTGCCATTGTTCCTTGCCTTTTCTCCCTATCCTTATGGGCTTCTGTTTAAAAAAAAAAAATCCGTTTGCTATAGTTTTAGTAGGACTTCAGGAAAGAGGAAGTTATGTGGGTGTTAGATCCACCATCATTACTATCCTCTAGCCTTTTTAAGTACACCAATTGTCTAATTTAGCTTATAAAACTAAGTAATTAACCCCTGTAAAGCTATCAAATTAAATCTTAATTTTTAGATGTTCCAATACTATTTATAAAGTAACTTCAATTTAAAATCATAAACGAAAATAAATAAACTGAAGTATATGTATTAAATTAGAATTATCAGACATATTTTTATTCTAACAGGCTAAATTATCTTTAAGTTTTATATGATAAAATATTTACAGATCCCTTAATGCAAAAATATTAATAATGTACATTTAGTTTTCTTTAAAAATTCTACTCTTAATTATATATCTGAAGTTAAAAGATGCTCATTTTTAAAAATTTTCTTTTAATGTTTATTTATTTTTGAAGGAGAGAGAGAGAGTGTGAGTGGGGGTGATGCAGAGAGAGAGGGAGACACAGAATCTGAAGCAGCCTCCAGGCTCCTAGCTTTCATCACAGAGCCTGGCACAGGGCTCAAACTCACAAGCTGTGAGATCATGACCTGAGCTGAAGTCAGATGCCCAACAGACTGAGCCACCCAGGTGCCCCTAAAAGATGCTCGTTTTATAATCCCAAACGATTTGGGGATTATCTTCCCAAGCACTTTTGGAGTTGCCATTCTTTTTTTTGCTGTAATTTATTAACTACAAGAAGAGGTTCTTCATGGGATGATGACTGAATTTTTGCCATAACATTGATGAGATACACAGATTCCCATGTGTCTATGGCAGGGATCATTTCTTGATTCTTTCATCTCAGGCAAAATTTGCCATGTCTACCAAGCTGCAATATCTTTTTTTTTTAATTTCACGTTTCTTTGGCCTTTAAAAGATTTAAATTGTTTTTGTGTGTATTCCCGAATACTTCTGTACTAAAAGGAATCCCATAATCTTTTAATTTTCTCCCAATTAGGGCTAAGACTCTTCTGGAAAGCAAAATGACCTCCAATGACCCTTTTGATCTCCACATGGTTGCAATTTCTGGGGTTATTCTGTGGATCTAATTAAAGGCAAAAACTAGAGGAGCTAAGGCAAAAACCAAGATTCAATATAAAACTGAGGATATGTGATCTCTATTGCATTCTTTCCCATGTAACCCCTGGGAGTTCTATTACCAAATGTAAAATATGCTTGATGGGATGTGAATCCACCAGGGCTTCCCCATGGAGGACCATGGGAACACAGGAAGGGAGAAAAATGTGCCTCTCTAATTGTAAGGCTTTGACTCAGTGTAGACCAAATGCACTGCTAATGGAGCCAAAAGGAAAACAGGAACTACCCCTCTTGTCACCTTCATGTGAGCTTCACAAGAGCTCGATGGAACATAGCTTTATGAGTGGTCAGAGGTGATTGGAGAAGAGCAAGGCTGTCAAGATTATTTTGAACACTAAGAAAGGGCTAGTTATGTTTGTTGGAAGATTGAGGCCCTGGCAGGACACTGACACCACCTTTCATATGTACTGCAGAAAAAAGAAAGATCTGGCAAAACTAGCTTTAGTCTCTCTACTACAAGACAATTTATGGAGTTGGTCAAAGTTATGACTGTAACTATCAAACCCACAAGCAATTCCACAGAGGGCAAGTGATTCTGAGTAACAGTGTTTGTATTTACTTATGTCCATTCCTCTTCTAATGACCCAGCAACTGCCTCAGCACCTTTAATATATATCTTCTCCATATTGCACTTTTTGCTTTCTCATAATTTTGGTTTATACCATTTTCAGCTGCTTAATGACCCCTTGTGTCTTGTGAGATGCATACTTTCAGCCTCAGATCTTCTCCATTTCAAATTCCAGAGGGCAAAAATCTCATTGCCCTTGCTTTTTCCTGTCAGAGTCTCTAGTACTACACCAAGTCATGGGCCACTGGTTAGCCAAGGTTTTATCTGCCCTTGGGTCAGGCCCCCACTCCTGGTCCAATCAGATGTAGCTGGCATGGAGCATTACTGCCAGGTTAAGGCATGGTGCCAAATAGGGCTGTTTCTTCCAGAAAAATGGAAGGATGTGATATACACCATGATAGATATTTCTCTCAAACCTGACTTGGAGGCCTAGGAAGGAAAAAGTTTGCCCTGTCTCCTTTTCATCAAGAAAAGCATTCAGAAGACTGCAAGACAGGATCCCTATGAGTGCCTCTAGTTAAACCAGAACCAAATCTGCTTTTACTTTTTATTTACACCTAGAGAGAGAGATTTTGGGCTCAAGGCTTGGAAAGAGATATCTTTTGGATTTTAAGGTAGCTTGGTTAGTTAGAGGTTTGGTCCAATGCCCTTTTTTGTCCTTCTTGTTTCTTCTCTCATGTTTAAGAGTTTGGAATATTTTCTAGTTAAAATGACTCTGGAAATCCTTCAAGAATGAGGATGGGCCAGAGCTCAGGGAGCAGGATCTTCCTGCTTAAGGCTTGTTCCAATTTTTTTAAAGTTTATTTATTTTGAAAGAGAAAAAGAGAGTGTGCACATCAGTGGGTGAGGGGAAGAGAGAATGAGAGAATTCCAACGGGCTCCTCAACATCAGCACAGAGTCCAATAGGGGACTCAAACTCAATGAACTATGAGATCATGACTTGAGCCAAGAAGGAGAGTCACTCAACCAACTGATCCACCCAGGCAGTTCCAATTTTAAAGGAGAAAAAAGGAGAATACCTCCAGGTTTCACTCTAAATTAATTTAACTGAGCTTTCCATGGTGGGATGTAGCAGGATTCAGGCCAGAAGAGTTGCCAGAGTTAACAACCACTGGCTCTTGGGTAGTCTTGGGTAGTCTCTCTGGAAAGCCAGCAGGCGAGCAATAAAGTACATCATTATGATGGACATGAACATGAGTTTTGACCAAGATAAATATCACCATAAATCTATGACTAACAAGTCATCTCCCCTGTTTGAGTTGAAAGATAGCATGATGAGATTGGAATTTGTGTCCCCTGCCCTCCACCTGCCCAAGGCTCTGGACCAAAGCCAAGGAGTTTTGCTGGTGCTGGCCCATGTCCCAGGGTAGGCACACTAGTCTTCTTGCAAGCTCTCTGCAGCATTTCTTCCCTCCAGGAGACCCTAGTGTTCCCATTGATTGCTCCCAGTGCATCATTGTTCTTTCACACAGATTTCCTCCATTCCCAAGCCAGTAAAGAATAAAGGAGAAGGTCCCTTCTGTCTCTTCCCTGCCCACTTGCCAGCCCATTTTCCCGCTATAATCCACAAGAAAACAGATAGGGATATAGAAGCCTTAAAAAAGTTAAAACCCTATTAATGACGAGTCTTCACTGACATCTGAATGGCACTGACCTGGCTTCTCCTTTATTCACTCACCACTCTGCAAGGTCTTGGGTGTTGGTTCTGCCCACTGATTCCCTTTCACCCACCCACCATCAGGAAGAACAACTGCAGTTGAATGTAGACCACTTTGTTCCTCAAGGACTTAGAGACCTTTATTTACATCTCAATGGTCTCCCCTCAAGAATAATAATAAAAACAAGAATAATTAACAGGAGAGAGAACACTACTTACTAAGACACTGCTGTGCCAAGCTTTGATGTACACATTTTATCTAATCCTCACAACAGCCCAATGAACTAGATAGTATCTCCATTTTAAAGAGACACAGAGATGGTAATAAGTTTGCCCAAGGTTACACAACAAGTAAAGAGTAGAGTCAGAATTAAACTTCAGGTTTATCTGACTCCAAAATATGTGCATCTTTGTAAAAATAATATATTCTTATTAAAATACATATGTCCCAAGGAAAGGATAAAGAAAACAGTGAAAAATCACATGTAATTTCATTGGTCAGATATAATCACCATCAATATTTGGTATATTTCTTTATTTATTTTTTCCCCCTTTGCATCCACATAGACAGATATTAGTTCATAAGTCAAATAATTTTTGAGCATCTACTATGCTGTGGGTCCTGTTCTACAGGCTAGGGTACTCCAAGTCCCAATTTTGGAGGAGCTTATATTCTAGAAGGGGAATCAGAAACTAAATAAACAGGGGGTCCTGGGTGGTTCAGTCAGTTAAGTGCTTGACTCTTGGTCTCAGCTCAGGTCATGATCTCACAGTCATGAGTCTGAGCCCCACATCAGGCTCTGCAATGATGGTGCAGAGCCTGCTTGGGATTCTGTCTCTCCTCTCTGCCCTTCACCTGCTTGTGCTCTCTCTCTCTCTCTCAAAATAAATAAATAATTTTTTTAAATAAATAAATAAATAAATAAATTGATGCTATAATGTGTGCTAGATGTATGTCATATGCAACGGTGCAGGTTGTGAACTGCAGACTTTCAGGGGGAACTAATCACACTGCAGTTAATGTGAATGATCTTCAAAGAAGCTGGGCACAACTCCTATATCATACACGATGGATAATAACAGGAGACATAAAGCAACATAAAGGAGGAATATTATTTTATTGGATGAAAAGTCAGAAAATACTTCATTGATTAAGGAATATTTAAGAATTACAAAAAGATAGTGAGAGAATAGGCTTAGCAGGATCTGAGAGATCTCAGGAATCTGAGAGAAGAGGACTTCCCAGGCAGAGGAAATAGCAAATGCCAAAAACCTAAAGTAGGAATATTCTGGGCATGATCAAGGAATAGGAAAGAGGCTGTCACAGGTAGGTTGTAGTGATAAGGGGACAAGGATGGGAAAAGAGGTCAGAGAGGTGATGGTGGCCAGATCCCAGGGCATTGTGGACATTGTAAGGACTTTGGGTTTTATTCTGTACAGTGGAGGCTGTGGAGAGTTGTAAGCAGGGATGGATATCTTAAAAGAACAAGTCTGGCTGCTCTGTAGCAAAAACAGAGACAGTGAAACCAGGTTGGCTTAGAAAGACGGTGATATTGGTCACATAGGCTAGATGAGAGATGTGTACTGATGAGAAGGAGTCAGATTCAGGAAATGTTTTAAGGTGTTGCTGGCAGTTAGAGCAAATTCCAGATAGTACCATCAAGATTTGATGATGCATTGCTGTGGAATGTGAGGAGTCAAGATGATCTGAATGGGAAATGAGGGGCTTTAGGAGTTATTGGCACTAAGGAGCACATGATGTGGTGAAAGCCACAAGTTCCACTTGGGGAATTAAGTTTCAGATGCTTATTAAGCATGCAAGCAGAGATGTATTGAAACTGGAGATATCATTCTGGAATTTTCAGTGTATAGATGGTGTTTAAAATCATGCACCTGAATGAGATTCCCTACAGAGAGTACAGAAAAACAAAGAGAGCTGGGAACTTACATTAAGAAGTAAAGAAAGGTGTGCCTGGGTGGTTCAGTGTGTTGAGCATGGGACTCTTGAGTTCGGTTCAGGTAATGATCTCACAGTTCCTGAGATTAAGCCCCAATTCAGGCTCCATGCTGAACATGGAGCCTGCTTGAGATTCTCTTTCTCCCTCTCTGCCCCTCCCCAGCTCATGTTCTCTCTCAAAAGAAGTAAATCAACATTTTTTAAAAAAAGGAGAATTTAAAAAAAAAGGGAATCAGCAAAAACATCTAAGAAAGAATAGCCAGAGAACTAAGGGGAAACAAAGAGGATCTCACATCCCCAGAGGCAAATAAGAAAAGTAACAAAGGATGCTAAGAGGTTAAATAAGATGAGGAGAGGAAACTGGCCATTTGATTGACAAAGTAGAACCAAATTTGGTATTGATGACATCACGAGAATAGTTTGGATGGAACAGTAGGAATAAAAACATGATCCAAGTAAATTTAAGAAAGAGTGGAGGGGAAGTAGAGGCAAATATAACTGTTTCAAAAAGTTTTGTGATGAAAGGAAGCAGAGAGATGACAAGGTAATGGGTAGGAGATGGGGAAGTCAAAAAAGGTTGCATATTTTATTTTAGATTTTGGATGAGTCATAGTATGGCACATTTTTGAGGTGATGGTTATAATCCAGAGGAGGGGAAGGAAGGATAATGACAGAAAGAGGATATAATGACTGCACCTATGCCCTAGAGGGGGAATGAACAGAATTTTGTGCACAAGTAGAGTGAGGGGTCTTTGCTAAGACACTGGACATTTACTAATTGTAATAGAGGAGGCGTTTAGAAATTTGTAATAGTCTCATATTATACATGCTATGTTAAAATCTATTGATGAATTGGCTATATTATAATGACATTACTTCATAAATAAACTTAGACCAATACCATGGACTCACTATATTTCAGAGCATGCCTCTTCCATAATTTATTTTATCAATCCCCTCTTTTTGGACATTAATTTCACTATTAGAAATGATGACAAACCAGGCTCTTAACCCCGGTACCCTGACTGTAGGCTTATTACAGGTCATCCTGAGCCAGTTCTCAACACGCAGCTGCCCCTGCCCAAGTTCAGTCCCTCCTCTGGGACTGGGAATCTGCTCTATATTCAAGATGTAGCACATGGATAGCAAGAATCACTTGGTCTCCTGCTAATCTTGTCACTTCTACCACCCTCAGCCTCCACCAGCTGGTGGGATGTGCCCGTTATGTGCCAGGTAGGACACAGGAAACATGAAACAGACACTGCTTCTGTCCCTCTGGAACTCACAAGTGCTAAAAAAATTTTGCAAAGTGCCATGAAAGCCATAGCCTCTAGCCCGGGAAGTTTTGAAACTCTTTTTAGGCCTAGTTATGTTAAATATTTTCCCTTAAGAAACTGAGTTTTAGAGATGTAAAAAGTGAAGGCAGAGAAAACCAAATAGCTCTAAATTTTTCTAATTGCTCTAAATTTCTCAGCAAAGCAACAAGACAAGCTGTGAGTTCTTCTCAGGCCTGTCTGACTCTGTCTCTCCCTCCCTCCCCTCCCCCTCCCTTCCAGTCTCACTAGCCCTTCCCAAGCATCCCCAGGCATAACAGCAAAGCAACCCCCTTACTGGGAACCAAGTCCACTCTGAGTCAAAGCCTCAGGGCTCCTTTGAGTCAAGTCCAGGGCTCTTCCAGCTTTATCTCCAATCTTTCTTTCACAAGCTCTGTGAAGGTACAGAGGCTACTTCCTAGCCCCTCAATATACCCTGCAATTTTCTATCTCCTTTCCTTTCTTTATGTCATTCTTGCTTCCATGTGCTGGGATCCTATATACTGTTTAAGGCCTGACTCCTCCAGGAGTCCTCCTCCAGGAAGCTTTGCCCAGTGTCACTGGGCTTGCCCCACCTCAGAATTCCTGGAGCACTTGGAGGTTTTGCTGAGCCTTAACACTTACTATTTTGTTTGGAGGTCACTTCTACATATATCTTATCTCCCACCAGACTAGAAACTCCTAGAGGGAAGGTATTGTATGTAAATCACCTAAGTAACTCTTAGAACACCTGGCCCAATAATGGACACAAAGTAGGCCCTTGTTATAGGTTTTAAGGATAGACAAATGGATGAATGGGGGAATGGGTGGGTAAATGAATTCCCTATGTATTCCTGGCTTAACAATGTTTTTGATGAATGTATTTCGAACCTGCCCTTACTCTAGAACATGTTCTTACTGTCATGGTCATATAGAGCTACTCCTAAGTATCTTGACATCCTTCATTCAATGCCTGTCTTCCACTTTTGCTAGTAACCCACTTCCTCCAGCCCATCTCCATCCTATCCTCCTAAAGTTCTGACTCTAGGTTTCCCATAATTATCTCACTCAAACATTCCTAGCTGAGAAGTCAGGTAATAAGTACTTAAAATATAGTCTTTGCCAGGGGAATCTGAATTTTAATAGGACACTCCAAAGGCAGAAAGTATATAGGTTTCTGGTAATGAAATTTTAGACACAATGATGGAGGTGGGAAGAAAGCCTGTGTAATTGCCTGCTCTCTGGCTGACAAAGATGGCCCTGTGGCCAGGTTCCATGTGAGGGAGTAGGAATTAGCACAAGGAGTCCACATCCCCCCCTCCTGACCACCCTGACCCATAAAATGAGAGCAGAACATCTCAGAGCTAATGTCTTTGCAGATAGACACCCTTGTCCATGCCAGAAACTTCAACCAGCATCAACTTAGACTTGCAGAAGTCACAGCCTCCAAGAGCAGTCCCCTCAAAGTTAAAGAACACTAGTGTGGCCTAGCCCCTGTTCTAACTAGATACCTAGAAGCCAAGATCAGAATGAGGGGCACTTCCCAGAGACTTAGCAGTGACAGGCAGACCCCCATCTGCCCTTCTGGGCCCTGTCCCCAGAAGTAGGACTTCAGAGGATCCTGGTTGAGTCTCCTGAGCTTGGGAGAGGACAGGAAAAACAAGCTGGGAGACATGGGTTGCTGTTGCCCTTAGCAACTGAGCCCCACCTTGTCTCCAGGGAAGGAGTCCCTCTTGCTTGAGCCAGCCTGGTCTTCCTAGCATCTTACTCTGGCAGTCAGGGTCAAGAAGCATCTTCTGAACACCTGCTCCTCCCTCATCTTGGGTTAAGTAAGACTATAAAAGAAGGGCTTCTTCACTTAAATAAAGGCATTAAGTGCTAAAGAACAAAACACATGGGGCTGGGTTCTGAACCCGGTTCCATCATTACTAGCTATGTGACTTTGAACAAAAGTGCCCAACTTTTAACAGCTTTCACTTGTTATAAAATTATACTAAAATAGTACCTACTTCACTGACTGAATATAAGAAATGTAAGGCACCCAGTATTGTGCCTGGATTCCTAGTATGAATTCAAGTAATGTTGGCAGTTGTTAAGGAGATTATAGTCAGCTGCTCTGGAAGTTAGGAATGGTATTTGGGCAATGGACACAGGAGAGAGAAGTAACATTCCTAACACTCATATACCACCACTACCACCCTGCTTTTGGATCTGTACCCCTACCGTAGTCTATGAGAGCTGATACCAGCCACTGATGCCTTCTGCTCTTCTGTCCTGGAATTCAAGACTGTCCAAGGCAAGTCCTTACCTTGCTTTCAATCTTCATCTCTCAACTTTCTTCAAACAACTAACACCCTGGCCAAGTCTGACCACTCCCCCACTGTTATCTATTCTGCCCCTGAGTCCTTGGCTGTCAATGTCATCACCAATGTCAACATCCTCCACATCATTCAAGCCCTAAATTCTAAAGCCACTTCCTCCAGGATGTCTCTCCAATCTAACTAGAACATAACTTGTCTTCCTCTTAGCTTCTACAGCACATGTAAGGTTAGTGAATCCAGAGGCATCCCTATTTTCTCAAGTCTCTTTTGAGAGTATAAGCACATCAAAGGTCTAACAAATTTTCTACCAAGTTTAGAATACTCTGAATATAATACACTGAGGAGGGACACAGGACACAAGCCTCCCCTACTTAGTCATCAGACCCTGGGCCACGTGCTTTATTCCCAACAGCAGGCTAAAGCCTTCAGTGACTAGTTCCAAGGTACCTATGGATTTTGTTCTCCCATTTCAGCCCTTGGGGAAGTAGAGATATTTCTATCTGAACCTTTTATCAATTCCACTGCTGGAAGCCTTGATACATCTTGGCTATCCTCACACCCACAGGATGCTCCTTTCACTTTCCTGCTTTACTTTATTGGCTTTAAAACTGCTCCCAATATCTTCTTCATTTGCTGTTCACACCAGTCTCCATGTTTCTCATATTTTTTTAAACTTATTCTTCTGTCTTTGACAGTCAACCCCAAAGCCAGACATCTTTGGGCACTTCTCCGATCAAGCCCCACATCCAGTCTACATTAACCCCTGCAAAGCTCTCTGCCCTGGGCATTTGTCAAAGGAGGCACAGGCAACTCATCCCTACAGTTCTGGTGGCAGCACTATTGAGGGCCTTGTCACCTACATCACTGAATGTCTCCTGTAAGAGCCCCACATAAGATACTTCTTTAGAATTTACTAAGAAAAGCTCTTCCATCTTCCCTGAGGAACTTTCCATAATTCTCTCTGATCATAAAGATTATGTAACAGTTCATGCCCCAGTTCTGGTTTTTAGCTACCAAGAACTTGGCAGCAGATTTGAGACCCTGCTAAAGGAACTTGACTTTCTGTACAATTCCGGGTATCCTTCCTCTAGGGTTACCTCTTGATGTCTAGAATGGTTCAGCCTGTTCTGCTTGGGTTCTTTGATTATTTTAACTTTGAGATTCCTTGGGTACAGGTCCATCTGTTCCCTCTCTCTGTCACTGGCAGATCATTAGCCATCCCAGTTAAATGGTATCCCACACAAAATGTTCCAATCTTCTCTACCCCCTTACTCCTTACTCTGGAACCTTTTTTGTCTTGAGTTCTGGAAGGCACCTTTGGAGTTTAGGGAGTTCTAGTATTTCAGGTGGAAATAAAAAGAGAGAATTGAAAACTTAGTTGATTTTACTTTTTAAAGAAAAATCAGTTTTATTTTTATCAAATATACACCTGGCCATAGTTTAGAGGCAATAAGTCTGAATGTCTTGTTTAAAAATAAAGAAATAAAAATAAAGCCAGCAATTCCCCACCTCACTATTCTCTTTCCCCAAAGGCAATTATTTTCACCTCTCTTAATAAATAGTTTAGGTATTTGTTTAGATAATCTGCTTAGAGATGATTTCTGCCATTTATATTATATTAGTTCTTTAGTTTTTATTTCTAGGTGTTACTGACTTGCCACTGAGGAAGATGAGAATATAAATTTCATTGGCTGCCACCACTACCACCAGCTCTCAGCAACCAACATACCATTTCTTGCCCCCCTCTATTCCAAGTCCTATCATGATTTTAATTGTATAAATTTCATTTGTGTTATTGCCTTTATAAGTGTGTAGCTGAACCACATAGTATACAATTACTTTTCCTTTCCAGCACAGCTTTCTGTCTTTCCTGAATTTAATATTTGTATAGTTTTACATTTGCTTCCTTTTTATGCTCTTGACACTAATTCAACCCAAATCTGACCTCCAGTTGTGTATCTCTCCCCTCAATACCTTCAAGCACATTAAAGAGTCTTTTCATGTTCATGAAACTTCTCCCAGAGCCTTTTGACCTGTTCAAATCTGGACTGGTTTATCTCAAGATCTCCTACACAAAAGCAGTAGAAATCCATAATAGCAAAGTGAATAAACTGTTATCTGAACCTGGGTAGAGCTGTAGCTGTGGTAGAGAGGTCATCTAATGGGGTTCATGGTCTTAGGTAGAAGACAGCATCTGACCAACTTAAGACAAGCAGAGAGGAAGCATGAGGAATAAATATTACCACCTCAGTTTCTTCCTGCTGATCTGCCAGAATCTCTAGTGGTAAACCCACTTGAAAATAAGCTAGCAATGGAAGCCAAGTAATGTAGTACATAGAGATCAGTAACCTGGGCACTGAAAAGAATCAAGAATAGAACTGAAGAAGCAGGGGCGCCTGGGTGGCTCAGTCGGTTAAGCATCTGACTTCGGCTCAGGTCATGATTTCATGGTCTGTGAGTTCGAGCCCCGCGTCAGGCTCTGTGCTGACAGCTCAGAACCTGGAGCCTGCTTCGGATTCTGTGTCTCCCTCTCTCTCTGACCCTCCCCTGTTCATGCTCTGTCTCTCTCTGTCTCAAAAATAAATAAACATTAAAAAAAATTAAAAAAAAAAGAACTGAAGAAGCAAACTAAGAATAACTAGCAAGCCATGTCTTTCTGTTTTTCTATACTCTGTTATTTTGGAAGACCCCATTCTCCAGTAACTTTATGAGAAAGGGCACATGAGACATAGGTATTTGTAAATCTGGAAAATGTCTACTGTTTCAAGCTAAATTGGTAGTTTGGCTGGATAAAGAATTCAAGGTTGGAAATAATTTTGACTCTTTACTCTCTGATCTTCTAGATTTCATTATTGCTGCTGAGAAGCTTCATGCTATTCTAATAGTTGGTTCTTCATATAAAATCTGGAAGCTTGCATGAGCTCTTAGTTTTGTTTTGGGCTCTTAGTATGTTTTTATCTATAATTCTGAAATTCCAAAATGATGACTTTTGTATGGCTCTTTTTCATTATTGAATACTGAGCTCAACTGGTCTTTACCATTTAAAATTTGTCTCTATGATACTCTACATGGAAAACCCAATAGATTCCACCAAAAGTCTACTAGAACTCATATATGAGTTCAGCAAAATTGCAGGGTACAAAATCAATGTACACAAATCTGTTGCATTTTTGTACACCAATAATGAAGCAACAGAAAGAGAAATAAAGAAACTGATCCCATTTACAATTGCACCAAGAAGCAGAAAATACCTAGGAATAAATCTAATCAAAGATGTAAAACATCTGTATGCTGCAAACTATAGAAAGCTTATAAAGGAAATTGAAGAAGATATAAAGAAATGGAAAAACATTCCATGCTCATGGATTAGAAGAATAAATAACGTTAAAATGTCAATACCACCCAAAGCAATCTATACATTCAATGCAATCCTAATCAAAATTGCACCAGCATTCTTCTCAAACCTAGAACAAACAACCCTAAAATTTGTATGAAACCACAAAAGACCTTGAATAGCCAAAGTAATATTGAAGAAGAAAACCAAAACGGGAGGCATCATAATCCCAGATGTTAGCCTCTACTACAAAGCTGTAATCATCAAGACAGTATGGTATTGGCACAAAAACAGACACATAGACCAATGGAATAGAATAGAGAACCCAGAATTGGACCCACAAATATATGGCCAACCAATCTTTGACAAAACAAGAAAGAGTATCCAATGGAAAAAAGACAGTCTCTTTAACAGATGGTGCCAGGAGAACAGCAACATGCAGAAGAATGAAACTAGACCATTTTCTTACACCCTACACAAAAATAAACTCAAAATGTATGAAAGACCTGAATGGGAGAT
The DNA here is from genome assembly GCF_018350175.1 of Felis catus. Classification (NCBI taxonomy): domain Eukaryota; kingdom Metazoa; phylum Chordata; class Mammalia; order Carnivora; family Felidae; genus Felis; species Felis catus. The sequence goes on along the minus strand of NC_058380.1, from coordinate 32,893,138 downwards.
AGGAAACCATCAAAACCCTACATGAGAAAGCAGGTAACAACCTCTTTGACCTCAGCCACAGCAATTTCTTACTCGACACATCTCCAAGGGCAAGGGAATTACAAGCAAAAATGAACTATTAGGACCTCATCAAGATAAAAAAACAAACAAAAACTTATGCACTGTAAAGGAAACAATCAGCAAAACTAAAAGGCAACCAACAGAATGGGAAAAGATATTTGCAAATGGCATATCGGATAAAGGGCTAGTATCCAAAATCTATAAAGAACTCCAAACCTGAACACACCTCCGCCTCCAAACTCCACACCTGAAAAACAATCCAGTAAAGAAATGGGCGGAAGACATGAATAGACACTTTTCCAAAGAAGACATCCAGATGGCCAACAGACACATGAAACAATGTTCAATGTCACTCATTACCTGGGAAATACAAATGAAAGCTACACTGAGATACGACTTCATGCTGGTCAGAGTGGCTAAAATGAACAAATCAAGAGACTACAGATGCTGGCAAGGATGTGGAGAGACGGGAACCCTCTTGTGTAAGGAATAAGCTTAGGAATCCCTCAGGCTTACACCGATAGGTTAACAAGGCATAAAGAAATACAAAGCCATAAAATGCTCACACCCGAGTTTGGGTAAACAAGACAAAGCAACCAAGAATAGGGAGGTGCAAAGGCACCCCAGAATAGAGAGGAGGTACAGAGCCCCCAGAATAGAGAGGGAGGGGAAAAGGTCCAAAAATAAGGGCACACAGATGCCCAATACGTAGGTATATGAAATAAACAAGGTTAAATATTCAGGGTGGAAGCACCCCCAATTTAGTACTCTGGCAGAAAGCTCCTTTCACAGGAAAAAAGGGCCAAATTAGGTAAACAGGTAAATTGGGCTAGAGACTGCTGCACTGCAGGTATAGCAGCCCAGAGTGAAGATGATTAACAAAAGGAAAGGTGCCTTGTTAACTCTGAGGTTATTTCCCCTGTCTTATCCCCTAGGCTAGCTAAAATAAACAGAAGTGATACCTCATGTCTGCTGTAAACAACCTTCCTCCCAACTGCCCAGAACCCGGATTTTGTTTTGTATTAACCCAAACCCCTAACCCCGAATATCTTCAAGACCCCCTTTCCTTCACGTGCACAAATTAATGTTCACAGATTCATTGTCTCTATGTGCACGTCCACCACCATGTTTGTAAGCCTTTTGATCCTAATAAAAACGGGGCAAGGGGGACCCTTATTCAGGGCTCTTTTTTCCTGGACATTAGCCATCTCTCGCTTTAATCCTGCATTCCACTCTTTGGCTGGCCAAAAGAGAACTTTAGATTTAGAGTCTACAACACTCTTGCACTATTGGTGGGAATGCAAACTGGTGCAGCTGCTCTGGAAAACAGTGTGGTGTAAAGATGCCTCAAAAAATTTAAAAAAAGGACTACCCTATCCCCCAGCAATAGCACTGCTAGGAATTTACCCAAGAGATACAGGAATGTTGATACATAGGGGCACATGTACCCCAATGTTTATAGCAGCACTTTCTACAATAGCCAAATTATGGAAAGAGCCTAAATGTCCATCAACTGATGAATGGATAATGAAGATGTGGTTTATATATACAATGGGATACTACTTGGCAATGAGAAAGAATGAAATATGGCCATTTTGCAGCAACGTGGATGGAACTGGAGGGTATTATGCTATGTGAAATAAGTCAGTCAGAGACAGATACCATATGTTTTCACTCATATGTGGATCTTTTTTTTTAAGTTTATTTATTTTTGAGACAGAGAGAGGCAGAGCATGAACGGGGGAGGGGCAGAGAGAGAGGGAGACACAGAATCGGAAGCAGGCTCCAGGCTCTGAACCATCAGCCCAGAGCCTGATGCAGGGCTCGAACTCACGGACCGCGAGATCGTGACCTGAGCTGAAGTCGGACGCTTAACCAACTGAGCCACCCAGGCGTCCCTATGTGGATCTTAAGAAAATTAACAGAAGACAATGGGGGAGGGGAAGAGGAAAAAAAAGTTACAGAGAGGGAGGGAGGCAAACCGTAAGAGACTTTTAAATATAGAGAACAAACTGAGGGCTGATGGAGGTGGAGGAGAGGGGAAAGTGGGTGATTGGCATTGAGGAGGGCACTTGGGATGAGCACTGGGTGTGGCATGTAAGCCAATTTGACAATAAATTATATTATAAAATAATAAAATAAAATAAAGTTTCAGTCTCTAAATTTTGGTAAATTTTCTTGAATTATTTCCCTAGTGATTTCTTCACCTGTTTTCTCTTTCTGGAAACCCAATTATTTGTATCTTTAAATTCCAGCACTAGTTATTTATCTTTTCATTTGTCTTTCCTTTTATCTTTTGTATTGTTTTTTTTAGAGATTTACTTAACTTCATACCAATTTTCAAGAACTTGTAGTTCTTTGAATGTTCTTTTCTGTAGCATCTTTTGTTGTTTTTCTGAAGCTATTAATGGTAGGTGGGTTTAAAGGGTTTGTTTTTAAGTTTCTCTAAGTAGAGTCAATTTTCTCGAACTGAGTTTTCTTGTTTGTTTTGTTTTGTCTGTGACTTTCATATTAGATGCTTTAGTGATTGCTCACACACACACAAGTCAAATAGAAGCTCAGGGCAAAGGGAAGTGATTGGCACATCTGGGCTTTTCTGTTGGGTAAAATGTTTGGGACATTTTGTTGGGGAATTCTCTACTGTCAGAATCTTAAAATCTTTTCTTTAGACTAGATTCCGCTCTCCTGTCTGTAGAATATAAGCTTAGTTGCCAGAACATTGAGAACTAAGTGAGGGAAGAAGGCAGAGTCCCAGTCAGTCTGTGATCTTTCATTTAATCTTGTTCCCAATGTGGTTTTACTCTCAGTTGTACCTGCTGTTCTCCAGCCCACAGTACTCTGTCTTACACTTTGCAGAAATCACACTTCAGCTTTCTCTTGGGACAGAAAAAGGCAGTCCTCCTGATGCAAGAGATTGGAAAGTGTCTCCTTAAATAATCTTTGAATATACTCTTATTTCCAGTTCTTTTTTCACCTCCATTTCCAGACAATAGGAAACACAAATTCCTGAGTCTTTGGGGTACTCATTGCATTGTTTTCTTTTTTTATTATTTTCATTTTTTTTAATGTTTATTCATTTTTGAGAGACAGAGAGAGAAGAACGTGAACAGGCAGAGGGAGTGAAAGGGAGATGCAGAATCTGAAACAAGCTCCAGGCTTGGAACTGTCAGCACAGAGCCCAACGCGGGGCTTGAATTCATGAACTATGAGATCATGACCTTAGCCAAAGTCAGATGGTAAACCGACTGAGCCACCCAGGTGCCCCTTGTTCCTTAATTTGTACTTAATCTTTCAACAATTTTTCTATTTTCAGCCCTATCATTGTGTCCACTTTTAGATGTATATGGAATCACTAATTCCTGAGCCTTGCAGGGACAGGAGGGTTCTATGTTTTTCAGTGGTTTACTCTGTGGCTTTCTGCCACTGCCAGCTTAGGAATCAACTTCCTTAAGTCTACCAAATCCTTTTCCATCCTTTGGTTTTCTAGCTTTCATTTTTTTAAATATTCTTTTCTCTCTCATTTCTATGTCTTTGTATTTTTATACTATTAAAAATCATTTTACTATGACTTTACTGAGCTTAAGAATAGGGAAGAAAAAGATATTTAAGATGTCCATCATGGTGATTTGATATACATATATATTGTGAGTGCATTCTTACCATATTAATTAACACATCCATCACTTCATTTATTATTATTATTATTTTGGTGAGGACATTTAAGTTCTATTCTCTTAGCAAATTTCAATGACTTAACACATTATCAACTATGGTCATCCTGTTGTACATTAGACCCACAAACCTTATTCATCTTATAGCTGAAAGTTTGTACCTTTTTACCAACCTCTCCTATTTCCCCCACCCACAAGCTACCACTTTCTATTCTCTGTGAGTTTGACTCTTTTAAATTTATCACACATATCCATGATACCATGCAGTATTTGTCTTTCTCTGTTTGGTTTATTTCACTTACAGTAATGCCCTCCAGTTTCACCCGTGTTGTTGCAAATGACAGACTTTCCTTCCTTCTTTCTCACGGCTGAATAATATTCCATTGTAGGTTCATAGCACGTCTTTATCCATTCAACAATTGGAAAATTAGGTTGTTTCCATTTCTTGGCTAGTAATTGCTTCTTGTTGGTAGGTCAAATAATCAAAGTGTAAAGAGTTTAAATAACATTTTTTTGCTTGTGCATTTTTTGTGCATGGGGCAGAATGGGAGGAGGCATTCACAAAGGGGTATTTGTTTCATAAGATTCATTACAAATTCATCATGAGAACACAAATAACACTACTCTATAGATTTTATATCATGTATTTATTGTTTTCTACTTATCAAAGCATTTTCATGTAATTATCCTCTTTGGTCCCTGAAACAACTCTAAGTGGACAAGGCAGATGTTACAATCCTTATTTTACAAATGAGGAATAACACAGAGACTGAATGACTTATTCAGAGTAGTCCAGCTTGTGGCAGAGAGACTCAAACCCAGGCCTTAAAATGCCAAAGCCAAATGTTTCTCCTTAAGTCTATGGATTCTCCAAGTGGTAATGTTGCTGCTTTTATAACTCACCAAGAATAGTGTATGACCCAATAGGATTGCATCCATTTTCCATATAGCGCCCAGAATGGCCCATAATGGTCCATGTTGGGACCATCTATAGAGGATTAAAGAACCATAAGATTGTTGGGCCCTTACTCCAAGAGATTATGATTTATAAAGTCTGGAGTGTGGCCTGAGAATCTGTATTTTTTAAATAGCTCCCTAGATGACACTGGCATGTAGCTTGATTGAAAACCACTGCCCCAAAGGTCCTGAAGGTGGTCTAGAGGGGTCCCCCAGGCTCAAGGTGGGGATAATCAAATGCCAGTTACTGGAATGTAACAATTCAGGTGTCTAGACAGCAGCCATCCTGGCCTGCCACAGTTTAAGCTAATAGTTTCTTCCCTTTCACTCCTCTCCATGGCCCTCAGCAGAGCTCACTTCTGCCCTCATTACTTGGGCTGCCCACTCACTTAATGGAGACTCCATTGCCAGCTCCCCTGACTGCTCCATTTCAGCTTGTGGGACTTCAGGAACTCAACTTCCTGAAAAAATTAGATTGAAAAACATCCTGCCTGATAACTTAGGACCTCGTGTGGAACTCAGCTCTCTTAGGAGCCAGAGGAGAAGAATAATAAAAACTGTGTATTCGTTATCTGGTTAGAGGCCCCAGAAATGTTATTCCTGGCTCTCAGGTGGCCTAGCCAGAAAATATAAAACACAAACCCCTTTAGGTCAATAAAGGAGCATCTTGGCATCATAATGCAGGTATGTGTGTGTGAAGGCACAGTTACTGCGCAGTGGAGGAGGCTTCTTTTCTAGAACCTGAAAGTCCCTGAGCTGAAGAAGTTCAAAGAATGGACAGAGAGAAAGAGAATATAGTGATATAGCAAGACTCTCAGCATTTTGTTTACCACTGAGAATAAAAGAAGCCTGAGCCATTTGGCAGGCCGATGGGAAAGGCCAGCACACGCATTTTAGCATGAGAGACAAGAACTCTTCTGGGAAAGAATTGCCCAAAGGAAGGAGTTGGTACATGAGTTTGTAAACAATAATTCAGCCAGTGGATGAGAGGGATTACTTTGAGTATGGTGTGAGGTCCTCACCAGATCAGACAGGCATGCCCCAGAGTACCTACAACTTCCAGAGCCGTCTTTTAAGGAGTTTCTTCTATATAAGTCATTTTGCTGGTAACACAAAACTTCAAACTCCCAGCCCAGCAAATGGCCTAGAGTGGAAATCTAACCCAAGAGTAGTCAATAGAGGTGAAGGCAGAATGTAAGGAAGCCTGTAACAAGAGTTCTCAAATAGGGAAGGGGCAATTAAGCCAATCTAATTCTTCAAGAAATTTATTTAATCAATTCAACAAATATTTATTTAGCATCAACTATGTGTAGACATTTTATTGTTTTTTTTAAGATTTTTATTAAATTTTTCTAATATTTTATTTATTTTTGAGAGACAGAGAGACAGAGAATGAGTGGAGGGATGGGGCAGAGAGAAGGGAAGACAATCCAAATCAGGCTCCAGGCTCTGAGCTGTCGGCAGAGAGCCCGACGCGGAGCTCGAACTCATGAACTGCAAGATCATGACCTGAGCTGAAGTTGGACACTTAACTGACTGAGCCACCCAGGTGCCCCTAAAGATTTTTATTTTTAAGTAATCTCTACACCCAGTGTGGGTCTCAATTCATAACCCCAAGATCAAGAAGGGTATGCTTCACCAACTGAGCCAGCCAGGAGCCCTGACGTTTTATTGTTTTTAAGGTTTTTTTTTTCTTTTAATGTTTATTTATTTGTTTTGGGAGAAAGAGAGCACAAGCAGGAAGGGGCAGATAGGGAGACAGAAGATCCAAGCATGCTCTGCACCATCAGCTTGGAGCCCAATGTGGGGCTTGAACTCATGAACCATGAGATCATGACTTGAGCTGAAGTTGGATACTTAACTGACTGAGCCACCCAGGTGCCCCAACTGCTTTAAGTTTTATTTAACAAATGTTTCTATTGAATGTACTCTGTGCCAGACACTAATATTTTATAATATTAATTTCTTGTAACAGCCTTGTAAGTTAGTTGCTATTATCATCCCCATTTTGAAGGTTAAAAAAAAAAAAACCCAAGGTGCAGAGAGCCTAACTTGCCCCAAGCTACACATTTATTGTGGTAGAGCCAGTCTTTTAAGTTCTATGAATATATTAATAAACAAAAGAGACCAAAATTCATGTCCTCAGCAAACTTACTTCTACTGATGATTTGGGCCTGGACATTTGGAGAGTCAGTGGTTTGGGGAAAAGAAGGTTAAAAACATGAACCGGTGAAGGCCAGCAGCATAAGCCATGATAGAAAGAAATTAAAGATCAGTGATGAAAAATGCATCATCAGATGCAGATGATAGAAAAAATTAAAGAGCAGTGAACAGAGGGTGAGGGCTCAACAGAAGAAACAGGTCCCAAGAACATTCCTGATTCCAGCCATGTTCATATCTATAAGGCCCGGATTCTCCCGAGAACCTTGTAGGGCCCAGCTCCACCGCTGCGTTTTGCATCCTCTTATTCCCACAATAAAACCACCCAAACTGAAGTAATCTTGGAGAAGTAAAGTACACCAAATATGGATGGCGGGGCTAAAACAGACTCTGGTCTCTAGCTTAGAGACCCCTCCTCCAGATTCTTCTTCCTTTGCTGTGTGCGTGGAAACCCACAGATATGGAAGCTGATGACTATAAATTACCCTCCCCACTTGTATTCTGGGCTCAGACATTTGGAGAAACAGTCTCCTCTGAGCCCGCCAGTGTTAAATAAATCTCCAATCTACCAAGATCTCCGAGTGCCGCTTGGTTTTTCTGCCAGCATTCCAGCCTGGTTCTGTAACATACTTGGTTCCCTAACCAGGAAACCCAACTGCACTGGCCCATTGTTGCCACCGGTTTGGGAGAACAGCGAGGCAGTGACAGAGTGAGGGATAGCAAGGGAGAAGGCACGTCCTGCCTGAATTTCAGCAGTCTCCTTCTCGGTTGTCTCTGGCCGCCCTGCTCCATTGCTCCCGCCGGACTCAAAGAGACATGATAGGTGAGGACGTGGACCAGACATCAGAACCGGTAAGGCCAGGGCCCCAAAGAAGTCAGGCACACCCAAAAGGGTGGAAGGGAGACCTGATCAATCCCCAGAGGCCTTAATAGGTCTCACAGGTAGAGAATTTTGTGGGAGAGAATGTAATAGACTCTGGTATGTGTGTGTGTATGAATGTGTGGCTAGGCCAGGCTTGCCAGTCGAGTTCGAGTTTGTGGCTCCACGGACGGGCACCCTTAAGGTCCCCAAAAGTCTATGGAATCTGAATGGGCTCTCCTGTGTCATGGTAAGCATATAAGGCCTAGGGTGGTATCGGATCAGATTCTGATCACAAGTCACAAACCTGAGTCCGCTACAGCCAAACCTCACCTAAAGTTTCTCCCTCAGGAATGAGACCAGAGGAGTATCTGATTGATCCTCTCATATGAGAGGATATCCTCCCTTTGTCTGTCTTTGCCACACCAAACACGAGAAAGAAATTAATAATGGGATCAAAACAGAGTAAGCCTACGATTTTAGAGGTCATGCTCAAAAATTTTAAAAAGGGTTTTCAGACAATTACGGGGTGACATAGCATGGGGTAGCTTCAGCAATATCAACAGGATACGGAAGAAAGGCCCTGTCCCTCGGCCTGGAGGGTGGTGATAGCTGAGGAAGCTGACATGCTCAAAGTTATATTGAAGGAAAATAGCAGTCACCATGTGGAAACCAGAAGGATTTATTTATGAGCACAAGATGCTCTTTGGGGATGCTCAGAAATAATTGGGGAGCATTTGATAGGAGACTGGAATATTGCAATAGCATCTTGTACTTAAAACAAAAGTAATACCGTTTTTTAAATTTTCACTGAGAACCCATTTAAACCTTCAGGTTGATGAGACCAAGGGGAACAGAGTAATTCTTTCCTTTGATTTTCTGTTGCTTCACCTCTGTCAATGCTGTGCTGCACAGGGAAGGTTATGTTTACTAAGGCTGTGCCAAATCCCCTTGGTCCTTTCTCACCTCTGCTGTGTCTCAGGAAGCCACATTCCAAAGCACTGAGTCAACTGAGGGACTGAGGGAACATTCAGCAGGAAGCTTCAGCAGTCCTAATGCAAGTCGGAAGAGTTTCTTGGCAAGGGCTGGCTCATTGGAACGTAGTCCATTAAGCAGGAAAGGCGATAGGAGTTGTAGAATCGTAAGCTCTTTAGAGCTGAAAAGGTCCATTGGGATGGCCTAATTCTCTCACATCACAGATTGCGGAGTTTGATAGCAGTTTTCTGTGACTCTCTGCAGGAATTTCATGTGACCATGCCCTTCCTCCATATCAAATCTTATCAGCTTCTGCCGCTCTCCCTTAGATAAGTGCCAATCCTCCCAGCCACCTAAGTAAATTGGCTTTCTCATCTCACGTCCTTCTTCCAGGTAAGATAATACTTGGGAAATCTTACTGTTGACCAGACACACTAACCTAAGTTAGATGGGTTGTACTGGCTTCAGCACATCAAGTAAGGTCCCGAGAGGTTGCAAGATTGAAGATAAAGATGAGGAGGATGGTGATGGTGATGATGATAAGGAATAGTAATATTAATAACAGCCGCTTCCTCTTTTGAAGCTGGGCAATATGCCAAATACTTTATATACATTCTCTCACTGAATGCTTAACATACTGTGAGGAAATAGGTATTATAAATCCCATTGTACAGATGAAGAAACTGACGTTCAAGTGTCAAGAGACAAACACCAAGTCACAAGAGGGGAGCTGACTGTAAAGCCCATCCCTCCTTTTTTGTTAGATGTTCCCCAATATCCACTTTGTCATCTCAGAAGGGGAGCTCAGGTGAGTAAAGGGTTGGGCCACACTGGGCTGGGAAAGTGTTTCTACCTTAGCTCTCTGTAACTGGTTCCCATTAGCCAATTCCCTCTGCCCCCCTCCCCCACCTCCTTGATGGTCCCAGGCATTTTGTTTTGCCTGAGGAAAAAACCTAGCAACTTGTCAAAAGTCTTTTTAAATTACAAAAATATTAGTCTCTTATTCAGTGGAGGGAGAAAACCCAGAGGCAGAAAGAGGCCTAGAGAATCAGTCTTGAGGAAAATCAAGTCAACCACATTTCCCATCCTATTCATTTTCTAAACCATTTAAATGGGATTCTAATTGCATAAAACAACTAATTTTATTCATTAAGGTTCAATTAAATTAATCTGAAATTCAGGATAATGGCATTGTTGAACAGCCATATTAAAGATGAAACATAATCTCTCTTGACTCCATTTTTTTTGACACAATAAAGTTCAGCTACTAATGAGCTCGTGATACAAGGTCTCTTTTATAAATGTTAACAAAGGGAGCAAATTTGTGAACAGCAGTTTTTATTATCATCATCAACAACCATTTCCTTTGTTATCAAAATATGCAGAAATTATTGTGGGGCCTTTTTTTCTCATTATGGCTTTGATGGGAAGAGGCATGAAATAAATAGCTTCATAATTGTGTCAAACTGAAGTCACACAGTGAGAACCCACAGGGGATCAAGAGAGGGTTGGTCTCAAAGTCCTGATGCAGGGCATTCTGGGGACTAAGCAGACATTTCCATTTTTGGCCTTGCAGGCCTCAGACAATCCCTCCTATAGAGTCCAAATCTCTGTTTCAGGGCAAACAAGAAGTGTTTCTCCCTACCTAGGTAGACTATGTCCTGCCTTTTTGTGGTCTAGGGAAGAACCTGCTTTCTAGAGTTAGAGAAGCCATGGGCAGCCTGTCTAGGTAGCATGAGGCAGCCTCAGCAAATGAATCTTCCCATTCTCTGGTGATACCTGTCCCTTTCCAGAAGGGCACAGTGTTGCCATTTTCTATCTCAGCCTCCGGCTGTGTTCACAGTTAACCTCAGTCCGCAGAATAGCTTCCCCTGGTCAACAGGACTTCGACTCTCAAGCCTGGTAATGTTAATTTAGTATTCGAACCTAAAACAAACTGTCCCCAACCCCAGTGACAGCATAAGACTAAGTGGCATTCAACCAAGTGGCTGGTATTCAACCAAGCTTATTGAGGGCCTGTTGTGTGAAGGGGATCATAGGGAATATGGAGATGAAAAAGGCCCTATATAGCAGGGGGTAAGTAGCGGGTGTAAAATGAGTGGTCCACATCTTTATCTAAAATCCATATGGCTACATTTATTTTGTGTGAGTTCAGAGTTTTTAGTATTTGGAAAGGTAATTTCATATGTAATATCACATATTATCTAATATCCAACATGATTATTCTATAATGCTATCTGAATATTCACATTAAATGACATAAAGAACATAAACAGCCTCTTATCAGTTCAGGTCGGGTCAAGTTTGCTACTTAATGATTTATGTGTTATTAAAAAAATCTTCTGGAAGCAAAAGAAGAGCCACTCAGTAAAGGAGAGGGCCCTGGGAGGGAAAGGGATGACTGGTTCATCTATAATAATCCTGCAAGGGACTAAGTTGCAGTGAACTGAGAGAACTGACTTCTATGGGGGATCCAGGGGGCGACTGGTAGGGTGTGAGAGTCCCATGATTGAGTATGAGGTCAGACATTCATCTTTCTCCAAAGAGCTGCTGCAAAGGGGATGTGTCCCAGTGTTCCTGGTGGCTGTTGGAGCTGAGGGCCACACTCCCCCATAGTCTCCTGGGCCTGACCTTCAAGGGAAGCTCTGTGGTCAAGGTGTGCCTTCCCCCTTTGCAGTCTGCCTTCCATTAAGAAGACCCACCATTATCACCACCACACTCACACACCTGGCCAAATCAATAGTAGGTAAGTCTTCATTTGGCCAAGTGTATCATCTTCTCAAATGGGGAAATAACATGTTCAGAAGAACTCTTCATGCCCAAAAAATATACTCTCATGAAAATATTCTTCTTATGCCTCTCAGTTTCCTATGAAATATTCATTAAAATGCTGTAATACATGAAAACAGAATGAATACTGCTGAACCAAAACTAAGTATTTAATTCTGGAATTAGGTACTGGTGATGGCTGCACAACTTGTGAATATACTGAAAACCGCTAGATTGTACATTTTAAAAGAGTGAATTTTATGCTATATGCATTATCAATTTAAAAAAAACACTAAATAGTTAAAAGAAAAAGTTAATTCAGTGAAATGGCTTTCAGCCTCACTCTACTCCCATGACCAGACCCTGGACCTTACCAACACTCCACTGTAGAAATCATAAACTAATTCCTCTTCCTCTGCCCCCTGCTCCTGACCTTGAAAATCTTCTTTCACCCTCCACCCTAGCCCTGCCGTTTAATTATCTTAGTTTCACGTTGATCCTACAACACATTACACAAATTTAGTGGCTTAGAGCAACACAGTGTATATATTTTTTAACTTTCTGAAGGCCAGAAGTCTGAAATCAGTCTCACTGGGCTAATATCAAGGTGTTAGCAGGGCTGGTTCCTTACTGAGGCTTTTAGGAGGAATTCCCTTTTCCTCCTTCTAGAAGCCACCTGCATTCCTTGGCTTCTGGCTCCTGCCTTTGTCTTCAAAGCAGATCACTTCACCCACTGCTTCCTTCATCACGCATCTCATTTTCAGTCTCTGACCCTCTTGTGTCCCTCTTGTGCAGACCTTTCTAATTATATTGGGAACATTCAGATAATTCAGGATTATCTCCGCATCTCAAAATATTTAACAGCAACTATGAAGTCCCCTTTACCATGGAAGGTAACATATTCACAGGTTTTGGGAATTAGACTGTGGACATCTTTGTCAGGGGACATCCCTCTATTTTTTCCCAGTCAATTCTGTCTTAACATCAACTACCTTCCTTTTTCAACCCAGACTAATGGGTAGGAAGAAACTATCTTTTAGCATCTTTAATTCTCTCACATCCTTTTCCATACACCAAACCCACTGGAAAATTCCCTTCCTGAAACAATTCTGTAATCTTCCTTTTCTGCTTTTATAATAAAAAATTTGGTCTCCATGGATGAAATCTCCCTTTTTGTGTGTAAGGCCAATCATTCTGCCTCTGCTCTCAATCTCTTTTCCTTATTATCTTTTGATCTTCAATTTCTAGACCTTGTCATCAGCAATAAATTATTTTCTCCCATCTTTAAGAAAAAGTGAGGACTTTTCAGCCTGGATAAGGTGGAGAAGACTTAGTTCTTCCTGCTCCTCCTGGTTAAGTATAGTTAAAAGTCATGGACATAATATAACAATCATAAGAGGACTATGACATGTTGAGAGTGCCGAATCCTAAACACTAAGCTACCAGGAAGAGGACTATAAAATCTTGAAAGAGGCAAGAAGACTACCTAGCGACTTCAGAATTTCAGAACTACACAGGAATGTGTTTTCTAGGTTTTCTTTTTATCTCTCATATATTCTGGACTTGAAACTAGAGAAGTCTGCAAACTGGAACCACCAACAGGTACAGTGGGGGGTGGGGAGGGAGGAAATAAAGAAAAAAGAAATGCACACAAAAAAATAACACTTAAAACCTGCTCCCTATAGTCAAAGGACCCAGTTAAGGAGCAGCAAAGCAGGACAAAATCCTTTTTGGCAATACTCTACCCCAATCAAACATAATGAATGGTCCCTGCTTGTACAATGTCAGTAGAGACCAAATGGGGAGTTTGGATTTCTGCCCCTCACATGGTGACAGCAACTGAGCCAGGGTGGTGCTCCCATTTCACCCTCAGTATTGCACTGGTGGAGTCCAAGTGGGGAGTCTGGACTTTCACCTCTGCCCTTTAATTACCACCTGCTGGAAGTCCTGGGTGGCATTTCCTTCCCTGCCAGCATGTATCAGTGGGGACTGAGTGGGATTTCCCAACAGCAGTGTCCCTCACTTTTTCAACTAGAGAATGGAGAGGTGATCTTAGACAGTAGGGAGCTAAAGAAAGGAATTCTTTAAATATGCACGAGAATTTGCTGACTGACTCACACATGAAACTGATGGACATTAACTCACCAAAAAGCTTGAGAATTGAACTGAAGTGTGGAATAGCATGCTGGTTGGCAGAGTGGCCTTTGGGTATCACACATACAGAGTAGTTCAGGAGAGCTCAGAAAACTAAATTGTCACTGGAACCCCAGCCCACAAAAGTAGGCCAGGACCCAAGCACTAAACCCAAACAGGGTGACTGCCTGCATAAGAAAAAGATTTAAATGTAATCCAAAGTCTTCTAACACAATAGTCAAAATGTCCAGGTTACAACTGAATCATTTATTACAACAAGAAGCAGGAGAATCACTTGAATGAGAAAAAACAGCACATACTAATACCAAAATGAATTAGATATTGGAATTATCTGACACAGATTTAAATGGGAAGGAAAATGCTTCAACAAATAATTATGAACTCTCCTGAAACAAATGAAAAAAAATAGAAGACTTCAGCAAAGAAATAGAAGATATAAAAGAGAACCAAATGGGAATTATAGAGCTGAAAAATACAATAGCCAAAATAAAAAACTCATTCAGTGAGCTCAATGAGTTTGGAGATGACAAAGGATGGAACCAGTAAGCTTGAGGGCAGATCAATAGAATTTATCCAATCTGAACAGAGAGAAAATAGACTTTAAAAAAATCATCAGGGACCTGTGTAACAACAACAAAAGACCCAACACTTCTATCATTGAAGCCTCAGATGGTGAGAAGAAAAGGGTATACAATTAAAAAAAAATATTCCAAGAAATGATGGCTAAAAATTTCCCAAATTTGGTGAAAGGCCAAGAAGTTAAACAACCCCCAAATGAAATAAACCCAAAGAAATCAAAGCCAAGACACATTACTGTCAAACTTCTGAAAACTGAACACAAAGAATAAAATCTTGAAAGGAGAGAGAAAAGGATGGGGAGAGGTGGTGGGAGGATAGGAAGGAGGAAGGGAAGTGGATGAGGAGGTGGTGCTGGTCCACAGGGAACACCAATTTTAACGTTAACAGATTTCTCATCTGAAATCCCTTGAACTGCTCTCACCAAGGTCACTACTGGCCTCCTAATAAACAATTACATGATCTTACTTGGACTCTGCAGCATTTTCTCTCTGTTGATCACCCCTCCTTTTTGAAACACTTTCTTCTCTTGATATCCTGGACATTAGAGCATCCTGGTTTTCCCTTTTAGTGCTCATTCACAGACTTCTCTTTTTCTCCCCATCTGTTCAGCTATCCCAGGGTTCTGATCTCGTCTCACTTCCTGTCCTCTACTCACAGGACATGCGGTCTAGGTGGCTTGCCCACTGTTTACCTAGATTTTATTTAAGACAGCTTTATTGAGGTGATATTTACATATAGTAAAATCAACCTATTTCAGTGTTCAATTCTATAAATTTTGACATATAGTCCTGTTACCACCACCACAACCAAGCAAAAGAATATTTCCACTACCCCCCCAAAAATCTCCTTCATACTGCTTTGTTGTCAGTACTCTCCCCCACTTCCAGTCCTTGGCAAGCACTGATCTTTTTTCTGTCCTTACAGTTTTGCCTTTGCCAGACGGTAAGGCTTCATGTATTTTTAAACATCTACCAATAAAAATGATGCCTTCCTCATTTACATCTCCAGTACTAACCTGTCTTGAGCTTCAGAGTTGTCTGTCTAATGTCTTTTGTTTGGGTTAGGTTTAGAATCCTTTTTTTCTTCATGCATCACAAAAGTTGAGCGATTTAGAGGTTACTTAACCTAAGCCTTAGTTTTCTTCCATGAAAGCGAGGAATGATACTTTACTGATTTCTTGGGGAAGTTAAATAAGGTAAATAAATGCCACTAATGAGTCTACAAGGCTGAGAATTCAAAATACTCAATACATCATTAATATCAGAATCTCTTCATAAAGTTCAATTTCTTCAAGAGGTCCTGCACCTTCTGAGGGTGGAGGACTCCACTTGCTGTAGAGTTCAGACCTCATCTGAGGCCGGGAGTCCTTCTCCCCACCAGTCAGTGGTTTATGTCTCTACAACATACTGGGCAAAAGACCACGTATCACTTTCAATGAGTGCACATCTGAATTCTCAGAAAGAGTCTGCAGTACAATTGAGTCTTGAAATCAATCAGTCATAATTACTTCATGCCTCTAGTTAGCTTCACGTTTATGAGGCTGATTAATATCTGAAATAAAGATAGTTTCATTTCAGATTCCTTTTACTTAAAGGCAAAAATAAAGCACAATGTTATTTTGCAGCATACACACTCCAATATGATTACTCATAAGACCTCCCAGTCATTTATGGTACCATGTGCATGTCAGCCTTGTTTCACACTGGATGGGTTCAGGGAGAAGTGGCAGAACCATTCCTCCTAATTATTTTGTATTCTGAGTCTTCATGTTTCCATATACTATTAGCCAGTAGCAATTTATAATGTATTCCAAGAAGCCATGTTGTATTTTAATGGAGGCTTCTTCTCAATTTCTCTCTAGATGAACTAAACAAAAGCACCTTAATAAAAGTAAACTGACAAGAATCACATTGTTCTTATTTCAAACACAAATAAAGGAACTAAAATGTTGTGAAATATGCCAGGCAGTTTATATTAATCCTCTAACCTCCAGAGAAAGGGCTTGCAATTAGATTTACATTAGAATTGTCACAGCTAGCAATTTTTTTAATACCAGAAGCTAGCCTTCAACTGATTTCATGCTACACATACACACTAAAAATGCAGTTAGTGTAACACAAAGAAATTAAAATTACAATTGAAGTGTCATACAGTAAGTGAAAAAGCTTTAATGATCTGTCTGGTCATAGAGCTAATAATGGCTTTACGCAGAATGCCGTGAAACGAAGGTGTCTCTTTCAAGAGCCAGAGTGCATCTGTGGCCGGCATCATTTTGCTAAGGCCATATACAGCTGTACTTGGTTATAGGAACATTAGTTAAGTCAGCCTATAAAAAACAGCTGTATTTGAGATCACATAGAACTCTGCACATTTTCTCCCTGTGGCAGCCAATCAGAAATCTTGCTGACAGGCAAACTTGTACAGAACGAATGATCCTATTTAGATTAATTCCCTTTAATGCTTTACACAGGCCTACTTTCCTGGCATATTGTGGAGAAGGCAGGTCAGTTTCATTCAAAACCTGGAGACAGAAAACACAAGCTTGATTGCTTGATAAAATATATGATGATACTGGTAGGGAATGTGGAGTGCTCAGTCCCTGTAAAAGTAAGACTGGTGGTCCTTCCCTAGCTCAGAGTTCAGGCATGAAGCACTCTGGAAAATGAGCACTCAGCCAGCAGGCGGTCTGGAGAACTGAGATTTAACTGTGGTTCTGTTATTACTGTTTTACTTCTTTACTCTCTACCCAGTAACACAATATATCCACACTTTTTGCCATGAAACCTTGAAATGCCCTCCAATCCTTGGCTCTGGGTTTTGGCCCATAGTGTGTTAACCAGCACCACAGAGAGGACTGAAATATGCTTACTCAGCTGGGCTCACCTGCTCTCCAGGCTCTGCCATTGACATGAGAAGAACACACTTGAGCTAGTCCACTGGGTCCAGTGGGATGATGGGAGACATGTGGAGCAGACATGTGAGCTCACCCAAGCTGAGGTCAGCACAGCTGCCCAGCCAAACCCAGCTTAGACTTCAGGCCCATAAGAAAAACAAGTGCTTCCCACTGCAGGCCGCTGGGATGCTGCAGTTGTTTGTTAAGCAGCATGACTGCAGCCACAGTTAACTGAAGCAGTCACTAAGGACTGTGTGACCCTCGGCAATCCCTTCCCTGCCTGTCCTCTACAGCTCATCTACGAAGAGAGGCAAGGGACTGGAGGGTCCACACAGCCTTTTCTAAAGGGAACTGGGGACCAAGAAACTTGGGATGAAAGGGACTCCAGATTCTAGGTGATCAGAGTTCTTCAAGGCCTAGAAGGAGCTGAGGGAAACACTTTAATGGGCACCATGGGCAGGCTGAAGAGCCTTTATGCCCAGTGACATTGCCTGAAACATCTGTGGCAATGTGTCCAGTTATATAAAAAGTCTGTGATCAAAGAAGGGCCTGACAAACTTTGATATGTCTTCATAGCCAACTCCTAAGGAAAACCTGTTTTTCTGTTGATTTAAACCTAAACAGGGACACTTGGGTAGCTCAGTCAGCTAAGCATCCGACTTTGGCTCAGATCATGATCTCACAGCTCGTACATTAGAGCCCTGTGTCAGGCCCTGTGCTGAAAGCACAGACCCTGGAGCCTGCTTCGGATTCTGTGTCTCCCTCTCTCCCTGCCCCTCCATAGCTCGTGTTCACATGTTCTTGCTCTCTCTCCTCTCTCTCTCTCTCAAAAATAAAAATATTAAAAAAAAATAAACCTAAACAAATAAGCAAGTCAGAAGACAGAATTGGAGAAAATGGAAATCTTTATTTTTAAACACTAGTACATTTTCAAGCTGTTTTAAAAAGGAAAAATCAAATTAGTTGAAAACTATGCATCAAAGCATATTTATTTAAACTCTAATTTTACAAACACATAATGAAAGAAATATATTTTATAAATATCTACTCAGAATATTATGAAAAAAAAGTGTTTAAAAATAACCGCCCCAGATCTCCCTCTTTAAATATATAAAATTCCCATACAGTTCATAAGAATTCTTTCTCAAGAGCCAAAATTTCACAAAGGCCAACAACTCAGTTCTCATCAGACACAATCAAAAGTAATAGGGATATAAAAAATTTTAAAAGTTCTGTACAAGGGAAATTACAGATAGCACAAGGGTAAATCTCATTACCATACAGGCCATTTGTATTTTAAAAATGTTTTATAAAAACTGCCATTTAAATAAGTGAGAGTCCTTCCCTGACTGTGGAAAATATATAAATGATCACCCTCCTACCTGGGTATGGAGGCTCCCACCCGCTGGGCTTGTGGAGAAAAGTCTCCATGTGTTTCCTGACTAAAGGCCTAATTAGGTCGCATGTGGGACCCGCCTCCTCAGGCAGTGGCTTTTTTTGGTGGGTGATTCATTATTATTTCCTTTTACTTAGAAAAGTTCTTTGGGATCATCGAAGACAATTGCTCACAAGTGAAAGCAGGACTAGGGGATGACTTCAGATTGTTGTGTCCAATTAGTAACACTTGTACTCTGTGGTTTGGGTGACAAACTCTGGCAAGCCTAATTTTCCACTGTCAGAAACACCCCCGCCACCTACCCCAGTGAAACACATCACTGGCCCCAAGGCTGTCCCTTCATCTTTCTTCTTCCGGACCAACTTGCTTGGTTGCCTACAGCAGTATATGCAGATTACTGTCTCTTCTGACACTTCTTCTGGAAAGAGCTCTTCAAAAATGTGCGGTACACAGGGTCATCCACATATTCGTTCTTAAACCTGGAGCTCAGCACTCTCTGTCTTTTTTTCTCGCCTTGGATTATGTCTGCTCCGTAAAATGTGTCTTCAAATCGCATATCAGAGGCTGTGGACTAGAAAGAGCCAGCATCACAGTGCAGAAGGCACAGCATTTGACCATGACAAGAATGGACAAAGATCTGATCCAACCAACTCGGGATGGGGTGCAGAGGCCAGGCCACAGGCCCAGGATTTTGGAGCCTCCCCACCTGCTTCAGCCAGGCTCCTGACTCCATGTAGCCTCACCCCCAGGGACCATGCCCCAGCAGAAGCAGCACTGAAGTCTTCTCATTTAAATCTCCCTCACTCTCCACCTCCCCTCTGGCTCATGCCCAACCAAGTTTTTGACAAATTTGTCAACAGTCATCTCTAATTCACCCCAATTCCAATTTACCTCTGGGCCTCTGCCCACACACCTTCCCTGAAACTGTCCTTGCTCCAGTCCACTTTCTATGACACTTTTCCATCCTAAATTTATTTGACTATTTCTGTTACTTAAGTATTGCTGGCAGCTCACTTATCTGACATTGATAAGGCCTTCCTCCTGCCTCTCTTCTTCCTCTGGCTCTATTGATGTCTCAGGGGTTCTTCTTTCTTAACTATCTGTTCAACTCTGAGGCTCCTGGCATTTTGCACTTCTCCTCTCCACATATGCTCGCTGACCCCTCACACCCATACTCATGGCTTTAATTCCTGCTTCTTCTCCAAGGATGCTCACCCCTCTCACTCCGGTTCAGACCCCCTCCTGTGCACGGGCCTGCATGTCCAACTGCCCAGGAGGCGTCTCAGAGTGTTGACCCCAGAGGCACCTCACATCAAGCTGCCCTACATTGAACTCAGTCTTCCCTCCCCATTACTGTCCTTCCCATACTGCACACATGGCCTACCTATCCTATCCATCTAGCTGCACTGTAGTCATTGGTAATGTCCCCCGCCCCCACCAAGTCCAGGATCCCTTCTACATATTTCTTGTAGCCCTCCCTCCTTTCTTTATTCTGGCTGACTCCCTGGTGCAGGCCTTCACATTTCCTCTGCTAAACCACTGCAAATGCTGCACCCCCCAACTTTGTTCTATAGAACCACTGGAAGAAAGTGCTTTACAAACTGTCTGATCCCATGACATCCCTGCTTATCATCTTTCAACAGCCTTGCTGCCTTTAAGATGGCACCTGAGATCCCTAGGCTGGACCTACAAAACCTGGCATAATCCTATGCCACGTTCTGGTCAAATAGAATTATTTGCAGTTCCTGACCATGTCTCACTGGCTCATGCTTTTCTGTCATTAGACGTACTTTTTCCTTTGCATGGAAGCTTTCTATTTTCTCTGCCACAGGCAGACTCAAGGGCTCTTCTTCTGGTTCCAGTCAGACTTTACAAGTCAATGCCACAGAATGAGGTCAGTGGCAGAGATGAGGGGCAGGTAAGTTTCTCCCCACTGGGGATTCCTTGAACCCCTTGAGGGTGAGGATATTAGGCACTGAGTTCAGAATTTTATGTGTTCTCCACACCAAGCAACATGCCTAGCACTCAGTCACTGCTTAATTGTTAGCTAGGTGAAGGAATGTGGGCTTTTTCTGTTATGCTCAGGTAAAGGCCACATTAGGAGACTATTTTTGCTTCCTAATTCCCTACTGCTTTGCCTTCTAAATGCATTTCCAACTGGTTTTCACTGAGGTAGATCACTCCTGATAATACCAATGCACAGTGGATCTCACTATCACTGAGGCCACCTCCCCTGGTTGGTGACAGAGGCAGAGTCCAGCTTTGAGGGCTTGAAACACATGGTCAATCATGAAGAAGAGATAAACAATGGAACAGTTACAAAGAAGCTCGAAAACTAAAAAATGGAGCTACGTGCACAGCAGGCATGTTCCCTGACAGTTCATGAGATGGTTATTCAGGGTAACAGGCTACCTGCACGGGTCCCTCAGACACTCCCTTGTTTCACTTGGGAAGAAAATAACTAAAAGATTATGAGTTGGTTGGGCACCCTCTGCCATTAGGAGAAAACAGTTTTGTTTCATTCATTCTTGGCAAAGCACTTCCTCTGAGTAATCTTTCCCTTTTGTAAGTGCTAAAGTTATCAAAAGAGAAAATAAAACATCTATGAAAGTGTTGCCATTGTGCGAGAACAGCAAAAGTCAGCCTTTCAAATACAATAATAAAACCGATTTACCAGCAGCTCTACTTAATTATGCACTGTTGCCATGGTTATTCTGTGAGACAATAAAAGGTAATGGGGCCGTTTCTGAAGTTAGTGGGAAAGAACCCCCGCAAAATCACTGAGGTGGACTGCTGACTCTTTTGAAAAATTTCTTCCCAAGTCAGCGTGTGTCTGGGTGAGCAGAAGTCATTAAAATATGAGGCCTCCTGTTTAGCAGTGAGGCTGCTAGCCCACCCCCTCCTTTAGAAAAACAAAAGAGATTTCTCTAATCATAAAATATCTTCCATCAATGACTTTTCCAATTAGATTTGTTTCACCAACTGGAAAAAAAAAAATAGCAGTCATAGACCAACCAAGGGCCTGAGGGTGATATACTAACCTGAAGGAAAAGCTGGTTTGCTATAACAGGAGCAGAGGAGTCTTTGATTCAATAAAAACAGAGGTAGCAAACTGGATTTAATGACTGTGAGCCTTTGCTCCTAAAGATATTTTCTACTAGGCTCAACTGTTTGATATAACAGTTTACATTCAGATAATATACATGATTTATATATTTTTCACTGACTTTTATTTTTAATTAAAAAATTCTCTGAGAATAAAAAAAAAGTTGGATGTTGGTATGACTGTTCAGAGAAATGGATCTTAGGAAAATCAGGAGCTGGGTTCGAACAAAGCTATGTAGGAAGGCAACCTGGTATTGGAGCCAAATCTATTATGGAACAAAGAGATTATGATCTGAACAAAAAGCAAAAAAAGCATTCTTTTAGTGTGATTAAGAAACAGTATTTTAAATCCACAAGACCTAGCTGGTGCTTAATCATATACACATTAGAAAACCAAAGACCTGAGTGACTTACAGACGACTGCCTACTCCATTCCCCATCTTTTAATCTCTAGGTGAATGAGTGAGTGAGTGAGTGAGTGAGTGAGTGAGTAAGTGAGTAAATAAATAAATGAATAAATAAAGGAGTGGGGGGCAAGGAAGGGCAGGGAGATGAGGGAGAATCGATGGAAGACAGGAGCACAACATGAAAGGTAGCCATCTTTAGCATCCTGAAGAGGAAAAGTTGTTCTTCAGAGATTTAAAGATGTAGGGCTGGACAAGCTATCCAGACTTTTTTAGATCTTTGTTAGGATTTAGCCAATGTCTTCACAACAGGAATATTTGATTTTCTCTTTCCCTGCAGTTTATCTGGCAGTTAATCTATTTTTAGGTGTTTGGGTCCCCTATGTGCCACATTTCTCATTGGGCAGGTACCACTGCTGTACTGTCACTCTTCTCTAGACGATTTCACTGTGAAGGACCTTCCTCTCAAGGATGCAGCTCAGAAAGACAGTTGACACGTGGTGCAGTTACCCTGTTCCCAGAATCCCACCTGACAGGAAAAGGAACTAAATATACAACTGAAGACTTAAGGAATCCAAGGATTTTCCAGATTAAGGTAACTATCACTGCAGAAAAGTATATCATAAGCATGTGCTGAAAACTAAGGGTGTCATTTATTCTGGAAACAAAATTCATTTTAGTCAAAAAAATCCCGTTCTTTCAAATTTCCCTGTTCAGGATTTATCATTTTTCAGATATAGTAGATGCAATTCTAAATGAGTAAAATTGACTTCATTTCAGGGTCCACTAAATATTTTATGATACAATAATGAAATCTAAGTTATTGTGAATTATATTTTTTAACAACTTCAGTTTTGATTATTTGTCCATGTTTATTTGTCTTTTAATGGAATGTGTAAAGCTTGAAACTAAAAACATTTTCTTTCTTTCTTTTTTTTTCTTTTTAGAAACTGCTTTAGTATTCCCACAACTACTTTTGGAGCTTTTTAAAATTCCTTTAGTTATAAAAGTGAGAGCTTGGTTTAATTATGAACTGACATATTAATGAGTTTTTGGAGAGAAGTTAATGTATATGATACGGCTATAGGAAACCAGATGCTCACTTATACTGTGTCCCTTTTAAACAACTATTGAAAACTTCCTTTAATGTTGCTTCTGATGACATGATTATAAGTACATATTCAACAACTATTTTGGTATGCCAATAAATGTTAACATCATTTGACTTCATTAGAAAGAAAAACAAGAAACCTACACTGGTTTCCCATTTGGGGCCAAATTTTAGGCTTGCATAAGTAAGGGAAAAGTTGCATTGGCTTTCTGGAAATCAATCCAAATGCCTAAGTATGCTTCCTGCTGGGCTTGGGAAACAGAGGGAGAGGATGAGAGATTCACATGGTGGATCCCCAAGGGGTATTTGCCAGCACTTACGAAACGAGCTTTCACTCTCTTGGGTAACTCTTCGTCTAAAGTGTAGATGTCCTCTCTCTTCATTGCTATCTGGGATCCATCTTCAAATTCAACCTAATGAGAAATAAGATATCATGCATACAACAAAACACACACACAATATCACATATACACATACATACACAAAGAAGCATTCACCATTTTTTTCAAGGGTCTAAGTAACTAAAAAAAAGGGAAAAAGGATCAAGCAGAACAAACAAGAGGACCAGCCAACAGCTAAAGAACAAAGAAAAGCTCTTTCCCTTTATTAAACTAACAACATATGCTTTCAAACAGGCCAAAATTCTTGAAAATGAGTGTCTTGGAATATGTGATATGAAAACTTCATCCCTTCCCCCTACCCCCAAAGCAAAAACAAAGAAACACAGCGGCTCCTCAACGATTTCTTCGAATATGAAATTATGGCCAATTTGGCATTAAGAGCTGGGCCTGTCAGTACCATTTGTTTCTTTAAGAGGCTCTGACACCCTAAGAGGGACAAATGATGATATATTTACTCTTGTATAATAATCCTCCAGGATAAAGTAATTTCTCAAGTTATTAGAGAACGTTCAAAACTCACTTCTATAAAATTCAACCATTTGGCCAGAAAAATCCCAGGTTCTGAACCTCATAACATGTAAAACCACAATAATGGGTGAAAACTTTCATCTAAAATGAAATTTAAAACTTTTTATTCAAGTAAATCAAATGGCATCAAATAACTGCATAACCAGTATTTTCAACATTTTAGAAGATTTTGTCAGAGAAAAAAGTAAGTGACACTGGTTAAAAGAAACCAAGGGCATCTGGGGGAAATTCATCCAATTCCCTATTCAAAGTAATTGGTCTTGGTTTAGTCTTAAACCACACATGAGCTCTATCAGGAGCAAACAAGAAAAGGGACGCAATCAGAGCACAATATCTTTTTTTTTTTTTTAAGTTTATTTATTTTGAGAGAGTGAGCACAAGCAGGGTAGGTGCCGAGAGAGGAGAGAGAGAAGAGACAGAATTCCTGATGCAGGGCTTGAACTCAACAAGCCCGGAGATCATGACCTGAGCCAAGGCAGACACTTAACTGATTGAGCCACCCAGGCACCCTTCTTTTACTCCATTTCTCTCTCTCTCTCTCTCTCTCTTTTCTTTAATATTTATTTACTTTCAGAGAGCGCAAGTGGGGCAGGGGCAGAGACAGAAGGGGACAGAGGATCTGAAGCAGGCTCTGAGTGTTGACAGCAAAGAGCCCAATGCAGAGCTCGAACTCATGAATCGTGAGATCATGACCTGAGCCAAAGTCAGACACTTAACCGACGGAGCCACCCAGGTGCCCTCCGGGCACAATATCTAATATGTTCTAACCCTGAACCACTTATGACATTTTTGAAGTTCCTAAGTTGTCTGTCTGAATTCTTTAGGTGTAAGCAATAAAAATAGGCTTGTATTTCTGGTTAAAAGGTAAGTGAAACTTTGCAGCTGTACTAGGTTAATAATAAAAAAAAATCTGCTGGACTTCAAAAAATACTAAAATTAGGATAATATATATAATTTTCTTTTTATCCATGTACTACACACATTTGACTAAGCTGAAACAATCGGTTGGAATCAGGTCTCGGTCACAGGAGAGCTCTCCCTGTTACTTCCCAGAAGGCTGAGATGGGAAGGTTTTTCTTCCTGGCCTTATTTTAGCAGAGTGGTTTCTTTAATATTTAATTAGGCCAAGGTGTCATCTCATTTATACATTTTGATAGCACAGCTAGAAGTACTTGTGCCTACCTTTCTTCTGTTTTAGATCATTTGAAAATTCTGAAAAGCGAAAAAGGCAATTATAAAACTGAAAGGGAGTATGGTGTGATGACCAATCATCCCAGGACCCAGGGGTCTCCCGGGATGCACGACTTCTAGTGCTAAAATTAGGGACAGTCCCTCACAAGCTAGGATGGTTGTTCACCCTAGTTGGGACACAGCTTAGAGTAAACTCTGGTCCTTCCCTTTACCAGCTGTGTGATCTTCAACAAATTATTAAATTCATGTAACCTTTTTACCCTCATTTGTAAAATAGGAGTCAAAAACATTTATCTTGCAGGGCTACTGTGAGGGTCAAAAAAAGTGCACACACTTAGCATATTTAGCTCTGTGCAATAGGTATTTTAGTTGTATCTTTTTTTGTGAACATCTTTGCTTATTCAATGATGAGGCTGAACAGTTAGACACAAAACACAAAATGATCTCAAAAGGGCACTTGGTTTAATGAGGAATTTTAAATTCCTTGTACTTGAGAGATAATTTTAATATTAGTCTTAACTTTTTCATGGAGTCTATAAATATGCTTATAGTTCTATGTTGATAGGCCATCATAAATTCTACTGAAGTTAACATACTGATTACTAATTAGCCTGAATTTCATCGGGTCCTCACTGTGATACTTTTCATGTAGCTAAGAGCTTTGCTACATGTAAGATGCTTCACTTTTACATTTATTGTTTAATTAAATGTCATTATTTTCTTTTGAATCATGTAGTAATGCTTCTTTTCTAGGAGTCTCCACTATTATCAGTCTGTCTTATGTTTTTTGCCTAATTCTGGATGTTCTGATGCAAAGAAACTCCAGCACCTACCCTATCACAAATGACCTGAATCTGCAACTTAACACTATGGACCAATACAAAGGGGAAAACAGCCTTGACACACACATGCACACACATGTGCACCAGTACACACACCTACAACATACACATAAATGTGCTCTCCTACCTGCTCACCTTGGGTTTTTCTAGGCCTTAAAAAAATGTTTGTTTCCTAAACTTCTTTGAACCCCTTTAATTACATTGTGCTCTAGTTCCTGATTCAGTGTCTTATAATGTACTCTGCCACTTAAACCCCTGCCCCTTATCAGTCTTTGAACAATTCTAAGCTGAAACTGGCAGTCTTATCATTCTCCAGCTGTTTTTAACTTAATAGGCCTGAACCTTCTTACTCTTTTCTTCTTTTAACTTCAATCTTCCTGTTTTTGCTCTACTGCTTAGCTTGAGAATGTTGATTTCTGCCATCATGTTACTGAAAGTACTACAATGTATGGATTCTAATAAATGTGTTCTTTTTAAAGTCTGAAGGAGAGCCACCTGGGTGGCTCAGTTAAGCATCTGACTTTGGCTCAGGTCAAGATCTCACGGTTCGTGAGTTTGAGCCCAGCACTGGGTTCTCTGCTGTCAGTGCACAGCCTACTTTGGATCCTCTGCTTCCCTCTCTCTCTCTGCCCCTCCTGTGCTCATTCTCTCTCTCTTTGTCTCTCTCAAAATAAGTAAATAAACTTTAAAAAAAAGTCTGAAGGAATACAAACGCACATCTGCCATCCATGTTGTTTTGTTAGAGTTTAACTCATTCTCATTTCTGACAGAGATAAAATATTTTCAGTTTAATTGCATATGCACTCTTTAATAATATGCAGAGTTCCCTAGTTAACAGAATATCCAACCAATAGCTCTACTTTTCATTAAATAAGCACTCCATTAAGTTTAAGTGGACAAACGGCCACAACTGTGTCAACACACAGTTGATTTAGGTTTGCTGAGACACCCAATGGAGGTAAGTCTCTCAAGCAAAAGCCACCAACTCAGGGGCTGCTAGCTGATGAACAGCCATCACTGTCTTGGCATACAGTGAGATAAATCAGCCAATTAGTCTCTCCCCATATGATGTAAACACAAGAAAGCAGCCTACCATCCAGTCGCTTATCTTTGGGGCCTACCTATATTCTTTACAATTAAACCACTCATCAAATGCTAATAGAGTTTCCCAGTGTTGAATTTGGTAATAAGACTCCAATATCTGTGCCATCAGACATTGAATCTTTGCCTCCTTTAAAAAAGAAGAGGTGATGGGGCGCCTGGGTGGCGCAGTCGGTTAAGCATCCGACTTCAGCCAGGTCATGATCTCGCGGTCCGTGAGTTCGAGCCCCGCGTCAGGC
This sequence comes from Felis catus, assembly GCF_018350175.1. Lineage (NCBI taxonomy): Eukaryota > Metazoa > Chordata > Mammalia > Carnivora > Felidae > Felis > Felis catus. The sequence goes on along the minus strand of NC_058380.1, from coordinate 32,865,743 downwards.
TCTGGGCTGATGGCTCGGAGCCTGGAGCCTGTTTCCGATTCTGTGTCTCCCTCTCTCTCTGCCCCTCCCCCGTTCATGCTCTGTCTCTCTCTGTCCCAAAAATAAATAAACGTTGAAAAAAAAATTTAAAAAAGAAGAGGTGCTCCAAATTCATGTGGCCCATTCATCAGCAGCATACTGGATATACATGTGTCCTCTGGCTTCCTCTCAGTGAACATCTCACACAGGACAGCACTCACCTGGTACATGTGGGCAACATTTGATCCCAGATATTTTGCTCCATAGAGTTTGCCATCAGGCCACTTGACTTGGACAACTTCTCCCTCAGCAGGAGGGCCCAGTTTCACACAGTCTCGGCTCTGTGGAAGAAACACAGACAGGCTTTTCAAGGCAAGTGTCTAAGTGACTGCATTTAGAACTTAGCAAATGATGAACTCCTGGCAATTAAAAGGAGTTATTGCCTCTGTTTTATGGATTATGATCTTGCATGGGTGTTCAGGGGAAGAGATATGAGCCAAAGGAGTGCTTAAAGATTCAGCCTACATCATAAAGTTGCAAAGGAGCCACCATAAGCCAAGCAGGAAAAAAACAGCAGCATTTACATTTGCTACTTGACAAAGAACTGTTCAGAGGGTAACTAAACTATGCATGGAAAGTCCTTTAGCTGAAGAATAGACCAGCTCATGATTTACAACACCTGACATTTATATAGCATTTTTGCAGTCAACTAAATGCTCTAACACACAACTCATTCGATCCTCATAATCAGTCCACAAAATAAGCAGAGATTATTAATTATCCCCATTTTACTGGCAAGGAAACTGAGCCTCCAAGGAGGCTCCTTTAGGTTGTCAGCATCTCTGGAGGAGTGAAGCTTAATAGGAGGATAAGAAGTGGGATAGCTAGGTGAAAGTGGGGCCAGGGAGGAGCACAGTGAGGTCCGAGCTGTCAGGCTGTGACAAAGCAACAAGGGAAAGGAAAGCAAGAAGCATCTGCAGCATGGCAGGTTGTGTGCTGTTTAGCAGGCCTCTTCGGAAGACCCTTGGACCTCCCCAGAAAGTCATGCTTCTATTGGCTGTCCATTAAGTGACCAGCCCTCTTCCTTCTACAGGCATCCATGGTGGCCATCCAAAACCCATCTTCTTCTCACTTATGTCTTGGACTCAACAGTGCTTCCTCCTAAGGCAGGGGTTCAGAGAAAAACCCAGTAGTCCATCCTAGAAGGTGCTTGCTTTTTGGCAGGGAAGGGAGGTAACAGGTCAAATAAAATGTTTTCACAGACATAGTTTGCAAACTCTTAAATTTGTATGTATTGGGTATGACAGAGTGAAATTTCAATACAAATGAATTAAATACTTGACCTCTTTGGTAAAGTTTTTGCACATTTAGCAATTCGTGTTTTGCTAATACCAGTATTTTACTGATGAGGCCAATATGACTGATTGAAATGCACACTTGATCAATCAAGCTATAAATGCAGACTGGGCATGGTTCTATGGTTTAAATGAGAGGCGCACACAGGAAATACTTAGTTGTTTAGGACTAGAAATCCACCCTCTATTCCTTTCCATTACTAATAGAAATTTTGCATTATAAAGAAGTGGACATTTTATTGTTGGATTCAGAATACACATGAGAGGCTCAGCTGTTCATTTTCCTCACTGCAGATTCACTTCCATTTAAAGCTACAGGCAAAGAGAAACTTGTGTGCTCAGAAGCTCTATAGAATTGACAGTCTGCATCTAACTTAGTTAAACAAAGATAAGTTTCTCCTTGGCCTTCATAATATTTGGCCTTAGGGCATGCAGAATTGAAAGGGCAGGCTATAGAAATGTTTTCTAGCTATGTCCCTGGGGTTATCCTCTTACTTTCCATTTCCCTTCCAAAGATGAACCTGGTACTAAGAGCACTGGAAGGTGCAGCTTCTAAATAGACACTATCCAGTCTGCTAGCCTGGGAAGTGATATCAGCTCAGGGGTAACTGAGCTGAAACCTAGCAGAGTGGGGAATGGGGGAGGGGGCACAAGAGTATGTTTCTTCCCTCTCTTCAAGTTTTCTTCCATGTGGAGGAAGCTCCATTGGGGTAAATGTTCCTGGTTTCTTTTCCACTCTCTCATTCATCCACTCTTCCAAGAGAATAAGCAGTGACTGAACTTTGTTGTTGAGTTCTCAAGGATATGACATTTTCCAAACTATGCACCACAGAGCCCTGGGGCACCACAGCAAACTCACAGGGGCTCTGTGGGATATTTTCAGGGGAAACCCAGTGACACTCGTCAGACACCCAGCTTACCACTACTACTCTTAAGTTGTTTAGACCTAACTCACTTAATACATGGAACTGTGGACACTAAAAAAAATTGTGCTGAAATACTACTTGGCAATGAGAAAGAATGAAATCTTGACATTTGCAACAGTGTGGATGGTATTGGGGGGTATTATGCTAAGTGAAATAAGTCAGAAAAAAATATCATATGTTTTCACTCATATGTGGAACTTGAGAAACTTAACAGAAGACAATGGGGGAAGGGAAGGGAGGAAATAGTTTCAAACAGAGAGGGAGGCAAGTCATAAGAGACTCTTAAATACAAAGAATAAACTAAAGGTTGATGGGGGGAGCAGGGGAAGGGGAAATGGGTGATGGGCATTGAGGAGGGCTCTTGTTGGGATGAGCACTGGGTGTTGTATCTAAGCGATGAATCATGGGAATCTATCCCCAAAACCAAGAGTGCACACTGTATACACTGTATGTTGGCTAACCTGATAATAAATTATACATATATATATATATATATATATATATATATATATAGAGAGAGAGAGAGAGAGAGAGAGAGAGAGAATATATATATATATATATATATATATATATATATATATATATATAATTTGTGCTGAGATACCCAGGGGCTGTGAACCAGTAAAGCTTGGTAATTGTGGCTTTACCCCCTCACGTTCTCTTTCTCTTTGGAACCACCCTGTGGGCAGAGAACACAAGTCCTGCTCTGTTCCTTCCATAGAGAGGAGCTGGTGGTGTCCTGAAACCCTGTCACTAGGAGGCCTGTCTGATCCTCAGATGCAGTATTAGGAACTTTGCCCACAGATATAAAACCACACACTACAACATCTGCTTTATTAGTAATGAAGAAGATCTTTTCAGTCTCTAAATCCTGACTCCGTTGTCTCTTTTGTTTTTCCTCAGGCAGGATAAATTCTATTTATTGGGCCCTTATTTAATCCAAATGGAGGGAATTCAAGGCCTTGTGGAATACAGAACATGCACTCCCCATTTACTCACCTACCAAAAACAACTGCCAAGCAGGAGACTTAGGTCCTTAGTTTTAGAGATCTGACCTTCGTCAGAGATTTTCTAACCTTTAAAATAAATCTTCACAACAAATCCTGACCTGAAATTTTAAGTACCATATCACTGAGGTATGGCAATGGCCACAGAAATGTGGTCTAAGCAAAACATGAAGATACTTGAGCAATTTATCATAAAAACATACCTTGATAAATTAAATGTATGCAACATTACCATGTGAGAAATAATTATTTTTTAAAAAGGTGTTTGAGAAAAAAATGTCTGAGATACAGTGTGTTATCTGTCTTACCTGTCCATTTGCCCTTTACTCACAAGTCCCAATTTGGTATTGCCAGTGCCTGACCTCAAAGAGCCAATGTACAGCTCAGCCTCCACTAAGTTTACTCTGTGTCAGCCCCCAAAACCATGACAGAATCTAGTAAAGACATTGCAGTTATCTTTCTCAATCTTCTTGCTTTCAGAACTCTTTTTTTCTTTATTCATAGGAGAAGAAGAAAGAAAAATAACCATCCAACTACAATATACAACATAAAATTGGGTGTGAACTCCTTCCCTCCTCCACCACCAGGAGGCGTCCTTCTCATCCTCTGCCAGGTCAGTTAGCTGGAAGTGGTTTTATTTTGATTTGCATGTAACTTCATTTAGTAAGTATTATTCACTGTTTACACCCCAGCTACTTTCCAAAAAGGATTTAAGGCAGCTCATAGTAAAACATAAAAAGGTTTATTTCCATAACATCTAGTTTCCTCCATAGAGAAATGGTTTCAACTCACCAGCTGTCTCAAAATTTTGAGTTTGCTAGAAACCTTCTATGACTACATGGAGTACAAAGCATCCAAACAGGAATGGAAGCAGAAGCACATAGGTTGATGAAAAGAAGCTGGAAGGTTTGACACTGAGGTTCCCCTGGTCTCTCCAAAGCAGGTGTCTCCAGAACTGTCAGAGTCACTAATCCAGTGTCTGTTTACTGACCATCCGTGTGAGACACTAGAGGAGCCACCAATGCCCAGGGACAGAGGGCCTCTTGACCACACCTGGAGGCCTGTCAGCTCTGGGGCATGAGCACCTCAGGGTCTCTGCAAGGGAAATCCATGATCACTTCAACCAGAAAAGAACTTCTATTCGATTCATAGATTGGGTTTCTGAATAGGATTTCAGGTTTAAAGGAAAAAAAAGGTTTAAAAGGTTTCTGTCAAAAATCACAAGTCTGAAAAATAAAATCACCTGTCTAAAACTGAGGGGATTTAGTTTGTGGAGAGCCCCAGTGAATGGTCTGCCCCCTCTTTTAAAGGCCTTCAGCTAGCTCACACTTCCCTGTGCTGTGCACAGGGAGTATGGCTCCTTACAGTATGGTCCCAACCATCAAGGCACACATTAAAAATGAAGATTCCAGGGGTGCCTGGATGGATCAGTCGGTTGAGCATCTGATTTTGGTTCAGGTGATGATATTGTGGTCCATGGGTTCAAGCCCTGCGTTGGACTCTTGTGCTGACAGCTTGGAGCCTGGAGCCTGTTTCAGATTCAGTGTCTCCCTCTCTCTCTGCCCCTCCCCTGCTTATGCTCTCTTTCTCAAAAATAAATAAACGTTCAAAAAAAATTAAGATTCCAGCCTCCCACCCCCATAGCTCTGTGTGACCTAGGGGATTTTGTTAAAGCGTTCTAGAATTTGAGATCTATTAAAGGATGTAAAGGATGTAAAATGCTAAAGAGGTCTTTTCCTAATGCAGTTCTTAGTGTGTTGCTGGAGCAAGTAAACACCTTTGCTGGGAAATTATATGCATTAAAACTTTGACTAATGCATTTTCTTCAGTTGCTGTCTGGACCCTCAGAAGCAGTCTGGCTTCACCTGACATAAATAGCTGTTCACCATTTGCTGCACTGCCTCCAGGGATGTGTAAACCCCCCTAAAGCCTGCCAGGGCCCCGTCCACAGAGACACTGGTGTCTGGAGCTGCCAGTAAGCCTGTGGCTAGAACACTAAATAGATGATGTGAGAATTAAAGACAGAAATCATAATCACAGTCAAGAGCAGGCTTCTGGCTATGATTAAAGGGCTCTGATGAAAGGACTGGGATGGGTCACCAACCCAGGCAAGAGCATGGTGTCATATCACACTCCTGCCATAGTCGGGGCTGACTCCTGCGCTTGCTCCACCAACTACAGAGACGGGCCGAGCCGCCAGTCTGATTACCTGAATTCTGAAATCACTGTTTTCTTGGAACTTTTACTGGGGCCTATGAAAGGGACCTCTGCAAGTGGCTGTCCTTGAATGATGCCTGTTTTGCCATCCTCCCCCCAGACCCAACCCCACCTCTGCTCCTAACACGTAGAAACCACAGAGCAGGCAACCCCGTCTATCAGTTCAGCTGTAGTACATGAAGACAGGGTACTTGAACTCCCAGTAGTTAATTGCCATATAGTCTGGAGCCTCTGGCAGTCCCCCTTGGGGACATTGCTTAAGTCACCAGGAGCAAACTGATACCCGCAGCTGCTGGCATTTTGAGGGATAATCACCTGCTCATTAATGGACTCTGGCAGGGATTAACAGACTGACTGATAGCCATGTACTAATTGTACTAGCTATCTATCATTTGGTTGGCTGCCCGGCATCTGAACCCCTATCTCCCTTGCAGGGTCTCAGTGGGAGAAAGAGCTAGCCTGCCATTATAGACACGGGAAAATGCCAGATACTCCCTTACCCAGCCTCCCTGGCAGCAGACATGGACAGGGGCCTAGCCAATTGGCTGCACCTGCTCAGGATGTAGAACCTGTGATCAGAGATGCAGGGAAGCAGCAGAGGGGAGAACAATCTCAGAAGGCAGCAGTGGCAGCCATAACAGCAGCACCCACGCACCAAAGGCACAGCAGGGGGCCAGGCTGACCACACACGTGGAAGCGGCTGTGTCCAGGTCCATGGCCTGGTCCTGCCCATGCTCCAACTGAGCAGCCTCCCTTGTTTTCACCTATTCTCTGACCTTGCATTCCTGGAGATTCTGTGGGCTTCCTAATAACTTCCCACTATATTCGTTTATTGCTTAAATTAGTTACAGTCACTTTTTGTTGCTTACAACTGACAACCCTGAATGGTAAGTAACTGCTGGTTTGGGTGATGGCAGATCCTTCCTCTCACAAACTAGAAAAGACACCTTTCATTTAATGGTGGAATATAAAACTGGGGAGCTTCCTAGACCACCCAATCCTCATTCAAATAATTTATGAGGAAAGCCATCTTTCAAAAAAGAAAGGAACATATTCACAGCACCACTTACCTAATCACAAGGCTTGGCCCTAGATCATTTGTGACTGTCCCGGACTTTTCATAAACACCACAATCTGAAGAGGTACTCTCTTTAGGGATATCCACAAGAATGCAACCCAGGCCATAAAGGTAAGTCAAGTATCCTAATCAATGGTAGGCTCTCAAGTGGACTCTTTTGAAGGGAATGCATCCTATTTGGATGGATTAAATTCTGGACTATTTGTTAAATAGAAGTCATATTTCATATCACCCTTCATGTAGAGATAACAAATATAGAAAATACTTTAATACTATTTTTCTTAATAATTCTTTGTTCTGAGTATCTACTATAATTTCATTAGGGGAAATTACAGATTTTTTTAAAAAAAGATATAAAAAACAAAAACAACCCAGATTTCCATCACCCAGAAGTAAATGCTGTTACCACCTGTTAGGATGGCTAAAATCAAAAACACAAGAAACAAGTGTTGGCAAGGAAATGGAGAAAAAGGAATCTTCATGCACTGTGGTGGGAATGTAAACTAGTGCAACACTCTGGAAAACAGTATAGCGCTTCCTCAAAAAGTTAAAAATAAAACTACCATATGACCTAGTAATTGCACTACTGAGTATCTACCCAAAGAAAGTGTAAACATTAATTTGAAAGGGTTACATGCACCCTGATGTTTATAGCAGCATTATTTACAAAAGCCAAATTATGGACCCAGCCCAAGTGTCCATCAACTAATGAATGGATAAAGATATAGAATATACATACAATGGAATATTGTACAAAAGAACGAATACAAAAGAACAAATCTTGCCATTTGCGATGACTTGGATGGATCTAGAGAGTATAATGCTAAGCAAAATAACCCAGAGAAAGACAAATACCATATGATCTCATTCATATGTGGAATTTAAGAAACAAAACAAATGAACAAAGGATAAAAAGACAAACCAGAAAACAGACTCCTAACTACAGAGAACAAACTGATGGGTTACCAGAGGGGAGGTGGGTGGGGAGTGGGTGAAATAAGGGGACTAAGAATACCCTTATCATGATGAAATGAAAAATGTATAGGATTTAATCTCTATATTGTATACCTGAAATGGATATAACTGTATGCTAACTATCCTGGAATTAAGATTTAAAAAAAATTAAATGCTGTTACCATTTGGATTAATCTCTATGCTTCTCTGATTTTTACAAAGTAGGCCCTCCTATATATACATAATTATTTTTCATAACTACAAACTTTATTTTCTTTCACATGGAGCACAACTGAGCTCTCTAAAGAGGCAGACAAAGCTGCCTTTTGTGAAGAGCTCAGTGTTGCAGTCCATGCCATGTTTTTTCAATCATTCCACACCATTTGGAGGGAAGAGGTCTTTCTTTTTACTGTGGTAAAATAGACATAACATAAAATTACAATTTTAATCATTTTTAAGTACACATTTCAGTGGACTTAGGTACATTCACAGTGTAGTACAACCATCACCACCATCCTCTCCAGAAATGTTTCATCATCCCAAACTGAAACTCCACATCCACTAAACACTAACTCCCCACTCCCCTCTCCTCCCAGCCCCAGGTAACCTCCATTCTACTTTCTGTCTCTATGAACTTGATTATTTCTAAGCACCTCATTATAGGGGAAATCATATAATATTTGTCCATTTGTGTACATATATAATTTTGTGCCTTGCTATTTATCCCCTATAACTACATTATAAGCATCTTCTTAGTTATGAATTATCCTTTAAAAACTCCATTTTACTGGCTGAATACATGCAACATTATGGCTATTCCTCAATTAATTTAACCACTTTCCCACTGTAATATTTCCCACTGTATATTTGTCTTCATGAATCTTTGTCCAAATTACTGACTATATTCTTAAAGTCTTGCAATAGGAATACATTGGTAAAAAACAATATAAACTATTAATAAAGTTGCTTTCATTAAGCTTTGAAAAATTCAACATCAGACTCATTTCTCTTATTCAGTAAATCTTAACCACCACAGAAAATTCTGATTCAGTCAACCCAAGGTAGGGTCCAAGCTAAATGTTCTCCCAAACAATATGATGGTTGGTCAGATTGATAATCACTGCTCAAGATTATCTCCAGAATACACTTCTACGTATAAAGAAAAAACTAATTCCAAGCTGCTTCCTCTGAATGTAACTTTTCTACAGTGAGAGACGTCTAACATACTTGAAAGAAAACTTGGAATGTCCTCACACTGAGGAACTTATCTGTGCTCTGTCCTAGTTATGTAACACTGTCATTGCAGCCTGTAGGATAATGGTTTCAGGCCAACCTGCTTCCACACTGACACTCATTATTTAGGGAAAACTGCAAGTTTGATGTCCAGCTTTCCTTTTTAATAGTTTTTTTTTCTTTTGTAAGGGAAACACACACACAAACACCCTTTCTCTACCCCCAAGATGTTCTGTTTGTCTCTGTTAAGCTGGGGCAATGCCTCGTTATTCCCTCAACCAGCTAGATTCTTTCCCAGCAGTCACACTTTGCCAATGCCCTGACACTTAACCACACCCGTCTTATAAAACATAGCATCTTCTCTGCAGGGAACACAACACTGACACTTATTTGCTGAATTCCTGAGGGCCAAGTTTAGCATACACTTTCCCTTTAGCTATAAGCCAAGAGTAGATACCATGCCTGGTAAAAATACTGATGTGACAGAGATGGAGGTTGTTTTATTTTTCTGAATGTTACCACAGCATTAAACCTCAGAAAATATTTTTCTTTTTTTTAAAATGTTTATTTTTGAAAGAAGGAGAGAGAGAGAGAGAGAGAGAGAGAGAGAGGAGAGGAGGGACAGGGAGGCAGTGGGGGAGGGGAGGAGAGACTTGGGGACAGAGGATCCGAAGTGGGCTCTGCACTGACAGCAAAGAGCCTGAGGCAGGGCTCAAACTCACAAACCATGAGATCATGACCTGAGCCAAGGTCGGATGCTTAACCAACTAATCCACCCAGGTACCCCCAGACAATATATTTCTAAAAGAAATCACATCTTTATGTTATTAGAAATAGGTGAGATTCTGGCAAGCAAAAGCTTTAAAAGGCACAGAAAATACAAAGTTGGGCAGTCTCTTCAGAAATTATCTTCCAGTTCTTTTAAGTGAAGACAGTATAAGAAAAGTCATTAACTAGAACCAGGGGTGACACTGGGGAGCTCACCTAATAGCAAGGGCATGTGAGAGAGGGATATGGAGACAGCTAAGGGAGGTGGCTATGAAGTGCCAACAACGGGTCCTCTGCATTCTTGGGACTGGAGAGGATTAATGGCACTGAAAGGCTCATTCACTCACCAGCTACACATCTTTGAGAGAGACCACCTGCCTTCCCAGCCTTTTCTCCCTCCCTCTAGCATATTATAAGCGTCTCCTCTGTGCCTAATCCTGAACTCAGCACTGGGAAAAGAGAGACAGAAAGAGTCCTTTTGAAGTCATTTCCCCAAGGAATTCAAGTCCAGTTGGGGACTTAAATGTTTAGATGAGTATCTGCAATACAAGGTACCATATGTGATTGTAGTGAGTGGCAAGGAGGTGGGAACGCTGTGTCCGTGACTCACCCTCCCATGACACCAACTGTGTCAAGGATTTTCAGCTAGAGATAACCAAAATTCCTTCCTATCTTCCCCTCAGAGTTAAACCACCCTCCACATGAACTGACTTAATTAAAACCCCCATTCAGGACTCTCCTGCACTCACCTGGCTAGGTATATGTGAATGCTTTGGAAACTATGGTGAGAGCAGCAATGCAGTCCTTAAAGACAGATGTTAGAGGGAGAAGTGAGCTGGCAGCTCTAGCAGAGCTTTGTGGGGATCCACTGTTGGAGGCTCTGGCATTAGCAGTTTGATTTTATTGGGGCTCCTATAGTTGGCTAGGCTATCCCACTGACTATGTTGAGTGGTGTGGCCAAGTCAGGAGGACAAAGGTGTTGCCCTGACCCCTCTCTCTACTTCTCAAGAGTGTTCTAAAATGATGTCACCAATGATTGCAAGGCCAATGCCCCATGACACCAGGAACCCAAACAGAAAATCTTCTAAAAGCCCCAGAAATGCAAACCACTTGAAAAGGGAATTTGTATATTTAAAGCTCTCTGGTACTTCTTCTTAGATCTCCTTTTCAATAACCTCTCCTTTTATAAAGGTTTGGAGGATGTGTCATTTCTAAGTGTTACTGGGAATCTCATGCTTAGGGACCTCTGACCAATGAGCTGACTGAAAACAACCGGCTGCTACCACCAATAATAACCAGAAATAGTCACACTACTACTTGAGTGTTTATTATGGGCTGGGCACCACACTGACTGCTTTATATTATATTTCAATAATTCTAACAATAATCCTAGTATTTATTATTATCTCCATTTTAGGGTTAAGGTAACTGGTGTCAACTTCCTTGCCCAGGTTTGCATGGCTGTCTGCTACACATCAAGTTCCTCCCACCTCAGACAGACAGCCAACAGCATTTATAAGGACTGCCCCTGGACTGGCTGCATCTTCCTCCTGTTTTTCCTGCAGACACCAATGCATCAGCACCCCAGGACTGTAACTCCTCATACTCAAATAAGGAAAAAACATTGCCATCTATAGGACAGATCTTTCCCCCTTTATATAGTTGTTGGCAGAGGCTAAAATGCATGAGGGGAACAAATATTTTACTATGTCAATAAAAATGTATGTTGTAAAAGAGAGAAAGACAGCCTTGAGGTGAATTTCTCTATCATGATTTCTAAAAATAACTGTCAGTTCCAAAAGCTGGAAAAAGATGAGGAAAGGAAAGATAAGGGTAAGCATTATGAGAAGAGAAGGCTCTCCTGTGCTCATGCACCACAACAGGAGCTCTGTGATCAGAAGAGGAGTGTCAGGCCCACGCCAGCCTCTGTGGATTCTCAATCTGCTCCACAGTGTACATTCCACTTCCCAGAGCAGCTGCACTGAAGCGGCACAGGGTGCAGCTTCCAAGGTCTGGGGTCACACCGCCTGGGGTCAAAGAAGAGCTGTGACTGGACACAAGCTACTTTATCTCCTCACACACTGGTGTCCTCATCAGTCAAATGCATATAATAACACAACCTTAAAGGATTGGTGAGTGAATTGGGGCTAAAATATATTTAGAAGGAGAGGAGAAGAGAAAGAAAAGCACAGCACAGTGACTGGCAGCTGGTGAGTTTGAAGTGAACTGTGACTGGATTTAATTCATATCAACAGGGAACATCTGGAGGATGATATCAAGGGGACAGAAAACCTTGGGAGCAGATGATTCTTGAGCTTTAAAACTGTGAAGATGCACTGAGAAGCCAAGAAGCTACTAAAAAGGTTATCAGACAAGGGTATCCTGGTTGAAATCCAAAACAACCCAGCAGGGTCGATAAGCAGGTGTCATCTCCTACCTAGGTAGAGAAGCACAATCATGTGCCCCAGTCACACGGCCAATAAGTGGATGAGTGGGGTAGTCATTCATTCAACACCCACATTTCAAGCATTTCTCGTGTTCTCAGAACACTGGGGTTACTAGTGAGAAAAACAGATGTGGCTTTCTACTTCATGCAACTCTTTAGTGGAAAACACAGACATTAAAATAAAGAATAAAAATTAAAACGTTAAGTGTAGGAACTCCTGCGTCATAGAATTACAGTGCAAAGTATTTTACCAGAAAGATTATTAGCACACTATGTGGTTATTATATTCCAGAGAGCTTCAAGACACCTCAAGAGATGGAAGAACTAAAATGAAATTCTGACCCAAGAATCTGGAAGAGTCCAGATAGAGAAAACCCAGAGAAAATAAATCATGAAATAAGGAGGTCTGTGAATGGTTCAGATTTAAAAAGAAAAAATAACTTTTTTATTATAAAAATAAAACATGCTCATATGGAAACTATAAGAAGGTGATAAAGTTGAAATCATAATCACCTATGATTACATTCTCTAGAGATAACATTTCAACGTATTTCCTTTGAGGATTTTCCCTTCACACACTTATATTTTTATATATGATTGGGGTCATACGGTACATACTGATTTTTCCATTTATTAAACATCCTTTAAAATATTATTTTTAATAGCTACATAAATAATTCACTTAGTGTTCCTCCCAGGTGCACTGGTAAGTGTTCAATGCCTAGGTCTAAAGAACAAGGAGATGTCATGTTTACATGGTCAGACTGGGTTTAGGCACAGTGTTCTCACATCTGAGAGCAACATTTGGAGTGGGGTACTGTCCAAAAAATTTCATCCTGAGGGGAGTCCTGGAGCAAGAGCACTCTTAAAACCACTTTCTTATGAGATCATTCATTGCTCCCCACAACAAATATGTATTTTTTTAATTTTTTTTATGTTTATTCATTTTTGAAAGACAGAGAGAGACAGAGCACAAGCAGGGGTGGGGTGGAGAGAGAGGGGGACACAGAATCCGAAGCAGGCTCCAGGCTCTGAGCTGTCAGCACAGAGCTTGACGCGGAGCTCAAACTCACGAACGGTGAGATCATGACCTGAGCCGAAGCCGGACACTCAACCAACTGAGCCACCCAGGGTCCCCCTAACAAATATGTATTAAGTGATGAGGCAGGAGGACTGTTTTGTTTGGATTTGAGAAGACTCGGGAGGAACCTGAGAGTCCTCCACAAACACATGAAGAGCTGTGAGTAAAGAGAGAATGGGCTTGTTCATTTTTGCCCCGGGAGTCAACTGAGACTGGCTCTTGGGGTGCTATTTAGGCTCCATGCAAAGAAGTCAGTGCTTTCTAATTATTACAGCAACAAATTGGTAGTGAGCTCCCTGTCACTTGTAGTGTTCAACAATGGACCTGAGGTCACTCACCAGGGCTATGATACAGGAGACTTCCTGCAATGGTGAGAGTTTGAGGGAGTCACAGAGGAGGGTCAGAGGAGGCTGTGAGTGGTTCAAAGGCTATGGTGGGAGGAGGCCGCACACTTACCCCTTAGCCTGTCTTATTTATGCAGTAGCCCTGAACTGTGCCAGTGGTTATCAGAGCTTTTAGACAAGAGACTCCCTGGCTAAGATTCTCTCATCGAGGGGCCTGGCCAAGCCTCACTGATGTTACAGTGGATTAGGACTATGGTTCCTAAATTTCTAACACTCTTGTCAAGTGCTGTTCCTCTCTCACTGAAGTGTTGAGAATGGAATATGCAATGAATGGAAAGAAGAATCCAGCACAAATGGGCAGTTATCTTCTCCCTTAATCTAATTTCAGTCACTCTGTGGCTATGCTCCTTCAGCTCTTTATAACATGAGCTTCCTCCATGGCCAAAGAAAGGGGTATCCTTCTGCATCAACATCCCAAGGAAACCTATTCCCTCAGCACAACCTCATTCTCTGGAGGGCACATAAAAAGGTCTGTTTTAACTTAACCAACTGGGTAACTCTCAAGTGGGTGAAGCAAAAATGTAGAAATGATGAAAGAGACAGCTGTGTGGCCTCAGCCTACTGCTGTGGAAAAGGCTTTTTTTTACAAAGCTTTTGTGGTAACGTGAACAACTGCATAAAGACATCATGGTGTGTAAAAATATGCCAAGGATTAATTACTCCTGGGCTAAGACCTAAGAATAGCTTGGTCCTTCCTCCAGGCTCCAAATGATACTGCAGTATACAAATTGCCCATCATGGTGCAGTGTGTGCCGTGTGCCCAAATCAACAGTCATTTCCCAGCCCTCAGCCTGGCCCAAGTTGGCCCAGGATGTAGTCCTTCACACCTACAATACAGGTGGTCATCAAGGCCTGGAATCAGGAAAGGGAGATGTGTGTGCAGAAGAGTGGACAGCTAGGCCAGGGGAACATTCCAATGCTTATAATCAGAAATGATTAAGAATAACCCATTTGCTTTCTTTCAGAAGAGGCCTAAGAGATCCCAGTGGCCAATGTCCCCATTTTAAAGAGAAGGGAGAAGGATTGAACAGTGAAATGACTTGCATAGAGTCACAGCTCACCAAGAGATGGCTATCATTTAATTTTGCATTTCACAGCCCAGCAGTGCAAGATTTGGAGTAAATGAGTAACATCTGGAGAGGATTCCACAGAGGGGTTTAAACAGGAAGAGGTGAAGACAAATGAAAGGATTTCTGAGAATATGATTTGTCAAAAAATGTCAGCCTGTATTATATTAAATTCAGAAGCAGACAAGTCCTGAAGCATATATGTACAAATGAAGTAATCCAGAATTTCCTCAAAGTTGCAAATGTGCCTGAGGATAGCAATAAAATGTGAGCAACCCCATTTTATAAATATTTCCTATGTAAGCCACTGCTTCTATCTGTTAATTCACATGTCCTTTTCAGATTTAATGCAAATGCATAAACTTAAACAATCATGTTCATAACAGACTGTCTTATGAAGAACAGGACGTGCATAATTACTACCAGCCTATCTCCACAGAGGCTAGTCTGTTCATAAATGGCAGACACATAAATAAGATAGTTGGGGAGAGATAATGAACCAGTCTATTTACTCAACACTATTACCCTTAAAGGGAAGTCAGAAATTTCAGAAACTCCCTAAACGATTTTTTGTGTTGTCAAAAGACTCAAATCAAAATAATCTTAATGTGAAATTAAGGAGAATTTTGCTGTTTTTATGTTCCCAGACAAGAATGAAACTGATATGTAGACAACACAGTATTGTCAGATTTCTCCAAACAAGAGCTTTTAATCCAAAGACTTAAAAATACATCAGCGAAAGGGCAGGGAATTTAGCTTTACTGATTACACTCAAGCCTAGAATGCCTGGTTCAGCATTACACTGGGGATTCTGTTGTGCCCTTTTTCTGATAGTTAACAAACCTTTGAAACAGGAACCTCTTTGTTATTTTCACACTGGTTATTAATCTTTATTTGAAGCCTGATTCTTGCTAACATCTGTCTTGCCTAAAGAACACTGAGTAGTCAGTCAATTAACATTTCTGTTATGATATGGTCTTTTTTTTACTCTCCTCCCTCAAAACACATGAAGTTTTGTTAGCATTCTCCTTACTCTCCTTGAAACATATACTCATAGTTTTGAATTGATGTAGATTTGCAAGTACTGGCAACTGTGAACCAAAATTATGCCACAGGGAGGGGGATTACAAGGTATGTGGGCATCTAAGAGAGAGGTCAGTGGATGTGATACAGGCACCAGAACAGCTGAGCCTGGGTTTTGTAGGTTAAACTAAGAGGGGGTGGGGTAGGTAAAATCCCAGAAATGATACTGTGGAAAAGCAAGTATGGAAGTAGAGGAAGAGAAAAGGAAACAGCCTTTCAGCAAATGGTTTTAACATCCATCACTAACAACCAATTAGCAATAATATTAATAGTAAACAGGATGCGATTTTGAGCTTTTAGCAAGTCAATATTCTGCCAAGTGCACTCAAACAAAAATCTGCATGCACATACACACCCATGAAGCTTGCATATGCATCTTAAAAATCTTGGGAAGATATACAAGCATCAAGTGGGGCAGTACTCAGATGTGGGGTGCTGCAGGGACTTGTACTTTTCTGTATTTCTTGAACTTTTGCCAACCATGGGTATGTTATACAAAACACTGTTCATATGTGATTGTTAAATATTGGCTGCTAATTCTTATCACTGCGAATCAAACACATTTTGTCTACCAATGTAAATCACTGAATCTCTCCCTTAAAAGAAAGGTGCATCTTCCAAACAAGGGATGTTCAAGATTCCAGAAGGCCATGCAGTCCACCTCCTTCAGAAAATAAGAGCTCTTCCCAGGGCACACAGCAGATGCATCATCCTTACACTGGTTCATGGTGTGGCAGCGCTGGGGTGATGAGGCACAGCAACTAAAGGCAAAGGGAGGTAAAAGATCCAAGAGGGGGGAGCTCCCAGACAACATGTACAGAAGGCAGGTGAGTGCTCAAGAGAGCTATAGATCAAGGGAATGTAGGGTGAGCTGTACAGTGAGGCCAAAGTCTACATATGTGCAGTTTGGCTAAATTTAAATGTTTGTGTGTCAGGGGTGCCTGGATAGGTCAGTCTGTTAAGCGTACAACGTTGGCTCAGCTCATGATCTCACAGTTCGTGGGACCGAGGCCTGCATTGGGCTCTGTATTGACAGCTCAGAGCCTGGAGCCTGCTTCAGATTCTGTGTCTCCCTTTCTCTCTGCCCCTCACCCACTCATGCTCTCTCTCTTTCAAAACTAAACATTTTTTTTAAGTTAAAAAAATAAATAAGTAAAGTTAAAAAAAAAATAAATGTCTGTGGGTCAAGATGGAAGCCCCAGAAAGGGTAAATATGAATCCATTTTGGTGGCTATATTGTCATGTTGAAGAATTACCGAGCAAGCATCCACTGTTCTATCAAATGGGTGAGAGAGAAGTTAATTGTGTGTATGTATGTGTGTGTGTTACAATATGTTCATTCAGAGATGAAAATGAAGTGCCTGACCATGCCATTTCTGAAATGTGTGATGTCTGTTCTCAGACTGTAGCATGGGGTCTTTTCACTCAACATCCCTTCAACACTGAGGCAAATAAAAACACAAAAACCCCAAAACCTATGCTTTGTAAACCAGGGGTCTTGGGATGGCCCTAAAAACAGTAACTACTCTAGATGGGAAAAGCAAGCAAGCAAGAAAGAAACTCCAATATAGCCAAGTCTGAACTCGTAATCTTGGCCCTAAAACCTGGGCTACTTCCAACATTCCCTCATTGACAGGTGTGACCTTCCATTTGGCTAAGCAAGCCAGAATCCCGGGGATCACCTTTGACTTCTTTTTCTTCCTCAGCTCCAGTATCAGTTCACCACTGAGTCCTTTTCAGATTCTTCCACTGCTCCTAACTTAGTCCCAGCTACATCCCCTCTCTCCTAATCTACTGAAATGCTCTCCTAACTGGTCTCCCAGCATCTACCATGGCCTACTCTCCAATCTGTCTTCTTCACTCTAGCCAAAGAAAATACTTCATAACAAATCTCTTCATGTTGAATTCTTCTTAAGACCATCAATGGCTTCTCCCTGTCTTAGAATAAAGACCCAACCCTATAACATACTCTTCCAAACCTAGCCTACTCTGGCCCTTTCCTCCTCTCTAGCCTCATCATTTACCTCTTTCAGCAACCTGAGTAGGCCATGCTCCTTCCTGCAACAGCTCTTGTGTGTGCTTTGTTTGGGATACTCTCCCTCTGTCCTTTGTCTAGCTAATATACTGATTACTCATCTATATAAGGTATTTTTGGTTACATGCTCTTATAGGATTATATGCCTATCATCCCATGGCTCATCTCAGTTTTAAGTACATTTTTATTAGCATAACTGTTGTAGGTCACTCTTTCCCTTTAGATTGTAAATTAGATGAGAGCAAAAACCATTTCAATTTTATACATCATGTTTCACCCAGTACAATGTGTGGCATGTAATAGGTGCTCACTGTAAACAAATTTTTATGGTAAAGCTACCACTTACTTAAGAGTAAGATATCCCTTGACTAGGGAATCCATAAATCACCATATGCAGGTATCCAGATGCAGTTAATGAAAGTCCTGCCCCTGGGGGAGTTCCTTCTCTACAAGAGGAAGGGCCTCCTGGGGGAGCATCAGCCTTCCACATCCATATAAGCCCCTCATGCCTGGAGAAGAAAAAGGACTTGAGCACCAACACAACGGTTTCCCCATCCTCATTAGACTGCCCCTGGAGGAGACCCACTTGTAAATATATATCAGTTAGATATTTGTCCTTTCAACTTCATACAAAGCAAAATGTAACACAAAACAAAATTCTATAGAAACATAATAATGACATGGGGCAGAGTTCAGAATAAATAATATAAAAAATGGTTTTACTAGTATTGAAATAAATTTTATAACTAAATAAGATATTACATTTAATACACAAATCATTTAAAAATTCTTTGGCCAGGAAGGGAATAAAATACCTAGTAAGAAGTGGAAGCAAAGTTATAAAACCTACTAGTAGCATCCTGGAATAAGGCTTGTTGCATGATGAGATAATTTCCAAAAGATATGTCTTACCTCATTAGGGAATCTCACTTAATGTCAATGGTGCTCATGTTTATGTTCTCTTAATAGCTCTCTTACAGTTCCTATTTCAACAGGGCTTCAGATCCTGGCTGCTTAGGATGCAGCAGCTACAGCCTGACTTGTTTTGTGCTAGTCACTGCTTTTACGGTATAAATCAAGTAAACCAACTTTAGAAGATTAAACTTTATCTTTTACTCCCCACCAAAAAGAGGATAGCACATACAAAGGAATCATTAGGTCAGAATATTCTTAAATAAAGGCTAAAAAGGGTAAATATAAGGCATATTGTAAAAACAGTAGCCTATAAATATATTGTTATAACTATACTACTGGAAATATGCATAGTTATAATCCTCCTCCTCTTTTATTGAGTTGTTAGCCATTAATCTGCAGAAGGCATCTTTTTCAGGCACTGATCACATCAGCATTAATTACTGTTGGAAAACCCTGCTTGGATCTGAAAAACCGGGTATAAAACATTATTTAATACATTGTACTATTATAAAGGAGCAAAACATTTTTTATGTTTAATGATACTGGATAAAACATCTAAACCATAGAAGACCTGGAAGCATAATATCCTCTATCTTATAGAAGCCAAGAAATCAGATGGTGCAAGGCTGCTAATCTACAGAAACACGTACAACCAACAAATATTATAGCAGGTTACAGCTTTCAAGTTTTCTACTTACTTCTCAGCAGAGAACATTCTCTGAGGGAAAGATTGGAAACTGAAGGAAAAACACACTGTAGTCTCTCTTTACATCATTCCTCCTCTCCCTTTACTCACATACTCTAGCTTCAAAATAAAATTTGCTTAGTAAAACAGAAGGCAAGTTTTATTACTGGTTCTCTCTCACCCATGAAAATCAGCTAACCTCTTTCAAGTAAGGTATGAAAAGGAAATAATAAAATGAGTGCAGTGTCAGTTCATCAATAAATAGATAGCACTGACTTCTGGATATACTTATCAAACAATAATCTAAGTTCACTCTACTACCAAAATAATTTAAACCCCATGGTCAAATAGGAACATAAACTCTGTTGATTTATGAGCTCAATATCTTCTGGGATATGTCACCAATTTATGTGCTATATCCCAGTGTGTTAGCACCTGGGGTTGGCTAGAGGTGAAAGATAATGTAAAAGGGCTTGTAAACAGGAATCTCCCTGTTGACTGTTTGCCTCAGGAAGCTCTCACTGTTAGCTATATATTTCAGAAATTGTATGCAGAACATCGTTCTTACAACTGTGCTACAGGAAGGGTCAGTTCCAGAAAATTTAAGGCATTTATAAAACATGCATGATCATATCACACTCACGGTCAGTATAAAGGTTTGACACCAAAATGAAGTTAGAGCAAGGAAAGATTTTAAAGTTTGAAACCTCACATCATAAACAGCTAGTGTGCCATTTTTATTTAAAGAGGAATAGAGGGTCAATAATGAATGGTGACATTCTGATACTGTGACGTGAAGCAACAGTGACAACTGGCCACATATTCATTAAAAGAAATGAAGAATTTTCATTATGTTTATATTTTCTATTAAATAGAAGTCGATTCAGCCCTCTAAGATTTAGAAACGATGTCACTGATATTCACAGTTTGGAGCTGAATATTCACGAGGAGCCTGTTAAGACCACTAGAGACATTTCCCAATAGTCCTCGCTCTCCAGTAGACACAGGTAACAGCAGCTGCATTGACACCATGGGTCTCTTAGCCCTGTTTTCACAGTACATGAAATTTACTTCATCTGAACTAGTGGTTTCAAATTTTTTCAGTGTTTGGGACACCTGGGTGGCGTGTTGGTTAAGTGTCCGATTCTTGGTTTTGGCTCAGGTCATGATCCCAGGGTTGTGGGATGGAACCCTGAGTTGGACTACGTGCTGAAAGCAAGAAGCCTGCTTAAGATTCTCTCCCTCTCTCCCTCTGCCCCTCTACTGCTTGCTCAAGCATGCATGCACACTCTCTCCCTCTCTCAAAATAAATATTTTTTTTAATTTAAATTTTTTCAGGGCTAGAGGCTTGTTTCTTCAAATAAATCATATATGGAATCCCAAACACTGAAGGCTTGGGTCCTGCTCTAAGAACTAAATATTACCTGGAAATGGCATAAAAATTACAATATAAATGTTGACTCAAATTTAAAAACAATTCTTAACATTGACTATGAGTTTTAAGATAACATACTAATTGTCAAAAGTATTACTTAGAATAACAAATTTAATACTTGAATATGTGAAAGGCTATTAATATTAAATTATTTAATATTTAATTCTATGAGTATTTATTATCTTACTATAATCCAGGCCATGTACTGAGAACAAAGTACATAATAGTAATTCAAACAGATGTGGTCCTTGTTTTTAAGCTCCAAGCCTCTTGGATGTCAAACATCAAACTTGGCTAAGTACTATGACAAACAAATTCACATTAAAATGGAAAATTTGGTTTCCTGTCTCACATTCAGGTCCTTTATCCATTTTGTTTATTTTTGTGAATGGTGTAAGAAAGTAGTCTAGTTTCATCCTTCTGCATGTTGCTGTCCCGTTCTCCCAGCACCATTTGTTAAAGAGACTGTCTTTTTTCCATTGGATATTCTTTCCTGCTTTGTCAAAGATTAGTTGGCCATACTTTTGTGGGTCTAGTTCTGGAGTCTCTTCTATTCCATGGGTCTATGTGTCTGTTTTTGTGTCAATACCATGCTGTCTTGATGATGACAGCTTTGTAGTAGAGGCTAAAGTCTCGGATTGTGATGCCTCCCGCTTTGGTCTTCTTCAAAATTACTTTGGCTATTCGGGATCTTTTGTGGTTCCATACAAATATTAGGATTGCTTGTTCTAGCTTCAAGAAGAATGCTGGTGCAATTTTGATTAGGACTGCATTGAATGTGTAGATAGCTTTGGGTAGTATTGACATTTTAACAATATTTATTCTTCCAATCCATGAGCACGGAATGTTTTTCCATTTCATTATATCTTCTTCAAATTCCTTCATAAGCTTTCTATAGTTTTCAGCATACCGATCTTTTACATCTTTGGTTAGGTTTATTCCTAGGTATTTTATGCTTCTTGGTGCAATTGTGAATGGGATCAGTTTCTTTATTTGTCTTTCTGTTGCTTCATTATTAGTGTATAAGAATGCAACTGATTTCTGTACATTGATTTTGTACCCTGCGACTTTGCTGAATTCATGTATCAGTTCTAGCAGACTTTTGGTGGAGTCTATTGGGTTTTCCATGTAGAGGGTGGGGTAGGGTGGGTGATGGGTATTGAGGAGGGCACCTGTTGGAATGAGCACTAAATGTTGTATGGAAACCAATTTGACAATAAATTTCATATTTAAATAAATAAATATATATATATTTAATTGGTAAAAAAAGATTAAAAAATGGAAAATTTTGGAGTTTAATTTCACCTTTAAGTAGGCACTCCTTCATTAATTTCCATTACATTGCTAACAAAAATTTTCCCCCTTCCCTTCCTTCTTTCTTTGTTTGGAAAAACAAAATATGCCCTTGCTTAAAACCCTAATCTAAATATATCAACTATTGCTCAGGTCTAAGTGCATTTAATCATACTTAAGATCTCATCACAGAAGGAACCACTGTTTTATCTGGTATTTTCTGCTCTTTTTCTTTAAAGATATAAAACTTAAGTTCAAATTAAATTTTTAGAGACCTATACAATACACATTCCCAAAATATTCCTGATATTAAGAAGATCTGCAAATGAGCTGTTCACACGGCTTTCTAGAAGTTCAGAATATTAAAAGAAACAACTACTATGGATTTTTCCCTTCTGTAGTACAATTTTGAGAAAGTTAAGTCAAGGAGCTAAAAGGAACCACAGTTTTTGAGCACCTACTATGTGTGGGTGCTGCACCATAATGATTATAGACTCTCTCACATTTAATCCTTATGGCAATTCAGTAAGTTAGGTTTCATGGTTTCCACTGTGCAGAACTTGAACTCTGACCTCACACCATGCACAAAAATGAACTCAAAATGGATCACAGTTCTAAATGTAAAACCTAAAACTAAAAAATTTCTAGAATAGACCCTGAGAGAAAATATTTGTGATCTTGAGTTAGACAAAAGATTTCTTAAGACATGACACCAAAACCATGATCCATAAAGAACAAATTGATGATTAATTGGGTTTTACCAAAATTTATAACTTTTTCTCTGCAGACACTATTAAGAATGTAAAGACAAAACACAAACTAGGAGAAAATATTTGTAAATCATATCTAACAAAATATTCACATACAGAATATTTTTTAAAAAATTTCTTACAATGCAATAAAAAAATAAGTGAAATATTTGAATAGGCCTTTCAAGAACAAAGATGATGTGTGAATGCCTAATAAGCACTTAAAAAGATGCTGAAAATCATTAGTCATCAAAGAAATAAAAGTTAAAATCACACGGAGAGGGCACCTTGGGTGGCTCAAGTCAGTTAATCATCTGACTTCGGCTCAGGTCACGATCTCATGCTTTGTAAGTTTGAGCTCCGTGTCTGGTGAGTTTGAGTGCCCCTTCGGTGAGCACAAGCCCCACTTCTGGCGAGCTTGAGCCCTGCTTCGGGTGAACCCCAATTCTCTCTTTTTCTCTCTCTCTGCCGATTGTGGGTTCTCTCTCTCTCTCTCTCTCTCTGCCCTCGCTCTCAAAAAAGAAAAAAAAAATCACACTGAGATACTGCTACATACCTTCTAGAATAGTTATTATCCAAAAGACTGACAACACCAGTGTTGCTGAGAATGTAGAGAAACTATAGCTTCATATATTGCTGGTGAGAATACAAAATGTACAGCCACTTTGGAAAACAGTTTGGCAGGTTCTTATAAAGGTAAACATACACTTACCATATAACTCAATAATCTTACTCCTAGATATTTATCCCATAGAAATTAAAACACATGTCTACACAAAGACTTGAAAGCAAATGATCATAGCAGCATTATTCATAATAACTCCAAATTAGAAATAATCCAATGTCCATCAACCAGCAAATGGATAAACAAAATAAATCTTACTCACACATGAAATACTATTTAAACTAGGAGAAAAAAATGTAAAGTATCCAACAAAGGACTTGTGTCTAAAATACACAAAGAACTCTTACAAGTCAGTAACCCAGCTCATCTCTCTCTTTTCTGGTGCAACTTCCTTCAACACTCTGACCCACTGTGATTGCTTCCATCTCTGAACTTACAATAACCTTCACAGGGTATTTTTCTTGTAAAATCTTTCAGATCAGCTCCTGGTTGGAGGTGAGGGGATGTAAGGGGCATCAGTGATGAAAATTAACACAAATGGGCTAGAATGGGATGGGGCATGAATTCCCAAAGATGAAGTGGCCTCTCAGATAAGAGGTGTCTCGTCATCAACCTGGTCTCTGCCACTGTAATGTCTGTGTGGCCACCTGACTTGAAAATTGAGGAGCTTGCCAGAATCCCATAGCATGGAATGTTTCTGGGAACAACTGATTTTGACCCACTTGGGTATTTTATTTTGCCTCCAGAATACCCAGGATCACTCCTACACCTATGTTTATACACCTCTGAATCTCCCATGGTGCCTAGCACAGTGTTGAACAAGCACATCAAAAAGAATGAATGACATAATTGAATATTCCCAAACACAGGGCAGATGTGGTTCATGGTGCCCACCACTCTTGGGCTTAAGCTCTACACTGAGAAGAGATGGTGAAATACTGCAAATTAATAATATTGCTCTCAAGTTCAAGGTAGTTATTCTGATTCTGTTGGACTAAGCTCCCTTGGAAAAAGGATGGGAAGCAAACACCAGCAACCTGTCTCCTGGGAATAAGTTCCCAGACCAATCACCTTGAGATAATTACTAAAAGGGAAATAAGAGAAACACTGTCAAGTGAGGGAAGTATATATTTGAAGAAAAATGTAGCTGACATTGTGCCTTCAGGGCAACTAGTTAATCTCCTACATGAGATATCAGGGTGATGACACACTTTTTTCTTCAGAGGATCACCGGTGCTAAATGGAAACTGTCAATATGATGGCTGCAGAATTGTAGTCAGTGAGATACATACAATTTATAAAAGAGAAAGGGAGTCCAATTCAAGCAAGGGCTTGAATCCCATTAGTATGCCCCAGGCTTTCATGCAAGAAGCCACACAAGAATTATACAAAAGTGAATAAAATCCCAGGGTTTGGTAAGTACCCACCCCCGCTAACTTGAGGCAGCTCATGAAACTTCTAAGACTA
Organism: Felis catus; assembly: GCF_018350175.1. Taxonomy (NCBI): domain Eukaryota; kingdom Metazoa; phylum Chordata; class Mammalia; order Carnivora; family Felidae; genus Felis; species Felis catus. The sequence continues at coordinate 32,840,902 of NC_058380.1, read as the reverse complement.
ATTGGGGCCTCAGTGAAGAGCACAGTTTAGCGAGCTTATGAACAGGTGAAAGGAACTGTGGATTTAGTCTTCATAGGTACGACCAGACTCTATTCCTCTAAATGGCCTTGAAATTCTTCATTTTTTCTAAATAAACTCCTAGCCAACAGAGTAATATTCCCCCTCAGTTGTAGATTCTATTTACTATATATTGATTAAACTGTGTTCTAACACAGTCTCTCCATTGTAAATTGTGTTTATAAAGGTGCAGTAGTGTATTTTGTAAATACTGAACTGCTTTATGTGTTGTTTTTTGAAGATTTCTGAAGTAATTCGGAGAATGTGAACTACTAAATTAGTGCCTGATTTATACGTTATGGACAGTAGGGGCTTAGAAAAATTACAACATTTGTAAGAATAATATATATTAATAATATATATTTAATATATATTAAATATATATACAATTTAATAATATATATTAAATGTATCTACCATTACATTAAAGATGTCCAAGGAAATTTGGTTACTTAAATTTAAAATGGTTAGGATGGCACAAAAACAGACACATAGACCCATGGAATAGAATAGAAACCCCAGAACTAGACCCACAAACGTATGGCCAATGAATCTTTGACAAAGCAGGAAAGAACATCCAATGGAAAAAAGACAGCCTCTTTAACAAATGGTGCTGGGAGAACTGGACAGCAACATGCAGAAGGTTGAAACTAGACCACTTTCTCACACCATTCACAAAAATAAACTCAAAATGGATAAAGGACCTGAATGTGAGACAGGAAACCATCAAAACCTTAGAGCAGAAAGCAGGAAAAGACCTCTCTGACCTCAGCCGTAGCAATCTCTTACTCGACACATCCCCAAAGGCAAGGGAATTAAAAGCAAAAGTGAATTACTGGGACCTTATGAAGATAAAAAGCTTCTGCACAGCAAAGGAAACAACCAACAAAACTAAAAGGCAACCAACGGAATGGGAAAAGATATTCGCAAATGACATATCGGACAAAGGGCTAGTATCCAAAATGTATAAAGAGCTCACCAAACTCCACACCCGAAAAACAAATAACCCAGTGAAGAAATGGGCAGAAAACATGAATAGACACTTCTCTAAAGAAGGCATCCGGATGGCCAACAGGCACATGAAAAGATGTTCAGCGTCGCTCCTTATCAGGGAAATACAAATCAAAACCACACTCAGGTATCACCTCACGCCAGTCAGAGTGGCCAAAATGAACAAATCAGGAGACTAGAGATGCTGGAGAGGATGTGGAGAAACGGGAACCCTCTTGCACTGTTGGTGGGAATGCAAATTGGTGCAGCCGCTCTGGAAGGCAGTGTGGAGGTTCCTCAGAAAATTAAAAATAGACCTACCCTATGACCCAGCAATAGCACTGCTAGGAATTTATCCAAGGGATACAGGAGTACTGATGCATAGGGCCACTTGTACCCCAATGTTCATAACAGCACTCTCAACAATAGCCAAATTATGGAAAGAGCCTAAATGTCCATCAACTGATGAATGGATAAAGAAATTGTGGTTTATATACACAATGGAATAGTACGTGGCAATGAGAAAAAATGAAATATGGCCTTTTGTAGCAACGTGGATGGAACTGGAGAGTGTGATGCTAAGTGAAATAAGCCATACAGAGAAAGACAGATACCATATGGTTTCACTCTTATGTGGATCCTGAGAAACTTAACAGGAACCCATGGGGGAGGGGAAGGGAAAAAAAGAAAGAGGTTAGAGTGGGAGACAGCCAAAGCATAAGAGACTGTTAAAAACTGAGAACAAACTGAGGGTTGATGGGGGGTGGGAGGGAGGAGAGGGTGGGTGATGGGTATTGAGGAGGGCACCTTTTGGGATGAGCACTGGGTGTTGTATGGAAACCAATTTGTCAATAAATTTCATATAAAAAAATAAAATAAAATGGTTAGGATTTGATCTGTCAAATTTATGCATTATATAAATGATGATCAAGGAACTAATGAGTTTGCACTTATTTTTCATGCAAAAATTATTAAATTTATAAATAAAATAAACTTTGTCAACTGAATTTGAATTTAAACTTTAAATCGAATGTTGATTAAAATCAAAGTAATAACAGATATTCTTTTACGAGTATAAAAAGCTTCCCAAGGGAATACAGGTTAATGGGAATTGGTCAAAGCTTTCACCTCATAGACTCTCAGCTCCACAGTCAAGAAAGAGAACCATGGGTACCACTACTGAGCAGTTAAATACCACTTGGGCCATACCTGAAGAATCCTAGACCAACAAAAGTCCCCAGAGCTTTCTCTGGCAAATGTCCATTGATTCCAGGAAAACCAAGACTGGCAAGGGAAGTGGGAGGTTAGGGGCATCGATCTAGAGCAAACATAACCTAGATGGTATGGGATGGGGTGAAGTCTCCACCCAACTTGAAAATCTAGAGAACCTCAAAATCTAGGAGTCAATAAGAATTTGAAGATGCTTTCCAGGATCCCATAGCATATAATGTTTCTGGCAACAACTAAGAAGTTTATCAACACCCCTCAAATATTTTCTTTTGCCTCTAGAACATTCAGAGTCACCCCTATACCCACACTTGCCAAGTGGGGCCCTAGGGGATGCTGAACAGCAGCTTCCACACCGTATCCATCAAAGGAGGCATAAGGTCTTCTACCACAGCTATACTAAGTCACGGAGAGCAGACTTCCAAAAAGGTGCCCAAAATCATGGAGGCAATAAACCCTAAAAGGTAGGGGCTGACCCACATCCTGGACCTGTGTCACCACCTAGCTCGGAATGCTGGGATAGAGCTTTTCAAAGCTTTTTTTGTGACTTGGCAAGTATCACATCTGTGAAATGAACATGAACTTACTTTGGAACAGGGTTTGTTATGAAAAGCCACTGAGATAACACTTTAAAACCCAGAAAAATACAAGCATAAGTGTAGAGAATTAGGTCCTTTATTATAAAGTCTGAAGATGCTAGGACTGCTTTATATGCAGCAGGTAGAAATGATAAACTGATTCAGTGAAATATCATATATACGGGTGCCCATTTAACTAACAAGTAGGACAGAATTCTGTTCCTCTAACATACTTTCTAGCCAAATTTCATCAAGACCAGAAAAGGGCAGCATAAATGAGATGGGGAGGAAAAAAGTTCCACAGACTGACATTAATATCATAAAATATTAGATTTTGTGCCAACTCTGTATCAGGCAATTAGCTCACTTAGTTCTTTCAGTAATCCTAGAAAAGTAGAAATTATTATTCCCTTCTTAGTGGGGAAAAAACTGAGGTGTGAAAGTTGAAGCAATTTGCCTAGTCCTGAGAAAAAAATTAGCCCTAAGAACTTCAGTCTGCATGACACCTCCCAGAAACACTGAAGGCCATGACAATCCATCCTTAGAATCCATGACGATCCGTCCCTAGAATCCTGAAGACTATAGTTCCTGTGCTTCTTTCACATTTCAACAGAGGCTGAAAAATCTAGCAAGTCCTCATGGAAATTTCAGTGATGGACTCTTGCTGTCAAATTTCTAAATGGTCCTGTTTCTCTTCTCACACCCAGTGGTGAATGTTAAGTGCACGTCCTAGAGCCATCCAGGCCTCACTGCACTGTCCTCCTCCCTGGAAATGAGCTCTAAGTTCAGAGGAAAGGAAGCAGCCATCACTCTGGTGTCAACACGGACATTCGAGAAGAGCCCAGGTTTCAGCAGCGCTAAAAGGAGGCCCTGGAATCACTGTGCTTGTTGCATTCTCTCAGGTGGGCAACTTTCACTCCCATCAAAATAGGAGGAGACAAAAAAATTCATCAGGAAGTGTGTTGCAATTTCACAGACTGACAGACGGAGGCATGTAGCAATACATCTTTTATTACTTTCCTTGACGGCTACAGATTGCATGCTGAGTTTAACTGGGCTGATACACACATTCTGCAGGTGTATTGTTGAGAGAAAAAATTTTGGACATTTTTCCAGCTATCATGGAAATAAAGTACCTAGGTATGGAAAGAAATTTCCTGGTAGTACAAAGAATATTTCTCCCTACTCCTCCAAATACCTTCTAGTTACATAATCCTAACATAGTCATTTTCATGCCTGGTAAGTTTATTTTTAAACATGGATAGACCAGACTGCATTAGAAGTTTCTCTTCTGTTGTGTTTATAAAATGATTCATAATCAATGATTCTACAACTAAGGAATGCAACTTTTGCTAAAGCCTTAGGCTGCAAAAGGGGTTGCATCTACTTTGCACATAAATAAACAGCTTAGAATAATTAAATGTGATATTCTCAATGCTATTTTCACAGTTTAAAAATTGGAATTGCGCTGTGCCTATTCTAGGTAGCAAGCACCCACAGCTCAGAGAAGCTACTTCTTCACTAGCCAGTGACACTGATGTCATATTGCACTTGATGAAAAGAGCCTTCCCAGAGGCACTCACCCCTGATAAGCACATTGTGTGGATTAGAGGTACAAAGAGAAGAAAAATCATTTTCCACCTCAGTGTCAGATGCCATAGGTGTATTAGCTAATCAAAACAAAATTTCTCTAATTTCCACCAAATAATAGTTCTACCACCATCTATAAGACACGGAGACAGAAACACAGCTGACTCTCTTCTTCTTATCTCCTGATGAGACTTCCCATTAGGGTGTCAGGCATCCTAGGACTATCCCAGAAGACACCTCTGGTGTAGGTGGAGATCATACGTGGTAGTGGGATAACTGCAGCTGCAGCAACTAATGGCTTAAAAAATGGTGATGTAAGCATATTTACACAGCATCACATACAGGAATAAATACAATTTATATGTGAATATATTTATAATATACTTAATTATGCACACACATTATGTCTTAAAACATAACATCAAGTTCCCCATCTCAAACTGGTCTAATTGACATACTACATTACAAAGGCATTTAATCATGTAGCTTTCGTTAATTTTAGTGAGAAACTCAGACCCCAACCAATCCTTGATAATCCTTTAAATTTTAAAAATTTGCCTTACAAAATCCATGACTTGGCTTTGGAAGCCTAGATGATGACCAGGACAAAGTATGTGGCTCCTGGAGTGGATCTATAGAGTGCTACAAACCACCCAAAACAATGTGGCTGCTTTATGGAAAAGAAAACTACACCTTGAGGTAGAATCAGAGCTTCTCATATGACAAGATGAAGAAAGAGTCTTCTGAAATGACACAGGACAATATAGGTTCTGGTTAATTTTATGTATCAACTTGACTGGGCCACCAGGTACCCGTGAGTTTGTGAAAGTGTTTTTGGATTGTTTTAATCTCTGAACTGATAGACTGAGTAAAGCAGACTACCCTCCCTAGTTCAGGTGGGCCTCATCCAATCAATTAAGGGCTGAACAGAAGAGGCTGACCCTCCCCCCAAATAAGGGGGAATTCCTCTGCCTGAGTGGCTTGGAGCTGGAACTTGGCTTTTCCTGCCTTCACACTTGGAATGAAAATCAGCTCTTCTCAACCCTGCAAGCTTCCAAACTAAAACTACACCACCGTCTCTCTGGGTTCGTAGGCCTTTAGATTTGGACCTGGAATGAAACCATTGCCCCTCCTGGGTCTCCAGCATACCAACTGCAGATCTTGGGACCTCTCAGCCTCCATAATCATGGAAGCCCATTCTTTATAAAAATGTCACATAGGGGCACCTGGGTGGCTCAGTTGGTTAAGCATCCAACTTCAGCTCAGGTCATGATCTTACAATTCGTGGATTCAAGCCCTGCATAAGGCTCTCTACTGTCAGTGAGGGCCCTGCTTCGGATCCTTTGTCTCCCTCTCTCTCTGCCCCTCCCCCTTTCACACTCTTTCTCTTAAAATAAATAAATAAACATTAAAAAGTCACATATATATATGATATATATATACATATATACACACACATACACAATTTTAATATATATGCACTTGTAATATATATACACTTGTAAGATATATATATATATACATGTATACACTTTTAATATGTATATTACACACTTTTAATATATTTATTATATTAAATACAAACACAAAAATCCTACTGGTGCTGTTTCTCTGAAGAACCCTGACTAACACAGAATTACAATAGAAAAAAATTCTTCCGTACAGAGCCACCAAAAAAGTCAAGCTAGAATGTCTCTTCCTCACCAAGATAAATAGGTCGCAGCAGCCAACAAATGGTGATACTATTAGAAAGTATGTGATATTTGAAAATAAAACATGACTGAAGTATTCCTACTTATATAAGAAGTTTGGAACAAGTAATCAAAAATGTAAGAGATGGGATGGGGTGGGGTAGAGTATTGAGGGTGAAGGAGAGAAGACCAAGGTGGTCTTGAACAATCCTATGAATTTTTTTACAAGGGCAATATACATTTTTTAAGTTTATTTTTGAGAGAGAGAGAGAGAGAGAGAGCACAGGAGGAGTAGAGAGAGAGAATTCCAAGTGGGCTCAGCACTGTCAACACAGAGACTGATGTGGGACTTGAACCCAAAAACCATGAGATCATGACCTGAGCCAAAATCAGGAGTCAGGCGTTCAACCCACTGAGCCACCCAGGTGCCCCTATACTTTTTCACATCTTGTAAAAACTCAAAAGATTATATAATAGCAGATGATTATAACTGATTTCTTCCTGCAGAAAGTATCTTTTCACACCAACTGAGGCAGAGGCAGATGCTAGCCCCTCCCTCCAAGGCTATAGTTGTGATCACACACACACACACACACACACACACACACACACACTGCTGCTCAACCTCAATCCTTATCAAATATGCTAAGTGACAGCTAATCAAGCTATAAAGAATGTTGTTTCTTCATTCTCATTGACTTAAATGCCAAGGTGGTCCTGAACAATCCTGTTCTTCTCACGGCACCCACATATACTTAAGATCATCTTTGTATGAGGTTCACAGACAGAGGAAAAAGAAGGTGTAAAAGGGGAGACTTTTAGAATTTCAAAAAACTTCCAGGATCACAGACATTTTACAAGCTAAAGACATTTTAGGAAAGCTTAGAACATGTTGGGTATATGGAGACTTTGGAAGTGAAAGGGAATTTAGAATTCATTAAACACTATCATGGATAAAGACCTAACTACTTGCTCAGGCTGGGGATTGGTACTCAGAAATCTTCCATCCCACCCTGTAAAGTCTCCTGGACTCTACCAGCTCAATGGTCACAGTCTGCACAAAAGAAAGCTAATTCTGAAGTGAGAATGTAACCTGGACAGGCCAAGGCCTCTGTCTCCTGCATCTTCTGTGCCTTGCCCTTGCACATCCCTTCCTCTCCTTTCTTCTCAGGGGTTAGGAACAGAGGCTCTGGAGCCAGACTCTGGGATTGAATACCTTTTCTGGTATTATTAGCTATGTGTGACCTTATTATTAGCTATGTGTGACCATGGGGAAGTTATTTACCTCTTTGTGCCTCAGTTTCCTCAGCAGAAAAATGTAAACAATAGTACTGCCCAGTATGTAGAGTTGTGAGGATGAAATCAGTTCAAGCACAACACATTCTTAAAGTGGTCCTGGCCTGTGGTACATGTTGGTGTCAGCTCCTTACTAACCCTGTCAAGTCTCTTACTCATTCTTCCAGACTCAACAGGTAGTAATTTGCTTTTGGTTCATTTATTACATTTCTCACATGGTATAGAAAGCACCCATTTACCAGCCTGCCTTCCTCTAGACTGAGCAGGAATCACACATTCTCATTATCTTTCCCAGCACCCAGTGTTGGCACACAGCAGGCACTCAGTAACTGTGGATTGAGTGCTTCAAGACATAACTAATTCTAACAAGGAGAATGTGTTACCTAAGGGCTACTGGTTATGAATGGCAACAGCAATGCAGTGAAGTGAAGCTCTAGGTAGAATTCTGCAAAGAAACACAATTCACCCTTTTGGTGTATAATCAAGTCCTGGGATTTTTTTTGTCTAAATTCATTTGCTTTAAAATCTTTCAAATAAGGTCACTTTGTTTACATATTTGCCCCTCTTAATGGTACAGAGAAGTAAACACAACAAAGCTAATTGAATCAATGTTACTTTTGCCCCAGGAGACCAAGATTCTGAAAATATTAATGAGCAATCTCCTATGGTTACGTTCAATTATCAATTGCACATATAATGCATAATTATTAAAGAATCATTAAAAAAATGCCCTTCCAAGTACAAACAAGAGCAAAGCATCAAGCAGAAGTTACAACTACAATAGTGAGGCCTGGCTCCCCCAAAATAACATTTCTCTTAAATATCAAAAGGATAACAAGATGACCACTGGACTAACCCTGGTCTCAAGTATGTGATTTTAGCTCAGTTTCAAAAAACCTTTTGTGGAAAGTATTCTTCTCATGAAACATGCTATTAAAAAGAAAGCCCATGAGACACATTCACGAGTTCCTCTAAATCCCGAGGTGTTTACTGAGGAGACAGAGGAAGGAGAAGACAGACAGACACGCATATGCACACACCTACTCATCCTATATCAGACCAGTTAAGAAGCTCAGTAAAATTCAGTCTTTTTCCTAAGTGACTTTTGTTATTCCAATATGAAACATCCACAGATGTTTCTGTTGGATCACAGATGTCACTGTCAGGTCAGATTAATAAAAGCCATATTTCCAGTTAAGCATAAAGAAAAAGAGGTAGTAAAGGAATTCAAATATGCTAATGCTCTGTAACAGAAAAGAATAGGTGAATTTGCATTTGATGTTTCCTAGCCACATACACTTCTCACTTACTTAAAGGAATTTGGGAAGATGAGTCAAAGTACACATGGCTACTATTTAGAATGAAAAACACTAGGAATCTCCTGGAAAACAATTCTTGTCAGTGCCAAAAAGCACACCTGAGTTGAATATTAAGTGAAATGAGTTACTCCAAAAGACGAAAGAAAGATTGCTAAAAGGTTCAGCTAGTTTAGTTATACAAAAAGTAAACTGGGGAGCAGATCCCCCAGGAATTTACTCACCACTATATCCTCAGGGAATGTGTCTCTGCTGAAGGAGCCATCATCAAACACAACCTCATAGAAGGTCTGCGATGTCACAGCGATCACTCTGCAGCTGTAATACCGGGTGTTCCGATGCTTTGTGATGACCGTCTGCCCCACAGAGATGCCCTTCTCCCCAGCCTTGGACTTCTAACAGAAGAGGTACACAAAGATGAGAGAAAAGAAACAGGAGAAAGGGAAAAGGTAGGAACAGAAAAGAAAAGATATTTATTTAGAAAAAAATAATTCACATGGTTATGATATATATTTTTAATTTTTAAACTTTTTATTGGGGAATAATTTCAAACTTAAAAGTTACAAGCATATGAGTCGTACAAAAACACCCATATACTCTTTACCTTTTTACCCAGATTCACCTATTGTTACCAATTGATATTTTTAACATTTTACCATTTCTGTTTTTTGCATATTCTGACTCTATTTTATATATGTGTGTATTTACACACACAATGTTTACATATGTAATTCCTATGTTTAGAAAATACACAACTGACACACATATATATCTATACACACACACACACACACACACACACACACACACACACACACACACCATCACAGGCCTTTTACTCCTAAATATGTCAGTTGTGTATTTTTTAAGCATAGCAATTTGCCTTCACATAACCACAACAGAGTTAGTAACTTTAGTAAATGTAACATGGATGCAATTTATGTTCTAATTTTGTCAACTGAGCCAATAATGATCTTCAATCCCACCCCTACCCCCGCCCTGCCCCAGCTCTCCAGCACAGGGTCCTGGGGAGTCAGGTACTGCTGCTTCTCTTTAGCCTCTGTTAATCTGGAACATTTGACTGCTATGTTCTGCTATGTTAATCTGGAACATTTCTGCCTCTGTTAATCTGGAACATTTTCACAGCCATTCTTGGTCTTTTAAGATTGTGAGTGATACTTCTGAAGGACACAGTTCCCCTTCTCCCTTTTTTAATAGAGCATTTACCTGATGTTTCCTCATGATTGGATTCAAGTTATACATTCCTGGCCAGAACACCACACAGATAATGTTGTATTCTTCTCAAGATATCACATCTGGCAGAACATGATGCCTGTCTGCCTCTCAATGGTGATGTTAATTTTGATCCTAAACAAACTGTAGTCCAATTCCTCCATGTTACAATCACTATTTTTCCCTTGCAACTAATCAGCAATCTGTGGGAGAAACTTGAATGCCATACAAACATCCTGTTCCTGTACACATCCGCTCAGGTTTAGCACCACTGACGAGTTGTTCCTGATCCGATCTTTACTATGATGGTAGTGATATGCCGATTACCACTGCTCTCACACTCCCTCCACACTTAATTGCTGGCACTTGGCACCTGTTAAGTAAGAGGCTCTCACTCTCCCCACATTCTGCTCTTGTGTGGCAGGGGAGGAGGGAAGGCAGAAGACTGCAGAAATGGCCAAGGGCATAGGTCAGGGGCTATGAGGGGAAGAAGGAAGGAGGGAAGTTCCTTTGCCATCGTAAGAAGTCGGACATTATCCTGTGGGCCTAAGGAAGCTACTGAGAGGTGGAATGAATAGAAGAGAAATGATCTAGGTGTGTATGGCCATAGGTGGAGAAGGTGAGTGGGGAGCTTATCACAATGGGCCAGGTGGAAGATAAGCGCCTGGAGTAAGGCACTGAGGACAAAGGTGCTCATGATTTGGATGGAGGGGTGACTCCCTCCCAACAAGTGTGTCCCTACAGCCTCCTACTTGTAGAGTGAGCTCTGCCATCTAGTTTCTCACATGCCTAACAAAATAAAAGGGTATTTTTCTCCTTGATACCATTCCCCAGTGACTGTTGGGTTGGTTGGGGAACTTTTCTCTGCCTTTTGATGTAGTTAGGTAGATGTGTAAACATCTTGACAAAGGTCAACAGTAAGAAGGCTATAGTGATTTAAGTGCACTACGCTTGAAGCAGACATCATTAATAGCTAGGCTCAAGTATGTGACATACACCAAAATAATTACCTAGTTTCCTGTTTCATTCTCCACCCAACCCCTTTAAATATATCTAACTTCTCAAAGTAAGAAGAACGACTTAGATGTAGTTAGTAACGAACACGAGTGAAAGCAGTTTGCAGTTACATAACTCCAAAACTGGGCCCACAAATGCTCCTAAGGACTATATAGGCTTCAGCTAACTGTAGGGGGCGACATGACAGCCTGTGTGGCCATCCACAGTGGCCCTTAGTGACTTCATGCTGGCAATAATTTTTGTAGATGTTGTGATCTCTCTGTCAAACTGACTTAAAAACACTCATGGTCAGGATTGCAAGTACTATATTTTACTATGACATTATTTCCTGTGTGCATATCTTATTAAATTGGAATTAACCCTCTAAGGAAACAATGATTTGGATTTGAATTCTAAGCTCTGCTACTTACTAGCTGTGTGATCTTGGGATCTTGAACCTTTATCAGCCTCAGTTTGTTCATCTGTAGGAGGGATAATATTTACATTAAAGGTTTGCTACAAAAACAGGATAAAGTACATAAACTACCTAGATTCACAGGCAATTGGTTCTTAGCTACTGTTAACTGGTTTTATTTTTGTTAAGTGGAGAACATACATAAGACCCTAGCCCAGGTTAATCAGCCACTCTTCTCTGCTGTCCGTCAGTACTTGGCATGTATGACTGTGCAGCACCCTTATTTCACACGAGTGGCTGAATCCAGTCCCATCACTGTTCTGCTCTTTACCTCATCCACTTCTGATTCTAACTCTTGTCAAACATGGGCACAAAGCTATGGTCCTTAGCAGGGAAGGCGTGTAAGGTGGCCTCCACCCCCCACTCCCAACTGTCTTCAAGTCCTGCCCAAATGACACCTTCTTGGACTGTTCCTCCTACAGCAGGGCAAAATCCATGCATCAGCGCCAGGCCTATATGTCTTTTGTTCTACAGCACCCACCACAGTATGTACAACACTGTTACTGCTGGATGAATGATGAATGAATGAACAAGTGAATGAATGAGTTTTTAAAGACGAATGAACGAACTGTAAGGATGGTTACAGACACATTTTCATAATAGGAGTGGACTAATTCTAATCATTCATGGTCCAGAAAAGGGAAAAGAGAAACAAAGGGGAGTTTCAGGAAGATGTTCCTCTTTCTTGGAGTGCATAGGCATGTATATGAGTAGGGGGAGGGAATAAAGAAAGTTTATGGTGAAATTCACAGGGTCTGGAAAGTGGAAGTGGCCAGTCATGGGAAAATAAAAGTGATACAGACTTGATAGAGAAAAGATTGACTCTACACGCAACCACCTTCTTCCTACTTAGGACCTGAAATTTATGCAAACTGGCTGGTTGGAAAGATGGCCAGCACACAAATTAAATACATAGCCTTCACCCAAGTAAAAATTTCCATGAGCTTCAAGCATGATCATTTTGTAGGGAGTAGTAAGGAAAACAGATTTTTTCCATAATGCTATTGTGATAGGATTTCTGATTTATTTTTGTAGAGAAAATTTATTGACAAGAATTCCCCATAACTGATTATACATTCTCAAAAATATTTCCTGTCAGAAAAGCCTAAGGACCTATTGATGTTAACAGGGAGGCTCTATCAGATTATAGAAATGGCTATCGTATTTTGAAGATTAGTACACAGGCTAAGGCTGAGAAAGTTAAATTTCCTTCAAAATGCACTAAGCAGAAATGAACAAACAGTTGTTTAAAGAAAAAAAAGCACAGTTTCTTTTAAAGAAAGCTAGAGCCAGTTTGAAACGCTGGGGATGTGAAAAAAATGTTAAGTAAGAAATGTTATAGACATTCCATGAAAGCAGCAGAGAGTTCCTGGGACACAATTATATAGGTAGAGTTACCAATACATGTCCATATACCTTAGTTAATTAAATTCTCCCAACAACTCTGTGAGGTAGTTGTTATTTTCATTAAATAGATGAAGTAACTGAGGTACACAGTCAAGGGACTCTTCCAAGATCTCAGAGATGGTGAGAGGTTACAGTAGGGCTCAGAGGCAGGCGCTCTCCTATAGTGAGTGCCTTGGTATCATCAACCAGGAGAAGATACATAGACAGAAATCAGAGTATAAATAAAACCTACCATGGGTGGACCCAATGGAATTCAAACAGTTGCCTAAAGAAGTTACATTTTCTTTTGCTTTCTTTTCTGATTTATCGAGCACCTCCTCTATTCTACACACCCATTGAGATACTTCTCAGCTAAGAAACCATTTAACCACCCCAGTATATTCAGTATACTCCCCAGTATACACAGAGTTGAATCTGTAACTTGGATTTGAAGCCTATATGGAGATGAAAAATGTATAATGTATAATGACATGCTGTCCATTTTTCTCCACGTACACATGACACAGACACACTGTGGTAAGATGCAAAAATGTCCATACATCTTCATTCCTTCCTGTTTTCACATCCTTTGCAATGTGACCTTGCAGCTCTTCCTTTCAAGGACTGGACGTTATTTCCCCACCCTTCAAATCTGGGCTCACCTTGTGGCTTAGCCTGCCTCAGCCAAAAGAATACAGCTGAAGTAATGGAATGCCAATTTAAAGCCTTTGCTCAAAAAGCCTTGCACACTTCTCAGGTTTCTTTCTAGGGGCTCTAGACTGTCATGTGAACAAACTCAAGTTATCCTACTGGAAGATGAGAGATCACATGGACCAGAGCTCAGGTGCTAGACATGAACCCAGCTAGGAAAAGGCAAGCTGTTCTGTAGCTGACCACAGATGAATGAGGCAATCAGCCTGGAACAGAAGAACCACCCCCCTGAGCTCAGCCAAAATTTGTGACCTACAGAATTTCCAGCTGAAGAACTATCATTGTTTTAAGTCACTACATTTTGTGATGGTTTGTCACACACACACAACTAAGAAAAAAGAACAGTAAGAAAAAATATACTAAACTGCTAGCAGATATAACTCTAGGTAGTGGGATTTTGTTTATTTGCCTCTTCATGTACTTCCCTGTACTTTCCATTACATATTTCTTTAATTATTGAAAACACTAAATGTAATAAAATATAAGAGTTTTTGTAAGTTTCTAAGTTCTTTAAATGACAGCCAATCCATAGTCAGGTCTACTTAACTGAGATGCTCAAAAAAAGCTGAAGCCAAATTATTTAGTAAGAAAAGACTACCCTCATCATTTATCTTTCAGTTAAATAAGATGAAAGAAGGGCCTCAGGAAATGATTTGTAAAGTAGAATGATACACAAATTTAGTTATAAAATTTCATCTGACTTTTTTATATCTCCCTATATTTATGCCAAATGTGATATAACAAAAAAGGCACCTTTATTTTGTTCTTATTAACCACTACTGATTCCTAAGACATGCTTACATGCTTCAGTAAAATGAATAGATTTTGTTCTCAGGTTTGGGGTTCTATTTAAAAAACAACAATAACAACAACAACAACAACAACAAAAACAACAACAAAACAAAAACAAAACCCCTCAACAAATCTTTTCTACTTATTGCTATACCTGTCCTCTCCATCATACTAAGCCACCTCTAAGGGGCAGCACAAATAATAGGATGTTGAAGTGTTTTCTCCCCCTGATACTGTGTTGCCCTTAGGAGTGGGCTTAGAAAGGAAACAGGCCCTTATCACATAGCTCTCTAACTTTTCTGTGGCTCTACTGATGTTTAAATAAATGGCCACACTTGAAAGAAAAGATGGCTAACTATCAATGACCACAACCCAAATAAGGAGAAAAAGGTGTTTCTAATGCCTGGCCTGGTTCATCAAAAGCATTCCAACATCGAATAGGCTAACTCAAAAAATTTAACGCTAGTGTTGATAAAACAGGATGAAAGAAATCATCACTGCCTACCTGATGAGTACACTATAGTAGTAAATCCTGAGCCAAAGAGTCAAGAACCAGCTGGCAAGCAATGCAAAGAGGAAAAGCAATGCAAGGATGGACATGGAGTAGAAAAAAAAAAAAGAAAGTGGCATTTAAATAAGCAGTTACTGAGTGCTTGTTATAAGTAAGGCACCTTGCTAGGTGCTAAAGATTAAAATACAAGAAAGAGAGAGTCCCTTCTCTCAAATAGCTCACAGGCTAGTAGGGAAGACAGACATAGCTCACCAAAATGCAAAGTATTGAGAATGCCCAGATGAGGGCAGGAAGGGACCTTCACAGGTTTCACTACAGGGAACATCTGAACCAAGTCCGAAGGAGCCAGGAGGCACTCTTGCACACATGCCAGGAA
This sequence comes from Felis catus, assembly GCF_018350175.1. NCBI lineage: Eukaryota > Metazoa > Chordata > Mammalia > Carnivora > Felidae > Felis > Felis catus. The sequence goes on along the minus strand of NC_058380.1, from coordinate 32,825,677 downwards.
GGCTATTTGAGAATGGAGTGTTTGGTGTCACAAACCTCTGGCCTTTACCACCTTGTCAGCCTGTGGGCACCTACTCAGAATAATGTTTTTAAATGTATAAAATAAAACAAGAAAAGATTACAAAAGAAACAAATTATACTGAAATAATATTGAGAAGTAAATTTGTGGTATAATATCTTTGCTTCTTTAATAATGTATTAAATACTATTATCTAGTGGAAGACCTAATAACTTGATATTCTAATTTCAAAGTTGTGATGAACATAAGCAATATTTTAAATCTCTGTTACAATGGTAATATGGTTTCTATTGTGGACAGAGTCACAGAAACTGTTAATGCCACCGTGGCCTCAGAACTGACGGGAATTGTTAAATTATCACTAGAGTTAGTGGAAAACAGTGGTAAATCTTTCCTCATCCTTTAATAGACAAATTTTCCTTGATACTAAAGCATAAAAAAGAGTTTATCACCTGGAATATTTAAAGGCACAGCAGCCAACCTTCTAACAGCCTTATAAAAAAATCACAACAATATTACTTACATAATATTGTGCTTGTATATAGTGAGATAAAAGAACACAATAGCAAAATGAAAATCAATGAAGGCATTTCTGTGAAGGGTAAAGTTATGGAGACTAAAATGGGTGTGATCTAAACTGACACAGGAATCTAACTTAAGTACTGAGGCTGGAATGTACACTGCATTCTCAAATATATTTCTCCCCATTGGGCTTTTGAGAGCAGAGAGCAGTTAGTTCACATAAGACCCCTAAAACAAGGACTCAGGGGGAAGGAGTCCTGTGTGGCAGAAGGAAGGAAGATTCCTATACTTTGGCAATATCTTCTCTGATCAGACCTGGCAAAGGCTTAGTTGTGTTTATGCCTTGAAGAAGGGTCACTCACCATCTGACAAGGTGAGTCATGGGCAGAGATGTCATCTTGGGAAAATCCCTGACTGGGTTCTCCATCTATATAATGATGTTAATAAAGGGTGTAAATCCAAATACAATAGTGTATATAGAGCCAGCAACACTGGAGAGTTGAAGAAATGAAGTAACTTATCCAGCAAACCAGCCAAAAAGCACATTTCATTTATCTCCAGTAACCTTCTCAACTTTATTATTTCTCCCTAATTTCTATGATTTAATAACCCATGAGATATTATTATTGTATTTTTTCAAGGTACCATTTTATAAAAATTCCTAGAGGGATCTGAGTAAATTAATACCCACTATTCTTCTTTTACCAAATTTCTGTAGTAGAAGTCACTCACATAAATTTGCCTTGTAATAATGAAAGCTTTCTTTGTAAAATTACAAGAGCTAGGCAAAAATCTTCTATCTGGAAAAACCCAAATCCCTGGGGCTTCATGAAGAAATAATTGCTCCAACAGGAGAAATGCACATGCGGACCCATAAAAATGTCACAAGTATTTAATTTTCTACACGTCTGTTTGTTCACGTGTACTTTCACTTCTTGTGCATTTTTAAGTACAAACATAATACAGTGGGAAATGGTGGTAAGCAGTTTCCCAGCAGATTTAAGGTCTTATTCATTTAAAATGCCTGTAGAAGTATAACTAACAGGCTGCAGAAGATACTGAGGAAAAACTAATTCTTTCCCATCTGAGTCATTAGCTCACCTCAGAGATCTTGTTTGGTAGGGAAGTGAAGAGGACTGAGACAGGAGAACCATCTTTAGATGCTCACTCTGTCCATGTAGGGAATTCTCAACAGGTAGGCACCACCTGCTTTCTATTCTGAATAATAAACAACTTACTTCAAAAACAGCAGAGAGCAAAGTTCACATCCATTAGACTGGTGGAGCTGGAGGGGTGTGGAAGCCTCCCACTGCTAAGATGGAACTTGACATGCACTCCTCCTAAGTCACATCCAAACTCATTAGTTGCTAGTGAACATGCAAGTCCCTGGATGCCTGCCCCCAGAAGCTCTGCCTTGGGCTTTTACATTTCAGGAGCTCTTCAGGCTTCAGGGTAGCAACAGTAAAATCTGGAGAGAACTACAGGTTCAACAAAATCTCAATCATTCATAGCAGGCTGTGTGTGTGTGTGTGTGTGTGTGTGTGTGTGTGTGTAGAAATTAACAAGTTGATTCTAAAACTTATATGAAAATGCAAAGAAACTAAAATACTCAAAGTAATCTTGAAAGAAAAAACAATTTAAGAGGAACTATAACAGGGGAAAGGAGCAGGAAAATCACTGGCTCAATTATAAGGTAATAACAACTTTAAAAAATTACCTCAGATGGGACATTTTCAACAGAGAGAAGCAAGTATCACTATATGGCATTCTTGCCAATAAGGATTTTTGAATCTCAATTACAGCTGGTGTATGGGTTCAAAACAGCTAAAATAGATGCAAAAAAAAATGTTACCAGAAAATTCAAAGTAATAAATTAGACTAATTAAATGGTTATACAGTTTTTCCATGCCACTAAGAAGGAAATCCAGGTAAATAATGACACTATGTAAGCTAACCTAAGCTATAGTCTCAAGTTGGAAAAGTGACTACCAAAACCGCACAGTCTAAATAAAATGTCACACATGCTGTGACTCTGATGACTTGAAAGCTCTATATCTTTTAATGATTTGTGAACTTCTCTGAAGTGCCACTTCATCATCTGTAAAATGTATACAATCATAATACCAGGGAAGTGGTGACTATAAGGACCAAATGAGATAAATAGTTATATATAAAAGTACACGGTAAACTATAAAAGTCACTATACAAATATTAGCTATTATTATATTACTTTTATTCACCTTAGTCTGCATTGACACACTGCTCCCAACAAAGGAAGGTAGTCCCCTTGAACAGAAGATAAAATTAGGGTGGCATAAGCAATTGTGGTTCTATAAAAACACAGTAGTTATATGAGCATGAGTGAGAGACGGGGAGAGAAAGGAGGAGAGAAAAGAGAGAGAAGGAAGAGAGAGGGAGGGGAAGGAGGGAAGGGAAGAGAGAGACACACAGTGAGAGGATGCACTAGATCTCAAAAATGCAAGCTTCTTAGGTTTCCTTTGAAATTTCAGGAGAAATAGCCATAGGAACAATGGAAGAAGAACCAGCCAACAGCTTTCTACCACCCCTCATGACAGCAGAAGCACAGAATTTGCCTGGCCATCGCACCAGTGTTAAAATCTTCCCATTGTTAATCAAGAAAATGAACATCCATCTATCAACCTATCTAGTTTTACTTAAGTGCATCTCTGTGCCAAGCACTGTGCTTGAAAAAGATATGTGGGGTTCCTGTGGAGGCGGAAGGGATGGGAAAAAACTGAGAGGTTCTGTAGCAGGAACCCTTTCTTTTCCCCCCATGTTCTCTCAAATATCACCTGAAGGTAATCTCTGTGGTCCCTATAGCCTTGGCAAAAATTACTTCTCAGTATCTAGTAAGGACACCAGTCTTTACTCCAAACACATGATAAAGATATATAATAACAGATTTGAAGGTACAATTAAAAGGTGTTGAATATAAGGGTTGGAAATTTTGTATTTTCTTCTTATTCCTGAAAAATATATGAGGAAACTTAACCAAAAGGCTTAACTAGTACTCCAGGGTGTCAAACAAAACCAAAAGTAAATGATTAAGGTATCTGATGCCCACAGAAAAGAGCATTTCAATTCCAATTGCTTCCTGCCACAAGCAAAAGCTTCTAAGTGCCAAGTTATCTCAGTAATGGCTCAAAGAAAAATGAAAAGAATGCTTTATTTAAAAATGTAGAAACAGTAATTTCTTAAGTTTCTTCAGATACTACACTCTGTAATTTCACTGACCCACTACACACAGTGTGGGATAAACAGAATGCATGGTATCTCACACACACACACACACACACACACACACACACACACACACACACAAAGCCAATTTCAGATAAAGAATGGAAAAAAAAAGAAGAGCTGATTTGCAGGTGTGAGACTGTCAGACCCCAAGATGGCTACCAACAATTTATGGAAAGGAAGGGCACAGAAGTTGGGGTGTCCCCAGGCTGACTGGCTTCCTGCAAAGAGACCTCATAAGGGCTTTTTAGTTAATCTAGGGTTTTATACATCATGTTTGTTAAAAGTGGACAGATTATGTTGACCTAGAAAGTAACTTCTTAGATACAAATGTTGGAACTTATTTACTTGCCATTTCTATTGTTTGCAGCTAATAGTCTTAAAAAGCTACACTTTCATTGCATTTTGTTGGTATCTATGGATTGCATTATGACTATGGCATCTAATTACGGTATTCTACATGAAAGAATTGAGAAACCCTATCTCTTGTGCTTTACAAGATGGTGGAATGTCAAATACCCTTTCCTGTTGTCTGTCTGTTGACACATTCCATTTGTATTTCTCTACTGCATCCATAGTTCTTCATTCTAATACCAATGTTAAAATATGGGATTAGTGTCACTACCTAATTTTCTTCACAAGCTATCAGACAATAAAGCGTGCCTCAATTATTTTATTTTTTAAAAAAGACTATAAATTGCTAAAGAGTTTAAAATTTTCTGGGTACTGAGATACATTAATTCTGTGGAAAAAGTGCGCAAGCATTTTACATGGAAACATACCTTACCTATGCTAAAAAGTGAAACCAGGTAAGTGGTCCTTGGAAAGGAAGACTTGATTTCCTCAGTATGTGTGGTCCTTGAAGTCGCCAAATTTCAACTGTGTCATGTAAATACTCCTTCCTGCAGTGCAAGCCTAGGTCTTGCTGACTGGCTCCCTGGTTCCATGCATGCTGTGTGATGGGGAAAACAGAGCCGAGGAGGAAACACGACACGGACAAGTTTCTCCTGGGGATTCTGATGAGTCTGCTTTTGTGGTAAAAACCAAACACCTGCACCAAGATGCAGATCTTTCTTAATTTTTTTTTTAAATCAGGATTAATTTGCAGTTTTACAAGGCCAGAATAAAAAGTTCAGCAATATATTCTTTTCTGTGAAGCCACATATTACACATTTTGAGAGAGATAAAGATAACCGAGGCTGTCAGATAAGAGATCTAATAATCAAAGCTCTATAGAGGGTAACTATAAACACTCATGTTAAAAACACTTGAGGCCTCAGTCCCACAGATGGCTTCAAAGTGATTTCAGGGGCTCTTTAGGCCCTCAGGAGTAAGTATTGCCTATTTGCAAAATAAATAAGGTGTCCTACACAATGTATGTCCTAACATTTTTCCAGTGCATTTGGTTGTTTCCAGGAAATATATCTGAGATAATGTTCTTTTACCCAACCAGATTAAAGGATCAGAAATAAAAGTCTGGAAGGGCACCTGGGTGGCTCAGTCAGTTAAGCACCCGACTTCGGCTCAGGTCATGATCTCACAGTTCGTGGGTTTGAGCCCCGCGTTGGGCTCTGTGAAGACAGCTCAGAGACTGGATCCTGCTTCACCTTCTGTGTCTCCCTCTCTCTGTCCCTCCCACATTCACATTCTGTCTCTCTCTCTCAAAAAAAATAAACATTAAAAAAAAATTAAAAGAAATAAAAGTCTGGGGAAAGGCTATTCTAAGAGAAGAGATATTTTTCTGAACCACCTGGGACCTGACTCTGCTTTCTGCCCCCAGATGAGGATGTGGCCTTGCTGACCCTGCATCTGATTCAAGAGCCAACTCCTTGCAAGAATTTCCTTAAATGGAAAGGCCTAGCCTCTTAAAAGTAAATTCTTCCACAATGGAGATGTAAGCCCTTAATATAGAGCAACTGTATGGTCACAAAATATGACTTTTATTCAGTTCCAGCAGCAGCCAGCCCCATGCAGACACTGCCATAACTGGGGAGAGCCCCAACAGGGAGCAATGTATAGGAGAAGTGCCACCCCCAGGCATTCAACCTCTGCTCTGCCTGCATGGCCTCCACATTCTGATCACTTTCCATATCCTTGGCTGATTAAAACCAGAATCTGCAATAGAGGCATCTGTTCTCTGTTCCCACAAATCCAGAACCCCTTTAAACACTTCAATTAGCATCAGAAGTGGGTTGAAGATTCCTGCAGCTGGTGCCTGAATCAGAACTGGTACAAAGACCCTTACCAAGTATCCAGGCTTTGAGAAAGATCTGGAAAAGGGGGAAGGAAAAACAAATAAGCTAGAGATGGCTCAATTCAAGGCAAAAGAGCCTCAGGTCTGGGGTCTATAAGGTCACTGTAGGTTGCTTTCTAGGGAGCATGTCAGTGGAAACCTCTCCCCACAGCCAGGTCCAGTGACTAAACAGCAGGCCCAGTAGAAGGCAGGATGGCCCACAGTGAGACTCCCTGGCTCTTGCTGCCTTCACTAACTAAGAAGCCAAGAACAGTGAGATCCCCAAAGGGAATTAAGCCCAGGGCTTGGGGATGTGCTGCTCAAGCCCTTTTTATCCTGACCAAAAGCATGGGAGAGAGAAGCTCTGTGCTCGCTGATCCCACCCTTCCTATGGAAATGGCTATGGAAGTAGGAGGAGGAAGTCAAATGTGGGGTATTAAATAGAGAATAGAAAAATTTGAGGTAGGATACATTTCATTTTGTTTACAAAATTAAGAAAAAATGATGTCTTTACTGGTTTTACCTGATAAAGTGAGCAAGGGAAAGATTCATGCCAAATGTAACTATTCTAAAATGTCTGTGCTAAAGACCTCTCCTCAGAGGCTAATCTGATGTTAACTTTCTATCACCCGGGATATGTGGATTGAGATCTCAACAAAATACTTCTATTGATAAAAGGGTAAGGGATTCATTTTATTTACTGTATGTTTGATTGAGGAAGATTGATCAGATTCAGGCCTGAATCACTGTAGTATTTTTTTTTAATCCTTATTGAGAATTTTTTTTATTCCAGACCTTTTCTTTGATTAGAATTCTGTTTTTCATTATCAGTGCAAAGTCAGCAGAGCATTTGGAAAATAACTTATGTAGAATGTAAAATAAAAAAAAACATATATAAACCCAAGATGACTGTGAGCAAGTCTGAGAAAAATAAAGTTGGCCATAGCAAACATAACTGAACAGAATGGGAGCTGGCAATATGCAAAATGTTATGAAAAAAACAACAGCCACCAAAACAATTCTACTACCTACAAAACACAAAGACACCCACCCAGGTCTGGGAAACAGGAAGAGACCATTTAGATCATTGTTAGATGAGTTTTGGCTAAATTCTGATTCCCTTTCTTTTCTTTTCTCTTCCTTTTTTTTTTTAATGTTTATTTTATTTTTGAGACAGAGAGAGGCAGAGCATGAGTGGGGGAGGGGCAGAGAAAGAGAGACGCACACAGAATCCAAAGCAGGCTCCAGGCTCTGAGCTGTCAGCATACAGCCGGACGTGGAGCTTGAACTCGTCAACCGTGAGATCATGACCTAAGCCAAAATCGGATGCTCGACCAAGTGAGCCACCCAGGCGTCCCTAGTTCCCTTTCTTAAAAGAATGGAAGAGAAACTAAAAATGGACGAGCTGAGCCATAGAACTGAGCTCCAGACTAAAGGAGGGAAAACGGAAAGGAAAAAGAAAAGGTGGATTCATTCCAATGCTGCATTTGATTGGTCAACCCTGTTGGTGCTGAGGCAAGTTCACTGGCATTAGAAGGCCACATTTAGAGCAGACAAAACTCTTAGTCATAACCTCCTCTGTGAATTCTACCTGACTGTCTTTGTAGAGTTACTGGCTTCCTTCTTTGGGCTCCCAGATAAACATTTTATCTTTACTTTTATTTAGCCTATCTTGTTACAGTAATAGAATATAGTAGTTAAGAGCCTGGGCACTGAGTCAGGTTGCCTGGTTTTGACTGTTATTCCCCTTACTACCTATGTAAAAAATAGCAAATTACAGAAACCTAAGCATCTTTTGCGTCAGTTTCCTCATCTGTAAAAAGGGATTAATAATAGTATCTACCACAAGTGGTGCTTTGAAGATTAATGAGATAATACTTGTAAAGCCTTTAGAACACAACTAATGTTATGTATTAAATAAATTTTGTCATCATTTTTTCATCTGCTTAAAACAGGTATGTGAATGGAGGCATGTCAGAAGGAATGTTTACTGTTGAGCTGAGAAGTTAAAAAAATATATATGTTTTTATTCCCAGGACACTCCATGGCCCCTAGTATATTGAATTGAACAGTTTGAGCAATCTAACTGAAGTTCTCTATAACTAACCTTTGTGTTGGATATATTTCTTAATGACCTGGTGCTGAGGACATAAGTGGTGAGATAAAAAAGAGGAGGCAGACATTATGGCTGGCCAATTTGTTATCAAAGTTTCCCTCCAATACCGACAATCTTTAAAAAGTGGCTTTATTTTCCTTGGTTTCAGTTCATTTAAAAATCTTGGAATGGGATCACAATTTATGAGGTTTCTACCTCATTCCCATCCTTTCTTCAAAAAGTTTAACATGTTTGCAAGTTTGGAGAACCATCCTGAAAGGATAATGAAAGGGAGCTGAAAACCAGAAGGCTGCCTTCTAGAGAGTAACCTGGGTTTCAGTCTGGAGCTCTGGTGCTGGGTACATGAGTGGTGACGAGATGGTGGGCCTACCCCCAAAACCATTCACAGCCCATGAGAAATTAAAAGAATTTTAGACAAAACATCAAAATCTTATATTTTTCTGAAAATCTTAAAAATGACAGTATCGATGGTGTTAGTATTTTCATTGCTTTAGTGTTTCTTAAAAGAAGATAAGGATTTTTTGTTTGTTTCTTTTTAGATAAGTGGTGCTTAGGTGATGCTTGAAGTTGGGATTTTCTACACCTAAAAAATTCCATGCCACTTGATCCAATGGTTCAAAGAAGAGAAAACCAAGACCCCTAAAATTTTTATCAGCAACATAATACAAACACATGTAGTGTGACAACGTATGCTGTGACATATCAAAAGACCAGTTAATGGTAATAAGAAAAAATGTATTAATAAAGCCTTAAAATTAGAATATAAAAATAAATTTATTAAAGATAGGAAAATTGGACACATAAACATAAACATTTTTGATCATTTGAAAAATTTTTATTTTTCTGCTCTGTCACTAATGTGGCTCCGTTGCCCAAGTAGCCAGTGCTCACATGAAACAAAAAACAAAAAACACCCTTCATTCCAAATGTGGTTGCTAATAGAGCACCTATAAAAAAGAAGCTGAGCCTGGGTGGCTCAGTTGGTTAAGCGTCTGACTTCAGCTCAGGACATGATCTCATGGTTCTTGAATTTGAGCCTTGTGTTGGTCTCTGTGCTGACAGCTCAGAGCCTGGAGCTTGCTTCAGATTCTGTGTCTCCCTCTTTCTCTGTCCCTCCTCCCCCCCCCCAGAAATAAATATTAAAAAAAAAAAGAGAATCTGGGCTCCTTGATGAGTTGCTGATTTCAAGTTTAGAAAAATGAAAATCAAGATGATTTTGCCATTGCTTATTGAAATTAAGCAATGACAGTTTCAAACATACCTGGAAGTGGTTTTAAATAAGGAAAATAAAATCACCTTGAAGAGGCCCCAAATAGTCAAAGTGTGACAGAAGCATCAAGAAGAAAATTACAAGTCAATTGGTACTCGTTGAGTCTATAAAAGGCTATGAACCAAAATGATGTTCAAAGGGTCAAATAATATAAAGCACAGCCAAGCAAAGTACTTACTGATGTGAATTAAATAAATGCTGCTTGATTACAAAAACATAAGCCTATGACCACCCATCATGGGCCCAAGGGGCACCATATGTTAAAATGCAACATATGGTGAAATATAATTCTGGTCTTCATGTATATCGCATGTATATCAGAACTAACTGGACTAACAGTCATAAGCCAGAGTCAGGAGTAGACTCAGGGAAAATAGGTTTCTAGAACAGTAGAACACTGTGGGGAGATATTGCTTAGGTACCAATCTGGGAACTGAGGCTACCTTCTTCCTCTGGTAGAGTGTGTGGTCTTGTTGACCTTGATTCTGTGTAAGAAATAGGGTGTTTTCATGTTTATAAGCATTTTATTAAATGAAAGGCATGGATAATTAGTTTTCTTGAATGAGTCCCAAATATAAATACCTGTGGTACAGCAATATATTGTTTGCTTCAGATCTGGCAGCACCTAACACACAGGCAACTGCATATGCTCATTAGGGAAATATGGCCAAGGGAAGTTTTGTTATGATAGGTTGCATTCACTTCCACCCTCTCTGGTCAAACCATTTCTGCTACATTTCTATATCCCTGGCTAATTAAGTGGAAATTTACAGTGGGAGTGTGTGTTGGGTCTTTATCAATCCATAATTAACATGAAACACTGAAGACTCATTGTAATTAATGAATTCATATAAAAGTGTGAACTGATTGCCCAAAGGTTTTTTTTTTTTTTTTTTTTTTTTTTTGCCATTACGTGTTTTCTCAATAACTGATACTGGAAGTAAAATATGCTATACAATATTCTCCTGTGATAAGAACTATTCTAGGGTGTAGAATTTAGGAGCTTTGATCATCCATTGTTCCACAAGTTGGTGAGGTAAGAGCTATTTTTGCATACCAAGAGAAGACTTTATTAAGTTAGTTTTGACAGGTATCTTTACCCGACACCACCCAAAGGTTAGTTACATAAGCAGAGATTAACCAGAAGAGCCATCTTGTCCTGAGCCCATCACCAGATCCCGTGCAATGTGGGTCCTGTCCTGAGCCAAGCATAGTGATGGCAGGGAAGAGTTGTCCTGAAGGCTGCCTGAGGAGCTCGCCTGAAGACACGAAGCCTGGGAAAAATAAGTCAGTAAGTGCTGAGCAAGGTCTCAAGTTCTATTACAAAGATGAATGCCAGAATAGGACACGAAGGATGGCTAGAAGGGCAGAATAACAAAAGACAAGACAACTTCCCAGAGCGGGAAGTACCAATACAGAAGCCAACATAACCACTACTTTCCATTATCCACACCAATAACACAACCTAGAAATAAGATGCACATGCAAAATATCTAACACACCCTTGACATAAAGTTGCTCAATAAATACTAGTTCTCTTTCTTTCCTCTAATCCCAGTCGTTAGCATTAGAGAATTATTTCAACAAATTTATATCAAGCAGCTTCCATGGATGGCCAAATGCTAGTTAAAGAGACAAAATATTAATTAAACCTAGTTAAATAATCTAGTTAAAAATAATTTAGTTAAAATAATATTGAATAAAATAATACACAAAATACTAGGGAAAAATTGACCACTAAGATGTTTTCTCTATAAAAGTTCTTCTTCTTTGGATAGGTATCTGTCTCCATGTTAATAGTTACAACTTAGAAAACTATGAAAGAAACAAATTTCTCAAATGTCATGTTTTCCAAGAGGAGGAGAGGATATTGAGATAAGAATGGTGTACCTCATATAAGATACCTAAGGTACCTGGGTGGCTCAGTCAGTTAAGTGTCCGACTCTTGATTTTGACTCAGGTAATGATCTCATGGTTCCTGAGTTTGAGCCCCACACTGGGCTCTGCACTGACAGTGCTGAGCCTAGTTGGGATTTTCTCTCTCCCTGTCTCTCTGCCCCACTCATGCACTCTCTCTATCTCTTTCTCTCTCTCAAAATAAATAAACTTGAAGAAAAATACCTTGTTTGACCCCTAACTATATGGTCAACTAATCTTTGACAAGCAGGAAATAGCCAATGGAAAAAAGACAATGTTGGGAAACACTGGATGGCAAAAAATGGTGCTGGGAAAACTGGACGGCAACATGCAAAAGAATGAAACTGTACCGCTTTCTTACACCAAACACAAAAATAAATTCAAAATGGATGTAATACCCAAATTTGAGACAGGAAAAGATCAACATCCTACGGTAGAACACAGGCAGCAACCTCTTTGACCTTGCCCACAGGAACTTCTTACTAGAAATGTTGCCAGAGGCAAGGGAAACAAAAGCAAAAATGAACTATTGGGACTTCATCAAAATAAAAAGCTTCTGCACAGTGAAGGAAACAATCAACAAAACTAAAAGGCAGCCTATGGAATAAGAGAAGATATTTGCAAATGATATATCTGATAAAAGGTTAGTATCCAAAATCTATAAAGAACATAGCAAACTCAACACCCAAAAAACAAATAATCTAGTTAAGAAATGGGCAGAAGAATGAACAGACTTCTCCAAAGAAGACATACAGATGGCTAACAGACACAGGAAAGATGCTCAACATCAGTCATCATCAGGAAAATACAAATCAAAACCATGATGAGATACCACTTCACTCCTGCCAGAATAGCTAAAATTAACAATATAAGAAACAACAGGTGTTGGCGAGGGCGTAGAGAAAGGGAAACCCTCTTGTATTGATGGTGGGAATACAAACTGGTGCAGCCACTCTTGAGAACAGTATGGAGATTCCTTAAAAAGTTAAAAATAAACTACCCTATGATCCAGCAATTGTACTACTAGGTATTTACCCAAAGGATATAAAAATACAGGTTTGAAGGAGTACATGCACCTGATGTTTATAGCATCTTTATCAACAATAGCAAAGCTATGGAGAGAGCCCAAATATTATCCATCAATTGATGAATGGATAAAGAAGATGTGTACACACACACACACACACACACACACACACACACACACACACCATTGAATATTACTCAGACATCAAAAAGAATGAAATCTTGTCATTTGCAAGGATGTTGATGGAGCTAGAGTGTATTATGCTAAGCAAAAGATGTCAGAGAAAGACAAATACCATATGATTTCACTCATATGTTGAATTTAAGAAACAAATGGATGAATATATGGGAGGGATAAAAGAGATAGGTAAACAAACCATGGAGGGAGGTGGGTGGGGGTTGGGTTAGATGAGTAATGGGTATTAAGGAGGGCACTTGTTACAAGAAACACTGGGTGTTGTATATAAGTGATGAATTATTGAATTATACTCCTAAGTCCAATATTGCACTGTATGTTAATTAACTAGAATTTAAATACAAAATTGAAAAATAACAAAAAAAAAGGCCTTATTCACTGCCATGAACTAATATATAAAGTGCCAGTGATTTTAGTGTTTCTACACTGCATGTATGGAATATTCTAATCCAACATGAAGGTTTATTGAAGTAAGTTGCCTCAAAAAAAAAAGATCTGTGCATGCCATCTTTCTCACATCCATTACCCTCCATTACTCAGGTGTCTTCCATTGGACACCTGTCTAGTTTACTCAGGTGTAAGGAGACAGACCCTATGGTAGTTGTACTTTGCAGGAAGTATATAATTTATGAGTAGTTCATTGTTTGCTTTGGAGAAGGAATATGTTCAAGGATGCCAGTTTCAAAACCATTTTACTATTTATTGTGTTCTTTGGTTTTTCCTTTTTCTTATCAAACATTTGTGCAAGATCTACATAAGTAGGTTAGGAATACATCCAATGGAACCTTCTGAAATATAGCCAGAAAATAGGTCACACTAAATCATAGCAAAGGTGGGTGGTCAAGTACCACAACACTACAACAGAAACACATGTGCGCACACACACACACACACACACACACACACATACACACACACACATGAATGAAATCTTACATTTGAAAGACAGCAGGTGCCAGTCAAAAAGTATGCTCGACAAAAACACTGAAAAATATATACTAAACTTTAGATTAAAATAACTGGGATTAGCTGTGCACTTTATATAATATATTCATAGCTTTAAGACTTTGTAAGCTGCCTATTTTTTCAAATACCACCTTTTCAATTAAAAGGGTGCTTACTTCTAATGGAAGAATTCATTACAATAAATCAGATGAGATTTTTGCACTCTTATCCAGAGTGATTTTATGCTCAAAAGCTCAATAACATTGAAAAAACTATTATATTTAAGACATTTTTGGCATTAAAGGAAGGGTAAAGTTGCCTTAAAACAGTCCTTTTTGGTTCAAAAAGCAAATAATTGGGAGAAAAAATAAAGGAAACAAACACCCTAAAATGAGTAAAAATGTAGACTCTATTGAAGGAACTGCAGCTTTATACTTCATTTCACTGAAACTAAATAGGCATCCTCTGTTCTGTAGAATGACTGGATTAGGCTGCCAAGTTAGCCTGAATTTTATTTACAGTTTTCACTGCTATGATTCAGCAATTGTCCATTACTCTCAAATAATCAAGGTATGGTGGAAAATATAGCCACATTATGGTTCCAGCTCTTGAGAGCACAACCCCTGGCATATGCAATTTACACAAAGAGAAATACTGGAATGAATTTGAACTTTTGTATGCTTGAAAACTAAAGCGTATTCAATGTAAACAGGGACAATTCACAATGCTCTGAACCAAATTACCAGATTCCATGAATTCCTTCTGGTTAGTTGTCAAACATTTTGGGGAAGAATCCATACTTGAAGTCCAAATGAAGAATAAGGGATAAGTAATAGCTACCAGAAATATATTTTGGAAATGTAGTATTCACAGTACTTCCTGCCAGAGAACTTCTCAAGGCAATTTAGAAATGCTAAAATGTTACCTTCATAAGGAAAAACTCATTTAATGTAAATTATATGATGTTTTCCTCACATTTGACAAAGTGTACCAAACTTACAGTCAATCTATAGAGGAGAGTAGATGTTCTTTTTGGTCATCATTTATGAAACAAACAGTAATATAAACATGACTGTACCACACATCACAGTTAAGAGGAATGAAGTCCTGATTAAACATCTGGATCTCTTTAATAGCAACTTCAATATAATCATCAGTAACCACAGAGCTTTGGAATATTAGAATAAGAATGTGTGATCCCAAGCAAAGCTTTAGATGAACACCTCTAGCTCCATTCAGGGTTTGGAGTTGGGAATTCAACAAATAATAGAGTATGAGCTGAAAAAGCACTGACATTCCAGCACCTGTTGCTCATTAACTGAATCCACTTGGACAAGGAATTATACCTTTGGTTGCTTATCCTTGAAGCAGGGATAATACTACTCATGTGGCCTCATTCACACAGAATTGTAGCATCAAAGCCAGCAGCAGCACAGCAGTAGTAAAAGAGAAAGTAATAATATGGCTTTCATTTTCTGAGTGTTTATTCTGTGCCATGGACTAAAAACAACATGGTGAGCATAGGCATGCCATCATTTGTAGACAAGGAAGCTGAGGCTTAGAGGGCAAAACTTGCACAAGGTTGCATATGTGCTGCTGGCAGAATCCAAGTGTGAACACAAACTACTCTGACTCTGGAGGTCATGATCTGATTCACATCTCAAATGCATTCCCATGTATCATCTAATGAGGTATTGATGGTACACTGTAAATGGCAAAGCACCACAGTAATGCAATGTGTTATTACTGCCATTTTTTAAAGTTTTTAAAGTGTATTTTCTTCTGAATATATAATACTATTCTTAGCAAGAGCCCATTAATTCAAGAAATTAAGGAAAAAGCATGAATGAATATGCAACTTGTCACCTAAAACATGGAAAATAAGTTTAAAATAGAGGTGACGGTGGTGTCATTTCATACATTTGTACATTCACACACATCCGCACAAAGTCTCAACCCGCAAACATCAAGTATCTCTCAAAATGCCAATGGAAGTTGCTGGAATCATTAAAAATCCAGGAGATTTGTTGTGTATGGGTCATGACTCCCTAAGTCCATACTGACCCTGGCAGTCTGCTCACAGAAGGTTATTAGAGACATAGGACAAGCATGTTAGGCTGCAAATAGTCAGTGGCCAAGCCTCCCAGGGATAACAAAGGGCAGCAAGTTAGCAAAGCTGAAGCTTTAAGCCTCCTTGTTGGCAGCAAAAAACAATTACAGGGAACTGGACAAGTAATAAAGGCATATCAACCATCTCCACACTGTCCTAGTTTTTCTAAGCACTTAAAACAGACAAAAGATTCCATTTACCAAGGACAGGTAAACTAATTTATAGTTAAATTCACACGCTATTTATTTGCAAACACTCTTTTCCCAGAAATAGGTTCAGTCCTGAGTGAAATAGAAAAAAACAGAAAAAAGTGACCTCTATACTTCCCTTCTACATTTCTCCTTTTCTGAAATTGTCCTCATTCCTCCTAGGGCCTCCACATGCTATACCTAGCTGATCCCATCACAGACAACAAGGACCCAAATGTTTATGACCACCTCCATTCTCCCTTTACTGTGTTACTGCTCTTTGTTTCTTCCAGAAGAGATGAAATAAACCCCAAAGGCCAGAATGTACAGGTACATGGATTAAACACTGCATGTTTTCAAGTGGTACTTTCACATCATTCCCTTCTCAGAAGTGATCTCACCTTCATCCTGGATATGTGCAGTGCACAATCTATACAGCCATACTCAGACCTACATACAGATCCAAAATCAGAACAGGCATAAAGAATTTTATTCATTCATCTGTTCATTCACTTATTCAACTCAATAAATAATTATTGTATCTAGCATGTGCCAGACACTGATGGGTCCTGGGCAAATTCAAGTAAATAATAATGTACAATCCCTGCCCTCAAGGAACTCATAGTCTAGACATGTCAACAATAAGTAACATTACAGAGTAGAGCATGCTAGTCATGGGACAGGAGGGAATTCTTATGCAGTCCTGGCATCAGGGAAGGAAAGGAGGGCCTTACCACATTTGGGTTGACCTTATGTCGAAAGCATGTGATGTTCACCACGTATGGCCAATCATCAGGCTCCATCAGCACCCCAGCAGCATGAGCACATGTGACATGGAAGGAGGCTGGGCAACGGCCGTAGGAACACTGGATGCAGGCTCCAGAGACCTTCTTGACCCGGTGTCTGCAGAAGATGCATTTCTGTAGGGTGAAAATGAAGAATATCAATTCAAACTCTGTAACTCAGCTTATTTCCACACTTCAGAGAATAATAGCTATTAGAGATGCAGAAAACTGATTACATCAACAAGTCCTGGCCCTCCAGGGGCCCTAGTGGTGAGAGCAACTGTGAAAATATAAGTCATGTACTTCTAATGAAACGCACTGCTATGGTCACATATTACCAAACACATGTTGAAACATCTGTGGTTAAGAAAGCCAAAGCCTTTTGCATATGCTTCTCCAGTCACAGTGAGGAAAAGCCCCCAGGGTGCTCCTATAAATCACCCATGAATGCTTAAGTTACCTCCCTTTTACCTCCTGCATGGCAGGACTTTTGGTACATCAAGAGATAGAATATGGGTTTGGAATACAGGTACCTACTCTCCTAAGTTAGATGAAGTCTTCAGAAATATCCAAAATAGCACACAGATGGTCTAATTTTTCTATTTACAAGGAACTGTGTTAAATGGTCCAATGTGGAAAATAGGGGCTCAAGTGCTTAATAATACACATCTGAACCCTACATGACTGACACAAAAATATGCTTCCCAAAGTAAGAAAGTTGAAAATCACCCCAAAGGGCATGATTTTGTTGAGTATTCATAGCTGACTATGCCTGAAGAGAGAATGAAAATAAAAACAGCAATCTAAAAACTACCACAGTCTAAAAATTAAATCACATACAGTTGGCCCTAGACATTATTAATATATTTGTTATGAAAGATGAGAAAAATCAAACAGCTTCACTATATGTACAATTAGTAAATACTTAAGGACTAGAAACAGTGGGTGTAGAATAAGGTTCAGAAAGCAGAAGAAACAGAATGATCTACAAGCTTGACTTTTCATTCACATGGATAAAAAGGGTCTGCAATCTGACCAAATGCTGGTGTGCTCTTTTATAGGAACATTTTCCTTCCTGGGACAGGAACGGTACTTAAACTCAATGTCTTTTGGGGATTGTAATATTTTATCACAGACCTTAAGAATCAATGTGCACTTAACTTTTCATTCTTCTTTGCCTTCACATCCGATCAGCAACTTCAGTCTTACAGATTCTGTACCTTAATCTTGCTCTGATCTTTCCCTATCCATCTATATCAACTGCCGCTGCCTCTGCTCGTGGTACCCAGCATAGGAGTGTCCTCCTAACCGGTCTTTTATTTCATTCCACTTCAATCATCCTCCCCAGGAAAAGGCCAGTGATCTCTTTACAACATAAATCTAAGGTCAGCCCCCTGCTTAAATGTCCTTCAACGGCTTCTCCTTATCTCCAAAATATTCCAGAAAAAAAGGAACAGCATGAGATGGAAGAGGAAACCTTAGAAAAGGCTCTTATGGTCCATATGAACAGTCTTATTTCTCACTAGTCCCCACAGGGGCTCTACACTTCAGGCATTTATCTGATCTCCCTATACATCTAGATTCAATATACAATGAAGCATTTTTAAAGTGGGGGTTAAGAATGTGGCTTAGCTGATTTAAAAACTACACACAAACACACAGAACTGAAACAAGATTCATTATAATCTGAATAAAAGCATTATTTAATATCTTGATGTCTTGGCAATTCTTGTTATCAGTTTCAATACATTCTTGGTAATTCTTGGTAGTATTTTTTTTTAATACTTATTTTTGAGAGAGTAAGGGGGAGAGGGAGACAGAGAAAGAGAAAGAGAGAGAGAGAGAGAGAGAGAGAGAGAGAGAAGGGGAGCGGCAGAGAGATACAGGGAGACACAGAATCTGAAGCAGGCTCCAGGCTCTGAGCTGTCAGCACAGAGCCCAATGCAGGGCTCAAAATCACGAACTGTGAGATCATGACCTAAGCTGAAGTCGGACGCTTAACCGACTGAGTCACCCAGATGCCCTGTTATTTTGGAATCTTTTTGCCAATTCCAATCTTTTGAAATGTGATGGCAGATATAATAGCAAAAATTCATAACAGGAGCCCCAGGCATAATCAATCTTTTAAGAGCCTAATCATACTACCTAGATGTCAGCGTTTGAGTAAGTTCAGATAATGACAGATATGAAAGGAGAAACTGTTTCTTATTTTCCTAATTAAATAGGATTTTTTAAGAGTAGGAAAGAGTATTGTGATTTAGCTAATTAATGAATTGGTAACTCCAGCCTCTTCCATCATTAGCTTCCTCATTAAACAGAGACCTTCCAGAATAGGTGAAGGAGGAGTGCATGGGTGGCTCAGTCAAGCGTCTGACTCTCGATTTCAGTTCAGGTCATAATCCCAGGGTCATGGGACCAAGCCCCATGTCAGGCTCTGTACTGAATGTGGAGCCTGCTTGGGACTCTCTCTCTCCCTCTGCTCCTCCCCCCACTTGCACACATGCACACACAATCTCTCTCTCTCAAAAAGTTTTTTAGGGGCACCTAAGTGGCTCAGTCAGGTGAGCATCAAACTTCACCTCAGATCATGATCTCACAGTTCATGAGTTTGAGCCTTCATTGGGCTCTCTGCTGTCAGCATGGAACCTGCTTTGGATTCCACTTTGGATCCTCTGTCTCCCTCTCTCTCTGCCCCTCCCCTGCTCTCTATCTCCTCTCTCTCTCAAAAAAAAAAAGGAAAAAAGAAAAAAGAAAGAAATAAAAAGTTTTTTTAAAAAGGCAAAGGAAACAGAGATAATACACTTAATCCCAGTGAGGATTCAATCCTTGGAATCTAATAAGGGAAGGGCCCTCTTTTCCCCCAGAGGCAGTCATCTCTAAGAATACAACTTTATCCTTTGCAAAATCAATCTAACTTCAGACTAGTATAATTTGATGCTTTGGAAGATGTTTATTCATAGAGTTGGAAAGTTTGACTAAAACATCAAGCAGGTTCTTGAGGAGATAAATACATAAAACCAAGTAGGGGAGCCATTCTGTATCTTATAGTATAGCCTATGTTACATTTCCAAACCCCATTTTCACTTGTTGACTACTAAACCAGTTATTCTGTATCCTGGATGAAATGTCTATGGCAATCTGACACCTACACAATGTCTTAGCTACAGAATTTAATTCAGCAGGGCAAAGACAAGGACAAATAGATACTTCTTAAGAAATGTTACAGTGGAATAAGCACTATGAAAGAAGTAGAGACAAAGTGCTATGTGGAACCAGAATGACTGTGCAATGAGTCATGCTTGGAGGCAAGATAGGGAAGAAGGCCTTCAAGAAACACATTGCTGATTGGATCAAGATGGTAGAGTCAGCCTGTGTTACAAACTTCCCAGCTTCAACCCCTAAGTAAAGATAAAGGAAAAAGAGTGAAACCCTAATAGTACTGACTATCAAGAAAAGGTGTAACTAACCCCAGGGAGCAAATCCCCAGAAAACAGTAGATATCTCTGAGGAGACAGTTCTGGTAAGGCCAGTGCCAAGAGTGGAAGCAAACACCTAAAAGACAAGCTACCCACTGTCAGACCAGCCCATGGCCCATCCTGCCCCAATTATCATCAGCAGGTGAGGTCATCCTATCTGATCTGAATCTGAGTCCTGTGATCTGACCCATCATTCACCAACAAGACAAGTAGATTTTCATTTGGGCTGAGAAAAGAAAAAGTACACCCATGATGTGCAACCAAAATACAATCAGACATTTTAAAAACCAGAAACATTTGAAGGAAAACAAAAATAAATGAGAGGTGCTATGATTATTACCAAATAGAAGAATATCTGACCTAAGGAGTCAGGTAAGTGAAAGCAGATGAATTTAAAAGAGGTACAGTACAGATTATGATACAGATTCCAAAATATATCCCATCAATTAAAAAAAAAATGAACAACTACATAGCTCTAAGACATTCAAAATATCATTGTTAAAAAGAATCAAGATGGAGTGCCTGGGTGACGCAATAGGTTAAGCGTCCAACTCTTGATTTCAGCTCAGGTCATGATCTCACAGTTTATGGTTCAAGCCCCACGTCAGGCTCCACACTGACAGCACAGAGCCTGCTTGGAATTCTCTCTCTCCCTCTGCCCCTCCCCTACTCATGCTCACTCTCTCTCTCTCAAAATAAATAAACATTAAGAAAAAGAAGAATCAAGGCCCGCGGCGGAGGGTGGCGGCAGGCAGGCAGACAGGCAGGCAGGCTGGCAGGTGCATAGGTGAAGCGCGGCACCCGCTGGGCTTGGGACTTGTGGAGCAGGCTCTTGAGGCTCCCAGCTGCAGCCACTGGCGTCTACGGCCATACCACCCTGAACACGCCAGATCGCCTCTGATCTCGGCTGCTAAGCAGGGCCGGGCCTGGTTAGTACTTGGATGGGAGACCACCTGGGAATACCAGGTGCTGTAGGCTTTTGCCTTTGGCCTCCTTGACCTCTCCTTTGCCCCCCCCCCCCTCCCCAGGGAGCACGGCTCCTGGGGCCAAACACACCCCAGCCACTGCTCCCTCAGCCCCTCCCCGGGGGCCAGCAAAGCGGCCTGGCCAGGCCCCGCCCCGCCCGGCCCACACACCCCACCCCACTTCACAAGGGGCACGCTCCCCGCTCCCCGCACCCGGCCAAATCCCACTGCACCGGCTGGAAGCCACACCCAAGCTTTGCACCTTTCCTGACACACCACCCACACCCGCACCCGCACCCGCACGGGGGGGGGGGTGTGGTGCAGGTGGGACTGGGGGTTGGCGCCTGGGGACTGGAGGGTGGGGGCTGGGTGGGTGGATAAAAAAAAAAAAAAGAAAAAAAAAAAAGAAAAAGAAGACTCAAGATGTATTGGATTACATCCCAAATTAGCAACTGGAAGATGGAGCCTATAGAACAGAGAAGAAAATATCAAAATAAGTAAAATAGAACACAAATGCTAACCAGTTTGGTAAAATCCAGATATTCTATTATCTTTCCAAAAGGCATTTTAGAGGAATAAAAACAGACAAAATAACAGAAATTTTTTCCAGACCTGAAAAAAAGGCCCAACAGGTAGAATCAAGTAAAAAAAACAAAAAAACAAAAAAACAAAAAAAAAAGAAAAAAGAAAACAAAAGAAAAAAGAATCACCTAAACACATCTTAGACTTCAAAATAAAAAGACAAAATCCCAAAATCTTCCAGAAAAGAAAAGAGAAAAATAAGATTACCATCAGATCTCTAATTTGCAAAAGTGAATGTTAAAAGACAATGAAGCAATGTCTTTGGTTTCTGGAAGAAAATTAAATTTGGTCTATAGTCAGCCTAGTTATCATTCAAATGTGAGGCCAAACATAGGAATCTTTCCTTCTTCTTACATAAACAAGGATCAGAAGTAAGTGTGAAGTGAAGAACAACCAAAATGCTAAATATGTAGATAAGTCTAAATGAGTATTGACTTTATACACAATAATAGTAATGTCTTCTGGGTTTCAAATATAGAGAACATGAACAGATGACAACTAAAGCGTATAAGAAAGAAATGGTAAAAGTGACATTTAAAATGTCTAAGGTTCTTGAGTTGTTTGGGACAAGGGTGAAAGTACCAATTAACTTATAGTGTGAAAAACGAAACAGAATAAGGAAAAATAATAAATTCAAACAAAGGCATGAAAGGAAGGAAACAGAAGCAGCACAGACAGGAGTAAAGGGAAAGCATATTGTAATCTGGCAGAACTGAACTCAAATATGCCAGTATGTTATGTGTAAACAGACTAAACTTTATAGACCATGGGTAGCAAACTTATTCTTACAGTGCCAAATAATAAATATTTTAGGCTTGTGTAGTATATAGTCCCAATTGCAACCACTCAATTCTGCCATTATAGCACAAAAGCAGCCATGGATAATCTGCAAATGATGAGTGTCATTGTGTTCCAGTAAAACTTTATATACAACAATAAACACACACCTTAGTTTGCTGACCGCTGCTTTGGCCATAGGCACATATTTGAAGATAGTAGGCTGAGAAATGATAGAGTTAGTATTTAAAAGTAGCCACTCTAGCAGCAAGAGGGATCAAGGTGGAAAAACTGTTAGGAAGCCACAGAAAAACTGAGGCACAGGATAATGAGGCCTTGGGTTCGGGAAACAGCTATTAGGAGAAAGGTAAACTTTGAGTTTTTTACTCTTGTTACCCTTTGTTGATAGAGGTTCTAGGTGTTCCTCTGAATAGAGCTCTGCACTTAAGATCAGGGTTGAACAAACCAGCATTCTTCTCGAAGCTAGAACAAGCAATCCTAAAATTCACATGGAACCACAAAAGGCCCCGAATAGCCAAAGTAATTTTGAAGAAGACCAAAGCAGGAGGCATCACAATCCCAGACTTTAGCCTCTACTACAAAGCTGTCATCATCAAGACAGCATGGTATTGGCACAAAAACAGACACATAGACCAATGGAATAGAATAGAAACCCCAGAACTAGACCCACAAACGTATGGCCAACTAATCTTTGACAAAGCAGGAAAGAATATCCAGTGGAAAAAAGACAGTCTCTTTAACAAATGGTGCTGGGAGAACCAGACAGCAACATGCAGAAGGTTGAAACTAGACCCCTTTCTCACACCATTCACAAAAATAAACTCAAAATGGATAAAGGACCTGAATGTGAGACAGGAAACCATCAAAACCCTAGAGGAGAAAATAGGAAAAGACCTCTCTGACCTCAGCCGTAGCAATTTCTTACTTGACACATCCCCAAAGGCAAGGGAATTAAAAGCAAAAATGAACTATTGGCACCTCATGAAGATAAAAAGCTTCTGCACAGCAAAGGAAACAACCAACAAAACTAAAAGGCAACCAATGGAATGGGAAAAGATATTTGCAAATGACATATCGGACAAAGGGCTAATATCCAAAATCTATAAAGAGCTCACCAAACTCCACACCCGAAAAACAAATAATCCAGTGAAGAAATGGGCAGAAAACATGAATAGACACTTCTCTAAAGAAGATATCTGGATGGCCAACAGGCACATGAAAAGATGCTCAACGTCGCTCCTCATCAGGGAAATACAAGTCAAAACCACACTCAGATATAACCTCACGCCAGTCAGAGTGGCCAAAATGAACAAATCAGGAGACTATAGATGCTGGAGAGGATGTGGAGAAATGGGAACCCTCTTGCACTGTTGGTGGGAATGCAAATTGGTGCAGCCACTCTGGAAAACAGTGTGGGGGTTCCTCAAAAATTTAAAAATAGACCTACCCTATGACCCAGCAATAGCACTGCTAGGAATTTACCCAAGGGATACAGGAGTACTGATGCATAGGGGCACTTGTACCCCAATGTTTATAGCAGCACTCTCAACGATAGCCAAATTATGGAAAGAGCCTAAATGTCCATCAACTGATGAACGGATAAAGAAATTGTGGTTTATATACACAATGGAGTACTATGTGGCAATGAGAAAGAATGAAATATGGCCCTTTGTAGCAACGTGGATGGAAGTGGAGAGTGTTATGCTAAGTGAAATAAGCCATACAGAGAAAGACAGATACCATATGTTTTCACTCTTATGTGGATCCTGAGAAACTTAACAGGAACATATGGGGGAGGGGAAGGAAAAAAACAAAAGAGAGAGAGAGGTTAGAGTGGGAGAGAGCCAAAGCATAAGAGACTCTTAAAAAATGAGAACTGAGGGCTGATGGGGGGTGTGAGGGAGAGGAGGGTGGGTGATGGGTATTTAAGAGGGCATTTTTGACAATAAATTTGACAATAATTTGACAATAAATTTGACAATAAATTCCATATGTTAAAAAAAAAAAAGATTAGGGTTGAACAGTCTGTCCCCTGGGGGAAAGAACCTCGCTAGCAGTGGATGGGGTAGAGGCAAAAGTAATTCTAGAGGGACAGGGATAGAAGGGAGCTTATGAATGGCAAGGCAAGATTATCAGGCATTTGAAAGCAGAAAAGATTCAGAAAGACAGGGCCATTCTTCCTGCAGGTCTCAGAGGTGTCAGTGTCCCTCTGGGAAAGGGATGAGGAACCAACTGGTGGATGACAATTAATGAAGGAGATTTGAGAAGTCAAATAAGGCAGCCCAGAGGATCATTGTTTTTGGTGCTTTAGAACAAAGTTGAGGAGGGGCTGCCCTCCAGGCAGGCCAACCACAGCAAGAAAATGCTAGCACAGATGACACTAGAGAGATTTTAAAGTGTCATTTTCCTTGAGAGGACGCTTGGGATGTAACAGCTACTCAGTGAAGGTTTGCTCAATTAAACTGAATCCAAACAAGTAGATTAAGATGAAGCTATGGACCTGCTCACCTTTTTCCTTAACAGTCAAAAAAAAAAAAAAAAAGGCCTTCATTATAGAAGTATGCCACAGGGACATTAGAGCAGGTCACAGGGAGACCTGCTTAACACAGATTGCTGGATCCACCCCCACAGTTTCAGTGTGTCTGGCTAGGGCCACCAAATTTGCATTTCTAAGAAGTTCCCAGTGGTGCTGATGTTGCTGATCCAGGGATCACACTTTGAGAACCATGGGTTGAGGGTTAAAGGGTTAAAGGATGTTGATTATTCTGAGCCTCTTAGGATAAGGCAATTCAGGAAGTACAATGATTTTTCATCTATTCTTCTGTGTCAAGGGCTTAGAGAATCCTCGAGCGAGTATGATTTATAGAGCACTGTACTTTCTTGGGGGACTGGATTTCCATACTTATTCCAATGGCATAGGCCATTAAGGCTCCTAATGGATTGAGGAATTAATGAAGTATCTGGCAATGAAGCTTTGTGTATCATTAGATTCCTTGAGCACAAAGGGCATCAAGAAATGATGAGCTGTGAAGGAGTTGGAAGTTCAAAGCACATCCACTGCCTTTTTTTCCCCTTTTAATATGATTTGTAGTATGATTTTATTGTTGTTTTGCCAATTTAGTGATTGTTTTTCCTTCCTAATATAGGCAGGTAATTCCCAAACAGGCACAAATGCTTTTTAATTAGTGTTTCCCTATCAGACAACTAACAAGCTAATGATAATGATATAGTAGCTAATTCCCTTTTCCTTTTGCTCTCCAAAGATGCTTTTTCCAAGCACTACACAGACTCACACCACTCACACCACGCAGAAATGTCTGACCTCAGCCATCTAAGCATGTTATAAACAGAAGACACTATGAAATGGTACAGTAAAACTCAATTCTGAATACTCATGCATCAGCTCATAAGTCCTCTGTCTCCCCACCCTCCTCACGAAAAGTTATTTCTACACTTCAAGTTCAGAGCATTAAAATATATGGTTCATGATGTCAAGTGTGTTGCATTAAATCTTTATTTATGATATGTATCAGAAGCCATTTATCTCATTGCTTTTTGTTCAGTGAGATTCACCATGCAAAAAAATGAGAAGCTAAGAAAAAGTCAAGAAGCAGGATAAAGAGGAAAGGGCAGAGGAATGAGCTCAGTCAGGCCAAGAGACACAGCTAGAAAAATGGGCAGAGGTGGTAGGGATCAGATCAAAGTCTGCACTTATTCAAAACAAGGCTAGAGAGTCATTGTTGACCCTGAGAAATTTAAAGAAGCACAAAAGAATTCTAGAACTGGAAAGGCCATAGTAGTTCATACATAAACTGACAAATTAACAAATGACTCTTGAAAAGTACTATGTCAACAGCCCAGTCACACTTTTTATTTTAGATCAGAAGATACACCACAGAGAAGCTCATCAAATAGGAATCCGTCTGGAAGCACCTTTTAACCCCAGCACCAGAACACTGACTGCACACAGCAGGTGTATAATACACACTGATTAAATGAATTATTGTTTCCTTATTATAGATCATGTGTTAATCCATTCTTTTGGCCATTTCAATACTTATTAAATATCTTCCATATAAAAGGTACTTTGCTAAATGTGAAAGGAGATATAAAAGTGAAAAAGATATAATCTGTGTATTCAAGGAGCTCAATCTGGCATACAAAAATAGCTGTAACAAAAGCTTTGCAGTGGTCATCACAATAAGCAAGATGAAGTGCTACTGGATTTGGAAGGAGAGAGGGCTGGAGAACCAAGGTGAGGCCAACATGTGGCCTCAGTTGGTCACTTCCCCCACCCCCAGCACTTCCACCATCCTTCTCTCACTGAGGGGAAAGACAGGATGACCTTCATGACAGCCATTTGAGGGACACCATATACAGGACAAGACAGCAGGTATGATTCTGCTTGAATGGCTCAGGTCATGTGGCAGCAGAGCTCAGGCAAGTGACCTGTGCACCTCTCTGAACTGAGGGCACAAGTCACCAAGTCCAGGCACTGTCGGGTCAGTTCCATCAGGCTGGCTCTAGAGAACTTGTAATAAAGTAAAAATAGGATTTCTCCAAAGTCAGAAGTTCCCTATAACTAATTTCTTGGAGTTTAGAGACAACGTGCAGTGCTTTCTTACCAGGTCAGACACTGCCTTGGAGAGTGTTGGGGACGTTCTGTACATCAACCGAGCCTGCAGCAGCAGGGATACAGGGTTTGCCACATGGTTCAGAGAAGCTGCCAGCAGGGTTTTAGAAAACTAGGGAGGCTAGCAAAAGCAGGTGGTGCTCGCCTTGGAAGGACCAGCAGGTGTTAGCCAGTGCATGTGCAGTAGCATGGGAAAGAGGAAGGACATTCTAGATAGATGTAACAAAGCTCAGAGATGGAAAAACAGGCACAACTAACTGAAGTGTGAGCAAAGTTAAGGGATGAAAGGCTGGAAAGGCAAGCTCTCAGAAGGTCTTAGACGGTACCTGACACAAACCTCACCTTCTCTTGCCAAGATGAGAGACTGAGGAAGGTTTAGTAGTGTTGGTTTATTTTAGATGGAAAACAGAACTGCTATTTTATTAGTTTTCTGAGTGACTTAGGTTAAAGCCAGGCAACCAAGCAATTCCCAAACCAGCCCATCCAGAAAATCAGAACAACCTTTGGCTAAGAATGCTTGTTGGTCAGGTATGTCTCTTTGCTTGTCCATCTTTTGCTTCTCAGGGGTTGGACAAATTCTACTCATCTTCTTACCAAAGGCACCTGGCACAGTTTACAAAGTATCTGGGAAGTATGCTGACCAAAGACCACACTTCTGCCTTCCCTACACAGACAGGATTTCATAGTATTTGGAAGCCCGGACTGGGAAGTCAGAGAGATGTGGTTTTGACTCTAGTTCTGCACAGGTACAACACAAGGGCAAGTCACAGGAGGCGTGGGGGAAAGGGGCCTGAACACACATAAGTGAAGAGAAGGTCCTGGGGGAAACAGGCTAGCCTCTGAATGCTTCCTGCCCTTCTTTCCTATCCTCTCTAAACATAAAACAGCTTCCCCTCTGCACTTACTACCTGGGCTGCACAGAAAAACCCAGACATAAAAGCAGCATTTGCAAATAAATTAAAGGCAACATCACAATCTCTTGTTGAAATAGGCACTTCACTGATAGTATATAGCAGCATTTGCTGAATCACAAAATAGGCAATGTTATCTATGTTGGGAAAAATCAATCACTTATCATTTCTACTTCTCTAACAGCCTGTTTGGATTCCACCCTTCATTTCAAGTTTATTTCAAATTTAAAGGGCAAAGGGGGCATACAATTACAGCATACAGAGAGCTTTAGAACAAATCTTATTCCGAGTACTTATTAAGTGTCACTAAACATCTTTCAGCCGATGGGAGGGAAAAGCAAGCCTCCTAAATCACAAAATAAACATTCTCTAAGTACTTTTGTATTTGCATTTTTATTTCTTTTTATGTTAATATTAAAGAGCACCTGTTTCCTAGAGGAAATTTCATTATTTGAAATTATTGTTTACAAGATATCAAACAGGAATTCTTACTCCCCTTGAATAAAGCATTTAATTGAACTCAAAATTACTGAATTATTTACTTAATTTTTTTTAAAACCCTCTGTTCTTTTTGGTACAAGTAAGCCCTGCTAAAGTTACTGAGGGTGCTCTCCACCCAATTAATAAAAAACAACCCAGATTTGTAAATTACTTGTAACTTAGGATTTCTAAACTCATTTTCTTTAGATCTCTCTGAATTAAGGTTGGAAATGATAATATTTTAATCATTTAATTCTCAGTGTTAAATTGAAAAAGAAACAATTTTCCTGTTTCACACAACTTTGGAAGGCTGGCTTACAAAGCTTCCCACTGCTCCAAGGGCAGCCCCCACCCTCTGCCCCTGGCCAAAGAAACTTTATTTATTATGAATATCAGGTATGATTTGCTACTGGCATTATCAAATCAAGGACTATAAAACATTTTCTATTTATTTCTGGCCTTGAGCCTGACGTTCTAAAGATATTTGACCAAAAAATAAATAAATCAAAGACAGAGACCGTAGCAGTATTTGTTTTGAGACAGTGCAAACATCCAATCTCATGAAAGACTGCAGTATTGTTTTGTTCAATGTTTTTTTTTTTTTTAGAGAGGTGCGTATAGTTTCTTAAATCTCTGTTTTCTGTAAATTTATTGCATTCATTGGTGAAATCTGGGTCGGAAGAGTAAAAACATTTCCCATTCGTCAGTCTGCAATGAGGGAACTAGGTTGTGTGAGTCAGGTTCTAAGCACCTTTCTCATATCCAACTTCCCACACGCGTTTTTTAGCAGTTTAAATAAACAATTATATGCACTCCTACTGCATATGTTTATCTCAGTGAATGGTACTTATTCAGGTGGTTGGGAAAAGGAAACATCCAGAAGCCTCATCAGTTTTTGCTGAAGGCTCTACAAGCTGCTGTCCTGGGACATGCCTCCTGCTTTGAGCACCAGAGCTGTCCCAAGACTCCTGCATACATCTGACCCTTATTAGAGACTGTCACTTATGAAGTACTTGGTCTGTGGCCTGCCCCAAACCCTTTGCCTCTTGTCCTTCGATTATGCCAGCCTTAGACCACATCGAGAAAATTTACGCTTACATTATAATGCCCTGGCAACGTATGCCCAAACAACCCTGAGGAAGCAGCGATGAAAAGCTGTAAAGTTAATGCGGTGCAGATATGTCCCATGTGACTTTTCAGAGGAAGAACCTCTCCAGTAGAGATGACTGTGGTCCTGCAAAGAGCTGACTGAAGGTGTGAACAATCCAGAGCCTATCCTATCTTCTGCGGCCTCCATCCTACTGCCTTTCCTGTTCAGGTTTCTACAACAGTAGCTTCAGGAGAAAAATCACCCAACAGTGAGCTTGAGGATTTATCTTCTAGATAAGACAAATTATCTTTCTCAGTTTCAGAAGTGGACAAAAGGCAGTAAAACAGGCTCTCGTCAAAGGTTTAGGACTGAATCCTAATGCTGTCCCCAATGAGGCCCTGAATTTGCATTACCAATCAGGGATATTACTTCTGGATTATTTAGGTAGACTTCCTTTGAAGAACAGTGAATGATCTATTCGTGGGTAATTTCTCCAAGCTTAGTTACCACATCGGTCAAGTAAAGATGACAGTAGCAACTATCCCTCATGAGAGTGTTCTCAGTGTTAAAAGAAATAACATACATAAAAAGTTTTGTACAGTACCTAAGACACAATAAGAACTAAGCAATGCTGCCCCATCTGTTCCAAAACTTTAACACTCTTCAACACTAGCCCAACTCCTCACGTTCTAGAAATGCTGAGCCTCTTCCTTCACCCAGGTAATAGAGATCACCAGGCATGAAATTCCCCACCTGTCCTGCCCTCCCCTCCACCTTCAGATCCACAATTTCAAAATATTTATGCTCACAATTACTCAGAAATTAGGTGACAATGGCTTTGTCACATCTTGTTATTTAATGCTTTGGTAGTAAAGCATGTGTTACCATATCACAAGCTAATTTTAAAACTATTTTAATAAGTGCATTTAAATATAATTGTCTCCTATGTAATCCTGTATATTTTATTTTAAAAACTTAAAAACATTTTTCTGAAAAGAGATCCATAGGCTTTACTAAAAATACTGCCAAAGGAGTCCATGGAACAGAAGAGTTAAGAACTCCTGACACAGAACTATTAAAAATGTCCACAGTCACTATGGACACCGTGATTACAACCATGCACACAAATGAAGAGAGATTTCAATGAAGAACATCATGTTTAGGTCAGTGGAATTCTGGGTTTTCTTTTTCTCCTCTAAGGTTGTTGCTTTATTGTTTTTACAATAATATAAAAAAAAAGGATAGGGCATAAACCATGATATCTTTAGACCTATTTTTTCCTCTCCTATCATTTCAGGATCAGAAGTAGCCAACTTACTCCCACAGTGAACCAAAAGCACCATGTACTACCCTCTGTTTCCCTGTCTTTGCAACTAGCCATGAACAGGTCACAAAAAGGTGTACAGCTGCAACAGAGGAGTAAGTCAATTCCAAAATTGCAGATTTTCTTCATGAAAATGATAATGCCTTATCTACATTGTATACAACATTTTTCTTTCGTGAAAAATTGGCTGATCAACTTCAAACTGATGTTAGACCAACTGAGCAACGAACTCTTCAGCCAAAGGGTGGGAACATTAACTTCTTTTAAAAGTTCATTTCAATTAAAAGTAAATATTTTTTGGATGCTAGCCACATCTTAATTATCCTTGGCATGGCTCTTATAATGAGCTTTTCATTCTCCCTCTATTTCTTAATGGATTTCTCAATATTTAAAAATTCCATTTCTGTGAGATCCTTCCAAACAGAACAGTGAATTACCCAAGCAGATGTGTGAAAGAACGTGTTCATACTTTAAGAGACATTTACTGCTTATACTATGGCTCGTTGGCAATCATAAAACTGAAGTGTGGTCTTCTATCATTCACATTACTTTTTTAAAAGATGAAGACAATCCAGTTTATCCTGGAATGCACACACTTCTATTTCTGTCATGTGTGTGCTTGTGTTGAAAGAGAGTCCCTTTGCTCTCTCCATTCCACAAGAGTCCATCAAGCTTCAAGGTAGTAAAATATAAACGGCTTTGGTCTAAGTGTATGTACACATATGTTTTAGTCCTACAACTTCAAGGCCAAAGTAGTACTTTTAAATGGTAAATTAAAAAGAAAAAACCTTTTTCTTTGGAATCCTCTTCACTGGCCCTGGTAAGATTAATGCAACTGAGGGAATAGAAGAGATCAAGGTCTCGAGATTTTTTTTGTAATAAAGTAAGGGTTGGGGCTCATAATGCTTACTGGTATTTCAGCAATTTTCAGACTAATTCACACCACTTACCTCTACCTGCCAGACTAGAGGCACTGGTAGAGCCTAGAGTATGAGTTCCAGCTTTTCCACTAAGGAGGAGCACTCCTGGGCAAGCACCCCTGTGCCTGCGCCTCAGTTTCTCCAGCTATACTTGGCAGAATCACTGTAGGAATTAATGGGATAAGGGGTACAGAAGTGCCCTCTAAACATAAAAGGTTACAAACACGGCCATTGTTACTATTTTCTTTAAAAGATGAGGGGGGAAAAAGAAATAGAATGTGATAATACGTCAGTTCTCTTCAGGGTGCCAAAGCAAAAGGCACCAGTGCTTGGGTATACAACACAAATGGGGCAGAAAATCAAGTTCCACTGTTTATCAGGGGAGTGTACCACCGAGGGACAAAAATGTGTGATTTTTAAACAAATCTTCACAAAGAGTGTAGCAGCATTTGCTGAACCTGTGCAGAGCCCAATGGTAAGACAAGCATCAACAACTCTTCTCAAACTAATCTGTAGCAAGTCTCCTTGATGGACCTGGCCTCACTCAGTGTCACGTGACTTTTTCCTGCCAAAATCTTCCCAGCTGTGAGCCAGTATGTTCATTCTTCAATCCTGTCTTCCCATTTTGATGGCAAGTGTGATGACTACAGTTTAACTCTTTATCACCAGTGTACGTTTTTCAGATTTATTTTTATGAACCAGGAGGAGTGGGGAGAAATCTCCTTACCAGATTCAGGGTCTGCATCCAGAACACTGAAGTATTTACATTTTTTTCTGCTATAGCCACATTTAGTAAACTAATTTTTAAAGCAGGGTCACTAAAAGCATGTATCTACCTACTTGCATCTATCACTCATCAAAATATAAGAAGCTAGATATTTGGGCTCACAGACTTGTGTTACAGTACAGACAGCATCTATTTCTACTTCCTTCTAGAAGGGAAAAACTCTATCAACAAACAAAACAAAACAACATCTACATTATTAGGGTGGAAAAAATATTCTATTCTACTACTAGACTTGTGTAAAGTTTGGTAAAATGTCACACAGTATTTTCCTATTTCTCTCAGGTGGATTCAGACCTCCACTCTGTATTAGGTTAAAGCCATTCCCATGAAAATGACAGACTGTAAGTTTCCACTGAAAACCATCTTCTTCCCAGGGAACAAAGAGTCACCTGTTCAGGTCCACTTGAAATATTCATGAACTCAGCAGAGAATCAGATTAAAAACAGAGCCCCCAAGCAGTGGAGGCTTTTGGTTTTTCCACCAAGTTTTAGGTTTTTCGATGGTCTTTTCACAACTTGGCTCACCTGTTCATAAAATGGTTCTGTGCCCTACCAGGATTATATATTATCTTGCGAATTTTTACCTAATGAAGAAGAACAGGATATACAATTAATTCTTCCCCTTGCAGGTAAAGTTTAGCTATCAGTAGCCATACATGAGGAATCATGTCAGTGGGTTGCTATGCCTACTACCTCTAAATGACATTGGAGTTACATTAGATATATATCACAGGAAACAAATTCTTACGAGTCAAATCTATCGGTGGAAAGGGGATACACCACACACCCCAAAGTCATGTAAAAATGGTGCTGTTGTTTTGAATGGTCCACTATACTGCACCTTCTGTATAAACATTAAACAGCATCATAAAAAAAATCTAGTCCATTCCAAAGCCATCCCTTTATTTGATCACACCAGACACTAATGCAAAGGAAGCTTAACCCTTCTGAAAACATTTTAAGCCTGATCAAATTAAAAGCAGCACCAGAGGGATTATTATTTATTTTTTTTTTAGCAAGAACCCACAAGCAATTTACTTGACTACAGGAAAAAATGCAAAGAAATCCTTTATCACAAAATAGCTTCTTAACTCTTTCCACCAATAAACCTTCCATCCATCCAAGAATGCCTATCCTCCCTGCTGATAACAAGCTGTGGAGATAAATATTTTATTCTTTTTCTATAAAACCCCAAATGATGTTTTCAAATAAAATAAAAATAAAACTACCACATGCCACTGTCAGAAATGGTCCTAGAAGAGGTAAATGTCATTTTAAAGGCTGTGTGTTAAAATATTTAGGAGAAAGAATGTACTTGTCAAAGTTCCCACAGAAAGCTCCAAAGAGGTTATAAGTGCATTTATCAAATTTTCATCTACCTTAAAGCTGACCTACTGGGGAAACCACAGAAAGCCTGGCCTTCTGTTACGAGGGAGCTGGAGGTTTAGAGCTCTGGGCAGTAACAGGGTCACAGTCAAGTACAAGATGAGGCTTGAGACAGATTCTGCAACGACTCCCAGGGAAGGCACCATCACTCGGTGGCAGACTTCAGCATCCTGCTTTAAGCCACGGTTCAAACTAAAGAAGTGAACCCATCTGATGGACCATCAACCTTCCTGGGGAGAATTCTGACCTCTCACATCAAACCTAGCAAAGAAGTACCAACCAAATATTAGCAAAAGAAAGGCCAAGCCAGCAAAATACAGGAAGGATTTTTTTAAGTCTAATTTAAATAGCTTCCATACCCTACCCTTTGGGAATTATATTCAGTAACTTTTTTTTTAACAAGGAAAATTTGGTTTTAAGGAGCTTATGGGAACATTTAACTTAGACTGGAAAGCTTATTTGCTCAGTGTTAGGCTAAAAGCCAAAATCCACTTTTAGCCAGAGATGATTTTAATATTATACCTCACAAGAGTATTGTCATGTGAGCAGCCGGTGTGATAAGCAGTGTAGTAAAGTTATGACTTCCCCCAAAGACCCATTAAAATGTATTATTAAGTAGAAAAAAAGTTCAGAAAATCCAAAAGGAATCCGTCTGTACTATCTCAGAAACAGTAAAAATGGTCTCCAACTTATCACTTCTTTTTGCTCTGCCTCCTCTACAAATACAAGTAAATACAGTGAAGAACTCAATGCTGATGCAAAAGAGGATGAGAATGCCTGACAGCTGTGTGCCACTGCAATGTTCTGAACATAATCTTTCCTTGAAATGTGCAATGAAGGAATCTATAGTGAATTCGAGTGACTGTAAAAAATAATATACATGTGGAAATTCCATGATATTTTTTAAATTACCCAACCCGTAATATATGTAAAATTAGAAACGTTATTTTGAAGACAAATAGTAACTTTTTCCAATTGTAATTTTTATAATTCTAGATTTTAATAACTCCAATATTTTTCTTCTTCCTTTCTGTTTTGGTTTTTAACTCATTCAACTTTTCCCCTTCATTGGTTCTTGAAAATTTTCTCCCACCTCTTCAATTAAAAAAAAAAAAAAAAGAAATGTAGTAACTTCATTTAAGTCAAGCAAATGTGCTTTAGAAAGCTCGACCAAATATCGACTTTCTCACCCAATCCTGCAAGAATGTGAAAGCACACTTGCAAAGGAGGTCCAAGCTGCTATGGAAACGACATTCTTTCTTCATAGTAACAATACTCCCGGCTGAGGGCGGCTGGCATGCAGGCACCCAATCCGAGCCCATCGACAGCTTGTAGAGTGGACAGATGAGGCGTGGAAAATATTTTAAATTAGTTCATTTATCTTGTCGAGACACAGGAAACGGCAACAAATTTCTCACATAAAAGAAAAAATAGAGAAAGACAATGCACCCATGGCAATGTGTAGCAAATTTAGTCCATTAAGTCAAACCCTTCAGACTATTTCATACTGCCTAATAATAGCCACATTTCATATCTTGAGGGAATTTTTTATGATCAAAAGATCTAGGAGGATGGCTAGGAATCACTGACTACTTTTCATTATTCGATGGACTCAGATTTTGAAACTCAAATAGTTTCTAAATCAATGGTTTTTGACTGATCCTGGGTAGATCTTGGGTCAATATTAATCCTAATAAGGCTAAGACATTG
Source organism: Felis catus (assembly GCF_018350175.1). Lineage (NCBI taxonomy): Eukaryota > Metazoa > Chordata > Mammalia > Carnivora > Felidae > Felis > Felis catus. Next base: position 32,790,029 of record NC_058380.1, on the reverse strand, counting down.
CAATAAGGAACTGAAAGTTCTCAAAGGGGAGCTCAAAAATGCCACTTAGGATGAGCTATGCAGCGATCATTTATGGATAGTGAACCTCCCCTAAAGTGAATGGACAAAATGGCCTTTGTTCCAGCTCCCCATTCCATGGTGGACACCCCAGGAACTTCTGGCTTCTTGGTTTCTTCCCACCTGAGTGTCTGGCACCGCACCACCTGTGCAGTGGTCTGTCACCTCCTGCTTCAGGAGTCCCTCCCAGGAGGAAAGCAAGCAAGTGTACACGAGGGAGCCAAACACTAGTACTGAGATCCACTGAGAATCAGGGACTTGTGTGAAACATAAGGTCCCACCCCAGCCCCCAATTAGAATTTCTGATTCATAGTCTGAACAGGGGCTCAGATATCTGCATTGTTCATACACTCCCAAGCCAGAGCTGGAAACCACCGTAGCATCCCAAACCAGCCTCCTTCACAAACCAAAAACAGATAGAATTTTGAAAATCTATATGCTCCTTTGTACAGTTTTAAGTAGACATATAAAATTTCTCATAACTTTAAGTAATTATAAAAGTTATAATTCTTCTGGGGCACCTGGGTGGCTCAGTCGGTTAAGCATCTGACTCTGGCTCAGGTAATGATCTCTCAGTTTGTGAGTTCAAGCCCCACGTCAGGCTCTGTGCTGGCATCTCAGAGCCTGGAGCCTGCTTCGGATTCTGTCTCCCTCTCTCTCTGCCCCTAACCCACTTGCACTCTGTCTCTGTCTCTCTCAAAAATAAATAAGCAGTGTGGGCACTTGGGTGGCTCAGTCAGTTAAGGGTCTGACTTCATCTCAGGTCATGATCTCATGTTTCGTGAGTTTGAGCCCCATGTCAGGCTCTGTGCTGACAGCTCAGAGCCTGGAGCCTGCTTCAGATTCTGTGTCTCCCACTCTCTCTACCCCTCCCCCATTCATGCTCTATCTCTCTCTGCCTCTCAAAAATAAATAAAAGATTTAAAAAAAAATTTTAATAAATAAACATTAAATTTTTTAAAGTTATAATTCTTCTGTATTAAATAGTGATGTTTAGAAAAAAAAAACACATCTCTACCCCTCCCATCCATTTAAAAATCATGAAAGAACAGGCGCTTCTTTCACAGATGTTATAGCATTCCTTCTTCTCTTTAAACTTATATTATCTATATTCTACTTCCTCCACAGAATTTTATCTGAAGATACTTTTATGCTCAAAGCCCTTTTATTGACCACTATCATAATCCTCTGCATAACAAAAACATGCATATTAATTGAAGTTTCAGTTTTTAATTTTCCTGACAAGGCTCTAAATTTTTTTTTAAATTTTTTTTAAACATTTACTTATTTTTGAGACAGAGAGAGACAGAGCATGAACAGTAGAGGGGCAGAGAGGCAGGGAGACACAGAACTGGAAGCAGGCTGTCAGCACAGAGCCCGACGCAGGGCTTGAACTCACAAACTGTGAGATCACGACCTGAGCTAAAGTAGGATGCTTAAATGACTGAGTCACCCAGGAGCCCCGGGAGAAATGTATCTATTAACCAGATAAACAAATGAAGATTCTTTAAATTAGTTTATATAAATATGGGTTTATTTTGCACACTGATGGAGTGAGACAAGTTTCAAGTGTCACTTAAATTGTATTTTTCTTTTTTAAAAAAAAGCACTCACATCAGTAAGTGGGTAGAAATATAAGAGTTCTGTTGCAGCAATATCTCCAATTCTTTTGAACTCCTTCCAAGTCAGATGCCCAAATGCATACCAGCCCCCATCCAGCACTATCTAGTAGCTGATATCCTTTGGGAGCTCCTTCAGTTTTGTCAAAAGTAAAGGAGCCATGTGAGTGGCAAATAAATACATGTTACCCTGTCATTACTTTCAGTTTGCAACTTTATTAAGACCAGTATTTTGCACCCTACCTCTGTTTAGCATGCCAGAGGTCTTTCAACTTGGGTCAGGAGCCGTGTCCCACCATAAGATTAGAAATGAGGGAGAGTCAAGTCGGAGACTGACTGAAGGGCAGGAGGCCAGAAGACCCTATAGACTTCAGGCCTGCTCTCAGGCAGACAAACTTTAGGGAAAAGTATGAATTACCCATGGGCCTGTCCTTATGAGGGTACTCAGGGGGTGTATACCAGTTTGAAGGTTCTTGCAAGATGATCCTGCAGCCCATGATTGCAGGGGTCTTCTAGTGGCACCTACAGTTACCCAAGGCAGAGAGCACATTGATAGCAGCTCAGACAGAAGAAAGGACTGAACAGGGTGGTGTCCAGTACAGTGCTTACTTCCCAAGGACAGTGTGGCAGATGGGATGGGGGCACTAGAACTGAAGGAAGGGTGAGAGTATCCCTCTTAGAGCAGCCTATCCCAAAGTGGACTCTCCTGGTTCCACGATCTCCCCCAGCCTCACTCTTCTATAAAGAATCCATTGGGAAACACAGCACAAAATGTGGATAATTATTTCCCTCTGTGGCAGAAGGCATATTTACTCAGCAGAGTAATTCTGTTCTGATACTGCTGTTGCATGAATCACTGTACATAAGAGGACCCAAGACCAAAATCCTGTGTGGCCTAACTCTGAAATCCACAATTAGGGCTGGTGGAGTTTCAAAACATAGAAATATCTACCAATTTTTAAAACTTTCCTGCTTGATATAGTATTCAAATATACTAGAGATGAATATTTTTTAATGAAAAATAATAAAAGAAAGAAAAAGGAAAATACGAAGTTCTTCCGCTGCACGTTCCATTCACCTCAGGAGGGGTTAACGTAGGAACTCAGTGGGGAGCAACGTTTTCTATAAATGCTAAAATTATCTCACCATATAGTCTGAGAAGAAAAACACAACAACAGGAAAAAAGTTTTTAAAAGTCCACACTCCTGTGAGCAGAGGAGGGGCGTGGGACCATCACCCTGACGCCTGCCTTTCTGCATCTAGCAGGAGCTTTCAACATGATGCCATCCTCAAGCAAGATTAAATGTCATCCAAGGACCCAGAGCTGCCCAAGGGTCAGCCACCATGACTCCATATCTTACAGCATAAAAGTCAGGTTAAGCATCAGACTAGAAAGAATCTATTTCTCCCTTCCTTTCATTTGTTCCTTAGTTCTCTCTAAACAATTAGAGTTTGTTAGAAACAACTCATTGGCTCTTTGAAACTAGGAAAGGAAAAGGGAAGACAGATCCTAGAATATTAATTTTGGAACTGAAAGGATAATTTACCTTAGAAATGAAGAAACTAAGGCCTGAAGAGGATGAGCATTTGCCCGTGGTCACACAACCATGGCCAGGATGCCCGTGTAGGCCATACTGCTCTCCTCTGCCACACTGCTCCAGGGCTCCTGCATCATTCTACTTGGCTCCCATCCCACTGGCTTCTTTCAGTTCCCTGATGTGCCTAGCTGCTACCCTCTTAAGGATCCTTGAATGTACCACTCCCTTTACCTACATAACTCCCTCCCCTCTTCCCCTGCCATCACTACCTTCATCTTGGCTATACCTACCCACCTTTAAGCTCTGAAATGTCATTCCTTCAAGAGCATCCATTCTTCATCCCACAAATTAACTTAGTCTGCCTGATAGACATTCTTGCAGCACCACACCTCTTCATAATCATTTTTTGACATATCTCTCTACTTAGACCTATGAGCTCCAAGAACTCAAGAACATTGGAACTAATATGTCCTTGTTCATGTTTATAAGCCTTTATGTGTAACCCCTTATAAGTAACTTCTCAGGACCTGGAACATATTTACAGACAAATTTAATAAATATTTACTACATGTCAGACATTGCTTTGAGGATGTTATACAAACCATTCACTTAATCCTCTAAACTCCATGAAATAGGTAACACAAATATTTCCACTTTACAGAAGAAGAAACTGAGGCACAGAGCAGTTCAGAAACTTCACCAAGATCACACAGCTTGTAAGTGGAAGAGTTATTTAAAATACATACATTGTGATACTCTACATGGAAAACCCAAAAGACTCTACCAAAAGACTGCTAGAACTGATACATGAATTCAGCAAAGTCACAGGGTACAAAATCAATGCACAGAAATTGGTTGCATTTTTATACACCAATAATGAAGCAACAGAAAGAGATATAAAGAAACTGATCCCATTTACAATTGCACCAAGAAGCATAAAATACCTAGGAATAAACCTAACCAAAGATGTAAAAGATCTATATGCTGAAAACTATAGAAAGTTTATGAAGGAAATTTAAGAAGACACAAATAAACTGGAAGAATAAATATTGTTAAAAGGTCAATATTACCCAAAGCAATCTAAACAGTCAATTCAATCCCAATCAAAATTGCACCAGCATTCTTCCCAAACCTAGAACAAACAATACTAAAATTTATATGGAACCACAAAAGACCCTGAATAGGCAAAGTAATATTGAAGAAGAAAACCAAAGTGGGAGGCATCACAATCCCAGACGTTAGCCTCTACTACAAAGCTGTAATCAGCAAGACAGTATGGTATTGGCACAAAAACAGACACATAGACCAGTGGAATAGAGAACCCAGAATTGGACCCATAAATGTATGGCCAACTAATCTTTGACAAAGGAGGAAAGAGCATCCAATGGAAAAAAGACAAGTCTCTTTAGCAAATGGTGTCCAGGAGAACTGGACAGCAACATGCAGAAGAATGAAACTAGACCATTTTCTTACACCCTACACAAAAATAAACTCAAAATGTATGGAAGACCTGAATGGGAGACAGGAAACCATCAAAACCCTACATGAGAAAGCAGGTAGCAACCTCTTTGACCTCAGCCACAGCAATTTCTTACTCAACACATCTCCAAAGGCAAGGGAATTACAAGGAAAAATGAACTATTGGGACCTCATCAAGATAAAAAAAAAAGCAAACAAAAAACTTCTGCACTGCAAAGGAAACAATCAACAAAACTAAAAGGCAACCAACGGAATGGGAAAAGATATTTGCAAATGACATATCGGATAAAGGGCTAGTATCCAAAATCTATAAAGAACTCCAAACCTGAACACACCTCCACCTCCAAACTCCACACCTGAAAAACAAATAATCCAGTAAAGAAATGGGCGGAAGACACAAATGGACACTTTTCCAAAGAAGACATCCAGATGGCCAACAGACACATGAAACGACGCTCAATGTCACTGATCATCTGGGAAATACAAATCAAGGCCACACTGAGATACCACCTCATGTCAGTCAGAGTGGCTAAAATGAACAAATTAGGAGACTATAGATGCTGGTGAGGATGTGGAGAAACGGGAACCCTCTTGCACTGTTGGTGGGAATGCAAACTGGTGCGGCCACTTTGGAAAACAGTGTGGTGTGAATGTTCCTCAAAAAATTAAAAATAGAACTACCCTATGACCCAGCAATAGTACTACTAGGAATTTATCCAAAGGATACAGGAATGCTCATGCAAAACGGCATGTGTACCCCAATGTTTATAGCAGCACTTTCTACAATAGCCAAATTATGGAGAGAGCCTAAATGTCCATCAACTGATGAGTGGATAAAGAAGATGTGGTTTATATATACAATGGAATACTACTTAGCAATGAGAAAGAATGAAATCATGCCATTTGCAGCAACATGGATGGAACTATAAGGTATTATGCTGAGTGAAATAAGTCAGAGAAGGACAGATTATCATATGTTTTCACTGATATGTGGATCTTGAGAAACTTAACAGAATGCCATGAAGGAAAGGAATGGGGAAAAAAAATAGTTACAGAGAGGGAGGGGGGCAAACCACAAGAGACTCTTAAATACAGAGAACAAACTGAGGGTGGATGGCAGGGTGGGGGAGAGGGGGAAATGGGTGATGGGCATTAAGGAGGGCACTTGTTGGGATGAGCACTGGTTGTGGTATGTAAGCCAATTTGACAATAAATTATATTCATAAAAAAGAATAATTAGTTTGCAAAATAAACCTAGTCTTATATATATAAATAAATAAATAAATAAATAAATAAATAAATAAATAAATAAAACATGCAATATGCACTGGGTCTCGTTTATGGTAGCAGCTTTATGAATGATCAAAGAGACCTGCATTAGGACATAATCAATGCTTGGAACAATTATTATCATTATTTAAGTTTATTTATTTATTTTGAAAGAGACAGAGACAGCACAAGTTGGGGAAAGGCAAAGAGAGAGGGAGACAGAAATCCCAAGCAGGCTCCATATGGCCAGCACAGAGCCTGATGTGGGGCTCGAACTCACAAACCATGAGATCATGACCTGAGTTGAAACCAAGAGTCAGACGCTTAACCTACTGAGGCAACCAGGAGCCCCCAACACTTAGAACAATTACTATAGGACAAGCCCACTGGGCACTATGGCAGCATTTTCCAAAAGCATATGATTGAACAGACTTTATATTATCTTTCATGCTCTAGTAGAAACAATCTCTAAAACCTCAGTGGCTAACAACACAAAATGTTTATTTCTTGTTCATGTCAAATGCTGGCTATGACTCTGTTCTGGGCCTTCTTTAATCTGGGATCAAGGCTGAGAGCACATCCCCCATCAGAACCAAGTCATTCTCACAGATGGTGGCACCATGCAGGGGCACCTAAAGCTTCAGTTTAGTAGCACTCAGTTCATTACCACGGACATTAAATTAAGAGCTCCCATGCTCATTATTTTCTTTCCTTAAGTTCCTCAGTGCATTAGAAGCAACCAACTAACTCCATTAAGATTATTTTCACTAAAATGCTCATGGTTACTTAGCGCCTGTCTTCTCTAGGCACTTGATTACAAGGACCTAAAGGCGATGATCTGAGTAACTCTTTGCCACAGCTATACCACAGACTACCAGTTGAATCCTTTCTATAAATCTCTAAGGCTTTTTAGTCCTGTCTCTACATAGTGCTTTTACTCATTCAACCTTATCCCAACCGAAAAACCCCTTAATGACCTGGACCAAAATTCTCATAGAGGTACAGTGGAGAGACCTCGCCTATCTTTCCTTTGAGAGAAGGGATGATAAAGAAGGAATATAATCTAACAATTTTACTGTTTAAATGATACCACTTTGTCTCATATGGAACTTAACTTCTATTTGCCCGGGGCTCTTTACACGTGATAATTCATGATTCGTTATGTCTTTGGATGTTAGATATGATTATCTCATTTTACAGGTAGCAAATAATATTAGATGCCTAGTGATTAAGTTCCTTGCATTAAGATTCATAGCCAGCAGCAGAACCAGGACAAGAAGACCCCTCCTGGTGTTCTACCCCTTGCACAGAAATGTTAACCTATAATTTCTAGTGACTTCGAGCTAAAGTTAAGACATAGCTGGAGTAAACATCACCAATTCCTTTCCCCTGACATACACAAAGGCATCTATTCACACATACTAAATATATATATTTTTATATGCATGTGTGTGCTTTATATATATACACACATATGAACATATGCACAAAACACTGACTCAGAATGGCGGGGGGGAGGGGGTAATGTTCTTGAACTGTTGAGTACTTGCACACTGGGGAATGGACAGAACTCTACTTATTTGATAAATAATTAAATACTGTGCTCACTTCTTCATGAAAATAGACAATAGGGAACTGCAGGTCTCATTTCTGCTTGAGACTGAACCCTAACAATGGCAAGGAACATAAATATTAAATAAGGAAAATGCCTGTATATTTTATCGCTTCTCCTAAATCTGACAATTTCCTTTTATTGCATACAACTTGATCATTCATTCTGTTGAACAACAGACATAAGCCCCTATTGTCAGGTCTCTGTTTTGCTACTGCAAATGCTTGACAAAATTGCCCGTTTCATTTTTTATTCTCTATAGATCGTTCTGCCCTCAAGGAAGTGGCTCTGAAGCAGTGTGAGATCTGGAGTGGAGCATGACAACCCAGCAGTCTCAAGATGAAGTGTCAAGTCAGCAGACAAAGCTGGCTGCAAAAGCAAAGCAGACTCTCACAGGAAAAGGACTGCCTGCAGCCCTCTGGCAGCATGCTGGGACTCACAGGCAGGACACAATCAAAGCTCTGCTTCTGCAAATGGTTACATGCGAAGGACTATCCCTTTCACCATCAACCTCAGAGAAGACCCAAACTACAAGGCTCTGGAAGATCCAATGAACGTTTGTGGAGTCACTCTAAATGGGATGCCTTTGTCCCTCGTGTCTTACCTTGATCACAATATAAGTGACAATGCCTGACTGGGTCTCCTAACTCCTCCTAAATCTCACCTGCTAGGAATCCTGATATGAAACATAGGTGGGCACACACTATTCCTAATGGAGTATTGGTTTGAGTCCCTCTGTGCCATTCTAGCAGCCAAGGTTGGAGGGAAATCTTGTAACTTGTCCACTCATTCATCATTTATTTTTTATTTATTTATTTATTTTATTTTTGAGAAAGAGAGAGAGACAGAGACAGAGACAGACTATCCGAAGCAGGCTCCAAGTTGTCAGCACAGAGCCCGACACAGGGCTCAAACCCATGAACTGTGAGATCATGACCTGAGCTGAAGATTGACACTTAACCAACTGAGCCACCCAGGCACCCCCACTCATTCATCATTTAAGCCTTTTCTGGGTATGGGCTCAGGCTCCACCTGCAGCTCTAGTGATGCAAAGGCGAATGGATTACAGTCTCTGTCCTGCAGGAAGAACAGAATCCCCAGAGAAAGAAGTTTCTGGAATATTTCTTTGATGATTTCATTCTCAGAGCCACCATGATGCCATTCACAGGAAGACAGGCCAAGCCAAGAGAATGGCACTTCATGTCTAAATGTAATCTACCCAAATACCTTCCTAAAAAGTCCTTTGGCCAGTAATTAGCTCTTTAGTTCCTGCACCATCCAATCTCTAAAGGAGTGCAAGAAATTTAGAATATTCATCCTGTCCCTTGAGTTTGTGAAGTAACACGTGTCATTGCTTATGAGCCCCTTGGTCTACCTTCTACTGACTGCCCCTCTGAACTCATCTCCAGAGCTTTAGACACTTATTTTTCAGACACCAGAAACCCAAAGGATTTCTTCCATCAACATGAAGAGGTCTGTCTTCATATTTCCTTATGCAAAGCAGCTATTCTACTTCCCAGATTTCCCCATTACTCCTCCAGGCTTTGGGCCCATGGGTGTGTTCAATGTTTTTCAACAGAAATGTCAGGTGTGATTCTGGCATTTATGGTTGCCAACATCTTCGAAGTGGATGAATGCCAGGGTTGTACTCCTGGAGGCACTGTCAGTTGCTGGGTTAGTAACACCTATGAAAGCGGATGATCTCCTCTGATCTTTTACGTATCTGCATGCAGGACACATGCTCAGGTTTCCCTCTGTTGTTCCTTGCTTGCAGTGAATTTGGCGTATTGTGTGGGGCATGGGTAGGAATGTTTCCCTTCAGTTATTTAAAACCCTACGGGCGTCAGGCTTGCCAAACCATAAATTTAGGAAATTGCATTCTGTTAGACTAAGTCCTTCCCTTAGCACTTTAGTCACTGAGTTATTCTTCAATTTCTTCCCTACAAACATTTGGCCCAGATCCTGAGGTCCATCCCGTATCAATGTGTCTCTTCGGCACATAAAAGAGATTCAGGAAAGGAGAAGAACAATAAAAATTCAGGTTTACTGGCAGCACTAAGTGAAGTAATCCCACTACGCATACACTTTTCTTACAGGAAGAAGTAAGAAGGTTCTTACTCAACCTTTTCATTCACCTGCCTGATGAGATCTACAAATATTTTAAGAGGGTAATTTGGAAGACTTACAACAGCAGAAGTTGTTCAAGCTGTAGCATTAGTCTCCATCGTTTGCTTTAGGTTTGCCCTGGACATTTAACTCATTTACACAAGTGAAAAACTGCCTATTTATTAATCAGGCCAACATAGACTCATTTAAACTATTTGCTAACAGTCCTCTTTATACAGTAGTCGTCTTCAAATGTTTTTTCTTACAATTCCCCAAAGACTTTTGGAAACTACATCTTTCCTTTCATATGTTAAAGTTAACCCTTATAAATTTTATTTTTTTTTTATTTTAGGATTAAAAATATTAAAGGATATTATTTTCTAGTATAGAATTCTAAGTTATAATCATATGTGTGCTTTCAATATATTTTTGTCAAACTTTTGAGACTACAGATTAAACCCAATTTATGTGAAGTATCTGATATACGTGTGTGTGTGTGTGTGTGTGTGTGTGTGTGTGTAACACAACAGACAAAGGCAATCCTCATTATCAAACCAATCTGCCAAAACTGATTTGGTTTCTATCAGAATAAGTCTGAATTCATTTTTAAAACAAAATACATATATTAATACATATTCCCTTATCAAGCATCCCATTTCTGAATTCTATTTTGAAGAGTTAATCAAAAGTGTATTAGGGTAAAATATAGGCCTCTAGTATATAATGGCTTACACATAATAGGAATTCATTTCTGGCTCATGTAACAGTACTGGGCTGGAGCAGCACTCCTCCAGTCATTCAGGGACAAAAGTGCCGCCATCTCAACATTTGGGTTCTAGGGTGTCAATCTGGACAGTAAGGAGAGCAGCATGTGGGGAGATTTAGAAGCCAGACTTGGGAGTAGTACCCATCATTTCCACTCCCTTATCTCTGGCTGAGCTTCTAGCTGCAAGGAAGGCTGGATGACATGGACCAGCTGTGGACCAAAGAAGAGAAGACTGTGGATATTAATGGGTAGCTAGTAGATAAGGTCACAGCTTTTGCAATAAACTTATGGCCTACATGAAATAATGTGCTATTCTCTTTAGTACTTATTACCTAATCTTTGTTTTGCTGCCTTAAGACTTGCATTCAGGGGGCGCCTGGGTGGCTCAGTTGGTTAAGCGTCTGACTTTGGCTCAGGTCATGATCTCACAGTTCGTGGGTTCAAGCTCCGCATCAGGTTCTGTGCTGACAGCTCAGAGCCTGGAGCCTACTTTAGATTCTGTGTCTCCCTCTGTCTCTGCCCCTCCCCTGCTTGCATTCTGTCTCTCTGTCTCTCTCAAAAATAAATAAACATTAATCTGTATGCTGAAAACTATAGAAAGCTTATGAAGGAAATTGAAGAAGATTTAAAGAAATGGAAAGACATTCCCTGCTCATGGATTGGAAAAATAAATATTGTCAAAATGTCAATACTACCCAAAGCTATCTACACATTCAATGCAATCCCAATCAAAATTGCACCAGCATTCTTCTCGAAACTAGAACAAGCAATCCTAAAATTCATATGGAACCACAAAAGGCCCCGAATAGCCAAAGGAATTTTGAAGAAGAAGACCAAGGCAGGAGGCATCACAATCCCAGACTTTAGCCTCTACTACAAAGCTGTCATCATCAAGACAGCATGGTATTGGCACAAAAACAGACACATAGACCAATGGAATAGAATAGAAACCCCAGAACTGGACCCACAAACGTATGGCCAACTCATCTTTGACAAAGCAGGAAAGAACATCCAATGGAAAAAAGACAGCCTCTTTAACAAATGGTGCTGGGAGAACTGGGCAGCAACATGCAGAAGGTTGAAACTAGACCCCTTTCTCACACCATTCACAAAAATAAACTCAAAATGGATAAAGGACCTAAATGTGAGACAGGAAACCATCAAAACCTTAGAGGAGAAAGCAGGAAAAGACCTCTCTGACCTCAGCCGTAGCAATCTCTTACTCGACACATCCCCAAAGGCAAGGGAATTAAAAGCAAAAGTGAATTACTGGGACCTTATGAAGATAAAAAGCTTCTGCACAGCAAAGGAAACAACCAACAAAACTAAAAGGCAACCAACGGAATGGGAAAAGATATTCGCAAATGACATATTGGACAAAGGGCTAGTATCCAAAATCTATAAAGAGCTCACCAAACTCCACACCCGAAAAACAAATAACCCAGTGAAGAAATGGGCAGAAAACATGAATAGACACTTCTCTAAAGAAGACATCCGGATGGCCAACAGGCACATGAAAAGATGTTCAGCGTCGCTCCTTATCAGGGAAATACAAATCAAAACCACACTCAGGTATCACCTCACGCCAGTCAGAGTGGCCAAAATGAACAAATCAGGAGACTATAGATGCTGGAGAGGATGTGGAGAAATGGGAACCCTCTTGCACTGTTGGTGGGAATGCAAATTGGTGCAGCCGCTCTGGAAAGCAGTGTGGAGGTTCCTCAGAAAATTAAAAATAGACCTACCCTACGACCCAGCAATAGCACTGCTAGGAATTTATCCAAGGGATACAGGAGTACTGATGCATAGGGCCACTTGTACCCCAATGTTCATAGCAGCACTCTCAACAATAGCCAAATTGTGGAAAGAGCCTAAATGTCCATCAACTGATGAATGGATAAAGAAATTGTGGTTTATATACACAATGGAATATTACGTGGCAATGAGAAAAAATGAAATATGGCCTTTTGTAGCAACGTGGATGGAACTGGAGAGTGTGATGCTAAGTGAAATAAGCCATACAGAGAAAGACAGATACCATATGGTTTCACTCTTATATGGACCCTGAGAAATTAACAGGAACCCATGGGGGAGGGGAAGGAAAAAAAAAAAAAAACAGGTTAGAGTGGGAGAGAGCCAAAGCATAAGAGACTGTTAAAAACTGAGAACAAACTGAGGGTTGATGGGGGGTGGGAGGGAGGAGAGGGTGGGTGATGGCTATTGAGGAGGGCACCTTTTGGGATGAGCACTGGGTGTTGTATGGAAACCAATTTGTCAATAAATTTCATATAAAAAAAATAAACATTAAAAAAAATCACACACACACAAAAGACTTGCATTCAGGATCTCTTTGTTTACCTATCTGAGAGTAATGCAATTATTCTATAAAGCAAAATGGGTAGTGGGAAAAGAGAACCAGCAGCCCCTTCCAACATTCATTCTCATACAGATCAATATGAGAAAAGAGTACATACAAAAGTTGAGGGTCTTGTAATTAATTCTCTCAGATCTATCACTGCATTGGATCTCTAAGACAGTCTTTGCATAACTCTATGCACCTGGACCCCAGTTTGAATCACTGACATACAAAGTATTAGAACACATTCAGGATCACAGAATTCTAAAGTGCAAAGTACCAGTGCATTTTACAGAGGTGGAAAATTAGCCAAAGAGATGTCCAAAGTCACTCTCACAGAGGTTAATGCACATAGTAGGGCCATTCCTTACTTTAGCAAACTCATTTTTGCCTTTGGTGTGAATAGGTATTTTTAGCTTTTATTGCATGGTGTGTAGATAGGAGCTAACACGGCAGGCCTGGGATTGGTATTCACTGAAAATCCTGCTTACAAGGTTGGCCCCTGGCAGTTGTCTGGCAACCTCAATTTCAGGAGAGTTCTGCCAATTCCCTAGGAATGACTCACTGTGCCGAAACTATACAGTCCCAACAATATGGTGAGTGCTTGCTTCTCTTCCAGGAGTCTGGAATTTTGGTACATGCTAGGCAGAGGGTACCCAGTAAAAACTGTGGGCACTGATTCTCTCACAAGGTTGTCTGGTTGGCAACATTTCGCACGTGTTGTCACAACTCATTCCAGGGGGAATCAAGGAGTGCTATGTGACTCAGCTGGGAGAGGACTCTGGAAGCTTGCCCCTGGTTTCCTCCAGCCTTTATCCCCAGTACCTTTTTGCTCAGCTAACTGTGCTCTCTGCCCCTGCACTGTAATCACAGCTGTGAGCACAGCTGTGTGCAGGGTCCTGTGAATCCTGCCAGTGAATCACTGAACTTGGGGGTGATCTAGGGTCTCCTGACAAATAAGAACAGACTAATTTCAGGATATTTAAAACATAGTAAGTAAAGATAGATATTTCAGTACATTTTGAATTCAAGTTATTTGGGGGGATATGGGACCTCTAGAAAAGGCTCAAAGCAATTTATATTCAATTTAATTAAGCTACATACTTTTTAAACGACAGACGATAATGAAAATCATTAAAAAATACTGATCTTGGCCTTAGCTAACAAGTAAAACAAGGATTCCCTGAAAATTACTACCAAAGATATCAGAAAGGAAACTTCTATGTTGAAAGGAACCATTAATAGGAAGATGAATATGGAATTGTGAACATTGTTAAGAAAAAAAAAATGTGTCCATAATTGAAAGGGGGGAAAAAGATGACTCAGAGTCATGAACGAACTGATGTTTTGCTGAGGGGAGTGCAAAATGGGTGAAGGGGAGTGGGAGATATGGCTTCCAGTTATGGAATGATAAGTGATGGGATAAGAAGGAGGAAACCCATAGACACTCTCTCAACTGTAGTTTGTCACATACCCCTCCTATTGGGGTCATTAGACAATAAGTCATACAAAAGACCAAAGTGTTTAAATAACATTTTCTCCAATTTTATACTTTACTGTTTCCCTCTGATTTTACAAGCAGTACAAGGGTTCTTGTAGAAAAACTTCAAATTACACCAAAGTATGTCTAAAATTAGTTTTTAATCACCCAATATACACTACCATCCAGAGGCAACCACAATACGGCATTTAGAATCTTTTCCCTGTTTGTTAAAAAACAACAACAATTAGGAAAATGCTGCGCATATAATGTCTCTTAAACTCTTTTTTTCTCATCAAAATGTGGTTTAAACACAAAAATACTCTAAATGGATGAAAGACTTAAATGTGAGACTTGAAACCATAAAAATCCTAGAAGACAACACAGGCAATAACCTCTTTTACATTGACTGCAGCAACTTTTTTCCAGATATGTCTCCTCAGGCAAGGGTAACAAAAACAAAAACAAAAAACAAAAAAACTATTGGGACTATGTCAAAATAAAAACCTTTTGCACAGTGAAGAAAACCATCAATAAAAATAAAAGGCAAGCTATGGAATGGGAGAACATATCTGCAAATGATATATATGATAAGGGGTTAATAACCAAAGAACTGGAGTGGGCTATAGAAGACAGCAGCATAGGAGGATGCTGGGCTCACCGCGTCCTGCTGATCACTTAGATTCCACCTAAACGTGCCTAAATAACCCAGAAAACCGCCAGAAGACTAGCAGAATGGATTCTCTGGAGCCAAGCGCAGACGAGAGGCCCAAGGAAGAGGGTAGGAAGGGCGGAGAGGAGGTACTCGCTACATGGACTGGCGGGAAGCAGCCAGGGTGGAGGGGCAGCCCACTGGCCAAGCAGAGACGCCCAGTCTGGCTGGCAAAAGTGGAGGAAACGGATAGAGTGTGTTCTGACAGCAAGCAGGACTTAATATCTGGAAGGTTATAAGTTAACAGCTCTGCTCAGAGAGGGGGAAGGCTGGAGGACAACTGGAGGGAGAGTTGTTAAGACCCAGACGACAGAGCTCAGCTTGGTGGGGAACAAAGGCACTCACCGGCGCCATCTCCCTCGCCCATCCCCCAGCCAAAATCCCAAAGGGAACCAGTTCCTGCCAGGGAACTTGCTGGCACCCTGCAAACACCCAACATTGTGCTTCTGCGGATCTATCCCTCTGGCAGGTCTGACTCCCTCCAGGTGCTGCAGGGCCCCTCCCGAAGCTCATCACTGGAAGGATAAGCGAGCTGAGCCTGCCCCTCCTGCCCCTGTGCACCTTGCCATTCCACCCCAGCTAATACACCAGACCCCCAGCACCGCAAGCCTGTGCAAGTAGCCCAGATGGGCCAGGCCACCCCACAGTGAATCCCACCCCTAGGGGAGGGGAAGAGAAGGTACACACCAGTCTGACTGTGGCCCCAGCAGTGGGCTGAGGGCAGACATCAGGTATGACTGCGGCCCCGCCCACCAACGCAAGTTATTCAAGACAGCACAGGGGAAGTGCCCGGCAGTTCCGCACCACTCCAGGGACTATCCAAAATGACAAAACGGAAGAATTCCCCTCAGAAAAATCTCCAGGAAATAACGACAGCTAATGAACTGATCAAAAACGATTTAAACAATATAACAGAAAGTGAATTTAGAATAATAGTCATAAAATTAATCACTGGGCTTGAAAAGGACAGCAGAGAATCTATTACTACAGAGATCAAGGGACTAAGGAACAGTCAGGAGGAGCTTTAAAAAAATGCTATAAACGAGCTGCAAAATAAAATGGAAACGACCACGGCTTGGATAGAGGAGGCACAGGAGAGAATAGGTGAACTAGAAGATAAAATTATGGAAAAAGAGGAAGCTGAGAAAAAGAGAGATAAAAAAAATCCAGGAGTATGAGGGGAAAATTAGAGAACTAAGTGATACACTAAAAAGAAATAATCTACGCATAATTGGTATTCCAGAGGAGGAAGAGAGAGGGAAAGGTGCTGAAGGTGTACTTGAAGAAATCATAGCTGAGAACTTCCCTGATCTGGGGAAGGAAAAAGGCATAGAAATCCAAGAGGCACAGAGAACTCCCTTCAGACGTAACTTGAATTGATCTTCTGCACAACATATCATAGTGAAACTGGCAAACTACAAGGATAAAGAGAAAATTCTGAAAGCAGCGAGGGATAAACGTGCTCTAACATATAAAGGGAGACCTTTAAGACTCGTGACCAATCTCTCTACTGAAACTTGGCAGGCCAGAAAGGAATGGCAGGAAATCTTCCATGTGATGAACAGAAAAAATATGCAGCCAAGAATCCTTTATCCAGCAAGTCTGACATTTAGAATAGAAGGAGAGATAAAGGTTTTCCCAAACAAACAAAAACTGAAGGAATTCGTCACCACTAAACCAGCCCTACAAGAGATCCTAAGGGGGATCCTGTGAGACAAAGTGCCAGAGACATCGCTACAAGCATGAAACCTACGGACATCACAATGACTCTAAACCCATATCTTTGTATAATAACACTGAATGTCAATGGACTAAATGCGCCAACCAAAAGACATAGGGTATCAGAATGGATAAAAAAACAAGACCCATCTATTTGCTGTCTACAAGAGACTTGGTTTAGACCTGAGGACACCTTCAGATTGAGAGTGAGGGGATGGAGAACTATCTATCATGCTACTGGAAGTCAAAAGAAAGCTGGAGTAGCCATCCTTATATCAGACAAACTAGACTTTAACTTAAAGGCTGTAACAAGAGATGAAGAACGGCATTACATAATAATCACAGGGTCTATCCATCAGGAAGAGCTAACAATTATAAATGTCTATGCGCCGAATACCGGAGCCCCCAAATATATAAAACAATTACTCACAAACATAAGCAACCTTATTGATAAGAATGTGGTTAATTGCAAGGGACTTTAACACCCCACTTACAGAAATGGACAGATCATCTAGACACACAGTCAATAAAGAAACAAGGGCCCTGAATGATACATTGGATCAGATGGACTTGACAGATATGTTTAGAACTCTGCATCCCAAAGCAACAGAATATACTTTCTTCTCGAGTGCACATGGAACATTCTCCAAGATAGATCATATACTGGGTCACAAAACAGCCCTTCATAAGTATACAAGAATGGAGATCATACCATGCATACTTTCAGACCACAATGCTATGAAGCTTGAAATCAACCCCAGGAAAAAGTCTGGAAAACCTCCAAAAGCATGGAGGTTAAAGAACACCCTACTAAAGAATGAGTGGGTCAACCAGGCAATTAGAGAAGAAATTAAAAAATATATGGAAACAAACAAAAATGAAAATACAACAATCCAAATGCTTTGGGATGCAATGAAGGCAGTCCTGAGAGGAAAATACATTGCAATCCAGGCCTATCTCAAGAAACAAGAAAAATCCCAAATACAAAATCTAACAGCACACCTAAAGGAAATAGAAGCAGAACAGCAAAGACAGCCTAAATCCAGCAGAAGAAGAGAAATAATAAAGATCAGAGCAGAAATAAACAATATGGAATCTAAAAAAAACTGTACAGCAGATCAACGAAACCAAGAGTTGGTTTTTTGAAAAAAATAAACAAAATTGAGAAACCTCTAGCCAGGCTTCTCAAAAAGAAAAGAAGATGACCCAAATAGATAAAATCATGAATGAAAATGGAATTATTACAACCAATCCCTCAGAGATACAAGCAATTATCAGGGAATACTATGAAAAATTATGTGCCAACAAACTGGCCAACCTGGAAGAAATGGACAAATTCCTAAACACCCACACACTTCCAAAACTCAATCAGGAGGAAATAGAAAGCTTGAACAGACCCATAACCGGCGAAGAAATTGAATCGGTTATCAAAAATCTCCCAACAAATAAGAGTCCAGGACCAGATGGCTTCCCAGGGGAGTTCTACCAGACATTTAAAGCAGAGATAATACCTATCCTTCTCAAGCTATTCCAAAAAATAGAAAGGGAAGGAAAACTTCCAGACTCATTCTATGAAGCCAGTATTACTTTGATTCCTAAACCAGACAGACACCCAGTAAAAAAAGAGAACTACAGGCCAATATCCCAGATGAATATGGATGCAAAAATTCTCAACAAGATACTAGCAAATCAAATTCAACAGCATATAAAAAGAATTATTCACCATGATCAAGTGGGATTCATTTCTGGGATGCAGGCCTGGTTCAACATTTGAAAATCAATCAACGTGATACATCACATTAATAAAGGAAAAGATAAGAACCATATGACTCTGTCAATCGATGCAGAAAAGGCATTTGACAAAATTCAGCATCCTTTCTTAATAAAAACCCTCGAGAAAGTGGGGATAGAAGGAACATACTTAAACATCATAAAAGCCATTTATGAAAAGCCCACAGGTAACATCATCCTCAATAGGGAAAGACTGACAGCTTTTTCCCTGAGATCAGGAACACGACAGGGATGTCCACTCTCACTGTTGTTGTTTAACGTAGTGTTGGAAGTTCTAGCATCAGCAATCAGACAACAAAAGGAAATCAAAAGCATCAAAATGGGCAAAAATGAAGTTAAGCTTTCACTTTTTGCAGATGACATGATATTATACATGGCAAATCCGATAGACTCCACCAAAAGTCTGCTAGAACTGATACATGAATTTAGCAAAGTTTCAGGATACAAAATCAATGTACAGAAATAAGTTACATTCTTATACACTAATAATGAAGCAACAGAAAGACAAATAAAGAAACTGATCCCATTCACAATTGCACCAAGAAGCATAAACTACCTAGGGATATATCTAACCAAAGATGTAAAAGATCTGTATGCTGAAACTATAGAAAGCTTATGAAGGAAATTGAATAAGATATAAAGAAATGGAAAGACACTCCGTGCTCATGGATTGGAAGAATAAATATTGTCAAAATGTCAGTACCACCCAAAGCTATCTACACTTTCAATGCAATCCCAATCAAAATTACACCAGCATTCTTCTCAAAGCTAGAACAAGCAATCCTAAAATTCATATGGAACCACAAAAGGCTCCGAATAACCAAAGTAATTTTGAAGAAGACCAAAGCAGGAGGCATCACAATCCCAGACTTTAGCCTCTACTACAAAGCTGTCATCATCAAGACAGCATGGTATTGGCACAAAAACAGACACATAGACCAATGGAATAGAATAGAAACCCCAGAACTAGACCCACAAATGTATGGCCAACTAATCTTTGACAAAGCAGGAAAGAATATCCAATGGAAAAAAGACAGTCTCTTTAACAAATGGTGCTGGGAGAACTGGACAGCAACATGCAGAAGGTTGAAATTAGACCACTTTCTCACACCATTCACAAAAATAAACTCAAAATGGATAAAGGACCTGAATGTGAGACAGGAAACCATCAAAACCCTAGAGGAGAAAATAGGAAAAGACCTCTCTGACCTCAGCCGTAGCAATTTCTTACTTGACACATCCCCAAAGGCAAGGGAATTAAAAGCAAAAATGAACTATTGGCACCTCATGAAGATAAAAAGCTTCTGCACAGCAAAGGAAACAACCAACAAAACTAAAAGGCAACCAATGGAATGGGAAAAGATATTTGCAAATGACATATCGGACAAAGGGCTAATATCCAAAATCTATAAAGAGCTCACCAAACTCCACACCCGAAAAACAAATAACCCAGTGAAGAAATGGGCAGAAAACATGAATAGACACTTCTCTAAAGAAGATATCTGGATGGCCAACAGGCACATGAAAAGATGCTCAACATCGCTCCTCATCAGGGAAACGCAAATCAAAACCACACTCAGATATCACCTCATGCCAGTCAGAGTGGCCAAAATGAACAAATCAGGAGACTATAGATGCTGGAGAGGATGTGGAGAAACAGGAACTCTCTTGCACTGTTGGTGGGAATGCAAATTGGTGCAGCCACTCTGGAAAACAGTGTGGGGGTTCCTCAAAAATTTAAAAATAGACCTACCCTATGACCCAGCAATAGCACTGCTAGAAATTCACCCAAGGGATACAGGAGTACTGATGCATAGGGGCACTTGTACCCCAATATTTATAGCAGCACTCTCAACGATAGCCAAATTATGGAAAGAGCCTAAATGTCCATCAACTGATGAATGGATAAAGAAATTGTGGCTAATATACACAATGGAGTACTACGTGGCAATGAGAAAAAATGAAATATGGCCCTTTGTAGCAACGTGGATGGAACTGGAGAGTGTTATGCTAAGTGAAATAAGCCATACAGAGAAAGACAGATACCATATGTTTTCACTCTTATGTGGATCCTGAGAAACTTAACAGAAACCCATGGAGGAGGAGAAGGGAAAAAAAGAAAGAGGTTAGAGTGGGAGAGAGCCAAAGCATAAGAGACTGTTAAAAACTGAGAACAAACTGAGGGTTGATGGGGGGCAGGGGGAAGGGGAGGGTAGGTGATGGGTATTGAGGAGGGCACCTTTTGGGATGAGCACTGGGTGTTGTATGGAAACCAATTTGACAATAAACTTCACATATTGAAAAAAATAAAATGCGAAGAAGTAGCTTGGCAGATAAAAAAAAAATTTTAAATAATAAAATGGTTGAAGGGGAGTGGGAGATATGACTTCTAGTTATGGAATGAATTAGTGACAGGATAAAAGGTACAGCATAGGGAATATAGTCAATGATATTGTAATAGCACTGTATGGTTACAGATGGTAGCCGCACTTGTGGTAAGCATAGCAAAATATGTAGAGATGCTCACTCACTATATTGTATATACAAAATGAATGTAACATTGTGAGTCAATTATAATCAAATAAACAAAACAAAAACATATATTATCCAGAAAGAACTTTGATGAATGAGTGATAGTTTCCCCAAAACACAAAGTATGTTCAGTTGCTTTGATGTGCTGCAGGAAAGCAGGATTCAGGCTGAGATACCAAGTGTATTCCACAGGAAACAAGCCTCTGGGCACATGATGTGCTGCAGGATTAACAGTCTACTTCTGAGACTCCTATTAAAATGCTTCCATGCCATGGGAAGTGACACCAGGATGTACCAAAATCATTAACTTGATATACCTTGGAAAGATTTTGATTCTACTTATTATTTTTGAGGCTGTAATAGGATACAAAAGGAAAGAGAGATTCCAGGATAGGAGAAGTACACTAGTCAATAGAAGTAGCTTATCCACATATTAGGTCAACAAACAAAACTTAAAATAACTGAGCACAAAATCCTAAGGTTTCAGGGGAGAATGACAGGTGACATATTATCTTGGGAAAAATCCATGGATGACTCAAGCAGGAGCTCAGGCTGTTGTGTCCCCGTTCTAGAGATTATGCTGGCTATTCCCATCTAGGATGAGAAATAGCATCTTAAATAAGATAGGGTAGGGGCAGGGGTGGTGTGCCAGTGCAACCTTCTAGTTCCTACTTAAAACTGTCATTTTCATGGTAAGCCTTCATTATTATTGTTGTTGTTCAGTGTACAGATTCCTAATCTACCTTAAAAAATTCAATGTATCATAAATTTCAAAAGCGCAATATGCTAGGCATTAATGAATAGTAGTGTACCTAGCAAAGGCTTTAGCATTAATACAGATCAATTTAATCCCAGGTCAACCACTTCCTATATTGTATATCTTGACTGTATTTTCATATATATCAATTTCCTTAAAATTATCTCTTTCTAGTAAAAATGAGTTGGCAATAATTCCTACCATAAAACATCATGAAAGCAAGAACTCTGGGGGGATTTGCTGTTGTTTTTACTATTGTTTCATCACAGCAGCATGTCTACAACAGGGCCTGACAAAGGGGGAACAGAAAGAATGAGGATACAGAACTGTCAAGAACTACAAGGGTATTGCACGTGGTAGGGCTGGGCAAAGCACTCACTGCAGGGCACACACGCGTTGTCAGTTCTTTCCCACAAGCTCTGCTACTCGTGTTCCTTTCCATGAGTGGGGATAAGCGAGGATTGACTCATTTTAAGAATACTAACAAGACAAATCATTGTGCCAACGATCTAATTTATCCTCCAAATAAAAATCTTTCAAAATAACTAAATAAAATGTCCAGGAGAAGGGGTCTCTCTTCTCTCCACCAGCTAGCTTGCCCTTTCTGATAAGTAAGATCAAATTGACTATATAGGCTTGTTAATTTAAACAAAAAAAGCATGTAAAAACTCTGGCTAAACAGAAAGAATCACAACTAATTTACTACATGCAAAGAGATACTAAGTTCTGGGATCTGTTCTGGGGGGCACTGGCAAAATATCCGAATACAGAATTGTTTTGCTGACAGTCCACTCACTGCTGAGGTATTTTCTACTGGGGTCCACTTGGGGAGGAAATTGTGTCATATCCCTTCTTTTGCTTGAGAAAGAGGGGATTCTGTTTATTGCCTCACAAGTACAAAGAAAGGAGACCTTCATTCTCAAGGATGGAAATCATCCACTCACTATATATGGTAGAAGATATTGTCAGAGGTCCAGAGACCTCTGTAAACCCCCAAATTCATGAAAACCTGTAGAATACATACCTTTCCATGTAAAACACACATTTTGATGTACAGAAGCAACAAGGTTATGCCTGCATGTCAAGGCTGAATGGTCAGCTAGGGTCACTGGCTAATACCTTTTACAGCAGCCACAAAAGACTCAGCAAAACTACTAAATACAAGGATCTATCTAGCCTTTTAGAGTTATTCAAAAATAATAAACATTGCAAAGGGTAGACAGGTGAAATGTTTGTGTTGAATTTAATACAGTAACTGGAATGCTTCAAGACATTTTTTTTCAACATAAAGGAAATAATATGCCCTTCACAAATGTAAAAACGAAGTGGTAAATTTTAATTGTACATAACTTTCTATAACCAAAGTTTTCATTCTGGTTAAGTTCTAAGAACAGCTTATATAAAAATTGCTTATATACTTAAAAGATTCAGACGTTAGGAAATCAAACCCAATTATGACATCCTTCTCTTCCCTATAAAGTGAACCCCAGTACAATATTTTCATTTGAGGAAAAGGTTAGTTTGCAGTTTTTCAGATAGCAAATCCCTATCTAGAACTGTCTTTTTAAAAGCTGTCAATGTTAAAATGCTGTTTCTGGTTAACAAAACCCATGTGCCCCCATCACTGTGAGTTAGAATTCGGAGACACCTGCCACTGGTAGAGTTTATTTAGATGATAGATTTACGTGTCTCTATGTGCCTCTCTGAGGCTTCTGTTTCTGACATACCAACTGTTTGTCAAAGCTTTCCAACAGATCTGACACCAGGCAAGAGCAAACTGGAGTTTGACGGGCCCTGCAAGGCTAATGGCACTATGTGAGAATATTTTGTAACTTAATTTAAGAATACTTCCCCAATTCTCTTGCAACCTATTTCTCCCAAGGACTTAAATAACATAGACATCTTTTTATAGTACTGGACACAGCTAATGTCCTCTGACATGGAGAACAAAACAAAACAAAAAGTTTGTATACCTGAACTGAGATGATCATTTTCATGGAAGATATTGGACACAATTAACTTCTGCACATCAGTGCTTGTTTTCAGCCTTTGAAAAGTTCAAGGAGCTACCTAACTCAATGATGAATATAGCCTAGTAGCATAGAGCATGGGATTTGGGTCAAGAGGCCAGGTTTAGCACAGCTCTTCAATTATTACCTATATAACCACATTAAACCTCTGATTTCTCATCTATTTAATAAGAGTCAACACCATCACTTCATGACGTTTAATTATTGAAACTTACTCAGTGCCAGTCAATGTGCCAACATAACAAATATTTCATTTACTCTTCAATGAGATAATGATTATGTTGATGAAGCAGTAGAAGCTAAGATTAACACCCTTCTTAGGAATCATTTTGGCAGTAGGATTTTAACTATGGCAATAACTACCTGAGATCAGAACTTTCTGAATGGAAGGAGATCTACATGAAAAGCCTCATGAGCAGAAGATTCCAGCCACAAAAGTCAAATGTTGTCAAGAAGGAAAGAAAACACTGAGTTTGGGGTGGGATGTGAGCAGTCATGGTCTTTATTGCCTCTTAAGTTTCCCAAAACCTTTCCTTTTCTGCTGTCATCTCCATTCTTTGATTTCCTCTATTTTTCTTTCCCTTCACATTTTCTTTCTCCTTATGCCACTGAGTTATCATTAGTTTTGTTAGTCATTTCCATAGTCAGTCTAGTAATATTTTTTTAAGATTTTATTTTTTTAAGTAATCTCTACACCCAAACATAAGGCTTGAGTTTACAATCCCAAAATCAAGAGCCACATGCTCTACCATCTGAGCCAGCCAGGTGCCCCTTCAATCTAGTAATATTAAAACTAAAGTTTTACACATAATTTTTATTCTTGGCTATAGCTTCTCTGGATAGTAGGTAGAGACAGCGGGTATCTCGTTCATCCATTCATGCATGACACTAATTAGATAACAAGGCATTTGGCTACCTTGAAAAAGTAATAGTTATTCCCACCATTTACTGCGCCTCATTGAATTTCTTCACTTTGACATTCAGAACACTGGGCAAAAGTCACATTGTGTCAACACCCACCATGGGCCTTTGCAAAGTTTTACACATAATTTTAAAATTACAGTGTAATTAACTATAGTGAAATTTACCCTTTCAGGTGTACACTTCTATAAATTTCAGTAAAACAATTCAGTCATGCAACGCCCACCACAATTAACATATACAGCAGTTCCACCAGCACAAAAAAATTCCCTTGGGTCCTTCTGTAGTCAACACTCCACCCCTGTGCAGTCTCTGTCCTTATAGTTTTGGGGAGGGGGGTTAGCTTTGTTTTGTTTTGTTTTGTTTTGACACAATGTAATAGAAATGGAATTATATAGTATGGAGCCTTTCAGTCAGGCTTCTTTCATCTAGCATGCTGCATTTAAGATTCATCTACATTGATGGTATCAGTTTTTTTCTTCTTAGTACTGAATGGTATTACATTGTATGGATACACCACGGTTTGTTAATTCATTAGCCAGTTGGAAACCATTAGGCTGTTTCCAGATTTTGGTGATGATGAATAAAGCCACAAACACTTACAGATTTTTGTGTGAACATAAAATTTCTTTTAGATAAATTCCTAGGAGTGAGATTGCTGGGCAACACGGTAAATTGCACGTTTAATTTAATATGCCAGACTGTTTCCCAGCATGGCTGTACCATTTTGCATTCCCATCAGAATATAAGAGAGTTCCAATGTAACAGAGTTCCATCACCACTTGGTATTGTCAGTTATACTGATTTTAACTATTTCACAGATAGGTAGTGGCATCCCATTGTGGTTTTACTTGCTTTACCTAATGGATAAAGATATTAAGCAACTTATCATGCACTTACGTGCTATCCATATTTGTCCTCTGGTGAAGTGTAAGATCAAATTTTTGCACCATTTTACAGGGCTTTATGCCAAGTGTCAAGAGTTATTTTTACTTTTACATATGCTATAAGCCATAATACATTGCTACTATTTTTGTTTGACCTTCCTTTTAACCATTTCCAAGAAACTACATTTCCTTGTAACAAAATTATAGCAATAAACATGATAAAACTACATAGAACTCTACATACATATCAATTTCCTGGTTTTGATACTGTACTATATGTAGGTAAGAGGTAACCAGAGGAGGGCACTGGGAGAAGAGCACAGAAGAGCATACTAACTTCACAACTTCTTAGGAATCTGTAACCATTTACAAATCAAAAGTTTCTTTTAAAAAGTTAAACATTTGTGAACTGTACCGGTACTTAATCATTTTTGTTTTATGTATGAGAAAAATGTGTTCTAAGTCACACAAGAACCAGTCAGCACTACCTTTAGTGCAATTCAGATAATCGAATTCTATTAAAAAAAACAAAATTCAAACCTGCAGACTGAAAGATTTCAAAATGGGTGAGATAAGCAAAGGCGTGTGAAATATTAGGAGTACTGCTGGGTTCACAGACCAAAGGAACAACACAACTATCTTTAAGATTGACATTTTTATAAAACAGGTTTACATACATGTGTTTGACTATCATATATATAATAGGCTACTGACACATACTCAACATCTTGTGTTACACAAGATGGTAAAATGCTGTATCCTTCCAAGCTGTTTTTTCTATAGAAAGAAGCTAAGAATCAATATGAAACATGATCACTTCTGTGGAGTGACATGGAGCTGGAGATTATTTGTGTATTTTATACACTTAGTTGTTTTTTTTAATCTTTGAAGAGAAACACACATTACTTTTATAACTAAAATAGTAAGTCTTTTAAACTAAAAGTTAAAGGACCAAGAGCTGTACATGATCTGTATATTAAAATTCTAACATTAAATAAACAGGTCAAAGTTCAATAGTACAGTTTAGCCTTATTGGCTATGGAGATACCCTGCACCTCGTGTGTCTCAGGCTGATAACCTGAACTCTGAGCGTGGCCTATCATTTTCTTGAAACGTCTCTGGGAGAAACAGAATGTGATTAAGGATGAACACATCACACTTGCTTGTTTGCTTTCCCCAGTGCAGGTGGGCTGTCCCCCTCTGCATGCACAGCAAGCTGAGGTTACAAGGCTGTCATGCCTTATCTATGCAGAATGTACATGGCAGTGGTGTTATATGCCATAGGTGTTGGGCAGGGATCCCCAAATCAGCATGTGGCAAAGAGCAGAGACACAGTAATGCTGTCACAGACAGGAAAATAAGACTCAATAGTTCTAAGGCTATCACTAAGATAAATGGAATTTTGAAATTAAATGGTGATTGCCCCTGTCAAATTGAGAAGCCTGAAAATGCACATATATTAACTGCTGGGCCTGCCAGGAAAAGGAGTGATTCTCGTGTTGTTGACTTCTTTATTTTCACATTATGAAAAAGGATTTTTAGAGAAACAGGACTTAAGAATTAGAAGTATTTAAAATTTTTTTTGTTGTTTCTAAAAACATTTGGGCTATTAATCTCTTTCTTAGTTCTAAGTTGATCTGCCAACTAAAATTATTATTTGAAAAATATTTACAAATTGCTTTGAGAAACATAAGAAAGGGGTAATACCAAAGGATAGTTATCTCTGAATGGCCTCTTCCTAGAGAAATTTTAAAGCAAATTCCTACAGCAGTACTGAGTTTATGCCTTTTACTGTGCAGTATAAGTGAAGTAACGTAACTCTTCAATTCTTTATTTTTTTTAAATATGAAATTTATTGTCAAATTGGTTTCCATACAACACCCAATGCTCTTCAATTGTTTAAACAACAACTCGAGACACTGTGGTATTTGAAACAGTACATATTATAAATAACTTTTCATCATTATGAATGTTTTTATTCATATTTAATTTTGTTGTAAGCTATGACTAATTTAAAATTTTATGGTAACAGTGTACCACTATTTTAAAATTATGGTTTTTTGGGGTGCCTGGGTGGTTCAGTCGGTTAAGCATCCAACTTCAGCTCAGGTCATGATCTCGCCATCATGACCTGAATTCGCCCCGCATCAGGCTCTGTGCTGACAGCTCAGAACCTGGAGCCTGTTTCAGATTCTTTGTCTCCCTTCCTCTCTGCCCCTCCCCCACTCACGCTCCGTCTCTCTGTCTCTGAAAAATGAATAAACCTTAAAAAAAAAAAAATTATGTTTTTTTTAATTAAAAAGATTTTTTTTATATTTATTTTTGAGAGAGAGAGAGAGCATGAGTGGTGAAGGGGAAGAGACAGAGGGGGAGACACAGAATCAGAAGCTGGCTCTAGGCTCCGAGCTTTCAGTACAGAGTCCGATGTGGGGCTTGAACTCACAAACTGTGAGATCATGACCTGACCTGAAGTCAGCCGCTTAACCGACTGAGGTACCCAGGTGCTCCAGGTTTTTTAAATTGTTTAAGAATGTTTATTTATTTATTTTGAGGACAGGGAGAGGGAGAGTGAGCACAGGTGAAGGGCAGAGAGAGAAGGAGTGACAGAGAATCCCAAGCAGGCTCCATGCTGTCAGTGCAGGGCTTGATCTCACCAACTGTGGAATCATGCATGACCTGAGCCAAAATCAAAAGTCGGACACTTAACCAATTGAGCCACCCAGGTGCCCCTTAAAATCATGCTTTCAAAGGTGTTTATTATTTCTAAAATGATCTCAAACTAATTTCATATCTGAAAGATGTACATTTTTAAAGTTTATTTATTTGAGAGACAGCATGAGCAAGGGAAGGGCAGAGAGAAAGGGAGAGAGAGGATCCCAAGCAAGTTCCACACTCAGTGTGGAGCCCAACACAGGGCTCGATCTCAAGATGGTGAGATCATGACCTGCGCCAATATTAAGAGTCAGACACTTCACCAACTGAGCTCCCGAGGCTCCCCAGTACATTTTTAAAAACTTTATCTATTTGTAAGAAATTATCTACGTGAGAAAAATACCTGTTAGGAAACGTTAGGAAACAGATGTACATATTTCAATCTCTCTGTAAACAAATGCCTTAGATGAACATTCTACTCCAGCCCTTCCTTCTGCCTTCCAAAATGACCCAAAGAAGAAATCACATCCTTAGAAGTTCTACATCTAAATTTTTCCAGAATGGAAACCCAAAAAGAGGAGTGACCCTATCCATCTTGTGCACCTTGTCATCAAGCAACAAATGCTAAGATCAGCTCCATAAGTATTTACTGAATAAAAGATTGATAAATGAATGAAAGAAATGCTCTTTATTCCATAATTTTCCTCAAAACCTTGAAAATGACAAGCTGGAATTCCAAAATCATGTAATAAAAGATGATTTTATTACATTTTAAAGATATGCTTTGTAGTAGAAATTATTCTAAGCAAATTCCCACAATTGTAAAGAAATCTGTTAATCTTCCATTGTCCCCAAATCAACAGCTGTCAAATATAAAGCTGTGACATCATTAAAACTAAGAAAAGACAACTGAATAGATCTGTGGATCATGATTTGTTTTTTGTTTTGTTTTGTTTTTAACTACAGCAGCTGATTTATTACATTTCATACCACTTAGAGTTTTAGAATTAAATATAGGTCAACAATCACTAAACACATCAACAAGTGACACTCATTGAAATAAATCATACCAAATGGCCAGCATATTATCAGCTAGTATGACACTCCCCTGCTTTCATAAATAAAAAATGAGAATTAAACTTTCATAGTAAAATATTTCACCAGACTAGATTGCATATTTTGACATGGTCAATTTATCACTGTAAAAAAACACATGAAGCTCAGTTGGCTCTGGTCAGATAGCTCATTAGTCTATGAAAATTATACTTTTGCCAGAATCTCACAATTCTTTTTACTGAAAAATATCTTTTTAGTGAAAAGATTTTACCATATTTTTTTGCTTTGTCTATAGAGAATAAGTGTTTTAAAATCAATGAATTTTAAATCAATTAGGAGCAACAGATGACTCTAGGGGAAAAATGGTTAAGTGTTAATTAACCTTAAGTACTATTCCTGTAAAGAAAAGTGGTCAATTTATTTGACTATTTTTCCATTTATTTAAAGTAAAATATTTTGTTACCAAAGAAAGATGGAATGTATTTTATATTCTGAATGGAAAAAAATCACGATTTAAAATTTTACCCTAAAGTCAGTTTTATCTCCAAAACTGTTAGTAAAAAGATGATTTTGAACTAAAATTAGGCTAAAATTACAACTAAAAACAATCCTGAAATAAATACCTTTTCATGGATTTGTGAATTCCGTGTGACTCTTACAACAAATCCTTTTTCATACTGTGGCCACCCATCTTGGCAACAACATACCAGAGTATACTGTGTTTTTATTGGTTGCAGGACACATTTATCTTTCAGGAGAACATGAGATATTCTTTCTTGCTTGTCTTCTTATGAACCAAACTATTTCACTTCCATAGATTTCGTTTTCATTTTCAACTTTGCTTTAAGAAAAACTTAAATGAAACTTACAGGGCTGACACTGTGGTTACTATTACACTTCAAATAAGAGTTTGGAATGGCAGATACACTACTATCATGAACCAAACGCACATCCAGAGAAAGCCCAGTTGTTCACCACCTCTGAATTACTGACCAGTAATAGTCATTGACCATCACATGCCTCTAGCCCTAACAATCTAGAAGCAAGCTGTTAAATAGCTACATACCCACAACAAGGAGGATTCTGGGACATCTCTCTCCTGAGCAACAGGAGATGAACTATAAGGACCTCAGATTAAGTATGTGCAAAATGTACTTCGCCCGAACCTTATGTTCCTTCCAGTGGTGGAGCCCTGTGCTCAGGGGCTCTTGGGTGGCTCAGTCAGTTAAGCGTCTGACTCTTGGTTTTGGCTCAGGTCATGATCTCACGGTTTGTGAGTTGGAGCCCCACATTGGTCTCTGCGCTGCCAGAACAGAGCCTGCTTGGGATTCTCTCTCTTTCTCTCTGCCCCTCCCCCACTTGCACTGACTCTGTCTCTCTCAAAATAAATAAATAAACTTAAAAAAAATAGTTGAAATACAAATATGACCATGCTACTCCACTTAACAGTAATTAAAGGTTCTCCAGTGTGTTTATAATAAAGTACAAAGTCTTCTAGAATAGCAATGTCCACAGAAATACAATAGAAGCCATACTACAATTTTTAATATTTCAGGAGCAACATTAAAAAATGGGTGAGGGTGGAGAGAATGGAGAATTATTTGTTCAATGAGTAAGCTTAATTTAGAAAGATGAAAAAGTTCTGAAGATACAGGGGCATGAGATGTAAATACATTTAATGCTACAGAAATATACACCTAAAAATGATTAAGTTGAAAATTTTATGTTAAGTATATTTTACAATAAAAAATAAATCAGGTGAAATTAATTTTAATATATCTTATTTAAGTCAACAAATGTAAAATATTATCATTTTGACATTTAGCCAATATAAAAATTAATGAGACATTTCGCATTCTTTTTTTTCATACTGTCTTTTAAATATGCTGTGTACTTATTTGCACTTACAGCACATCTCAACTATGATACTAAGTTTTCAAGGGTATTTGAAATGTATACCTACCAAAACTACAATTGTCTTTCATGTGTTTATGCTGCATCAGTTTTTAAGTTTAGCTTATTTAAAATTAAATAAAATTTAAAATAAAAGGGGAGTGTGAAAATATAGTTCCTGCCAACATTAGCCCACTGCCCACCTGCTTCAGGTTACATAGCAGGAGTGGAAATTAACTGTCTTAGGACGTATCTTAGTCAGGGTTCATTTAGAGAGGCAGAACTGTTGTTGGGCACTGTACAACAGAGGCATATTTTAAGGCTAGACATTACCAGCCCCTGCATGCTGGTGCTCCATATCTGTGGTTGGGCCTAAACTTGTGGAGGGTCAGTGGAATGCAATGGGAGGTGTGTCCATGTGAATGAGAATAAATACAAATTTTTTTTTTAATTTTATTTGAGAGAGAGAGAAAGAGAGAAGGGCAGGAGGAGGGAAGGAGAGAGAGAATCCCAAGTAGGCTCCATACCAAGCATGGAGCCTGATGCGGAGCTCGATCCTATGATCCTGGGATCATGACCTGAACCAAAATCAAGAGTTGAATGCTCAACCTACTAAGCCACCCAGGTGCCCCCAAAAAACAAAAATTTTAAAGTTCAATTCTTTAGTAACACTAACCACATTCCAGGTGTTCAACAGCCATAAGTGGCCGGTGGCTATCATGTTGGACCACACAGTTCCAGATCATCTGAGGCTTTCTCTCCTCAAGACTCCAATCTCCCTCTTTATACTCCATGCTCCAGCTCTACTGAAATTTCACTTCCTAGACCTTACAATTCCCCCCACTTCCAGGCTACTAAGCATACTGACCCCTCTTCCAGCTAGCTCTTCTCATCTTTCAGGTCTCAGATTAAGGCATTGCTTCTTCCAGGAAGCTTTTCTCCACCTCTGGATTGCCAACCCTGATACTCCAAATATAGTAAGGTCCTTCACTGCAGTCCAGATTTCTACTACAAAAGATCTTTTCATACTGCTTTGCTTGTCTAATGTTTGTCTAATGTTCAATAACTTCCATTATTCTGTAATATTTGTAGAAATGAAATAAAATCTATCACCTAACCACAAAGCAAGTCTTAAAGAAATAATTATTGAACAGATAAATAAACAAACATACAAAAGAGAGCCAGGAACCTACTCCCTCCTTAGAAACATTTATCCGCTCTGTTCCTGATTGGCCAAATGGCAGCTCACAGAGACTATATTCCAGGCCCTTCACTTTCTTACTTCATCCTCACAACCACCCCAGTTTACAGATGAGTTTAAGAGAGGTCAATCTGCATGGGAAGCTTGCTTAAGTGGAGGACACTGGATACAAACAGCCTAATCTCAATGTAACAGAGACGTACAATTACATGATCCAAACAGTAACACAGATGAATGTAAAGGCCTTTTCATATTTCAATCAGGAAGTCCAAACTGTGGCTGGCTAAAACAGTGCTGGTACCTGTATTTATGAACTCATGTTAGAAAATGACATCACTAAATTATAGGGGCCTAGAGGGGCACTTGTACCCCAATGTTTATAGCAGCACTCTCAACAATAGCCAAATTATGGAAAGAGCTTAAATGTCCATCAACTGATGAATGGATAAAGAAATTGTGGCTAATATACACAATGGAGTACTACGTGGCAATGAGAAAAAATGAAATATGGCCCTTTGTAGCAACGTGGATGGAACTGGAGAGTGTTATGCTAAGTGAAATAAGCCATACAGAGAAAGACAGATACCATATGTTTTCACTCTTATGTGGATCCTGAGAAACTTAACAGAAACCCATGGAGGAGGAGAAGGGAAAAAAAGAAAGAGGTTAGAGTGGGAGAGAGCCAAAGCATAAGAGACTGTTAAAAACTGAGAACAAACTGAGGGTTGATGGGGGGCAGGGGGAAGGGGAGGGTAGGTGATGGGTATTGAGGAGGGCACCTTTTGGGATGAGCACTGGGTGTTGTATGGAAACCAATTTGACAATAAACTTCATATATTGAAAAATAAATAAATAAATATGTTCCATACAAAAAAAATTAAAAAAATAAAAGAACATGCCTAAAATATACCACAGTGATATGTTAAATTAATTACAAGTTATGGAAAAATTCACCCTCTATACAAAAACATCTCACAACCTATTTTTGTAGATTCTAAAAACACCCTTCTGAGAGAATAAACAACCCAATTTATGCTAAAATATTAGAAAAACAAATAATAATGAATCCACTGTTTCACAATAATGACTATACCTTTCCAAAACTATAACCTCTCTGCTGTCAATCACTGTTAGCCAAGGAAAACCCTACAGTTTAGAGCCATCTAGCAGCTGTCTTGGTTTGGCATGTGTTTGTTGGCATTGGCCCAGTCAATGCTGGAGTGAAGGGGGGGACCCCATGTCTGGAACCCCGACCCCAGCTCACTAACTCAATTAAAAGATCCATCAGTAATCACTATTCACACAGATAAGATCACAAAAAAATTGAACAATTCAGAAATGCAAGCTAAAAAATAAGATTACTCTCTTACAATATTTTTTAATCATGAATCATCTGAAGTTCTACTTATCTATCTAATAATGTTGCAAAAATTAGTCCCCAGGAAAAATGAGTTCAAAAGTAAAAATTTAAAGATTCCAATCAATTTCCTTTCCTCGGAGTTTTCTTTCAGCAGATAAAGAAAAATCCATAGTAACAAGATAACATTTCATGCATTTACACATCTTCTCCTATAGATGTCTACAGCCTTCAGAAAGTATATTAGTTGTAGTCATGCCTATCTGACATTTTCCATTTTACTCAAAAGATTTTATGGTTTGGTATTACAGCAATATACAAATTTGACAGCTTGCAATAGGATCTAGTCCCTGTAGCAAATCATTGTGACAGTTAAGTACTATACAGCTACTAATGTACCTTTTTTTACACTAAACATTTTAAAATCTTACAAAGTTGAGGATACAGTGTTTGTTGAAATCCTGAAGAATGGTCTTAATGATATTGTAAATTTCATACTGAATTTATTAAATCATAGGATCCTACACATCACACAATTATGTCATTAGTAGTATAACTTATTCTTCCTTCAGGAGTTCACTTTATTAAAAGCAAATTTTTCCTCAACTGCATTTAAACAATAAAGTCTCTGGTCACGGTCAATGTTTATTATTCTCTTAGAATTCCTCTTTGTCTTTGAAAACAACTGAATATGTGAATAAAACAGTACATAAGTTAATGTGGAACACAATGACACTTTTTGATTGCCTTTATAATGCTGTTTTTTTCCTTCAAAGTGATGAAAGATAATATGTCTTTACATTTTCCAAAATGCATTAACAGAGGCTCTGTCACATACAACCGTGATTCCTCTAGAAAGGAAGCAAAGCTGATCTCTAACACTGCTGTAACATTAACTAAACAGGACTTAGGGTGATCTTCCAGCACATGAGGCAGACCTCAACTCTCTCAGTAATTCTATTTTTAGTATGCAATACATCTGATAACACAAGTCAGTTAGCAAGAGAACAAGTGCTTTATTCTAAGAAATAGGAAGCCTGGATGTATTTTTTTTTCCCTTGATTCAACTCTTCAGATGGAACACCACAGTGAAACCACTCTATTTTCAGAATTGATGTACCTTTCAAAACTATAATCTCTGGCTTTCAAGTTCACTATTATTTGCCTTCAGGTACAAATTTTAAAGTGTATAGAGGCTTCTAAGCAGAATAGTTGGTCTCAGCCAGATACTGAAAGGCTTGTAGCTCAGTCATCATCGCAGTGTAAATTCCTTTTCAAAATAATGTTCTTCACTCAGAGAACACTTGTGCCTGTGCTCAGTTCACTTGTCAAATACACATTGGAGGTCACTGAAGGCCTGGGGGCAACTTTAGCTATTCCAAAATTCATTTCTCCCTCTATTTGGTTGCAAAAATAGTATTTCAAATGTAAAAACCTTAGGAATGTACACACACACACACACACACACACACATACATGCACAGAAGCCAAAGGCCCTGTGCTATGCAGCTGTAAGAACAGATGTGTGGTAAAAGAACAGCGAAAGTTCTTATGCAATGATGGCAATCAACATAAACATCATTTGCTTTGATACATGCATTTAATATTAAAATTTTTTAATGTTTATTTATTGTTGAGAGAGACAGACAGAGCGTGAGCAGGGGAGGGGCAGAGAGAGAGGGAGACACGGAATTTGAAGTAGGCTCCAGGCTCTGAGCTGTCAGCACAGAGCCTGATGCGGGGGCTGGAACCCACAAACCATGAGATCATGACCCGAGCTGAAGTCAGACACTTAACTGACTGAGTCAACCCATGTGTCCCATAAATATTCTTACATTTCTATTTGAGAACTTTTCTCCCTATAGGAAAAAAAAAATTTAACTAATGGCTGCATTTAAGGTCTTCTGCAAATTTCCAAGATTTCTTAGAATCTACAAATCCTACTTGCTGTTTTATTTATACCAATTCCACAGATCTTTAATTAATTTAATCTTCAAGTGATCGATGTATGCAACAGACATTCATGGTAAGTATGTAACAAATACCAGAACTTCATGCTGTTTTACTCCTTTTGTTAGGTTCTTAAAATGTTCTTCCCTTAAATTTTATAATCAGATTTAAAGATTTTTTGGTGATCTGCTTCCAAAAGACAATAATGATACTGAAGATTATTTCAGCAGACAATACTGCTGTCTTCTGTGTGATTCCACTATATAAAGAATATATTGTTTTACCTCTCTAAATGTCTGTCCTTAACTCTTCTTCCTGATAATTTTTACCTATATATTTTTTTCGATTGTAAAAATTTAAAAAAAAAAGGAATTCCAACTTCATATGTGTTTCATCTCTATTTCCTTTTCTGGTATTTCCATCTTTGCACAATTTTGTTCCTCTCTGAGAGATTCAATTATGACCATGGCCAAGCAATCATATTAATATATAAAACAAAGCTGAAGGAATTAAGAAAAGAAAATGATTGAGTAGATTCTGAGGTCAATTGTTTTCTTTTTGTCTTCAGGCATACCTGTCATCTGTGACTTCAAACAAACCCCTAGACTGGCTGTCCCTGAGCACGCCATTCAGGTAGGGAGTAGGAATGTACTCAGGATCTTCCTCATTATTTGTCCTACAAGGTGCCATGCTCTGGTGTTCACTGGAGAGTGGAGAAGGTATTGGAAAACACAAGAAGGGGTTTGTGACAGGGCTTACCAAAAGAATAACTTTTCCCATGTTGAAAAGTCATGCAGAGGCAAAGGAAATCATTCAAAATGAGGTTAGAAAAATACGAAGTAATCTAGAATGTGCATTAATAATCAGAAGAGTGCTCAGGCTGACAGAGAATTAATGGTTCTCTCTTTGGACATAACTTTGCTATAGCCTATTCAGGTCACTTTCAGCCATTTCTTTCCTATTAAAGGATGGCTCTGCTTGATAACCTGGTGCTTTTAGAGAGCAACCTGTGGCATTTTTTTTAGATAAGGCAGCAATTACTTTCATAACCCTTGAGATAATTACTCTACACAAAAACTAAATGTTATTAAAGAAAGAAAGGAAAGAAAAAACTATCTAGATAAAGACCACTATATGCCAAATAAATTTTTGCATAAAAATCTTGTTTAGTTTAAAAAATACTTTTATTAAAGTATTTAAAATTATCAACCACATAAAATAAAATACATTGTCTTGAAAATAACTCTAGCATCATCATTATTGTCCATTTAATTATCTGATGAGCAGAGGCCACACCTGTGACATTACCAAACAAGGTGGCTGGATGAGATAAAGGTTCTTCGTATAAGTACACACCATTTTAGGATCAACATAATCCACTGATGAGCACTGGAAAAGTTGTTTTCCATTTGCTGTCTCTTTTATGAAAATGGTCATTGTAAATAATAGGGAAAATCTGCTAAAGTAAACAAATCCTTTCTTATACCCTCTACGGGGGGTGGGAGGGGTACTTCCTATACAAAAAATTGTACAGAGAGCTATTTCAAAAGCTGCAAGTTGAACCAATGAATAAATAAAAGGCTAACAACAGTATTACCAAAACATTCAAATACCTCTGCAAAAATTCCACTATTCCATGTTCTAGAAAAACTAATAGTAATGATCATTTTTTAAATATACAGCTTTCATACTTCAGAAGACATTTTAAACTTTTGTTTGCCAGCAGCTGCTCCTTAAGCCTCTTGCAGTTACTAGCTGTTAATAGCATTGCTTATTACTTATACAGAAAAACACTAACTTGCCCCAAGGGAAAGCTGCTCTTTTCTTATGGCTAAATGAAAACTGAACTAAAACCCTGCCCTCTGGAATTCAGCATTTTGAATGCACAGCCAGTAGCACTTTCGCTAACCTGCTGCCATCCCTTTCTCTGTGTCTTTCTCTGTCTCTGTCTCTCGCTCTCTCTCTCTCTCTCTCTCTCTCTCTCACACACACACACACACACACACACACACACACACACACACACACACACACCTCTACAAACGTGGGCAGGACTCCAATTAGGCACTTGCTAAGGGAGGTGATTTAAGGGCAATGTGATGAAAACCTTGTACAGCAGCACCACCTAGTGGGCACTGGGGAGAGGCTCAGAGCCCCCCCCCCCCCCCACTTGCTGCAGCTGCTTCATGGATGAGCAATTTGTCCTTCCTACAATAGGTCACTTCAGTTTTCAATCCTCAACTGACCAGAAGTTCCATCATCAGAACTCTCAGACAACAGGGCAAGTGCTGAATGGATGTTCCAATTCCACAGGCTCTCCAAAGTACTCCTAGTTACTTGGACTTAATCATCTGTGTGTCTGTGATGTTAATCAGGAAATCAATGCTTGCTTTGGAGCAGCTTACACAAAGTTGTGCATAAATTTCCCACCACAACTTTTAAAGGAGAGGCCATAAAAAGGCAGAAGACGTTTGGTATTGTCTCCAGCCATGATAATTTTAAGCCAGAACCAGAAACAGTAACAATTTCCTGCCTTTCTTTATTCCGTAAATACTCAAAATTACTGTGTGTGTGTGTACATGCACACACACATACACATCACCTGATTAGTATTCAAGGTTGTTCAATTTTTATAAGAACAATTAATGTTAAAACACTTAGATTATGTAATAATTATACAGTAGTAAACATACATATATGTGCCAAATTTCATTATTGACAAATAAATTCAAACAATTTGCCAAAAAAAGTTCTCTAGAATTGTTTTAGAAAACAATTAAGAATTTCTATTCTCTCAGTCTCCAACTTCTTTCAACCAAGATATTCTCTGCCTGAAAATGACAAAAATTAAAATTTTATCTTTATGTGTATATCTTCCCTATAGACCAGTGGGTTGGTTCTCAATGGGAATGATACTGCCTCCCAGAAGATATCTGGGAGAGTTTGGTCTGTTTGGTCAGGGTTGCTGCAATCCACGAAGCACATGACAGTCACCCAGAACAAAAAATTATCCTGTGTAAAACATCAACAGGGCCAAAGTTGAGAAAGCCCATCTGAACTGTAAGATGCCAAAATACAGGAACAATGCCTCATTTAAAAATATACACTAGGGGGGCGCCTGGGTGGCTCCGTCAGTTAAGCGGACGACTTCGGCTCAGGTCATGATCTCGCGGTTCGTGAGTTCAAGCCCCGCGTCAGGCTCTGTGCTGATGGCTCAGAGCCTGGAGGCTGTTTCGGATTCTGTGTCTCCCTCTCTCTGACCCTCCCCATTCATGCTCTGTCTCTCTCTGTCTCAAAAATAAATGTTAAAAAAAATTAAAAAATATATACACTAGGTATCTGGCAAGGTAAGGTAATAATTGTTTGGTGAAATAAATTAATACTGACATCTAATGTTGGCATGTACCAATAGATTACTTAACTTTAAAAGGATATTAATTAGAAGCAGCAAGATGGCAGCTTAGGAGGACGCTGGGCTCACCGCGCGTCCTGCTGATCACTTAGATTCCACCTACACCTGCCTAAATAACCCAGAAAACCACCAGAGGATTAGCAGAACGGAGTCGCCGGAGCCAAACGCAGACGAGAGGCCCACGGAAGAGGGTAGGAAGGGCTGCGAGGCGGTGCGCGCTCCACGGACTGGCGGGAGGGAGCCGGGGCGGAGGGCGGCTCGCCGGCCAAGCAGAGCGAGTCTGGCTGGCAAAAGCGGAGGGGCCTGACGGACTGTGTTCCCACAACAAGCGCGACTTAGCGTCTGGGAGGACATAAGTTAACAGCTCTGCTCGGAAAGCGGGAAGGCTGGAGGACAAAGGGAGGGAGAGCTGCTGAGCCCCCGGACGACAGAGCTCAGCTTGGTGGGGAACAAAGGCGCTCGCCAGCGCCATCTCCCCCGCCCATCAAAGAGAACCAGTTCCTGCCAGGGAACTTGCTCGCTCCGCGCAAACACCCAACTCTGTGCTTCTGTGGAGCCAAACCTCCGGCAGCGGATCTGACTCCCGCTGCCACAGGGCCCCTCCTGAAGAGGATCACCTAAGGAGAAGCAATCTAAGCCTGCCCCTCCTGCCCCCGTGCACCTTGCCTACCCACCCCAGCTAATACGCTATATCCCCAGCATCACAAGCCTGGCAGTGTGCAAGTAGCCCAGACGGGCCACACCACCCCACAGTGAATCCCGCCCCTAGGAGAGGGGAAGAGAAGGCACACACCAGTCTGACTGTGGCCCCAGCGGTGGGCTGGGGGCAGACATCAGGTCTGACTGCGGCCCCGCCCACCAACTCCAGTTATACACCACAACACAGGGGAAGGGCCCTGCAGGTCCTCACCATGCCAGGGACTATCCAAAATGACCAAGCGGAAGAATTCCCCTCAGAAGAATCTCCAGGAAATAACAACAGCTAATGAGCTGATCAAAAAGGATTTAAATAATATAACAGAAAGTGAATTTAGAATAACAGTCATAAAATTAATCGCTGGGCTTGAAAACAGTATACAGGACAGCAGAGAATCTCTTGCTACAGAGATCAAGGGACTAAGGAACAGTCACAAGGAGCTGAAAAACGCTTTAAACGAAATGCATAACAAAATGGAAACCACCACAGCTCGGCTTGAAGAGGCAGAGGAGAGAATAGGTGAACTAGAGGATAAAGTTATGGAAAAAGAGGAAGCTGAGAAAAAGAGAGATAAAAAAATCCAGGAGTATGAGGGGAAAATTAGAGAACTAAGTGATACACTAAAAAGAAATAATATACGCATAATTGGTATCCCAGAGGAGGAAGAGAGAGGGAAAGGTGCTGAAGGGGTACTTGAAGAAATAATAGCTGAGAACTTCCCTGAACTGGGGAAGGAAAAAGGCATTGAAATCCAAGAGGCACAGAGAACTCCCTTCAGACGTAACTTGAATCGATCTTCTGCACGACATAACATAGTTAAACTGGCAAAATACAAGGATAAAGAGAAAATTCTGAAAGCAGCAAGGGGTAAACGTGCCCTCACATATAAAGGGAGACCTATAAGACTCGTGACTGATCTCTCTTTTGAAACTTGGCAGGCCAGAAAGAATTGGCAGGAGATTTTCAGGGTGCTAGACAGAAAAAATATGCAGCCGAGAATCCTTTACCCAGCAAGTCTGTCATTTAGAATAGAAGGAGAGATAAAGGTTTTCCCAAACAAACAAAAACTGAAGGAATTTGTCACCACTAAACCAGCCCTACAAGAGATCCTAAGGGGGACCCTGTGAGACAAAGTCCCAGAGACATCACTACAAGCATAAAACATACAGACATCACAAGGACTCTCAACCCGTATCTTTCTATAATAACACTGAATGTAAATGGATTAAATGCACCAACCAAAAGACATAGGGTATCAAAATGGATAAAAAAACAAGACCCATCTATTTGCTGTCTACAAGAGACTCATTTTAGACCTGAGGACACCTTTAGACTGAGAGTGAGGGGATGGAGAACTATTTATCATGCGACTGGAAGCCAAAAGAAAGCTGGAGTAGCCATACTTATATCAGACAAACTAGACTTTAAATTAAAGGCTGTAACAAGAGATGAAGAAGGACATTATATAACAGTTACAGGGTCTATCCATCAGGAAGAGCTAACAATTATAAATGTCTATGCGCCGAATACCGGAGCCCCCAAATATATAAAACAATTACTCATAAACATAAGCAACCTTATTGATAAGAATGTGGTAATTGCAGGGGACTTTAACACCCCACTTACAGAAATGGACAGATCATCTAGACACACGGTCAATAAAGAAACAAGGGCCCTGAATGAGACATTGGATCAGATGGACTTGACAGATATATTTAGAACGCTGCATCCCAAAGCAACAGAATATACTTTCTTCTCGAGTGCACATGGAACATTCTCCAAGATAGATCATATACTGGGTCACAAAACAGCCCTTCATAAGTTTACAAGAATTGAAATTATACCATGCATACTTTCAGACCACAATGCTATGAAGCTTGAAATCAACCACAGGAAAAAGTCTGGAAAACCTCCAAAGGCATGGAGGTTAAAGAACACCCTACTAACGAATGAGTGGGTCAACCAGGCAATTAGAGAAGAAATTAAAAAATATGTGGAAACAAACGAAAATGAAAATACAACAATCCAAACGCTTTGGGACGCAGCGAAGGCAGTCCTGAGAGGAAAATACATTGCAATCCAGGCCTATCTCAAGAAACAAGAAAACTCCCAAATACAAAATCTAACAGCACACCTAAAGGAACTAGAAGCAGAACAGCAAAGGCAGCCTAAACCCAGCAGAAGAAGAGAAATAATAAAGATCAGAGCAGAAATAAACAATATAGAATCCAAAAAAACTGTAGAGCAGATCAACGAAACCAAGAGTTGGTTTTTTGAAAAAATAAACAAAATTGACAAACCTCTAGCCAGGCTTCTCAAAAAGAAAAGGGAAATGACCCAAATAGATAAAATCATGAATGAAAATGGAATTATTACAACCAATCCCTCAGAGATACAAACAATTATCAGGGAATACTATGAAAAATTATATGCCAACAAATTGGACAACCTGGAAGAAATGGACAAATTCCTGAACACCCACACTCTTCCAAAACTCAATCAGGAGGAAATAGAAAGCTTGAACAGACCCATAACCGGCGAAGAAATTGAATCGGTTATCAAAAATCTCCCAACAAATAAGAGTCCAGGACCAGATGGCTTCCCAGGGGAGTTCTACCAGACGTTTAAAGCAGAGATAATACCTATCCTTCTCAAGCTATTCCAAGAAATAGAAAGGGAAGGAAAACTTCCAGACTCATTCTATGAAGCCAGTATTACTTTGATTCCTAATCCAGACAGACACCCAGTAAAAAAAGAGAACTATAGGCCAATATCCCTGATGAATATGGATGCAAAAATTCTCAATAAGATACTAGCAAATCGAATTCAACGGCATATAAAAAGAATTATTCACCATGATCAAGTGGGATTCATTCCTGGGATGCAGGGCTGGTTCAACATTCGCAAATCAATCAACGTGATACATCACATTAACAAAAAAAAAGAGAAGAACCATATGATCCTGTCAATCGATGCAGAAAAGGCCTTTGACAAAATCCAGCACCCTTTCTTAATAAAAACCCTTGAGAAAGTCGGGATAGAAGGAACATACTTAAAGATCATAAAAGCCATTTATGAAAAGCCCACAGCTAACATCATCCTCAACGGGGAAAAACTGAGAGCTCTTTCCCTGAGATCAGGAACACGACAAGGATGCCCACTCTCACCGCTGCTGTTTAACATAGTACTGGAAGTTCTAGCATCAGCAATCAGACAACAAAAGGAAATCAAAGGCATCAAAATTGGCAAAGACGAAGTCAAGCTTTCGCTTTTTGCAGATGACATGATATTATACATGGAAAATCCGATAGACTCCACCAAAAGTCTACTAGAACTGATACATGAATTCAGCAAAGTTGCAGGATACAAAATCAATGTACAGAAATCAGTTGCATTCTTATACACTAACAATGAAGCAACAGAAAGACAAATAAAGAAACTGATCCCATTCACAATTGCACCAAGAAGCATAAAATACCTAGGAATAAATCTAACCAAAGATGTAAAGGATCTGTATGCTGAAAACTATAGAAAGCTTATGAAGGAAATTGAAGAAGATTTAAAGAAATGGAAAGACATTCCCTGCTCATGGATTGGAAAAATAAATATTGTCAAAATGTCAATACTACCCAAAGCTATCTACACATTCAATGCAATCCCAATCAAAATTGCACCAGCATTCTTCTCGAAACTAGAACAAGCAATCCTAAAATTCATATGGAACCACAAAAGGCCCCGAATAGCCAAAGGAATTTTGAAGAAGAAGACCAAGGCAGGAGGCATCACAATCCCAGACTTTAGCCTCTACTACAAAGCTGTCATCATCAAGACAGCATGGTATTGGCACAGAAACAGACACATAGACCAATGGAATAGAATAGAAATCCCAGAACTAGACCCACAAACGTATGGCCAACTCATCTTTGACAAAGCAGGAAAGAACATCCAATGGAAAAAAGACAGCCTCTTTAACAAATGGTGCTGGGAGAACTGGACAGCAACATGCAGAAGGTTGAAACTAGACCCCTTTCTCACACCATTCACAAAAATAAACTCAAAATGGATAAAGGACCTAAATGTGAGACAGGAAACCATCAAAACCTTAGAGGAGAAAGCAGGAAAAGACCTCTCTGACCTCAGCCGTAGCAATCTCTTACTCGACACATCCCCAAAGGCAAGGGAATTAAAAGCAAAAGTGAATTACTGGGACCTTATGAAGATAAAAAGCTTCTGCACAGCAAAGGAAACAACCAACAAAACTAAAAGGCAACCAACGGAATGGGAAAAGATATTCGCAAATGACATATTGGACAAAGGGCTAGTATCCAAAATCTATAAAGAGCTCACCAAACTCCACACCCGAAAAACAAATAACCCAGTGAAGAAATGGGCAGAAAACATGAATAGACACTTCTCTAAAGAAGACATCCGGATGGCCAACAGGCACATGAAAAGATGTTCAGCGTCGCTCCTTATCAGGGAAATACAAATCAAAACCACACTCAGGTATCACCTCACGCCAGTCAGAGTGGCCAAAATGAACAAATCAGGAGACTAGAGATGCTGGAGAGGATGTGGAGAAATGGGAACCCTCTTGCACTGTTGGTGGGAATGCAAATTGGTGCAGCCGCTCTGGAAAGCAGTGTGGAGGTTCCTCAGAAAATTAAAAATAGACCTACCCTATGACCCAGCAATAGCACTGCTAGGAATTTATCCAAGGGATACAGGAGTACTGATGCATAGGGCCACTTGTACCCCAATGTTCATAACAGCACTCTCAACAATAGCCAAATTATGGAAAGAACCTAAATGTCCATCAACTGATGAATGGATAAAGAAATTGTGGTTTATATACACAATGGAATATTACGTGGCAATGAGAAAAAATGAAATATGGCCTTTTGTAGCAACGTGGATGGAACTGGAGAGTGTGATGCTAAGTGAAATAAGCCATACAGAGAAAGACAGATACCATATGGTTTCACTCTTATGTGGACCCTGAGAAATTAACAGGAACCCATGGGGGAGGGGAAGGGAAAAAAAAAAAACAGGTTAGAGTGAGAGAGAGCCAAAGCATAAGAGACTCTTAAAAACTGAGAACAAACTGAGGGTTGATGGGGGGTGGGA
Source organism: Felis catus (assembly GCF_018350175.1). Classification (NCBI taxonomy): domain Eukaryota; kingdom Metazoa; phylum Chordata; class Mammalia; order Carnivora; family Felidae; genus Felis; species Felis catus. Next base: position 32,745,053 of record NC_058380.1, on the reverse strand, counting down.
GGGAGGAGAGGGTGGGGGATGGGTATTGAGGAGGGCACCTTTTGGGATGAGCACTGGGTGTTGTATGGAAACTAATTTGTCAATAAATTTCATATAAAAAAATAAAAAATAAAAGGATATTAATTAATATTGGGAAAGCATACCCTTGACTATACCTATAGGGCACAGCATTTCATTCCCTGGAAAGGTGCATCCCACACCACACACAGGTGATCATTTGTGAATTTTGCTTTTCAAGCCAGCCTAGCTGAGTCTGATCACCAAGTGAGAAAGACTAGTGCACAGACACTGTGATGGGAGATTCACCACAGTGATGCTGCTTTCTTGAGGATTCTTACAAAAAAGTCATCCAAACTTTTGGCTGTTGCCCACTTTCAAACTATAACTTCATTTTGAGTGATCTTTTCCCCAAAATGAAGTTCTTCCTTGTATTTCCCCACTTAACCACTGTGAGTACTTTTATAAATACTACTCCAAGAAACTCTCCATGCATATTGAAAATAGAAAAAAAAAGCCTGCCATTTTTAGCCAAACATGTCAATAAACAGCTCTACCTTGACATCAGAAGTAGACTTTAGGTGATCTTAAATTCAGTCAAAACATACTCTTTTCAAGATACCAATTGTTTAAGGATGTAAAACATTCTATAAGGAATATGTGATATGCACAATCAAGGTGAAGCATACCACTGAGAAGAAAACAGTAAGCTTTGCCATTTCAGATGTCAAATTTCTAAATATAACTTCCTGAATAGCACTGAAGTGATCCCATGTTGTCCTTTCCTGCTGTTCCCTTAAAACCCCTTTGGGACTGGTGTGAGGAACAATAAATCATTAAGGAAGCATTCATGGACTAGATTCACCAGGATATAGTTCCCTAAGGGAACACATCAAGAGTAGTGACCACTCATTCTGAGGGTTAACAATGAGGGGTAACTGGTAACAGAAGTCATCTTTCAGGACAGAGAACCAAAGATGATTGTTAAATGCCGTGTTGGAATTTTCGCAAATATGTAACACTTGTAAATTAGAAAAAAAATAAAATACAAGACTTTTGTTAATATTTGTCCTAATAAACATTGAATTCTTCAACATGTGATGAACTCAACATTATTTAAATATCCTGCCTCATAGTCCTAATTCCGGCAAACTGTTTCTCATTGGGGTGTGTGTGTGTGTGTGTGTGTGTGTGTGTGTGTGTGTGTGTGTTTCAACTGTTGACCAAGATACATGATTTCAAACTTTCCTATGGGAAGTCCATGAGCTGAAGAACTTTTTACTCTCTTCTTATATCACTGTGAGCTTTAAATGGCCATTTAAATGACCCATTATTTCAATTTCATCCACAAAATTTCCATTACCACATCCTGAATATCCTGGTCCTACCACTTACACCTGCCAATGACAATCATCAGGTCACCACATATTTTCTAGTGATGCAAAATTCTTGATGCAGCTTCAGTGGAACATAACAATATATACTTTCTCTTCTCTGAGAATGAAAAACTGTAGACTAAAATCGAAGTGCTCATGACAGAGGTCCAGAGACAATATGCCCAGCTCCCTGAAGGGCAAGAGACTTAGTAACAAGTTAATAGTTGGGTAAAAAGTTACAGCTACCGTACCCAAAATATTCTATAGTGGAAAGACCTCAAGTAAAAAATAACAAATACAGAAGAAATTCTAGGGAATTAAATCCATGTGTAAAACACACTCCAGTATTTTCTAAATCATGCAATATAAAATAAGAAAAAATCATCATTAAATATGAAATTTAAGGGCCTACACTAATGCTCTCTTGGCTCACACTTGAACAGAACTCCAACATTACTTCAATGTTGAGGAATTAAAGGCCTAAATCTTTGCAATGAAAAACATTCTTAACAAAGAGAACCAGTAGGAAGATTTCTATGAATGTTCCTAAACCAGTCAGAAGATAATCAGCCAGAGAGCCTGGCAAATTAAATGACTTGTATCTATTCATAAGTGAAAAAAAAATCCCTTAGTAATAAAAAAACTTTTTCTATTTCTCTGCAAATCTCTTGGTGAAGAAATGATTAAATCAGGTTAGGTACATTTTGCTAAGTCAGGACCAACCAAAGACAGGCCAGAGAGGAAAACTAAACAATTGAAATAAAGATAGATATCTCAGGTATATTACTAACAAACTTCACCAGACAGCCTATGGTTTGAAAATTCACACTAATCCAAAAAAAGTAGTATCCTTTTGCCTCATTTTAAACAGAATTGAGGAAGGTTGTATGCATATTTATAATATAACATGGAAAGAACATATACAAATATGCAAATTTAGGAGAAAAGGGTAGAATATTAAATGAAACTTAAAAAAATGTATCTTGAGAATGTATACATTAAAAGAAATATTCAGAAATTGAAATTAACACTAATTTATGAAGTTAAAAAGAAGCTTTGTCACTCACCAATTTTAACCTCTGTAAAGGTATTCTGCCTACATCTATCTGTGTCCTTTCTGGGACATTAGTGAATCGAACTTCTGGCACCGCGACGGCGCACATGACATGGGCCCACCTATGGGAAAGGAGACATGAAACATAAACAAAAGTTCTCTAAGCTTGCACACCACACACTTCAACTGGGCGGTGGCAATTCTCACAGAGAAGGAAAGCCAAAAGCCTAAACCAATCACAAACCAGACTCTGAATTTTAAACCTATCAGGTGATACCCGGATAGATTCAGTACCACACCTGCCCACAATTGCAACCTGTAGAGTGGGGTGAAGACCGAGACTTGACCCTATCAATATATGGTATTTTTCTACACTGGATCTGAAAAATACTGAAATGTAGGGCTGCTATTTCATTTAGTACTAAAATATAACAGGTGTTTAATATACTTAAGCAAATCAATATGTGGTGAAAGATTAGTTCAATTAATAAAAGGTATGAATTGGATAGAGCATATAATCTTTTACATAATACAAGTGTCATGAAAATTAGAATAGTAAAGTTTTCTAAGAGAATTAGTACTAAGTCTTTAATTAAATTGTTTCTCATTTCAATCGAACTATAACCAAAGGAACCCAAGATAAGGAGGAATGAAATTAGCTGGTTCTCTCACTTCCTACTTAAGTCCTAGTATCTCCTCTCAAATTCTGAATTACTCCAGAAAAATGTCCCCATTAACACTATTTAGTTTGTCATAAATGTTATGTCCCAAGTAAAAATAAAGACTCTTAAGGTTTAAAGACACCTTGAAGGAATTACCACATCCATCAGCCCATTTATAAGTCAAAGAGTAGTATGTCACTCAGACTCCATTCTGCCTTTAAAGACCAAGGGAGAAAGGACAAGTGTCCACCCCATCAGGGCATTCTTTCAAATCTAAATAAATATTATAATTCTATAGTACACATTATTCCCTTTTGTCCTGGCCCATGGGTAGGAAGAGAAGTTCTTATCACCTTTGTCTTTATAGGAACCACCTAAATCATCTAACAGTCTGCATGATTTGTTCAATACCCTAGATCTAGCAACACTTTTTAGTACCTTACCAATCACATTAACTAAGACTGTGATAGAGGAAGGTCTAAAATCAAGCAAATATTAAGTCTAATAGACTGAAATTTATCAACATAGGAATGATGAGTGCCTTTACTCTTCCTTAGAAGCAATCAGAAACAAGTGCACATGCACATAGTTAATGCTAATTCAATCATTACATTACACCAGGGGTCTCAACTCTAGTGCCTACAGGGCCAGGCAGGAGGTAAGCAAATATATGTGTACTGGTAAATGATGGTAACCTGGGGAGCATCTGTCCTATTGAGGCCAGATTCTCATCCCAACATGTTATTGCCATTTAGAGATGCACAATTATATTTCAAGTACAGATAAGTATCTGGATTTTTATATAAAATCTATCAGCTTCTAAAATTTAGATCAAATTTATAAAATTGTGTGTCAGTCAACAAAAACATACCTTGGGGTTGGATTTGATCCTTTAATGCCAGCTTACAACCTCTGCCTCTACTTTTTCATTTTCTTTTTGTTTTGTTTTGTTTTGTTTTTACTGTTTTAAATGTTTGTTTATTTTTGGGAGAGAGAGAGAGAGAGAGCCTGAGCAGGGGAGGGGCAGAGAGAGATATGGAGACACAGAATCCAAAGCAGATTCCAGGCTCTGAGCTGTCAGCACAGAGCCCAACATGGGTCTCAAATTCACAAACTGTGAGATCATGACCTGAGCTGAAGTTGGACGCTTAACTGACTGAGCCACCCAGGTGCCCCTGCCTCTACCATTTCTACATATTCCTGTTACCAAAGGAACCTTTAATATGCTTTGTCCCCACTTTCAATACTAAAATTGGGTCATGAAAATAATACTCATGCAAAAAATATATTTCAATAACCACATTAAAAACCAGATTGCCTTTCTTTTATGTTCACTTATTACTCTTTCAAGATTCTCTTCATGTTCTCCAATCCTTTGTATCTTAAAATTAATGTTTTCTCCCTGTGTTTCTATTTTAGTATACACACTTTCTTGTTAATTTGGTTTTAAAAGCAAATAATTTTGTTTAAATGTTATGACTATGATTGATTTTATTTATCTGAAGGCAACAGATTTCACTGTTTTCAGGCACATTTGTTCTATTAGACTAATAGGATTCATCATATTAAACACTAGGATCCCAATGATACCTAGATGACATGGGGTGCCTTCATTTTAAAAACACCATCAGTAAAAGAGGGGTTATCCTTCATCAGTGTCAGAGACATGGAGAGAAGCAAGACCACCTTTGTCCAGCAGAGGGGAATGTGCTGTGCTTTCAGTAATGAATGGTCTCCAAAGACATGCACAGAATCTCAACTTCAGATCTGGACAGCAAAAGTTCTGGAACAATGTGTCCAATAATGAGAGGTAAAGCAAACAGTCCACACTGAGGTTCAACATTCTAGACAGCAGAAGGAAACAATGAAATTGAACACAATTAACACATTACTCACTTATTGTTCTTCGTTTCCTTAAGAGCACCCCCTCTCAAATTGCAGAGACAGCACTCCTAGGACAAAAAACAAACAAACAAAAAAAAACCACACAATTATCACACCCATTTAACAGACATCATTACTATATATGTAAATATTCCCATAAATTCCACCTTTTTATTTTGAAATTAAAGCCATCAGGAACTTCATAATGGCTATCTCTAAGCAGTTCAAGAAAGGAAGGGAAAAAGAGAGGGTAAAAAGTGAGGGTACACACAAAAATGTTCTCTCTCTCTAGAGATCAATAGACAGACAGGCAGACAGACAGGCAGACAGAAACAGATATATCCTAGAGGGAACCATCATTCCCCTGGTATCATGTTCATTGCCATCCTTGGGGGAAAGCTGTGACACACAGCACTTGACAGACTAGACAGTATGTACTAGAATTATAGAACAGAGAATATACATATGACTGAGTTCTCTTGTGCTCTGGGAATCCGTTCATGTATACAGGATAGCTACAAAATAGAGTATTGGCAGGCTCCATTCGATATAAGGATTAGCAGAAAGCTCTTTTTAAAAGGTACTCTTTTCACAAAAATATCATTTGGGTCTTTCTGTGGGCAAACGGTATTGCAAAATTGTACTGATAAACAGGCTATCCACCCCCTTCAGAAGAAGGTGCCATGAAATGTCTCCTCCCCACCTAAGTTTCTATTTTGGGCACTTTTGTATATCTTAGATTGGCATAGACTGTTTCACTTGAAGAGGACTCCCTTTACCACAAATACAAACTTTATCATTTCTCACTAAAACTCTGTGAAAAAGTCCATGAGAAAACAGGACCAGGGTCAGCCTTTTGCTGACCTATAATTTTTAAATTAAATACCTAAGTAACTTTTAAAATTTTCAACCTCAGGCATTAATAGATGTCCTTTCAATTTACTGCATTAATAAGTTTTTAAAAATAACTATGGGTTATTTTGGGTTTTTCCCCTCTCCACACTATATATATAAAATCTCTTTATCTGTTCTCCAAGGTGATCTTCTTTAACTAATGTTGACAGCTTTGCCTAATTTACAGGAAATCCCTTTAACTCATCTACTATTAATACCGGGATGTCAAACTCCATAGCTTTAATTTTTCTGACTAGCGAAATACCAAAACAACTCAGGAGAATCAATATACCTGTATAACTCCTAACAGGCAGCAAAAAAGGCAAACAACCAGAAATGTTCAATGGGTTTGTGGGTCTGGAAAGCCTCTAAAATTCTATTTGAAATTTCCTGGGTTATTATTAAAGGTTCAGAGCAGCAAAAGCTGCCATGTGTATATACATCTGAATCCAGTATAAACCCAGCTCAAGGAGATAACTTGATGGATTTTCTCCGTAACAAAGCCAGATTCTAGAGGCCTTTGAAATAATGGTTTTGATGAAACACACGTTAAAAGTAATAGTTCAGTCCGAATATTACCAGTTCAAATTATTCAATATCTAAAATATTCAAAAACAATTTCATAAAACATTACTGATTTTAACTATTTTTCCAGCATTTCAACACACTTTCTACAGAGAAAGAAAACGAAAATGAAAACAAAACACGAGGTAAAATATTTTCATTGAATATTAAAAAATGCCAGGATTGAAGTGGGAATGTGGCAAAAGAGGGCTGAGGAGGGTGCGGAGCTCAGACACTAAGAGCGTAAGAGTTCTGATGAATGAAACTAGTAGTGAGAAGAAGCCTAAAGGGACACATTAGCAGAGTTAAATACAGCAAAGAAGCATGGCAACTGCTTTAAAGCACCTAAAGAGGATCCCGGAAAGGGGCACGCACTGCAGCACACCACCACACTGGGAGGAAAGCGTCCTCTCAAACAGAACAGATAGACTCTCGATTTTAAGTGAAGCTGAGAAGGCTTCCACTCGCCACAATATAGAACTAGTTCTTTCTGGGGTTACCAGTGACCTCTGTGTCACAAAATCTAACGGATAATTCCAAGCCCCTGGTTCACCTGACCTCTAAGCGGCATTCAACACAGGTATGTGAAGCATACCTGACAATTTCTACCTGTGGTTTCTATGACCCTACACACCCCTCACTGTCCTTCTCCATCTCTAGCTGATCCTGTGCTTCCTTTAACAGCCATCTCTTCCACACTCCTTAAACACTGTAATTTTTGTAAGAGTTCCCGTTTACTTCTTATCCACATCTACTTGCTGGGCATCTGATCCACTACCTTGACTCTCAAAAGGCTGGTGAGTGACTCAAACATTAATTTCCTGGAATGTCTGGCTAACACTCAACAGGCATCTCAAACACACATGCAAAAATGAACTCATGTCTCCTCAACTCGCCACTGTTGCCCATCAGTGGCACCATGTACCTTTCTAGCTCATGCTGGAAGCCATAATTTTCCTCTCATCCTAGATCTAATCACTTGAGTTCTGTCAATCCCATGTCCAAACACATCCTCCTCTCTCCACCATCACTGCTGCCACATTAGTTGATACCCCCAGTGCCCTTCAAGCAGACCTACTTTACTGCAACAGCCACTCCAGGTCAGTGAAGAACTAACCAAAATGGGTTTGAATGCTTCTCAGGACTTAACATCATTCCAAAGGGCCAGGATCGTCAGGCCTAGACCTTGTCCACCCTTGCTCTGTACTATTCTATCTATGTCTTTATTAATTACACTGAACACATCCTTGATATCTCAACCTCAATGTTGATTCCTCAAAGAAGGCTCTCCTAGTTTCCTGGTCCAGTTACTTCTCACTCATTACTCTTTTTAACTATGTGTTGAATTCATTTTGCTCTCCTCACTAAACTATAAGCTCAATGAGTGCTATGGAAATATCTGTCAGGTTACTCTTTCTCTATTACAATGCCCAATAAAGAGTACATCTTCCAGATGAATTTGTTAAATAAATGAGAAAATGGCAAAATAGGGCAGAGTGAAAATCTTGAAAATTACCAAAGGTTTAAAAAACTGCAAAGATCATTTTCACATACTGGAGCACTAAGGAAAGGAAAGCTGCGGACTTTGGTAACTTAACGTGGACTTAAGAAACAATGATTTGACATGGAGTTCTTTTTGTCACAATTTACCTGAAAAATCATCTTTCTTAGTAAAAGAGAAAAATATTCCTGGCCAGTTAGTTATTTATATTATTTACATGATATATATGATATCATGGTTTCTATTTAATTCACTCAATTTTGAAAAAATAAGTAGGAAAAGAAAAAAGTCATATCCAGTTATGTCATTGTGAACCATCACTCACATGGTGCAAACTAGCTGATTTGTCACAGCACAAACATGTCAATTTGTCAATTCATTCATTTGTGAATGAACTTGCCCTAAATGCCTATGTTTATAACCCAATAAAGGGCAATATCAGAATGGACACTTTTTAACATTTCCTTCCTTTTCTAAATAGTACTTTATTGTCAGGAAACTAAATTGATAATTCTAAAATTTAATAGGGATTAATAAGGATTAACATCCTTAGCTAAAAAGTAGTGCAAGTTTTCTTAAGAATCCATACAATACCTGAGCTACATAAAAGGCTCACACCTACCAAATATACCAATTGTTCTAGTATCGCTCATCTTTTAATTCAGTAAAAGGATTGAATGAATGCAGAGTGATAGAGTCCCTCAGGACCCTGATTTATTAAACTGGTTACCAATAATAAGTATTTTCAATTAGAAGAATAAAGGCTAATTAAAGGCCTAATTCACTCCAGATATACCATGTTGGAAACATCATATACTTTACCTCCCTTCCTTAACATGAACTTATTAGGTAATTTATATCCCACTTCATTTATGAGGAAACTAAGATTCAAGAGATTAAGTAACTTGCCTAAAACCATCCAATCCAGGAGCCATCAAACTTCTGTAAATGGCCAGATATTTACTAATTCAGGCTTTGCACAACTACAGAGTTGTAACTAAACTCTGACATTGGAGGGCAATATGTAAACAAATGGGTCTAGTTGTATTCCAATAACAGTGTTATTTACAAAACTTGGCAGTGAGCTGGATTTGGCCCAAGCTATAGTGTTCCAACCAGCAAAGGGAGTAAATGGAGTTCAAACTCAGGCCTTCCTGAGCACATGCCCATGACCTTTTTCTCCAGCATCCTCTGCCTATAAGTACAAGGCAAGGCAAGAGATTTCAAAGTAGAGTGCCCAAGTAAACAGGGAACTATGCCTGCCCTGGGAAACTCACAGTTTAGGAAGGGAGAAGACAGATGTGTACTTAACCATACTATGAAGAAGAAAATGATAAAGGGTATAATCAAGTCCCCATTTCCTCATTTCTACAAATGACTAAGAATTCATATTTTAACTAATACCCTTGAAAGAACACCTATCATAAAAAATTGAACTACAGTAGCATGTATCAAATAACAATTTGTATTCCCACTTGTTTCATTAATCTAGAAAATAAAGCTTCTCACTGGTATAAGATCATTAAATTTATCTCCACTCCTTCCTTTGAAAAATGATACCATTTTAGGAAACAACAACATTTCAGGTAGTCTGGGCTACATGAATCCAACTTAACTGAGAGGAACAACAGTAACACTAGAGAGCCAGGCCATATCCTGAGGTTTAATAAGGTGCAGACAGTCAGGGTTCAAATCACAGTTCTGTCATTTACTAGTGGTATGACCTTGCCTCAGATATCTTATCTGTAAAAGGGTGGGAAAAATGCTACTTCCCTAAATGAGTTAATAAATGTAAAGCATCCCACAAAACACACAATAAATACAAGAACAGTGGTTACATATGTGAAAAGTTAATTGTGCTTCTAGACAACTCATACATAACATTGCCAGTGAATTATCTGGGTACAGTGGTTTAGCAGGGAACAAAATATAGATCTGTCATTAATAATTCTCATGAGGTGCAAAATGCAAGAAGTAGAACTGGAGAGAAAAGAAAACTCTCCAGGAACCTCAAATCCAGGCAGTAGGCTCTAAAGCAAGGAAAGATCTTCTGTAGTTCTAAAAGCTGTCAACTCAGTTATGAAAAGCCAACAGAAGCTAGAGTTTCCACAGTGCTCAGAGAACAGACATGCTGAAGAGAAAATCCCAATCCTATCCTCAAAACATCTCAAAATAGAGTAGACTGAATCAAACTAAAGTTGAAACAAAGCTCAAACCCAGCTCAACCTACAAATCAGACTGACTTACTACTACTGTAGAAAACTGACATACAAAAGGCCATGTCCTTTATGGAAATAATATTAATATCAGTTGCTACAGACAAAATATCCAGCACATAATCAATAAAAGCACATGGTACACTAAAAAAACAAGAAGATGATTTACAATCAAGAAAGGAAAGAATCAATAAAATCAGACACAAAAAATGAACAAGATACTGGAATGATCAGATGGAGAGTTTCATACTGGTATGTTCAAAATGCTAAAGGAGCTAATGAAAAAGACAACATATGTGAAGAGAGAAATATTTTAGCAAAGTCATAGAAACTATTTTAAAAAGTGTAAATGGTAGAAATAAAAAAAATGACATCAATAATGTTGAATTCAATAGATTTCCAAACAGACTGGAATTGTGAGAGTAAAACTTAAATGGCTTTAAAGACTTGAATAGGAAATAGAAGGAATAATAACAGTTAGGAGGAGGAATAGAGATCTAAAGGAAAATAACCTGTTCCATTTCTGTATAAGTGGAGACTGAGAAGGAGAGGAAAGAGAGAGTAGATGACAAGAAATACTGGAAAACTCTAGAAAACTTTCCAAAAGTGGTAAAAAAAAAAAAGGTGAACTCACAGATTCAAGATGCCCAGCAAATCCCAAGAGATAAATATAAAGAAAACACATCTAAATATACAGTAGTCAAAATTGTGATAACCAAATATAAAGAACATATTCTTAGAAGCACAAGAAAAAAGACATATTCAGTAAACTCTATGAATTACATTTGATATCTGACCAGAAAAGTGGCAATGGAACAATATCTATAAAATACTAAAAAAAAAAAAAAAAGCTGGCAATCTGGAATTCATTTCCAAGGAAATATCCTTTGAAAATAAAGATAAAATAAAAAATAAAAAATAGAGACAAAAAATTTGAAAGAATGAAGGAAAATGACACCAGCCTGAACCACGGATTGGCACAAAAGAACGAAGAACACCAAAAAAGAATAAATATATGGGTAAATATAAAATAAATGTTTTGTATTTTCAAAACACAAAGATACAAAGAGACAGAGACAGAGACTGTAAGTTTCATAAGAAGACTTGACTGTTTCAAACAAAAATAACAATGTTGTAGAGTTTAATGTATGTAATGGTAAATGTAAGATAAGATCATAAAGGGAAAGAGGTTTAATGAAATCACACTACTGTAAAGTTCTTACATTGCTCATAAAGTAGGGTGATATTACTGGAAGGTGGGTTGTGATAATTTTGAAGTGAAAATTATGATTTTCAGTCACCACCCATAACAAAGGTCACAAAAAATTCCCAGATATTAAATTCTAAGGGTTAATATGCTCACAATCAAAACTCAAAAGCCATGCAAGAAAACATGATTCCATGAGCAGAATAAATAAAATGTAGAATTAGATAGATAGATATATAATAATCATAGGCACAAGATATAAAATAAGTACTTTAGCATGTTTTAAAATTTAATGCGGGTATTAGAAATGTAAGTAAGAGACTATAAATAAATGACAAATTAGATTTTTAAAAACAATATAAAAATTCTATAACCAAAAAATATAGTTAAAAAACTTGAAGAATGTTAAATAGATCACTCTTAGTAACAGAAAATTAGAAAAAAACAAAGAGCTAAATAACCAAAAATCAATACCAGAAACTATTCAATAATGTATTCAACTGAATACTGAAATGTGTGTGTGTGTGTGTGTGTGTGTGTGTGTGTGTGTGTGAGAGAGAGAGAGAGAGAGAGAGAGAGAGAGAGAGCCAAAGAGAGAGTATCCATCTCTGAATCATAAAAATAAATTACAATTGATTTACTAATCTAAACTCAAAAACAAAACAGACATATAAAAGTATTAAAATGAATTGTAGGCAAATATATTGATGTATTTAGAACAAATATGACTCCTTAATATAACATTTAAAAGATAAAAGGCATATTGGAAAGATTAGTAAATTCTGACTATATCAACATTTTAACATTCTGAAGGATAAATAACATACTAATAAATAAATTAACCTAAGATGATAAGACAAAAAATATTTCCAATATAAAACAAAGACTGCTATCCAGAAAGTATTTTGTAAAAACCCACACTTTTGAAAAATAGACAAAAGATTCAAAGACTCTTCACTGACAATAAACACAGAAAGATACCCAACTTCAAGAATAAAGGGTGAAAAATGAAATAATGACATATAACTTCAGATTTTTACATCAGAAAACATATGGGTTGGGGGGTATATAAGATTTTATGGTGGATTTGGAGAGGAATTTGGCATTATCAATCAAAATTTTAAATGCACATGAAGTATGAATCAGCAATTCAACTTCTTAAAATCTATCTTAGATAAACATTTATATCTGTGCAGCAGGAAGAATGTACAATCATCTATTTCTGTTTATAACTGAGAAAACAATTACTTCTGGGAGGAACTGGCCTTGTCAATTGCTTACATTTTACTTGTAATGCTTAGATTTTTAAAATAAGAATAGAATCAAGATTGAAATTTAAAGTATCAATGAAAAAGGTCTGGTAAATCCATAAATATTGAGTGACTAAGAATGACACAATGAAATGAAAACACGAAGGTACATTAAACTGTGATACCATTTGGATTCCCCAAGAGAAGTAAGCCATTACATTAATGTATGTATAGAAAAGATCTGAAAGCTCAACCAACAAAACAGTATGAGTAGTTTTGTTTAAAAAAGAGTTCAGAATTCGAGAGTGTTGGGAATGGGAAACTTTCCTAACAATGTTTAGTACTCTCATACCAAAAAAAGAAAAGCCACCCAAAGCAATCTATATACTCAATGCAATCCCCATCAAAATAACACCAGCATTCTTCACAAAGCTAGAACAAACAATCCTAAAATTTGTATGGAACCACAAAAGACCTTGAATAGCCAAAGCAATGTTGATAAAGAATACCAAAGCTGGAGGCATCACAATTCTAGACTTCAAGCTGTATTACAAAGCTATAATCATCAAGATAGTATGGTACTGGCACAAGAACAGACACATAGATCAGTGGAACAGAACAGAGAACCCAGAAATGGACCCCCAAATATATGCCAAACTAATATCTGACAAAGCAGGAAAGAATATCCAATGGAAAAAGGACAGTATCTTCAGCAAATGATATTGGGAAAACTGGACAGCGACATGCAGAAGAATGAACCTGAACCACTTTCTACACCATACACAATACTAAACTCAAAATGGATGAAAGACCTTGAAACATAAGACAGGAACGAACCGAAATCCTAGAGGAGAAAACAGGAAACAACTTCTTTGACCTCAGCCATAGCTACTTCTTTCTACACGTGTTTCTGGAGGCAAGAGAAACAAAAGCAAACATGAACTATTGGGACCTCACCAAGATAAAAAGCTCCTGCACAGAGAAGGAAACAATCAGCAAAACTAAAAGACAACTGACAGAATGGGAGAAGATGTTTGCACATGACATCAGATAAAGGGTTAGAATCCAAAATCTATGACGAATTTAGCCAACTCAACACCCAAAAAACAAATAATCCAGTGAGGAAATGGGCAAAAGACACAATGAGATACCAACTCACGCCTGTCAGAATGGCTAAAATTAACAACTCAGGAAACAACATATGTTGATAAGGATGAGGAGAAAGGGGAAGACTTCTGCACTGGTGCAAACTGGTGCAGCCACTGTGGAAAACAGCAATGAGGTTCCTCAAAAAATGAAAAATTGAGCTACCCTATGACCCAAGCTACCCTATGATCCAGCAATTGTACTCCTATTTATACAAAGGATACAAAAATGCTAATTTGAAGGGGTACAATGTTTATAGCGTGACTAATCAACAACAGACAAATTATGGAAAGAGCACAAATGTCCATCGACTGATGAATGAGTAAAGAAGATGTGGTATAGGGGTGCCTGGGTGTCCAACTCTGGCTGACAGTGCAGAGCCTGCTTTGGGTTCTGTCTCCCTCTCTCTCTCTCTGCCTCCCCCCACCCCTCATGTGCTCTCTCCCTCTCTCTTGCTGTCTCTCTCTCTCTCAAAAATAAATAAACATTTAAAAAAAAAGACGTGATATAGTATTATACAATGGAATATTACTCAGTGATCTAAAAGAATGAAATCTTGTCATTTGCAACAATGTGGATAGACCTGGAATATATTATGCTAAGTAAAGTTAGTCAAAGAAAGACAAATACCATATGATTTCATTCATATGTGGAATTAAAGAAACAAAACAGATGAACACAAGGGAAGGGAAGGAAAAATGAGATAAAAACAGAGAGGGAGGTAAACCATTAGAGACTCTTAAATACAGAGAACAAACTGAGGGTTGCTGGAGGGGATGTGGACTAGGTGGGTGATGGGCATTAAGGAGGGCATTTGTTGTGATGAGCACTGGGTGTTGAATGTAAGTGATGAATCACTAAATTCTACTCCTGAAACCATTACACTATATGTTAACTAACCTGGATTTAAATAAAATAAAAAAATAATCACAATAATTAAAAAAAGAGAAAACCCATAGACAAGGAAATTTAACCTTTTTCCTATTAAACATGTGCAATTTAAAATTAATGTAACTGTGGAGGTGTATCCTATTTTTTTTTTTTTACTTAAATGAAAATTTTAACTGAACACTATGATTTCTTCTACAGTCTTTCAGTGTATTGAAACTTCTTTCCAGTCTAACCTCTGGAAATACCCAGAGTACAAAATAAATAAATAAAATTCAGTATTCAGGGCTCATTGCCAGCCTTGTTTTATCTCATGTTTAATGAGCATGCCTTTTCCAGGAACAACAACACCCAATATAAAATGACTCACTATTATAAAGATTTAGATATATTGCTAGTGAACCAATGTCTCCTAAAACAAAACAAATACTAAAATGTCTGTCACAACATGATTAATCTATAAGACAGCTTTAATTCCTGTCTCTCAAGTACAGCATCAAAAGAGCCATTCTGTTATACTTATCCACCCACCCCAGGGCAGCTAAAAGCTGAATGAAAAAGTACAAATTCAGATCATATACTGAACATTGCACCTCTCTTGCTTGGATCCCTTTCCCTCACCTAACAGCCTTCACAAAAATCCCCTTCTAGCATTACCAAGTATTTTTTAAATTTGGTTTTATAAAAAATCACCACTGCAATGAACAGCAAGTATACCCATTTACTACATGGAATGGTTTCTTAATAGCTCAGTTATTAAACTATGAAAAAGAGTGTTTATAATCAAAGTGCTGACACAACATTAACAATAATGGTGAGAAGGACATTGTTATAATACAGCTGTCACAGTTGTTCATTATTTGTGGTAGAGGGAAATCACGTTCCAATGGCTCTTCTATAAAACATCAGTTAAAGAAATGCCAATACCAACATTCTCAAGCTGCCTCATAAGAAGCTCTCATTTTAGCTGACATATCTATAAGTGCCACTAAAGCCAATTTTCAATGCTATAGAAAAACTACAAAATTGAAGTACCTCCCTACACCCTTATTTATCTGACATGTTCATAACAGAAATGCAAAACCATAAAATAGGGTTGCCTGAGCTGGGAAAACAAAGAATAATTAATCACAGTAACGGAAAGCTAGTTTACAAAGTGCTGATCAACAAAACATGGAAGAACCATTTCCGGAGATGTGGCTCATTTATCAGAGCTGAGAAGAGGATGGGATCTCACAAAAGGACAGGATGGGCATGAATTCTAAGTGATTAAGGAAATTACATGACTGGTTTTCTGCTGGTATCTTCTGAATGGAAATTCCACAGGCTCGTGAATTTCACGCTAGTAAGTGAATTCTCCAATTTAAATGCCCACATTGATTTTGTACCATAAGTGAAAACATATATTCATTCAACAAATATTGGTTAATTGTCATGTTCTAAGTACTGGGCAACAGCAGTGAATGATAAAGATCCCACCCTCAATGAACTTACCTTCTGCTGGGACAGCAGACAAACTAAATCAGGACATTATTTAGATGGTAGAGGATGTTAAGTGCTATGAGAGCAGGCCATGGAATTATCAAAGGGAAGGTGATGCCAGAAAATTTTGGCCTTTTCTAATAGGAAAGGTGATCAAAAATTTAAAAGGGGGAATAACTGACAAGGCTTCACAGGCCATGAAAAAAGGCAACAACTTTATTCTGAGATGGCAAGGCACTGTAAGGTTTGAGTACAGCAAGGACATCATCTGAATTACATTTTAATTGGGTCATCCCAATAGCTGTGTTGACAGCAGACAATAAAGGTTCAAGAGCAGAAGTAAGAAATGTTAAGTGAAATAAGTCAGTTGGAGAAAGATAAATACCATATGATTTCACTCTATGTGGAATTTAAGAAATGAAACAAATTAACAAAGTGGGGGGAAAAAAAGGGACACAAACCAAGAAAAATACTTTTAACTATAAAGAACAAATTGTTGGTTACCAGAGGGATGGGTGAAATAGGTTGTGGGTATTAAGGAGGGCACCTGTAGTGGTGAGCACTGGGTGTTGTATGGAAATGTTGAATCACTATATTGTACACCTGAAACTAATACTATACTGGATGTAAACTAACTGGAATTGAAATAAACAACTTTTTTAAAAAAGGTTAGAAACAAAAAGAGAACTTAGTAGGTTACTGCCATAATCCAGGAAAGAGGTAATGAGTAGATCAGTCTGGGTAATACGAGCAGAGGCAATTAAGAAGTGGTGAGAATTCCAGATTCATTTTAAAAGTAGCCAAGATAGGATTTACTGTTAGACAAATATGGGTATGAGAAGAAGAAAAGCACCACAACTTACCCTAGAGATTTTGGTTTCAGCAGCTGGAAAGCCTAGAAATAAGAAGCCTGTGGGAGGAGAAGATCTGGAATTCAGTGTGGGACATGGTGAATTTGAGCTATCTATCAGGCATGTGAGAGGAGACACTGGTCATGAAGTTGGCCATACAGCTCTGCACCTAGGGGAGAGGCTGAGTGGACACAGACATACATAGACCATCAATGACTAGCTGCTGTTTAAAACCATCAAAGCTATGACACAGATGAGATGACCAAATGGTCTGGTGGAGAGAAGAGGCCTGTGTTTTGAGTTCTGCGGAAGGAAAAGAAGTGACTGGTAAAGGAAGAAGAAAAGCAGGAGTATCCACTGTCCTGGGAGCGAAAGGAAAACAGTGCTTCAAACGGGAGGCAGGCCAACTGATAGCACTAAAAGACCCGAAGTTTCTACAAAAACGTGGGCAAAGCCTGTGACTGGAATAAGTTTAAGAGAGAAGCGGGGAAGAATGGGAGAGAGTGAATAAAAGACAAATCTTTTAAGGAGTGTTACTATACATAGAGACATGGAGAGAGAGGGTGGGAGCTGGTGGGGAAGAAGGATCAACAGAAGGTTCTTGGTTTATTTGAAAATGGGAGAAATAACAGCTTGTTTGGGTGATAATGAGAATTACCTAGACAGGGAACCCTGCTGGTATGGGAAAGAAAGGGATGAATTATTGGAACTATGGTCGTGTGTATAAGAGAGCAAGTAGTGTAGGTAGGACCAGAGATACTGTAGATATGATGCAGGTGGAAACTTGGAGATCTCCACTGATGGCTTCTTGTTGCTCAGTAAAATATAAAGTGTGTTTGCAAGGTAAGAGTAAGGATGGGAGAGAAGATGGGAAGTTTCAGGTGACAGAGGTATGAAACAGTCAAGCCAGAGAGTGGTAGAGGGAATGTGTGATGGGACTGCAGCACGAATTACTGGCACCATGAGGACACATCAATAGTTACAAACTGAAAGCAAAAGCACTCTGCATGCTGGGTGTTTCTCCACAGTCATATTTAGCTGCAGGGGTGCAGGTGCAGAGCAGATAGATAACAGGTTTTACCAGGGTTGAGTTCTATCTTGGGAGAATAACAAAGTTAGCAAGCTGGAGAGCTGAAAGTGTGTGCAAGGACACACAGTAGCAAAAAAGATAAGTAAGGACAAGAGGGGAGGGAGAGACTGAAAAGCGGGGAGCATTACTAAATCCCATGTCACAGGGAGGTAAAGGATTGCTGGATTCCAGGCACTAGAGAGTGTGGGCTTGTAACACAGAAGAAGGCAGTCTGAGGAAGATGCCTCAGATTGGGAGAAGACACTGGAAACGGACATATCTTTGGAATGCCAAATGGTGAAGAGTGAAAACAAATGAACGACTCTTTCTAAAGGCTGTCATTCTACTGAATGCTGTATTAGTTCTTTATTACTGCAATAACAAATTACCTCAAACTTAATGACTTCAAATAACACAAATTTATACAGTTCAGTAGGTCAGAAGTCCAAAATGGGTCTCACTGGGCTAGAATCAAGGTGTCCACAGGGTCATTCATATCTGGAGGCTCTCGGGTAGAAGGCATTTCTTTGCCGTGTCCAGCTTTTATGGGTGGACTGCATACCCTGGCTCATGGCCCTCCTCCATCTGCAAAGCACATCAAATGCCTCTCATTTCACTTCACTCTGACCACCTCTTCTGCCTCTTCCACAGTTAAGGACCCCTGTAACTCCACCAGGTGCACCCGGATACCATCAGGTCAGCTGATTAGCAACCTTAATTCTATCTGCTACCATAATTCCATTTTTTATGCAACATGACAAACACACCTATAGGTTCCAGGGATTTAGACAAGGAAACCTGGGAGTGGGAGTGCATTTACCACATTGTCTCATACAACATGTGTATGAAGGGAATATAACAGAAGAATAGAAAGTCATACATACTCTGTTTCAAATTCATTTCCCCCCTGGATTCATCTTTCTAATAGCATTGCTTATACCAAAATAAAAATTAATTTGAGATTGACAGAACACCTATCTGGTAGCAGGCCAGATACATGCTCAATGGCAACAAACACCTCTATAATTTAAAATTGGTCAGAAGTCATCTACATGAAACTTAATGCATTTACATAATCGTATTTCCAGGAACCTGAGCAAAGTACTTCAAGCTGAACTTACTTTCCCTCCTCCACTCTTCCTAGGGATCCCTTTCCTCATTGCTAAGGAGATGTGCCTTGTAGCCCAGTGACCTCTGGGCATGCACATCCTGGTATGTAGTACAGTATGCTATGCTCCCCATAATGTCAGTCATCATTCTTCCTGACTTTACTTCTGCTCTCTGGTTGAAGCACTTAAGATTAATGAAGCATTTGTTCTCAATCAAGAAGCTATTTATGAATATAGTTCCACTTACAATAAGCTATGTAGACTTTCTTTCTCTCATTACCAAGTGGAGGGAGGGAGAAGAATGATGTTTATTGAAAGGAAAAAGAAAGTACAAAAAAAATGATTTTTGACTTTTTAGCCTGTAAGAAGGTCCCTAACAGGAAGGCCTCCACATCATAGTTATGCTGTCAGGATAACTGATATCCTCAAATGTGCTGTTCTGTTTGGTTAAAGTAACATAATAATTATCACCCTGGCCTTTGTGAGCCAAGGGTTAAGGCCGCAGCTGTTTAGAATAATCTGCCTCTTCAGGAGGCAAGAGGTCATTGTGAATGCGAATATATTCCCTCAAATGGGAGCCTGTGGTTCTGCCTAGTGTCTTAAAGGGACACCTCAATGGAGAGGAGCAGTTACAGAAGCAACCACTTGTCTACAAATAGCCAGTGCTCACTTGTAAATGCCCTGCCTTTAACAAGAATGGAGCCTTTCTTTTTTCTTACCAGTTTTACTGTATATGAGGATCAAAGTCAGCCTTTTAGGCTGACAGCCTCCCATCACCTGGTCTTAACAGTGTCTCATGGAATAAAAAAATACAGCATAAAACACATCACAGGGAGCAGCAGCGCCACCATGACCTCTCAAGGCCATAAGCCAATCTGATCTAAAAATCAATGTCTCTGATCTACAAAGCCACTTCAGAGCTCTTCGTAAAAGAAAAATGTCAATGCTGTTGTCAGTTGGGAAATTGGATTCAGGAGATTATCCAGTTCTGGGGAAGGTCCTATGGGCAGAAACTAAAGTAAATATTAAAGAGTAAAGAAACTTCTCTAGTCAACCACCCGGTAATGCTAATTATCCTACATTAAGTAGATAACTAATTATAGTGTAATTACACTAGAAGTTAGTGCTGGATTAATTTTCAATGTAAACAAACAAAAATCATTCAAAAACATTATTCAAAAACTGGCCAATTGCTTAGCCTTCTTCCCACTCTAAAAACAAACAACTGAGAAAAAAAGAGTCTGGGCCTGGAAATCTGAGGACTTGAGTAGTCCCATGAATCCAGGCTCTCTTACCATATTGTGAGGCGATCCTGGGGGTAAAACACTTACTTTCTCAAACCCTGGTTCATTATCTGTAAAAGGAGATTTTTGAGACAGATGAAGAATTCTTTAGTCCTGCCAGTATTACATTTTATGGAAACTGTATGCTGCCTATATTAGTTTATATTTAAATCAAGAGTTTCTGAATTTGTAGGTCAAAAGTTGAAAAATAAAACTTTTTGTAAAATGAAAGACTTCTAAGAGCATAATTATTAGTAATTTCTAACATCTATTATCAATACCATTATTTATATATCTGGGGAGCTAAACAGGGGAAATAAGGGTTGTGTTATGTGGTAAAGGTAACATAAACCTTATACACACAGATTTTCTTTACTAATATCCACCCAAAGAGAACTCCTACTTTAGAGAGAGGGCAAACACTACTTGAGATTCAACATAGCTAAATTAGGATTGTTTCATAATAGATGCACCTCCATCTATAGGACCCAGTCTCAATGCAATGTAGGAACCAAAGACTACCTAATAAACTACCTTCCTCCACCCACCAATCATCAAGCAGAGTAAAGAGAAAGGTACACAGGTAGGCACTTCATCATTCCCAAAGGTCTGAAGAGCCACCATTTCTAAGAGGTAGATCATTTTTACCTGAGATCTAAGAGTTGGCAGACTAAGGTACACTCCAGAGATCAGGAGTTCAGACAAATGCATTTCAACAAATGACTTAGATTCTTCAGTCTACAAGTCCTAGTAACACCATGGGAGTGAATTTTGTAGATACCACTACCTTAGGAATTTCCATACTTTAACTTTATGACTATGATTTATGCAGAAAAAAGACTTTATTTTCTTTCAGAAGTCAAATAAAATAGCTATGTTCAGAGGGCATGAATAGCAACCACTACCCATCTATTGATATCACTTACTTACAGTTAAGCAGTAAAATAATAAACACCAAAATGTTTATCTTTAATCATTGTAATTGCATATTCCATTCTTTACAAGGAAAGGAAATGCAAATTCCAAATGGTCATCAAGGTATAACTTGCTCATATCTATTTGTTACTCCATTTTTAAAAACAAGCAAATAAGAGAAATAAAGGGCACAGTGAATAAATGTGAAAATACTTTTTCATGTTTGGGTTTTGATTTCCTGAAACCATTTTGGGGGGAAAAAACCCAGAATGTTATGTTACACATATACAACTTCTACATAGTACAATAAATGCTTTTCAATAGATAATAAATGCATGCAATTACCAAGTTTGTGCATTTCATTAAACAGAATGAAAATTCCAACCTCTAAAGGGTTTTTTAAATTTTTCATTACAAAATCTGCTTTTTTGATAAAATGGCAATATTCACCCAAGAATATAATATACAGCTACTTTTTTTTATAATTTCAAATAAAAATATTGAAGCAAATTCTCCTAAATTAAGTATAGTGAAATATACTAAAATTAAAAAAAAAAAAAAAGAACTTAGAAGATAATGCAAACTGTCATGCATTCCAAACAGCAGGCAGATAAAGTTATATGAAGGCCTTGAAGCCACTGGTTTGTTAAAAATTTCCTTTAGCTCATAAAAACTATACTGATCCGGCCAATAAT
Source organism: Felis catus (assembly GCF_018350175.1). Classification (NCBI taxonomy): domain Eukaryota; kingdom Metazoa; phylum Chordata; class Mammalia; order Carnivora; family Felidae; genus Felis; species Felis catus. The sequence continues at coordinate 32,723,010 of NC_058380.1, read as the reverse complement.
AACCAATTCCTATACTATTTCTGTTACTCAGCATCTCTAACTAGGTTAAGAAGTGCACAATAAATTTAGTATTCTTGAAGGTTCCCAATTCTAAAGGAAAGCTAATTAAAGCAAAATGGAAACACAAAGCAACACAATCAAGGGATTTTAGGGTCAGAAGAGACCTTTGACATAATCTCTAGTAGAAGCTTCTCATTACATTGTTTTAAAATCTTTAGGTTTTGTTTAGATTATAAGTATATGAGCTACTGAGTCAACCCTGCCCACCAAGAATTATATAAGATCATAAAAAAGCTCCCTAATAAGACACAGCATAAATGATATATACTTTATTTAAAATTTTTCACACTTAAGATGGAAAACTACAGTACAGGTATAATGCTGCCAAGCACAGAAGGCTGGCAACTCATGATCTGTCAGAGTCATAAATCTGAGTACGATGTGACTCTCCATGATAAGTTACCAATCTTCACATGCACTTTTCACCATTTATGGCACTAAAACAAAACTTCATAGCCCCTGCCCCCGGAAAGGTCCCTGAAGAAATGCCTAAATTTCCCAGAAAGAAAGAACCACCAGACAGCTACATTATCCTTAAATTAAAAAAAAGAAAATCTTATCCATATTCCTTTTTAACCTCTTTAACATGCTTATATTTATTCTTTAAAATTCTATCTTATAAACTCTTCAAAATATAATATAGAACATCCTATTCTTACTCTATATAATATTAAGCACATGGGTTATTTTAGAATAATAGTAGTTAGGTTATTATTCCAGACAAATAACTAACATCTTTCTTCATAAATCAGAAGTGTAGCCCTAAAGGAATATTCAGGTATTTCACAGAAATACCCAGACTCAAAACATTTTTTTCAGTATAAGGATAAAAATAAAATGGTTGGGGAAAAACCTGAATGAAAACAATACAAATTCTGTATTTTTATAGTGAGAATACTAGCATTTTTAATTAGTAGTAACTTGTAGTCATTATTCAGTGGAAATCAATAAACAGATTGGAGACAAACTATAGCATTTTAAATCAAAAGTGATTAGATTCACATTAAGAATTCAAGTAATAAGAAATACATGATAGAATTGGAGTATTGACAGTCTACAGACCTTGATAATGTTCGGCATGTACTCTCAAGTGATACTATAAAAGAGTAAAAATTGTTCCAAAATGAGTTTTATAAATAGTCACAAAAAGGCTGAAAACAGAACTGAAAATAAAATAATCTAATACAGTTGAGTTTTAAGCCATAAACTCAAAGGTAGCTTTCAGATAGTTGTATCTATTTACCTGAGCAGTACTGAAATAGAAAAATAGGTACAAAGCAATGTTATTTATTAGAACAATTGGACGTACAACCTGAATCTGAGGATAGACAGGTATTTGCGGGGCTGGGGTGGAGGGGTGGTTCTTTATCTAATTTCATTTCATTTGAATTTGGATATAGAGCCAGGATCCTAGAATCCAAGTTAGGGTGCAATCTAAAATTTGTAACTAATCTCTTCCACCAATACATTCAGTTGAAGCTGCAATACAGCTTCTTCTTTCTTGTTTTAATTGACATAAACGGATAAAGAAAAGGTAGCAAAATGAAACACAGAGAGTACTGAAGCAAAACTCTGGAAACAGTGAGAGCACTAAAGGCCACAAATAAATGTCTGGTCCCTATCGCTGCAATCACAACCTTCCTACTTTATGCTTCACCTGTTCAGAAATGATCCAACACTGCACCAGGTGTGAGGGGTGCTACAGAGGTAAATGAGACAAAGTTCTGGATTCTGGTTACTTAAAATCTAACAGAACAGATGGGGCCAGATCAATGCTCCTCTTTAGAATTGGTAAATAAAAAGACGGCTGGTCTGTGAGCACTGATCCCAGCCTTGCATAAGTCCTCAGTTACCTCGCCCAAGTGGACAGTGACAAAACCTTGTAATGCTAAGAGAATTTCCTCATGAATAAGTGAATTAATTCAGAACAGATGAAATAATCCCTACAATGCCTTTACTTCCAAAATTTAAATTACTAATGCTTAACTCTATGATACAGTTATGGTTATAGTCTCCTTTTCCACCTAGCTTTATTGAAATGTAATTGACATATAACATTGTAAGTTTAAAATGTATAACATGATGATTTATTTACATATTGAGAAATGATCACCAAAATAAGGTTTGGTAACACATCATCACCTCACATAGTTTTATTGATTGATTGATTGATTGATTGTTTTGTGGCAAGAACTTTAAAGATCTTAGCAATATTCAAGTGTAGTACTATACATTACAGTATTTCTAACTATAAATACTATACTGTATATTATATTCCCAGAATAAACTGGAAGTCTGTTCCCTTTAACCACCTTTATCTATTGCCCCCAGTACCCCCCACCCTTGGCAATCACCGGTCTACTTTCTATTTCTATGAGTTCAGTGTGCTTTTTTAAGATTCCGCATATAAATGAGAGCATTTGTCTTTCTCTGACTTATTGCACTTAGCATAATGCTCTCAAGGTCCATTTATGTTGTTGCAAATGGCAGGATTTCCTTCTTTTATATGGCTGAATGTGAAATTTCAGTGTGTATCTATATATATACACCCCCCACATTTTCTTTATTCATTCACCCGTCATATGGGAACTCTTGAAAATGAATCTTTAAAAAACAGAACCACAGTCAACTTTCACATATACCTTATAAAGATAAATATAAGGTATTTCAGGCTACGTTCTTTCTAGCCTCCAGATGTGTAAAATACTCATCATAAAAGGGAACAGAATTAGCTGGAAAAATCACATTTGTTGCATAAATATAAATCCCAAGCAAAATATGCTATTGAAATATTTTGTATCCATGATGAATAAGTCGTACATTCACAAAGTATATTTAAAAAGAAAATCCTACAAAATAGTTAGGAATGAGAGTTAGTGATGTACAAACCAGCAATGAAATATCATCTGACCCACCCCTGCACTGTTAGATCTCCATCAGCTCCTTTGGAGCCTCCATTAAAAGGAGCTGTAAGTCTCCTCTGGAACCTAAAACTGACAATGTGAGATTGATTCCTGAAGAAGTCAGGTCTAAGGCTACTTTTAAAATGCAATCATTCCAGGGGCACCTGGGTGGCTCACTCGGTTAAAGCTTAAAGCGTCTGACTCTTGGTTTCAGCTCAGGTCATGATCTCACGGGTTCGTGAGTTCAAGCCCCACATCAGACTTTGTGCTGGCAGCACAGAGCCTGCCTAGGATTCTCTCTCTCTCGCCCTCTCTCTCTCCCTCTCTCCACTCCCTCCCCACTCATGCTGTCTTCATCCATCTCAAATACGTAAATAAACTAAATAAATAAAATGCAATCATTCCAGCCACAAAACCCAAAGAATCATACTTAACGTGTCTGCTAAAAATTAACTGTAACACAGCTATACTAAATAAGGGAGTTAAAGCCAAAATATTGATATTACCAGTTACTTCTCTGCAATGCTTAAACTGCAATTCACTGATTTCTAAGGAGAAAAAAGTAGGAATAGAGCTTCCTAGACAAAATTCACTCAAACAGGTAAGTTGAAAAAACAACTGGCTCACTGTGAATTTGGGTCATTTCCACTTAGAAATATTATGTGGGTCTAAAAATATCATTGTAAAATTGTATTCAAGAATTTCCATCTGGGCCACCGAGGTGACTCAGTCAAGAGTCTAACTCTTGATTTCAGCTCAGGTCCATGATCTTATGATTGTGAGACTGAGGCCCAAGTCAGGCTTCACACTGAACATGGAGCCTGGTCAAGATTCTCTCTCTCCCCCTCCCTCTGCCTGTCCCCTGTGCATGCTTGCAGGAGTGCTCTCTTGCGTGCACTCTCTCTCAAAAAAGAATGAAAACTAAACTTTGTTTAAAATAAGAAGTTTCAATTTCTATTGCAATTTGAAAGAGATTTACATGGTATCAAAATTAAAACACAAAAGACATATTTTCCAAGGTTGTGAGAGGTTAACATAAATAGAAGCTTTAAATCAGTTCTAAAGAGTTATTGATGTAGTATTTCCTTCTTAAGACATGCTAAAGGAAAACAGCACAAACTATCAGAAGCAGCCTTAAAATCAGGGTGGGTGGCTTAGGCCTGGCCCTGGCTCTGCCATGCAAAGACAATAGTACCTTGGGTAACAGAACTGCTCAGTGTGTAAGCCCAGGAGTCAAGCAGTAACTGTGGATGAAACAGAGAATTGTTCACACCTTGGTGAACTGGGTTAGAATATCTCTAATCTCTAAACCTATACTTCAGGGTAAATGAGAGGACATCACTGGCCAGACTGATGCTACAAAGCTTTATGTTGGCTCATACAATAAACACAGCACATGCGTGGTAAACAAGAATTGAATACACTTATAACAGCAGGACTTTCTGGCCAATTTTAAGATACTCTACACTTACATAGTTTTTGTTAACATAATGATCGCATCAAAGGAAATATTAAAATGTTTTCTGGGCCCACTAATAAAAGACTTCTTAAATAGAAGATAGTACCTCTAACACCAAATAGATAAGATTATTTGGGCTATAAAGAATGTCCATACTTTCCCCCATTTTCCCCTCACTATCTAAAGGAATGCCAGCAATAAAATCACTCAGAAAGACATTCTCAGACATGTTAACTTATAGTCACCAATATGTCTCTTTCAACCCTGAGAGCTAAACATACATATCATGACATAAATTTTCATCATGTAAGGCATTTTCCTTATATTGTCCATCAGGTTTTTAACTCTAGTTGCAAAGAAATTTAATTCATTGTCACTGGAGATCACTGAGAAATAAAGCAAATGCTACTATTACAATTGAAATATCATCTGCTCTGAGATCAAGAGTGAGGGTACAATGTTGAGATGTAACAGGTCCTAACTTTCAAAAATGCCTGATAGTTCTTGAAAGAGATTTTTTAAGAAATATCAAGGTATCACATAATTAAGTGAAAAAACAGGTGACAGGGTAGATTAAGTGAAAAAACAGGTGAGCAGAACTCAATGCCTGGATGTAAGCTAAAGTTTCAACAGGTTCATCAGGAAAAACAATTTAAAATGAGAAGGAATCTATGTCTCCCAAGTGGGGTATCTTATTTTTGAAAGATTCTGCCTCAAGTTCATGGTAATGCTTAGCACAGGACAGACTCCAAAGTTTGTTGAAGTATGAATGCATGAATGAATAACGGGGGGAAAGACCTCATGCTAGTGGAAAAGTTACATATGAGCATGGTTTCATTAGGGGTCAGCAAGAATCCTCACCTTGACTGTTACTTAGAATACATTTTCAATAATTGCAAAATAGAGCTGCGCCAGAAAATGAAGTAATATTTTAGACTTGTTTTGATGAACTGGCAACCTCTGTAGGCTCCTGAGTAGAGAAGTGACACCTAGAAATTTATTTAATATTTCAATGATGAACAGAGCCACCAGAAAGGATGATTTGAAAAGAAAAGACTGGAAAGATGGGTAAGTGTAGAAGTGCACACAAAAGCATGTGCACAGCCTTACCTTATTGCTAGATTTAAACGTGTCCACAGTGGGCAGAGTGAGAAGAGGGGTTAGAATATATTAAAATAGGCCACTTACTGCTGTCCATGCATTTCTTTTGCACCGGGCACACAGCCATCCATCACAGATCTCGTGAGAAGGGATACCATAGCAACCTATAATATAATAGAATGGATCCATGAATTAGGTCTTTCATATTTTGGCAATATTATACATCTTAGCACTGAATACATAAAATCGGAATTACTTGCCATGATACCGTTCTTGATTCTCACTGCTTAGAACAAAACATAAACCAGGCTGTCTCAAAGATATTTTTGGTTCTCATGCCTCATAACTAACAGGATCAGCACCAGGAAACATGAGAGTATGGGTCGTAATTATTACTAAATGCTCATAATAGTTATCAAAGGATACTGATGCAATAAGTAAATTTCTAAATTGTTGGGTCCAGTCCTTTACTCATACAAAACATATTTCAAAATAAGCTGCAATTCATGAAGCAAAATCTGAAGAAGTTTTAAAATAACACAATAAATAAACTCTGACATATTTTGCAAATTAATGTAATTTAAAATTACATTTCAAAAATGTTTAATTAGTTTTAATTTCAGTGATAGGGACAGAGGATGCACAATTCACGGTTAGTGATGAAGGGGTATCTTCAATTCTACTTGTCTATTCAGTTACATGTCTGACTCAAAATAACTGTGTAAGGAGATAGCTGATGATGCAAATATAAGCAGCAATTATACAGTACCAACAAACATGTGTTATTCCGACTTTCTTTCAAAGGGTTTTAAAAGATTTAAAGAAGTAATTTTTAATATCAAATTTCTATAACATTTAAATAAAAGAGAAAATAACAGAAATGTGATTACCAAAGAAAAGCCTATCATAGTTAACCAAGGCTATAAAATGTTTAGTTCAGACACATGTTTATGAAATACTATGGCTAAATTCTATAACTAGTACATTTAGGAATAAAAACTAAATCCTAGTTTTTTGTGAAATGATGAATTGGCTGTTATATTCTATAATAATACAGGGTGAACGTGTGTGTGTATATATATGGGTGTGTTACAAACTAACACAAGTACAAGAATTGCTTTATTTTAAGTACATTATGTTCAAATCTCTTGGGGAAGCTGACAATATGCAATTAATCAATAAATGATAGGGAAACCATTTCAACTTAGTCAATGGAAGACTGGTGTTTCTCACGGGTAAATACAGAAGGTATGCCTACCTTGTCTGTGTGCTACACTGACAGAGATAAGCCCTACAAAAGTATGTTAATATGACATATAATTTCGTGAGATCTGGAATATTAAAATGCTTTAAAATAGATTTAGAATATTTTCACATTTCAGAGGATTTACAAGGCAGGCTAATAATAAAAAAAAATCTATCTGCCATTTATCCATGATGTGAAAATACCAAACTGAGACAGGTATGGAGCCCTACCATCTCAGTCCGGGGGGAAATAATTGTAATGACTGTTCTCCCCTGGAAGGCAAGAGAGATCTCTTACTCTTACAAAGAATAAAAATTAAGCTCTATGATTATTAAATTTAACAATAATTCCCCAAACCACCAAAGAAATATTGTTTTCTTTTTAACAAGTCACAAAGAAAAATAATCATGAATCAACATGTGAGCTTAAAGTCAAGTTTTTACAAACTATATCTTAAAATAAGTAAGTCAAGTATATGAAAGGAGCCCCACAATGACCCCATTATCTGGACAACAAACAAACAAAACTGCTCTTCACTGACACTGCACAAAACTGTAGAAAAAGGGATTATTATACTTACTCATACTTTCATCAGAAGCAATGTGAGAAAGAATGATCTAACCATTAAAAATGCCAAAGTTCAATGTAATACATTTGGCAGGGGACAAACGGGTAAGAAAAAAAGACTATGTGAAGCACTGAAAGCTAACAACTGATGAATGAGAGATTCATTTACTTGCATGAACCCGTACGCAGCACTTTGCACAGGAAATCAGAAGACTTGTTCCATCCTCTTCCAGAAAGGCATTAGGCGGAGAATATTCTATATTTTCTTCACTATAAATAAAACACATCTCTGGAATGAGGGGCTTAGTCTTTCCTCCCGGAGTAACAACTTCGTCTAATTTTGTCTCCCATCTAGAATCATTTTCTTCATTGCTGCTATCTGGCTGAAAAACATAATATTCTCACATGAGTGATTAGCATGCAAAAAAGTTCATCATTTGTTCTGGTCACTCAAATCCACTAACAGGTTCCATGCACTAACTTCCAGCTTCTGTTCTTCCTGTTGCTTTCCTTGATATAACTATTAGCTTTTTATCAATGTTCCTCTTCAGGCTCCCATCCAGAAGCTAAAGCTGTAGAAACAGGAGGACATTCTGTACATCTGCTTGTACAAAAAGTGATAACCTGCTAAAACTATATTCTTACATAAGTAGTTCATGGAAAGCATCAATTTTTCTGATGAATTTTTATTCACTTCTTTATTCCCACTAGTTTAACAGACCTGGTTTAATTTACTGAAGAATTTTACCTGCTCACACTTGAAAGAGTGTATTCAAAGACCTCAGTTTTAATCTGTGCAACAGTTTTTAGAGAATTTTTGAAGGTTTTCACCCCACCACCAAGTTTTTTTTTTTTAATTTTTTTTTCAACATTTATTTATTTTTGGGACAGAGAGAGACAGAGCATGAACAGGGGAGGGGCAGAGAGAGAGAGGGAGACACAGAATCGGAAACAGGCTCCAGGCTCCGAGCCATCAGCCCAGAGCCCGACGCGGGGCTCGAACTCACGGACCGCGAGATCGTGACCTGGCTGAAGTCGGACACTTAACCGACTGCGCTACCCAGGCGCCCCACCACCAAGTTTTAAAACATCAAGACAGAAAGATCTGGCAAATGTCACTAAATAAGAAAATATGTGCAAAACAAAACTGTCATCTCTCACCAAAATATATGAAAAGCATTTAATTCTTAATTGAAATTCTACTTAATGAACTATCCTTTAATCTCGAGTTCTTAAATTAATAAATTTCCCTATATCCTATAATTTGAGTGAGAATTTTTTTAATTATTGGGAAAATACACAGGCAGATTATAAGTCAATACAGTTAAGTTTTTCCAAGAAAACACATTCAATGACTAAACAGAAAATAAAAACAATGTGTGTCACTCACAAGGGCCACATCAAAGATAAGTGAGAAAACTACTTCCTCCATTTACAAAGGTCTGAAAATGTGGTATATCACACATTTTCATGCCTTGAAATGGTTGAACAGAAAGTATTTACATGGACTCTAAGAGAGATGCAATCTTAAACAAAATACTTCTGATTCAATTATTAAGAATATAACTCAGAACAGAATGCTCACATCGATACACTTAATAGTATAGTATATCTTAAAATAGGTCAAGAAGTTCCACCCTTACTAGATTCCTAAAGATCACTTTGTCCAAGACAGTGTTAAAGAATGTGGCCCACAGCAAACTAAAATGCCATCAGTACTACATATGTGAAATAACATTGAAAACAGCACCGTGCATAGCTGGCTGTGAGGGTGAACTGAACAATTCGGTTTGTATTGAGTCCTGCTGTATCATATGTGTGTTCCACAGGAGAAGAGAGACACTTTAAATGTGGGCCCAGAGGTGACATGTTATTGAGAATGATATATTCAAACACAAAACAGAAAGTAGGGCTAAGTTCTCTCTTTGCAATGCTTCTACTATGGTTACGCTTTAAGTTCTGTGTTTCTTGATGAAAAGGGTAGAAAGAAAGGTTGGAACTTCCCCTTGACTGAAATAAACCAAGACTGACAAATAAACCAATCATTTAATTAAAACAATAAAGCACTATCAGAAAAATGTCTTTCGATAGCACTCAGAAATTGTTTGCTATTCTGTAAATGGCCATGTGGGTACATACATATCAATGCCTTCCTTTTCATGTGCATACTTACCTTACAATGATTCATCTGTGTTTTTATGGTCATACACAAAGTGCAGCAGTGAAAGAACACCTTGACAGCGACCCCTCAACCCTTATTACCTTGTAGTATGGCATAAGAAGAGCACAGATGGCACAGTGTGGCTCCATTCTGGCCATGGCTGCGTTATACTCCTGTTCAGCCACAAAGTTTGGGGACTTCGTCTGCCAAAGGTGGACCAAAGGCTTCGCCCAAGACTCTGTTTCTTCCACTTCCTCCTCAATCGATGGAACCTCGGGCAATTCTTACAAATCAAGGCATGAAAACACTGTGAGCATGGGACCCAGGGAAAATTCACCCTGGTTATAAAAGAAGCAAACATTCCAAAATACCTATGATATTAATGTCAGACAGGAAATCTATTTTATCTTTCAAATACATACTGACAGAAGCAGAACAAAAGGAATGTTCTTTTCATCCTCCTCATCTTCAAGCGCTAGATCAGATCTAATGGCCAGACAATGAGTCTCCTTTTGACACCCTCCCCATTCTTGCCAGGAATGACTAAACTGTCCCCTCCTTCAATTTCACTTCTGTGTTTCCACTGCTACCATTAACAACTCACATGGTAAAGTAGCTTTTATCTGTGAGATTACCTTCCAACTAGCAGAGGAATTTGCTAGCCCAGTAACTGCCTTGCCAATATTTTTCATTTCTTCACCTAACATTGTATGTGGCTAAACAAAAATTTATTAATTGAATGTCATTTAATTTTTGGGTTCAAGAATTCATAACAATATTTATAGAGCACCTATCAGATGCCAAGCAATACACTGCCATTACATGAATATGAAGGACAATTCCTTTTCAAATCTTATTTATTCAATATAATGCCCCCCGAGGGTTAAGTCTCTTAAGCACATATATCTGTTAATGTGAAAGAGGCAGAGATCTACTCCATAAAAATACCATTTTACCAAATTTTATAGAAGGCCAGAAAAATACAGAAAGACCTAACAGGTTAAGAGAAAAAAATTCCTCATGTCTATAGCAGGGGACAGTATACCAGGGCAGGTGGCAGCCATCACAGCACATCTAGTACTTAACATCTACAGCTGTGACACATTCTAAAACTCCTCACCAGTAGCTGTCACAGTCTTACAAATCAAAACTGTGGAGCACTGTCCTCAAGTCCCAAGCACAGGTGCTCCTGTGAATCAGTGCACTCCAGCCCTTGCCTTGTTGACTTACCTGTTCTAAAAAAAAGTCAAAATAGATTTGCTGAGATGGAAAAATAAGATGGGCTAAATGAGGCTGAAAATAACTCAAAAGACATCAAATGCCAACTGAAGTGAAAGGGAATGCTCCTGCTTCCATGGTGGTAATGGTATCATCATCATCATCTACAGAAAATGCTTAGTATTCAGCTAGGCAGTGTTTGAAAGCAAAACAAAAGGTAAGAATGTTTGCAGTGAAGTAATCTGATGCTAAACAGAAATCACTTCCACCTCAGTCTCCCTATAATACAGAATAGAAGACTTTCTGTGAACACTTAGATTTGACAAATGAAAGATGGGAGTGAAAAGTCAACCAAGAATTTGAAATACCATTAGGTCCTTAACTTACAGGCTAATATCTCCCAAATACACACTAAAACTGGGATATAAACTAAAAGAAATCCTTTGGGTTTGAATAGCTATTGCCTCTTCCTGACACACTATAAGTTTACCATATCACTTACTTTATTATAAAAGGTTGAAACATACAAGATAGATGATGCCCTTATCCCTTTGGTTGGTCATAAGTAAATGTGCAGAGTTCTCAAACTATCTTTAGGGATGGAGGAAATACTATTACCTCCTAAAAGCCTAACAAAGAGAAAGAAGTAGAGGAAAAGGACAATTCCTAACAATGGAGCCAGAGAGTGTGGGCAAGACCCAGAGCAAGACTTGACCTAGGACAGCCTGACTCAAATTGAACACTTCCCAAACTTTCTCAACAGTGACCTGGTAGAGAATCTTGCTCTACAGATGTCCTTCCCCAAAGGTGATGTTGTACTCTGGCCCAAAGAGTATTTATCTTCTGTTTGGATAATCTCCAGGCCAGAATACACAGTGAACATAACTATGTAATCCCATCACTTAAAAGTGGCAAGGCAGCAACACTGTGCAGCACCAAGTACAGGGAACTGTTACTCCAGAGACCTAGTTTTAAATTCAGCCCTTTGGGGCTCAGTCGGTTAAGTGACCGACTTCAGCTCAGGTCATGATCTTACAGCTCGTGGGTTCAAGCCCCGTGTCTGGCCCTGTGCTGATAGCTCAGAACCTGAAGCCTGCTTCGGATTCTGTATCTCCCTCTCTCTCTGCTCCTTCCCCATTCATGCTGTTTCTCTTTCAAAAATAATAAATAAAACATAAAAAATTTTTTTTTAATTCAAAGTCTTTGATCAAAAGGCTTACGGCTTTGGGTAAATAGATTCTCACATAGTGAGAATTCCTTTCTCACCTACTTAAGAGCTTTTTTTTTTTTTCTTTTTAATTTTAAAGTGAAATAGTAAGTGTAAAACTTCTCTTTAAAATCTGAAGTGCTGGGGTGCTTGGGTGGCTCAGTTGGTTAAGCATCCAACTCTTGATTTTGGCTCAGGTCATGACCCCAGGGTTCATGTTCATGGGATTGAGCTCCATGTTAGGCTTTGAGCTGACATTGCGGAACCTGCTTGGGATTCTCTCTCTCTCTCTCTCTCTCTCTCTCTCTCTCTCTGCCCCACCCCTGATTGAATGCACATGCATTCTCTCTCTGTCAAAGTGAATAAACATTTAAAAAAAATAAAATCTAAAGTGCTGGAGATCTTTGTAAAGTCTAAAGTGACATACTTAATATATACATTATTATGTAAAATCCATCTAATCATTTTATTTTCATTTGATCTGTTTATCAATTAAATGCTACAATATTTTATGAGGGGGAAAAGATAGTGCATTTAATCAGATGATTATTCACATTTTACTTTAGCTTTAAACGTCAAAATCACTGGCACATTTTTGAAGGTAAACATTCTGTCCGCCTGAAATTTCTTCATCCTCTCCTCCATCTCCCAAGAACTCTTGCTTACTCTTGACCCATGGCATTGGTCAACCACAGACTAACCTGGCTATTGCTTTTCATAGATTAATGACATTCATTTAAAGCAAATCTCAATCCCTTAGGGAACCAAGAAGGTTTTGGGTGTGGGGAATCCCTTTGGGATATCTAAAACTTTCATCACATTACTTCAAATGAAAACTCTCCCTTTTAGCCTCTACTCCTGTTCCTGGTTCCATTCTATTTTATTTTTTTTTTAAATATACGAAATTTATTGTCAAATTGGTTTCCATACAACACCCAGTGCTCATCCCAAAAGGTGCCCTCCTCAATACCCATCACCCACCCTCCCCTCCCTCCCACCCCCCATCAACCCTCAGTTTGTTCTCAGTTTTTAAGAGTCTTTTATGCTTTGGCTCTCTCCCACTCTAACCTCTTTTTTTCTTCCTTCCCCTCCCCCATGGGTTCCTGTTAAGTTTCTCAGGATCCACATAAGAGTGAACACATATGGTATCTGTCTTTCTCTGTATGGCTTATTTCACTTAGCATAACACTCTCTCCAGTTCCATCCACGTTGCTACAAAGGGCCATATTTCATTCTTTCTCATTGTCACATAGTACCCCATTGTATATATAAACCACAATTTCTTTATCCATTCATCAATTGATGGACATTTAGGCTCTTTCCATAATTTGGCTATTGTTGAGAGTGCTGCTATAAACATTGGGGTACAAGTGCCCCTGTGCATCAGTACTCCTGTACCCCTTGGGTAAATTCCTAGCAGTGCTATTGCTGGGTCATAGGGTAGGTCTATTTTTAATTTTTTGAGGAACCTCCACACTTCCTGGTTCCATTTTAGTACACCTTCATCTACTTACTTTTTAAAAAAATACTTCTACTTCCAATATACAGATGACGAAAAATGTTTTTTTTTATTGCAGCTTTGAGACGTTTCGATCATTTGGCATAACTATGCCTAGGAATTTCCTCTCTTCCTCTCTTTCTTCAACTATAGTTGACTAATGAACCCCTAAATGAGTCACTGTACTCATTAGTACATAATCACCTCACAACATGATGTATTTTAAAACATGTGATGTGATAAAAATAGATTCATACAGTTGTTAAATATCAAATTAATTCTCACAACATCCTTGTAAAATAAAAGGGCAAGGGTAGAAATTATCAAACATAAAAAGACATAGACACTGCAGGCATTTAATGAATTACCAATGTTTTTATTACTAAAATTATATCCTCTTTTTTAAAATTTTTTTGATGTTTTTATTTTTACTTTTGAGACAGAGAGAGACAGAGCATGAGCAGGGGAGGGGCAGAGAGAGAGGGCGACACAGAATCTGAAGCAGGCTCCAGGCTCCGAGCTGTCAGCACACAGCCTGACACGGGGCTCGAACTCACGAACCGCGAGATCATGACCTGAGCCGAAGTCGGACACTTAACCGACTGAGCCACCCAGGCGCCCCAAAAAATTATATCCTCTTTTATAACAGCATACCAACAATCAGAAGATTGTACACAGATCTGAGTCTCATCCTGAATGCTACAATTTGCTGTAGATTCAGGAGCGAGTGAGGCAAATGAAAAATCCCTTGGCGTAAGTGCATCAAAGTTTGGTAAATCTGTGAAAACATTACCAGCAGTTACTGTATTCCCAACGAGAACAAAAGAAGAGCTAATAGTTTAACAGCAGTTCTCAAAGTAAGGTCTGTGGACTCCCAGAGACACAAAGGACAATTTCACAGGGTCTGGATGGTCAGAATTACTTTCATAATAACACAAAGACGTTATTTGTCTATCTCACCCTGGCATCGATTTTATTAAATTTGTGATAAACATGGGATATATTCATACAGTACTTCTGCTGCACAATGAAGTTCAATAGTTGTCTTGGGGAAAAGCACATATGCAATTAATTGAATTGAAAGATGGATAAGCTGTCTCTTTCATGGGACACCATTTTTACTTAAAAGAATGATTAACAGACAAACTATGGTTACTCAGACTTGGGTCTGGCAGGAATTTTCATGAAAGGGAACAAAAAGACTGTCATTTTAATAAAAAAAAAAAACTATTCAGAGTATTTGTTGACAATGGTAAATTCAAGTTTATGAGTCAAAATTAGAATTCTGGAAAATGTGTATCCACTACTGTAAGCTTGATAGCTTCCCAATACTTAAAGCTGTTTGTGATGAGATTGATGGAGATAATATCAAATGTAATTTTTAAATATTACATAAAGAGACCTATGTAACTGTTTACCAATGGATGCTGTTACAAAATGAAGCATGTGTAAAAGAATCACTCGAAGTGCAAGACACACCAATGAATCTGTAGCTTAACAGAGTACAAAGAGTTCATTGACGTGATTTCAGATTCTACAATGCAACTAATCTTTAAAAAAACTAACATATGCCAAACTTTGGTGTAGTGTCAAAGAAGAATATCCATAATTATCTGAAAAGGCTACTGAAATATGGTACCCCATCCAATCTCCTATCTGTGTGAAGCTGGACTTTCTTCACATACTTCAACCAGAACATAATGCAGCACACTGAATGCAGAAGCAGATATAAGAAGAATCCAATTATTTCTATTAAACCTAATATTAAACACTTGTGCAAATAATGTGAAACAATACCATTCCCTTCTTTGTTTTTTATGATTTGGGGATATTGTTATTTTTTTATGAAAACAAATGTAACTATTTGTGAATGTATTATTGCTACTTTCAAATGAATTAATACAGTTAAATACAGTTAAAGACATTTAAAACTTTTCCTGTTTTACCTTCCAGCAAGTAAATATACATAGAATAAACCCATGGGAAGGGAAGGCAAAAAGGAAAGGACATGACAAGATGAAAGGAAACCTCTTTGAGATCTCAAAAATTTCAGTGCATAAGGAGTCCTGAGAGCAAAAAGGTCGAGAAACACAAACATACACATGGATATATATATATATATATATATATATATATATATATTCACTGAAAATATTAGTATCACAGAGTTACTGTTCAACAATACAGCCCAAACAAAACAGGTGTAGACTCTGTTCTGACAGCCAGGCAAGAATTTTATAAATCACTTTCCCCAATCAATGTGTGATGCTTAAACAAAAAGAAAACAAGTTAATACTAGAAGAAGGCATCCTTTCCTCTCAGTTCCTTCATTAAGGTCTACAAGGTTTGTTAGCTATAGTAGAAAACAAATTCTATGCCAACAGCACTTTACAAAAATGTTCCCATAACTCTGTAGTGAGTGAAATACAGTTGAGAAAACCATGAGCCTAAATATATAGCAGTTCCTTAAATTTGTATAAGTGCTTATACAGAATTCATAGAAGCAAGTTGTAACACAGCTCAAGACACCATGTTCTCCGGAACTTTGTCCTGAGAAAGGAAATGTAAGCAATGGCTTAGGTGGCCTCCCATGAAGGATGGTCAGCTCCCTAACAACCACTACTATGATGGAAAAATGGGGAAAATACACACTATCTTGGATAAATATACTGAAGTAACCTGTTAAAAATGTTACTGCCATACCAGCAGCACCTTCAATAGCTGCCCTGAAATTTTTGATTGCCATGTCACTAAAAAAACAGTAAGTTGTGCAATAGCCAATGTATGGAAAGATATTTGCAAATGACATATCTGATAAAGGATTAGTATCCAAATATATAAAGAACTTATAAAACCCAACACCCAAAACGTAAATAATCCAACCAAAAAAAAAATTGGCAGAAGACATGAACAGACATTTCTCCAAAGATATCCAGGTGGCCAACAGACACATGAAAAAATGTTCATCATAACTTACCATCAAGGAAATGCAAATCAAAACTACAATGAGGTATCACCTCACACTTGTCAATGGCTAAAATCAAAAGCAGCATAAACATCGGGTGTTGGTGAAGATGTATAGAAAAAGGGACCCTCAGGAACTGTTGGTGGGAATCCAAACTGGTGCAGCCACTCTGGAAAATGGTGTGAGTGTTCCTCAAAAAGTTAAAAATAGAACTACCCTATGATCCAGGAATTGCACTACTAAGTATTTACTCAAAAGATACAAAAATAACTTATTTCAAAAGACACATGTACCCTGATGCTTATGGCAACATTATCAATGATAATGATTATATTTATACTTATATAAATACATATATTTATATAAATATATAAATATATTTATATTTTTAAATATTTTATATTTTGTTTTATTTTTATATTTTATATTTTTATTATTTTTGAAATATATTTTTCCAAAGAAGACATCTAGATGGCTAAAAGACACATGAAAAGATACTCAACATCACTCATCATTAGAGAAATACAAATCTAAACCACAATGAGATACCACCTCACACCTGTCACAATGGCTAAAATTAACAACTCAGGAAACAAAAGATGTTGGCAAGGATGAGGAGAAAGGGGAACATTTTTGCACTGTTAGTGGAAATGCAAACTGGTGCAGTTGCTCTAGAAAACAATATGGAGATTCCTCAAAAAATTAAAAATACAGTTACCCTACGACCCAACAATTGCACTTCTAGGTATTTATCCAAAGGATACAAAAATGCTGATTCAAAGGGGGCACATGCATCCCAATGTTTGTAGCAGCACTATCAATGATAGCCAAATTACGAAAAGACCCCAAATGTCCATTGACTGATGAATGGATAAAGAAGACGTAGTATATATGTGTCTGTCTATCTATCTATCTATCTATCTATCTATCTATCTATCTATCTGGATATACACAATGGAATATTACTTGACAATCAAAAAGAATGAAATCTTGCCATTTGCGACAACATGGATGGAATTTGAATGTGTTATGTTAAGCAAAATAAGTCAGAGAAAGACAAATATATAATTGCACTCGTATGTGTAATTTAAGAAACAAAACAGTTGAACATAGGGGACAGGAAGGAAAAATAAGACAAAAACAGAGGGAGGCAAACCATAAGAGACTCTTAAATACAGAAAACAAACTGAGGGTTGCTGGAGGGGTGTTGGGTATGGGGATGGACTAAATGGGTGATGGGCATTAAGGAGGGCACTTGTTGGTACGAGCACTGGGTATTATATGTAAGTGATGAATCACTAAATTCTACTCTTGAAACCATTATTACGCTATATGTTAACTAACTTGGATTTAAAGAAATTTTTAAAAATTGTGAAAAGAATCCAAATGTCCATCGACTGATGAATGGGTAAAGAAGTTCAAAAAATTTTGTGTATATGTATGTGTGTGTCTACACACACACATACATATACACAAAATTATATTTTGTATATAAAATATAAAGTATATATAAAATGAAATACTACTCAGCCATAAAAAAGGATGAAATCTTGCCATTTATAATGACAGGGATGGAGCTAGAATTTATGCTAAGTGAAATAAGTCAGAGAAAGACAAGTGCCATATGATTTCACTCATTTGCAGAATTTAAGAAACAAAACAAAGGAGCAAAGGGGAAAAAAAGGGAGAGGCAAACCAAGAAACAGACTCTTAACTATACAGAAGAAACTGATGGTTCCCAGAAGGGATGGGTGAAATAGGTGACAGGGATTAAGGAGTGCAATTGTTGTGACAAGCACCCAGCAATGTACAGAAGTGTTGAATCACTATATTGTATACCTGAAACTAACATAACACTTTATGTTAACTAACTGGAATTAAAATTAAAACTCTCAGAATTAAAAATTAGGGGCACCTGCCTGGCTCAGTGTAGCATATGATTCTTGATTTTAGGGTCGTGAGTTCAACCCTCATGTTGGGTATAGAGATTACTTAAAAATAAAATCTTATAAAAATAAAAAAACTAAAAAATTTAAAAAAATAATTTTTTTCTGATTTATACTTAAGAAACCAAACTTTGTCTCTGATTCTAAATATTTCTGGCAGAAATAAGAGCTCTTGGAGAGAGGTAATGGGAATAGATATGCACAAAGTACCCATGAATAGTGCTCAAGAAGAATTAAGAGGTAAATTAACAGTACTTTATTTATATATATGATAGCTGAATACTAACAGGTAATCACACTTCTGCCTCTTACATAAAATCACACTAAACAGCCCCTCATAGGCATCCTGCTTACAACTCACCTCATGCTTCATCAGTGTGTCTTAAATGCATCTCCAAAATTATCCTCCCTGCTTGCTATTCAAATCATACTCACTGTGATACTGTGATATAAAATGAAATATATTTGGTCTTTGATCCAGTTCCTGGCAGAGAGCTCCTAAAACTCTTGGAATTTCCTGAGAGGTATGGGTGAGAAGAGCACCATTGGGTGACATATTTGGTCTTAGTCTCGTTCCTGACACAGAGCTTCTAAGACTCCTGGAATCTTAGAATAGATAAAAGCATCTTTTGTATGCTAATACGATGACTGACTGGTAGTTGGGGGCCCTGAAATAGCTTCAGGATTGAAGCAGGCCACCAGAAAGACCAAGGCATGATTAGAGGATTGGCACTTCAGCTGCACCTCTGACCTCAGTGGAGGGGACAGGGGCTGGTGATTAAGTTAAATTGCCAATAGACGATGGTTTATTCAATTGTGTGGACAAATGAGCCTCCATAAAAGCTCTAAAATGCAAAATGGACTAAGTTCCTAAATATGTGACCTTAAGCCACAAAAATCCTGGGAGAGAGCACAGGCAGTAATTTCTCTGACATTGCCATAGCATTTTTCTAGATAGGTCTCCCCAGGCAAGAGAAATAAAAGCAAAAATAAACTATTGGAACTACATCAAAATAAAAAGCTTCTGCACGGCAAAGGAAACAATCAACATGACTAAAAGACAATTTACTGAATGCAAGAAATATTTGCAAATGACACATCCAATAAAGGATTAGTGTCTAAACTATATAAAGAATTTATAAAACTCAACACCCAAAACACAAATAATCTAACTAAAAAAAATGGACAGAAGACATGAATAGACATTTCTCCAAAGAAGACATCCAGATGACCAACAGACACATGAAACGATGCTCAACATTACTCATTACCAGGAAAATGCAAATCAAATCTACACTTATTATCAGGAAAATGCAAATCAAAACTACAATGAGATATCACCTCTCACTTGTCAGATAGGCTAAAATCAAAAACACAAGAAACATGTGTTAGTGAGGATATGGAGAAAGGGGAACCCTCATGCACTGCTGGTGCAAACTAGTGTAGACAGTCTGGAAAACAGTGTAGAGATTTCTCAAAACATTAAAAATAGAATTACTACATGATTCAGTAATTCCACTACTTGGTATTTGCCCAAAGAATATGAAAACACCAATTCAAAAAGATATATGCACCCCTATGTTTATTGCAGCATTATTTACAATAGCCAAATTAGGGAAGGAGCCCAAAGGTCCATGGATAGACAAATGGATAAAGAAGTTTTGGTGTGTGTGTGTGTGTGTGTGTGTGTGTGTGTGTGTGTGTGTGTGCGCGTGTGTGTGTGTGTATGTGTGTGTGTGTACACATACAAAATAAGTCAATCAGAGAATGATAAATACATATGATTCCACTCTTACATGAAATTTAAGAAAAACAAAGAAAAATAAAGATAAACCAAGGAACAAACTCTTAACTATACAGGACAAACTATAGTTGCCAGAAGTGAGACGGGTGGCAGGATGGGTGACATAGGTGAAGGGGATTAAGAGTACACTTATCATGATGAGCCGTGAGTAAATGTACAGAATTACTTAATCACTATATTGTATCCCTGAAATGAAAATAACACTGTACATTATGCTGGAACTTTAAAAACCAAACAAACCTTAAACAACAGGGTTCAGAAAGCTTCAGCATTGAACACATCAAGATACTGTGAGGGTGATGTACCTGGAGAGGGATGAAAGTTCTGCACATACTCTCCTCACCCCAACCCTGCCCTGTACATCCCTTCCTTTTGGCTGTCCCTGAATTGTAAACCAGTAAATATAACGTGCTTTCCTGAGTTCTGTGAACCATTCCAGCAAATGATCAAACCCGAGAAGGGAGCTGTAGGAAGCCCCAGCCTTTATAGTACATTGGTCACAAGTAATAACTTGCAATTGATATCTGAAGTAGGGACATCTTGTGGCAATGACTCCTTAACCTGTGGGGGCTGCACTAACTCTGAGCTGTTAGCATCAGAAACTAAATTGTAGGACACCCAGTTGTGTCTGGGGAGTGAAAGAAATGGTTGGATTGGGAAATATGACCCACACATTTGCTGTCAGAAGTATTCATACTTGTAGTACTGGCCCTTTCCTCGGGGCCATAAACAATGGTGTTTTTCAAAGATCGAATCCAGTCACAAAGGCATGGCTAGAAATGTGTCTTTTTAGTATGTAACTATAGAGTCTGAGGGCCAGTGGTGCATCTGATGTTGACCCAATGACTACACAGCAGTCAGAAAGGGATTGCATGGAAGAGACTCAATCCTAGCACATGTTACAAAGTTGGGAGCCCAGGAAATCCTAAACGCTTTCTGGTTCTGAAAAAATAGGCTTGCTGCAATTCACTTGAGAATCTTAAAATATTCATAGAATCTTTGTAACAGTTTTTATACTCACTTGGAGTTATGTTCCATTATTCAGAGAGCAACTTCTCTCTCAAATTAATAAAACTTTCCAAGGTGTAGCAGGGGACACTGAGAAGTGATCTTAGAGATTATTGTAGATACACCCTTTTTTTAATTTTTTTTAATGTTTATTTATTTTTGAGACAGAGAGAGACAGAGCATGAGCAGGGAACGGGCAGAGAGAGAGGGAGACACAGAATGTGAAGCAGCCTCCAGGCTCTGAGCTGTCAGCACAGAGCCCGACACAGGGCTTGAACTCACGAACTGTGAGATCATGACCTGAGCCGAAGTCGGACGGTTAACCGATGGAGCCACCCAGGCGCCCCTACATACACACTTTTAATTTTACTGATTAGGTATTTATTTTTGGTTACTTTCTATATGAAAGAATTTACATTGCTTTTCATACAAAAGTATATGTGACTAAAAACAAGTTTATATTAAGGAATGAAATTAAAATATAATATTTAAAAATATTAGCTCATGTGATCATAAAATTAAGTCTATGGCAAATTATCATATAGTTAAACATTATAATAAATTAGGTAAGAAATGTAATAAACCCCTGACTTAGTGGTCTAGAACCACAATTAGTTATGAACTAGTTATACAACTAATCAGAATTATATAATTAGAATTAGTCATGCAACTAATCTGAGGTAAACGACTATAAGAGTGGAGCTTCAATACAACTCTATTAAAATAACTTAAAATGTTTCATTCATGCAATCCATGTGGTCTTAAAGTTTGGTTACAATTCTAAACCTGCTTCTTCATCTGCAAAATGAGCACAAGATTTTCTAAATTACAAGGTTATATGAGATACCAGTCATAAAGCTGCTAGCCATTAATATGTAAGGCCTGGGGCTTCAACAAATGATGGTTTTCCTTCCCTTTTAGGTCTCCAGCATTAACCTGTGGGATCTGCAGCATAATCTTTGCAAATATTATCCAGAAAATTTTCATCTAGAAAATTACCTAAAATGTATGCCCTAAAATACTAAACTTTTAACATGACATGACAGACTGAAACAGGAAAAGCTCATCTAGACAGGTACCCAATTCTCTCTTACTATATAAACATTTCTGGGGGGTCTGAGTGGCTCAGCTAGTTAAGCACCCTACTCTTGGTTTTGGCTCAGGTCATGATCTCATGGTTCATGGGTTTGAGCCCTGCATCAGGCTCCACGCTGACAGTGCAAAGCCTGCTTGGGATTCTCTCTCCCCCTTTCTCTCTACCCCTCCCTTGCTTGAGCTCTCTCAAAATAAATAAATAACTTTTAAAATATCTATATAAACATTTCTATCAAAATATTTATCCTTTGGGGGCACCTGGGTAGGTTAGACAGTACAGTGTCCAACTTCAGCTCAGATCACGATCTCATAGTGTGTGAGTTCGAGCCCCGCATCGGACTCACTGCTGTCAGTGCAGAATCCGCTTTAGATCATCTCTGTCCCCCTCTCTCTATGCCCCTCCTCTCTCCTCTCTCTCTCTCTCTCAAAAATGAATAAGCATTTATTCAAAAAAAAAAAAAAGATTTATCCTTTCAGGGAAAAAAGCCTTTATTCTCCCAGATAAAAACATCACTATTACTTATGATTAATAAAAAAGATTAATGTCCTTTAGTCCTAATGTCCTAATGTCCAAAAGTATCCCCCCAAAAGTGTTCATTTAAAAATGTATAAATAAATTATGGAATGGCCATATTATGCCAGCATTATAAATGATGTTTTTAAAGAGCATTAATAGGGGCGCCTGGGTGGCTCAGTCGGTTGGGTGTCCGACTTCAGCTCAGGTCACGATCTCGCAGTCCGTGAGTTCGAGCCCAGCGTCGGGCTCTGAGCTGATGGCTCAGAGCCTGGAGCCTGCTTCCGACTCTGTGTCTCCCTCTCTCTCTGCCCCTCCCCCGTTCATGCTCTGTCTCTCTCTGTCTCAAAAATAAATAAACGTTAAAAAAAATTGAAAAAAAAATAAAATAAAAAATAAAGAGCATTAATAAAATATAATAAATATAAACACATATATAATATTAAGTGAATATAATTATTATATTAATAAAATACTGATACAAAACTATATGGAGAGAATAATGTCAATTCTATAAAGATACATTTAAAAATCTGGAATAAAAAAGGGAATTTGTAAGTTTTTGTAATTATAAAAATATGCAATCTTTAAAGTTAAAAAAAACCTGCAGTCAGAATAATATTAGGTAGCTCCTATGAACTGGGGAAAACAGTTTAAAAACAGATACATGTCAGATTCATTCACTCCTCAGTACAGTCTTTTTTAACAGATTTTGCTTCCTAGTGTAAGTGGATTTCTCAACAGAAGAACACTTGGGCCATTGTTGAAGGGGTGTTGCCAGGACTTGCTGATGGAATCCAGCAGATGGGGAAAGTCATCTACTCTACTATAGTACAATTTCCCTTTACCAATCACCACAACCATTTTGCTGCTGGGGTTATGTTCCAGTGATGTGTTTTGGCTGGTTTAGCACTATTCTCTGCTATGAGGAGCACAGCAGCATCTGTTATCTTTCAGGTACTTGAGCAAAATTTCAGTCCTGGGAGGCATTATATATGGTTTCAATGTCCTGGAAGACAGTGCGGGAGAGGATGTTGAGGCCACAAGTGAACTACTCAAAAAAAAAACAAAGAAATTCAAACTTGGGAACTTTATTGTTCCTACCCAAACTATTTAATAATCTGTATACAAACTGTATTTCAATGATCTTATAAATCACTGAATTTTGAAGGTTTGTAAGAGTGTGTTCAAAAGTAGAAAAGAGAAAAAAATTACGGGATTTTTAGGTGTGGCTTTCCTGGGAAGTACTAACATTAAGGAAAAATTAAATTATGTATCAAGAAAAAATGAAATCCCTTAAAATATGAACATAATAATGGGTAACAGAATTCTGCTATTTCAGTTGCAAAGCACTTCTTAAACTAAATGCATAGACATAGTTTTATTCTTTATGCATAACATTACACTAATAGAGATCTCAAAAACATTTCAAAATGATGTTTTCCAACTCATTCAGTGTACTGTTTTAAACAACAGAAACATTCCAAAGCATGGCCCTTCAAAATTTCTATTACACAAAAATACTCTGATACTTAACAGTGCTTCTGGGGAGGTAGGTTTCACGAAGAACTTTGGGATTACCGATGTTACTTAAACTTGTTTAAGAAAGTTAGCTTATATTTCACATATGTATATATTCTTACAATACACATGGACAACAACAAGGGCTACTATGAATGGTCTACTCTGTCAACAGAGATGGTTGGTTCTTAGACATTTATATGTGCTCACTTCAGCTTCTCTTATCAGGACTGGGGCTGTTATCAGGGGTTGCAAATATGATAAAATAAAAAGTATAAACTTGGAAACTAGGTAGGATTTAAAGCCTGTCATCTACCAATTACCAGTCTGTGGTCCTGGACAAGTGAATCAAAGTCTCTGAGCTCAATTTTCTCAACAGTAATAATGATGATAATACCATCTATCTTCAAGAATTATAAATAACAATTGCTAATAATGTGTTCAATAGGAAGAAAGTAGCAAAGTCAATTCTCACATTGTGGTAGGGATGGGGAAAAGAAAATTCCTGAAAGAAAGCTGGCCTATCTTTGGAAAAACTAGCTGGCAACATGATACCAAAAGGAGCTTATTCCAAGCATCAAATCAAAGATAGTAAAAGAGTGAGCACATGAATCTCACTATGTGCCAGGCAATATGACAGATGCTGATAATTAGAAATAAAAACAACAAGTCTTTTGCCTTCAAACAGTTCAAAATTTCCCTTGGGAGAAATCTCCAGTTTCTTAAACCATTTCATTAATGGCATCTATAATACAAACTCAAAAACTGGTTAAATAAGGAAAACAATTTGACAATAAATTTCATATATTGAAAAAAAACTGGTTAAATAAGATCTCTAAGCAAAGAACCACTAGCATGTTGCAATTTATCTGCCAAAAAAGTTCCCCTTAGCTAAAGGTCAGCCCTGGTCATCTGTGTTAAAGATTAGCAGAATCCTGAGACATTTTGACCCAAGCACCGACACGGGAATTGCACAGCAGATCAAACAGCTGCTAAGGAAACAGAAAGAACTTCATTCAGAGCTTCCAGCACACCAATTACTAGGAAAACAAGTGCATTGGCTACTTGAGAGAAGGCACAGAAGTAAGAAGAGGACAAGGCGGTAAATGTTCATTCTGCCGTCCCACATCCAAAGTCATCAGGTGGTCCTGCCAGCTATACTACTTGCTGTTCTTCAAACATGCCACACTAAGCCCCTCTTGAGGTTGTACTCAGTGTTCTCTCCCAAGAAGATTCTTACTCTGGATCCTTGGCTAACTTACTTACAAGCATTATAAAGATGTTTCCTCAAGAAAAGACATTAGCAACTATGGCAATATGTGAGTAATATTCAAACATGTTCACATATCATAGCAAACCTTTTTTCCTTAAGTTTCTACTCCTTTTTATTAGCACAGCAAAAAAAAAAATCACTACATGGTTCAATCTTGAAAATGCTTCTCCAACAAAACATGAATAATAAAACAATGGAATATCAGCATAGACTTTAGAGATCCTTCTGATACATATTTTTTTTTAAAAAAAGTTACCTCATAATTTTTTTTTAAACTGGGAAACTAAGAACCAGAAAAGAGAAAAGGAAAAAAAAAACACACAATAATATACAGAATTAAAATTATGATAAAGTGAGCCACTTCCTACTCACTCCCTGGGAGCCTTTGACATGTCACTTAACCAACCCCCACCCCGAGCCCCAGCAGTGAAAAGTCCCCTCTTAAAATCCAGGATGATGGTCCCCAAGTATCAGCCTGCACAACACTGCCAGCTCAGCACTAAGTTTTCAGTAGTCAGAGGCAAAACAAAGAAAATGAAGACAGTAAAGTAATGATAAAATTAAATTTTAAAATCTATGTAAATTTTGCAAACTTTTCATGGTTTTTCTTGATCTTCATAGTCAGTTTCACAACCAAAAGGTGGAAATAGAAATGCAGAATATATGGTATAGCATATGGGATAATTCAATGGTCTATCTTTGTCTCCAGGAAAAGTGGGTTGTGTACAAGCATAAGGAAATATAAAGCAATATATTAAGTTGTATAAAATTGCAGTTTCTGTAGATAAAAAAAAATCAAATACAGTATTAGCAATTTCACACATTTCAACCCAATACAATAATTTATTTTTCTAAAGAATGGAATGAACCACACAATTGTAGTATCAAAAGCTGTCCCTCAGATGTTTCTACCAGACTTTAAGAATAACAAGGGGCGCCTGGGTGGCTCAGTCGGTTAAGCGTCTGACTTCGGCTGGGGTCACGATCTCGCGGTCCACGAGTTCGAGCCCCGCGTCGGGCTCTGGGCTGATGGCTCAGAGCCTGGAGCCTGCTTCCGATTCTGTGTTTCCCTCTCTCTCTGCCCCTCCCCCATTCATGCTGTGTCTCTCTCTGTCTCAAAAATAAATAAACGTTAAAAAAAAATGTTTAAATAAAAAAAATAAGAATAACAATATCCACATGAATTCAAAAGAATCAAAGTCTTGACTATCATTTTACAATCCCAGCACTTTCAGCACAGACACCCAATCATAAGACTTGATGCCAATTGTCGCTTAGAAAAGTTCCAAGATTTTTCTAAAATATACAGAAAGCAACCATATAAGTTAAAAGCTAGGATTTTTCCCTCTAATTCAATCAAACCCTTATGAAGCCACTAGCATAACAAGAGGAAGGTGTTTTTGATTTTTATTCCCCATATTGTAGTAAAAAGTCAACGCCATTGGGGCTGCCAATGGAATTTACTGACAGTGAAATCAAGCTAAACAGAGAATGTTCGACTATTATTACACAGCCGAGTGCTAGATAAAATATCCATTAAATCTGAGTGCCAACAACATTTAATGTTTTATGTCCACATAATGCAGGAAAACATTGGCTGTGACCTATCAATACACATTCCAAGCCAATCTACCTAGTAATCTGCTGAAGTTGCTGTTTTATTGCTTAAACAGACAAAAATACAACCGTGCTTATTATGAAAGTGTCATATTACCTCAAGCTAATAAGAATTGATGGAACAAAAAGATCATTATGTAAAAATTAATAACATTTGGAGCACGACATGAAACAGTCATAAAACAGCATTTGTTTTTTAAAATGGGCAGAGAACTTTTTACAGAGGGGAAACACTGTGGATGAGGGATATTCTTATATTTCACCATTTTGCTTTTCGATGAAAGGCTAACATGGAGCAAGAGACTACAGAGGATACTCTCCTATTATATTTTCATAGAATTCAAGCTTGAATGAAACTTTAGAGTTTGAATAAAACTTTAGTACTACTAATCCAACCATTTCATCAAACAGATGAGGAAACATATGATGAACCTTAGACTTTTCTTTGTTCTCCAAGGCACATGGCTATTAACAGCCAAGGAGAGACCAGAACAGGGTTTCAGATTGTCCAACATAAACAGAGTCATGTACCCAGTACCGCCTGGCAAAACAAAGAGACAAAAGGGTGCTTTCAATATTTAAAATAAAATTGTTATCTAACTTAATACTTAAACAATATTTGTAAAGTTTGAGTCAGTAAAAGACATCACTATTAAATTTGGTCAGGATATCCACTTAATCCTTGAAATAAAACAAATAAAACGAAGAGTGGCAAATCTATACCATTCTGCTAGAAAGGAGGGAGTTGCAGCATGCCAGGGACTGGAGGGCATAATTCTCCCCCAAAACAACTACCTACCAAAGGTAAAGTGAAACAGCCCATTCTAAATAATATCCTTTTGTTTGAGGGACAATTGCAAAGTGCCCAAGAACCAGCTTATACCCTAGCAGTACTGACAATGACTAAAGGGCACTGGCTAAATTTCAGAAAATACCACAGAAAATATCAGGCAATCCCAAAAGGAAACAAAAATCACCAATAAAGTGAAATCAGTGGGTAGTTCTAGTTATGGGAAAATGTGCTTCAGACCGATTTAGCATGCAATTGCATCAAAAACATGAGCACTTTAATAAAAGGAGTGTGAAACAGAGAAAACCATTTGGAAAAGAAATCAAATTTTGTCAGACTTGCGTTCCTGAGTACTTAAACGTATACATTTTATTCTTTAAAATAACTGAAAACCTAGGTTAAATGGGTTAACTAGTGGTCAAGCACCAAGAATAATCTATAATTAAAGCTGCAATTTCCATCTTTTCCATCTCTATATTTAAATATTTAATTCATTACTAAATGAATTATGATATTAATATAGACACACTGTCCAAAAAAATAAATTGCTGTAACATTGCCTGAAATACACTCCTAATCTAACCCTCAGGGCATGCAGACATTACAGAGATAGGGATCAGGGTCTAAGCTGTCATTAATTTCAAAGAGATGCACAGCAGCTCATTACCACACTCTGCTTGCTGAATTGCTGATTTATAAAGAGTTATACAGACAGTTCAGATTAGAGAAAATTAGAGCCATAGCAAGGCTTTAATCTGAATCTTGTCAATTTTCAAACTTGTAGGTGGGGTCACCTTTGCACTTGGGTAAACATGGTACTCTAGAAATTAAAAAATTATAGGTGAAGAGTTAGAAATAAAAATTTAGTCCACTGGGGATGAGTTTAACATATCACCACGTGTCATTTCAGGGTATCTGAAATGCCAAAAATCCATTCCTGAGCGTCTAAGTTAGAAATCCTGATTATCTGTGACCAATCCTCATGTTTCACCCAAGAAGAAACTGAGACCAAGCTCAGTCAAAAAGCTGATAAGGGACAGTGAGGCCAGGAGATTAGTCAGACTATTTTTTGTCCAGTAGTAAACCAGATTCCACTTCAGAGTGGGTTCATAAGATTTTGCAATTGCTTCTGCTCAATACCCTGGAAACATGAAGAGCCAGAGCCTACTTTTACTTTAAATTTCTGACTTGGGATAAGAGGTATACATTTGATGGCAGTCCTATGGTTAAAAATTTGTAGGGTGACTTTCTCTTATTATGCTATCAACCTTTCCCCACTCAAGCCCAGACCCAGGTGGCAAGCCCTCTTGTCCTCTGCCTGTGCCTATGGTCAGTTCAGGTTGTTTTTCCCTAGTACACCCTTAATAAAGGGTACAGGATTTTGAGAGTCCATCTTTGTGTGTCTGAGGAATCCTATGAGGTCTTAACTCTGATTTCTAAGCTTCCACTCTTGTCCTGGCATATTTCCCCCAAATAGCCACAGTATTAGCTCTCTCCTACCAATCTTCTCTGAATGCTCTCTAGATTTCTCTCATTTCTTGAGAGCTCAGCTATCACCTTCCACCTGCTCCTCATAACCATATCACAACAACAAACATTTGTTACGTGCCAAATACTATTCTGAGTGCTTTACAGTAGTCTTTTAACCCTCAAAACAACTCCATGTGGCAGATGCTGCTATGATCACTACTTTGTAAACACAACTGCCAAAGCATGGAGGATCTCACAGTTAACAGAGAACTGGAGCCAAGTGACCATGACTGTAGACATGGAGAAATACTTTCCATGATTTTGTCCCTGATATGTTATAAAGGTCATTGTTTTATTGTATCAATTGTTTCTGGTTCTTTTGTAACTGTAAGATTATTTGGTAATCTAACCCATCACACCTTGACACTCTATGTCTCTTTAAAATAGTTTTTTGCCCAAATTACAAGAAATGTGTTTGAATATGCAAAATTAACCAACATAGAAAGCAAAATTAAAATCACCTGATAACAATCTTGTATATATTTTCTTTTATTTCATTTTAGAGACAGAGAGACTGAGCGGGGGAGAGGCACAGAGGGAGAGAGAGGGGGGAGAGAGAGAGAGAGAGAGAGAGAGAGAGAGAGAGAGAGAGAGAGAATCTTAAGCACACTCCATGCTCAGCACAGAGCCTGATGTGGGGTTCGATCCCATGACCCAGGGATCATGACCCGAGCCGAAATCAAGAGTCAAATGCCCAAGTGACTGAGCCACCCAGGATCCCCAGGAATCTTTTATATTTTCTTATAAATTTTCAACTTTATTTTCACAGTCTCCAGGAAAACTCCACTGGCAGCATTAGTGCATCAACTCCAATACCCATCAACAATGGTGGACATCATTGTGTAAAGTAGTACTGCATTAGCCACTACCATGTTCATGACATCTCTTCTGTGTTTACAGGGCTGCCCTTAGTTTGTACTTACTTTAAAAACATTAACCTTATCAATTCACCAAGGGACTTATGTGCATACTAGGTACAAAAGCAGTAAACATCTTGAAAGTCAACAGTAGGAGAAGCTGGAAAAGTTACATTGGAAGCTAATGTAAATGTAAAAGAAATGCATACATACACATGTATGTATGCAGGATGAGAGCTTCAGAGAACAAACAATGAACCATGAGGGGTCAAGCAGGGAGGTTGACAAAATTCATGTTCAGAATATCAGCGTAGCAGAAGGTCTGGAGTCCAGGTCAGCACAGTTAAAGGTCTGCTGATGAAAACCCTAACAATAGGGGAAGGGAATAAAAAATAACATAAAAACAGAGAGGGAGGCAAACCATAACAGACTCTTAAATACAGACAACAAACTGAGGGTGGATGGGGGGAATAGGGGAGAGGGGAAAATGGGTGATGGGCATTGAGGAGGGCACTTGTTGGGATGAGCACTGAGTGTTGTATGTAAGTGATGATTCACAGGAATCTACTCCTGAAACCAAGAATACACTGTATGTTAGATAACTTGAGAATAAATAAAAAAATAGTAATAAAAAGAAAAGGAAAGTTCAGTACTTTCTCTGTTGCCATAAGTCACACATGCTGTAAAGGGGAACAATTAGAAAACAGAGAAAAAATAAAAATGTGACACTAAGAAATAAACCCCATTTTAGTGTATCTCTTTCAAAATGCTTACATAACATAGTATATATAAATATATATTTATATATGTACATATATACACATATGAAATGTCTTTTCCTCCCAGATGGTATAGTTTTGCTTTCTACTAACAATAAAACATGAATATTTTACATGTCAAAAAAAAAATCCTAATCAGCAAAAGCATGAGGAGTTAAAAATTTTTGCATCTGGAATGACTTCAAACTGGGAAGAAAGGCAACAAATACATATACAAACTGAGGTGCTAGGTAAGCAACTATCCCAATGGGAATATCATTACTCTGGGAGCCCTCAGGTCTCCAAAGCATTGGCCATGTCTACAATGTATCAGCTTCATTTTAACTTTGAGCACATCCTAGGATTTGGCACAGTGATAAAGAAAATTCTAATACAGTCAGAATACAAAATTGGGTTAGCTGACATATATATTTCTCCAGCTAATTAAAACTGCATGTTTTCACATACATATATACTTACAGAGAATATTTCCTGGATTGAAATTTACATTTTCCTTTAATATGACAGCGTATTAAATATTAAAGTATTTGACTAATGGCCGATTTCAAAGTTACTGATCACCAGGGCTTTCCTGCTCTTGTATCCAGAGGTGATTTAAGCCACAGTGATTAACTAACCTTGGACTAGGCAGGGGAGGCAAGATGAAAGGAATGAGAGCAGGGAGACAGACACACAGACAATGAAGCACAATATAAGGTGACAAGTGGCATTCTAAAGCCAAGTAAGTATAGATATAATAGGACAGCAGAGGTAGGAAAGGAGTAAGTGGTGAGCAGAGAATGATTCCAAGAAGGAAAAGGGTATCACAGGGAAAGCAATAGTTGGGGGAAGCATGTGGAAATAAAAAGCAGTAGATTATATTCAGGAGGAAAAAAAAAGTTGTCTAAATGGAAGAGAAGGAGGTTTCATGGAGGGTAGTTGAGAGAAACAAAGTTGGAGAGCAAAGCTAGTACTGGATCATGGTGGCCTTAAAGTCACTTATCCTATATCAAAGCTGGAATATTAAGGGAAATATGTGAGAGCCTTTGAGCATGCATCATCACCAATCAAGGAAAAAGAAATACTGTGGCAGATTTCTAAGCTTAACTCTAGTGGGTCCATCCCCTCACTCTCAGTACTCCTGAGGTCAAACAAGAGTATTCTTCTTAGAGCCTGCCTGGTTCACCCATGCTGCACACACACTCACCTTCCCTACAGGCACTCAGCCATAAAGTGCTGAAGTTGGAGAATAGGAATATGCCATTATATTGACAAATTACAAGAGGAGGAGAGGAACACATAAGAAATGCTTCCAAAAAAAAAAAAGAGACCCACCCAAGAGCTTTTCTTTCAAGTTTATATTTTAATTCAACATTTGTTTAATTACATTAATATACAGAAAAAAATATACAATATTAATCCATGTTTCAGGATCACTTTGTGCAGCTGCCTAACTTAAGGAAAAATGTAAATGGAACACATTTCAGCTGAAAGAAAATTACCTGGGTGGCTCAGTCAGTTAAGTGTTTGCCTCTTGATTTTAGCTCAGGTCATGATCTCATGGTTGTAAGATCAAGCCCCGCTAAGATTCTCTCTCTCCCTCTCCCACTCATGTGTGCATGTGCACACTCAATCTCTCTCTCAAAAAAAAAAAAAAATATATATATATATATATATATAACCAGAGATTAGTAATTTCTTTTCAATTATAAATAATAAAATTCAGTATACACCTAAAATTTTTTTCCACTAGAAGAAGGAGGAGGAGGAGGACAAGGAGGGGGAGAAGGAGAAAGAGGAGAAAAGGATGAATTTGATACTAGTTTTTATGTAAAGATGCTATATTCTAAATGGCATTCTTTTCTTATGTATCACCTCTCTGCTCTACCACCAACAACCAGTGTTTTGCTGGTAAGCATGGAAAATCTTCCAGGAAAGAACAGGCTGAGAGTCAGGAAATCCTTGCTGATTCTATAATTATTGGATCTGCCACTAACCAGAATGGTCTCTATAGTTTTAGGTCATTTGAATATCAAAGAGCTACTTCACTGTCTTTTGAGAAGAGCAAACTTAGAAATGACTCTTATCTCTTACCTGCACATAAACTCCCAGAGGTGCTGAATCAGTATTTTTCCCCTTTGCTGCTTTTCTATTAAGGAGTCAAATTCAAGCTTCAACTGAGAAATGCTCATTTACCAACAGAGGATACTGACTGCTGTTTAGAGACACAATTTCTCAGATGCTCTAACCTAGTTATACTCCTGACTCACATACACACTTACTTGTGTATGAGGAATGCAAAAGGAGCTCAGTAGTTAGGGTAGGAAATTCCTAAAAGAAGCTGGATTTGGAGTTGTGTGCTCCCAAAGAGCACTAATCCCACTGTTCATCATTTTCTAATGATGACGATGCTCATTCACTTCCAACAGTACCAGACACAGAGGCAAAAGGCAAAGATAACATTCAAGGGCCCCATGATATAAATATAGTTGACCCTCAAACAACTTGGGAGTTAGGGGGGTCAAACCCCCATGCAGTTGAAAATCCACATATAACTTTGGACTTCCCCAAAACTTAACTACTAATAGCTTACTGTTGACCAGAAGCCTCACAGATAAACAATCAACCATATTTTGTATATTATATGTATTATATACTATATTCTTACAATAAAGTATGCTAAAGAAAAGAAAACTTTATTAAGAAAATCACAGGGAAGAGAAAATACATTTATGGTACTATATTTACTGAAAAAACTATATTACTATATTTACTACATTTATGGTACTGTATTTACTGAAAAAGTTCACTCATAGGTGGACCCATGCAACTCAAATGTGATGTTCAAGGCTCAAATATAATTTACTCCAGGACACAGAATACTCCCCCCATTGTTAGTTTGGAAGCTTGTAAAAGTATTTACTCATCACTAAAATTCTCCGATTTTTTTTCTTTTCAATTCTCAAAAATCCTCAGAGGATCTTTTAACATGTCCTTAACATATTAAAATACAGAGTATGCTACTGCAAAAGCCACAATCACCAATGTTGCAGCAAGACATTTTAACCTTAAACCCTTGAGACAACTTTGTTAAACCAATTCGCTTATAAATTTTGTAAGCCATCCTGATTGAAATCAGAACTGCTCTCCACGTAGAAACTCTAAGCCAATTTAGATGGCCCACATCAAAATAAACGACATGGGAAAATAAGGACATGGGAAAAAGCAGTTTTCCCTGTATGTTAATATAGTTGATTCCCTTCCAAAAAGCTGTATTAAACATAGGCGATGATGGGGAAGGATAATTAAAATTCACAAGTATTGTAAGTAACATAGTAATTACCTTATACAGAATTGTCCTTTATCTTGACACTAAGAGGAAAATGGATTGTGCTGGGTATGATAAAGTAGGAGAAGGAAGAAACGAACATGATGATATATGGAAATAAATACAACTATGTTTCATTACTTCTGTTACTAGAGACAGAATTTCACCTTCAACTGGTGTTATAGAAAATGCTACAATCATGATCTGATCCCTACACTGATCATCTTTTTTTCCTAACTAAATATGGGGTATAAAAGAAGATAGTAAGTAAAAATAAAAAAATAAATCTGCTACAGATGTCTACTCTACTGACTGTATTTAAATTAAACAAGAAGACTGACCCCAAGTTTCACATTACTATGTTGACAGCATCTTCACAGGCATATGACCTCAACAATTTGTTCCAGTAAAGACAATACCTTGAAGGCGGACTTTTTATAGAAAACCTTTTTAAATTGATCTTTTTAAAGATGGAAAAAATAAGGTCCCCCCTGATGCTATGAAACACTTGCAAGTAAGAAATAGCTAGTCAGTGATCTGATATTTAACTGAAGACAACAAAAAGGCATTTTTAGAAAAAGAGAGAAAGAGGTAAAAAGGGTAACCAGGTAAAACAAACAAGTAAATATTACATCCAGGAATAGAAATTGGTTCACATCAAATCATGTCAGTAAAATCTATTAAGGAGAAAAGATGTTTCACCACACACCAGGCATAACTGGATACACAGGTATTGCACATAGTTTCTTACTCAAGATGATATTAATAATTTTGGAGGATTCAAGTTAAAAATAAGGACAATGTAAAAAAAAAAAACAGCGTGGTGACTCCAAGATTTGACACTTTTAGGGAAATGATTCCCAACTTCCTCTAGAATATCCTAAGGCAAATGTCAGAAAAGATTAATTTTATCCCATCATATAAAATGGGAAGACTTTGACTAGGAACATGGCTAGACTAGTGGAGCAAGTATTTACCCTTAAAATCTAAATTCCTTTTGTCTATAAACTGTTTACTACTTATGGTATCTTTATGGTATGTATTTGCAACTTGGTCAAATTTTCTCTCTACCAAGCAATTTTTTTAGACCAGTTTCTTACAACAAACAGACAAAATGACTGCTGAATACCATACAGTATCCACAGAATAAACACTGAGAAACATCACACACTCACCTTCATCGCTTGTTGCCTGCTGCTTCACCAGAGTCAATGGGGACCTTGCCGGAGGCTTACTAAGTGGATGGCGCCAACTTTTAGCAGTTTTGGTTTCTCCCTCTATTCTCTGGTCACAGAGCAAAAATAGAGGAGAAATACTCACAGTTAAAGACTTGTTTTAAATGGAAAACTATGGTTCACAACAATTTATGGCCATTTAATTATAAAGAATTATTATACTTATTTACCTCTTGGAGAATTAGTCCTTTATTTTAAAAACCTTAAGCCTTTAAGTCAAAAGAAATAGGAATCCATTCTATTAGTTATTTTACCAAGAGATCAATGATCTATCCTTCCACCACACATTAAAACACTATCTGTGGTATAGGGTAAGCTTATCAAGCTTGCAATTAACTCAGAACTTAGCAAGTTTTCAAAAGTTCTTTCAAACTAATCAAAATTTAGGATTACATATTTGTAACAATACAGAACCGTGGCATTTGGTTACCTCTACGCTAGCCACATGACTATATGGCAGGTTATTTTGCTTTCTATCCTCACTCAGATAGCATTAATGCTACAGTGAGCCTGGATACTTCCTTCCATTCAGAAATAAATCACCACTTCTCTGAGGATCAAATAAGATTTTAAGGTTTTTTTTTTTTAATACAGCACATTACTGTCATCTTGAAACCACTTAAATTTTACGTAAAATTTTTCGTGTGGGTCTCTCTAAACTTTACTTTCCTCCCAAAGGTATGTGCAAAAGACATATGCATCCTGACATCTTCCAGATAGAACCTACTTACAAGCTTTCTTGCCCATGCAATCCAAAAGGAAAGAAGGACGGAAGGAAAATGGATGGATGGATGGATGGATGGATGGATGGATGGATGGATGGGAAGGAGAGAGGTGTTCAGAGAAAGACTTTGAAACTAAAGGGTTTGTATCAACAGTTGACTAGGAAAGAAATGAGTCTCAGAAATGTCCCTGTAAGTTGATGAAGCAGTGGCTGGAAGTAGAGAAACTACATTGATATCTGAAATCAAAATGGATGAAAAGAAAATGTATGCAACATTCTAATCAAAGATGGAAGTAAAGAAAGGATGTCAAAGTAATATAGGATGAGATTTATCTGTGGTTATACCAGCTAAAAATTAATAAGAAATATTTATCAAGTCCTCACTATGTGTCACATTGTTCTAAGAGCTGAACTACAGCAGAAAAAATTACACCATGTCCCAGCTTTCAAGAAATGTGCATTATAGAGGAGAAAGGCACAGACAATAAAAAAGTAAAAAGTATATATTTATCTGGTACTATTAAGAAATATGCAGTAAAGGAAGAAAAAGGGCATGAAAAGAGATGGGAGGGAGTTATTTTTTTAGAAAGCCTTTCTGACAAGGAGACATCTGAGTAGAGTCTTGAGTGCACTGTGGGAGTTCTCTGGCCTCGGAGGAGTATTTGGGGCAGCAGGAACAGTATGCATATGGGGACATAGTCAGTGTATTCCAGGAAGATCAGGAAGCCCAGTTATAGATGAACAGAGAGATGGACAGAGACATTGTTCAAAAAATAACTCAGTATTTCTTGGGAAGACTGACTAAAGATGACTGCTGCAAGCATGCACACAGCATTACACTTCATACTAAGAAACATCAGTAAAAACCATACAAGAACGAAAAGGGACCATATTGCTTAGAAGGTCTGCCTGACACCACGGTGTGAGAAAAGAACACGACACAGCTAATGCTGACAAGGGGCAAACCAAGTCACCCAGGCCTCAACAGCAGTGTTTGCTTTCCCATGTAAGCAGTCTTTGTTCAGTGAAATGATAAGGATGAAGGTTAAAGGCACCAAGGATAGAATTACCTCCACTGAAAACAAGGAAACAGAAAAGGTACTTTCAGTTCCATTCCAGCTTAAAGAATGTGAGTAAATGTAATTTAAACAGGCATTTGACTCATTCACCATTCCGCAAAGAATCCCAGTATCTGCTCAGCTGCACTTAATCCCCAAGTGATATTAAGTTGTAAATTTTGTTTATTATTATGTGAATACTATTTTCAAATTTCCCTTAGCAACTGTTTCAAATAAATTAGACCATATTTTCCTATTCCTCTTATGTTTTGGGTAAATATTTAATAGTTCAGTAGGATAACAACCATGCATAAAATGGTAAAAGTTATTGGGTCATATTAGCAAATTATCTATATTTTATTTGATATTCTAAAACTACTATGAACAGAGTATTCCAAGCTTATTTCCTTATCTAAACTCCCTTGTTACTCAAAGATGTGAAAAGACCTGTGGTGATTTGAAATGAGCAAGAGCAATCAAGAAGTGGGCCTGTTCAGTGACCAGTTCAATTTGTCAGTCCCAACAATTGAGGTTTTTCTTACTTGTGTCCTTGAATTCCCTCATCAAGGTGTACAGGTCAAAATAGGGTAATGAATTCTGACAATAACTATACACAATCAGAACCTGCCTGGTCTACTCACAATCTCCTGGTTAAAGCCACAGTTTATACAAAAAGCATATAATACAAACACAAAAGAACATATGAAAAACAGGGAGGCCCTAGCAAAGAGTAGGATGGGGTGGCTTGTAATCAAGAGGGGTCTTGAATTTTCCATGAGGCAAAAGGCCTGTTTCTGGCAGTGGGTGGGACCAGAGAGGTCAGTCAGCTCCTAGAATTAGAGCCCAAGAGGAGTCAAGGGAAAGCACAACCAAGCGAGTTAAAAGAGGCTATGGGAAGCCTGGGACCCAGAGGTGGCAAGAGAAGGTCAGAGCCCTGCAGGTGAATCATCTCCAGTGTGGTTAATATTACAGGTAACGGAACCATTACCTGTCAGTATCATTGTGATGTCCTACTATAGTTTTCCAAGAAGGTACTCTTGGGGGAAAATGGGGACACAAGATCTTTCTGTATTATTTATTATAATTGCATATGAATCTATCTCAAAAAAGTTCAATTTTAGAAAAAGTTGAAGAGAAAGAAAATTAAGCTACAGCATATAGCCAAAAGCTCCATGCTTCTAAATTATCACCATATGAACCAGAGCTCACAAAAGGCTTACCTTCCAGTCATTGAAGGAAATATGATTAAGACCTGTAAATGTGAAATGTTATTTCCACCCTAAAGCAAGATTTCAATGCACATCATGCTGCTTTCAGAAACTACTCCACTACACAATAAATATAGAAGAAAAAAAAAAAGAAGAAGAAGACATTGCCACATACACCAAGGACAGCGAGGCCATTTCTCTCTCCCCTGGGGATCACTGGGATCTCCCCAGGTTCGAGGCCACTCCTGCGGGTATCCACATCACTCTCATCTCCCTCTATCAGCACACTGTTACTCTCTGCCACTGAGAAGCATGACTCAGGTAACTTTGGCCATGGAAGCTTGGGTGGGTCTGATTCCTTGGATGTCACATGGCCGCCAGATATGGAATCATCAGTTTCACTGGGATTTGAAGGTAGAATTACACCATAGTCTTGGTCATCCTTAATTTGTACTTCTTCTGGTATAGATGTGCTTAAGCAACTATTTCCTGAGGAGTGAAACAAAAGACTATTAGTAAATTTTACATTGCATTATTACTATATAGTAATTCTCACCTAAATTTCTGTCTTTCAACTCCCCTCTAAAGTCTCACAGATATGAGTGGGAAATGTCACTAAAGCACCATGGAGCCTTCATAGTTGTCAAGGTGAGATCTTGGAGTTTGGCAAAAGAATATACTTACAGACAAAATAAGAGATTAAAAAGGGGTTATGCTGCAGACCAATGTCAAAAGTAAGTGCAATAATGATACTTATCCAAAGCAATAGCAACTTGAAATCTTTCTAAAAATAGGAAATATGATGCTAAGAGCTGCTTGCTACTAATGAAACATTCCAGCTCAGAGGATGTATGGAAAGAATACATGCAAGGCTGTGCAGATCCAAATAAGAAGTATGTCCTACACTAGGTCCTGTATCACACACTGATGGCATGTAAAGGGGAAAGGACATTATGAGCAAGTCTCTTCCACTGCCATCTCTACTTACCCCTCTCTCTCCCTTATAAATATTCATAAGCATCATTTCACATATCACATACTAGCTTTGATGCTTAATCCAGCCACGTTTTGTACTTAAGTGTTCTGCCAGATCTCAAAACCTGGAGGTCAAAATACAAGGAACCATGTAGCAACAGAACTAATAAACCTGGGTGCCCTTGGCCTAAACCACCCAGGGACCCATCAAGTACTTAATTAAATCCAGTGTGATTAAAGACTATGGTAAGGGACTATAAAAAAAATCCATATGTATAGCATAACTGTGTTCTCTGCACTGCTTGCTATTCCTTTCCCCACCTTTTTCACCTTGCAATCTTCTATCCATTCATCACAAATTAATTCAGATATAACCTAGTCCAAGAAACCTTGCCAGGCCAGCCTCTAATCTGTTTGGAGTCTTTCCTTGGTATATCAGCAACATTCTAGGACTTCTTTCTTGTGGTGCTTACCACACTGGATTGTAATTATATGGTTGTCTACCTCTCCAATAAAGTATGAACTCACTACAAGAAAGTCTATTATTTAACCTGTTTAAATACATATATTAAAGGGCAAAGGTAATGAAAATGGAGAAGCAGAAGAGAATCAAATTTGGACGATGATAAGGACTTTTTCTTTTACTCTAAGTGGAATAAGAGTATGAAGAAAGAAGGGACAAGACCTCACCTACATTTTTTTAAAGGATCACTATGAGTGCCATATGGAGAAGTAACTAGCATGGATAACTAGGAAGCAATTTCTGCGATGGTCCAGTTAAGAATAACAGTACCACAGGGTTCCTGGGCGTCTCAGTCAGTTGAGTGTCTGACTCTTGATTTCGGCTCAGGTCATGATCCCAGGGTCATGGGATTGAGCTATACATCAGGCTCTGCACTGACAGCACAGAGCCTGCTTAGGATTCTCTGTATCTCTTTCAAAAATAAAAATTTAAAAATTTAAAGAGATAATGGTACTTTGAACAAGGAGGAAGCAGGAGTGGGTAACCAGATTTGGGGGAGTCTCACAATTGAAAGACAGAATGGATGAGAAGTATGAGAAATTACCGATAAACTCAATTAGTGGGGTGCCTAGGTGGCTCAGTCGGTTAAGTGTCTGACTTTGGCTCAGGTCATGATCTCACAGCTCGTGAGTTCGAGCACTGTGTTGGGCTCTGTGCTGACAGCCTGCTTCAGATTCTGTGTCTCCCCCTCTCTCTGCCCCTCTCCTACTTGTGCTCTGTCTCTCTCCTTCTCCCTCTCTCTCTCTCAAAAATAAATAAACATTAAAAAATAATAATAGTAATAAAAAAATAAGCTCAATTTGTAAAAGGATAAAAACTCAAACAAATATCAAATAGATACAGCAATTTCAGAGAAATACACTATAAAGGGGAAAAAAGCAAAGCAGTTGAGAGGTATAGATGATAACTTTAGTACAGAGAAACAGCCAGGGGGCTTATACCTACTATTTCACAAAACTAAATGACTTTCGTTATTATTTTTTAAAAACTTATTCTTTATTTTCTTCTTAAAATTAAGTTGAAAGCTAAGAATCTGCAAAGAATTATCTATAATTGGTTTTTACCATTCCATGTGATTTAAGAGAAGCTTTCCAAAAATGTATTCTATATTGTAAACTGAGTTGCACCCCCACAAAAAATTTTCATTTTAGAATCTTTTTTTTATTACACCAAATAGGCATTCTGCCTCAGAACTCCATCACACATAGCAGTAATGTTCCTGACTTTTACAACATCATTTGGCCTCCTCATTATTACTCCATAGCTTTAGATGCTCTACTGGTTAAGCTATGTGGAAAAGTAAGATACCAATCCTAGAGCACAGATTTAAGGCACCAGATCAACCACCTCAACACTTACACATGAACATAATTAGCCAGTTTCTCACCTGAGAGTTTGACATTATCCAATGAATTCTGATCTGGCTGCTTCCTGCTAGCAGAAGCCTCTTCTTCTAAAGGAGATTCTGTGTTCCCCATCTTCACTGCTTCTACTGATTTTTCACTGACCTTGAGGTCTTCTGGGTCTTGGTCAGGGGTGAGGCCCTCCACCCTATCGACTGCAGGTGACACTTCTTCATCCTCCTCATTCTTAAGCCTCTTAGAGTAAGAACCAGTGCACTGGAAACTATTAACAAGAGACACTGTGGTCAGAGCAGAATGTTTGCTGTGGACAGGATAAAACACATACCAATACAAACGTTATTATCACTTACTGAAAGAAGTGAAAAAACTAATAGCTTTTTCATCATTATGCAAAAATAATCTTCACAATTAGTAGATTAGATTTGAAATTGAAATCTTAGTTTTAATAACAATTTACTAAAAGTGAAAATTAAAACAATTGTAAATAATTGATTATTAAATATTATTGGGAAAATGTCATTGCTAACATTTTATAACAATACTAAAAGAAGTCTGAAAATAAAAATAAAGTGA
Source organism: Felis catus (assembly GCF_018350175.1). Lineage (NCBI taxonomy): Eukaryota > Metazoa > Chordata > Mammalia > Carnivora > Felidae > Felis > Felis catus. The sequence continues at coordinate 32,680,924 of NC_058380.1, read as the reverse complement.
AAAATGATGACATGGGGAAAATAAATCAATGAAGAAAGCAAAAGGAAAAGAGGCGATCTCTATAACCTGCTGTTAAAATCTGAATAGATTATTTACATTCTAAGGTGAATACATCCCTGATTTTTGCATAATTCTGAAGTATGCATGAAAATCATTAAAATTAAATGCCAAATCATCATTAGCTAAAGGAATTAAGACAGGAGACAGGCTAACTATATGTATTTAACATCATATCTAACTCTTGTTTTCAGAGCGGATGCCATTTTAATTGTCTTATTCTCAGTATTTTCCAGAAAGTCACTTGATGTCTTTGTTGTAGATACCTTTTGTATAAGACACATTTCTGAGGCACTTGAGTGGCTCAGTCAGTTAAGCATCTGACTCTTGATTTTGGCTCAGGTCATTATCTCACAGTTCCAGGATATTAAGCCCCAAGTTGGACTCCATGCTGGGCACGGAGCCTGCTCAAGATTCTCTCTCTCTCCCTCTGCCCTTCCCCTGCTCACAGGGCATGCACACACGGGCTCTCTCTCATAAAAAAGACACATTTCCAACACTATCATTTAAGAATAATTACAACTAAAATCTAAGCAACATGTATTTCCATGTCCAAACACACACACACACACACACACACACACACACACACACACACACCCCACAGCACTATGCACTATAGAAGTCAGAGTAGGCAAGGTTCTGAGATAGAGGGAGTAGCCAAGGATAACCAACATAAATTAGCTTTGACTTCTACTTCTAATGGTACTGGTATCATCATCATCACTATCATTTTTATTGAAAACCCATGCATAGGCAATGTGGGAAATTGTCACATCACGAATGGCATAGTACTTGTAAAATAACATGGTTGATCTCTCTTTGAGATTTCAATAAATCATTCCCTGTTTTAAATTTCCTGGAAAGCAGAAAAGTCTAGGATCAAGCCACAAGGCTGTGCATAATCAATGACCCCCTCTAAACATGAGGCTTTCTAACTGGGTGAGCAAAGTCCATTGATTATTTTAACCTACGAAAAGGCATTTCAAATCTGTCCAATGTCATAGATCTATGTTCTCTGTCAACCCAAAAAGGCCACTATAGTTAGTCACTAGAAGACCAGATCATTCACCTAAAGTATTGTGTTTTCTTTTCATTAAAGAACAATTCTCAAGATGTTCTATTGGTGTTTTTTCTGAACTCAGATTGACTATTGCCTCCTCCCACAGGTAGGCTTTTTGGCCATGACTCTCTATATCAGTATTTCCCAAACATTTTTTAGTACAACCAGCCAATTATAAGTTATATATTTTAGATAGTGATACAACACACACGTACACACATGTTCACACATCATGAATTAATACTTACCCTTACCGCAGGGAAGGACTATGATACTTTTTATTCTACTTTACTTCCTAATTTAAAAATGGTGTTCCTAACCTACTAAATAAATTTGAAAACCAACAGTTTGAAAATCACTGCTGTAAACTGCAGGGTAAAATAAGAACACCTGAGTTTTACTTTTGCTACTAATTCTGCACCTCAGTATATCTCTTATAAAATGCAGAAGTGTGACTCCACGTTCTTAAGTTTCTTCCACCCACTACAATTCTAAAAGAGCAGAAAATAAATGTCAGAGTAATAAAATAAATACCAGAATTGTGGTCCAAGATTTGAAATTACATTGTTATTTAGTTAATGGGGGAAAAAAAAGCTACAAATAAGCTACAGGTCCAAAAACAAGGGATTAAATACATGCAGGCACTAAATATTATGCTGAACCAAATCATTTAATTATATGAAAAAAAAACACACAAAACTGGTAATCAAAGGGTTAACAGAGCATGGCTCCAATTTTGGAAAAGTATGTAATATTGTATAATAAATACATATGTAAAGGATATCTACCAAATGTTAAAACTTGTTATCTCTGGATTATGATGTTATGGGTGATTTGGGATTCCTTCACTATTCTTTTTCTTATTTTACAAATATGCCCCAATGCCCAAATATTACTTTTACAATCTGAAAGAAAAACAATGAGTAATATTGGAGAACAAAAGTTTAACATAAACCAAGAAAATATAAGAGCCTGAAAATAAAAGTTGCCTGAGGACCTGAGCAACGTAACACACACCCTATTCAATGGATTTTAAAATAGCAAGATGCCCACCTAAAAGAAATGGCCCTGGCCATCCAGGACTGTTCTATATGCCATGTATAGCATGTCAGGAATATTCACAAACATTATACCCCCCACTTCCTATATTCTACTTATTACACAGCTTACGAATTATACTTTCCCTCAAATTTTCAGTAAGATATTAAGTAAATTTATGATGAATAAACAGGAAAAAGCAAATACATAGTTTCTGAGAACATCACATTCAATGACCCATTTTTATTGAGTAGGTATAAGTGGAATGGGGTGGGAAGAAATCATTACCTCCTGGATGCTTTTCTTACTTTCCTCCTCCTCTGCAGCCATGCTTTTATTTCAGGTGTGGATTCTGGAGTAGGCCTTGTATGGTCAATGGTGTATATATCCTTTCCTTGCTTCCAAAGCTGATATCTGTCTGGCTGAAATTTCCTCACAAAAATATCCATTGAAATTTTCACCATGTCTTTCCTGCAGGTGCACTGAAACACAACAGGGATCAAATGCTTTAAACATTTTACTGGCTACATAAAGTCACACCGAGTCATACTTTGTACCATACATGAATACTCACTACATACTTGAGGGTAATGTTTTACATTTTTTAACATTCAGTGAATGATAAATTCAATTTTTTCTGAATGGAGGTGACAACCTCTACATTCACATTTACAAATGAAAAAATAAGATGAGAGAATGCAGTACAGAGTTCATCAGGAACTGTGTATCAAGAACAACTGAAAGGAATGAGCACACTTTTGAAAGCATGCCTGCAACAGAACAATTACCCTCTCATCATAAGTATGTATCAATATACTGAATGCTGGAAGGTCTATAAAGTTGAAAACCTAGGTTCCAATGAATAAAAGTAGCCAATTAATGTTTGATTAGAAAAATTCAACCAATGAACTGAGATAAATTTTCTCTGATATATACTTTAATCACATTTATGCTTGTTAATAAATATACTCTCACAAATTAACCAATAATTAGAGCAAAAAAATGACTTCTCTTCTATGTCCTATCCATAAGACACTCATCACCATCTCTTTAAATATATAACTAAGAAAAACGAATAGTGTTAAGGGCAGAAATTCAAAGAAAATATTATTTTAAATCTACCAGAACTTTGATTATTGTGAATACATAGTCAGAAGTTCTATCTTATAAAACAAGTTTCTTATAAAGACTTCAAAAGGTTAAGCTGTGTCTAGGCCAAGATGCCATGTAACATGGCAGATATCATTCAAATGGCGGTACAGAAGCAGTCTCAAAGATGTAACTAACAGGCCCTGACAATCACTGGCAAACATGGCAAGAGCCTGGTTGATTCAACAGCCTTGAAACAATAAGTCTCTCAATATTTTGGTGATAAAATCATCATCTCCATCCAAATTAACTTCAAAGCCTTAATTTTCCAGCCTGTACTAGCCACCCCTAGAGTCCAAATCTTGACAGATACAATGCTTTGAAAGTTCAGGAAACATCCTACAGTCAACCTGCCTAAAATAACTTCTTCAGCTGTAAACAAATATTCTGTAATCAATGATACCATGATTCTTCCATTCTCCTACATTCACAGTCAGCATTTCCTAATCCCTCCCTTCTCCTCTACTGTCATCACCCTGTCATCATCTGCTATTAGACCTTCCTTTTAAATGTCTCCTGAGTAAAGTCCTTATCCAGACTCCTTCCATCTTTACTTGCAGACAATACACCCTAGCAAACAAAACTAATTCATTTCTCTGCCTGCAGTAGCTCCTAGCACCAATTCACTCTTACAGCTACGACTTTAATCCCCCTCACATATCTTGTAATCTTTCATTTCTGAGTTCAACTGTAATCTAACTTCCTCTACCGTTAGAATAAAGTCTAGACTCCTAAGTCTGGCATTCAAGGGATGCAAGATTTGACTCTGCCAGGGAGATTTCCAAGTTTCTCTCCCATTGCAAATCAACATAAATACTCCTCTTCAACGCAAGGAATTGAAGACAGCCCAAATGCACCAGACGTTTCCTTCACTCAGTACCTCTGTTCCTACCACAATGCCTTCCTGCTCACTGTTCTGCTATCTGCACTCCCCCCCCAGAAAAAAAAAAACTCATCCTAAACACTGTAAGTTGTACCAATTATTCCTCTGAATGCAGTAATGTTTAACTATAACTCTGTTTTATATTATTAGTTAGGAATAGAGAAAGTTCTACAACATTTTGCTATAATTATCTTGGGTTAGAAATATGGAAAATGGAAATCCTGAGAAATTTTAGGATATTTTGGTTTAAAATGCAATCTTTTCACTAAAGGTAGAAATAGAAGTTCAGACTCATCAGCAGAATCTTTCTTATATTCTTCAAATGTTACTAATACTTGCTTCATGAAGAAAAATAAGGGAGTAAACAATATAGACACTATTCAGTTACGTTAGGAAAGGAGAATTCTGTTTAAATTCATTTTAATTTCCCATACCCCTCTCCCAGAAGTCCTAGATTTTGCAAACATGCAACAAGATCTACCCCTCAGTTGATTGCTCAACTCACTCCAAAGACAACAGGTAAGTGTTATTTCTAAATTTAAATATTTAGAAATAAACAGGCAAAAAAATACAAAATTATGCAAGGAATAATGTCACAGTCAAAAATAGTAAAATTCAGCAGGACAAAGAAATCTATTCTTGTTACTAGTGACAAATAGTAACACTCATCTAAACCCCAATGAAAATTAAATGAGATCATTTAAGAGAACGTAATACATACCTTTATTAGTAGGAAAGAATAACATTAGCAGTCCCGTTTAGAAATAAAGAAACTTGCACATTACATATTGGTACAAAGAGCAATAATCAGTAACAGATAATACTTTTCAAACAAACTATTTGTGATATCAAGTCAAAGTACTAATAAGAATAGCTATTCTTGTTGCTTCTTTTAAGAATATACACATATTGGGGCACCTGGATGGCTCAGTCAGTTAAACCTCTGACTCGGCTCAGGTCATGATCTCACAGTTTGTGAGTTCAAGTCCCGCATCAGGCTCTGTACTGACAGCTCGGAGCCTGGAGCCTGCTTTGGATATTTATAATAATAAATATTATTATAAAAATTATAAATATATAAATATATAAGCATAAATATATAAATACACACACACACACACACACACACACACACACACACACTGGTTAAAAATGCAAAGTCCAAATTTAGAGAGAATTGTCAGAAGCTTGTATGCATTGAATTCTTCCATATTTCAGTACCCTAAGACTTATTACAGAGTCATGAATATTTGTTCCTATCTCCCAAAAAGTCAAATTCATGTTAGCATTTATACTAAAAACAACAATCTAACTTAAAGATGAAAACACTTTAAAATTCAACAACTTTCTAAGACAGAAAATATTAATTTAGTTGTTTGAATCTTAGAATTGGAATTTTCACATAACCACAATAAATGATAAAATACTTAACACACCCAAACTGAGGTATTCCTTTAACATATTTTCTTCATGACACACAGGATGGTTAATTAATTATGAAAAAAATACTTTCATGTGCAAATGTCTGACAAGGAAGGCTTTGAAGGTAGGAAAAAATGTGTGAAATGATTCTGCTTTTCAGTCTATTTATAAAAATTAAATGCTAATTAGGAAGGAACTAAGGAAAGAATGCCTTAAAATAAGAAAAGCCTAATAGCAACTTGATATGGTTGTTATGATTATGAGGGTGTTAAAGGTTGAACTGTGACCCCCTCAAATAGTATGCTGAAGTGCTCACCCCAAGTATATCAGAATGTGATCCCATTTGGAAACAGGGTTATGGCAGAAGTAATGACTTAAGATCATACTGGAGTAAGATAGGCCTTTAATCCAATAGGACTGGTATCACTATGAGAAGAGACACAGCACACAGGCAAGAAGCCCATGTGAAGATGAAGGCACAGACTGGAGTAATAGATCTACAAGGCAAAGACCACCAAGGATTAACTTCCACCACCAGGAAGAGGCAAGGAAGGATCTCAGGGGGAGGACAGACCTTCTGGCACCTTTGATTTTGGACTTCCAACATCCATAACTGTAAGACAACACATTTTGTTGTTTTAAGCCATCCAGTTTATGGTGCTTTGTTACAGCAGTCCTCAGAAACAATACAGCCTTAGAAAAGTAATAACAAAGTTTTGGTACTGGCAAGCATTACTGCTGAACAAATGCCTAAAAAAAATGTGGAAGTGGCTTTGGAGAAGAAAAGGGTAAAGAAACTTTGTCAACATAAACAATACATACATAGTCACGAACAGAATGTTGCTAGACATATAAACTTTGTTAAAGTTGCTTTCAGCAAGGTATCAGATAGAAACGAAGAACACAGGGGCACCTGGGTGGCTCAGTCAGTTGAGCGTCCGACTTCGACTCAGGTCATGATCTCATGGTTTGTGGGTTCAAGCCCTGGGTCGGGCTCTGTGCTGACATCTCAGAGCCTAGAGCCTGCTTCGGATTTGATGTCTCCTCTCTCTGCGCCTCCCCCACTTGTGCTCTGTATCTCAAAAATAAATAAATGTGAAAAAAAGAAAAGAAAAAGAAACGAGGAACACAGTATTGGACGCTGGAGGAAAGGCGATCTCTTGATCTCTGTTATGCAGTGGCAGAAATGTGTTCTTCTGTTGGGCGGCAGGTAAAGCTTGTAAGTGATGAGCTTGAATATGTAGCTGAGGATGTTTCCAAGGAAAGCATGAAAGGTGGATCTTGTTTTTTTGCTGTTTATTGTAAGATTGAAGAGGGAAGAAACAAAATCATGAAGGAACTGCTAAGCAAAAACAAACATGTCAGCCTATCCACCTAAGTGTGCTCTAGAGACCAGGCCAATAGTTTCTTAGGACAAACATCTGCTAAGGAGATTCAGCATGTGAATTACAGATCAACTCAACCATCTCAGAAGAAGCCTGGACTAGAGATGTCGTTACCCTGGAAAGAAGTGTGGAGGACCTTTCTGTCTGATGGCTTGGGCAGCCATGAACTGCACAGAGAGCCAACACAGTTTTTGAGATTTTTATACCAGCAAAAATGTTGCTACCCTGGACTGAAAGGAACAGAGACAGAATGAAATGAAAGAAGAATCACTCCAAGGGAAAAGTCAGAGTAAAGAAGATTGAGCCAATAGGATCTGCTCAGGCTGTTATAGTAGCCTTAACAAACTAATATACTGGGGATTCAGAAAGATGCTGTCATGTTTTATGTAAGATACATTAATTGAGGGATTAAACCAACAAGAAAACACATGCATATTAAAGTTTTCTAAATAACAAAAATGCAACAAAAATTTCTATCTACTCAACAGTATAAAAAATAATATACAAATTATTCCTTTAAATATGTTAAATTATTCCTTTAAAATTCTATTTGGGTTTATAGTACCTTGGAAGATGAGAAAAAGAAGAAAATGATATCGATTTGTTGAACTACAAGATCACACTATGATGCAGCATAGTATGGTACTTAAAAATCTGGATTCAAACCCCACCATCATTAGCTGTGTAACCTTAATCAACTTATTGAACCTCTCTGTGCCTCAGTTTTCTCATCTGAAAAACTGGGCATAAAAATTTTCACTAACCCAAGGGGCTGATAAAAAGACTAAACTTTTCGTACTTGTAAGGGGTGCTTGATCGCGGGTCGGTGAGATCATGGAAGTTCCCATGCCAGAGTCTAGGGAGCTGTGTGAAGCCATTTCCACCTCTCCCACACACGTGCCTGTGCACCACAATGATCCACCCCAATAAGCTAAGCAGCGCTGCCTAGTGGAGGACAGAGCCGTTACACCAAACCCGTCCAACTGTGCCCTCTAAGCATATCCCCTAGAAAACCAGCACAGGTCACTCCACCTGCCTAAACTTTTCATACTTGTAAAACAGTTACTCAGACTGCAATAAATGTTCTATCAGTGCCTTTTAAAAAAAAAATAGGATAGGGGCACCTGGATGGCTCAGTCGGTTAAGCATCCAACTTCAGCTCAGGTCATGATCTCGCAGTTCATGAGTTCAAATCCCACATCGGGCTCTCTGCTGACAGCTTGGAGCCTGGAGCCTGCTTTGGATTCTCTGTCTCCCTCTATCTCTGCCTTTACCCTGTCACACTTTCTTTCTCAAAAAAAAATTTTAATAGGATAAACCTTACAAAAATAGCCTAATACTGGTCTGACCACAAGAAAATAGGGGTTCCTAGTATTATTAAATCTGGCCTTACTGGGAAAGTTGAATCAATTGAGGAAGTAAGAATCAGGTTACCATGTCTAACAAATAGCGCTAGGAGTCAATAAGAACTGTGTAGTGGTTTTGAAGAATCAAGAGCAATCATGGACTTCTGGTTTACTGAGAGATACTATAAGAAAACTGAGTCCTTCTCATGGGTGGAACCAGTGCTGTGCACATCCAGCTCCTGGTTGGGACATATGTTGCAGTCATCTAAACTCCTTGCCTTCCATTTTCAAGTAATCATGTTGAAGGCCCAGAAGTCCGGCATTTATGAGGGGAAATGCCATGACATAAACTTATCCTGCAAGATGCCAAAAGTAGTAAACTGTAAGGTGGGATTAGATGGGGGTGGGGGTTGAATTCATGTGACTTCTCCCCTATAACCAAAATGAAGGGGAGAGTTTCTTCTCAATATAAGATCTCAGCATTTGAAACTATATGAACAGAACTAGAGGGTATTATGCTAAGCGAAATTAGTCAGAAAAAGACAAATATCATATGACTTCACTCATATAAGGAATTTAAGATTCAAAACAGATGAACATAAAGGAAGGGAAGCAAAAATAATATAAAAACAGGGAGGAGGACAAAACTTGAGACTCTTAAAGATAGAAAACAAACAGAGGGTAGCTTGAGAGGTTGTGGTAGGTGGGATGGACTAAATGGGTAAGGGGCATTAAGGAATCTAATCCTGAAATCATTATTGCACTATATGCTAACTTGGATGTAAATTTAAAACTTAATTAATTAATTAAAAAAAACAGCTCGCTATTAGCTGCCTCCATGTATGTAGTTTTGAGAGACATAAGATAATATCCACTTGAATCTCAGGATTATAAAGAGTAACTTCCCATAAAAAAGGGAAATGTCCTCTTCTTTCTCACATACAATATTCCAATGAATGTTAACTACAGAATATACAGAACAGAAAGAATATACAGAACAGATAGAAAATTTTAAATTTAAAGAGAATTACTCTCTTTCCCAGAAATTATTAATTTTCCTTGGGCTGCCTCTGAGGCTCAGGCGGTTACACATCTGACTTTATTTCAGCTCAGGTCATGATCTCATGGTTCATGAGATCAAGTCCTGCATCAAGCTCTGTGCTAACAGTGAGGAGCCCAATTGGGATATATTCTCTCTCTCTCTCTCTCTCTCTCTCTCTCTCTCTCTCTCTCTCTCTCTCACTGCTCCTTCCTCACTTGTGTGTGGGAGCTCTCTCTCTCAAAATAACTAAATAAGCATAAAAAAGAAATTATTAATTTCCCAACAATTATTAAAAGGGCCCAATACATAGGATGAAACAGATTTACTGATTTAGGACAATCAAAGAGTGGGGAGGAGGCAATAATAGCAACTCTTGTCTCAAAGATTTAGAATTGTCAAAATAAAGCACATATTGTCATTTTCTGCTGACACCAGAGTTGTTAGTGTGTCTAAACCTAAGAACACTGTCCTTTGTAATAAGAATACTAACATGTGAGGGAGCTATTTCTGTGGAGAGAGGACTGAGAAAGGTAAAGGTAGAGAGTGTGGCACACCACAATCATGAAAGAAAAGCACTCCCCCCAAAAGTAGCTGGAGAGAAAGATAGAGAAAGAGTGAAAACACAGGGAATGAACAAGAAATCTGTTCCCCAAAACCACTGATGGGAAAAAAGAGAGGGTTTCAATATCACAAGTATGCTATAAACAGTGTACCACAGAGTCTGAAGTTTTGGAGTTCAATGCCTGGAGGTGCTCTGGTGAGGAAGAAGGGTGAATCCCCAGGACCAGGCAGTGGGGTCTGAGAGGTCCATGTGCCACATGGGGAGAAGTGGTTCCCCTGCTTGGAGTACATTTGGTAGAGGCCCTAAGGCCTCCCTACAGAAAAAGATCCCAGGCGACCCTGGAGAGCAGCCATGTTTGCTGGTACTGGGACAAAGATAGCAGAGTGCAGTGAAGCCTGGCACTGTGTGTTGTGGTTTGCCATAATCTCTGAACCTCTCTCACTGCCCAATCCACGAATGTTTTCTGGAGTAAGCCAGCACCTGCCATTGCTCAGCAAGACCCGCTCCCAGAGAGTCGGTGTGGGTCCAAGCCACAGGGGTCTACAAGGCGAAGGGATGTGAAACACAACCCCATCTGAGATAAAACTCTGGAGGGAGGAGCTGCCTTGCAGGTGGACAGCTTGAACATGGACAGGGTAGAGGGGGGAGTAGACAGAAGCCCAAGACAAAGGAGGGGTGCTTGATTGACAATCAGTGAGAGAGTCAAATTCCTGTGCCACAGACTAGGGACCTGGATGAAGTCATTTCCACCTCTCCCATGCATGATCCAAGATAATAAGCAGAGCCACCTAGTGGAGAACAGAGCCATTACACCAAGCCCCACCCAACTGCGCTCTCCAAGCACATCCCCTTTGAAGACCAGCACAAGTCACTCCATCTGCTTACTGTACAAGACTTTAGAGTGCCTCATAATTTCAGTTCTAGGAGAAACTGGATATAACTTTATTCGGGACTCATTCTGTTTGCTAATTTTTTTTCATTCCTTCTTTTGTGCTTGAATTGTTTTCTTTTCCTTTCTTCCTTTTCTTTCTCATTCTTGGATACAGAAAGAAAAAAATTTACTTTTACTTTTTACTTATTTTTTTATTTTTTAATTTTTTTATTCTATTTCATTTTTCTTATTTCATTTTATTCTATTTTATTACATAAAATTTTTTGAATTTTTTAAAAAAAATTTACCTTTTTTCTATTCTTTCCCTTTTTTCTCTAGTGTATCAAGCTTCTTTCAACAAACAGACCAAAACACACCTAGAAGTTAGATTCCTTTATTTGCTTTTTTGTTTGGTTTTTAATTCTTATTTTTTACTTTATTATTTTTTTTTCTTCCTCCAAAATGACAAAATGAAGGAATTCACCCCAAGAAACAACAGGAAAAATAACAGCCAGGGGATTAATCAATACAGATATAAGCAAGATGTCTAAACTAGAAGTTAAAACCACAATAATAAGAATACTAGCTGAAAAGGAAAAGAGCGTAGAATCCCTTTCTGTGGAGATAAAGAAATAAAATCTAGTCAGGATGAAGTTAAAAATGCTATAATCTAGATGCAATCTGAAATATATGCCACGACAGCCAGAAAGATGAAGCAGAACAGTAAATCAGCGATTTAAAGATAAAATTATGGAGAATAACGAGCAGGAAAAAAAGGGGAGGGGGGAACAAAGGCAAAAGATAACAATACTTTTAGAGAACTCAGTGACTTATTCAAAAGGAATAACATCCAAATCATAAGAGATGAAGATATAAAGGGGCAAAAGACTGATGTGAGCAAATTATACCAGAAAACTTTCCTAAACTGGGGAAGGACAGACATCAAAATTCATGGAGCACAGAGAACTCCCATTAGATTCAACAAAAACCAACCATCAGTAAGGCCTATCACAGTCAAATTTACAAAATACACAGACAAGGAAAGAATTATGAAAGCAGCAAGGGAAAAAATGTCTTTAACCTCTAAGGGAAAATGGATCAGGTTCGCAGCAGACCTATCCACAGAAACTTGGCAGGCCAGAAAAGAATGGCAGGATATATTCAACATGCTGAATCAGAAAAATATGAAGACAAGAATTCTTTATCCAACACGCCTGTCATTTAAAATAGAATAGATAATGAGTTTCCCAAATAAAAACTAATGGAGTTTGTGACCACTTAACCAGCCCTGCAAGGAATTTGAAGGGGAACGCTTTGAGTGGAGAAAAGACAAAACAAAACAAAAAACACCAAAAGCAACAATGAGTAGAAAGGACCAGAGAACATCAGAAACACCAATTCAACAGGCAACACAATGACATTAATTCATATCTTTCAGTACTCATGCTAAATGTCAACAGACAAAATGTTCCAATCAAAAGACACAGGGTATCAGAATATATAAAAATACAAAACAAATCTATATGTTTCTTACAAGACTCACTTTAGACCTAAAGACACATGCAGATTGAAAGTAAGGGGATAGAGGGGCACCTGGGTGGCTCAGTTGGTTAGCCATCTGACTTCAGCCCAGGTCATGATCTCACAACTGTGAGATCAAGCCCCACATCAGGCTTTGAGCTGACAGCTCAGAGCCTGGAGCCTGCTTTGAATTCTCTCTCTCTCTCTCTCTCTCTCTCTCTCTCTCTCTGTCTCTCTCTCTCTCTCTGCCCCTTCTGTGCTCATGCTCTGTCTCTCCCAAAAATAAACATGAAAGAAAGAAAGAAAGAAAGAAAGAAAGAAAGAAAGAAAGAAAGAAAGAAAGAAAGAAAGAAAGAAAAAGAAAGGGGAGAGAGAACAATTTATCATGTTAATGGTCGTCAAAAGAAAGCTGGTGTAGCCATGCTTATACCAGACAATCTAGATTTTAAAATAAAGACTGTAACAAGACATGAAGAAGGGCATTATATCATAACTAAGGGGTCTTTCCACCAGGAAGATCAATAATTGCAAATATTTATGCCCCCAACAGGAAGGCACCCAAATACATATATAGATTAATCACAAACATGAAGAAACTCATTGATAACAATACGATAATAGGAGGGGACTTCAACATCCACTAAAAGCAATGGACAGATTATCTAAGCAGAAAATCAATAAGAAAAAAAATGGCTCCAAATGACACAGTGGACCAGATGGACTTAACAGATCTATTCAGAACATTTCATTGAAAAGCAGCAGAATACACATTCTTTTCAAGTATACATGGAACATTCTCCAGAACAGATCACAAACTGGATAACAAATCAGCCCTCAACAAGAACAAAAAGATCGAGATCATACCTTGCATATTTTCAAACCACAACGCTATGAAACTCAAAATAAACCACACGAAAAAAATTGGAAAAACAATGAATACTTGGAGATTAAAGAACATCCTACTAAGGAATGAATGGGTTAAACAAGAAATTAAAGAAGAAATTAAAAAGTACACGGAAGCCAATGAAAATGAATATACAGCATCCCAAAAGCTCTGGGAGGCAGCAAAGGTGGTCATAAGAAGGAAGTATATAGCAATCCAGGCCTTCCTAAAGAAGGAAGAAAGGTCTCAAATATACAAACTAACATTACACCTAAAAGAGCTAGAAAAAGAATAAATAAAGCAAATAAAGCCAAAAATCAGCAGAAGAAGGGAATTGATAAAGACTAGAGCAAAAATCAATGGTATTGAAATAAAAAACAAAAACAAAAAACAAAAAAAAAAATACACCATATCAATGAAACCAGGAGCTGGTTCTTTGGAAGAATTAACAAAATTGATACACCCCCAGCCAGACTAATCCGAAAGTAAAAGGAAGGACACAAATAAATAAAATTATGAATGAAAGAGAAGACATCACAACCAACAACACAGAGATATAAACAATAATAAGAGAATATTATGAGCAATCATACACCAACAAATTGGGCAATCTGGAAGACATGGAAAAATTCCTAGAAACATATACACTACCAAAACTGAAACAGGAAGAAATAGAAAATTTGAACAGACCCATAACCAGTAAAGAAATTGAATCAGCAACGAAAAATCTTCCAACAAACAAGAGTCCAGGGCCAGATGATTTTCCAGGGGAATACTACAAAACATTTAAAGAAGAGCTAACAGCTATTCTTTTCAAGCTGTTTCAAAAAATAAAAATGGAAAGAAAACTTCCAAACTCACTCTACGAGGCCAGCATTACTTGCTTCCAAAGCCAAACAAAGACCCCACTAAAAACGAGAACTACAGACCAACTTCCCTGATGAACATGGATGCAAAAATTCTCAACAAGATACTAGCCAACCAGATCCAACAATACATTAAAAGAATTATTCACAGGGGGAGGAGCCAAGATGGTGGAACAGCAAGGAAGTTTTGTGTGTGTTTCACATCCATAAAATACAGCCAGATCAACACTAAACCATCCTGCACACCTAGAAAACTGATTCCAGGATTAACACAACAATCTGCACAACCTGAACCACAGAACTCAGCAGGTACACTGCACAGAGAGGTGAACTGGGGGAGAGAGTTGTAGAGGACAGGGAACTGTTTTTGCTTGCAGAGAGAGGACAGAGATGGGGGGAGGGAGAATATGGGAAAAACACCCCCCCCAAAAAAACGGCTGGAGAGAAAGTGGAAAAGTGGAGACAGCCACAGGGACTGAACTAAAAAGGGAGAAGGGAGAAAGGAGAGGGTTTAAATTCCACTAAGACTCTATAAACAGAGGAGGCACAGAGTCTGAATCTCTGCAGCTCGATACATGACAGTGCTCTGGTGAGAAGAGTGAATCCACAGGAGCAGAGTGAAGTCCAGGGGTCTTCAGGCCACATGGGAAGAGGTGGTTCCCCTGTTGGGAGAACATCTGGTAGAGGTTGTGTGCCCCCCTCTCCAGACAAAGGCCCCATGGACCTGAGAGAACAACCACATTCGCTGATGCCAAAACAAGATTGTTGGGGAGTGAAACCTGGAATCAGATGTGTGTTGTGATTTTCCATAATTCCTGAAACACTGCTGCTACATGATTGCATGAACTTTTTCTGGGGTGGGCTGGCACCCAGCCGCAGTCTTTGGGCATCAGCAGTAGCACAGTCCCACAAATGTGCCAGCTGCACCCAACCATTGCTCAGTGAGACCCTCCCAAAGAGGGACATAATGGGTTAAACTCACAGTTCCTCAGAAATAAGGAGTCAGGAAAAACAGCTGCATCTGAGATAAAACTCAGGAAGGAGGTGCTGCCTGGGGCTTGGTCACGGGCAGTGTAACACCGGGGAGTGGATGGAAGCTGAAGACAAAGGATAGGTGCACAATTGCTGATCGGGGAGAAGAGAGTTCCGAAACTAGAGGCTGGGTAGCTGTGTGACGCCATTTTCACCACTCTTGTGCATGTGCATACACACCTAAAGCACCACAACAATCCACCCCAGTAAGGTAAACAGCGCCATCTCGTGGAGAATGGAGCCATTACACTAAGCCCCACACAACTGGGCCTACCTTACTCTTCAGGAACACAAATCTCTCTACCTGCTTAGTGGTTAGTGCTACAAATTACTTCATAGTTTGACTTCCAGGGGAAAATGAACTAATTTCAATCATATTTCAGTCCATTCGCTGGTCCATCTATTCAATTTCTTTTTCTTTTTTCTTTCTTTTTTTTGTGAATATAAAGACAAAAAATTGATTTATATTTTCAATTTTTATTAAAAATATTTTTCTTTAATTTTTTTCTACTGTATTTTTTACTTTTGTGTAATTTTTTTCAAACTCTATTATTTACATCATTTCATTTTATTTCAGTGTATTCATTTTTTTCAAATTTTCAAACAATTTCCTTTTTTTTCTTTCCCGTTTTTTCTCTAATATTTCAAGCCCCTTTCAACACCCAGACCAAAACACACCTCGGATCAAGCATCATTTATTTAATTTTTGTGTGTATCTGTGTTGTTTTTAATTTTTAATTTGTTTATTTTAACTATTTTAATTTTAATTTTTTTTACCTTGTTAATTCGTTTTCTCCCTTCAAAATGACGAAATGAAGGAATTCACCTCAAAAGAAAGAGCAGGAAAAAATGACAGCCAGGGACATAACCAACACAGATACAAGCAAGCTGTCTGAGCCAGAATTTAGAATCACGATAATAAGAATACTAACTGGAGTCAAAAATAGATTAGGATCCCTTTCTATGCAGATAAAAGAAATAAAAACTAGTCAGGATGAAGTAAAAAATGCTATAACTGAGCTTCAATCTCAAATGGATGACACAGCAGCAAGGATGGTGAGGCAGAGCAGAGAATCAGCGATATAGAGGACAAACTTATGGAGAATAATGAAGCAGAAAAAAAAAGAGGGAGACTAAGGCAAAAGAACGCGATTTAAGAATTAGAGAAATTGGTGACTCATTAAAAAGGAACAACATCAGAATCATAGGGGTCCCAGAAGATGAAGAGAGAGAAAAAGGGGTAGAAGGGTTATGTGAGCAAATCATAGCAGAAAACTTTCCTAACCTAGGGAAAGACACAAACATCAAAATCCAGGAAGCACAAAGGACTCCCATTAGATTCAACAAAAACCAACCATCAACAAGACATATCATGGTCAAATTCACAAAATATTCAGGCAAGGAAAGAATCATGAAACCAGCAAGGGAAAAAAAAACCTTAACTTACAAGGAAAGATCAGTTGCAGCAGACCTATCCACAGAAACTTGGCAGGCCAGAAAGGAGTGGCAGGATATAGTCAATGTGCTGAATCAGAAAAATATGCAGCCAAGAATTGTTTATCCAGCAAAGCTGTCATTCAAATAGAAAGAGAGATTAAAAGTTCCCCAGACAAACAAACATTAAAGGAGTTCATGACCACTAAACCACCCTGCAAGAAGCAACAAAGACTAGAAAGGACCAGAGGACACCACCAGAAACTCCAACTCTACAAGCAATAAAATGGCAATAAATTAATATCTCTCAGTACTCACTCTAAATGTCAATGGACTAAATGCTCCAATCAAAAGACAAAGGGTAACATAATGGATAAGGAAACAAGATCCATCTATATGCTGTTTACAAGAGACCCACTTTAGACCTAAAAACAACTTCAGTTTGAAAGTAAGGGAATGAAGAACCATCTATCATGCTAATTGTCTACAAAAGAAAACCTGAGTGTCCATACTTATATCAGACAATCTAGACTTTAAAATAAAGATTCTAACAAGAGACGAAGAAGGGCATTATATCACAATTAAGGGGTGCATCCACCAAGAAGACCTAACAATTGTAAACATTTATGTTCCAAACGTGATAGCACCAAAATATATACAAACATAAAGAAACTCAAACTCATTGATAATAATACCGTAATAGTAGGGGACTTCAACACCCCACTTATAACAATGGACAGATCATCTAATCAGAAAATCAACTAAGAAACAATGGATTTGAATGACACACTGGACCAGATGGACTTAACAGATATATTCAGAATATTTCATCCTAAAGCAGTGGAATATACATTCTTCTCCAGTGCATATGGAACATTCTCCAGAACAGACCACATACTGGGACCCAAATCAGCCCTCAACAAGTACAAAATGATCAAGATCATACCATGCATATTTTCATAGCACAATGCTATGAAACTCAAAATCAACCACAAGAAAAAATTTGAAAAGGCAACAAATATTGGAGACTAAAGAAAGTCCTACTAAAAATGAATGTGCTAACCAAGAAGTTAAAGAGGAAATTAAAAAGTACATGGAAGCCAACGAAAATGATAACATCACAGCCAAAAACCTCTGGGATGCAGCAAAGGTAGCCATAAGAGGAAAGTATATAGCAATCTAGGTCTTCCTAAAGAGGGAAGAAAGATCTCAGATACACAACCTAAACTTGCACCTTAAAGAGCTGGAAAAAGAACAGCAAATAAAACCCCAAACCATCAGAAGACAAGAAATAATAAAGATCAGAGCAGAAATCAATGCAATCAAAACCAAAAAAAACAGTAGAACAGATCAATGAAACCAGGAGCTGGTTCTTTGCAAGAATTAACAAAATTGATAAACCACTAGTCAGTTTTATATAAAAAAAAAAGGAATGGACCCAAATAAATAAAATCACAAATGAAAAAGGAGCAATCACAACACAGCAGAAATAAAAACAAGAATAAGAGAATATTATGAGGAATTATAGGCCGATAAAATGGGCAATCTGGAAGAAATGGACAACTTCCTAGAAACATGTACACTACCTAAACTGAAATAGGAAGAAATAGAAAATTTAAACGGACCCATAACCAGTAAAGAAATCGAATTAGTAATCTCCCAAAAACAAGAGTCCAGGGTCAGATGGCTTTCCAGGGGAATTCTATCAAACATTTAAGGAAGAGTTAATACCTATTCTCTTGAAGGTGTTCCAAAAAAATAGAAATGGAAGGAAAACTTCCAAACTCTTTCTATGAAGCCAGCATTACCCTGATTCCAAAACCAGACAAAGACCCCAATAAAAAGGAGAATTATAGACCAATTTCCATGATGAACATGGATGCAAAAAACCTCAACATTTCCCAACCGGATCCAGCAATATATTTAAAAAATTATTCACCATGACTAAGTGGGATTTATACCTGGGATGCAGGGCAGGTTCAATATCCACAAAACAATCAATGTGACTCATCACATCAATAAAAAATGGACAAGAACCATATGATCCTCTCAATAGATGCAGAGAAAGCATTTGACAAAATACAACATCGTTTGTTGATAAAAACCCTCAAGAAAATAGGGATAGAAGGAACTCACCTCAAGATCATAAAGGCCATATACGAAAGACCCACCACTAATACCATTCTCAATGAGGAAAAACTGAGAGATTTCCTCCTAAGGTCAGAAACACAACAAGGATGTCCACTCTCACCACTGCTATTCAACATACTGTTGGAAGTCCTAGCCTTAGCAATCAGACAAGAAAAAGAAATAAAAAGCATCCATATTGGCAATGAGTAAGTCAAACTTTCACTCTTCACAGACGACATGATACTCTGTGTGGAAAACCCAAAAGAATCCACCAAAAAACTGCTAGAACTAATACATAAATTCAGCAAAGTCACAGGATATAAAAGCAATGTACAGAAATCTGTTGCATTTCTGTACACCAATAAAGTAACAGCAGAAAGAGAAATCAAGGAATTAATCCCATTCACAGTTGTACAAAAACCATAAAATATTTAGGAATAAGCCTAACCAAAGAGATGAAAAAGCTTTACAATGAAAACTATACAAAGTTTATGAAAGAAATTGAAGACACAAAAAGTGGAAAAACATTCCATACTCATGGATTAGAAGAACAAATATTCTTAAAATGTCGATACTACCCAAAGCAATCTACATATTCAATGCAATACCTATCAAAATAACACCAGCTTCTTCACAGAGCTAGAACAAACAATTCTAAAATTTGTATGGAACTGAAAAGACCCCAAATAGCCAAAGCAATTCTGAAAAGGAAAACCAAATCTGGAGGCATCATAATTCCAGATTTCAAGCTTTATTACAAAGCTATAATCATCAACACAGTATGGTACTGGCACAAGAACAGACACATAGGTCAATGGAACAGAATAGATAACCTAGAAATCAACCCACAAACGTATGGCCAACTAATCTTTGACAAAGCAGGAAATAATATCCAATGGAAAAAGTCTCTTCAGAAAATGGTGTTGGGAAAACTGGACAGCGACATGCAGAAGAATGAACCTGGACCACTTTCTTAAACCATACACAATAAACTCAAAGTGGATGAAAGACAAAACATAAGACAGGAAACCATCAAAATCCTAGAGAAGAAAACAGGCAACAACCTCTTTGACCTCAGCCACAGAAACTTTTTACTTGACATGTCTCCAGAAGTAAAGGGAAAAAACGCAAAAATAAACTATTGGGACCTCATCAAGATAAAAAGCTTCTGTACAGCAAATGAAACAATCAGCAGAACTAAAAGGCAACTGACAGAATGAAAGAAGATATTTGCAAATGACATATCAGATAAAGGGTTAGTATCCAAAATCCATAAAGAACTTACCAAACTCAGCACCAAATAATCCAATGAAGAAATGGGGAAAAGACATAAATAGACACTTCTCCAAAGAAGACATCCAGATGGCCAACTGACACATGAAAAAATGCTCAACATCACTCATCATCAGGGAAAAACAAATCAAAACCACAATGAGATACTACTCACACCTTCCAGAATGGCTACAATTAACAACTCAGGCAACAACAGATGTTGGCAAGGATGCAGAGTTAAGAGGAACCCTTTTACACTGTTGGTGGGAATGCAAACTGGTGCAGCCACCCTGGAAAACAGTATGGAGGTTCCTCAAAAAATTAAAAATAGAACTACCCAGTGACCCAGTAACTGCACTAATAGGTATTTATCTAAAGGATTTAGGAGGGCTGATTCAAAAGGGCACATGCACCGCAATGTTTATAGCAGCACTATCAACAATAGCCAAAGTATGGAAAGAGCCCAAATGTTCATTGACTGATAAATGGAAAAAGAAGATGTGGAGTACAATGGAATATTACTCAGCAATCAAAAAGAATGAAATCTTGGCCATCTGCCACATTGTGGATGGAACTAGAGTGTATTATGCTAAGCGAAGTAAGTCAGGGGAAGACATATATAATATGATCACTCATGTGGAATTTAAGATACAAAACGTGAACATAAAGGAAGGGAAGAAAAACTAAGACAAAAATGGAGAGGGAAACAAACCATAAATGACTTGTAAATACAGAGAACAAACTGAAGGTTGCTGGTAGGGTGTTGGGTGGGGGAAATGGCTAAAGGGGTGAAGGGCATTAAGGAGGACACTTGTTGAGATGAGCACTGTGTGTTATAGTAAGTGATGAATCACTAAATTCTATTCCTGAAATTACTACTATACTATATGTTAACTAACTTGGATTTAAATTAAAAAAAAAATAGTAAGAATATTACATAAATGTGATATGATGTCCTTTCTCAGATCCATTACAAATTCAAGTTAATAATAGGGGTGCCTGTGTGGTTCAGTTGGTTGAGTATCTGACTCTTGAACTTGGCTCAGGTCTTAACCTCAGGGTCGTTAGTTCAGGCCCTGCGTTGGGCTTTGTACTTAGCATGGAGCCTACTTTAAAAAAACAAAACAAAACAAAACTGCACAGAATAAAAATGACTCAGTCCTTTTTTCCTCTTCCAGGGATGGCATCTATAGGCATTCAAAATGGTCCAGAATTTGACATACCATTGTAGGCTGTCCTACACTACAGCCCTAACAAAACTAGGCTGTGCCAAACCCCCTGGTAATAGAATCATTTACCTTTATACCAAGAAGGTTGCAAAAGTACCAAAATCCATATGTGGCGTGTACCCAGACTGACTTCGAGGAGTTCGTGCTGTGAGACCTAAGTCTTACGAGGTTGTCTAAAACGAAAAAACACATCAGCAGGGCATATGGTGGTTCCATGTGTGCTAAGTGTGTTCATGACAGGATCAAGCATGCTTTCCTTATTGATGAGCAGAAAATGGTTGTGAAAGTGTTGAAGGCACAAGCACAGAGTCAGAAAGCTAAATTAAAAAAATGAAGCATTTTGGACTAAAAAAAATCAAAATAACAAAAATGATTCATTTTAAAAACACAAGCAAATATATTAATTTATATTTCCTTCAGAAATTCAAATCAGTAATTGGAAAAGCTAGTTTTTTTTTCAATATATGAAATTTATTGTCAAATTGGTTTCCATACAACACCCAGTGCTCATCCCAAAAGGTGCCCTCCTCAATACCCATCACCCACCCTCCCCTCCCTCCCACTCCCCATCAACCCTCAGTTTGTTCTCAGTTTTTAAGAGTCTCTTATGCTTTGGCTCTCTCCTACTCTAACTTCTTTTTTTTTTTCCTTCCCCTCCCCCATGGGTTTCTGTTAAGTTTCTCAGGATCCACATAAGAGTGAAAACATATGGTATCTGTCTTTCTCTGTATGGCTTATTTCACTTAGCATCACACTCTCCAGTTCCATCCATGTTGCTACAAAGGGCCATATTTCG
Source organism: Felis catus (assembly GCF_018350175.1). Classification (NCBI taxonomy): domain Eukaryota; kingdom Metazoa; phylum Chordata; class Mammalia; order Carnivora; family Felidae; genus Felis; species Felis catus. Next base: position 32,658,943 of record NC_058380.1, on the reverse strand, counting down.
TTCTTTCTCATTGCCATGTAGTACTCCATTGTGTATATAAACCACAATTTCTTTATCCATTCATCAGTTGATGGACATTTAGGCTCTTTCCATAATTTGGCTATCGTTGAGAGTGCTGCTATAAACATTGGGGTACAAGTGCCTCTATGCGTCAGTACTCCTGTATCCCTTGGGTAAATTCCTAGCAGTGCTATTGCTGGGTCATAGGGTAGGTCTATTTTTAATTTTCTGAGGAACCTCCACACTGTTTTCCAGAGTGGCTGCACCAGTTTGCATTCCCACCAACAGTGCAAGAGGGTTCCCGTTTCTCCACATCCTCTCCAGCATCTATAGTCTCCTGATTTGTTCATTTTGGCCACTCTGACTGGCGTGAGGTGATATCTGAGTGTGGTTTTGATTTGTGTTTCCCTGATAAGGAGCGACGTTGAGCATCTTTTCATGTGCCTGTTGGCCATCCAGATGTCTTCTTTAGAGAAGTGTCTATTCATGTTTTCTGCCCATTTCTTCACTGGGTTATTTGTTTTTTGGGTGTGGAGTTTGGTGAGCTCTTTATAGATTTTGGATACTAGCCCGAAAAGCTAGTTTTTAACACCTTATTTTTTATACCAAAATCTAGCCCTCCCCAAAATAAATTATTATTCTTGAAGGTTATCAGTTAATTATCTCCAAGGCACAACAAAATTTCCATTTCAGATCAGAAATTCAGTAACCTCCACTTCCTATCCAACAGACAGCAAAAACGTCTTACATCTCCAAGTATATAAGGTATGAAAATATGGGAGTGTACATAAAATGTAGAAATGCCACATGTTCAATGGAATCACTGTTATTCGCTTTGAGAGAGCCCAAAAGTTTGCGTGTTACAAGCTATCCCTTGAAAGAGTATTTCATAAAGAACAAAGAGAACAGAGGTATTTTCCATTTCATTGTTTTCTAACAACCCATGTTTTTTAGCTATGACAGTAAGAATTAAGAAGAATGTATCATTAACATAATTAGGCAAAATCATTCTTTATTCCTACATTAAGCAACAAAGACATTGCTCAGCATTAAGTATAGCAACCTCTTATTTAACCAAAAATGTGACTGATAGTGATAAGTAATTAAGGCCCAAATCAATAACTAGACCTGAAATGTAATTTTATTCTAAATTATCAAACTACCTTTTATTGTAACAGATAATTTAATGCTCAGTAAATTCAGATACTTCATTGACAATATGTTTAGACAATTCCAGGGGTAGAGCACCAACAGAAATCTTAACTACAGAATGTGGGTATTAAATTGGCAAGGCTGTAATAAGTCCTTCTTTACCCTGTTTTTGACCAGCTGATCTACAATCTACCAGGTTTGCAACTCTTTCATCCCTTCCTATTCTTAAATCCTTTATCCATTTTTAACTCAGTTATAACCAAACCCTAAACACTCTTCTTTCTTTACACATGTAAATAATAACCTGCTGGAAAATTTGTTAGCATTAAAACAAGTTACGTTATTAGTAATCCACTAATACTCCTGAATCTCCATCTTTAGCTCACATCTACTTAAACATCCACCCACTCAATATAAATGGAATAACTTTCCTGCATCATCCCAAACTTACAGAAGAAAAAGGCCTAGCTCTTTGGGAAATTGCCACACAGTTAACTCATTAACTGTGTTATCAGTTAACTCATTAACTGTGTTACTAGTTAACTGTGTTAATATGATTCCCAATATGTTCTCTGCTACATTTACACCTAGTTATTGCTGACTATGAATGATGAATGATATTTTGCAAAATGAACTCAGATTTACAGGTTAAAATTTCTGATTACTTCCAGCAATATATTCCAATGGAGAAGCTACATATTTTTATGAAATTTAATCAATTATTTTAACGGAAATGTGCCCTCATCTAAAAAGTTGTTAAGAAACATTAAACAAACAAATGTTAAACAAAGACAATTTTAGGAAACAGATGCATTATGCAGTTAGTGAAGCCAGCATTTATTGAAAGGCTATTGTTCTATTTGTAGAAGTATAGAACCTATTAAGATTCTACAAAAATTGCTGAAGGAGCTTTTGCTCTTTACATGTTCACCAGATACAAACAATGCATGGAAGTATTTAATATGCTACAAACTTCAGGGTGCACACTTCCCTTTGAACTCGTATTTTTGTATTCTTTTGGTAAATACCAAGTACTGACATTGCTGGATTGAAGGGAAGTTGTATTTCTAACTTTTTGAGGACCCTCCATACTGTTCCCACAGTGGCTGCACCCCAGTTTGCATTCCCACCAAGAATGCAAGAGGGTTCCCCCTTCTCCACATCCATGCCATCACCTGTTGTTTCTTGTATTGTTGATTTTAGTCATTCTGACAAGTGTGGGGTGATAGTTCATTGCAGTTTTTAATGTGCATTTCCCTGATGATCAGTGATGTTGAGCATCTTTTCATGTGTTTATTGGCCATGTATATGTCTTCTTTGGAAAAGTGTCTATTCATGTCTTCCGCCCATTTCTTAACTGGACTATTTGTTTTTTGGGTATTGAATTTGAGCTCTTTATATATTTTTAATACTAACCCTTTATCAGATATGTCATTTGCAAATATCTTCTCCCATTCTGTATGTTTCCTTCTAGTATTGCTGATTGTTTCTTTTGCTGTGCAGTTTTTATCTTAATGAGGTCCCAATAGTTGATTTTTGCTTTTGTTTCCCTTGCCTCAGGAGACGTATATAGAAAGATGTTACAGCTGATATCAGAGAAATCTCTACCTGTGCTCCCCTCTAGAATTTTTATGGTTTCAGGTCTCACATCTAGGTATTTAATCCATTTTGAGTTTATAGCAGAAGCATCTACAATAGCCAAATTATGGAAATAGTCCATGTATGAATGGATAAAGAACAGGTAGTGTGTGTGTGTGTGTGTGTGTGTGTGTGTGTGTGTGCGCGCGCGCGCGCGTGCATGCACATGCAAGCGAGAAAGGGAGAAAGAGAGAGGGAGAGAGAATCCCAAGCAGGCTTCACACTGTCAGCATGAAGCCTGACATGGGGCTCAATTCCACTAACCATGAAACGATGACCTGAGCCTAAATCAAGTCAGATGCTTAATGAACTGCACCACCCAGGTGTCCCTAAGAACTTTTTCTAAAAAAGTATTTAACACTGGGGTGCCTGGGTGACTCAGTCAGTTGAGTGTCGGACTCTGGCAGCATGGAGCCTGCTTGGGATTCTCTCTCTCTGCCTCTCCCCTACTCATACTCTCTCTGTCTCTCAAAATATATAAATAAACATTTTTTAAAGTATCTAATGTGCTAATTAACTGTAAAAAATATAAAGAGATCTATTCATATTGAAACTCTTCACAATAAATTCCAAAAGATGAGTAGAATATTCTGCTTCTATAACACATTCATTCTCTTATAAAGTTTTCATTACCAGTCACAAATCTGAACCAAATTCCAGCCTCTTTGGCATACTCCAAACAAACCAGCATTTCTTTGTGGTCTCAAAAGAAAGTGTACATTAGAAAAAAGTAAAATTAGAATCAATGTAATGAATGTAAATGAATATAACATACATTATGCTAAGCTAAAAAGTCAGACATTAAAAAGTCCATACTGGTTATTCTGGCAGAGCAATGAATATAACTATGTTTAATATGATTAGTAAGCAGTAGCCACACTGCTGTATATGCCTGCTGAAGCTTGACTGACTACAGTTCTGCTTATTAGCTGAGTAAAACCAAGTTGTCTTCTTCATATAAAAATGTTTTCCTAGCTCTCTCATAGGAGTTTAAAAATCAAAAAGTATTTAAATATACTTGATCAACTGAGCTCTTTAAATGTGACCATGATTGTGGTCTCCCTCTTTCCCCTGCAAAAAAAAATAAACAAAACAAAACAAAACAAAACAAAACAAAGTTGAAGTAAACTCAAAATGTTGTCATAAATCAAAGAAATTTTTTACGTTTTAGTCTGTACTCAAATACTTGTATTTTACATAATTGATTTTCCAAGATGGTAGAGCCATACGATTCTTCAAATAGCTTAAAAAAAGCTTAAAAATTTTGCAAGAAACTGATCTAATAGTAGAACAGAAAAATTCTGTTTCCTGCCACTTCATATATGGAATACACTATACACCCATCACTGTACACCCCAATGGACCCATTGTTTATATAATATCAATTATAACACTGATTTATTTCATCTGTGTCCTTATTCAATCATTACTCATTTGTACATGTACTCTCTTATACAAGTAATTTGGGGAGAAAATTATTATAATTACCTGAACAATTTATAATAATTATTTTAATACAGGAAACAGAGTTTTAAAATATTTAGATCTAATTAAGGTAAAAAATAATATTTGAATATCACTTTGATTTCCTGGGTTGCATTTCATATAGTAATACCAGTCAAAGACAAATAACAGTCTTTCACCATAGTGTATGAAAAATAAACAATATAATTACATTTACACTGACTGAGCAGGGGGGGAAGAAATATAATTTCTAAGATCAATATTAATCAAAGAAGTCAGTATACAAGAGTGCAAAGGCCCTTTCCTTTGTCCTTATATCCATTAATGAAGGAAGGTCTGCAGGAAGCCTAACCATCCCTTGTTTTTCCCCCTCCCCCACCTACCCCCTTCCCCACCTCCACTCCCAATGACTATCTGCAGAACTCACAAAACCATGATTTTGTCAAGGTGCACAATATGCTTGAAAGCTCCAGGAGGTGGGGGAGGTCCCAGAATACCCTCCCAGAAAAAAATTTCTCCATGTTTTGTTCTCACAGACATATTTAAAAGTTCCCTTGGGGTGCCTGGGTGGCTCAGTGGGTTAAGCATCCAACTTTTGATGTCAGCTCAGGTCATGATCCCAGGATCATGATATGGAGCCTCAAGTCAGGCTCTGCTCTGAAGGTAGAGCCTGCTTAAGATTCTCTCTCTCTCTCTCTCTCTCTCTCTCTCTCTCTCTCTCTCTCCCCCCCCCCCCACTCACACACTTATGATCTCTCTAATAAAAAAATAAAAATAAAAACCAAAAAGACCAAAAAGATATTTCACAGTCATAGTAAAAAAGTATGATACCAGAACCAAAATTCTTATTCTAATTTTAATGAATCATTATTGTGAATTGTTTCAGATACTTCTGCCTCCCTTCCATTCTATTCTAAATATGAAAATATACGCTCTATTTATTGAGTTACCAAGAAATGCATTCTAGGTGCTCAGAGGATCAAATATATAAAATATTTAGAGTCAGTTAAGCCTCTGATTCTTGATTGTGGCTCAGGTCATGATCTCTCAGTTCGTGAGTTCAAGCCCGGCATCAGGCCTTTCGGACTGAGCCTGCTTAGAATTCTCTCTCTATCCCTCTCTCTCTATGCCCCTCCCCCACTCGCATGCATGCACTCTCTCTTTCTCTCTCTCTCTCTCTCTCTCTCTCTCTCTCTCTTTCTCTCTCTCTCTCTCAAAATAAACTTTTTAAAAAAATTAGATATTTTTTCAGTAAATAACCTGGTTTTTAACATATAAGGAAACAGAGGCTCAGAGAATTTAAATTAATTTGGCCAAAGTCACACAGCTAACAAGTTATACATCCTTTACCCGATTCAAACCTAAAACAATTTCCATACTGTTTACCCACTCTACTATGGAAATTCCAAAATCAAACCATTTTGAATTCATCTTAGTTTTTAATTTAAATGTAGGACATATTTTTCCATCTCAAAATTATTTTTCTATGTCACAAAACCAAACTGAAATTGTAGTTGAGAACAAATGTCTGGGTCTCATTATTTTTGCTTTTTATGCATGATATCATACTATGTTGACAGAGTTTATCCAGTCTAGCTAACAATTTTCCAAAGTACATTTCCTCCACTCCCTCTACTTCTAATAGGTTCAGATTAATTTCTTCTGAGTATTTTTAGGCTTCACCATGCCAAGATATGTCTCCCTTATAAAGTAAGGCAATTATAAAGCAATTTAAGGTATGGGACTAGAAACTTTATCTTTCTGACCCATGGGATTGCTGTTCAAACAGACAAAGAAAAACTATGCAAAAGAAGGGGAATGGATTCAAATAGCTTGCTCCAGCGGTCTCCAAAAGATTCTGTAGAAATTATTTTTAGAATTTCTGCTTCTCAACACTAACCTGAGGATCTGATAGAAAGGCTGTGGAAGTTCAGAGTTACAGATATTAAACAATCCACTCCTGCTGTGCCATGTAAAACACAGCATGAAATTGAACTCTTTAGCATTAAGGGACAGATGAAGTTATTTTGTTCTGAATTCATGCACTGCATTTCACATTTTTATGGATGATAAATTTGGGCAAGATCAGATTAAAAATAGTGCTCTATAGACTCTTAGTATCTAAGTGTTTTATGACTATAAATATTTGCTCATAAGAGTCTGTAAGACCATGTATCAGAGCCAAGAGAAATGGCATGGAAGTATACAACATATAATCCTTCTCTATAATGCTTAGATATATTAACTTCCACTTTTGAGTCTATCAGATATTTCTTTCTACATTACTAAATGGACATAATTTGAAGTTAATCCTGCACCTGGAATGAACCCCAGAAAGTAAATCACCTCCTCCAATCACCACAATTCATGGATAAGAAACTAGTGAATGAAAAAAAACGTTCAACTGATGTGAGATTCATCCTACTTACCAGCCTCCCTCCCTGGGATTTTCAATTTCCCATTCACTGAGGAACCACAGAGTACATAGGAACTTGTTGAGTAATGCAAGAGGCTGGACAGAGAACCAGCCATTTTCCAGGGTTCACAAGAGAATGCTGGCCATGTTCAAAAACATCTCACTGATATGAAAGATGTTCACCTCTTCTCCACTTCTGGAGAAGAGAACTGGAGATAAAGGCAGCATCCCCTAACTTTCTTCCATCTTTTTTGCACAGTTCAAACACTAATATCAATGTAGGAAAATATTAATGAAGAAATATTGTTTTTCATAAAGGGGCAAAGGGAGGAGGAAATGAAAAAAATTAATAAAACAGCCGTGTATGCACAGTCCCCACAATAGAAGCTCTAAATAGTATATATTAAGGGTGCTCTTGCTTAGTAGAAACAAAAATAACCTGCTAACAGCTTTCAAATAAATTCTAGGTTACCATATTTTTAAATCCTATATGTCATACTGAATTTTGAATGTGAGTCTCAGGAAAAATAAAACCTTATTTATTTAACAGCCATGCCACAAACACTACCCACACTCAATGCACTCTGATCACATGTCTCTTGCCACCTAAAAAATTTCTGATACTACTTCTAAAATGGGAAACAACTTTATGAAAGCTAATTAGACAGAAAAATTAATGCCTTTGGAAGAAACACAATTTATTTCAGGCTTCCTAATGTGAACAATATGGTCAAAAATTTAACACTAAATATTAAAAGAAAAACAAATAATATTGTTGGAAATAAGATATTTTAAATTATAAAATTAACTGACAACACATATTTATTTCTCAGTACACTTCCTTAGAAAACCACATAGTAGCACTATAAGTAAATAATGCAGCTTTTCAGATTCATTTTATCTGGCAATTCCTGTATTTCCACTCAAGTGTGAGAAAGTGTCTGGCACTGCTGATATCTTTTCTCTGTTATTAACTTGTGAAATTATTTAATGCAGAAAAAGGGTAAATATACTCAACATGAGCACGAAGAAAAACAAAGAGAGGACAGAAAAACACACATGGATTTTAAGTGTTTCTTTGATTTCTCCCTGGCCAAAATTACACCTTCAATAGGAAAATATATGCAGAACACATATAATTCTTATAAGAAGACATTTATTATTATTCTGTGGAATCGAGAAGGGAAAAACGGGATTTAAATCAGCTTATGGCCAACAAGGATCCAACACGCAGAACTAACCTCCACAACTCTTACTCTTAGCTGCTTGACTTCAGACTCACAAATGGAAAAATAAAGCTGCATTAATCCAATCCATGACATATTACAAATAAATCCTGCCAACAATCTGCTAACATATAACAAAACTTTTAAATAGGTAGTAATTTTTAAAATATGAATAATCTGTCACCAGTATCATAACAACTGGGAACTTACCATAACAAAATAATTACCAACTAATGTACCACTTATGTTTAAGACTGTTCACCTTAGCACTGTTTATCAAAAATCTAAAAAATGGAAGGAAAAAAACATTTTCTGAAAACAACAGAATATTCTTTTAAAAAGTCTTTGTATAACTTATGGGAAAATATTTAATGACATGGAAAAGCATTACCATTAGCTGGAGAAAACAGGTTTATATACATATAATCATATATGTAATATATATGTATGATTGCCTGTAATAAACATATGTATGTGAGAAACATATATTTCCTTACATCTGATTTAGGAGGAGCAATATGGGGACAGACATAGGGGGTACAACTCGAAGTGGGCACAGCAGGAGGAGGCTGCCTGGACTAAAGCCCCACACGTGGAGTAGAAATATCCAGAAATAGATGGATCCCTTTCTTGTTTTGTTGTTTTGTTGTGTTTTTCTTTTTAGATGGATCCCTTTCTTAAGTGACATAAAGTTTCTCCCTCACTCTTGATCTCTCTCAAACCAAAAGGGTTTCATTTCCTAGCACCTCGTTCTTCTTCTTCAGATCACTTAACAATTTGCCAACATGTGTTTATGTGTTTATTTAGTTAACATCTGTTTCCCACACTAGAACCTATGTTCTATGAGGGATAGATTCAGGTCTGTTTTAGCACTGTATATCCATCACCAACACAGAGTATATGCTCCATTAAGCATTAGTTGAATGATTGCCAAAACACTACAGTATTGAGAGTAACATAAGAAAAAAGATAAAAGTAAAACTAAAATATAATGTTGACCTCACTATATTTGAATTATTTAATGATTTGCCACAGTTGTATTTAAAAATTTATTTAAAAATTGAATTACCGGATCAGTATGCAGAAGCTTTGATTAGAAGACCTCAAAGTATTTCATTAGTAAATATGGGGACTCTGCCTTAATTAATGAGAAACATGTCATAAATGTTAAAAAGCACATTTTTGGCCAGAAAATGACTTGTAGCTACAAACTACAAGTCAGATTTCCAACTCTATGTCCATTGTCTAAGAAATTGATTAATTCAAATAAAATGTAGAATTGTCATTGCTGTAATGAATCATTAACAAACTGGACAAGAGAATTCTTTCACTACCCCAAGGGCAATGGGTCTACTGATAAAATCTAGAAAGTGGTTTGGTGGAATGTGCTCTATTTTTACTCCACAGAAACTCATTAATCAGTCCAAATGTAAAATCAGGCTCCATAAAAAATTCAGTTTTAATGATCTACATTTCCTCATAGTCACATGTACTCTTAATATATTTAAATCCAGATTGTACTGAGTCCAAAAAGTAATCGTAAATACAGCCTATATCAGCTTCATGTTCTGCCAGGCCTTGAAAGTAAAGACCACTTTAAAACAATTCCATTCAACTGCACTTCTGATGCCAAAAAAAAAAAAAAAAAGACCCATATTTGCATAACTTATACAATTATCAGAGTAAAGATTATTCACTTATATGTGTAATGAGAAATTCACTTATTTCCTCAGATGTGGCTGCCTATAACCATCCATCAACTGCCAACAAATTAAAAAAAAAAAGGAATGTTTTGTCTTTACTAGTGAATAAATACAAGCCGCAGCAGCTATCTATTAAATCAAAATGCAAAAACGTTTCTTCACAGGTTTAGAGTGATCCCATTAAAGGGGAGATGAAAGTACAATACCAGGAATGGCAGGGTTAGTGCAATAGTTCACCATTTTGATTTTGGCTCACTTTGTGTTGCAAGAGCTGTTGCTGAAGTATGCTGAGAGGGCCACGTAGGGGTCAAGGAATTCTTTTTATAGCAATAAACAATTATCACACACCAAGTCTGCCCACCCATTGCTGGTTTGGTTTACTTTGTCCAAGAAAATAGGAAATAAGTTGAAAATGGCTTCCCACTACTCCAACTCTGTTTGGGAAATGAATTTTGCTGCAAAATGACCACACCTGATCTATATAATCCCTAGCCCAAGACTATAAATGGCAATCCTTCCTTTCACAGTAGAGGTAATCATAAAGCCTATCCCACCACAGGCTTTTATTTCTCCTCTCTGTGAAATGTATATTGAAAAGAAAACTGACAGAAGGCCCAGTTCCTTAATCAAATAGTAAATTACATCCATTTTCAATTCAAGTTAATACGGTGCTGCTGCAATTATATCCACAATAACAAGCTATGGCCAAATTCATTCCACAAACATTTTGAGCCTAATATAAGCAAAGAGGTATAACTTCATAAACAAGAAGCTACACTGAAAAAAGGCAAAGATCTGTGGGGAGAAAAAAGTTTTCAACTTTCACCATTGGTAGAGTTTTACAGAACTTGACAGGTTTTTATTTTTTTACTTTTTTTTTTTCAAAAAATTTTACTGTAATTGGTATGGCAGAATTAAATCATTAAGTTTTATGGCGTTATTCATTCCTAAGACTTTCCTGCATTAGGATATTTTGACTAAAAAGAACACCTTGATTCTCGCCCAAGATTAGGCTATGTTTTTTTAGGTGATGCTAGACTGGACAATTAAACATTCCACCCCAGCAGCAACAGTGATTGGTTTAGGGATGGGCACATGACCCAAACTAGGTGAATAGAATTGAATCTCAGGACTTGGTCCACTTTATTAACCTAGAAAAGCCAAAAGTCTTCTTTGCTACAAAATGGGTAACAACTGCCTAAGAAGGAAGCCAACTGTAATAGAAGAACCAGAAACAACAAAGTATGATTAAAGGGACTAATGTGTGTGTGTGTATATGTATACATATATATACATATATATATACATAGATATTAAATATCTAATAGATATAATCTATATCCAGGTTATATATATCAAGAAGGTAGCCCATTTTCTTTCTGCACCCATAAGAGTTGAAAGGACAAAACTTTTGAGAATGTTTACCCATTAAGATCTTCTTAGGACAGAATCTACATACTTAACTTACCAAAGAGGAAATGTTAAAAATCATCTATGAGCATAAAAAAGAGTTTTGAATTCAGTTCTCTGGTCTGTTATTGGAAATATATCTATACTTGAAACCAAAGCACAATCATTTGCATTTGACTCACAAAAAAAGGATTTCATAGTCAGAATGGGATGGTATGAGTTATCAGGTAAGACAGACATATCTGTGAACAAAACACAGATATAAAAGTTAAATTAACAAGACAATCAGTGACACGACATTACACATAAGAATTTGCCAAAACAGAAGACCATTTCAAATTTCCATTTTTATATATGTTCTAAACAACTGAGGTCAATGAACACGTGTAGAATATCAGACCTAAAGGAAAATAGATGTGTTAACTTCATGTTTTTAATCTGGAAACTTGATTTTCATATGGCTGTTAAAACTACTTAAGATTTTAAATGCCAGTCACAAAACACAAAAAAGCTTTCAGTAAAAACAGTTTATAATTGTATACATTCACTTCAGTCTCTATATTATCAAGAAGGAAACATCAAAATTGCAATTAACTACTAAGCCAATAGAAGTTGCATATTCCAAAAAAAAAAAGAAGAAAAAGAAAAAGAAAAAAACAAAAAAAAGAAGTTGCATATCCCAATGTCCCAGAACCAATAAAAAAATAGCATTACTTTACAGCCTAAGATATATCTGACTTTAGTATTCAGATATAATACTAATTTTTAAAAAATGTCAGAAATAATGCAACCTATAACCACAGACATAACATTACTAAATGCCTGAAAATGAATGACACGTATCTAAAGATAGTATTAAGTTACAGGCATTGTAATATCCCTATGTTACTAATATAGGAAACATGATCAATAATTTGCCAAAGATCATTATTTAAGCAAGTGGTTGAATAAAGACTAGAGCCTTGGGGCGCCTGGGTGGCGCAGTCGGTTAAGCGTCTGACTTCAGCCAGGTCACGATCTTGCAGTCCGTGAGTTCGAGCCCCACGTCAGGCTCTGGGCTTGATGGCTCAGAGCCTGGAGCCTGTTTCCGATTCTGTGTCTCCCTCTCTCTCTGCCCATCCCCCGTTCATGCTCTGTCTCTCTCTGTCCCAAAAATAAATAAACGTTGAAAAAAATAAAAATAAAAAAAAAAGACTAGAGCCTCTATCTTTTTGGCATCAATACTGGTGCTCCTAAAATCTAACAAAATATTGACAGTATTGTCAACAAAAGTACTGACAGGATTTAGAGTACCAATAATCAGTATTATGCCAGTCCTACTGACTCTCCCCTGCATGAAGCTGTCCAGAGACAAAAAAAAAAAAGTTCTATTTCATGCTGATATTTATATTTCAGATATGCAAAGATAGAAGAAAGTCAAAAGAGATTTCAGCAGCAGGCTGGAGAAGAGACAGAAGCTGGCCAGGGGCTGAGGAATGCAGGAGCAATAGATCTCCCTGGCATCCCTGATCTCTAGGTAACACTATCTTCCCTACAAACCCTTTTAGTCCTCTAGTCCTTCCAAAAATTTTGCAGCCTAGTTCCTATTATGAACACAACTACTAAGAACAGTATGTCAATGTACAAGTCTTCATGTGAACATGTTTTAATTTTATATATCTTCTTTTGTGAAGATTCTTGTTAAATTTTTAGACTATTTTTTATTGAGATATTTTTGTAATTTTATTGTTGAGTTGAGTTCTTTATATATCCCAGATGCCAATCCTTTACCAGGTATATGTTTTGCAAATGTTTTCTCCTAATTCAGGACTTTCTAATATCTTTTAATAAGCAGAAGTTTTTAACTTTAATAAAGTACAACTCATCAATTTTATCTTTTATGATTATTGCTTTCTATGACTTAAGAAACCTTTGTCTATCCCCAAGTTATAAAGATAATTTCCTATATTTTCTTCTAAAAGCTTTATATTTTAGTTTTCTCTTTCACATCTAGGATCCATCTTTAATTAGAAGTTCTGGGGGTGCCTGGGTATCTCAGTTGATTGAGCATCTAACTTTGGCTCCGGTCATGATCTCACGGTTTGTGAGTTTGAGCCCCATGTCGGGCTCTGTGCTGACAGCTTGGAGCCTGGAGCCTGCTTCGGATTCTGGGTCTCCCTCTCTCTGCGCCTCCCCTGTTCATGCTCGCTCTCTCTCTCTCTCTCTCTCTCGCTCTCTCTCTCTCTCTCTCTCAAAATTGAATAAAGTAAAAAAAAATTTTAACGTTTATTTATTTTTGACAGAGAGAGAAACAGAGCATGAGCAGGGGAGGGGCAGAGAGAAAGGGAGACACAGAATCAGAAACAGGCTCCAGGCTCTGAGCTGTTAGCACAGAGCCCGACACAGGGCTCGAACTCACAGACCACGAGATCATGACCTGAGCTGAATTTGGATGCTCAACCGACTAAGCCACCCAGGCGACCCTAAAGTAAAAAAAAAAAAAAAAAAAAAAAAAAAAAAAATGTTTTTAAAGAAATTCTATATGGTGAGGTTCAAGTTTCATTTTTTCCCAAATACTGAAGACTCTTCTCCTCAGGGGATTGCTCTGATGCTACTGACAAAAATTAAATGCTATATAAGAGTGAGTCTATTTAGGGTTCTTCCTTCTCTTCTACTGAAGAAGATTCAGATCTACATTGAGCACAAAACCTACATGTAGATATATTCTTCATAAACAATCATATCATCTATAAGTAGGAAGAGTTTTCTTCTTTTTTAGGCCCATTATTTATTTTCTCGACTTATTGCAGAGGCTACAATCATCATAAAATCATGAGTAGAAATGATGAGAATGAAAATTATTGCTTTGATCTAAATCTTTGGAACTGTGTAATATTTTACCATTTTAGTTTCTTATGTTGTAGGTTTCCTATACTTGCTTTATTGATAAAGTTCTCTCTGAGAGTTTTTATCTGAAATGGCTGTTGTTTCTTCTGCATTTATTAAAATGATCATATGGTTTTTATTTTTTATTCTGTTAATACAGTGAATTGAACTCATTTACAAATGTGAATCCAAACTTATTGTGACAGTTAATTTTATGTGTCATCTGGACCATGGAGATATTTGATCAACATTATTTTGGGTGTGCCTGTTGAGGATGTTTCTGGATAAGAATAACATTTGAATGAGTAGACTGAATAAAGCAGATTGCCATCTGTAAGGAAGGCAGGCCCTATCCAATCACAGCTGAAGGCCTGAATAGAACAAAAAGGATGACCCTTCTCAGGAGTAAGAAGGGATTCCTCCTGCCTAACTGTTGAGGTGGAACATCAGGTTTTTCCTAACTCTGGAGTAGTACTAAAACATCAGCTATTGTTGGGTCTCCAGCTTGTTGACTACAGGTCTTGGAACTTTTCAGCCTGTAATACTGATGAGCCAATTCCTTATAATAAATCTCTACGTATATACATCCTTTTGGTTCTAGAGGAACCTGAGTAGTACATTTGTGTTCTGGAGACAAATGCCACTTAGTCATCAATTATGCTCGCTTTACCGTAGTTCAGCTATTAACACATAACTGGATTAAAGTACATGAAATGGATGTGTGATTTTAGGCATTTCCCTACAAGTTGCCTTAATTTAAGTTCACAGATTCCTATGCTTACACACCGAGAACAACTTTTCTATTTTATTTCCTACTAATTTATTATTCTCTCATTAAAATTATATAACTCCCAAAGTGCAGTAAAGAAACCTCTTAGAAATTCCCATTTTTCTAATGTTTGGCATTAAGAAACAGAGATCAAAAGATACAAAATGTGGATACATGTAAGAAGATTATTTTTTATGTTTATTTATTTATTTTGAGGAGAGAGAATCCCAAGCAGCCTCCATGCTGTCAGTGCAGAGCCCGTGGGGCTCGATCTCACAAACCATAAGATCATGACCTGAGCTGGAATCAGGAATAGGATGCTTAACCAACTAAGCCACCCAAGCACCCCTGTAAAAAGATTATTTAGGAAAATAATCAGGCAGAAGTTAACTTAAATAAGCTAGTCTTCAATGACGTGAAGAAACTCTGAACTAGAACATTTCTTGAGTCATAAGCAAAAACTAAACAAGATTGCTTTAGTCAATAAAATATCAACAAAGGCATACTCCTAGTGTTCAAAAAACTCTAAATCTTAGTTCCAACAGTTTTTAATGACGCTTCTTTTTAATCATTTCCCAAACATTCAAATACTCCTCTGGACTGAGGAATGGCTGACCTAGGGATAGTTGAAAACTGATGGTGAGAAAAAGTAAGATTAAAAAAAGGAATAGAAATATCTCAGGGAAACAAGAGGATGATGGAAACACCATCAACTAGAAGAATGTACAAACTGCTTCTTAGGGAGGCCAGGAATACTGAGAGGTGAAAAAAGGGATGCTGCCCTGGAAGAATGTGTGGGAGGACAGACAAGAAGGCATATTACAGGAAAAGAACAGATCTTACCAATTTAAAAGCAATGAAAACATCACTAACAACTGAGAAGCTGTTATTGCTCTCCACTGTTATTCCTATGTGACATCATGTATCTTCCTATGTACCGTTACCCCTCCTGGAAACATCTTCATGTTCTTACTATACCAAGCATCTTTATCCAGCTAACATCTTTCAGACTTCACCTTAAATGCATACAGACAAGCTTAGCTGCCCCTACTACAAGCAATCCAATTCCATGAATATGTGGCACAAATAACAGTTCCAATTAAGTACTTTGTTGTGTAGTTATTTTATAAATGTTAGTCTCTAAGCCTTATTTGTGAAAGGGCAAAGATTATGCTTATCATGCTCATCATTGCAACTCTCAAAGTGGTCAATAAATATTTTTGAATTAAAACTGGAATGACAAAAAAAATGCATCCTTCGATGTATTTCAACAATAAATTATTAACACTAAAGAAAGAATCTGTCTGGGGCACTTGGGTGGCTCAGTTGGTTGAGCATCCCACTTCGGCTCAGGTCATGATCTCACAGTTCATGGGTTCAAGTTCCACGTAGGGCTCTGTGCTGACAGCTCAGAGCCTGGAGCCTGCTTTGGATTCTGTTTCCTCTCTCTCTGCCCCTCCAACACTCACATTCTGTCTCTCAAAAATAAATAAATATTAAAAAAAAAAAAAGCATACGTCTACACTTATTTACTTATTTCTCTGTCACTTGCATGGTGTACTTACTAAATGCTGGGCACTGTTCTAAGCACATTACATTTAAGAATTCAACTATAGATGGCTGGTATAATTATCAGTCCCACATAAAAACTGAGAAAACCAATGTATAGAAAGGTTAAGTAGCTTTGCCAAGGTCCCTGGTGGAGCCAAGATTTAAACCCAGGCAGCCTAGTTCTATAATTCATTACTAATTAATTATCAAAATGATGTTCAAAAAAAGCTACTGAGAGTATCCTATAAAATATTTAATGGTCTAGGATTTCACATTTTAGCTCTGGAATTCTCACATATGAATAGTGAATTAAGGAAACTCTCAATAACTGATTCTTGATGCTGAGCTCTTGTTTTTTCAGTAACTGAAATATTACATGAGATTTTAAGAAGAAATAAAGTTTTCATACTTATTGTTTTTTACATATTTATAATCCTGATACCCAGAGGATTTGCTGAAGGAGAAATAAACAAGTCTATGTTAAGACCAAGGTAGCTGGGAAACCTGATTTTTTTTTTTTTTTTTTTGCCTTAGTGGAACAAAGAAATCTGCATCTTATTTACTGAATCTATCATGTTGACAACAAAAGATTTACTACATAAAAACATAAATGCTAAAAATATTTATAGCACCTCTTTTTCCTTTAATAAAATCAAACTGATTAAAATGACCATTGTGCATACATTTTGTTTAAAAAAGAAATCATAAAGTGTTGCCTTCATATGGTCTGATTATGTGATTATCATATTAAGTTGAAAATCTCAGTTATCCTTAATTTATCTGAACATTAATGGATTCAGTGCCAAAGTTCAGTTTATTTCTGAACGCTAGAAAACTAGAAGAGCTACCTACATCTTGTCTTCAAATGCATTAGATATAACTTTTTCTTAAACTACTGCTAACTACATAAAACACTGCTATAGGAAGGGACCTTGTGCTACAATGTAAAGATTTCTAATTCAGGATGTTGATTCAGGCTCAGTCAAGTGTTAACTGGGTAGTGGACATTTAGATACATGCCTAATCACCTTCAGTCCTTTTCTTGCTTTTTTTCCATCAATTTAGTTCATTCTGTCCCATACCATACACATAGAGCCACCTATGCTTGTCCTGCGTGCCACCATGACTGCACATTTCCCCACCACCCTAACCTAAGTTCATAACAAAGTGAATGCTAGCAAACATAACCCAGCCAATAGCTGATTTCTAAATGAACTTGGGAGTGCCTGCAGTCATTTCATGGTCCTTGATTAATGCATACACTTGTCCAGGAGTGCATAGAAACTGCACTGACAACATCCTTCAAAAACCATGGACTAGTCTCCCAAGGGGGAAAGTTTAAAGTGATGGCAGTTTCTATCCACATAGGAGAAGCAGTAACATCGAAAAATAACCATGACAATAAACAGATGACAGAAAAGAAACAATGTTAAATACCATTAAAAAGGTTAGCTGGCTTTTATTTTTGTTTTTCTTTGAGAGGGGCACAGACCTTTACTTTGCACATTACACCCACAAGTTTGAATTTTGATAACAAAGATTACTTCTATAAATAATTTTGAACTTAAGTCTCAGTTTAAGATGTAAGAAGAAAACACGGGGCCCATGGATGGCTCAGTCGGGTGAACGTCCGACTTCGGCTCAAGTCATGATCTCACAGTTTGTGAGTTTGAGCCCTGCATCGGGCTCTCTACTGACAGCTCAGAGCCTGGAGCCTGCTTCAGGTTCTGTGTCTCCTCCTCTCTCTGCCCCTCCCCTGCTCACGCTCTGTGTCTCTCTCTCAATAATAAATTTTTTTTTAATTATAAAAGATATAAGAAGAAAACACAATTCATGAATTACCAATGCATTATGCTATGTTCTTTCTGCTGAGAAATTGTGAAAATGTGACCTTCTATACATACAGAAATTTTATAAACTTTTTTTGACAGTTTGTACAATCAATTCCATTTCTGATAGAAAGTAGATAGATTAGCTTCAGTAGCTGATGTGCTAAACTTGTAAGCAAACCACCTGATTCTTCTCTGCTGGTTCAGAATGTTCAATTCATCAGCCCCTGTTCAGTGCTGCATATATGTGGCAGCATGATGGCAGGTCTGTACTATGTAGTTACCTCTAAGTAACTATAAAGCCATCCTTTGATATTTGTGGCTATTCAGCACTAGCAATATTTAACTTTAAAAAAAAAGAATTTTACATACTGCCATTAGTAAACAAAAATGTTTCAAAATGTTTGAAAAGTCACAAACCTGATACAATATAAATAAACTCTCAGAGCTATGTAAGGGATACTGTAATGTGGTCCAGTGTCAGCCTAAGAGAAAGACAGTGAATTTGAGACTGCTCTGAAAACCACCTCTCCCCATTTTCTTTCACAGTGCTCCCTGTGGCTCATGCTTAGCTCATCCTACAGGATTTATTTAGTACTTACTTCCCTGTGTGCTTGCCTGTGTCGCACACCAGTAGCACCCACAAGCACAGTGGTTCTCAGCTGTGGGCCATTTGCCCCCCAGGGGATACCTAAGAATGCCTGGAGACATTTCTGGCTGTCAACACTGGAAGCTGATACTAGCATCTAGTGGGTAGAGGCCAGGAAGATGCTACAAATAGTGCTGAAGTCAAGAAATCTTGCACTAGGCCAGGCTACTGCATCATCCAGGGACTGTCTACTGCTGGCAGGAACACTCTGCTCAACCCTACTGCCAGGCACGCAGTGGGCAAATATGCAACAGACAGTTGCATGTCTGCATGAAAATTCATGTCAGTGTGAATTTTTAAACCATTGTTCTCTATATGACACTCTTTAAAGAGCTTCCTTTTCTTCCTGCTACTGCCTCAGAGATGTTGTGGAAAGAAAGAGTGCACGTATCTGTGATTAATGTCAAAACTGTAGTTCTACCCTGAAGCAGAGAAAATGGCGGGGGGGGGGGGGGGGAGGCACACTGGCCAAAATTTCAGTTTCACCATGTGACACAGGAAAGTTCTTAACCTGACAGGGACCATGGCAACTTGAACCAGATGACCTCTCAGACCTCCGATTGAAAGGATAACTTGAATCATTCTTACATCGAAGAACATTCACCTTATGTAACAACTTTCCATATGAGCCCCCCAGATTTTCTTATGGCAATCGAGGCCCTGAAGTATTTTACACCTTGGGCACAGCTGCTGTCAAGTCTGCAGCAGCCATAATCTTCAGGTCAGGCTTTTATTTCACTATAAAAGGCTTTCAATATGAACATGCCTGGTGATAAATTAGGTTGACGGGCATTTCCTTTTATTACGATTCAAAGGAAGACATATATTTCTATCATGTTGTTTGGTGTAAACAACTTACAAGTGTAGTCATAATTCATATAGCCTAACTAGACTACAGTTTCACAGAATTAACATACTGTGACTATAAATTACAAGTTACTTACACTTCTTAGAGTTGTCTTATGATCTCTAATAGGAACTCATAAATTGAAACAAATCTAGAGAATGACAGTAGCAGTGCACTTCTTCAGTAAATCTGACCAGTGTAAAAACCCATGAAATGGCTTTTCCAGTTGTTCAGAGTAAATATGTGGCTGTGCTATCAGGTGACGCTATGCTATAATAACTACAAACAAGACATAGTCAGAATGTTAAAACTCATTAGGCAGAGAAAAAATCAGAAATAATAATAGAGGGCATATTCTCTAAGAGCCCATGACAGACATCATCACCTAAAATTCAAAAGAAAATAACAAAGATGCAATGAAACAGGCCAACACTTTAAAGAGAGAAGGGGCACCTGACACCCTCTCCTCTGTCTGTGGCCACATGAGGAAAAGCAGTCCGAGACTGGAGGGTGGGACTCTTCAGGTGTTTTTAAAAAACTGTAAAGTGAGGAAAAAAGCTCTTTCCAGCTCTTTTCTCCTGTTTCTGTTAGAGAAAGTATCTGGGGTAGAGCTATCTCAGACCAAGTCATTTGGTCGTTGAGGTTCTTGAATAGCTCTGAAAAGGGAAGAAAAAGTGTGGGAATGACTACAAATGATTTATTTCAGGTGTTATGCTTTGAAAGGGAGGCATAAGAAGGGTTTTATGACTTTACTCTAGGACTTTACTATACCTTCTACAAGACCCTGGTTTTTCCTCTCTGATAATGGCAACATATGAAAGAAACCATAAACTTTACAACTGAACTATTTAAGAGAAGAAATGATACCTTACTCAGAGCTATGTTATTATTTGTCCTTAGCTACTGTCACAATAGTTAAGTGATTTCTACTGAAAACATTCTTTCAGTAGTCATTTGTAATTGTGTTATTGTTGTTAATCATTTGGCAAAGTGTGGAGTTGACAGGGAAAGGATAGAATTACGAATCAACTTTGGAAACAGTTGGAGAAAACTTTTCTCTGCCCTGCAATGAAAACAGAATCTACAAGCAATTAAAAAAGAAAAAGGTAACTTTGCTATAACAAAGCCCCAGATGATGTTTACAAAATCAGGACTAGTTGAACACAACTAAAGCTTGCCTGTCCATAATTGTTCTTTCCATTCTTTCCCTTAGATGAGTAATATACTTGGAGGTCACAGCATCTTACCACCCAACACCTCTGTGGCCCTCAAACAAGGATTCTGTGGCTTTCTAGTGATAATGATTTTATTATTACAACCATAAACATATGTACTCCAACAGTGTGCATTTTACTGTAAATGAATGTGAAGTTCAGAAGGGATAAGTGGTTTATACAAGGTTGTCTAGTTAATACGGAACGGAGCCAGTTTATAAACCGAACTCTCTGAGTCTAAAACTGAACACATACCACCACGTCACCTGACACAACTCGGGTGAAACATGAACACCCCGGTTCTATTTCCCACAGAGCAAAACTGTGCCTCTATTAGCGAACATCACACCACACATCAAGTTTGTGAGAATGAATACTCATTCACAGAGGCATGCAGGATAGAGATTATCTGCCATACAAGACACTTCTGGGAAGGAACCATGGTTCCACGTACAGACGAATGAAATGGTCTTCTGAGAAACAGGAGTCTCCGTGTTTCATCTCTTATGATGGTGGTGGGATCATGATTCACAAATATTCTTTGATGACATGGCTGCCACCGCTCTTGCTGGCATGATTGCAGAGAAAAAAAAATTTCCCTAATTTCATTATGGTTTTCACAAGCTCTAAATTGGCCAAAATGTAGCTTTTTTTTTGCCTGGAAGGAACAAGGTCCCAAAAGAAAGGTTTCGATGAAGAATGGAGAGGCAAGTGCCAAAAATCTCCATGAAAATTAGGACACAGATTTCAGTCTTAAAACTACTCATTTTGTAAAGAAAATGAGTGATAGATTTAGTTTGTAATATTTATATAAAACATATTAAAGGATTTATGATAGAAATGAATATCAAAAGTGATGACTAGTGACATTTCGCAGAGCATTATCTTTCTACGCAGCTGTGTGCCAGAGAAAATTTGCACATGCATTTGCAGGGCATTACAGATAAAAGAGCTTATATCAAAGTCATTCTTTGCTAACTCTAGATGCTGCAGCCTGAAAAAATATCACAAACAAGAGGTCATGCTTTATGATAATCAGCCCTTCTACAAAGGGTGTCAGGAAAGCTGGTAGGTCCCTTGTCCATATTAACCAAGTGTGAAAGTGCAACACAGGCTCACTGTGAGGAAGAGCACAACTCAGACCAGTCTATCCCTTATGATACAATCTCAAAACTACAGCCATGCCTGAAGATGCTGGAAAAGGCTGTGGTACTAGGACCACTGCCATAGAGCACTACAGAGCTCCCAATGAGGCCATGGGCCAAAGGAAGGGACACAACTACACATGCTGTAGTGGCAGGAAGTAACATTTCTCTGCTACCAATAAGCACAAAGCAGGCCAGCAGGTTCTCTACCTAAACTGAGAACAAACTGAGGGTTGATGGAGGGTGGGAGGGAGGGGAGGGTGGGTGATGGGTATTGAGGAGGGCACCTTTTGGGATGAGCACTGGGTGTTGTATGGAAACCAATTTGACAATAAACTTCATATATTGAAAAATAAATAAATAAAAATAAATAAATAAATAATAAATAAATAAATAAAGCCATGCAGATATCTGACAATGCCAGGTCCCTGATCCTAGCCAGATCTCACAGACAGTAACAAGCAATCTTTTCCTGAAAAATTCCAGACAGTAAATATTCCAGGCTCTGTGAACCATATGATCTTTGTCACAACTACTTAAGTCTGCCATTGTAATATAAAAGCAGCCACAGATAACACATAAATTAATACACATAGCTATATCCCAATACAACTTTATTTACAAAAATAGCAGGGACCATGGCTTGCCAAACCCTGAGTTAGAAAAAATGAAGTTTTAGAAAAACAGGTGAGGTGGCATTTGACTCTTTGACTAGACAGCCAACACAAAATTAAAACACAGCAGTTATCAGCACCGACATCGCCATTTTTGAAAGAACTGGAGGAGGATCTGGAAATGAGGCACAGTCAGAGGTGGTGCAGCTCTGGTATATTTCCAACCCAAGCTTAAGGCAACTGGCTATAATGTGCTCTTTTTATTTTTTAATTTTTTTTAATGTTTATTTATTTTTGAGACAGAGACAGAGCATGAACAGAGGACGGGCAGAGAAAGGGAGACACAGAATCCGAAGCAGGCTCCAGGCTCCGAGCTGTCAGCATAGAGCCCGACGTGGGGCTTGAACTCACAAACTGTGAGATCATGACCTGAGCCTAGGTTGGATGCCCAACTGACTGAGCCACCCAGGCACCCCTGTAATGTGCTCTTTTATCCACATTATAAAGACTGAGAATAATTTTGTATTACACAAAGATGTCACTGTATCCCATCTGAGGTTAATGACTTGCCATGGAAATTAAAGTTAATACATCAAATTATGAGACACTTTGATATAAAGGAAGTATTTTTCCCCACAATTGAGTTAATTGATTTGGTACTGCTGGTAAGGTAAATGTGGAAAGAAGCCAAAAGATTGTAACTATTTTACAAAACAAAACAGAGGAAGCTGAAATGTTTTCAAGTAAATTTTAGAAACCATTGTGCCATTAATTAGAAGTTGGTCACACTTTGTTTTCCAGGAGACATACTTGATAAGACTATAGCACCAATTCCATGCAAATCTTCCAGCAAAACAACAGGGGAGGTGAAATGAATAAGTGGATCCAGATCAAAGACATCCCTGCTCAGCTCTTGGAGAAGGAGCCTCTACACTCAAATCTGTGGAACCTGAGTCATGGTCCATTGCCCTCCATGAAAAAGAAAGGGCAAACCAAGGGCAAGGAACAAAATGGCAGACAGCTTTGCCTCCATTCAGAGATGAAAAATAAAAATGTTCTTATATACACAGCTGTGCACTGAGCCTCTCATCTTTCTGGGCTTTATCCGACCTAAATAACTAAATGATTACTCTTGTCTCGTATCACTGACCAAAAAATTATCCTCTTAAAACTCTGTGTCCATTCCTCCCACCCCACAGATGAATTTCTGATAAAACATAGGGAGGCAACCAGACATAACCTCTATACTAGAAATCCAGACACTTCCACTATCTAGTTACCAGCACTGTGCCTTTTAAACCTGCGGGCACTCACCTGTTTCTGAATGTGACACCCAATGATCTAGCACTCAATTTCTCTAAGTATATGATTGTTCACACTAGCAAACTAAGATTTCCCACTCTTTGACAGAAAGTCCCTAATGCCTCCTGAGTACTAGAGATGAAAGCAAAGTGGGAACCTGGGTGGCTCGGTCAGTTAAGCAGAGCGGATTTCAGTTCAGGTCACAATCTCATGGTTCATGAGTTGGGAGTCCCACATGGGGTAAGCTCGAGCCCCACTTCCAGTGAGCTGGAGCCCTGCGTGGGGTGTACACGAGCCCTGCTTCCGGTGAGCCCTGCTTCTCTCTCTCTCCCACTCCCTCTCTCTCTCTCTCTCTCTCTCTGCCCCTTGCTCACTTGCACCCTCTCTTTCTCAGAAAGAAAAAGAAGAGAAAAGAAGAAAAATAAAGTAATTAGGACCAGAAGCCAGCCTTCAATTCTCAAGTTGCCATATTCTGTCCCTGGTCAACTTAACCCAAAATTGAACTCAAGAAGAATTTTCTGATTTTTCCTAGGTCGTATGTTTTTATTATTATTTATTTTTTGAGAGACAGAGAACACAAGTGGGGGAGGGACAGAGAGAGAGGTAAACACAGAATCCAAAACAGGCTCCAGGCTTCAAGCTGTCAGCACAGAGCCTGACATGGGGCTGGAACTCACAAACCCTGAGATCATGATCCAAGCTGAAGGCAGACGCTCACCCATTATGCCATCCAGGACCCCCTGATTTTTCCAGGTTCTAAAGCGTACATGAACCTTTTCCAGGTTCTAAAACCCTGACTTTTCCAGGTTCTAAAACATGAATTCTGACCACTTAAGAGATTCTTAATGAACTGACAATAGTTAGTGGCTTTGATTCTCCTTCTTTTGGGCTTAGGTACCCTTAAAAAATTACTTATGATGGTAAATCATTTAAAGTAGACATTCTTAACCTTGCAAAAATTGCTGTTTACAATCTCATAAAAAAACTATTGACCCAGACTCTGGAAAAGTGCACACATGTAAGACTTTTTCATACAATTTTATAGGGCTTACAGATCACTAAGGTCTCTCCTTGGACCCCAAATTAAGTACTCCTAAAAGGAAGGATAAAAAAAATCATGTCTTGTGTGTTTTGTCTATCTTACTTGGCAAGCATAGCTACCAGAATAATTCACTATCACATAAAGTCTTTAATTATATTCAGTAGATGTACAGGAATTCTGCAGAGTTCTAAGAAAGCACAGAAATAAATGAAAGCACAGCCCTACTCTTCTAGGAACATAAAAACAAATGTACTCCAAAGGTATTTACATGACCAAGTACTAAAAAGAAATTGAAATGGAGTCTCAGAAAAAAAGCTATACTCCATGGGGAAGGGTGCTTCTGCTATTTAAAGGAGACATTGAGAAGATACATAGGATCATAACCAACAGAAAATAAAGGGATTGAAGGTCAGAAAAGAACAATTCCTTTAGAAGGGGTGCTGCCTGGTCAGCTCAACATAAATATAGAATGAAGTGTAGTGCTTGGGAAAGAAAAGAGCATGGCAGGCCTCTGTGAGAAATACTGTCTGCAGACTCCCCAGTAACTACCCCTGATATGATACCCAGTTAAGAAAATTGGTAGAAGGAAGGTGAGATGGTGGTATATTAAGAAAATCAGTGTATTTACTTTCATCCAGAACTAATTCGATAATAGCACTTAAAAATTCTCTGTGTTCTCAAAGCTTATTAATCATATCTACTGATCAGCAAGTAAAGGTCAGCATGAATAGGAGAAATGTTTGTATAACATCGTGCGCTGAGACTTTTCTTAGAAACAAAATGTTGCTGTCTTAAATACATATTGTTTTCAAAATGAGCTATCAAAATCAATTTTATATTTTTTACTCTAATAAAAGAAAGCTTGACAGTCTAGGCAGCTTAGAGCTATCTCTAGAGCAATTTGAAAAACAAAGGGATTGATTAGATTATTACTCTGAAAGGATTGAGTGCTTCTCTTGAAAATGAATGCAAGCAGTGAAGTTAATTCAAACCATAGGTCAAAGCAGAATGAATCATGTTTAAATCTCTCAATTTTATCTTTAGAAAGTAAAGGCAGAGAGAGTCTTTACTCCACTGTGGTTCAAAATGGCTGAGTAAGCTAAAGTGATTAAATAAACAGACTATTATATGCCATCAGTTCAATCAAGTGAGAACACTCTGGCTGTCAACTCTTAGTGAAAGGAAGATGCTTGATACTTTTCATAATAAATATCCATTCATAAAATGTGCTGAAATGAACAAAAAAGATCTATTACCAATTCCAGCTATTTCACAGAGAAAAGCTGGCAAGAAATTTTCTAACGTCTAAAATAGAAAAGTATCAATTAATCATGAAAATGGCTCAGATAATGTGTTACATGTTGTTACATATTATCATATTCATCCTGATGCCTCAAACCATTTATGAAAAGACATCACATAAAAATGCAAGTACCAATCATCTCAGGAAGCAAAATTTTTAAAAATAGTATTGGGTCCCCACCCCACCTGCAAATTTAGAACAGGCTCATTGGAGTAATGTTAAAAAGTAACAAAGGATACCACAAGGAAAATAATAACCACCTTGGAAGAACACTTAAGGTACTTTTCTTACACTCACCTGTCCAAGCGCACTTATGGGAATAGTACTTCACATGATGTCTGTCTTACAACACACTGAACAACATCCCATGGCAACACTAAGTATTTACCTAACAACACTGTTGAATGGCTCCACAGTATTCTTCTATGTAACTGCACCATGATTTATGTCACTGGTCCTCTATTGCTAGACACAGTGATGCTGTCAGATTGTTTTGTTTTCCTGTTTTAAATAATGCTATGTTGAACATCTTTACAAATGAAATCTTGTATGTATCTGTAACTATTTCCTCATATCTATATCTTTAGCTCAAATTCTTTAAGTAAAATGCCAAATCATAGAGTATGTACATTTCCAAAGCTTTTCAGACATTTCTTTAATTTCCTTTCATAAATATTAGACCAATTTACACTGTCATTTGCAATACATGTTTTAAGCCAATTGAAGTTCACTTTTATAAATAATAGTTATATACCTTTTTTCAACAATATTTATATTGCTTAAAATTTGAACTAAATAATTGCATAAAATCATATTACACTACTACTAATACTAAAAGGATAAAGAGGACAAAATATCTAAATACATTTAAAATGACAAAACGTCAATTTTCATATTTGTATAACATAAAAATCATTTAAATAATATTGCTAGTTACTGTTTTATAACTTTATCCCCAGTTTACACACAAAGTACTAAATTTAAGTAAATCACACAAATGTTTTTCTTTTATTTGTAAATGAATTTGAATGTCTACACTGCATGCTTACTTTATTTTTATTTTTATTTTATTTTTTAGGACAATAAAAGTAACATTTTATTCTAACACACTATTTTTCTAAGGTATATCTCTCAGACATTGTTATTATAAAGATTTTAATTTCATACATTGACTATGTTCTTATAAAGTCACTGTATTCTTAAATTTCCATTTTAAATATTCTAATACTAAATTTGTAATGATGATCTTTCATATTTGTAACCTCAAATATTTTTAAGAACTAAAAATATGTTTTTCTTCTTTTAATTTTTTTAATTTACATCCAAATTAGTTAGCATATAGTGCAACAATGATTTCAGGAGTAGGTTCCTTAGTACTCCTTACCCATTTACCCCATCCCCCCCTCCCACAACCCCTCCAGTAACCTTCAGTTTGTTCTCCATATTTATGAGGGGTTGTGGGAGCTCAGTTGGTTAAGCGTTTGGCTTCAGCTCAGGTCAGGATCTCATGGTACATGAGTTCGAGCCCCACATTAGGCTCTGTGCTGACAGACCACAGAGCCTGCTTTGGATTCTGTGCCTCCCTCTCTCTGCCCCTCCCCCACTTGTTCTCTCTCTCTCTCTCTCTCTCTCTCTCTCTCTGCGATAAACAAACATTAAAAAATAAAAAAATAGGGATGTCTGGGTGGCTCAGTCGGTTAAGCATCTGACTTCAGCTCAGGTCATGATCTCACGATTCATGAGTTCAAGCCCACATCAGGCTCTGTGGTAACAGCCCAGAGCTTGGAGCCTGCTTTGGATTCTGTGTCTCCCTCTCTCTCTGTTCCTCCCCTGTTCGTGCTCTGTCATTTAGATTATTTATTTATTTATTTATTATTTTTGATGTTTATTTATTTTTGAGAGAGAGAGACAGAAGGAGTTCAAGAAACAAACACTTAGGTAAATGAGTATCAACACAGAATATACCAATGCTACTTTTAGATTGTTTGTAATCCCAAATTCACTTTGAGTTTATGCTGCCCAAAATAATATTTATGGATATATTTTTCACAGCCAGAGTGGCAGGTAAAAAAGGTTTGTTTAATTATTTAAAAGGAAGGTTGTACTGATTCTAATAAAAGAAAAAAATATATTGATTTTTTATTATTCACCTAATGAGCTGACTAAAAAGAGAGCATGTGTGTGTGTGTGTGTGTGTGTGTGTGTGTGTGTGTGTGTGTATGTGTCTGTGTGTGTGTGTGTATACAGACAGAGAATGAGAGATCAGAAAAACCTACTTAGGGATCAAGATGGAGTAGGGCAAAATGAAACATAATTGCACAACTGTTGTTTAAACACAGACAAATGAACACTATACAAACTATAACAATAACCATAATATACCCAGATCCAGCTAATATGAGTAACTCCTACTTCTTTACCAATTACAGCTTTAGCCTACTCTGTTCCCTCTTGCCTTATAGATAAATTATTAGGATAACAGATCATACAATTGCCCCCACTTTCTTCCAGCATCCAATCCAAACCAAAACTACTCTTCCATTGAACCCTCCCCCAAATCAATTAAACAAGCCCAGATCCAATAGTAAGCCTCTACTAAGCATACATGATTCCCTATGCTGTGCTGTTGCCTCTGTTACAAACAGGCAAAAGGGTCTACTTTATTTGACTAGAAGTGTGTTCCTGGTGGTTTGGTTTAGCGGGCACCTACAGGAAATATACTAAAGTTTAATCTTCTTATCCAAAAGTAACCCATAAAAATGAACAGAATTTTCACAATTACAATGAGTGCCAAAATGCTTTCATAACTTTCATACATTTTATTACACCCTAATTTAGGTGGAAAAAAGCAAAAAAGACATGAGCTAAACTCTAAAGAATCACCACAAGACAAAGTCCATATCTATTAAGCCATGACTTCAAACAATTAAAAGATGCTGTCATTCCATCACTGATATGTATGACACCCTGCAAATGAAAATCAATTTGCAGAAGGAAGTTTAATACCCTAGCTTTTGGGCATTTAAAGGCTTTAACTATCACTGCAATATTAACTGCTTCTTAGGCCTTCTAAATCTGGCATAAATTCAAATGTAAAGATGCAAAATCAGAGTACAGAACCAATTCAACAGCACCCTCTGCTTGCAGGTAATTTAATTTCATTTTAAAGAACTTCTTAAACATCACCATTCAACAAAATTACTCTTTAAAACTTGTGCCATTTTATCTGATATGTATAAATTTATGCTAACCTGAAAGAATATATTATCACATTTTATACCTAGAGCAGGTATGACTGAAAAGTATCAAGAATCCAGGTAAACATCAAGTTTGGACTTTAAAACTACTCTCCCGGCATCAAGCACAGGTAAGTGGATCTCAAACTTTTGCAAGTATGAGAAACATCTGGGAAATGTGTTAAAAAGCACAAATTTTTCTCAAGTATTCTCAAGATTCTGGTTGAGTGAGTCCTGAAATGAGGCCCAGAAATCTGCACTTTTAATAAGCATTTCAGTTGGTTCTAATACAGAGTGCTGTACTTTCACACTATGCACTGAAAAATACCGTTTAGTAACAGACCAAAGTGTTTTTACCGGGGCAGGTAACTATTTGTGCACTTCTTTAATGGTGTCCTATTTGATTAAAAAAGGAACATAAAATTTAAAAATATTTTTTTTCAAATAAGGATGACTTTAAAATGTTTACAAATTTCTAAAGAAAACTAATTTACTTCTCAATATTTATGCTCTAAAATGTCTATAACTTATTTTGAGAGAGAAAGAGAGTACCTGTGTGAGCAGGGGAGGAGCAGAGAAATAAGGGGAGAGAGAATCTTAAGCAGGCCCCATGCCAGTGCAGAACTGATGTGGGGCTCCATCTGAAGACCATGAGATCATAACTTGAGCTGAAATCAAGAGCTGGATGCCCCACCAAGTGAGCCACCCAAACATCCCTATGACTTTTCTTCTGAATAAAGAAAATCATGTTCAATTGCTTCAAACCTGGATGATAGAAATAACCACAAAAGACTAAGAAATCCCAAAATTCTATCACAGAGGTAACCACTGCTTAGTATTTTAGAATTTTTTTTTCCTATGCTTCTATGTTCCTCACCTTGAACTTTTTATTTCACTATATAGAATATCAGGGTAAAACTATCAAAAGAAAGGTAGACTGTCACTAGATGGAAGCCTTCATTTACAAAAGTATATAATTATATTAACAATAAAATCCACTGACTTAAAACAAAGAAAAAAGTATCAGTTCACAAACCCTAAAGAAAGAAATATCATAATTGAGAGAAAGCACAATGGGGCACAGTTTATGCTAAGCCTATGCCTTCTTGGTACCAGAAGATTAATGGCACAGTGACATTCAATGAAGTTCAGGACACACAAAATGTAAATGGGTACTGTCTTATATAAAAGAAGTACCCATAAGATTCTGTACCTAACCACCTAGATTATAAAAGTTTTTGTGGCTACTAGCTTTAGGGGTAATTACAGGAGGAACGAAAAGATCTAAAGACTAAAAAGTGAGAAAAATAAATACAGCAAAGAGACATAATAAAAAAAGGGAAAGGAAACCAAATGTAGATATATTTTTGATAAATTGCAAGAAACCAGTTTCATCTTTAACAATTACTTTACTATTTCCCTGAAACTTTTAGGTAATTATATTTTCCCTCACACAATATGGTCAAACCTATCCTAAAGGAGATGAAAGCATATAAATTTGAAATAACTATTCTGCCAATTAATATCCACAATCCCTTCAAAAAGGGCTCCTTGTCACCCAGACTCTAGGCTGTAAAGGAAGTGGGGTCATGCAGGTTCAGAGCAGCATTGTGCCACATGGCCAACCTCACTCCAACACAACCAAGGAGGGCTCAGGAAGGAGGTCAGTGTGCAAGTCAAGAAGGCAAATCCACCAGCAGCATCGAAGAAAGAGAGCAAGTTCTGATGTATACATGCTAATATTCATTCTAATGAGTTCTCCTTCCAGAAATTCTAAGGAAAAATAATGAGAATTGTCATCACTTATTAATTCCCTTGGAACTTGGAAATCTTTATTATGCACACAGGTGTTCAGTAGAGGCTTACTTGCTTATTTATTTGTCTGTTTATATTTTAATTCCAGTAGAATTAACATACAGTGTTATATTAGTTTTAGGTGTACAATACAGTGATTCAACAATTCTAAACGATACTCAGTTCTCACTGTGATAAGTATATTCTTAATCTCCCCACCCATGACCTCTCTGGTAACCATCAGTTTGTTCTCTATAGTTAAATCTGTTCCTGGTTTGTTTCTTTTTTTTGATTTGTCCATTCATTTCTTAAATTCTACATGTGAATGACATCATATGCTGTCATTCTGACTGACTTATTTCAATTAGCGTTATGTTCTCTTGATCCATCCATGTTATCGCAAATGGCAAGGTTTTTTTCTTTTATGGCTGAGTAATATCCCATCGTGTGTGTGTGTGTGTGTGTGTGTGTGTGTGTGTGTGTACACACACACATACTACCTCTTCATTATCCATTCATCTATCCGTGAACACTTGGGCTGTTTCCACAATGTGGCTTTTGTAAATAATGCTGCTATAAACATAGGTGTGCATATATCTTTTCAAATTAGCGTTTTCATAATCTTTGGGTAAATACCCAGCAGCAAAATTACTGGATCATATGGTAGTTCTATTTTTAATTTTTTGAGGTATCTCTATACTGTTTTCCACAGTGGCTGCACCAGTCTGAATTCCCACTAACAGTGCACAAGTGTTCCTTTTTCTCCATATCCTCACCAACAATTGTTGTTCAGGTTTTTTTTTTCTTTTAATTTTTTTTCAACGTTTATTTATTTTGGGGACAGAGAGAGACAGAGCATGAACGGGGGAGGGGCAGAGAGAGAGGGAGACACAGAACAGGAAACAGGCTCCAGGCTCCGAGCCAACAGCCCAGAGCCTGACGCGGGGCTCGAACTCACGGACCGCGAGATCGTGATCTGGCTGAAGTCGGACGCTTAACCGACTGCGCCATCCAGGCGCCCCCAGGTTTTTTTAGTTTAGTCCTAACTGATTACTATCACATGCCCAAAACATAGAAAATCCATTTTCAAAGAATCAGATGACAATAACAGTAAAAAAAATGTATTTAACTATATTTAACTATCTAGTTGATTGAAGGAGCACCAAAATTGGAAGGCAGCAAACTCAAATAGGCACAGAACTGGACAGGTAATAGGAATAAATGCACTGGGCCAGGGCATACAGAAAATAACTGGGCAGGCATAGGTGGCAGTAGTGCCCAAAGTACCTCTGTGCCTGACTAGAGAACGGCAAGCTGAGAATTTGGGAACTGGAGAAAGCTAATTTGCATGGTCTGAAGGAGACAGCCTCTGCTTGGCTCCAGGCAAATGTTGCCTGGGGGGTGGCGGGGGGATGGGATATCAGAGCAGTGTTTTCAGATCACCCCAGTGTTCAAGTGAACCTGTAATTCCAGAGGTTTATGTGAAACATCCTGATATTTAACATTGACAATTCACATAATTCAAATATTTCTAGAACACTGTGAACGTCTATCTGCATGTACATGCTTAGTCATGGCCTGCAGACTGTTAGGTACTGATTCCTGGGCTTCTGGATAATCTGCTGTGGTTTCAGGTTGAGAATGACCCTGGCAAGGAGTGGAGAGCAATCTCTGGCTCTGCTGCCAGAGGATAAATATGAGGGTAATACATCTGATAATAAAGCAAGTTTACTCCACTTCTCTCTTGCTTCTCTTATCTACAAGCATGTTCTGCTTTCCTGATAACACCCAAGGGACAAAATTAGATTATGGTCTCATGAAATATATGTAGTTTTTTCAAGTTTCTGTGTTCCACTGTTCCATGAATATGTTCCATTAATCCCATAATGAATTTGTTTTATATAATTTAGGCTATTGTACATTTGCTTCTAAAAATAAATGCTTTTGAAAATAATCCTTTAAATATAATATTAAGTCATAGGAAGCAGAGAAAACTATTCTGGAAGACAGTAGGAAAGACAATCTTACAGAAAGAAGCAGAGGCAAAATTAACTATGACAGAACATAACAAAAAATCAATTTCAAAAAGCAGAAATTGCAAATGGAATAAAGAAAATGTATCCAGTATCTTACACTGGATCCATGCTGCACCAAAACAGTAAAATTTTACACATCTTAATTTTGAAACAAAAAGATTAAGGAACCTTCCTTTAGGGATCTGTCCACAGAACAGGAAATTGTACCCAATTTCATACAGTAACTTCATTCTTCATCAGTCTCCTCTAAAATAGGAACACATTTTCTTAGCTGTCTTTAACACCATTCATCAGAGAAGGAAGAATAAAATCTATATTCACATCTTCACCAGATTAGTTCCTTTTATCAAGTCCTACATATTTCTGTCACTCTTCAATAGAAGGAAAAGCACCTTCATCCTCACTACATCAAAATAATTGATTGTACTATAATCAAACTAGCTCAACATAAAAAAAAAAACTTTTAATATGGTATTAAAATTTTCAATCATGGGGCACCTGGGTGGCTCAGTAGGTTGAGCCACTACCTCTTGGTTTTGGCTCAGGTCATGATCCCGGGGTTATGGGACTGAGCCGTTCAATGGGCTCCTTGCTGAGCGTGCAGCCTGCTTAAGATTCTCTCTCTTCCTCTGCCACTCTCCCCAGCTCGTGCTCTCTCTCTCTCTCTCTTTCCAAAATAAAAAATAAAATACAAAAATTTAAATCGGATACTGAACAGCAAATATATACAAAGCAATAATCTAAATAAGATGTGCCATCTGAAGAGAAAAACATACTGCTATGTACAGGAATGGTTTCAGAGCTGAAAGATTACTTGGAGACTGACCTGGATGTGCTTGTGGACAAAGAGTAAGACCCACAGGTGAGAAGCACCTCATTGTTTGATGGGTTAAGCATTCAACTTCAGCTCAAGTCATGATCTCACAGTTCATGAGTTCGAGCCCTGGGTCAGGCTCTCTACCTGCTTCAGATCCTCTGTCTCCCTTTCTATCTGCCCCTCTCCTGCTCACACTCTCTTTCTCTCTCTGAAAAAAAGCCCCACAGGTGAAGATCAAGGAAATGGGGTAGGGAAGGACAATGAGGATACATGACTCAGTTTGGAAAGGAATAGACATCTCCTCAGAGACATGAGGGAATCAGTCTGAAGAGGATAAATATTTTGAGGTTTCAAAATCAAGTAAGAGATCAAGCATTACATAAAGCTCATGCAATGAAGAGAGCCAAAGAGAAACAAAAATGACAATAAATAATTAATTTCTAGGGAAGAAAAGTGGCATAGTTCCACATTTAGTGATGTATGAATATTTATGTGCCTAGAAAAAAATGAGTATGAAAAAGACAAAAATCAAAAAAATCAAAAAACCAAAAATCAGCTGAGTTTTGGAAGACTGTTCTCATTTAAAGTATCTTCCAAAACCAGCTTTGTATGGTTGGTTTCAATTTTCCCTTTCTTTGATACTGTTAAGCTATCTTTTCAACAAGATGCTAGTTGAATATAATAGAAATGAAACCTTAAGTATTTAAATGTTGGCTATACTTTTTTCCCATTATTATTTCCCCATTATTTTAATTATAAAATCTTAAAGGTGAAATAACTTTATCTTTCTTAATGTTTATTCGAGAGAGAGAGACAGAGCATGAGCGGGAGAGGGGCAGAGAGAGAGTGAGACACAAACTCTGAAGCAGACTCCAGGCTCTGAGCTGTCAGCACAGAGCCCAGCGTGGGGCTTGAATTCACAAAGAGAGAGATCATGATCTGAGCAAAAGTCAGACGCTTAACTGACTGAGTCACCCAGGTGCCCCAAAGGTGAAATGACTTTAAAGAATATTTCTGCTTTGTGGATGAGACTAAATCTTTCAAATTCAAGTATTTATTTGCATTAGTATTAATCCCTCTAACATTCAGGTCCTATTTTTGTGGGGGAGGAACCGCAAACTCTCATGATTCCCACAATGACCTTTAAAAGTTATACTCATCTTGTTCTCCAGAGTAGTGACAATGATGGGTAGTTATTATTCACATTTTGAGGCTCACATGATACGCAGGTTGAACTGTTATTTCTAGGTTTAGAGCACATGTGACAGGAACAAGAAATGTGGTTTCTAACTACAGGATAAAACCTAAATCTCTTCCTCAGAGAGTGTATGTGTGTTTGTGCGTGAAAGAGAGAGACACCAGGAGATGATAAGAGTCACTTATTGACTGTCACATACTACTCAAATATACTCTTATAAATATGATTAGCTTTTAAAACATCAAGGAACACTCATTTATCAGAAACACATTGATGCCTATGCATCAACTTTAAAAATGTCTTTTCTATTTCTAGAAAGCTATACCCAATATAATGAGGTATAAATAAATTTAAGGAATGTTTATAATAAAACTGTATCATCACTAAATTTGACATAAGAATGAAAGAAACTAATGGCAGAACTGAAAAACAGAACACAATTTTACTTTGAGTAACAGGTTTATGTGTTCCCATTAAATGAAACATGAGTAAATTAACTTGAATGAAATAGCTACCATTTTACTACTGGTATATCTGGAAAATAAAAGCTTGTGTAGGAAAAACAATTTTAACTATCTTTCCTCAGACCTCTTCCCAAAATTTATAAATGCACAAGTTTTGTAGAAGTAAAACCATTCCAAATTATATGACAGAAGACTGACAAACTTCTAAGTCACACACAGCTCTTCAAATGGCTCTGCAGTGCTGTGATGATTTGGAGGTTCCTGGTTTCCCAGGGGGAAGCTATAAAAATCAGGGAGACGGAAGACAGCACCAGCTGAAAAACCAAACAGATGGCTTAGCCAACTAAAAAATCAGCTGAGTTTTGGAAGACTGTTCTTATTTAAAATATCTTCCAAAAACAGCTTTGTATGGTTGGTTTCAATTTTCCCTTTCTTTGATACTGTTAAGCTATCTTTTCAACCTTTAGATAGAAGGAGCAAAGAAAATATTAACTTCCTTTACAAGAGAACAAAAGACTTATGTTCCATTTTGTTCTCCTGAAGAAGTTTTAGACCTGAGTTTTACTCACTTAGAAAAATCACCTGTCTTTTCCAGTTGGAGTATTCTCTGGATGATCACAAGCAACTCTCTGAAAATGGGTGTTATGGCATGGAAGTAATGAAATAAAATAAATATATTTATTAAATATATATTATATATCAAATATATAAATATGATATATATTCAGTGTATGTGATATATCAATATAAAGTTGACCCTTGAACAATGGGTTTGAACTGCACAGGTCCACATATGTGTGCATTTTTTTCAATAAATACAATATAGAAACATACAATGTGGTATTTTCTCTTTCTTATGATTTTCTCCTTTTTTTCCTTATGATTTTCTTAACAACATTTTCTCTAGCTTAATTTATTTTAAGATTACAGTATGTATACATATAACATACAAAGTATGTGTTAATTGAGTTTGTATTATCAGTAATGCTTCAACATTAGGCTATTAGTAGTCAAGTTTTTGAGGAGTCAAAAGTTGTAGGTGGATTTCCAACTGCTCAGGGGATCAGCACCCCTAATCCCCATATTGCTCAAGGGCCAACTGTATATTAAATTATATATACATACACACATACATATCACTCAAGCAAACATGGAAACCTCTAGCTAGAGGTTTGGTGGAGAAGCTCCGGAGAATACCTTGTGTATGTAATTAGCGTAATTACGTTCTATTTTATGTAGATATGTTAGCAATTTATAAAAATGTTGAAAGAATTGACTAAGATGATAAATTTAAAACATTTATTCTGCAGCAGAGAAGGAAAAAAAGGGAGGAGGGGCCATTCCCAGGACTCAGGAGACAATTTACTACTCTGTGGGGAAGAATCTCAGTGTGGGACAGCTATGTAGGCACAGTAGGTTAAGAACTGTTTGCTCTGCTACAAGAGAGAACAATATCCTATGATATACAGTATTACAGTGAAGATTGTTTTTTGTGACAAAAAATAAGCCAATCGTGTTACAAATAAGAAGACTAAGTATTTTGCATTATCCCCAAAGCAAAACCTGACTGCCCTAAGTAACCCGGCAAGGTAAATACCTTCCTCAGGGCTTCACTGCTATGTACAATATAGAGGAGAATTTCTCAGGCACCATTCCACTATTTACCTTCCCACCAACCAAGTGGACACCTATTTTTAAAAGCTGATTTGCATTTTTTGTTTTCAGAGATTCAAACTTTAACTCTGAAATTCAACTAAAAATAAAAAACACACAGTTAAACATGAAAAACTATGTACAGATTGCCAGTTCTAACTTCCTTAGAAAACTATACATCCTGATCCCATTCTTTCTGCTGCGTTTAGGGAGTCTTTCTTCCTCATCTCCCATAAAAATCTCAGGCTCTTCTACTCCTCCTTCATTACAGCATCTGAATTTGAACTCCCATGTTGAGATCCAAAACAAAAACAAACATATACAAACACCCACCCCCAAAAAAGCCAATATTCAGTTGCTGAAGTAGAATTTCTAAATCAAACAAATACATTTCAACATTTAATACATTTAGAAACACAAAACCAGGGTTACAGTCTTCCACTTAAATTTTACTTTTACTGATCAATGTTAAACCCTAAAAGCACATGAAGTTTACAGTGTGAGCTACAAAGATTATCTCCCTAAAAAGTAATTTGAACCAGGAGGTTTGCAAGAGCCTTTTGATAAGAAATTACAGATTTTACTACTTTTGCAGGAATAACTTTAATTGATGATTATGATGATAATGATGGTTCTTTTTTAAAACCTGAAATGCATCTTTTTTGAAACCTAGAAATCTATTTAGTTTCTTTTTTTAAACCCTGAAAGCTAGGTAGTTAAGACACCATTAAGTCTTGTAAATATAATGAACATCAATAAACTTTTCATTCGACACTTTCCTATTGACTACAATAATAAATTATTCTGCTTTTTTTGTCTCTCCAATACAAACAGCTATGAT
Organism: Felis catus; assembly: GCF_018350175.1. Taxonomy (NCBI): domain Eukaryota; kingdom Metazoa; phylum Chordata; class Mammalia; order Carnivora; family Felidae; genus Felis; species Felis catus. The sequence continues at coordinate 32,620,765 of NC_058380.1, read as the reverse complement.
CTCCATATAGTCTACATGGCAAAATGGCCAAATAATTTGAAGTTTGTTTGTTTGTTTGTTTGTTTGTTTGTTTGTTTGTTTGTTTTGAGAGAGAGAGCACAAGCAGGGAAGGAGCACACAGAAAGGCAGAAAGAGAATCTTAAGCCATGTCCACTCCCAATGTGGGAGTCTCGATCCCACAACAGTGACGTCACAACCTGAGCCTATATCAAGAGTTGGACGCCTAACTGACTGAGCCACCCAGGCTCCTCAAATGGCCAAATAATTTTAAGTAACTGTAAGATCCGGGTCTAGAATCTGCACCTCAGATCAGGTCAATAGTAACAGGCATTTAATCAAAATTTCCTTATTCCTTTGTGCTGGACGCTGTATTAAAATCCTTACATAGGTACCTCCCACAATAACTCTGAAAAGGGTATTATTACCTCAGACAAGGAAACTAAAGCACAGAGCAGATAAGTGGCTGATCAAAGGCACATAGTGATTAAGTGGCAGAAATGGGTGTTACTTCAAAGCCTTCACTCTAACCACTACACTCTGTATCTTCCAAACTATCGTTCCGCTATAGAGACTGTCTACAAACTGGCTCCCAAAGAATAGACCCTGCCATTTTCTAAACAGTCCAGATAGGGGACATTCTCATTCATCAGAAGGCTTGAGTGTTAAACCTAAACCAGTCAACTATAGCACCAGGAGCAAGGCAAGAAAACATCACAGAATAGGCTGAATAATTTCAGCCTGGAAAACCTCAGTTGATCTTTAGATGGTATTATCTGGACTATCACAAAAGATGATGACTTTATTGGAATAAAAAATGAAAATATTAAATATCCAAAGGCAATGTCTTTTTCTCAAGCCCTGTTATCTATGGATAAATGTATCTATGCACTGATTTGCTTAGCAAATCAAATTCATGTGAAGTATTATTGTTTATATATACACATGTATACACATACCCACAGATCTCCAATTTTTATAGCATATACAGTTTTAAAAATGGATACAAAGTTACATAATTTTGTGGGGGGAAAATCTTTCTAACTTAAGTAAAAACACCATTTTAGTGAGTGATGGAGTTTAAAAGGGAAACCCACAAACATATACCTGGATATCTTGAAATCATATCTTTTTCTTATGTTGCTGGTGATAGGTTTATTTCTTTTTTCTCAAGGATGTGAATAAACCCCATGTGTTGGAGCCACCTTCTAACTCTAAGTAATTCTAGTTTTCATTTCAAAGCCAAAATAAATAAAAATTTATTTTTAAACCCAAATAAAATATGTGAAATCTTTTTTTTTTAGAGACACACAGAGAGAGCAGGGGAGAGGAGCAGAGGGTGGGGAGAGAGAGAGAGAAAGAAAGTGAGACAGAGAGAGAGGAAGAGAAAGAGAGAGAGAGAGAGAGAGAGAGAGAGAGAGAGAGAGAGAGAGAGAGAGAGAGAATCCCAAGAAGGCTCCACATTCAGCATGGAGCCCAACACAGGGCTCGATCCCACAATCCTGGGATCATGACCTGAGCCAAAATCAAAGGTTGGATGCTCAACCAACTGGGCTACCTAGGTGTTCCTAAAATATGTGAAATCTTAAACATAAGTATACTTGTCTGCTAGTGTAATTCAATAGGTTTTATTAAACAGGAAGCTGACATTTTTTAAACTATCATTTTTTCATCCACTTTCATAGTATCTTCAAAAAATTTAAGCATTATGTCTGGCATATAAATTCCTTACTGGAAGGAATCAAGACTTTTTTTTTCCTATCCAGCAAGTAATTACCTGCAAGAAGTTATGCTTTTCAGTGGCAAAAGTAATTACATAAACTACAAAGAGATTTATTAATGTAAAATATTTAAAGGCACTTTTATAATCTCTTTTGTTTTATACCATACTTTCTAATAAAGATTAAGTCCTAGATGATTTTCAGAATAAAAAATAGTGGCTATGGGGCGCCTGGGTGGCTCAGACGGTTGAGTGTCCGACTTCAGCTCAAGTCATGATCTCAGGTTCATGGGTTCGAGCCCCACGTCAGGCTCTGTGCTCACAGCTCAGAGCCTGAAGCCTGATTCAGATTCTGTCTCTCCCTCTCTCTCTCTCTCTGCCCTCCCCACTCATGCTGTGTCTCCCTATGTCTCTCAAAAAATAAATATTTAAAAAAAATTTTTAAATAGTGGTTATAAGAAATTGGACAAGTAGGAATACAGGCACACTTCAAATACTTAAAATATTATTTTTAAAAATCCTGAATATTAACAAGTAGCCTCAACTTGGTTATAAAATCTTAAATTTTAGAAAAGTATCACATTATATTCAATTATAGTTCTCTTTAAAAATTAGAGGAGGATATATACCAGTATTGAAATTTCATTTTAGAAAAAATTATCCAAGTCTGGTTTTAACAATGAGCTTTACCATAGGGAAGAGCTGAAAAAATTATAATTCAAAGAACCATTCATTCTAAAAACAAACATGCCAAAATCCTTGCCATCACGTTCTGTCTTTATTTTACTGCCAAGCTTTTTGATGTTCTTGATGAAAATGTTTTTCTTGAGATTTATACACTGTCTTACATGTATAGTAAAACTATACCTAAGTAAATATTAAATTACCATCAGGTTCAACTATACTGGAAGGGGATGTATTTCCCCTTTTAAAGTTTATTAACACATCATTCTTTTTAAAAATTGTGCATAAAACTTTAGTCTAAATGTTATTTACAGAACCAGGTTCCCAGAAGAACACTGTTCATCAGCATCACTTCTTTCCATGAGGAAAGTCAGCCCTGAACGTGGTCCACGCCATTCCTTTCCTAAATCTGTTTCATTCCAACCAGTGGTAGCTATGCTCCTCCCTAGCAGTGCATGCAGCAGATAACTAGGATCGGCTTCAAATAGGTAATGCTAGTATTTATCTTTCCCTTCGGCACCACCCACAGAATTAAAGAAACCAAGGGATTTAGAACATGCCCACGTAATTACCTGTCAGAATCTACTAAAGGCTTTCTAAAGTTAATATCCTAATGCCTACTGTTCCCACAGGAGAATTCTAGAATGTGCTTTAGAAAAGCTGATTCAATTTATGCTGATAGTCTATCTGAAGCTTTTTAAACACAGCATTAGTACATGAGATACACATTTCTTATGGAATTAAAATACTCTGATATTTTACTACTGAAGGTATATGTAAATGAACTCACTACACAGCCTGGACATTAAAAAAAATTAAGAATAAGATAAATTGTCTTTTACTTAAATTAGCTCTTCAGCTAAGAGGAAACTTAACAGGATTCTGGTTAAGGGTGGTGACAAAGTGTTGTAGTACACTTAATACCATCACTGCACAATTCACATTCTGGAGCCAAATAATTCTTTGATGTAGAGCACTGTCCTGTGTATCATATGATGCTTAGCAGCACCCATGGCCTCTTTTAACTAAATGCCAGTGGCATGTCCCATTCATGACATTCAAAAATGTCCCCAAACATTGTTAAATGTCTTCTAGAGACGAAAATCATTCTATGATTCAGATCTCATGAATTATGGAAATAGTCACAAACAGGTTACACTTTGGCTCTGTTCCTTTGGGTGTGCACCAACCAGGGGGAGACATTTCACCTCTTTGCTTCAATTTCCTCCTACCTCAGGTAAGTGGTATAATGGTTAAATGAGAGGACTGAACAGTGCCCACTGCTACTGCTATGATTGTCTCCATTGTATACTTTGTAGCATCTCTCTCTCTAGACTCTCTATGCTACAAATGAATACTTTTTTCTAAGTATTATAATAATTTCAATTAGTTAATATACAGTTATATTAGTTTCAAGTGTACAATATACTGATCCAACAATTCCATACATCACCCAGTGCTCATCACAACAGGTGCACTCCTTAATCCCCATCACCTAGTTCACCCATTCCCACACCAACCTCCCCTCTGGTAACCATCAGTTTGTTCTCTAGAGTTAGGAGTTTGTTTCTTGGTTTGTCTCTCTTTCTTTCTCTTCACTTGTTTTGTTCTTAAATTCCACATATGAATGAGATCATATGGTATTTGTGTTTCTCTGGTTTATTTCACTGCACATAATACTCTCTAGCTCCATCCATGTCATTGAAAATGACAAGATTTCATTCTTTTTTACGGCTGAATAATATTGCTGTGTGTGTGTGTGTGTGTGTGTGTGTGTATAGATCCCCTCTTCTTTATCCATTTATCAATCAACAGACACATGGGCTGCTTCGATAATATGGCTATTGTAAATAATCCTGCTATAAACATATGGGTGCATGTATCACTTTAAATTCATGTTTTTACGTTCTTTTGGTAAATACCAATTAGTGCAATTGCTGGATGGTAGTTCTATTTTTAACTTTTTGAGGAACCTCCATACTGTTTTCCACAATGACTACCAGTTTGCATTCCCACCAACAGTGCATGAGGGTTCCCGTTTCTCCACATCTTTCCCAACATGTGTTGTTTCTTATATAGTTGACTTCAGCCATTCTGACATTTGTGAGATGACATCCCATTATAGTTTTGATCTGCATTTTCCTGATGGGAAATGATGATGAGCATCCTTCCATGTGTCTGTATATCTTCTTTGGAGAAATGTCTGTCCATGTCTTCTGCCCATTTTTTAACTTGATTCTTTAGTGGGTTTTGTCTGTTTATTTATTTGAGAGAGAGCATGCAAGTGCAAATGGGAGAAGGGCAGAGAGAAGGAGAGAGAGAATCCCAAGTGGGTTCCATGCTGACAGCTCGATCCCACAAACTATAAGATCATGACCTAAGCCGAAATCAACAGTTGGATGCTCAACTGACTGAGCCACTCAGACACGCCTGGATTCTTTAGTTTTTGAGTGCTGTTTTACAAGTACTTCATATATTTTGGATATTGACCCTTTGTCAGATATATCATTTGCAAATTTCTTCTCCCACTCTGAACATTGCCTTTTACTTTTGTTGATTGTCTCCTCACTGTGCAGAAACTTTTTATTTTGATGTAGTCTCAATAGTTTATTTTTGCTTTTGCTTCCCTTGCCTCAGAAGACATATCTAGAAAAAAGTTGCTACAGCTGATGTCAGAGTTACTGCCTGTGTTATCTGCTAGGATTTTAATGGATTCAATCATCACACATAGGTCTTTAATCCATTTTGAATTTATTTTTGTGTATAATGTAAGAAAGTGGTCTGGTTTCACTCTTTTGCATGTTGCTGTCCAGTTTGCCCAACACCACTTGTTGAAGAGACTTGTCTTTTTCTCACTGGATATTGTTTCCTGCTTTGTTGAATATTAATTGACCAAATAATTGTGGGCTTATTTCTGGGTTCCATTGATCTCTGTGTCTATTTTTGTGTCAGTACCATATTGTTTGATTACTACAGCTTTGTAATGTAACTTGAAGTCGGAATCATGATGCCTCCAGCTTTGCTCTTCTTTTTCAAGGTTGCTCTGGCTATTCAGGGTCTTTCATAGTTCCCTACACATTTTAAGATTCTTTGTTCTAGTTCTGTTAAAAATACTGTTGGTATTTTTATAGAGATTGTATTAAATGTGTAGATCGCTTTGGGTAGTATACATTTTAACAATATTTGCTCTTCCAATCCGTGAGCATGAAATATCTTTCCATTTCTTTGTGTCCTTTTCAATTTCTTTCATCAATGTTTTATACTTTACAGGGTACAGGTCTTTCACATCTTTGGTTAGGTTTATTCCTATGTATCTTATTATTATTGGTGTAATTGTAAATGGGATTGTTTTCTTAATTTCTTTTTCTGCTGCTTCGTTATTGGTGTATGGATATGCAACAGATTTCTGTACATTGATTTGTATCCTCCAACTCTATAGAATTAATTTATCAGTTCTATGAGGTTTTTGGTAGAGTCTTTTAGGCTTTCCCTATATAGTATCACATCATCTACAAATAGTGAAAGTTTGACTTCTTCCTTGCTGGTTTGGATGCCTTTTATTTATTTTTCTTCTCTGACTGCTGTGGCTAGGACTTCCAATTCTATGTTGAAAAAAAGTGGTGAGACTGGACATCCTTGTCTTGTTCCTGACATTAGAGAAAAGGCTCACAGTTTTTCCCCCATTAAGAACAAGAAGAATGAAAAGCTGTGGGTTTTTCATAAATGGCCTTTATTACGTTGAGGTATGTTTCCTCTAAACCTACTTTGGTGAGGGGTTTTATCATGAATGGACGTTGTGCTTTGTCAACTGCTTTTTCTGTGTCTACTGAAATGATCAAATGGTTTTTATCTTTTCTCTTATTTTCTTAAGTTTATTTATTTTGAGAGAGAGAGAGAGAACAAGTCAGTGTGAGAGTGGGGAAGGGGCAGAGAGAGAGAAGCGCAAGAAGGCTCCACACTGTCAGTGTAGAGCCTGATGCAAGGCTCGAACTCACAAACCATGAGATCATGACCTGAGCTGAAGTCAGATGGTCAACTGACTAAGGCCCCCCATCCTTTCTCTTATTGATGTGATGTATCACGTTGATTAATTTGTGAATACAGAGCAACACTTAAAACCAAGGAATAAATCCCACTTGATGGTGGTGAATGATTTTTTTTTACATATTGTTGGATCCTGTTTGCTAGTGTTTTGTTGGAGATTTTATGTTCATCAGAGCTATTAGCCTGTACATCTCTTTTTTCATGGTGTCTTTATCTGGCTTGGGTATCAGGGTAATGCTGGCCTCAGAGAAAGAATTTGAAAGTTTTCCTCCCTCTTCTATTTTTTGGAATAGTTTGAGTAGAATAGGTATTAATTCATCTTTAAATATTTGGTAAAATTCCCCTGTGAAGCCATCTGGTCCAGGACTTTTGTTTGTTGGGAGTTTTTTGATTACTCATTCCATTTCCTTGTTGGTTATGGATCTGTTCAAATTTTCTATTTCTTTCTGATTCAGTTTTGGTAGTTTATATGTTTCTAGGAATTTATCGAGTGCTTCTAGGTTGTCAGATTTTTTGGCATACACTTTTTCATAATATTCTCTTACAATTGTTTGTATTTCTGAGGTGGTGGTTGTTACTTGTCTTCTCTAATTTGTGAATTTATTTGAGCCCTTTCTCTTTTTTTCTTGATAAGTCTGGCAAGAGGCTTATCGATTTTATTCATTTTTTCAAAGAACCAGGTCCCGATTTCATTGATCTGTTCTACTGTATTTTTAGTATCTACATCATTTATTTCTACTCTAATCTTTATTATTTCCTTCCTTCTGCAAGGTTTGGGTTTTGTTTGTTGTTCTTGTTCTAGGACCTTTAAGTGTAAGGTGAGGTTTGAGATTTTTCTTGCTTCTTGAGATAGGCCTGTATTGCTTTAAACTTCCCTCTTAAAACTGCTTTTGCTATATCCCTGAGGTTTTGGACTGTTGTGTTTTCATTTTCTCCTGTTTCCATATACTTTCCAATTTCTTCTTCTATTTTCTTGTTGGCCCATTCACATTTAATAGCATGTTATTTAACCTCCATGTGTTTGTGGTCTTTCTGGCTTTTTTTTTTTTTTTTTGTGGCTGACTTCAAGTTTCATAGCATTGTGGGAAAAGAATGCATGGTACGACTTCAATCATTTTGAATTTTTGAGGCTTGTTTTGTGGCCTAATATGTGACCTACCCTGGAGAATGTTCCATGTGCACTTAAAAAGGATGTGTACTCTGTTGTTTTAGGATGGAATTTCAAAGCCATTGTTTTGAATGATACACAGGACCAGGTGGACTTAACAGATACATTCAGAAAAGCCACTGTTTCTTTGTTGACTTTCTGTTTAGATGATCTGTCCACTGATTCAAATCAGGTATTAAACTCCCCTAGTATTACTGTATTATTATCAATGAGTTCCTTTATGTTTATTATTAACTGCTTTATGTATTTGGCTATTTTCATGTTAGGTGCATAAATATTCACAATTATTTTATTTTCTTGTTGGATTGTCCCCTTTACTGTGATACAGTGTCCCTCTCTGTCTCTTGTTACAGTCTGTTTTAACATCTAGTTTGTATGATATTAAGTATTGCTACACCAGCTTTCTTGGATATCTATCTGTGTGATAGATGTTTCTCCATCCCCTCACTTTCAACTTGCAGGTATCTTTAGATCTAAAATGAGTCTCATGCAGACAGCAGATACATCACTGTCTATAGGTCTTGTCTTTTTATCCATTCTGTCACCCTATGTCTTTTGATTGAAGCATTAGTCCATTTACATTCAAAGTAATTATTGATAGCTATATATTTATTGTCATTTTATTATTTGTTTTCTGCTTATTTCTTAAGATATTCTCTGATCCTTTCTTGTCTTTCTTTCATGGTTTGCTGATTTTTTATTGATATATATGGATTTCTTTCTCTTTATTCTTTGCATGTTAGTGGTTTGTGATATATGGTTAACATTAGGTTTGTATATAACCTCTTCTGCATATAGCAGTCTATATTAAGTTGATGGTTAAGTTTGATCCCATTCTTTTCTCTTCTCCTCCCCATGTTTTAGGCATTCATTATTGTACTTTACATACTTTATTTTACATGTAAGTTCCTTGACTTATTTTTTCATAGAAATATTCATTTTTAGTGCTATTCTGTTTCCTACCTGCATATTGTCACTTTGGTCTCCCCTTTCTACTCAAAGAGTCCCCTTTAATATTTCTTGCAGGGCTGGTTTAGTGGTCATGAACTCCTTTAGCTTTTGAGAAACTCTCTCTCTCTCCTTCTATTCTGAATGATAGCCTTGCTGGATAGAGTATTCTTGGCTGCAGATATTTCCCATTCAGCACTTTGAATATATCATGTCTCTCTATTTTGACTTGGGAAGTTTTTATTGGAAAATCCTCTGACAGCTTTATGGCATTTCCTTTGTATCTTACTGTCTTCTTTTGTCTTGCTGCTTTTAAAATATTTTCTTTACTGCTATATTGCACATTTAGTTACAATATGTCTTAGTGTGGATCTGCTTTTGTTGATTTTGCTGTGGGTTTCCTGTGCCTCCTGGATCTGGATATCTGTTTCCTTCCCCAGGTAAGGAAAGTTCTCAGCTATTATTTCTTCAAATATATTTTCTGCCCCTTTTCTCTCTTTTTTTTTTCTTCTGGGACTTCTATAATACAAATGTTATTACATTTGATGGAGTGACTGATTTCCCTAAGTCTAGTCTCATTGTGCAAAATTCTTTTTTCTCTCTTTAGTTCAGCTTGATTACTTTCCATCACTGTCTTCTAGGTGATTTGTTCCTCTGTTTCTTCCCGCCTGCTGTTCATTACACTAAGTGTGTTTCTAATCTCATTTTTTGCGCTATCTCTAATTGGTTCTTTTTTTAATCTCTGTATTAAGGGTCTCACTGATGTCTTCCACTCTTTTCTCAAGTCCAATGTGTATCCTTACCATCATTACTTTAAATACGGGTGCCTGGGTGGCTCAGTCCATTGAGCATCCGACTTCGGCTCAGGTCATGATCTCATGGTTGGCAGGTTCGAGTCCCATGCTGGGTTCTGTGCTGACAGCTCAGAGCCTGCAGCCTGTTTCAGATTCTGTGTCTCCCTCTATCTCTGCCCCTCCCCTGCTCACACTCTGTCTCTCCCTCCCTCTCTGTCTCTTTCTCTCTCTCTCTCTCTCTCTCTCTCTCTCTCACACACACACACACACACACACACACACAAACATTAAAAACTTTTTTAATTTACTTATTTTTTTTTTACTTTTTAATGTTTATTTTTGAGAAAGAGAGAGCACAAGCAGGGGAGGGGCAGAGAGAGGGTACAGAGGATCCAAAGTGGTCTTCTGTACTGACAGCAGCAAGTCCAATGTGGGGCTTGAACTCACAAACCAGGACATTATGACCTGAGCCAAAGTTGAATGCTCAACCGACTGAACCACCCAGGCAGCCCAATCAGGCCTATTACTTGTATCTTTCACTTAGATCTTTGGTCATGGCCTTGTCCAGTTGAGACAAATTTCTCTGTCTTCTCATTTTGTCTAAGTCTCTGTGCCCATTTCTGTGTGTTAGGAAAGTCAGCTACATCTTTTGTTCTTGAGGGTAATGGCCTTTTGAAGATGTCTTGTAGTGCCATGCCATGTAATATCTTCTGTTCCCTAGGGCCTGGCACTTCCAGGAGTGTTTTTAATGTGTGCTGCATGTGCTCTGCAATTTTGTCCCTCAGGCCAGTCATCTGCAGAGTCTCTCTCTCTCTGCCTGTTGTGGACAGTGTTTGGTCCCTAATCTGAATGTGTCATATTTTAACTAAGTGTACTCTGGTCTGCCTGTGAAATGAGACCTATCACCACCACCACTGGAATTGAGGCTCCACAAACCTCCCAGTTTGCAAGACGAGGTTTTGATGGGGGTTTGGGCTGGACTTCTGGGGGAAGGGAACTGCAGTACTGGGACTGAGGCAAGCATGACTAGGAAGGGTCATTCCACCAAAGCAGGGGTTAGGTAGGCAGGGCTTGGTGTAAACAAGTTATTTAGCAAGTGTCAGAGCTAGGCTGATTCCTGTTAGGTAGTTCTGAGTTTATGCTGAGGGGTGGGGAAGGGAAATGGTACCTGCTTATTCCTTTGTTTCCAAAGGGGTCTCTGTGAATGCTGCTTCTCTGGGACACACTCCAAGAAGAGCAAATAACCTCCCCACTAAATGCCCCGCACACTCTTGAGATTTCTGTTTCCATGTTGTATGTCCACAGGTTGTTTGCCTGCCTTCCTTCCAAAAGCAGTCCCAATGCTCTCCAGGTACTCCTTGAGCCAAGCCCACTAACCTTTAGAACTCCAGGATTTAAGCCCTGCTGGTTGCCAGAACTCACAAAATGCAGCTCCTCTTACTTTTCCAATCCAATTGCTATGGGGTTTCATTTTCCCCATGCACTCCCATCTCTCCCTCTTCTCTGCAATGATGGCTCCCTCCCTACCTTGGTGGGCACAATCCATTTCTCTCCTAAATTGCACCTACGTACTTCTTACCTTTTTGATGTGGCCTCTTCTCTCCCTGTAGTTGTGGAGTTTTTTCTACCAGTCTTCAGGTCAATTTCTGGGGTATTTAGGATGAATTGATAGTAATCTAGTTGTATTCGTGAGATAAGGTGAGCCTAGGGTCCTCCTACTCCACTGCCATCTTCCCCTCCTCCCCCCAAACGTACACTTTTTCAACAAACTTCTTCCTGAGGGCCCCAAACTGAGGGATTAAAAGGGGCCGGGCGGGGGGGGGGGGGGGGGGGGGGGAGGGGGTGTTGGGTATTCCTAGGCTTATGGATTGCTTCAAAATTCCTCCTTAAAGCCCTGTATTGTAGGCCATAAGAATATGTTCCCAAAACTTATTTCCCAAAGTCTATGCACCAGAGAACCAGGATGGTCACAGGTCACATCATATACTTTCCCTTCTCTGTACTTTGACTCCAGCTTTTTGTCTGATGGACATGACCCCACCAATTGTGTACCCACATATCTGTTAGAATCCAAAATCTTTCATGAAGTATTTTCCTGATGGCATCCAACTCATCCCTCTTACTCAATCCCCAAACACTATGATGGAATCTCTCTCACAGTATTTGTACTCTTCAGGGCATGAGTGATTTAGTGATAGCTACACATATAGGAACTCATTTGCCTGCTAAACCTCAAGTACCTGTTCTGTTCTCAAGCAACTCTGTCTACCCTGAAGCGTCCAGCCAGGGCCCTGGCCACAATATTACTTAAGATTTATTTGTAATTGGCAGTACCTTTAGAGAATTAATTGGTTATTTTCTTATAGGCTGATATAATTCTTATATTATCTCTGCAGTAAACATTTTTCCCAGAAAAGACTTCAATTAAGATATGATAGTGTTTACTGGCATCCACAGCCCCAAGAAACTAATATTCAAGAATAATATTTACTAATATGGAGAAAATTATTATCAAGCATGAATGTTTAGTTGACGGTCATTTATTGAGTGCATAAAAGTATATTTATTAACTAATGAAAAGTATTTCTAAGTAAAACATTAATTACCATGACCATTTTTTAACTTTAAATCTCACAGCTCTATTTGTTATGTATCACTAAATGTTAACCACTATATTTCTCATGAAAATCATTTTGTTCAATATATACCACTTTGAGCAACTATAAACCTACTATAATGAGGTGATGTTAGTTTCACACTGCAGGTAGCAGGAAGGAGGGTGGGGGTGACCTAGATGGTAAAACAAGGTAAGTATCCAGCAATGTCTGCTGCACCCATTACAGGGGTTGGGGGGGGGGGGGGCGGGGAGCATAAGGGATGACAAAGGAAGAGAAACAAAGTAATCCAAACACCTGCAGACCAGGATGTCAGGAAACTGTAATTGCCTGTGGTATCCTGAAGAATTCTAACAGAAGATGACAGTAGTCACAGGCAAAGGATAAGACTGCAGTAGTGCACATATCTCAATATGTATTCAGAGGATTACAGGCATCAGAATACTCTAAGATGCTTGCCACAAAATGCATGTGCAGAGGAGTGGAAGCCAACTTCTACATTTTATACAGGTACTCCAAGTTTCGTATGCACACAAAAGTGAAAGTACTACTGGATATCATCTTTTTACAACAAAAGAATACTAATTGCTTGAGACATACAAAGGAATTGCACTGTGTAGAACCTTCAAAAAATGTTTTTAAGTAAATGCCACTAAATTGAACAGCTGCTTTACTTTCCAGGCATTCTCTGTATTAGGTGTGCAATTTAAAAAAAAAATGAAAGAAGGGGAGCCTGGGTGGCTCAGTCGGTTAAGCATCCAACTTCAGCTCAAGTCATGATCTCACAGTCTGTGAGTTCAAGCCCCGCAACGGGCTCTGTGCTGACAGCTCAGAGCCTGAAGCCTGCTTCAGATTCTGTGTCTCCTTCTCTCTCTGCCCCTCCCCTGCTCATGTTCTGTCTCTCTCTGTCTCAAAAATAAATAAAAACATTTTAAAAAATGAAAGGATCTATATAAAATGATTATAGAGAAATTTACAGAAACAACTCATGTAGACAATTCTATAAATACTGACAGAATGGGGAAGAAGTTATTTTGAGGATGTGAAAATTCAACACACATATCCCAGATAACCTACCTCTGGCTGCCCTGGACAATTTCCCACCAGTGGCTGTATCTAACACCTCTAGGAGAGCTCAAGAATTGCTGACTCTGAAAAATTTTATTTCTGTGAGGAGTCTTGGGAGATAAAGACACAGCACAACATCAAGGAAAATGTCTTTCTCCTCTGACAAACTGAAACCAATTAAGCCAAAAACATCACATTGATCCAATTATGCCAGGAAGAGTTAAAATGAGACTAATATCCCAAAGACCCTCAGGACTCATTAAGAGTGAGTAACATCCTTCAGGGGCCAGTAAAATTAATGACATTTCAGAAAAGAGACTCTTATGAGCCATAAAAGAAAGAAGTGACAGAGGGTTGTAGAAATCAAGTCTATTTTAATCCTTAAAAACTAAGGAAAACATTTAAAAGAAAACCTCTACAACGTCTTCAAAATAGTAAAGATAAATTTCTTACATATTCTTTTTTGGCACCCACATGCTATTCTTCCTTCTTCCATACCTCAAATTCGGGTTGCAAATCTGACTGAGATACCAGCTGGGTAACTTCAAACAGGTAACTCCATAAAATGGAGCTGCTAAGAAGAGTCAACTCAATAGAAGGGATAAGTTTCGGGACCAGTGACTGGGGCAGAATAGCCAAAGTAGCCACTTAACTAAAGGAACAGCCTCTGCACCTTGATTTCTATCCTATTCTGTAGCTTATATCTCCTTATTGAACTGCTGAGGGGATGTGAGGGAGAGTCAAACAGGATAACATGTACACTGCTTTGTGAAAAGTAAAGCATTACATTCAAATGTTAGCTGTTATTAACTTGGAAATGGAAGAATAAACACAATTAAAAGAGATCTGACACCCAGGATAGGTAAGTAAATAGTAAAAGGGCATTTAGTTTCTTTAAATGAGTCCAAGTCTCTTTCATTCCTTCAATATTTATTGAACACAAGGCAAGGGCCAAGCATTTGTCTTCAATGACCTACAAGAGATATCAGACATAAGCAAACACAAGAAAGAAAAGTCTAAGTGCTATAATTAAGGCAAAGATAACTAGGAATTTCAGAGTAGAGAGAGATTACTTCAAGTTTAAGGTGAGCAGATAAATCTTCACCAAACCGAGGCAGCTGAAAAGGCCTTGAAGTAAGTAGAGCTTGGACACAGAACATATTTCAAGTAACTGCACAAGGCAAAGCAGGGAGATGAAGAAGCACAGGTGTGGAGTACAAGGTAACTCATTTTTGCTAAAGCGCAGGTTATAGGTAGTGCTGGGCCAAACAGCCTGGAAAATAGACTACAGACAAACTAGAGAGGGCCCTGAATGTGTGTCGCAGGAAACAGTGACTTAAAGAATGCTGGCAGCTGGGATTCCTGGCTCAAAATCCTTTCATGAAGGAATTCAGATTATTCTCAGCATTCTCAGAGTAATCTGACAGATTTTAAGAGGGAGACTAGAGCCAAGGGTAACCATCACCCCCCAAGGTAGTTAAAAGGTGAATGTTTGAAAAGAAATGGGTAGGCAACACCACAACAAGCAAAGTGACTAATCATGGGGGATAATGATGGAGGCACCAACAACACAGCAAAAGACTCCAGTTTCTATTTGCTACAAATAGGTAATATCCTTAGTGGGAAACAGAACATGAGTGAGTGAGATATGAACAGTACTCCAGGATACTAAAGTAATGCTCAAAGTGATCACAGAACTACTGACTACAATCTTGGGAAAACTATAGGGAACTAGGACACTCAAATCCATATCATGTGAAGAGTGATGGAAAGTGTAGCCAATCAGCTAGCACCTACTATCTCAGCTTTTTCTGGGCACCGGAGATAAAAGTACAAACAAGACAGAAAACAGTGCCTGCTCACAAGAGGCTTACATTCTAGTATAGATAAGACAAATAGCTAAATCAATAAAGACCTTAAAGACCAAGAAGAGGGCCAAAGGCAGAGTTCTGTGACCTTCTAGTATTTGGAGGCCTGAGAAATAGCCAAAGAGTTGGAAGAAAACAGAGGTGAGTATGGTGTTATGAGGAGAAAAGAAGATCATGTTTCAAGGATGGAGAGGTTGAATAAAATGAGGATGGGGAACTGACTAATGGCTCTGGCCAGAGAAGACCTTGATAAAAGCTATTCTGAAAGTCCAGTGTAAGTGTGCTGAAGAAGTAATGTGAAGTGAGGAAATAGAGACAATAAGTATAGCAACTCCTTCCAAGAGTGTGAGGGTGTGGCAGCCAAGACAAGATAGTTTTTCAAGATGGGAAGAGTGGTCACGTGCTATGTAAAAGTCAAATAAGATGAAAACAAAGGCTAAAATTGAGTTTGGGTAAAGTATAGGCCAATAACTCAACCAGTTTCAGTGGCGTAGTCAGACAAAATAACAGAATGCCTTGAGAGGGCCAGGAAGCCTCCACAGAGAGGATGGATGACCACCTCAAAGGGAAACTTCTTACTTTGGGAGGTAAGTCTGATACATCCCATATTCTAATTAATGTCATTTGTCATCAATTCTTCTATCACTATCACCTTACACTCTAGATAAAAATGATCAGAGGTGGGGCGCCTGGGTGGCTCAGTCAGTTGAGCATCTAACTCTTGATTTTGGCTCGGGTCATGGTCCCAGGGTCATGGGATTGAACCCTGCATCTGGCTCCATGCTAAGCATGAAGCCTGCTTAGAATTCTCATTCTCTCATTCTCTCTCTCTCTCTCTCTCTCTCTCTCTTTCTGTCCCTTTGTCCCTCTCCTTCGCTCATGCATGCTATCTTAAAAAACAAATAAGTAAAAATAAAAATAAATTTTAAAAAAATGTTCAGCAGTGTTATTAAGTATAAAAGTCTAAAGAGTTTAGATTCTTTAGTCTAATGGTGAAAATTCTGCATTAATTTTACCAAAAAACTATAGTCACCCAATATATTTTCCATCAATTATATAAATAACACTTAAGGAAAATGAACACATATATACTTAATTACATGTAGCAATACTACTGGCATGTTTATGAAAACAAAATTGAGCAACAATTAAAGGCACCAATACAACTGAGAATGACCAGATCATCTGAAAAGGGTTTATAACACTAAGCTACAAATTCTAAATCCCTATAATAAAGTCACAACATGTGACTTCTAATAATGTGTAAACTACTGAACATATTCCAACTATTTTAGAATTCTAAACATCCATTTCCCTAGTCTGTATCTGTGATAAATAATGTTTGAAGGCATTTGATTTGTTTTTCTCAGCATGTGTTCTTAGCACCAGGCCTTATTCACCCTAGAGTGCAGAATGAGACATAAAGGAGGGTTGGCGTTAATAGTGGAAAGATCCTGTGGCTTCTCATTGAGAGGTATATAATCAGTTTCATACTGTAACTGCTGCAATGAGCCACTCATGAAACAATTTTGATTATGCAAAAACTGGCTACAAAATCCTATAAAAGCAAAAAATGAAAGCAAACACTCAGAAAATAAGATTCCACCTTTCAACTAATATTTTCCTCTCTTCCATTTTTATTTTCATCTCTCTTTTACTGATTTTCTCTCTACATCTCCTACTGTAATGCCATCTCATACTTGTTTATATTTATGAACCCCCTTATATTTGCTCATTTAATTTTAATACCAACACATTTTACAGACATTCTTATATAAACAATGAGAAGATTGAAGCTGAAAGACGTGAGTGGAACTATCAAATTCTGACAAGGCCAGTTTTATTTTGCCACTACCACCACAGATGCCTCTCCCAGATGAAGCCTACAGCTTGGGGAAATGTTTCCTTATAAGACCCAATGCCTAACACCCACTTGCCATCACACTGATTAGTTTGCTCACAAAGAGGAGAAACCTGGCTTATCAGCGAGCCACCATCAAAGAGAAGGACTTCATTTTTCTGTCGCAGCTGATCACAAGGTCATTTGTAAGAGCAAAATGAAGCCATGCTACCAATACAGTTGTCTCTAATCACAAGATCTGATCCTTCACAATGGCTGTTCTCTGAAACTGCACACTGCTAATCCAGAGAAGGGGAATTCAGGGTCCATTAAGGATCCATCTGCAAACTTCCACTTCAGAGACTGGTAATCCCAGTACCCAAGGCTGACTGCAACTCAACATTAAAACAGGGCCTTTCCAAACCCCAATGTTCTTTTATAAGATATAAACTTTAAATTTCTCAAGATGTGGTACTACATCATTTCAGCTACCACAAAATCAAAACTGAAGCCAAAACTTGACTTTGAACTTGAGCCGCAACTAGAGAAATCTTGCCTCTCAATTGAGATTTGAATTAGAATCTCACTAAAAAACTTAAATAATCTGCATGTTAATTGGGAGATAAGAGAGAAAAAGTAAAAATTTCTTTAAAAACATGTTTTATAACAGCACTTTTCCAAAAACAGTAAAGGAGCCATGATAAACCATCATTCTACTATAGCAGGTAAGGAGAATTCTGGAATTGAGCTTATCCTGAACAAAAGAAAGCAAGGAAACCCAAATTATGAAAGTTTGTATTTCTTTTATTTGATCCACATATTTTTCTATGAATAGTCCTATAATACTGTTCATATATCAATTATTCCATCAGAAGCTCTTTCACAGCTATCATGTGAGATGTGCCACCAACAGTAACAATCCTGGAATGTTTACATACGATCATAACAAGTCCCAGTGAAGCACAACTTAGGCATTAATGGAAGAGTTTAAAGAAGAAACAATGAATGCTCTGTGATCAATAACCCATACTTTGCAAGTTTCAAAATGAATGCTGAACCTTCAATAAAAGGTTTAGAAAGTTAAATAGTAAAAAGAATACAGGTTTCCTTGAATATTCATTGTCATATACCTGGTTCATTTCAGAACTTCAAAAGTAGGATGCCTAAGAGTCACTAAAACAAAACATCAACATTCCAGCTTTGGTACCAAAATATGTTTTTAAAGAGAAAGAACTAGCGCCAGACACATTACAGTGAGCTGAAGGCCTTACTCTGATCAACAAAATTCTCCACCACCTATAATTTTTAATTAAAAAAATAGATATAGTAGGCAATCTATCTTGTATCCATATTAACAGCAAAGCAGAATCTAGAGACGCAAAAACAGAATAGTTTTTAGGAAAAATATTTTCAGTTTTTATGTTTAATACGAACCCCTCTGACAAATTCCTTAAGAGTTTCCTGGGTCAACATGGTATAAGTTGACCCCAGGAGAAAATAGGTGAAATAGTAAACACTAGAATCATTTGAGAAGGACTTAATTAAGGGATGGAACAGGTTTGCACAGGGCATGAAGAAACAGAAGAGACAGAGTGGTACCCTGGGCCAGAGAACAGTAGGGTTTTCAATGAAGCTAGATATGCAATACTTGAGAAGGTAATAACCAGAATCCAGAAGGAGACTACCTGGGAGGATGGCCTGAAGCAACTGCTGTGATTGGGCCCTCATTCTGCTCCCCTCCCCATCCCACTCTCAGCCCTACCCTCCTGCCTGCTCCCAATGCCTTCATCCAACTAGAAGCCAGAGGGCTACAGAGTCCATGGTGATTGTCACCAGCAAGCCTGGGCAGAAAGCAGGGTGGAGACCTGTGCAAAACAGACCTGGAGCCACAAATACAAGCCATCCAACATCAACACTATGCAGTGTATCAAACTAGTTCCCACACTTGGTCAGGATGAATTAAAACAAACAAAAGCTCAAGCATCTATATGTTGTGATTTTGCATTTAAATATAAACCATAGCTTGATTTTTCCAAAAAAAAAAAAAAAGAGAAAGTCAGCAGCTATCTGAAAGAGGGTTCTAGATTACCAAATCTGAGACTGGTGAGAAGGAAACACGGTCTTTCCTAAGGCACCTGAGGGAGACATGCTGAGAAATGTTCCCCAAAATTCTCAAGAAATTTCCAAATATCAGAGGAAGGAAGAGTCGCATGACCCACCTACAAGGATGGAGCAGGCACAAGCACCCCTTTCTTCTAGGACTCCTATTTTTCCTACAAATAGAATAAAAACTGACATGCCTGGGAAGACAAAGTGGTACCCTTTTCATTCCCTGCCCCTAACCAGACAATTGTGGATTCTGTAGTCATTGACACAGAAAGCATTTGAAAAAACCAACAATAAAGATAAAGAACCATTCAATATGGTTATATAAACATCTTTTTCTTTGGTCATTAATTATAAGCAAGTGGGTGAGATACCAAAGTCCACAAGACTCAGAACTTGCCCACAATGTTTGGCTATTCTGACTATGCTCAGTCACCTGATGGCTCCCTAGCACATAAACTCAAGAAGACATTTCTTGGAATCCAATAGAAGGTTAAAATTTGCATCCTTCCTTCAGCCACTGTAATCATTCATTCACTCATTCACATAACCCAATAATACAATTCACTAACAATATACATCTGAACTCTAAACTCTAACCATAGAGATTAGTGTGAATGTATATGGGGACTATAGAGATTCCAACTGCCTTGGAAGATAACCAACCACTCAATAAAATATAAGATCAGTGTAAATAATCCAACATCACAAAGGAAAAAACACTTCAATAAAACCACAGGTAGAACCACACTGCTAGCCTAACTCTTGGTCACATTCATCAGAAAGAAGAGTCAGATACAGCATCAGTGCAACACTTTTTGAAGAAGTTCTAAAAGATTTTAAGAATCTGATTCAGGGGCGCCTGGGTGACGCAGTCAGTTAAGCGTCCGACTTCAGCCAGGTCATGATCTCGCGGTCTGTGAGTTCAAGCCCCGCGTCGGGCTCTGGGCTGATGGCTCAGAGCCTGGAGTCTGTTTCTGATTCTGTGTCTCCCTCTCTCTCTGCCCTTCCCCCATTCATGCTCTGTCTCTCTCTGTCCCAAAAATAAATAAACGTTGAAAAAAAAATTTTTTTTAAATAAAAAAAAATAAAAAAAAAGAATCTGATTCAAATGCTCTGTATATGGTAACGAAAGAGCTATTATGTAACTATAATCTTGGTCACCAGGTGGAAGGGGAGGGGACAACACTTTCCAAACCTAGTACAGAGTAAAAATATTAAATCACACAGGCTTTGCCAAATAAATAACCGTAAAATAGACTGATTTGCAGAGAAGAAAAGTCATACCTGAGAATCTAAAGCATAAGATAAAACAAGAAATAAGAGGATTTATTGAGAAATCTTCCTATGACATCTTTTAAGTTAATATAGAAATATCACTTTGGAAATAAATCTAATATACTATCCATTTCTGTAGCTAGTGCACGGTTCAAGTGGCTAGAACCTGGGAAGGAGAGCCAAGCAACCCATTTATTATTTCAGGCTGAAGTTCAATGATTGCTGCCAGTGAAAAGATCTGACCAAGATTTTTAAATTTCACTTCTGGAAATGTTGAAAGCTTATTGATTGAAGATGTTAGCTAACTATTTCCAGGAATTCTACCCCTTATTTTCATAGCAAGTGAGAGCTATACTTTGATAAATGTAATATAGAACTTATTGTAGGGAATAGTGCAAAATGGTCTTTTTCTTATGATCCTAACTATAATAGTTCTAACCACATGCCCTGGACATTGGTGAAGGGCACTCTTTGAAGGCAACAGAAATTAGAAATATTCAATGTTAGTTATAAAACAAAAAGTAAAAGTTGAGATTGGATGGACATTCACAAAAACTTACCAGCTTCAGCTAAGATTGGGCTAACTTGTGGTAGATTAAGATATTCACCATTTATTTTGTCACTGTAATCATTCATTCAGTAACTATTTACTAAGTACATACTATGTCCAAGTTATGGTGTTAGGTACTGAGGATACAGGTGTGAATAAGACAGATAAAAAATCCTACTTCCATAGAGCTTATGTTCAAGTTGGGGAAGACACACAAAAAATAAATAAATGAGCAAAAGGGCATGTCAAATGATAAAGTGCTAAGGAGAAAAATAACACTAGTAAGGGAGAAAAGGGATTGTGGAGAAGATTCCAATTTCAGTGAAAATGTGACATTTGAGTTAATACTTCAAGGAAGTGAAAGAACAAGCTATGTGGAATGGGGGCATTTCTAGCAAAGGAATCTTAGAATCCAGGGGCATCAGGGAAGAAGCATGGGGCTTAATGGTCAAGCAGCAGAGAGGTAGTAGAGGAGTCAGAAAGATAAGGAGTGTGTGTGTCTGGAGACAATGTATGCTGGCTGAAGAGTGATCATGTAGCATTTGTGTACCTGATATCTTTAAATATTAATATAAGCAAGATAGGAAGTCATTGAAAAGGGATTTTAAGCATAGAAGTGTGTAATATGAACAAAGATTTTAAAGGCATCCCTCTGGCCTCTAAATTAAGAATCGACAGGAGCAGAAGTGAAATTAGTCAGTCAGAAAAAGACAAAAATCATATGACTTCACTCATATGAGGACTTTAGGAGACAAAACAGAGGAACATAAGGGAAGGGAAACAAAAGTAATATAAAAACAGGGAGGGGGGACAAAACAGAAGAGACTCATAAATATGGAGAACAAACTGAGAGTTACTGGAGGGGTTGTGGGAGGGGGGATGGGCTAAATGGGTAAGGGGCACTAAGGAATCTACTCCTGAAATCATTGTTGCACTGTATGCTAACTAATTTGGATGTAAATTTTTAAAATAAATTAAATTAAATTAAAAAAAAAAAAAAAGAATCAACAGGAGCAGGGAGAGTTTGAGAGTTCCTGGGATAGTGCAGATTGGTGATAATAGTGGTTGGACCAGACTAGTAGTGGTGAGAGTAGTGAGAAGTAGTCACTTTCAGATAGATTTAGAAGGTGGAGAATTGTGGAGATAATGGATGTGAAATTAAAGAGAAAGAAAGACATCAATAAAGACTCCAGAGTTTTGGGTCTGAGCAACTAGAGGAATAGAGTTGTGATTAAATGAGATGTAGAAACCCTGAAGAGCAGTTACTGGATTTATTTAATTCTGCAAAGCCTATTAGACATCTAAGTGCAGTAATCAGCTTGATTACTTGGCAGGAGTGTGTGGGTTCAGAAGGAAAGTCCAGGCTAGAGATATAAAATCAATAGTCAGCAATCATCAGCATAGGGATGATATTTAAAATTATAAGGCTTCTGCTTCCGATTCTGTGTCTCCCTCTCTCTCTGCCCCTCTCCCGTTCATGCTCTGTCTGTCTCAAAAATAAATAAACGTTAAAAAAAATTTTTTTAATTATAAGGCTGAATTCAATCCTAAGGGAGCAAGTATAGACAAAAGAGAAAAACCTAAGTACTGAGCCCTAGAGTTCTCCAATGTTATGATGTTTCAGAGACAAAAGAAACCAACAAAAGAGACTGAGAAGAAAAAGCTGGATAACATGGAGGGAAATCAAAAATATGCAGTGTCCTCAGAAACCAAGAGAAGAAGATGCTTCAAGGGCTTTTGACAAAAACAGTTCTTAGAACATGGAGAGGATTAAAGAGTGCAGTAGTGGGGCGCCTGGGTGGCGCAGTCCGTTAAGCATCCGACTTCAGCCAGGTCACAATCTCGCGGTCCGGGAGTTCGAGCCCCGCGTCAGGCTCTGGGCTGATGGCTCAGAACCTGGAGCCTGTTTCTGATTCTGTGTCTCCCTCTCCCTCTGCCCCTCCCCTTTTCATGCTCTGTCTCTCTCTGTCCCAAAAATAAATAAAAAAAAAAAAAGTTGAAAAAAAAAAAAGAGTGCAGTAGTTAAAGAGATAATGGGAAAAAATGAAATTGAAAGAGCAAATATATATAATTCCTTTAAAGAGACCTGTTGGGGTGCCTGGGTGGCTCAGTCAGTTGAGCGTCTGACTTGATTTCAGCTCAGATCATGATCTCACAGTTGGTGGGATTCTCCCTCCCTCTCTCTCTACCCATCCCCCTCTTGCTCTCTCACTCTTTCTCTCTCTTTGAACAAACTTTTAAAAAAAGAGTACTGTTAAAAAGAGGAGCAAAGAAAAGGGGTTAAAATGTATGATGAGAAGAGGGATTATGAGTCTTTCTGATAGAAGAGACAACAGCTTGTATGATGATGAGAATGATTCAGTGGTGAAGAGAAAACTGACAATTCAGGAACAAGAGTGAGGAACTGTTGAAGCAATGTTCTTGAAGGTGTAAGAGGGGCTGGGGTCAAGTGCACAAGTGGCCTCAAATAGAAGGATAAACAATTTATCCAGAGTAATACAGCAGGAGATCGAGGATATTGGCCCTAATGCTAGTGGGCCCTAATGCTGGTGGAAATCTGTGGAAGTTCTCTACGTTTTCACTGAGATACGAAGCAAGGCATTTAGCAGAAAATGAGGATGGAGACAAGAGAGGAACTAGGATATATGCCTGGACTGCCAGGCACTGTAAAATGCCAACCTGAGGTCTTGGATCTGGGAAGAGCAGTTGGGATGGCTGTGTGCTTGTCCGCAGTCACAGCTGACTGCATAGGGGACAAACACGGAGAGCAGGGAGATACATGAGCAGAACCAGAAGGGGATATGACAAAGTGAGAGAAGAGCTATGCCGTGTAACCAAGAGAAAGATGACAATGATAGGATATAACCTGCTGAGGAGGAAGTGAGAGCATGAAGAAGATGAACAACCATGAAAAGTAGGATCAATGGATTTCACTGCCTGCTGGGGTTCAAGGGTATGCTGGAGTTGGGGTAGTAGAAGGAATGAACTGAAGAGACAAGGGAGGAATGTCACAGGATGAGATGCCTAAAGCTGGGAATAGGAAGACAGTGCAAATACTAAGACCACAAGAATGACTGAGGTCAGGGGGACAAGATCACTGGAAGAGAGGAAGTCAAGGCAGGAGCTGCACAACAATGATTTGTCCAGGCCTTTCTGAACATACTCATAGTCTTCCTCTGAACATTCATAATCCTTCACTTCATGCCTAGTCTCTGACATCTCCAAGTCTCTGCAGCCAATGAAAATAGTTCATATTACAGTAAATGATTTAAACCTCTTACACTAAACAAACAAAAAGCTTGATGATCTAACTAATCTCTAATGTGTGAAACATGAATATCCCATTTGTAATATATCCCAAAAATGAGAGAGAAAAATAAATGGAACTAGGATGTCTCCACTGTAATCTTCAATCATATGGCCATCCACCAAGTATAGGAAAACACACTGCTTTAAAGTTATTTGGCCAAAAAGGAAAATATTCAAAGATGATCAAAATTTCTTAAAAATACAGACTTATTTTGTTTATTTTTAGTTGAAGTGTAGTTGACAAATGCTATTACATTAGTTTCAGATATACAACATGGTGATTTGACAACTCTATATATTGCGCTATGGTAGCCACAAATGTAACGACCGTCCATCACCATATAAGCCATGGTAATACCATTGACTATATTCCCTATGCTGTTCCTTTCATACCCATGACTTATTCATTCCATACCTGGAAGCCTGTGTCTCCCACTCCCCTTCACCCATTTTGCCCATCCTCCTATTGGTCCTCTCATCCGGCAACCACCAGTTTGTTCTCTGTATTTATGGGTCTGTTTCTAAAAGCACTCTTATTTTGGAAGACACAGTCTTCTTAATAAGTATGCAATATTCAATTCTTAAAATAGAAATAAAATGAAACATCCTGCTAAAGGCTCTTCACAGGCCAGACCTGGCTTTATTCATACTTTATTCCCATATATAAATTACCTTGCATGTAACTGGAACTTTCCTGACTAAATGTCAAAAACTTTATTTGGTCAAAAGAACTAGCCAAAAAATAGAAAAATACATTAAAATTGTAAACATATCTATTGTTGTATTTTCACCACTGTGTTTTATAAAGGGTTTATTGAACCTCTTCTCAAAAACAGTCAATGGCTCCACATTACAGAATTAAAAGGTCCCAATTTCTCTATATAGCATTCAAGTTATTTCATAGCCTAGCTATACCTACCATTATAAAAGTACTACATCTCAAACCACACAGAGACAATTGTCTAAAACATCCTACCATGTTTTGCCTCCATGACTTTACTCAAGCTGCTGATTCCCTCTTTCAGACACCAAATTATGAACCAGTACTTGAAAAACCCCATCCAATCTCCACCAGTTCAAATATCAGCTCTTTCACAAAACATTTTAGATCCTTGCCATGTTGGAATTAAACTTTCCCCAGCTAGTACTCCCATATTACCTTGTACCTTTGTTACAGCATTAATCAGCGATAAACAACCCAGACTGTTGCATATTCAAATGCTAAAAAAGTATCTGTGAGCTTCTCACACCTAGCATAGATCCTGTCACTAACACAAGCTGATAACATTAGCTCTATTAACCAACAGCTTACAATGGAAACTGGGCATGTTTAACTGGCCTTTTCCTTCCTTTTTCTTTGAGAGCTATAACCTTTGATGCAATGTATACCTACTATGCTTAAAGCTACAGTGAGGTCCAAGGAAGGTATATAAGTTGCTGCACCAGTCGAAGAAAGAAAAACAAAATCAAGAAGTCTCTTTATTGTTGAGAGAGACAAATGGCTTTTCCCCAAATACTGTTGTTTTCCTAAGAGTTAAAAACAATCAAATCTTGACAATGAAACAGCATAAAAAAATGCCAAATACAATGAGGACAATCACTTCTTAATGACTAGACTATCACAATCATTTTCTATCTCTTTTGAATTGAAAGGGAATTTAACCCCCAACCTCAGAGTGACAAGCATCTCCAGTCCTTCATCATGCTGGTAGCTAAAAGAATACACTAAACAGGATGGCTTCAGAGGAAGGTCACTTTCTTTTTTTTCCTATCCCTTTTACTATGCAATCCCCTAACCCCTCATGAAGATGTGAAGAACCTAATACATGCTCATAGAAGGAGAAGAGAATACTTATTTTGCAAAATCTAAACAGCAGGAACAGATTATGTGCCTCTTGCATATTTGGGCCACAAGAAAAAATAAAAGATGATGCATTCTAGTAAATTAATAACACGATATATCCTAAAAGCAGTAAAAAAGCTTGTAACTTTCCTAAACTAAAAAGTACCTCATAATTCTACCATTCTAGGTACTTTCAGAATGTTAATTTTGAAAACAAAGTTAAATTAACTCCAAAATTTCATATCTGTGGCCCATTCTCATTCGTAAAAATCCTTACAACATAGAAAAATATGTTAGCAAAATCAAAAACATACCCAAAGAAATCTGAATAATTCTTATGTTTTTTTAATGTCAAAAAGCAGCCATAAATTAGTCCAATACCTCTTCATTCCTCATTATAAACACTAATTTTACCAAAACTATATGGCACATCATAAGGGTATTATTACAAGGGACCAGGGAATAATATACTCTTTTCTCACTTTCTTAGACAAACCTACTTGGAATAGGAAAATTAGAAATGTTATAAACAAAGATAAGAACTGGGTTCTGAACTGCAAATAAAGACAATGGGATAAAATTCAAATAGAAAAGGAGAAAGTGTGGTTGCTCCTAAAAGAGTTCTTAGCATCCTGACCTTTAATTTATTACCTGTACACAACTATTATGCTATCTTTTTTTCCTACATTTAACAAGTAATATGTTAAATTGAATACTGCACAAACTGGACATCAGCTGGCCTCAGGGCATGTCAAATACAGTCATTTGTTTTTAGTAGTAACTGTATAAATTTTCATATGGGAATTTAACAATTCTGTTTATAAACATTATCATAATAAAGTAAAAGTTGCCCAATTTTCCCCAAGTGTTAGCTTCACTGATAAGAAGGAAGGAAAGGAAGAAAAGAAGACAGGAAGGAAGGCAGACAGGCAGACAGGCAGGTTGTCAGGGCACCTTCAGAAGTGAGACAGCTCTGCCCACCCACAAGGGAAGGTTACGTCCACTGACCCACACCTTCATGAGGAGGTGCCAAATAATTACCTGCCTCTCACCAATCCCACTGGAAAGCACTTTGAATATGACATGTATTCTTCCCCAGTTAGCACAAAGCATGGACTAAAAACGAATATGCTTCATAAAAATCCATTTTGCAAACTTGAGCCTAAGACAGTTCATTAGATTCCACAAATGTTGCATTACATTACAATAAATGTGTGTTTCACAATATGCTTTAAGAATACCTAAACAGTTGTGTGTGTGTTTTTAAAGTTTTAAACCAATTTGCTTGCATTTAAATTTTAATACTAGGGAAACATTTTCATGCCAGAATTTTTATTTTTCAATTCATATCCCTGGGCAGCTAATTTTAAAAGAATACAATCAAACTATATTACCTACTAAGAAATCTGTACATTTATTTTTCCCAGTATGAGTGCTGATGTTTTGTTTATTTGAAAACAGAGAAGTTAAACTGTCAGTTACTGAACTAAAGTTGTATCTCAAGCATTTCAACCTTCACATTCCATTTCTTTTCAGAAGAAGGACTGAAATAGTATTTTGTTTTTTATTTTTGTTTTGTTAAATTTCTCAATATACTGAAAATATCCACTGGTTTGCAATAATATAGTAAGTTATCATATGAAAAAAGTCCAAAAACAGAATTCATAATTCTTGAAACATCAATAGTAGAAATGTTGGTGAGAACATGTATTCTTTCCTTCTTATTTCTATATCAAAATTAGTACAAAAAGAAAGGTAAGAATACCACTATAATTCACAGGGAATATACACATATACCTCTGAGGGCAACTACCAGTTTGGAAGGTACTATTACATGTTATCCTGGTTAGAATCAAATTAATGGGAAAGAAACACCTCCTCTCCTAAAGAGAAATGTCTTTGGACTACTGCAAAACAAAAATTAGTTATCACACAAATCTGTACATATACACAATCTATCTCTCCTTACAGTCTACTGATAAGCTTATGCCCAAGCCTATTACCCTTCAGCTAGAAAAGGGGCCAATCTTGTACACGGGTTTTCTGTACCTTCAACATACTCCATTCACATATATTAAAGTGGATTTCTGTTTTGATATGCTGTGTTTGGCTATGGTATCTGTGTTCCTTCTGCAGTGAATTCTAGGATGGCCAGGGCTCCTATAACTCTTCCTCAGAGAACAGTAGCTCACAGGGCAGTGCAAGGAGTGCAAGCACTAAATGTTCCCATGTACTCTGCAGAACAACCCCAGAAGACAGACAGGAGGCCTTTTAACCTGCACGTGAGTGAGGGGTCAAGAATGCTGCCTGCCCCAGCTGAGACTCACAGTACACAGTGTTCATCAAATGGGGAAGAAGTGGCACAATTCTTGGAAAATGGCTATAAAGAAGTGAGAGATGGCAAGAAAGGAAGAGTTGGAGTGAGTGGGGTTGGAGGAGGAATAAGGCTGACAGGTCACAGGAAAGCACTGTGCAGTCCCTTCCCCACGCTGCATGCACCTTGAGAAAACCTATTCTCAAAAGTCACCTTTCACCTGCCCATCCTGTCCCAATTTCCTGAGGAAAACCTGGAAAAAAGAAGGATCGGCTGACACGGAATTTCAGGACCAGGTTCCCACCTTACTCATTCACAGACTTTTACACTAGAAACCTGATCCAGAGCCCCAACAAAAGCTGGGGAGAGACACTGAAGAAGAGTCACAGCACCTAAAAGCTCAGAGCTGGAGAGAGGGGTTTGGGTTGGGTTGAGGTTTCCTCTCTCCAGGGACAGTGTCCAGCCCCTGCCACCTCCCTCCCTCAGCCGCTGTGAGCCTATGCATGACCAGAAGCAGCCAGCTAGGTCAAGCAGTTTCATATATTTATGAACATTTTTCAAATACCTCAAAAAAAAAAACCTCCACAACAACAACAAATTTTTTTTTTAATTAGGAACCCAAGATCTAATAAATTATTTTAGAGATCCAGGACATTTGTCAAATCCTTGCTTTTGCTTGAAGTATGAACATCTGTATACAACTACTAACATTACTAAACATGCCTGATTTACCTAGCACAGGTAGGAAGTAAAATGTACCATGAGAAGAATGGGCATGACTTTCAACTATTTGACACTATTAATTCTAACATTCCCTAATATACTTATTTACTTTCTTAATCAGGATATGCAATATATCAAAATCATTAACTTACCAGCTCACAGTCATCACTCCAGATATTATATACAGTTATATGCACTCAGGGATTATTGATATTTACACTCCTCTTTGAAGCTGAAAACAAGTAATTTACCCAAAGCCTCAAATCTAGTCAATTATGTATACCCTGATCTATCAAATTCTTCATCTTGGATATTTTCTGAAGCTACTGCTCTTGCCTTTTTGCCTCCATTTTAAAAGCACTTCACCAATAGATGTACACTTAATTTTAAGTAAATTCAGTACTCTGAAATCCATAATTACATGCAAGATACAATAAGACAGTTCTTTTTAAAAACAAACATAATTTTTTAACTGTGCATGTAATAGTTGCTGGAGAAATAATAAAGAAAATTGAAATCCTGTCAAAGATGATGATGTTAAAATTTAATGAATACCTTTCTATAATTCAGAATACATGTGTACTTTCAAACATAAAAAGGAAAACATCCTATTTTGTAACAAGCTTTTAATCCTTGACAGTATATTATAAATGCCTGCCTATATTGATACTTACACACTTGCGTCATTTTTCATGCTGATCAGCACATCATGGATGGATGTCCTATAATTTATTCAACCATCCCAGAGTGTTGGACATTTACTTACTACCAATTTTTCAAGTTTCATAATCAACACTGTAAGGACTATCCAAATAAATATGCCTTCATGCAACTTTCTCATGTTTTCCACAGGACAAATTCCCAGATGTAGATTGCATGGTCACAGGACACATTTATTTCCAAGGATGATGGTGTGGGCATCCTGTAGATTGTATTAATTTGCATAGGCATTAACAACAGTGGATGTTTTCATTTGTCTCCTTAGCCAGTGAGAGGTTAGAAACAGCACTCACCTTTTTGCACTCCTATGACTAACAAGATTAGATTAAGGTTATGTGACCTTAATGTGATTATTATGTGATTATTAGCTTACTATATTTCTTCTTTGATGAATTGCCTTTTACCCAGTTTTTCTACTTTAAATGTGGACTGAATCTCAACTGCACCCATTTCTCCTTGTAAGATGGGGGTAGTAATACTACCTATCTTATACAACAGTTGTAAAAATTAGATGAATTAGCGTAAGTGAAGTTTTATACCTGACACAAAATAAAGACTCATTGGATATTAGCCATTGTAATTACTAATGAATTAAGACTCAGCAGTTCTTTATTCAAGTGGCAATGCTTCTCAAACCTGACCACTAAAGTACACCTAATGGCAGAGAAACACTCATAGTCTCATGACATCGAAAAGTGCCAACCAGCATCTCAGAAGTACCAAATTTCCTTAAAATATCCAGCTTTATTTTAAATATTCTTGTAAATTTTACATTCTGCCCTAAATTATATCAATATTTGACTAAATATGTTTTCAACTAATTTGCTATTAAGTAACATTTAGGAATTAATTACAACTACAGCCTAATAAGGATAGTAATCCACTGTTTTTACATGTAACACAGGTGGTATGCAAGTGGTACTTGTTTATTTAGTTTGCAGTTTTTCCAAATGCAGTTCAAATCTCACAGTCTTTTCCTTCATGGTATCCACCAATGGTATCCCCCTTGGAAAAACCCTCTTCAACCCAAGGATCAAATAAATATTCTCTTACATTGTCTTTCATTATGTTTTACATGAATTATTTCTGCTATATAAAATTTTGTTTTGATGTGACAGAAATCTCAATTTATTTCCCCTTTCTTGCCATCCATCTTCACCCTCTTTGGCTCTGTCAAATGTATCCTAAACTACTGACGCTTTTAAAATGTCAGCACATTCTTAGCTACTCTTCACTAAATGACTTAGTGCTATATTAAAAATACAAATGAAAACATACTTTTGAGTTTTAAATTTTTTTAAGATCTTATTTTTAACTAGTCTCTACACCTAACATGGGGCTCAAACTTACAACCCCAAGATCAAAAGTCACATGCTCTACTGACTGAGCCAGTCAAGCACCCCTGTGTTTTAATTTATTGTTTTCTGAAATAATTCAGAAAATAATTTATTTTATTCCAAAGGCTTTTTATTCTACTCTAATTTACATTGCTATTTCATCTTATATAATTTTCCCAAGGTGTTTCACCTCATTTTTATTTACATGTTTATATTTTTACTTAAAATTATATATATTTAAGGTGTATTATTTTATTTTTATGCAAAAAAATTGAAGAGCATTCTATAATTTTGGACACAGCATTTAATAGAAGAAATCTTTGAAACATCTGATGGTGGCAAAGATCCATCTGATTTTTCATGGCCACTACTGAATATCTTGAATTTGTAAAATAAAAATCCTATCCCTAATATACACCAATGCCAATCGGTGTGCTATGCTAGATCAGATAGTTATGACATGGCCAGATTAATGAGCTGCAGGAGTAAAGAAATGTGTTGATTGAACTCTCAAGACTTTTTGATCCACAGTAGAGAGAGCAAGTGTTGATCTTTGCACCACTCCATCCTCTCTTCCCCACCTGTATATGTATATCTGCTCTTTTAGCCATAGCCACAAAATCAAGGACATGCTTCCACAAATGCAAAGCTAGAGTTGGACCAAGAGCAAACTCTTTTCCTTTGCATGTACATATCCAGCAAATTAAATAATTACATTTTTTACTTACAAACACCTTCAAGTAGCTTTTTGCATTTTCAAAATGTTTCATGTTGTTTTATTTTACAAAGGAGGTCAGTTAAAAAAAAAAAAAGAACAAAACAAGGGATATTTTAGAACAGCTCTCTCAGCATTTGAATTTTTCTCCCAGTAGTATAGTTTCTATCTCTCTTAAATGACTAACTCAATCAAAAATTTATTCCAATACTAGAATCCTTTAGTATGCTCTGGACTCAGCCCAAATGAAAACCAAAGAATAAATATTTTGACCTATTTAAAGTCCCTCAGAACCCAGATGATAAGAATGCATTCCCACATTGGGTACCTCCACAGTTTATTCTGAAGTAGTTGACAGCATGGCTGGTATGTGTTTCACTGTACCTGTCCAATAATGATAGTATATCAGAACTGCACCCACCAAAAGTGTCATCACAAAACAAGGCATCTTGGCTTACAACTAGTTCCTGGGGCACATCTGGGAAGCAAAATGCAGGAATGCACTGACGTACTGCCACAGCACAATTTGTCATAATGGGGATCCCAAATTGCTTTTAAAATTTATAAATGTCAACACCTCATGAGAGAGAGAAGAAAAACTTATTGCATGCCGTGTAGCAGTCATTAATCCAGTAACTTATAATAATTACCTCCTTCAGTCCTTACAACTAGCCTATAATGTAGTATTATTATACCAACTTATATCTCTTGCCTAAAATGATACTACCTGTAAGTGGCCTACCAAGGTTTCAAATTCAGGCAATCTAAATTAAGTGTTTTTTTCTTCACAAGTAAATGCCACTTACTATCCCCAGTTAAGCTCCTTACCCTCACTTTCCAAAAAGCTTAGCAAAGACCTAGTTCAGCAGGTCTGCACTCAGGAGAATACTCTCTCCCTAAACGCTTAGTAGAAGCTCCCATTTCTAAAAAGACTACCTCCTCACCCAGGAAGCTCATGGATATGTTCTGCCTCCATTTCCTTGTAAATAAGGGGATAATGACACGACAGGATCTAGGTTGGATCCTTCAATGGAAGCCCTTTCCCAACTATACCCCATTCAAATCCACCTCACTGTGGAAGAATGAGACCTGGGAGATCTCGCACATACTGCTATTTATCAGCTCGTAAATTTCTGCCAATAAATTTTACTTTATTTTTGCACTATGTATGTATATGAGCACACATTGCTCCTTTGCCCAGCAACCACACTATATAACAACATATAGGGACCAAATCCATGAACTGCTTGCAATAGACTTAGGTACATTATACATTTATTTCACAAGGAAAAGCACTTCAATTTGATGATATTTTAGGCTAACTGCACATACTTCCTATACATAAAGTGAACATTTCAAGAAACAACTAATCTAGGAGGAATATAAACAATATTACAAATATCACTCACTATCCTGTTACATTCATTTTTACCACCTTCCATTCCATATAAAACACATCAGTTACAAATTTATAATCAATGAATATCTTCAATGACTACATTTGTCAAATTAGGTCAAATGCTATGAGGGCAACCCATTCCTGTCAAAAGACTTTGCAGGAAAAGAATTTGTGCAGAGACACTGCCATCTGCTGGCTAATGATACACACTGTCCATGAATCTCAAATTTGAGAACGAAAGTAATGAAATACATTAATCTTTAAGCACCACTGTCTATGATACAATTTACAGAGTCTAATAGTGAGTTTTGATTATATGGGAATGATAAACACACACACTGTACATGTTTTAGCAAAAGCCAATATGCAATTTCAGGCTCTTTTACTACAACAAATACAGAACATTATATTCAATCCGCAAATAGTTTCAAAGCAAATTTCCACTTTAATTCTTTCAGCAATTTTTTGAATAATGTATGTCAATGCTGTTTATTTACATTTTAGATTCAATAAGGAATATTACCTCAATCAGAGATCAATTAGTAACCACAGGATAAACTTTTAAATGCTTTAAAAGTACTCTGAGCATGTATAGACACATATATTACTCTCCTCCCCTATAGTGAAATTTTGGTTACAAACTAAATATCTTAAAGAACATAAATTTCAGAACATCTCTATCCTGTGCCTATAAAACATACTTATACATTAGTTTAGACCTCTCTATATAAACACTCTTGAAAACTATAAAAATAATTTTACTGGATTTTAAAAAGCACAGAGTAAGACATAAAAACAGCCTTGAAAAAAAAATTCCACCAACACAGAAGTAAAGTGCATAAGAGGTGAGGGTCCCTGCATTATAAATCCCAAATTCATTCCACTGGCTATAGGCCATCATAATTAACCGTTTGTATCCTTCCATTTCTTTTTCTATTTACATATTCTTAGGATAGTTAAAAAAAATGTTTTTTTAAAGATAGCTTCACACTATAGAATATACTTGTCACTTTGATTTTTACTTTATAATATATTGTGAAGATCTTTGTCACATCAGTACATATAGATTCACCCCACTGTTTTTAACAGCTATACAGTAGAGATATTCTAAAAATCTAGTCACCCCTAGTAACAATATTTTCACACTAGTGTAATGAGAGGAGTACTATAAATATCCTTGTGGAACTGGCCACAAGAACGGTTTTAGAATCCTTGACCTAAGTCATAAATCCGATACTGTTTCCAGGAAATAAAATACACATCACACATAATAAACAAATACTCTGCAGCATACACATAGTTTTTATTTCTGCAAACTAACATTTAGAAGCAACTTGATTTTAAAGCTCACATGAGTCTACAACTGTATACAGTAACAATCCAAATTATGTAATGTATTTGTAAAAATATGGAATGCCAACACTTTTCAGTGACTCAAAGAGAAATCATTAAAAACCGAAAGCTAAACCTATACAGAGGGAAAAATGCACATTATATATTCGTGAAAAACACTGAGTATTCACGTTTTTAACTATTTAAAAATATTCACCCTCCATTAAAAAACCATCAAAAGCTCACAAAAATTGTGAGCATGTAACCCTAAGAATAACACACTTACAACCATACAGCATCCCAATGATCTTTCCTCTTTATATGACTCTTCCTTTATACCACTGAATCCCCAACTGAATATACAAATAACTCTATAAATAGCACATTTCCTTGAAGTTCAACCTTCCTCATTTGTGTTCAGTAATCCATACAACTCCAATGATTAGTTCTGCTTTGGGCTTAAGCCATAACATACAAATGGCATAAAATAGGCAAACTTTTTCCTCCTTTCACTTAGCTATAAATTTATTCTGAATGTTTATTAATGAACAGCACAACCACAAACACCCTAGCTGTCATCAAGTTCCTTCCTGTTAAATTTACTGAAGCACGTACTCTACTGTCTGCACATCTCCACACACGTTTTGTAAAACCATAGATCTATGGACTGAAACTGATTTTTAATAAGCTTTTCCCCCTTGCAAACTGCTCAGTCCCAAAAGTCTATCACCCTCTGTTAAATGTGTAGCTTAGTGCATGAACGGATAATCTACAGTTGTGCTTTGACTTTCTGTTGAACACCCATTTCCCTCTGTGTCCAATTTCTATTTCCCCAAGACTGTAGTTTCCTTACCCTTTGGTTTCCCAGCTTTTGACTCAAGTCAAGACCATTGTACTTGGCATGGGTTTGGTTTCATAGCTATTACATCTGGGAATGGCAGGCAGAGAAACATTTTCTCTGTCTTTGCTTCAGAGAAATCCACTGAAGCAGAAGGCCTAGAACTGCTAATTTACTCACTGAGGATCACTTTGTCCCTAGATTCTATTGAGTGACTGAGACAACAGGCAGCTGGGAGCTGGACTCATGACATCCACTGAAAAAAATTCTTTCCATTGTTGTGCCTATTTGGCTTCTTCCTGTGGAGTTTCATAAATAAGAAACACCATTCATTTACTTCAAAGCTGAGTAATTAGAAAGTCTAAGAAAATACACTGGATTCAATCTGTTAGTATGTCAATAAGTTCCAGAAGGTAAATGGAGAAAATAAAGGGGGGGGGGGGGGGACGACTTGGAGGAGGAAAAAGCTCTCTTATAATGAAATCAACACAAACTACATTATTTAAGTCTAATAATAAAACTAAACTTTTCATGTGGCCATTGAAACTCTAAGTTTATAAACTTCCCAACCTCAAAATGTTTCTTTGAAAACACAGTGAATTGCACAGTCCAAATTTTCTTGATACGTAACCACATCAGTTATTTGGTAATTGAGTATGGACTTCAGTTTCTCCACTGCACAATTCAAAGAGTGCATACTTTCAGTAATATAGATCTGAATTTCCAACTCCTTTTCTTCATTTTCACATATGCTGTCTGACTGGCAGGATCTCCAGTACCAACAAAAAGTAAAGTTTAACAGGAACTGAACAAGAATCTGTGCTCAGCACCAACATTTATCAATCCAGCACTGAGTGGCTGAATAAATCACAAACTGATTTAGCTTTGTCACAGACACAGTTCACCTCAATAGCACCAGAAAACACATCTGTATAGTAATTGAGCAAAAACACACAATGAGTTGATCATAAAGAGACTATACTACAGAAATACCTTCTAAGACGTACTCCACGGACATTTACTGTATAAAGCAAACGTATGCACAAATCTAAGAACAGTAATTTATCTAGTAAGATATCTTGGTCATACTTACTCAAACTAAACGTTTTAGGGCTCAGGATTCAGCATTAATTATGATGGTCAGGGGTGTAGGAAGCATCAAAACTCAGGAAAACCTCTCCAACATTCTTTCTAATCAAATGTGAAATACTTAAGCATGAAATACATTTTCTAAAAATTATGACCTTGTATCTAAATGGATGTCATTTTAGAGACATAATCTAGACATTTAAGAACTTTTAACATTCAACATCAAGTATCTTACCAGAGCCACTTAGGGGGAAAATACATAACAGAGAAGAGTTTCACACAGGAGCTAAGGAAGGTTTGAATACTACCTTCTTAGAAATTGCTTTCTTCACTGTCCCTTCAATCCCCTGCCAAGACAGCCTCCAATGTGTGTCGTTAGTGGTAAATTAATGTTTCACTTGTTCTTCAACTCAACTCTAGCAAAGCCCCAAAATAGAAAAGTTTGCATTTGACTTTTTAAATATAGATGGTACATGCTCTTTGGTTGTTTGATTTTTAGAATGATATAAAATTAAGGGGTATTTAAGCACCATCTGCTCTCTTGCAACAATGGGCAATAATTTCCTGATTGTCTTACTTCATGTGCGTGTTTTAAATCTAGAGTATCCTTTATGATTACTACAGTTGATATTTTCTTATTTTATGTAGCCTTTGTTGCCTATGTATTCTTGCCCGTTTATATGTACAAACCAGGCTGGGTTTTATCCCCACTTTGTGCCATTCCTATTTCAAATATTTCATTATCACAGAATTGTTGACAAAAGTCATTTAGTTACTTTTTCCTGCCATGTATTCCAAATTCACTGGGATAATTCTTTATTAGGCCAAAGACTTGCAATTCTAAAGGAACTTATTAAAATTTATGACCGATCCAATCCTTCAAATATGAGAACACAGTTGCAAATGCTGTTATTTGAAAAAATAGAAACAATGATGGCATTAACTATCTTCCAATATGAACTGTGGTGAAATAAACTGAGATGGTGGGGCAGGCGGGGCCCGTCAACAAAGACAGGGCTAGAAACGTGAGAGTGCACCAGGTCCACCTTGCCGTCTGCTCTGCATGGAGGGAATGGAAATAGAGAAGTGAACTAAGGCATTCATTTTCAAAGTCCTGATTTGTTAACAAGATCTGTGCAATGAACTTTCATGCACTGCTGTGGTTCTATGATGCCCCTCAGAAAAAAATCCACTGCAAACCACCTGTCATACTCTATTGGGACAAGCTAGAAGATATTTCTAATAAATGTCTACACTCTAAAAATGTTTTACTGGCATACATGAAAGATACATTAAAAGGAAAGACATTAAAAGGGAAGGCATTAGAAAACAATGTGCATAATATTAACCAAATGTGTGTGGATTTTTAAAAAGATATAAACATATGCTGATATTTTTGAAGGGATATGCAAGTTATTCACAGGAAGGGATTAGAAGGGGTCATAAAATAGTTTTCTGTACTCTAATTGTTTTTTTAATATATGCACATGTATTTTTTTTATTTTTATACATTTTAACAAGGAGTATTTAAATAGTAATGTTAACAGCCATAGTGATTTCCTTTCAAATAATCTTCTGTAAAATTAAAAGGATTCTAGTACATGGACACACCATAATTTATTCAATGATTCCCATTTGTCATTAGACATTTTAGTTTTAATTTAATTTTTGCTAATAAAAATTGTACTATGACAATCATCTTCATCAATGAACTTTTGCATACATTTCTGATTATTTCCTAGGAGTATAAGAATGGGTCAAGAGCATGGAGATGTCGATGGCTATTGATACATACTACCTACCTGCTTTTTGGGAATGCTTACACTGATGACACTACCACCTAACAGAAGTGCAGAGTGCCCACTCTAGCAATGACATTCTCATGAGCAATGGGAATTTTCCTTTTCTCTTTAATAATATGATAAGAAAAAGAAATCCTTCACTATTACTTTGAATAATATAGAGGTTTGAGCAATTTTTCAATTTTATTTACCTGCAAAGAAACAGGTTTCATGCTATTTTAATAATCATCAGAACCATCCAATTTTTAAAAAATTAATACTTAAAGGATGACCCAGAATATACATTCCCAAGAACTAGAAATACTCGACCAAGAATCACTAGAATTATTACTAGGCCTTATAAAAATATCTGTTATGAAATTTAGAAAGTTGCTGGAAACTACCTATTTTTGTATCTTAACTCAAAAACCTGGAGTATATGAAAGCCATGTGTGGACTACAGTCAAATTTAGCAGGAATCTCTAATACCCATGATGGGTTTTATTTCCAGGGATTTACAACACATGGTTTTTCCAATTCCACATGGAGCCCAAGAGCTACAGTATGGTTTTGAAGACGTAAGCAACAGCCCCTCCAGAGACCACCCCCTCAGCAGTCTGGCCCACAGAACCCCAAGCACTACTGGGTGATGTCACTTCTTTTCATACTTCCCTCATGTTGGCAGACAGTGAAAGTGTGAGAAATCAGTAGAAGTATATAAAGCAATCCTTCTGTCCAGCCTGCTGCTAGCACTTATTCTGCAAATACTATCTCCACAGACATGACTTCTCAACGCCTCAGGCCTAAACTCCACCAGCCTTCTCCAAATTAGTATCAGAGAGTTCCCAGACTTAGAAATGACCCATCATGGATCGCTTTTTTTAAATGTTTTCAGTGAAAAAGACACAGTGCTAGATGACTATCCCAGCTACACCGCCATCCTCATCACAGGGCTGATGAGGCCAGGGTCAAAGCCCTCCTGATGGGTAGGAAAAATGTGGTTCACAGAGGCAGGTTACACAGAACCAGAATTCTAACACAGGTCTGTGTGACTGGGTTGCTTTTTGTTTACCCGCACTCAAATTAGCCATCAAAACTCTTATTAGGGATGGAAGTGCTACACAGATGGAGCAATGAACCCCTGCATCTCTGACAATGTTATGAAAAATGAAACACTGGATTGTTCTTTCTAGACTTTGATTTTCAACACAAGCATTTCAGCCCTCTCATCTGGTGTCCAAAGAATAGACTTTAGGTCTGGTCCCCTTATGACTACAGGCTGCAGGTGTCAGTGATTCCTTGTGCCCATCTGGAGAGACAAGCCTCCCAACACTCTCCGAGACAAGTTGGCATTTTCCTCTGTCTCCACCAACCCAATCTTCCTTTCTATTGGACCAGGAACTGGCCCACTGAACTGACTCATCATCACTGGACAAAGAAACAGATTTCCCTTAGATCAGTCAGGCCCACCACTGAGCCAAGGTCAATTCCCCAAACTGGAATGCTGTAAACAAGATGCACACGTCTACCAGTTCTCATCACAACTCTTCAAGGCTCCTTACATATTTACTTGCATTTATTTCTCATAATAACTATAAAGAAGCTATAATCTCCATTACACATATGAGAAAAAGAAGATTTGGACAAGTTAGTTACGTACTGACTCCAATCACACAGCCAGTAAAAAGAAAAGTCAGAATTCTAATCAGTGCAACTAACCCCTGAACTTGTTGTATCCCTTCACCACTACATAGCAATGCTTCCTTTCTATAGGAAGAAAATGAAGCTCAGCACAATTACACACACAGCCTGAGAGATTCAAGACAAACTGTATTACTCCCCAGAGGGTCTACCACCCCTACACCCTGTGTCACCTCCTGGAGTGTGATTCAGACAGCGCAATCCTATGTGATCGCAGAACCTTAAGAACTGCTTCAGCTGTATTTCTAATTAAGTGTACTGAAAGGAGATGTAAGATATAATTAATTTTATAAAACTAACTTTGATATTATCACATGCTAAA
The DNA here is from genome assembly GCF_018350175.1 of Felis catus. NCBI lineage: Eukaryota > Metazoa > Chordata > Mammalia > Carnivora > Felidae > Felis > Felis catus. The sequence goes on along the minus strand of NC_058380.1, from coordinate 32,580,662 downwards.
CTTAACACATGCTAAATTTTTCTTCCTTAAGATGTTCTAGACTTTCCTAAAGATTAAAATATAATAGCAATAATAGTGAAATATATGTATACATGCTACGCAACCTTCATCCACTGTCCCCCAAACTACTGATATGTATGATTACAAGATAGACAATTCCCCAATATTAAGATTTCATTTCTTCATATTTTTAAATGACATTATAACTCTAAGTTGAAATTTCCCTTAACCATTTACTCACTGCTCAACTCAAAAGTATAATAAAAATCAAAATATCAAACAATAAGGACACATAAAGCCATCATAAAAATTGCACTCAACAGCATAAGCAAGAAGACATACAACTATCGATACTGCCCTACTTAAATGCAGCACATGGAAAAATGCAAACTGATTACTATAAATAAAATACAAAAAATAATGCCTGGAAGAATTAGCTATAAGCACTAAACTTTGTATATTGTGCCACAAAGAATTATTTAGTGCTCTAAACTAACATGTTGGAAATCATCCAGAAGACACTCTTGTTTTGTCTTCCTTGTTTTAGAAAGAGGCAAAAACTATTACTGGCCATAGCTAGTAGGGGATAAAATTATAGTAAATTAAAAATAATAGGCATGGCTAACCAAGGGAGAAAATTAAGACTTGGCTTCTTTATAATATGAGACTTTTTCAGGGTCTGCCTAACTGGGGACACTTTTCCTCTTTGAATTGGCTAATACTCTGATTCTTCTAATTGCAAAGGTGTAGAACTATTAGAACAATAATAGGGAATAATCACAGGATTCATCACCCACTCTTTATTCCCTTTGATATTTATACCAATACTTATTCAGCTATATACTTTCATTACTTTCAGCTTTCTGCCTGAATATGGTCCCTGGTGCTGCCACACAGAATGCTCCCAGGGGCTTGTGGGAAATTTCTACACTACAGTTATGACCAGCAGTTAGAAAGAAGTGTGTTCTATCACCTTGCTCAGAGCAGAGGGAGGATAGATTGTGGATCCACAGATTAAAGTCTAATTATACCCACTGACCTCAGTGATATCCCATTAAAACTTTCTTTTGATTCAAAGAGGTCACATCAAATGATCAAGTAAGCAATACTCCCATACCAAAGCTTCAAATTGGGCATCTGCACATACTGCTCTTGTTGCATCAGCAGAGAAGGGTATCTCAAAGGAAAGGGAACAATGACTTGGATTGGTATGCCTTATTTAAGAAGTCCCAATTCACACTTAGCTCTTCCACCAGGAAACAAACATCAGCTGGGCCAAGGGTTCAGATCCCACTTTTCCTAAGTACTCCTTTAACTAGCTTTTTCTTAAAAGTACCACATTTTATCAAAAGACTTAAACTAAGGCCTGAAAAACAGATAATACAAGGGTGCCTGGGTGATTCAGGGTGATTGCTCATACTCAAGTATAATAAAAATCAAAATATCAAATAATAATAATAAGAGACAAATAAAGCCATCATAAAAATTGCACTCAACAGTGTAAACAAAAGGCATACTATTCGGCTCAGGTAATGATCTGGTCATGAGATCCAGCCCCGCAAAGGGGTCCTTGCTATGCATGGAGCCTGCTTGGGATTCTCTCTCTCCCTCTTTCTCTGCCCATCCCCAGCTCACACATGTGCTCTCTCCTTCTCAAAATAAACTAAAACTTAATAACAACAACAACAACAACCAAAAAAAAAAAACCAGATAATACCTTGATTTCAGTTTAGCAACTAAACATCAGTGCCATAAACCATATACCTCAACTCCCCAAATCCAGCAAATTTAAGTTAGTAATAAATCAAATTGGGCTCCCTAGTTCTGAGGACTCAAGTCCCAGATATCTCCCCTACAGACACAATATATACTAATCAACTGACTTTCTACTATACTACTTGAAGTCTCAGATTTTCTGAATCTCACAATTCAATACTTTATCAGAATAAAATGAGGGATATAATATGATTATTTTCTTTCTTAATACTTATTCCAGATATATAAGTACTAATTCCCCAGTCAGAGTACAAGCTCCAAAGGACATGCCTTCATATGATTCTGTTTCTCTACATGGTATTTTGTACTCTATGTTGCACTACCAGGGCCCAGTAAATAGAAACAAAATAGAGGTAAAAAGAAAAAAAAAATGGAGAAAAATCTCTGGGCTCACAAAGTTCATATTATATATGCCACATCAGATAGCCAAAATTAGAATGCAGGGACTGTGAGTCTACATTTTCCTTCTTTCACGTGCTCTAAGAATAGAGAAATCTCATGATCTAAAGCATAATAAAACATAACATAGGGACTAACCACTAAAATGATTTCTGATTGTTTAAAAAAAGACTGCCCAAGATTAAAGATTTTTTGGAAGGATTCTACTTGATTTAAGAATAATGAAATCTAATTTTAGAAAAGGACTGAAATAGGGGCACCTGGTGGCTTAGTCAGTTAAGCATCCAACTTCAGATCAGGTCATGATCTCACAGTTCATGGGTTCAAGCCCCACATGGGTCTTTGTGCTGAAGGCTCAGAGCCTGGATCCTGCTTCAGATTCTGTGTTTCCCTCTCTCTCTGCCCCTCCCCAACTCATGCTCTGTCTCTCTGACTCTTGAAAATAAATATTTTAAAAATCTTATTAAAAAAACCCTGAAATATGAAATGGAATGAAGCCATATCACAGCTCTTGTATGTAAGACAATAATCAAAATCCCTTCTAGATTAAAGGGAAATCAACTTCCAAATTCTATCTTTTTAAACTTGCTGAAACATTTGAGGATTCAAATGTCAAAATGCTTTAAAATTATATTGTGAAGTAATGTTCCTGAAGTTCATGAGAGAACATTCCCAGATCTGCAGTGCAATTTTTCAGATTTCTGGCATATCATGTTAGTAGATTATCACTTAAAATAAAATTGATTTAGAATAAGAAGTATCATTTTGAAGCCACCAACTATTACCTTTCCTCCCAAGAAGATAACATTATTTACCATGCCATAGATAAGTTTCTCACACTGCACACATGGTCATAAATACACTACTGATGGTGTAGGCCAGATATGACTGTCCCCAAGACAATGATTCTTTTTTACTCAAGAAAATCAGTACAGTAAATAACTTTTCTTCCCTTCAAGACAATCACAGTGCTTGAGGCTGCTGCGACACAAAAACAAAATATCTTCACAAATGTCTCCAAACAGTCAAGCTGAAAATCTAAGCCAAAGTTTCATTTAACAGCCTGTCAGTTTTTTGATGTGAAGCTAATGAATGCAGTGGCAAACAAATCCATCAAACCTAACATCAAAACAACTGCACTTCATCCTACCAAACGGAAAAATGAAATACAACCTGCAGGCCAGCTCTTTGATCCAGCCTAGCCAGGAAGCGGACAAGTGCCACCACAGCTGCCACACAGAAGTAACCATGGACTCCATTTAACCACAGGAGAGAACGATCCAGAAATGGGAAACATTCATCTCAAATATGCACCAAAATTTTCTTTCAATTGCTAAAGCATTTCATAGTTTTAAATCTCTACCAGAAAAAAATGTAGCACTTTACACTAGATCACTCTGATGTTCAAACCAATAAAGATGCCTAAAATAACTCACGATGGTATGTTCCACTCATACTTCAGTTTTGAAAATGGAGGTTTATTAAAAGCCCTTCTGTTCTTTATGAAAGCTCCCTAAAGACAAAGAAAACATGCCCATCTTCTTTGTACAAACATGTAGCACAATCCTGTTGCAAAGGAGGAACTCACCAAGCACTCTCTGAAGCTGAACTCTGCCTAAGCCAGTAGGCAAATGGGCATGTAGCAACCTAGAACAATCTTCTCAATTCTTCTTCAGTGAAAACCTTACCTCTGAACAATGAAATGGGGGAAAATTACATAACCCCCTTCTTAGGTAGGTGAGTTCTCTTAAAGGCAAAGCCCTTCTGTTCTGGAGTATCATGCAGGATTTTTCTGAATAAAATCACCAATATCTCCAATATTATCAGTGAGCCTGGGGTTATCTTTTCAAAACCTAGTGTTTTGGTGTATTTTTCAATTAAATATAGGATTTTGTAAAGTTCTTTCCTAAGTTGTCAAAGTAGAAATATTGGTTTGTAGTATGTAAAATATAACCAGTACAGACCCCACATTCTGCACCACATTAACTTCTGTCCCACAAAGGGACACTATTGGGAGTTTTTACATACCCATATGAACCCAATGTGACAGGTAAAGAAGACCTCACTGCACCTAGTGCTTCCACTAGGAAAAAGCATGCCATTATTTTTTTTAATTATCTGTCCCCCCCCCAAAAAGCATAACTCATCATCACTTGTGAATAACTACTTCTTAATAGCTATCATTTAGAATAAACTGGATATGGCAAAGAATTAAGGCAAAAATTTGTTAGTTTAAGAATTAATTTTGGGCACCCTCAAAGCCACAAGTCTTTTAAGTGCAGTTTATAATTAATCCATTATACATTTGTCCTTAAAAAAAAAAAAACATAAAAACTAACTGCCTAATTCACAAATTTTCCCGAGACTAAAAGCTACACACGCATGCATGGACAGCATACACATACACATGATACAAGAGTGTGTAAAGAAACAGCCTTGGAGATCAATAAAAATGTGTCAGATAAATTATAAAGACACCAACATATGCACAAAAATGCCATCACAGCACCCTACAATATAAGATAACTTATTTTTCTGAGAATAGCCAAGATAATATTAAAATTGAGGGGTATAATTTAAGAAAGCATAAGTATGTTTTAGTGAAACATTCAAAACTGTATCCATTACAATTTAGCTTCCAGTTTTTTGTTGTTGTTTAAATAACCTTGTTTTTCACTTCATTTTATTTATTTTTTAAGTTTATTTTATTTATTTATTTTGAGAGAGGGAGAGGCAGAGAGAAATGGAGAGAGAGAATCCCAAGGAGGCTCCATGCTTGTTAGCACAGAGCCAGACCCGGGGCTCAATCTCATGAACCATGAGGTCATGACCTGAGCCAAAATCAAGGTCAGATACTCAACCGACTGAGCCACCCAAGGTGCCCCTAGTTTCCAGTTTTTATGCAGAATAACTAAATTAGTTACATCTACTCAAAGTAGATTCTTAATATATCACCATGTCAATTATTAATTGGAACTCCGTGGTAGACAGAATATTGCCCCCACCTTCACACCCCTACCCCCAACAACAAAGACATCCATGTCCTATTCCCTATAATTTGTAAATATGTCATCTTATATGATAAAAGGGATTTTGTGGACTGCCTGCTCTGAAATGTACAAGACTACCTGGAAGGACATGAGAGATATCTCTAGGAGCAAAGACCTGGCTGACAGGCAGCAAAAAAATGGGAATTCAGTCCTACAACTGTAAGGAACCAAATTCAGCCAACAATCTGAGCAAGGGAATGGATTCTTCACTAGAATCCCAGTTAGAAATTTAGCCCTGCAAACACCCTGATCTTTGCTTAGTGAAACTAATATCAGACATACAACCTATAGAGATGGTAAGTGAGTATTGTTTTAAATCACTACTTTTATGGCAATTTGCTCCAGTAGCAATAGAAAACAAATACATTTCTCAGAGCAGCACCACCTCACCAAAATAAGGGAAGGGTGGAGACAACACCTAAAAACATCTCAAACACATGCAATCTAGTGCACTATTTACCCAAAACTGCAGTATAGCCATTGAACAATTTTGTACCTAGCAAAATTCCAGAACCAAGACAGTCATATTCCTTAACTAAATTGAGTGATACAAATCAACGCAGCATGAATGGATATCCACATACCTAAGGTTTTCTCCCTCTCATAACAGATCTATGGGTGGAGAGGTATTTCTAATTTATATAGGAAGGAACAAACAAAATAAACAATTTTCCTAATGATATATGACTAGCCAGAAGAAAAGTTGGGCCTTAGATCCCTGCTTCCTCCACCACAGCGCACTACTCTTACAGTCCCACAATCCTAGGCTCTGTCAGCTGGGATTTCAGAGGACCACTGCCCACCTCTCTTACTTGGTCACACCCCAGTCCCATTCTACATTAACAAAGAAATGTGGAAACCCACCCAGGACATGTTAGCCTTGAGGAGAAACTAATCTGGCCAATACCGTGAACTAGATCTGAAACTCAGAGTAAACAAGCACCAGCTAATTTTCTGATAACTGAACAGCTGTGACAGCTGACTTACTCTGTCAATGATTAAAACTGCAAACCACAGGGGCACCTGGGTGGCTGAGTTGGTTAAGCATCCGACTTCAGCTCAGGTCATGATCTCGCGGTTTGTGGATTTAAGCCCCACGTTGGGCTCTGTGCTAACAGCTCGGAGCCTGAAGTCTGCTCCAGATTCTGTGTCTCCCTCTCTCTCTGCCCCTCCCCCACTCACGGCTCTGTCTCCCAAAAATGAATAAATGTTAAAAAAAAATTGTTAATAAAAAAAATAATGCAAACCATAAAATAACATACCTTGCTATTACTATGGGTGTATGGCTCTGTTTCAATGTAGATCCAAGCACTACCTCAATGTGAAAACACTGCAGGTAGCTGGCCAAGGTACATACACTGAGCTTCCTATTTTTTTTATTAGGTTTATTATAATATGAAGGATCCATAATGGGAAGAAGTAGTTCAGTTTGGTTCCTTTCTAAATTACCCTTCATAAATAGAAATTACTCAGAACAGAAAAAGTCTTCTAATAGCAGGAGCTTTCCTTTTTTCATAAATCCATACAAATGGTTCCTAGGCTGCCAAAGGGCTCTACTTTTATTTTAATATATTATGTAATTTTCTAAATACACATGTAAATCAAACCTGGTGTTCTTTTCCCTGAATATATTTCTAAGTTCACAATGGTTCCACATACAAGCTTTATCAATGTGGAATGAAAAATACTCACTTATACCATGCAGTGGCCAAGATACAGCCACATAAGCTGTTATGTCATTTTTCACTAAATCTGTGTCAATTTTACACACTCCGTAAAATACACAGTTTCATTCATAGCTGCCCTCTGCCAGCCTATACCCTTGCCTTCAAAGCCATAGGAAAGAAAGCAACTTAATGTAAGCCACCATCTCTTTGAAGATGTCCTCTATTTAACACCACAGGGGGAAATTAATTAAATTTAATGGAAGTTGTTTCTTGTGAATGAAAATACACAGTATGTGAACTAAATTAAATATACTGAGCAGGAAATGCAAAATTTTATACAAATGCAACATAAAGATACATTTCTTATTAAAGTATATTCTGCATTACTTTCAAAAAATTTATTTCTGCACTAAGGGAAGTTTTAATCATTTCTTCTTACCACCCTCCCTCAACCTCTTACTATAATTTTTACAGACATTTTCATCTATAAGTAGTTGTTTTCTAAGCCATGGAACTAAATTCCATATTTAGTCCATGTTAGGTAAAGAGCCAAGTCTTTACCTAACATGGAGCCACAGGGAGCCACTGGGAAATCTCACAAAAAAATAATTGGTGGCTTTAAGAAAGGAAGCAAACATCAGTTGCATAAAATTACCTCTCAAAGTAAACTTCTCCACAAAAATCTCAAAACAGAAAACTATAGCTACAAATGATAACACATGCCATGTAAAACAAATATATCTAATCTGAAAATAAATTACCATGGTGCGAGGCACACAGTATCAATGAAGGGAAAAAAAGTGCTGCATATGATCTTAGATTTCCCACCACAATAACCAGAATACACATTTAATTTATGCCTTATTTTTGAGGCATAACTTACCAATTTAGCAACCTTCCCATAGTCAATCCATCTGACTGTAGCAAAATTTGTAGATTCTGCACAGTTGAAACCATGATTAAAACCAGCATGGTAGCCATATGGAAAAGTAATCATAAATTCTCCAGCCTCCTGAGTGATCTGCAGGGTACAAAACATATAATATTTTCAATTATCAGACTTTCCAAATTGCAAAGACAATTAAAATATATTTCCTATTTAAAAAAAAGAAAAAAATGCCATGATATCAGAGCTATCTAGTATAAAAGAAGTTCCCCCAGATCTTTATCCAATCCTTCAGTAGTTTTTCAGAAAACTTTAAAGACTTTTCTAAACAGGGTGTGACCTTCTGGCAATGTAATTCCCTCATTCAATCCATAATCAAAGATATTTTATTTTATTTGAAGCTGTCTTTAAGTTATCCAAGTAAATTTGTTCATATTAGCAATCAATGTGCATATTTTTAATACTTTAAAAAATCATGTTACTGGAGTTATTTCACAGGACATATTTTGACTGATGTTTGTTAGAGCTAAAAAAAAAACACTTCAATAATGCATGCTCAACAGGCTTTACTATTAATTCTATTGCTAAAGACTTGGTGGTATTCACCAAATTATTCTTCCATAATATTCAGAAAACATTTAATTAACTGTGTTCCATTTAATAGTAAAATTTCTATCAAAGAATTATTCAAATATGTATGTGTAAGTGCATCTTCAAATATAATTAAAGTAACTTGAATAAACCAGTCAGAGATTAAAGACCAACATGAAAAATATACTTATTCCACTCCTATTTATTAGGCTAAAGACATGGCTTTCTATAATTACCAAAACACACAAAATACACCATGAGCTATAGAAAAATAGTAAAACAAAATTTTTTGGTGTTTTTTTTTAATTTACCTATACTATTATGGACTATCAAATTTATTATCCATAGTTAATTTTCAGTCCTAAAATGTTGAGAAATATGTGGGTATGTACATGCATGTAAACATTCAGGAGGCATACTGTATAAACAAATAACAGTTGTATACAATGCAACTCGGTCGCCATTTTAGGGATGCTAAAATGTTGTAAAAGTATTTTCTTTCCCAACAATCCTGAAATTTATCTCATCATCTTCTCCCCCATGACAGCCCAGCAGGTGTTCTATCGCAATGAGCAGCAACTCAGTTGCCACCTGGCAGGCAGAGAATGGCTATCAGTGTTCAACATGGTTCCGGTTCCATCATTTTGAGCCACATGAGAACACAGCCTGGTTCTCTCCTTTCCTGGTCTCACTGAATTTCATTAATTATAATTGTGCTTGGAAACTAGGCACTTCCCTGTACTTTGTGATAAAACAAAACTCACCCTGATCACCTGTTTATAACCCTACATAGATGGGGGAAGAGGGTGCAGCTGCTGCCTTTGGAATAAGGAGACTATCTTCACTGCTCCACTGAATGCCACCTACAATCTTTTTCTACTCTACCTAGAAAATCTTGCTCTTGCCATGTTGAAAAAGAGCACCTGTTCCTATTGAATGGGACTCTAAATTTTATGCTTCTGTATAATTTCTAGAAACAGGTCAGTCCCGTTTACCAAAATATAAGGCTAATTAACTGCCTTTGGTGTAATATACAGGTGAGAAAATAGAGTAACAGAAAAGAATAAGTCCCTTTTATTATAAAACTAAACAATCACCACAATTCCATATAATGAAGGAAGTTGAAAAGTGCACATGATCTAAAAGCATACATTATGTTTATTAAATACTTTTTCATATATATATATATACATATATATATGATTATGTGCAAATACATTGAAAGAAGGACGAAAATAATGTTTCTCCAAATGTGAAAGAACTGCCTAAAAAGAGGGTCGAAGTAAGGAGAAAGAATATATTCTGTATAACATATATTATGCAAAGCCCTTCTTAGAGGTCATCTCTTTTCATCCTTGTAACAGCCCTATTAAGTAGGTACTATTGTTATCATCATTTTCCAGCTAAAGAAACTGAGGCTTAGAAAAATTACATAATTTTCCCAGGTGACAGAATCAGGAATAAATTTGTGAAGTTTAATTTGGAAGCCTACACTACTCTGTTCCACGTTACGTTACCATTATCAGAGAATATGTTTCTTGAGGAGCACAGAGTTATCACACATCCTTCATCAATGTAGAAAGGGAAGTGGCAGTATTTCATATGAAAAACTGCAATTGCCAATCAGATGATGAGGCACTGGTGTCTTCAGAAGCAACAAAATGTCCCACCCTCAAGAGAGCAGAGGAGAGCCATCTGGTGATTTACCAAGGAGTATTAAGAAGCCACAGCCCAGAAAGGGGTGGAGGGCACCTGCCTCCTTCTCCCCAAAGCTTGGAAAGGAGCTATGAGTTCCAAGGCCTCCATCCTGGGGAAATGAACCAATCCCACAATCCTACTACTTCACATAATCCCTTCTCCAAAGACCAGCTTGATCAATTATCTATCACCAGCCCTAAAATCATAAAAGATTTTCTATCCTTGGGAGACCCTAGTTCACTCATTCTCCTCTGTCTTCTAAAACTCCAACTTAAATAAAAGTGTCTGATCAAGCTAATGCCAACCACCTAAAAGAAACACTCACTGATGATGTGTCTGAGACTAAAAAACCCAGTGCCCAGAGGTATCTGCAAGTGAGACAGAGCGCCACAGCAGCAGTGGCCCATCTCAGGGACACACCCCCCGCCCTCTGTAACAGTGGGCACTGTGACAGCGCTGCAGTTCAAGACCAGCCTCTCTCCACATCTGTGCACACCTGCCACAGTGCACATCTCAGAAGCATGCTTTTTGTCATGGGTAAGACTATGTGAGTAAAACAGTGGTGACAGCATCTCTGTCACACAAGACAGATATGTCTCATCTTATGCGTGAATATAGCTAGATGCTTTGTGCATGAGCATGGATTCCCCTCAGGCTGGAGAATGATTCCTGGTCCTTGCAAAAATTCCACTTTGAACAAAGCTGGGGATTGGGGGGTGGAATGCACTTTAAGGGCCTGAGATTAATAAGAGGTAAAGATTTAGTCACAAGTGAAAAACTTCTGAGGTGAAAAACAGCAAAGATTATAGGAAGAAAAGTCAAATTAAAAATGAAGAAAAAAAGAAGATGAAGAGGGTATAGCTATTTATTAAGGTTTCTATAAGGAGCTAATTACTAAATCCTCCTCTGAGAGGGAGCTTTTATTTATCTGGTCAAAAGTTTTTTGTTTTTGTTTTTTTTCTTCATTTTAGCTTCTTCACATAAAAGTTCTCATGCTCTGTAATAATTCTGACCCAATAACTACCCATGGACACAAAAATAGAAGAATCTAGCATGTACTGAGTCTTACAGAACTTAATCTTTAGAAATACTCCAAAGAAGCAATATCTGATTAAGTCATCAGGCAATTTTATCCATAATGAAATTTTCATTGTACTATGTCTGAATGTGTTTAGAAGCAACATACTGGTGTCATAATCATTGACTCTAACCAAACTTCTAATAATAATTGTTTTTAAAAAATTGATCAAAGGGGCGCCTGGATGGCGCAGTCGGTTAAGCATCCGACTTCAGCCAGGTCACGATCTCGCGGTCCGTGAGTTCGAGCCCCGCGTCAGGCTCTGGGCTGATGGCTCGGAGCCTGGAGCCTGTTTCCGATTCTGTGTCTCCCTCTCTCTCTGCCCCTCCCCCGTTCATACTCTGTCTCTCTCTGTCCCAAAAATAAATAAACGTTGAAAAAAAAAATTTTTTTAATAAAAAAAAAATTGATCACATATATATAAATTGTTATTCATAATCACATATTGATCACATATATATAAATTATGTTATGTTTTATGTTATAAAAGACTTCAGTGTATAAGTGCTACATCTCATTTTGTTGAACGTTCTGCATTTTATTTTCAGTATTGTTATAAGTGAACTATAACCAGCATGAAATCTCTAGTAAATGTATCCTGAAATAAAAGTAACTTCAAATTAGTATTTAGACAAATAATTGCCAGGTTATAAAACATAAATCTGAATTTTCCTACCCACATCCTAAAATTCATATTTGAAGTCAAGGATATATTAGCTTGTGTTACACTTGTCTTAAATATAAATACTATACACACGAAGTGAAATGTTAAAGAGTAATACTAATATACCTTGTCAAAGGGAATACCATACTTCTTCAGTACTGAGGGAGATATCAGTGTCATCTTGTGGCGAAGAAATGCATCACACCCTTGAGAACTGCTTGGGAAAAAACCTAAATGGAAATAATAAATACAAGTAGTAACGTGTCAATTATGATAAAATTTCAGACAGGTTTTGTAAACCTTACGTTCTAGTATTCTCACAGAATGACAGCTTTATGCAAATAGAGACCAACTCGACCATCAAAAAAAAACCCTGGTTCTAAAAATTAGAGTCAGAATTCTTAAAAACTAAGGAATACATATGTATATCACTAAAGGTAGACCTTCTTAGAAAAAGAGCTCCCAAAATTATTTTCATAACATATAAGATTACTAAGCCTTATAAATTTATTTATTTATTTTTTTAGTGTTTATTTATTTATTTTTTGACAGAGAGACAGAGCATGAGCGGGGGAGGGGCAGAGAGAGAGAGAGGGAGACACAGAATCCGAAACAGGCTCCAGGCTCTGAGCTGTCAGCACAGAGCCCGACGCAGGGCTCGAACTCAGACTGGGAGATCACGACCTGAGCCGAAGTCCAATGCTCAACTGACTGAGCCACTCAGGCGCCCCAAGCCTTACAAATTTAAATGAACACATTTTAATTCAATCTGCCTTGTAACTGATGAATGTGCAAAGTAATAAAGCTGATTAGGAAGGTAAATACTCATTTTCATAAAGAAATCTCTCATTTTAAAAAGGCTCCTAGAAGTGATCATTCCAGATACACTTGTCCCAGTGCCTGGCAAAGAACAGAAACACAGCAGTTTCCCACCTTTCTGTGTTTCTTTTTGATCAATTTAAAACAGTTAACTGCTAGTGTAGATAATGCTGCTATAAACACTGGGGTGCACGGATCCCTTTAAATTGGTATTTTTGTGTTCTTTGGGGAAATTTAACTCATATCCGGAATCTAAGAAAGAAAACAAAAAGCAAAGGGAAAAAAGCGAGAGAGAGAGGCAAACCAAGAAACAGACTTTTAACTATGGAGAACAAACTGATGGCTACCAGAGGGGAGGTGGGTGGGGACATGCATGAAATAGATGAGGGGGATTAAGGAGGGCGCTTGTTGTGAGGAGCACTGGGTGAAAGTGTTGGATCACAATACTGTACACCTGAAACTAATATTACACTGTACATTAATTAACTAACTGGAATTTAAATTAAAACTAAAAAAAAAAAAAAAAAAAAAAAAAAAAGGTTAGCTGCAATCAATTTCCTGAACCAACTTCCTGGCCAGCACCAGTCAAATGCTTGGACACCTGCTCCACCAGCCTGTGTGGGAGCAATGTTTTGAGGAGTCCCTTAAGTGAGGAAGCTTAACATGCAGCAACCCTTTCACTCAACAGTATATTACAGACCAAAACAGAGTCGTTTTTTTCTACCACTGACTCCATCCCTGCAGTGCTGAGGCAGACTCTCATGAATTCAGCTATGCTAAGCTAGAGGAAAATGAGCATGCATGACCCTGGCTCTTCACCTTCCTCAGTCATAGGGAAACACAACCATGCCAAAGAGAGTGGGAAAGCAAGAAGGGAAAGGCACACATGGAAAGACAGAGAAGAATCCGAGACAGAGAACCCAGACAGAAAACAGAACTCACCAGGAAAACAAGGGATGCACATGAGTAAAGCGGGAAGAAGCAAAGATGCTGTTTAACTCCTCCACTACCAAAATGAAGAGAAAGCCACTGGAAATGCCAGTTATCTAACTCTGTGCTTCAACACACAAATAGGTCAAGCATGTGACGAATCTGACAAAAGGATTACCAGTACTCATTAACTCCATGAACCATTTTAACCTCATGGAAGTATCTCACAAGAATATTTTTAAAGTAAATAAGACATTATTGATGCTACCATGTAGTATGTGCTCATCAGAAGGAAATAAATCAGCCAGCCAAGAAATAGTCATTAGGTTATAAGGAACCATCTGCAAAAAGGCAGCATGTACTGCTTAAACGTCTGCACTTGAATTTTTTAAGTAGTTGGAAATATTAAAAAGTATATGCCAAAGGAAACAACAGAACTATTACTATTCCCTATAATACCAATGAGAATAAAAAGAATAATTTTGCCCTATATGGTCATTTGATGCAGCCCTTTGTTTATGGTTAATACTTATTATACATAAGTAGAAAATAAAACTTTATACCAAATAAGCAATCCAACGAAAAAATGCAGACTCCAGTGAATGAAGAGAAAATACCACACTAGTGTAATGGCCATATTTACACAATATGAAGTCCTGGGTCTTACACCACCGACAGTAAAGCACAGCAAAGTCGTCCCCAAACGCACAACCCATGGAAACATTTTAATATTACAATTCAAGTGGATTTAGCAAACTTTTCAAATCTGTAACTTTGTGCATCCTAAATGAATTGAGTTTTAAATTAAAATCAATGAAGAAAGAGGAGTCTATTTAATTTTTTTTAATCTTTTTAACGTTTTTATTTATTTTGAGACAGAGAGAGACAGAGCATGAACAGAGGAGGGTCAGAGAGAGGGAGACACAGAATCTGAAACAGGCTCCAGGCTCTGAGCTGTCAGCACAGAGCCCGACGCGGGGCTCGAACTCACGGACCGCGAGATCGTGACCTGAGCCGAAGTCGGCCGCTTAACCAACTGAGCCACCCAGAAGCCCCTATTTAATTTTCTTTTGATATGGATTTATAATCAGGGCCTGAACAATGCGGTAACTGGTCATAAGTTAATTTAAATTGGAAAACCATGGGAGGAAGGTAATTTACAGTATACTAAAAAACTTGAATTGGTTTAGAATTTATATTTACAACAGGCTATCAAAATTATATTTTACATCACTGAAAAACACCTCGTAAACGGCACAATTTATGTTCAAAGCATATAACTCAAAATGAATTTTACCTCAAAATATCTACAGCAGTACATAGCTTATTCCACAGTGTATGAAAAGTATGTTATGTAACATATAAGCAAGCCAATATAATCAGAATACTTATAGATACAAAATGGTATTTTTAAAAACTCAGAGCAATGCTGGCTGAAGAAATGCTACTATCTTTCATAATTAGTTTAAAAAATGCTTTGGAATCACCTACATAAAAAAAAAAACTCTCTGATATAAAAGATAACATTAGGGTAAAAAATTCAACTTAAGTTGAGTTTTTCAAGAGTCACAAAGAAAAGAAAAAAGTGTTAAAATTTTTGCAAATAAGTTCTTTAAAATATGCCTTTCAGAAGCATTTTTTTCTACTCTAGTATTTGCTTTCTTGATGTTAAAGTTCTGAATAATTTATTTGGAAGAAGTGGTCTCTAAAAGTTATATTTTAATGTCACTACTATAACATTCCATAAAATTTTCTAGTTTACCAGTCACACTCTTTTCATGATCTTGGAAATCAAGAAGTTCCAACAAGAAAAAACTTCTACACTGACCCTTCAATGATCTAAGAGTGGAAACAGCAGCTAGCATCCCACTGCCACGCCTCACACACCCATCTTCACCAGCTAATATGCCAGGTGTAGAACACACAGAATAAACCTGCCACATCTTTCTGCAGCAACTACTTTTGTCACATTAGGTCACCTGGCTTATTCTTACATAAAAATAAACATATTAGGTAGGGGAGCAAGACACAAAATCTGCATGAGTGTTGTGGGGTAGTGAGGTTTTACTCTTTTCTCCTACAGGGATATTTTGGTAAGAATATTTGAGAGGCAGACTACAAGACATGAACTATGCTATGGGATTTTTGTATAAACCTTATCCAATGCCCTCTTACAGATGCTTGACACACAAGCTTACTTGAGCACCAACTTTCCTCTCTCCTTTACCACTCTGAATGAACACATACCTTTTCACTGGTATTAAATAGCAAAGCTAAGTTTTAGACCAAAGATCTAATTGTTTGAAATATTTAAAGCCACCCTCACCTTGTCCACATGGCCAGCAAAACAAGAGAGAATAGCAATTGTTAATAACTTGCTGAGTCTTACTGAGACATGGATTCTAAACACAACTTCAACAATCATGTAGCTTTAAACAGTCGTGTAATCTCTCAGTTCCTCAGTTTCCCTGTCTGTACAATTAGGATGCTATTATTATCTTCCTCACTGGATTCTTTTATTCCAGCTTTATTGAGATATAACTGACATGTAACATTGTATAAGTTCAAGATATCAGAGTAAGAATTTGATTCATGTATATACTGTGAAATGATTACCACAATAAGTTTAGTTAATATCCATCACTTCATACAGTTACAGTTTTTTGTAATGATAAATGATTTTAATGATACAGTTATAATTTCATAAATTTTATCATATCATAATCATAAATGATATATCATAAATGACAATGATACAGTGTTTTGGATATGATAAAAACTTTTAAAATCTACTCTCTTAGCAACCTTCACATATACAATATTAACTATAGCCACCATACTGTACAGTACATCTCCAAAACTTATTCTTCTTAGAACTTTTAAGTTTGTACCTTTTGACCACCTTAACTCATTTTCCTTACCCACCATGTCTGTGAACCACCACTAAAATCTGTTCTCAGTATCTGTATGTTCAGTTTTTTTAGATTCCATATGTGAGATCATCTAGTATTTGTCTTTCTCTGTCTGACTTATTCACTTAGTGTAACAACTCAAGATTCACCTATGTTGTTACAAATGGTAGAATTTCCTTCTTATGGCTGAAATTCCATTGTATTCACATGTAACACATTTGCTTTATCCATTCAAATGTCAATGGACACTTAGATTGTTTCTATATCTTGGCTACTGTGAATAATGCTTCAATGAACATGAGAGTGGAGAGATTTCTTCTAAACAATGATTCCTTTTCATATATATCCAAAAGAGGAATTGTTGGATCATACAGTAGTTATAAATTTAATTTTTTTAAGTTTGTTTATTTTATTTTGAGAGAGAGAGAGAGAGAGAGAGAGAGAGCGAGCAGGGGAGGAGCAAAGAGGAAGAAGGAGAGAGAAAATACCAAGCAGACTCTGGGTTGTCAGCACAGAGCCCAATGCAGGGCTCAAACTCGCAAAATGTGAGGTCATGATGTGAGCCGAAACCAAGAGTCGGATGCTTAACTGACTGAGCCACCCAGGTGCCCCCTATCTTAAAATGTTTTGAAGAAACTCCATACTGTTTCCTACAATGGCTGTCCTCACTGGATCATTACAGGAAACCAAAAGGATAATGCACAAATAACTTAGCTATAGTCAAAAGGTAGAAGCAACCTAAGTGTCTGTCCATCAACTGATAAATGGATGAACAAAAAGTGTTAATATTCACACAATGAAATATTACTCAGCCATAAAAAAGAATTAAATGCCCATACATACTATAAAATGGAAAATATGATAAGTGAAAGAAGCCAGACACAAAACGTCACATATTGTATCATTCCATGTATACTGAAATATTCTGAATATGTAAATTCCTAGAGAGAAAGCACATTAGTGGTTGTCAGGGGCGAGGGAGAAGTGGGAGGGAACAGAGAACGACTGATTAATAGATACAGGGTTTCCATTTAGGGTGATGAAATTTTCTTGGAACTTGATAGAGGTGATGATTACACAATAAGAATATACTAGGGGTGCCTGGGTGGCTCAGTCAGCAGAGCATCTGACTCTTGATCTCAGGGTTGCGAGCACAGGCCCCACATTGGGCATGGAGCCTACTTTAAAAAAAAAAAAAGAATATATTAAATGCCACTGAATTGTGCACTTCAAATTAATAGTTTGTTTTACGTTATGTGAATTTTACTTCAATTAAAAAAAAAAAAACTTGTTGGCACCAAAAACCATAAAATAGGTTAGGAATAAACCTAACCAAAGAGGTGAAAAATCTACACAATGAAAACTATACAAAGCTTATGAAAGAACTTGAAGAACACACAAAAAAAAGTAAAAATAGTCCATGCTCATGGATTGGAAGAACAAATATTGTTAAAATGTTGATACTACCCAAAGCAATCTACATAGTCAATGCAATCCCTATCAAAATAGCAGCAGCATTCTTCACAGAGCTAGAACAAACAATCCTAAAATTTGTATGGAACCAGAAAAGATTCCGAACAGCCAAAGCAATCCTGAAAAAGAAAACCAAAGCTGGAGGCATCACAATCCCGGACTTCAAGATGTATTACAAAGCTGTAATCATCAAGACAGTATGGTACTGGCACAAAAACACTCAGATCAATGGAACAGAACACAGAGCCCAGAAATGGACCCACAAACATATGGTCAACTAATCTTTGACAAAGCAGGAAAGAATATCCAATGGAATAAAGACAGTTTCTTCAGTTAATGGTGCTGGGAAAACTGGACAGCAACATGCAGAAAAATGGACCTGGACCACTTTCTTATGCTATACACAAAAATAAACTCAAAATGGGTGAAAGACCTAAATGTAAGACAGGAAGCCATCAAAATCCTCAAGGAGAAAGTAGGCAAAAACCTCTTTGATCTTGGCCGCAGCAACTTCTTACTCAACACGTCCCTGGAGGCAAGGGAAACAAAAGCAAAAATGAACTACTAGGACCTCATCAAAATAAAAAGCTTCTGCACAGTGAAGGAAACAATAAGCAAAACTAAAAGGCAACTGAAGGAATGGGAGAAGATATTTGCAAATGACATATCAGATAAAGGGTTAGTATCAAAAATCTATAAAGAATTTACCAAACTCAATACCTAAAAACAAATAATCCAGTGAAGAAATGGGCAAAAGACATGAATAGACACTTCTCCAAAGAAGACATCCAAATGGCTAAAAGACACATGAAAAAAATGTTCAACATCATTCATCATCAGGGAAATACAAATCAAAACCACAATGAAATACCACCTCACACCAGTCAGAATGGCTAAAATTAACAACTCAGGCAATAACAGATGTTGGCAAGGATGCAGAGAAAGAGAATCTTTTTTGCACTGCTGGTGGGAATGCAAACTGGTGCAGCCACTCTGGAAAATAGTATGGAGATTCCTCAAAAAACTAAAAATAGAACTAACCTACAACCCAGCAATTGCACTACTAGGTATTTATCCAAGGGATACAGGTGTGCTGTTTCGAAGGGGCACATGCACCCCAATGTTTATAGCATCACTATCAACAATAGCTCAAGTAAGGAAAGAGCCCAAGTGTCCATAGACAGATGAATGGATAAAGAAAATGTGGTATATATACACAACGGAATATTACTCGGCAATCAGAAAGAATGAATCTTGCCATTTGCAACTACATGGATGGAACTGGAGGGTATTATACTAAGCAAAATTAGTCAGTCATACAAAGACAAATATCATGACTTCACTCATATGAAGTCTTTAAGATACAAAACAGATGAACATAAGGGAAGGGAAGCAAGAAGAATATAAAAACAAGGAGGGGGACAAAACATAAGAGACTCTTAAATACAGAGGTCAAACTGAGGGTTGCTGCAGGGGTTGTGGGTGGGGGGATGGGCTAAATGGGTAAGGGACATTAAAGGAAACACTTGCTGGGTTGAGCACTGGATGTTATACATAGGGGATGCATCACTGGAATCCACTCCTGGAATCATTATTGCACTACATGCTAACTAACTTGGATGTAAATTTAAAAATAAAAATAAAATAAAAATGAAGTATGTAAGACATACTCAGCAAACAGTAAAAAAAGAAAGAAAGAAAGAAAGAAAGACAAAAGAAAAGAAAAAAAGGGAGAAAAAAACTTTAGTATACTTGACACAGTAAATTTCAGTAAATAGTAACCATTCTTTTTATCCCTATTACTCATTTAAACAATACTGACTCTAGTCACCATGTTAGTTCAACGAATCTTCCTTTTCCACTATCTCTGCAGCCTGCTAGCTGAGAAGGGGGAATCACAGTCCCAAGAGATCTAGAGAGCTGACTGGGGGTGTTTTCATGAAAAGTCAATGGTTACACAGCTTTAAAAACTGTCTCATTTCCAGGGTACCTGGGTGGCTCAGTCAGTTGGGCATCTGACTCTTGATTTCGGCTCAGGTCATGATCTCAGTTTGCGAATTGGAGTCCCGCATCAGGCTGTGCACTGACAATGTGGAGCTTGGATTCTCTATCTCCCCTTCTCTCTGCCCCTCCCCCACTCATCCCCCCTCCCCCCACCCCAAATAAGCAACCATCAAAAAAAAAGGTTAAAAAAAACTGTATCATTCTCTTGGGCCTTCTGACCTAAACCTAACAGTTCTAGTCACAAGTAACAAACTTCTTCCCCAAAAAGGAATTCTAACAGTCAAGCACAACCTGAGTTAAACCATATGGATTCACTTTTAACTTTGTATTCACCTGTAGATTCTTCCAATTGTTCTCTAACTCTATTGTTTTAAAATTAAACATCAACATTCAGCCTGGATTCCAAATTAATACTCACAGTTGAGCTCTAATGTAAAAACCCTATACAACTAGAAAGACCAGACTGAGAAGACAATCACTTATTTCACACTCCAAGCTATGGATATTGGTAAGGACAACCATTTTACAACTTATTTCCCCCATACCAACTCCTGTCCACAAGTAACACATTAGGGTTTCTGTGACAGGTAAATCAATGAACTCCCAATGAAATGGTATCTGATTTGGAGGTATAAAAAAAAAAAACTGGAAGAATAGTTTGGAAGAACAAACTAAGTTTCCAATGAGCAAAACAGTTTAAATATATATTTCAAGAAGAATCAACTCTTGTGGTTATAGCATCCAAGAGAAGGGAAGAGCAATAATACAAACTTATAATAGGCTGCTTAAACAACTTGATTTGTATGATCTATACCTCACTTATACTATCTACAAAGATAGGACCCTACCAGTTGCCAACTCCTTAATAAAATAAAGACAATATTTTGTTTGTTTTTTAAGATACTTTACAGTGGTAAGCAAGCAACGATGGTCTTTGGAACATTCTTTCAGCCCAAACATGTTAGAGGATAAAAATGTAGTATGATAAAAAGCATGTACTCCAGAGCTCCCAACAAAGCCCTAAAGCCCAAAAAGTATCCCATAATAACCTTTGCTAAGACTAATAAAGTACTGTAGGTGGCTCAGTCAGTAAAGCATCTGACTTCGGCTCAGGTAATGATCTCGCAGTTTGTGAGTTCGAGGCCTGCATCGGGCTCTGTGCTGACAGCTCAGAGCCTGGAGCCTGCTTCAGATTCTGTGTCTTCCTCTCTCTCTGCCACTCCTCCACCTGTTCTCTGTCTCTCTCTCAAAAATAAATGAACATTAAAAAATTAAAAAAAAAAAAAAAAGACTAACAAAATACTGCTAGGAGTTGTGCAGCATGGGTAGTGCAGAATCCCATAAGTCCTCTCAAGGACCAGGTTGCATCCATTAAATACAATGTCCAGTATCCAATGGAAAAATGATCATATGTGAGAAGCATTATTCTAAGTGAAAGAAGACAAAGGAGTCTACATACTGTAAAATTCTATTTTTAGGGACAGAAATCAGATTAATGGTTGCCAATGGCTGTGGGGAGGGATTAACTGGGAAATGGCACAACAGAACCTTTTCAGGGAATTGGATATGATCTGTATCTTGATGATGGTGGTAATTATACCACTGTACATATCTGTCAAAACTCACTGAACTGTATATTTAAAGGGAGTTAGGGGCGCCTGGGTGGCGCAGTCGGTTAAGCGTCCGACTTCAGCCAGGTCACGATCTCGCGGTCCGTGAGTTCGAGCCCCACGTCAGGCTCTGGGCTGATGGCTCGGAGCCTGGAGCCTGTTTCCAATTCTGTGTCTCCCTCTCTCTGCCCCTCCCCCGTTCATGCTCTGTCTCTCTCTGTCCCAAAAATAAATACGTTGAAAAAAAAAAATTTTTTTAAAGGGAGTCACTTTTGCTGTAAGCACATCATACCTCAATTAATCTGACCTCCCAAAATAATCATTAAATGTTTTTAAATTGTTTTAGAGATAGAGCAGATCTACTCTAAAAATGTATTCTTTCCTTCAGATAAAAATTTCTCCAAACTGTCCATTGGTTTATATTTTCTAACACATTGGCTGTTACAAAGGAATTCCTTTTATTTTCTTTCTTAATTTTTTTAATGTTTATTTATTTTTGACAGAGAGAGAGAGAGACAGCATGAGCGGGGGAGGGGCAGAGAGAGGGAGACACAGAATCTGAAGCAGGCTCCAGGCTCTGAGCTGTCAGCACAGAGCCCGATGCAGGGCTTGAACCCACAGACCGCGAGATAATGACCTGAACCGAAGTCAGATGCTAAACCGACTGAGCCACCCAGGCGCCCCACAAAGGAATTCCTTCTAAATTCCAATCTCATATGACAAACTAAACCCATAATGTTGCTATTAAATCACCAAAGTTTGAGCCTTGGAAAAAGATTAAAAATCAAAGTTTAGTAACTATTACTATGGATTTGAGAACACTAGTTTGGAGAAGTTTAAATTAGTTATTAGGAAGGAAAGGATGAAGGAAAGAAAGGAATGAGGAAAGATGAAGAAATCAGACATGTAGAATATATGCCCACATTAGCAACAGATTTTAAGATAATTTAATTTAAATATAATTGAAATTTACCCAAGTATGCTTTGATAGAGTTTTTATAATGGTTTTTGCAATATTCATATGACTAACAGGCTTGAAAATATATAGCAACCATACAAACAAATGGTAAGGAAAAGAATACAGAAAAAGGATATAGAAGGATTCAATTAATTTGATTTCTGTGAGAAGTGCTTTTAGATAGATGTATTAAATTTAAACATGAAATTTCTTAACTTTATTAATGAAAAGAACCAATGAGCTACAGTATGTGGGGAAAAACTTGGTACTTTTTACCCACATCCCTACCTAAAATATCAAGTTTAGAGGTTTAAGCTACCGTTGACCTCTCTGTGCTTGCTACCATTTAATTTGGATTAGGTAGAAAATAATCACACTGCAAGGTTCACCCACCTCTAAGTGTCTCCTAATCTATCAAAACAGGCTTCACTCTGCTTTAAGTGTCCCATGACCCACCAACATCACTACTAGTAGAGACAGAACTCCATGGAGCACTCCAGAGGAGCACCAGGAGATATTCACACTGATCATGGTCTTGAGAAGGATGGTGAGTCTCCTAAACAATCACCTTATTTTATCTCCTGAACACAGTACACTATGTAATAGTCAAGTTTTTTCCAGTTCAAGCTGGCTGTCAGAACATTTAGGGTTCAAATTTCTACCCAATTTAACAAGTATATAGGTCATTACATATGGTTTCTTATTGCATTCCTAAGACCACATTGTTTCAGATCCCACTTCTGTCCCCTTGACATGACACATGGACCACACAGGCATAGATCAAGGACTCCCCAGGCCAAGTACTTTGAGCTCAAACAGGTCATAGTCAAGCTAACCAGAATTTTCCTGGCTCAGCTTCCATCATGCAGAATCAAAGTACTCTTAATTTCCCTCCATAGTAACTCCTCCTTGACAGCTGACATTCCCTTCCCAAATACTTCCTTCCCATTCTCTGCTGTCACTTTTTAGAAAATTGTCTTCCATCCTACATTCAAATTATTCTAGCTTGGTGTATGTTATGTATCATTTCCCAATGTCTAAAATCCTTCTAGGAACATAGCTGGGTATAAAATATTCAGATATATTTAAACATGGACAGTGATATCTGACATCAAATTATGAGGAAATTAAGTTTAGGGCCTGTTGCACCATTCTTAATGTAACTCAGCTGATAGAAAGATGAAAATAACATACCCTGACATACCACACACTGATCTCCATGCCTAAGGCATGAGTTAGGCATGAAGGCAGATATCACTGAACTTCATTTTTTATGGCTTAGGGGGTCCCTTAAAATTGACTATTTACACACAGGGGTGTTTTTATTTATTAGTCTTTCAAAACGAGGCATTTTAATGTGATATATTCAGACCATTAGCTAAATGAATGCTTAAGGGAATAATGTATTTATGATTTGGAGATCTGATAAAAGTATATTTTCCTAATTCCAAGATAGAGGCATGAGAACAGATCAATTTAGAATCTGTTCATAAAACTAAAATGACTTGTTATTTATTGCTGCTCTTCTAGTCTCTTGACAGCAGGTTCACAATCTCTTCAGGCCAAACCCTCTGAAGGGATTTAAAGATGGCTTCCCAGAAATCCATATAAATGACCAATTTTGAGTATAATTTCAGAGTCCACAGACTGCTGTATCCCACCCACAAGACCCTTCTGCAATCAGGCTAAGGCTCTCTGCTCCACAGGCTTAAATTTAAGGCTACTAGTCATTAAAACACACACAACCCCAAATTTTTAAAAACTAACTATTAAAAAAAGCAAATTAATCCTTCATAACAATGATTCTTCTGTTCTTTTTTGCTAAATGTTGTTTTAATAAGTCACAACTAAAATACTTGCTACAAGTAAGTATAAGAATCAATTTATTCACTTCTACCACACTGTCATCTGAAACAAGATTCCTGCTGATCATTCATACTTCCAAACTCAGATGCACAAAGCCCTAACTCACATATTCTTTTCCCAGTAACCAAAATTTTGACCACAGTAAGTCATCTTCAATTTTTTTTAACGCTGGCATTTTATTCACAACAAAAAAACTAATAGACTACAGTCCTTCACAAAAACTTTTAGTCATTCCCAATTTATTTTAATCCATATGTTGCTTAACTCAATAGAACAGCAAAGATATTGTCTTATTTCTAAAATAGATGAGATTTTGACGATCTAAAAAGTGAAAATGTTCAAAACTGTCATTCATGATTTAACATTATATCTCTATTCTCCTTTATATCTTTCATTCAGTTGTATCAAACCAAAAATTAGAAAGAATGTAATGGCATTACAGGCAAACATAACAAGTATAAGAATTGCAACAATTCACTTGAGTTTTTTTTTATTATACTTACATCTACATAATATTGGGGAAAAAACTATATAAACGAGAAAGCAGCTGAAGGGCAAAATCAAATCCTGGCTTTATTAGATGCAGGCTTAATGTCTTCCAGATAAAATATTTGTAGGTGCCACAGTCAATCAAGATTTCAATGGAAACCAAAGATGAAAGCATTCATGCATAAAAGGCAAGAGTGATAATTATGATGTGCAGACAAGATAATGGAAAATATCCCAGGCTGCTTTTCATTTTATGTATCAAGTGCTGCCTTGACCTAGACATCCTATAATGTTCCATCACACTTACTGCATTATTTTATCATTTTAATTATTTAGCAGAATTCAATTAATTTGGCTGGCATCTGGTCAGTGGATGGGATTCCTCTACTGTCTATTGGGTCTTTTCCCTGTGTCATTTCTCAAAATAATCCTGCAAAACAGTTCTGAACAAACATGCGATTGATTTAAAATTCTTGTTCATCCTTCAAGTTTATTAACCTCTTACTGATTAAACAAATGGCACCCACTTTCCTAGAATGTCATTTTCAGACAGTTTATGTCAAAGCATTCGCAGACAATTTATAGCAGAAATTTTAGTGTGTGACTCTATACTGTAAAGTTTACATTGGCTCCATTTTAAAAGTTCTCTGGTGGTAAGGCAAACAGAAAATGGTGAAATAATTATTATAGAGAAGAGGATAGCTCAGCATACAGATTTAGCACAAAGTTCACTGCCTGTGTATTTAAGGATTATGATAATCATTTTCTCAGCTATGTCTAATCTATTATCCAGAACCAGGATTCATCCACCTTAATATTCATGAAAATAGTCCCTAACAAAGTTCAAGATTACAGTTACATTGCTATTATTACTACAATGTATTACATTATAAAAACACTAAGACTTTATAGTTATTAGCCTGCCAAAATTATAATAATGCTTCTGACAAATGTGATACTGTAACTGTTCCTTCTAATACTCTCCTATAATTTGGGGGGAAAGTAACTTTTAGATATCATTAACAAGTTCTGTTCAAAACTGTCAAGTCAATAAAAGGGATTTTTCAGTGTCCCCATTTCATTATCAAATGAAAACATACATAATGCAAGAACAAAAATCCTTTCCTACTAAAAGGCAAACCTAAAACACCAATAAAACAGATCAGCACCTGACTAAAAGGACAATGGTCACTGAGGATTCGATCCTGGATAAAAGCAGAATGTCTTAGGCTAGTTGTCACTCAAATGGAACTCCACTTTCCCCTAGAAACAAGCCACTACCAGTCTACTTCTTCCTTGGTCAAGGAAAACAGATGACGTTGGCAGTGGGTGAATATGATTCTCCTCCCTTGTATTAACAGATATAGCAAGTTTTTTTTCTGTCCTAAACACAGAAAAGAAAAGAGGAAAGCGCCTTCTGTGATACAAGTGGGTACACAATGAAACCATTAATAGAGTTCTTCATTCTGGCCCATATGAAGTTGGACAAAGCCACAAAAAATAAAAATTCAAGTTCCACTACGGTATGTTTAAATTTGCCAGTCTAAGGGGTGACTGAGTGGCTTGGTTGGATGTCCGACTTCAGCTCAATTCATGATGTCGCAGTTTGTGAGTTCAAGCCCCGCGTCAGGCTCTGTGATTGAAAGGTCAGAGCCTGGCGCCTGTTTCCGGTTCTGTGTGTGTCTCTCTCTCTACCCCTCCTCTGCTTGCACTCTGTCTCTGTCTCTGTCTCTCTCTCAATAAATAAACATAAAAAAAAAAAAACTTGACAGTCTAAGAAGGCATATACCCTCATGCTTATCTGCTTATGTCATCTTCATACTTCCATAAGAGTAACCCCAAACCCAGGGTACCAAATCAGGAGTCAGAAAGAGATTTAACACAACCCTTTGGTGAAATGATAGGACAACATGAAAAGTACTCATAAAATACCTGCACCCTGATATGCAGCATCAGTACTCTTTGGAATTCACCTCAAGAGTGTAACTTTAAAAAAGGAAAAACAGGGGTGTCTGGGTGGCTCAGTCAGTTGAGCATCCGACTTTTGCTCAGGTCATGATCTCACGGTTTATGAGTTCAAGCCCCACATTGGGTTCTGTGCTGACAGCTCAAAGCCTGGAGCCTGCTTCAGATTCTGTGTCTCCCTCTCTCTGTCTCTCTGCCCCTCCTTTGCTCGCACTTTGCACTCTCTCTCTAACATAAACATTTTTTTTTAATTTTAATAATAAAAAAGGGAAAAATATTATTAGCACAATGTTAAATAAGTTATATATATGTATATATGTATAAAAAGTTATATAAAAGAGAAAAAATTGGAAATAATCAAAATAGTTAAGTGCAATTACTTGATGAACTACTAAGCAGCCAACTAAAATAATAATAAAGACTATGCAACAGGAAAAAATATTCACACAGTAATGTGAAAAAAAATTTAATTGTTCTATTAGAAAAACATTCAAAACTTAAAAAGAGTAAAACTAACCAAGTTAGATTCCACACTGTAAAAATACCTCAAAAACAATCTGTCTAGATGAGAAACATAGAGAGCAAGTTTACCTTGAGCTAGTCTTTCAAGTCGTTTTCCATGTTCCGGGGGTATTGCATACCTAAAATTTTAAACATAAATAAAAATTTTAGGTTTATAACTGTTCTTAGTATCCTAAGACAATGTCATGTAAAACAAAAACAAAAACAACAATGCCAAATTCCATTTAGACATACTGAAATTAGAAAACTAATCACAGAGTCATATCCCTTGAACACTAGACAGAAGAAAAATAAACTTAACCACCTATTTCAATACCCCAGCTCACCATCCCAACCACATTTTACAAATTAGGGAACAAAGGCCCAAGGTCAGTAAACTACTTGGAGAAGGGAGGCAGTTAGCCACAGCAGGAAGACTAGAACCTCTTTTCCAACACTCACAGCACCCCAGAAATCCAGGGCTATTTTTGGTTGTATGTTTTATGTTTTGTTGTTGGTTAGTTTGGCCTTTGTTTTTAAGAAGACCTAGGTTGCTGTGCTTTTTTTAACCTTTTAAAATGTTTTTATTGACAGCAGGATAAAACACAAAATTATTGTAGCAATATTCATATTTGCACCAAATATTTCTAAGAACATTATACCTTTCAAGTAGATTTTTAAGTTTATTTATTTTTGAAGGGCAGAGAGAGACAGGGGGACAGAGGATCTGAAGCAGGCTCTGAGCTGACAGCAGAGAGTCTGATGCGGGGCTTGAAGTCACAAACTGTGAAATCATGACCTGAGCCGAAGTCGGATGCTTAACCAACTGAGCCACCCAGGTGCCCCTCAAAAAGATTTTAAATAAAAAATTACCAGTGATAAGAAAGAACTGCTTATTGATTTTGTGATTTTGTGACTTTTAAAATCTTGATTATAGAAAAAAAATGTTCACCCTGCTATAGAAATACTCATTTCTAGTTCCTGGTGTTTTCAAAAGTGAAATACTTGAACTTATCTATAGTGAACTTACTAAAAATTTTAAACAATCTCAAAATTTATTACATAAATAATCTTATAAACAGTTTAATGAGGACATTTAAGGATATTAAAAATATAGTTAAATGATTATTTCACGTTTTAAGTAAAAATGATGTTATCCTTAAGACCTACATATGCTATGTTTACTAGCTCAATATATATGATATATATGAAGTACAAGTTACTTTTTACTAAAATAATTTTTCTCATTTTACTTAACAACACACTTGGTTGCATTTAATGCCACTGATAACATAAGCAAAATTTAACTGGATCCAATGTAACTAGGCGATTCTCTGAAAGAAAATTCAACCATACATCCTGTTCCTTAAGGCACTGTTAATGAAATTATTCCAACTGAATTGGGAGATAAAATTTTAGCAAAACTAAATGACAATCATCCAATTTATTTATAAACAGGCCACTTCTTAGCAGTTTTTAATCCCCAGTTTGTATCACCAAATATACCCAGAAAGGGGAAAAAACCCATCTACATACACCAGCCAAGAGGGCCATGTCCCCCATAACAACCATACACACCCATGCATGTACAAACATATGCTTGCACACATGTAACAAGTGTATGCTTGCCCACAATGGCTAGACATGGATGGAGATATACATCCAGATTTCCTTTTCTGAAAAATTGGTATCGAAGTTAAAGCTCATTAATCTGAGGTTCAATCATCTATTCAAAGAAAACATATAAACATATATATATATAAATGTAATTATAAACATAAATACATATAAGGAAAATGAATATCTCTGACATAGTCTTTCAGTTGGTCCACACAACCCTATGACAAAATCACATACCCAACACTTCTTCTAAAGTCATCTTCTAAAAGGATATTTATGAAACTTCTCTAGAAGCTGATCATCAAAAAGATTTTCTCCATACACTACACATGTAACAAAAATTCTTCAAATCGGACACATGACCGTAAGACACTAGGTGTGTCTCCTTGATGCAGCTTGCCCTTTGAGCCACTAAGATGTAACTGACCACTACAGGTGTGCTCCCCACATTCTTCCAAACTACACTCTACAGTATACTAAAGTCATCTCTGCAAACTACAGCTGATGATGACAAAACCCTGAACCTTCAATGGCTGACTGTAACCTGAAGGACAGAAGCCAAACTCCTCTGAAAGGCACACAGGCCTGCTGCAATCTTGACAACTTTTCAGATGTCCCAATCAAACCTGTTCTTTGGTTTTAACAAATCATTTGAAGCTCTTTCCAGTGTCCTTGCTATTTCACACCTCCACTATTTTCCATCCCCTCTTTCTTAGCTTTATAAGCCCTCAGTTTTGTCCAGTCAACAAAAACTCTCCTTTCTCCAAGCTCACCCTGAGTCTCCCCAAGGGAGAGCCTCCCCTTCCCTCTTTTGCTGTATCACCCACATAGAATACAGACCTCCACCATGGCACTCAAAGTTTAATTTTTTTTTCACCTTTGTGCCTCCCTGCTCTCCTCTCAAGCACCTTAGTGGCAAAGGCCAGTGTCTTTCTCCTAGAACAAAGCACCAGTTGAGCAGATGCTCAGTGTTTGCTGACTTCTGTCACTCTCAAATGATGAATGATATTCCTGCTCCTGCATGATAGAAGGCATGAAGGAGAGGAAGGATATGGGAAAAAGAAAAGTACTCCCACATTTTTCATTCCCATTAACCCTGGAATCCATTGCAACCTGAATCTTATTTTTATCATTCTTGATATAACTGCTTGGACAAAGAGTGATATATTTTTTAGTCCTTACCTACTTGGTCTTCTCTTGAATTTCTGACCAGATCCTTGAAACACTCACTTCCCTTGAGTTTCATGATCTAACTCATTTCCAATGATTTTCTTCCTTCTGCTCTTGCCAAACTTCACAGTGACATTCTCCAGGACTCCATGTTTTAGCGCTTCTACATTTTTCCCTGAGGGAACCACCTTCACTCAAGGCTTCACAACTTTCCTTGTGGTGTTGAACCACACATTTCCATTCCAAGCATCTCTTGGGCTCTGAACCTCTAAAACAAACCAGCTATTCAACAAATCCATTTGGCAGCCCTCAAACACAATTTGTCCAAAGTTTAATCCTCCAATATCTTCCTGACAGATCTGCTTCTCCTCCAGAGTTCCCCATCCATCCAACTTTCCAGAAATGTTGGAGTTGTCTATAGTTATGCTCCCCTTATTTAATCAATCCCCAAGTTGTATGTGTTCTACTTTGTACCTGTTCAAGAGAGGTCTCATGAATCTCATGCATTTATGTGTCTAGCCCCACTGCCACCATCTTGACTCAGGCCATCATTCTCCATCACACACAGTACTGCTTCATCTCTTAAATGGCTACCCTGCCTCTGGCCTTGCCCTATGTAGTCCAGGTGGCCCAATCAGAGCATATCACTTTCCTTCCCTGTTTAAAATCTATGTAGCAAGAGGAACTTGTGACTAAACAGAGACAAGCTGGAGGGCCCATACGCAGAGGGACTTACCACAGACAATGAGTGACCTGGCTGAGAGGAGTTCTATGGCCTGGAAAAGTTCCTACGCTATCACTTCAGAAGTTTCAACACACATAAGATCAAATTCATGACTTCCTCCTCCTTTAAAATGATTCTCTCTCTAAGCATTCATAACTCCATTTTCCCTTAGCCTTCCAAACTAAGTCAACTCTTCCTGATTTTTCACTCTCTCTGCCCTCATTGCCAGTCACAAGTCCTATCCACTCTATATCCAAAACCTCCTATCCATCTCCCTTAGCATCACATCAATTTCAAGTTTGATTTGCCCCCAACTAGACTACTATAATAATTAAACTCTCTGCCTGAATCTCCCTGGGCAGCTAGAGTTTTTGAAACACTATCATAAGACCCTTTATTCCTTACTGCCTGACTTCCAAGGACCTCCCACACACACAGTTTAGCCCTAGCTTTAAACATCAACAGTCTGCTCTCAGTAGGCTAGACTATGAATTATTCTATCACTCACATGGGCTTTAACCTCACGCCTCACCTCAAATAGCCCCCTCCATTCCACTTCAAACCCCAGCCTTCCAAGCCCTGATTCCACCTCCTCCTTGAAGCTTTCACTGACCACTATAAATCTCAGCAGTCTCACCCCTTTTCTTTCTTCCAGTGCCCTTCTATTTTTCATGTAGTATTTATCATCTACTACTTTCCAGAGCTAGCTTCTGTTCAGTGTGTGTAAGGCACTTTTAACTGGATACCAATGAGTTCTATGAGGGACAGAATGACTACCACAACCTGGAAATTTTCACATGAATTATCCTTTTTAACATACCTTGTATAGTGAGTACCCAGTTCATAGCCAGGCACTCTACTATGTACTACACCACTAGCTGGTTATGCAGCTAATTCTTAATTCTTCAAGGATATGAATGTGTCTTGCCCTTCTCTGTATTCTTTGAAATCCACCAAATAAGATGCCTACCATTGTAT
The DNA here is from genome assembly GCF_018350175.1 of Felis catus. NCBI lineage: Eukaryota > Metazoa > Chordata > Mammalia > Carnivora > Felidae > Felis > Felis catus. The sequence continues at coordinate 32,548,834 of NC_058380.1, read as the reverse complement.
ACCCTCAAGTACATACTGGTTTGTTGAAATTATTAATTGCTCATTTAACCTTCAGGACAGTGTTTTTGTTTCAGATATAATAAATACTGCCAACAATTCTGCTAATATTAAGAAACTATGAATCGCTAATGAACTATGAACACACTAATTAGATATTTACAGGGTGATGTTTTATTTAAAACCAGAGTCTTTTATGAATTTTTTTTAAAAATCTAATTTGAAGACCAAGGAAAACAGAATAATCCCTCTAAGCACATCTTTGGGTGGTTTACTCAAAGAAGAGACCTAGGGGCGCCTGGGTGGCGCAGTCGGTTAAGCGTCCGACTTCAGCCAGGTCACGATCTCGCGGTCCGTGAGTTCGAGCCCCGCGTCAGGCTCTGGGCTGATGGCTCAGAGCCTGGAGCCTGTTTCCGATTCTGTGTCTCCCTCTCTCTCTGCCCCTCCCCCGTTCATGCTCTGTCTCTCTCTGTCCCAAAAATAAATAAACGTTGAAAAAAAAAAATTTAAATAAAAAAAAAAAAAAAAAGAAGAGACCTAAAGTAATGTTATCCTGGTGGGTGTAATATAAACACGATCTTGAATGAATAATATCAGGCTGACAGTTCAAACTGTCAGTAGGCAAAGGTGTATTTTTCACAATGTAGTAGATCCATTCCTCTGATTCAGGTTTTCTCTACAAAGTGGCCTACTGTATTTCTTTTCAAGGTATGCTCAGTCCATTAGGTCATTAGAAGTGTTTATCAGCACTTCTCAAAGAGAAACTCCTACTTTTCAGATCACTCCCTGAAAGTCTCCCTAATTTGGGGTGGAACCCTGGGACTGTCACTAACATGCTTAGAAAGAAATGTTCTCAGCTACGCCCCCCACCCCGCCCATATCTCTGTCACTGTGCTGTCTGACATAGGTAGCTGTGTGAGTTCCTCTGCCAGTCTCACCAGCAGATGCTTTTGGCACCTCCTGCTGGCCCAGCTTCAACCCACTCTGTAACATCTAGGGCAGTCTTACCGAGCCAGGAGCAGAGGGAGAACCCTTCTAGGTCCGTGTCATCTTCAAGCAGATCAGTCCTAAAACAGCACTATTCTTTACTCCCCTCTCTTAACTGAGGCTACATGTGAAGTAGCCCTTTCCTCTTCTTGTGTTTCCTTTTCTTCTTGCAATTTCTCTTATAGTCATCTCCCAAAAAGAATAAAGCTCACATCCCCAAGGACAGTTTTCTGATAGACGAGTCTAAATTGACTCTCCCCGCTTTTACTGGCATAAGCGTATGCACCTGGCTTGTTCTCTATAGTTATTAAGGGGTGGAAAGCTCAGTGAAAAGAATAACTGACCAATAAATACTATAACAGCTCATCACAGCTACTGTTTATTGAACATTTATACTATGCTAGACCTTGTGCAAATTCTACTACTACCACCTCCATTTAACTGATGAGGAAAACAAGGCTTAAAGGGATTTACTTGAGCAAGAAGGACAATAGACCTGGCACCCAACTCCTGTATTGGGTTGGATGATGGGATGCCAAAGCCCAAGATGTGCTTTCCAGCCCTGTATTTCATTCCTGTTTCTTCACCAATCACCACAAAGATACTACTGGAAGGAAGTGAGAGGGGCTAATGAGCCCCTCCCTCCCCAAGCAAATACACAATGATCACTGCGATCACTAGACAGTGATCCAGCTTTCGGAAGAAAAATTTTTCTGCCTGCAACTAACAGATCAAGTTCCAATATTCACACAGAATTCTTCTCCAGCTACCCTTCCTACCTTTATTACATTTTTTTCATATTATTTTATTTTATTTTTTTTCAATATATGAAATTTATTGTCAAATTGATTTCCATACAACACCCAGTGTTCATCCCAAAAGGTGCCCTCCTCAATACCCATCACCCACTCTCCCCTCCCTCCCACCTCCAATCAACCCTCAGCTTGTTCTCAGTTTTTAAGAGTCTCTTATGCTTTGGCTCTCTCCTACTCTAACCTCTTTTTTTTTTCCTTCCCCTCCCCCATGGGTTTCTGTTAAGTTTCTCAGGATCCACATAAGAGTGAAAACATACGGTATCTGTCTTTCTCTGTATGGCTTATTTCACTTAGCATCACACTCTCCAGTTACATCCACTTGCTACAAAGGGCCATATTTCATTATTTCTCATTGCCATGTAGTACTCCATTGTGTATATAAACCACAATTTCTTTATCCATTCATCAGTTGATGGACATTTAGGCTCTTTCCATAATTTGGCTATTGTTGAGAGTGCTGCTATAAACATTGGGGTACAAGTGCCCCTGTGCATCAGTACTCCTGTATCCCTTGGGTAAATTCCTAGCAGTGCTATTGCTGGGTCATAGGGTAGGTCTATTTTTAATTTTCTGAGGAACCTCCACACTGTTTTCCAGAGTGGCTGCACCAATTTGCATTCCCACCAACAGTGCAAGAGGGTTCCCGTTTCTCCACATCCTCTCCAGCATCTCTAGTCTCCTGATTTGTTCATTTTGGCCACTCTGTCTGGTGTGAGGTGATATCTAGTGTGCTTTTGATTTGTGTTTCCCTGATGAGGAGCGATGTTGAGCATCTTTTCATGTGCCTGTTGGCCATCCAGATATCTTCTTTAGAGCAGTGTCTATTCATGTTTTCTGCCCATTTCTTCACTGGGTTATTTGTTTTTCAGGTGTGGAGTTTGGTGAGCTCTTCATAGATTTTGGATACAAGCCCTTTGTCCGATATGTCATTTGCAAATATCTTTTCCCATTCCGTTGGTTGCCTTTTAGTTTTGTTGGTTGTTTCCTTTGCTGTGCAGAAGCTTTTGATCTTCATAAGGTCCCAGTAGTTCATTTTTGCTTCTAATTCCCTTGCCTTTGGGGATGTGTCAAGTAAGAAACTGCTACGGCTGAGGTCAGAGAGGTCTTTTCCTGCTTTCTCCTCTAGGGTTTTGATGGTTTCCTGTCTCACATTCAGGTCCTTTATCCATTTTGAGTTTATTTTGGTGAATGCTGTGAGAAAGTGATCTAGTTTCAACCTTCTGCATGTTGCTGTCCAGTTCTCCCATCACCATTTGTTAAAGAGACTGTCTTCTGTCCATTGGATGTTCTTTCCTGCTTTGTCAAAGATTAATTGGCCATACATTTGTGGGTCTAGTTCTGGGGTTTCTATTCTATTCCATTGGTCTATGTGTCTGTTTTTGTGCCAATACCATGCTGTCTTGATGATGACAGCTTTGTAGTAGAGGCTAAGGTCTGGGATTGTGATGCCTCCTGCTTTGGTCTTCTTCTTCAAAATTACTTGGGCTATTCAGGGCCTTTTGTGGTTCCATGTGAATTTTAGGATTGCTTGTTCTAGTTTCGAGAAGAATGCTGGTGCAATTTTGATTGGGATTGCATTGAATGTGTAGATAGCTTTGGGTAGTATTGACATTTTAACAATATTTGTTCTTCCAATCCATGAGCAGGGAATGTCTTTCCATTTCTTTATATCTTCTTCAATTACCTTCATAAGCTTTCTATAGTTTTCAGCATACCGATCTTTTACATCTTTGGGTAGATTTATTCCTAGGTATTTTATGCTTCTTGGTGCAATTGTGAATGGGATCAGTTTCCTTATTTGTCTTTCTGTTGCTTCATTGTTAGTGTATAAGAATGCAACTGATTTCTGTATATTGATTTTGTATCCTGCAACTTTGCTGAATTCATGTAGCAGTTCTAGCAGACTTTTGGTGGAGTCTATCGGATTTTCCATGTATAGTATCATGTCATCTGCAAAAAGCGAAAGCTTGACTTCATCTTTGCCAATTTTGATGCCTTTGATTTCCTTGTGCTGTCTGATTACTGATGCTACAACTTCCAACACTATGTTAAACAACAGCGGTGAGAGTTGGCATCTCTGTCGTGTTCCTGATCTCAGGGAAAAAGCTCTCAGTTTTTCCCCATTGAGGATGATGTTAGCTGTGGGCTTTTCATAAATGGCTTTTATGATGTTTAAGTATGTTCCTTCTATCCCAACTTTCTCAAGGGTATTAAGAAAGGGTGCTGAATTTTGTCAAAGGCCTTTTCTGCATCGATTGACAGGAGCATATGGTTCTTACCTTTTCTTTTATTAATGTGATGCATCACGTTGATTGATTTGCGAATGTTGAACCAGCCCTGCATCCCAGGAATGAATCCCACTTGATCATGGTGAATAATTCTTTTTATATGCCGTTGAATTCGATTTGCTAGTATCTTATTGAGAATTTTTGCATCCATATTCATCAGGGATATTGGCCTGTAGTTCTCTTTTTTTACTGGGTCTTGTCTGGTTTAGGAATCAAAGTAATACTGGCTTCATAGAATGAGTCTGGAAGTTTTCCTTCCCTTTCTATTTCTTGGAATAGCTTGAGAAGGATAGGTATTATCTCTGCTTTAAACGTCTGGTAGAACTCCCCTGGGAAGCCATCTGGTCCTGGACTCTTATTTGTTGGGAGATTTTTGATAACCGATTCAATTTCTTCACCGGTTATGGGTCTGTTCAAGCTTTCTATTTCCTCCTGATTGAGTTTTGGAAGAGTCTGGGTGTTTAGGAATTTGTCCATTTCTTCCAGGTTGTCCAATTTGTTGGCATATAATTTTTCATAGTATTCCCTGATAATTGTTTGTATCTCTGAGGGATTGGTTGTAATAATTCCATTTTCATTCACGATTTTATCTATTTGGGTCATCTCCCTTTTCTTTTTGAGAAGCCTGGCTAGAGGTTTGTCAATTTTGTTTATTTTTTCAAAAAACCAACTCTTGGTTTCGTTGATCTGCTCTACTGTTATTGTAGACTCTATATTGTTTATTTCTGCTCTGAATGTTATTAATTCTCTTCTTCTGCTGGGTTTAGGGTGCCTTTGCTGTTCTGCTTCTAGTTCCTTTAGGTGTGCTGTTAGATTTTGTATTTGGGATTTTTCTTGTTTCTTGAGATAGGCCTGGATTGCAATGCATTTTCCTCTCAGGACTGCCTTCGCTGCATCCCAAAGCGTTTGGATTGTTGTATTTTCATTTTTGTGTGTTTCCATATATTTTTTTAATTTCTTCTCTAATTGCCTGGTTGACCCACTCATTCTTTAGTAGGGTGTTCTTTAACCTCCATGCTTTTGGAGGTTTTCCAGACTTTTTCCTGGGGTTGATTTCAAGCTTCATAGCATTGTGGTCTGAAAGTATGCATGGTATAATTTCAATTCTTGTAGACTTATGAAGGGCTGTTTTGTGACCCAGTATATGATCTATCTTGGAGAATGTTCCAAGTGCACTCGAGAAGAAAGTATATTCTGTTGCTTTGGGATGCAGAGTTCTAAATATATCTGTCAAGTGCATCTGATCCAATGTCTCATTCAGGGCCCTTGTTTCTTTATTGATCCTGTGTCTAGATGATCTATCCATTTCTGTAAGTGGAGTGTTAAAGTCCCCTGCAATTACCACATTCTTATCAATAAGGTTGCTTATGTTTATGAGTAATTGTTTTATATATTTGGGGACTCCAGTATTCGGCGCATAGACATTTATAATTGTTAGCTCTTCCTGATGGATAGACCCTGTAACTATTATATAATGCCCTTCATCTCTTGTTACAGCCTTTAATTTAAAGTCTAGTTTGTCTGATATAAGTATGGCTACTCCAGCTTTCTTTTGGCTTCCAGTAGCATGATAAATAGTTCTCCATCCCCTCACTCTCAATCTAAAGGTGTCCTCAGGTCTAAAATGAGTCTCTTGTAGACAGCAAATAGATGGGTCTTGGTTTTTTATCCATTCTGATACCCTATGTCTTTTGGTTGGCGCATTTAATCCATTTACATTCAGTGTTATTATAGAAAGATACAGGTTTAGAGTCATTGTGATGTCTGTATTTTTTATGCTTGTAGCGATGTCTCTGGTACTTTGTCTCACAGGGTCCCCCTTAGGATCTCTTGTAGGGCTGGTTTAGTGGTGACGAATTCCTTCAATTTTTGTTTGTTTGGGAAGACCTTTATCTCTCCTTCTATTCTGAATGACAGACTTGCTGGATAAAGGATTCTTGGCTGCATATTTTTTTTCTGTTCAACACATTGAAGATCTCCTGCCAATCCTCTCTGGCCTGCCAAGTTTCAAAAGAGAGATCAGTCACGAGTCTTATAAGTCTCCCTTTATATGTTAGGGCACGTTTATCCCTCGCTGCTTTCAGAATTTTCTCTTTATCCTTGTATTTTGCCAGTTTCACTATGATATGTCATGCAGAACATCGATTCAAGTTACATCTGAAGGGAGTTCTCTGTGCCTCTTGGATTTCAATGCCTTTTTCCTTCCCCAGTTCAGGGAAGTTCTCAGCTATTATTTCTTCAAGTACACCTTCAGCAACTTTCCCTCTCTCTTCCTCCTCTGGGATACCAATTATACGTATATTATTTCTTTTTAGTGTATCACTTAGTTCTCTAATTTTCCCCTCATACTCCTGGATTTTTTATCTCTCTTTTTCTCAGCTTCCTCTTTTTCCATAATTTTATCTTCTAGTTCACCTATTATCTCCTCTGCCTCTTCAATCCGAGCCGTGGTCGTTTCCATTTTATTTTGCATCTCGTTTAAAGCATTTTTCAGCTCCTCCTGACTGTTCCTTAGTCCCTTGATCTCTGTAGCAATAGATTCTCTGCTGTCCTGTATACTGTTTTCAAGCCCAGCAATTAATTTTATGACTATTATTCTAAATTCACTTTCTGTTATATTATTTAAATCCTTTTTGATCAGTTCATTGGCTGTTGTTATTTCCTGGAGATTCTTTTGAGGGGAATTCTTCTGTTTGGTCATTTTGGATAGTCCCTGGAGTGGTGCGGACCTGCAGGGCACTTCCCCTGTGCTGTGGTGTATAACTGGAGTTGGTGGGCAGGGCCGCAGTCAGACCTGATGTCTGCCCCCAGCCCACCGCTGGGGCCACAGTCAGACTGGTGTGTGCCTTCTCTTCCCCACTCCTAGGGGTGGGATTCACTGTGGGGTGGCGTGGCCCATCTGGGCTACTTGCACACTGCCAGGCTTGTGGTACTGGGGATCTGGCGTATTAGCTGGGGTGGGTAGGCAACGTGCACAGGGGCAGGCTTAGTTCGCTTCTCCTTAGGTGATCCACTTCAGGAGGGGCCGTGTGGCAGCGGGAGGGAGTCAGACCCGCTGCCGGAGGGGTGGCTCTGCAGAAGCACAGAGCAAGCAAGTTCCCTGGCAGGAACTGGCTCCCTTTGGGATTTTGGCTGGGGGATGGGCGAGGGAGATGACGCTGGCGAGCGCCTTTGTTCCCCGCCAAACTGAGCTCTGTCATCCTGGGGCTCAGCAACTCTCCCTCCCTTTGTCCTCCAGCCTACCCGCTTTCTGAGAACTGTTAACTTATGACCTCCCAGATGTTAAGTCTTGCTTGCTGTCGGAACACACTCCGTCTGGCCCCTGTGTTTTTGCGAGCCAGACTCGGGGGCTCTGCTTGGCCAGCAGGCTGCCCCTCCGCCCCAGCTCCCTTCCGCCAGTCCATGCAGCGCACACTGCCTCTCCGCCATTCCTACCCTCTTCCGTCTGCACTTGGCTCCAGAGACTCCGTTTTGCTAGTCTTCTGGTGGTTTTCTGGGTTATTTAGGTAGGTGTAGGTGGAATCTAAGTGATCATCAGGATGCGCGGTGAGCCCAGCATCCTCCTACGCCGCCATCTTCTCTCCCTTTATTACATTTTTGTAAATATTCATTTATTTTGGGGAGAGCACAAGCAGAGGAGTGGCAGAGAGAGGGGGACAGAGGATCCAAAGTGGGCTTTGCATTGACAGGCAGACAGCAGATGTGGGGCTCAAACTCACAAACCACGAGATCATGACCTGAGCTGAAGTCAGATGCTCAGTTGACTGAGCCACCCAGGTGCCCCATACCTTTATCTCTCTTAAAACTCACAATTGAAACAAAAAAGTCACTAACCTCTCAAACTAAAATTACAGTATTCACCAAGCAAAAGACAACAGCACTTTAAATAAAATGCAGATATAAAGAACAAAACCATTAAACAAGTACAAAAGTTTTCCTTGGTTCTTGTTACACAAAACTTCATGAATCAGAAAGTAAAATACCTATTTATGTTCCACAAAACTCAATCTTTCTTAAGTGGTTAATTTACACTATACTTTTTAATCAAGGCATACTCCTGTGTCAAAAAGAAGACTGAACAACTATGGATTTTATATGTGTGATTACATTTTCACATTACTGATGATGTTAACAAGTTTTAATATTTGTGCATTTATTAAACTTTAAGCATTCATATTTTAAATTATAAAGTCTCATTAGTTAACTGTGGAAAAGAGAGGATCACTTACTTCATTTTCAGTTCATAAAAACAGATGAATGTGAGAAACAGAACATAGGACTATAAGGGATGCTGTGGTAGGTACTCCCTTCCAGATGAGGCCTTCATTCCATTCTCTAAAGGAAGGCTCCACTTTCACCCACTCAAAGTCATGTTCCCTCTCCCAACATCATGGCCTCTAGAACAGGAGGCAGTGGTAGCCGGTATCCAATGAGTGATCCATACAAGAATATAAAAGCCAGATCCTCTTGCTTCAGTTTGGGGTAATTCAGAAGGGACCTGACAGTTCCAGCTGCCTGTGGGATTTGCCATGGCTCTACTGCAGTTTCACTTCCCCTTCTGTGCGGTCCTGCCTTCCGTCCCCCTCACAGGTGTTATCACAGACACCTCTGGTACACAAATCTGAGTTTCAGAGTGGGCTCCCTGAGCAATCTGCGCTACAATTAAGGGGTTTGTAAGGAGGTGTCACTCAAAGCAAGGCATCTAAAAGCATGGCGTAGAGAATGGGGTATTTGAGCTGAGACCCTACAGAAAAAAAAGCCCCTGAGCGAAGGAACTGAGCCAGAGCTTAGGCCCACACTTATGCTATCTTATGGCCCATTTCCTAACATGGGCCCTTTCCAAGCATGGCCTAGAGAATGAGGTATTTGAGCTAAGACCCTACGAGAAGAAAAAGCCCCTGAGCAAAGGAACTGAGCCAGAGCTTAGGCCCACCCTTATGCTATCTTATGGCCCATTTCCTAACAGAACAATTAGATGAAAAAGAGAAACTCTACCAGCCACATCTGCAGATAGTCACAGATGAGGGAACTGCAGGGAAAAAAAAAAAAAAAAAAAGGCCTAACAAGGAAATTTTAATGAATAACTGAACATTAAAAATATAAGCAGTTCTTTTTCATCTGGGACTCAAAATACAGTTCAGTATCCAATATACATGTAAGTTAATATCCTGAGTAATCATAAAAATCAAGTTAATTTTTGTCTGAAATCCTTATAAAACTTAGTAAAAACAATAACTGCACAAAACTTGATTTTCAAGAAAGAATGTATTTCGTATTACTTAATCCACTGAATATTTTCTAAGTGTGTTCTACCCACTACTAACATTTTCTTTTCCCCAAGAGGTACTATTAATTGTTAGTTGCTATCAAATATAGGCCATTTATGTAGAAAGAAGTCTTTCCTCCTTAATACTCTCCAAAATACTGGGGCACCTGGGTGGCTCGGTTGGTTAAGCACCCAACTGGCTCAGGTCATATCTCACCGTTCATGAGTTTGAGCTCCACGTCAGGCTCCGTGCTGACAGCTTGGAGCCTGGAGCCTGCTTTGGATGCTGTGTCACCCTCTCTCTCTGCCCCTCCCTGCCCCCTCAAAAATAAATAAACATTTAAAAAAATTTTTTAAATACTCTCCAAAACACTCAACAGATAACACAATCAGCAATAATGTTTTCTATTACTAAAGGATCAAATGACTGATTTTCAAACTGTTTTCCATGCCCACCATCACCACCCAATCCTGGGCCCAGAGTCTCCAGATGAAAGTGCTTCAAGGAAGGAGTTACTGAGGGAGAGTGTCCCACCAAATGTCCCACCTGACATTTCAGCCAAGTCAGCTCTTCTTTTATTTTCAGTTTTATATATTGACCTTCTAAATAAACTTCACTTACATAAATTTGAAAACCTCTGTGCTTTTAAGTTTATTTTATTTTGAGAGAGAGAGTACATGTGCACATGAGTAGAGGAGGGGCAGAGAGAGAGGGGAAGGGAGAGGATCCCAAGTAGGCTCCACACTGTCAGCGTAGAGCCCAGCATGAGGATCAATCCCACAAATCCATGAGATCATGACCTGAGCTGAAATCAAAAGTAGTACACTCACCCAACTGAGCCATCCAGGTGCCCCTGAAAAACTCTGTGCTTTCTTGAAGTGATTAGCATGGTTCTTGGCACACATAAAAGGACTTCACTAAATGGAATGGAGTCACCAAAAACAAAACATACGTCACCACCCTAGTGAAGTCCTACTCCTTGGAAAGTAAGCTTACAAAGAACAAATACATTTGAGATCATAGAAGTAAGACATAAATCTATTTGCAAGCCTCCCTGTAGATATGTAATCACACACACACACACACACACACACACACACACACACACACACAATTTTCCTATATGCTCAAGTCAAGGAATAACTTTTGCAAAACAAATATGAAGTAGTATGTATTTTCTACAAAGTACTATCTAAACAGTAAGATTAAGACCATCTGAAAAGGAGAGAAGAAATATGGGGGAAAAGATAAGCTAGGCAAAGTAACTGTTGAACTACAACATTTGCCATGGTAATGTGCAAAACTTACAACACTAATGTTTGTTTTCCGTGAACTCCAAAGTAAATAAATTTGCATTAACAATCTTATTTTTCCCTAAGAGTTATGGATTTGATTCACAATTTCTTTTCATTTGAAGGGATTTTTCTGGCTCTTGTAGGTGACGATGATAACTTTAAGTGAAAGTACCAACAATAAGAGGCATCCTGGAGGAATTTACAAGCCCCTGCTCTGTCTTCCAGGGATACCAAGAGTACTTAATGTAAGTTCAGAGTTCCTGTATGAGAATGCACACTTACGGATCAGTTAGTAAAAAGGCATTACATCACATTACTTCAGTGAAAACAGTGAGATTTGCTCTGAAAATTGCAAACACTAGATCTCACAGATGCTTCTTTTAGGGAACTCTGCTGAGCAGGCGTCTACAAGACTCAATGTTTGGACCACAAGCATGTGTATGTGTGCCTGTACAATAGTGTTTATTTGGAAGTCAGGCTCAGGTTTAAGTAAACTATAGTCCATTTGATCAAATAATTTTTGATACCATTTATCACTGTACCCTTTTCTTCCTAATAATATCAGTAGCTAAGTACAAAATAAACACCATACTTTTTAAGCAGATTTCCAATTTCTTACACCTTTTTTAATAATACCTTTAAAAAACTATGCATCCATATGCCTAAAAATAATAATAACTTATGCAGTTAATTTCATTAATACTAGATAAAGTATTTATGCAAGTCTATTTTTCCTATTTACAAGGCAATTTTCCCTAGGAATAGTAATTAAAACCAGAAACAAACTAATTCCAAGAGTATTTTTTTATACAAACCATCAAAAAGGATACAGCTGTCACCATTATCCAATTAGTCTTAACATTTAAAAATAGAATATATTAATGAGTCTAAACTTACCAAGTGGATAAGTAGGAATTAATACCATGGGTTGCTAATTCAATGTATCATTGAATATTATCAGGCTATCCAATCCCTAAAGCAATGTTCTGCATTAGGTGTTTAAAGAAAAAAATCTCAGTAAGAAATTCATCCATAAAGCTGTTTATTTAACAAATATTGAGTACTGTGTGCCACAATCATGCCACAATCATGCCAGATACATGAGTACTGTGTGCCACAATCATGCCAGATATTGTGCCAGGCAAGGGATATGTGTTAGTGAACAAAACTAACAGGGTCCCCTTCTCTAGGAGCTCACATTTTGATGGAGAAGATATATATTAAACATGCATAGATCAATGTAACACCACCTTCTTTGTTCTTTTAAAAAAATACTTGAATAAATCTGAAAGTCTCATATTCACTGTGTTTGGACAGTCTCTGGAAGAAGGATTCAAGGTACCATCTAAATTCTATATCCTCCAGTAATTAACATTATCACACATAACACTTGAAAGGAAGAATTATATTGTATTTATCCTTGAAACCCCTACTGTATTATATATAGACACATCATGCCAAGTTATGGCTTTGAGTCATTACTATGACAAAAAAAAGATTTATTTTCATAACGTTATTAAAATAATAGTAAGTGAAAATATTTGTATGGTACTTTACAGTTTACAAAGCTCTTTTACCAAGTATATCCCTGAACTCTCCTAGCAACCCTATAGAGGCAGTGGATAAATCATGCCTCCGATCAGCAGTTAAGGAAACTCATGATTTGCCCTAACTTATTCAGCTGGTAAGTGACAGACTGAGATTTTAAAACAGGTCTTCTGGCTCCAAAGTCAATGTTCATTCGAAGAAAATAAATACTTTACCACTAACTGCTAAAACAGCTTTCTATCTGTTTATTTAAAACATTCTTTCTCCCTTAAACCTTTACACCAAAAATGTTTAAATAAATCATCACCTCCTCTAGTCTCTTCAGTATAGCTCCATGTTCATTCAGTGTCCAGCAAAGTATGTCTCAGGGCTTCCATCTGGAGCTGTGCATATCTGCAGCTACTCAGAAATCTCAGGAAACTGCGTATTCTTAACAGTTACATTTTAAACAACAACAAAAAAATCTTTATAAAATGTTCTATATATTTCCTTGTCTGTCCCTAAACAGATTGTTCCAAAACAATTTAACACTCTCCTAATCCAAACAAGAATTACAAAGCCTCAGTCCTATAGCTAGACTCTTTGTTAAGTGCTGATGATTCAAAGGCAAATAGACACAGACACCAACTTCAAGACAGACACAGGAAAGGGCAAGGAGGTAGTCAGAAGCACATTAAAAGTACAAAAACAGGTGTCTAAGGTAGGGGCAGCGCACAGTCCAGAAGGCCTTCAGGCAATAACTAAGGGATACACAGGCAGAAGACAGCAGAGACCAGTGTAGACATGGAATTAAGGAGGGAATCTTATGCAGTTTTACAATAATCATTTCCAAAACTTGATGCCTGCAGGTAGAAAGGAAGAAGGAAGAGGGGGGGGAGGGGGAGAAGGGGGACGGGAAGAAGAGAAGTGGGAAGAAGAGCAGGGGAGGGGGGTGGGTAGAAACAGGGAGGGGGAGAGGAGGAGGGGCAGAAGTAGGAGGGGGGAGGAGAAGCAGCAGTAGGAGGGGTAGGAGGAGAAGTAGTAAAAGTAGTTAGTAGCAGTAGAAGTTGAAGTTCAACAACAGCCTATAAGGCTAGAAGAAGGAAGACACATTGCTCAGGTCAGAGATGTCAAGCACAGGTGTGGGCATTCCCTGGAGAAAAGTAAAGGCAACCATCCCACATTCAACTCAACAAGGTGAAGACAGCTGAAGGGAACCAGCACATGTACACACATGCACATAGAGAACCTGATGTCACCTCCTCATCTTTTCATTTTATAGACAGAGTAAGTAGAAATATTCCCATGGTTCTGGACACAAATCACAGAATTAGAGCATCAGAGATTATCATGATTAACCTTGTCATTTTGTGGGTGAGTAAACTGAGCTCCAAAGAAGTACAGTTATTTGGCCAAAGCCACAAATGTTACCAGCAGAATAAGGACTAGAGCCCAGATTGCTGGTCCCTTGAGTCTAAGTTCTGCCAACAGACACTGTCCACCTCCCAATATTTACATGAATTTGTACTGTTTCTACCATCATTCAAAACTCATTTAACATGTATTATGATGAGTACTAAAATGAATTTTAATAATAGAATTTACCTCAAAATTATTTATGCTGAATTAATATAATCTTTCATAAATCTGTCAGGAAATAGCCTTAGAGTCATTTATATAACTCTTTTCCTACAGTAGTTATCTTAGAAAATGGAATGTAGATTAGCAGTCATAACTCATTGTTGTGTTTTATTATTTTATCATTATAAATAATAGTCAAGGTTGAAGATAATAGTGATATTATAAATCTACCATTAATGCATATAATGGAGTCTATAATAACTAATAGAGTAATTAACTACAGAAAATATAGATGCTGGCAGAAAGAAATTCTTTGAAAATGGGCATACTTATTATCACTCATGAACAGTAGTATTCTTTCACAAAGACCCAAGACTCTAGAATCAGTCTTCTCCCTGATCAGAATACTCTCCCCTAAATGATCTTTAGGAGATAATATAATCCTGTTCCCCAGACAGGGTGGGGAGATCATCTTTCTTGGTAAGAAAGCAGAGATATCATCTAAACTCCTCTAATAGGAAAGTCTCAAATTATTGTTTCCAGGCATTCTCATTAACTGATTTCTAAAACACCTCCAGAAAAGTTTTGCTACTAGCTTTTCAGATTTTTAAGAAAAATATATAGTACATAGTTTCCTATACATTAGATTTTACCAACATGTTGAATTTATCCATTTCATTTAATTTGGTTCACACTAAAAGTGAATGTCACAAAGAGCACAGAGGTAACTATGCAGTTGAGAAACAGCCCAAATGCCCATGGATTCCTTAAAATATCTCTCCAAGTCTCTCAAAGCTAAGTCCCCAAAGTACTAAAGGATGACATTCCAAGAGACGTTACAGTGGTGTTGAAGAAATATGACAGAAACCCACAGGATCTAAAGCATGTTCTCAAAACCAGCCCTGAGGAAACACCTCTGTCATGAATAGTCCCATCATACCATTCTGTCACAAAAGCCTCTCTGGGTCCTAGACCACCTGCTAAAACTGTTTGATTTTGGTTTATTCCATTAAGAGAGCAGAATGCTAAGATTTTATCAAATGAAATGTGCAAATAAAATACCTTTAAAATAAGTTAAATGAACCGGAGAAGTTGGTGGCGTAGAAGGATGCTGGGCTCACCTCATCCTGCTGATCGCTTAGATTCCACCCACATCTGCCTAAATAACCCAGAAAACAGCCAGAAGACTAGCAGAACAGACTCTCCAGAGCCAAGTGTAGACAAAAGTTCCATGGAAGAGTGTAGGAAGGGCGGAGAGGTGGTGCGTGCTACACGGACTGGCGGGAGGGAGCCAGGGCAGTGGAGGAGCAGTCCGCAGGGCAAGGCAGAGCCCCTGAAGTCTGGTTTCCAAAAGCAGAGGAGCCAGATTCTGTGAGTTCTGACAGCCAGTGGGACTTAACATCTAGAATGTTAAAAGTCAACAGCTCTGCTATCAGAGAGCAGGGAGGGCAAGACAACGCCGGGAGAGAGAGTTGTTGAGCCCCAGAAACACAGAGCTTGGTGGGGAAACAAAGGCTCTGGCAAGCGCCATTTCCCTCTCCCATCCCCCAGCCGGAATTCCAAAGGGAACCAGTTCCTGTCACCCAACTGGCTTTCACCACGCAAATGCCCAATGCTATACTTCTGTGGATCCATCCCTCCAAAGGGGCCTACCTCCCTCCCAGTGCTGCAGGTCCCCTCCTGCAGGGTACCACCCATGGTAAAGCTAGGTAAGCCACCCCCTCCTGCCCCTGTGCACCTTTCAGATCCACCCCATCTAAAACGCCCTTGGCCAGATCCTATTGAAGCAGCACCACAACCCTGGCAGTGTGCAAGCAGCCCAGACAGGGGGCACACCACTCCACAGTGAGTCCTGCCCCTGGGAGAGGGGAAGATAAGGTACACACCAGTCTGACTGTGGCCTCAGCCGTGGGTTGGGGTCTGACTGTGACCCTGCCCACCAACACAAGTTTCTCAGGACAGCACAGGGGAACTGCCCTGCAGTTTGGAGTTACTGCAGGGACTAACCAAAACGTCAAAATGGAAGAATTCTCCTCAAAAGAAACTCCAGGAAGTAGCAACAGCTAATGAATTGATCAAAACTGATTTAAGCAATATAACAGAACAAGAATTTAGAATAATAGTCATAAAATTAACTGCTGGGCTTGAAAAAAGCATAGAGAACAGCAGAGAATCTATTACTACAGAGATCAAGGGACTAAAAAATAGTCATGAGGAACTTAAAAATGCTATAAATGAGGAGCAAAATAAAATGGAGGTAGCCATAGCAGGGACTGAAGAGGCAGAGGAGAGAATAGGTGAATTAGATGATAAAATTATGGAAAAAGAGGAAGCTGAGAAAAAGAGAGATAAAAAAAATCCGGGAGAATTAGAGAACTAAGTGATGCAATCAAATGGAACAATATCCGTATCATAGGAATTCCAGAAGAAGAAGAGAGAGAGAAAGGGGCTGAAGGTGTACTTGAACAAATCATAGCTGAGAACTTCCCTGATCTGGGGAAGGAAACAGGCATTGAAATCCAAGAGGCACAGAGAACTCCCTTGAGACGTAACTTGAATCGATCTTCTGCAAGACATATCATAGTGAAACTGGCAAAATACAAGGATGAAGAGAGAATCCTGAAAGCAGCTAGGGATAATCAGGACCTAACTTACAAAGGTAGACACAAAAGAGTAGTAGCAGACCTATCTACTGAAACTTGGCAGGCCAGAAAGGAATGGCAGCAAATCATCAATGTGAGGAACAGAAAAAATAAGCAGCCAAGAATCCTTTATCCAGCAAGTCTGTCATTCAGAATAGAAGGAGAGATAAAGGTCTTCCCAAACAAACAAAAACTGAAGGAATTCATCACCACTAAACCAGCCGTACAAGAGATTCTAAGGGGGACTCTGTGAGTGAAATGTTGCAAGGACCACAAAGTACCAGAGACACCACTACAAGCATGAAACCTACAGACATCTCAATGACTCTAAACCCATATCTTTCAATAATAACACTGAATTTAAATGGACTAAATGCTCCAACCAAAAGACATAGGGTATCAGAATGGATAAAAACAAGACCCATCTATTTGCTGTCTACAAGAGACTGATTTTAGATCTGAGGACACCTTCAGATTGAAAGTGAGGGCATGGAGAACTATCTATCATGCTACTGGAAGTCAAAAGAAAGCTGGAGTAGCCATACTCATATCAGACAAACTGACTTTAAATTAAAGGCTATAACAAGAGATGAAGAACAGCATTATATATTACGGGGTCTATCTATCAGGAAGAGCTAACAATTATAAATGTCTATGCGCCGAATACGGGAGACCCCAAATATATAAAACAATCACAAACATAAGCAACCTTATTGATAAGAATGTGGTAATTGCAGGGGACTTTAATACCCCACTTACAACAATGGATAGATCATCTAGACACAGGATCAATAAAGAAACAAGGGCCCTGAATGATACATTGGATCAGATACACTTGACAGATATATTTAGAACTCTGCATCCTGAAGTAACAGAATATACTTTCTTCTCGAGGGCACATGGAACATTCTCCAAGATAGATCACACACTGGGTCACAAAACAGCCCTTCATAAGTATCATACCATGCACACTTTCAGATCACAATGCCATGAAACTTGAAATCAACCACAGGACAAAGCCTGGAAAATCTCCAAAACATGGAGGTTAAAGAACATCCTACTAAAGAATGAATGGGTCAACCAGACAATTAGAGAAGAAATTTAAAAATATATGGAAACAAACGAAAATGAAAATACAACAATCCAAATGCTTTGGAATGCAGCGAAAGCAGTCCTGAGAGGAAAATACATTGCAGTCCAGGCCTATCTCAAGAAACAAGAAAAATCCCAAATACAAAATCTAACAGCACACCTAAAGGAAATAGAAGCAGAAGAGAAAAGACACCCCAAACCCAGCAGAAGAAGAGAATTAATAACATTTAGAGCAGAAATAAACAATATAGAATCTAAAAACCCGGTAGAGCAGATCAATGAAACCAAGAGTTGGTTTTTTTGAAAAAATAAACAAAATTGATAAACCTCTAGCCAGGCTTGTCAAAAAGAAAAGGTAGATGACCCAAATAGATAAAATCATGAATGAAAATGGAATTATTACAACCAATCCCTCAGAAATACAAGCAATTATCAGGGAATACTATGAAAAATTACATGCCAACAAACTAGACAACCTGGAAGAAATGGACAAATTCCTAAGCACCCACACACTTTCAAAACCCAAACAGGAAGAAATAGAAAATTTGAACAGACCCATAACCAACAAAGAAATTGAATCAGTTATCAAAAATCTCCCAACAAATAGGAGTCCAGGACCAGATGGCTTCCCTGGGGAATTCTACCAGACATTTAAAGCAGAGATAATACCTATCCTTCTCAAGCTGTTCCAAGAAATAGAAAGGGAAGGAAAACTTCCAGATTCATTCTATGAAGCCAGCATTACTTTGATTCCCAAACCAGACAGAGACCCAGCAAAAAAAGAGAACTACAAGCCAATATCCCTGATGAATATGGATGCAAAAATTCTCAATAAGACACTAGCAAATCGAATTCAACAGCATATAGAAAGAATTATTCACCATGATCAAGTGGGATTCATTCCTGGGATGCAGGGCTGGTTCAATATTTGCAAATCAATCAATGTGATACATCACATTAATAAAAGAAAGATAAAAACCATATGATCTTGTCAACTGATGCAGAAAGAGCATTTGACAAAATTCAGCATCCTTTCTTAATAAAAACCCTCGAGAAACTCGGGATAGAAGGAAGATATTTAAACATCATAAAAGCCATTTATGAAAAGCCCACAACTAATATCATCCTCAATGGGGAAAAACTGAGAGCTTTCCCCCTGAAATCAGAAACACGACAGGGATGTCCACTCACACCGCTGTTGTTTAACAGTGTTGGAAGGTCTAGCATCAGCAATCAGACAACAAAAGGCATCAAAATTGGCAAAGATGAGGTCAAGCTTTCACTTTTGCAGGTGACATGATATTATACTTGGAAACCCGATAGACTCCACCAAAAAGTCTGCTAGAACTTACACATGAATTCAGCAAAGTCACAGGATACAAAATCAATGTACAGAAATCAGTTGCATTCTTATACACTAACAATGAAGCAACAGAAAGACAAATAGAGAAACTGATCCCATTCACAATTGCACCAAGAAGCATAAAATGCCTAGGAATAAACCTAACCAAAGATGTAAAAGGTCTGTATGCTGAAAACTATAGAAAGGTTATGAAGGAAATTGAAAAAGATACAAAGAAATGGAAAAACATCCCGTGCTCATGGATTGGAATAAATATTGTTAAAATGTCAATACTACCCAAAGCAATCTACACATTCAATGCAATCCCAATCAAAATTGCACCAGCATTCTTCTCAAAGCTAGAACAAGCAATCCTAAAATCCATATGGAACCACAAAAGACCCTGAATAGCCAAAGTAATATTGAAGAAGAAAACCAAAGCGGGAGGCATCACAATCCCAGACTTTAGCCTTTACTACAAAGTTGTAATCATCAAGACAGCATGGTATTGGCACAAAAACAGACACATAGACCAATGGTATAGAATAGAGACTCCAGAATTGGACCCACAAAAGTATGGCCAACTAATCTTTGACAAAGCAGGAAGAACATCCAATGGAAAAAAGACAGTCTCTTTAACAAATGGTACTGGGAGAACTGAACAGCAACATGCAGAAGGATGAAACTAGACCACTTTCTTACACCATTCACAGAAATAAACTCAAAATGGATAAAGGACCTGAATGTGAGGCAGGAAACCATCAAAACCCTGGAGGAGAAAGCAGGAAAAAACCTCTCTGACCTCAGCCACAGCAATTTCTTACTTGACACATCTCCAAAGGCAAGGAGATTAAAAGCAAAAGTGAACTATTGGGAACTCATGAAGATAAAAAGCTTCTGCACTGCAAAGGAAACGATCAACAAAACTAAAAGGCAACCAACGGAATGGGAAAAGATATTTGCAAATGACATATCGGACAAAGGGCTAGTATCCAAAATCTATAAAGAGCTCACCAAACTCCACACCCGAAAAACAAATAATCCAGTGAGGAAATGGGCAGAAAACATGAATAGACACTTCTCTAAAGAAGACATCCAGATGGCCAACAGGCACATGAAAAGATGCTCAACGTCACTCCTCATCAGGGAAATACAAATCAAAACCACACTGAGATACCACCTCATGCCAGACAGAGTGGCCAAAATGAACAAATCAGGAGACTATAGATGCTGGAGAGGATGTGGAGAAACGGGAACCCTCTTGCACTGTTGGTGGGAATGCAAACTGGTGCAGCCGCTCTGGAAAACAGTGTGCACGTTTCTCAACAAATTAAAAATAGATCTACCCTATGACCCAGCAATAGCACTGCTAGGAATTTACCCAAGGGATGCAGGAGTACTGATGCATAGGGGCACTTGTACCCCCAATGTTTATAGCAGCACTTTCTACAATAGCCAAATTATGCAAAGAGCCTAAATGTCCATCAACTGATGAATGGATAAAGAAGTTCTGGTTTATATATACAATGGAATACTACGTGGCCCTGAGAAATAATGAAATATGGCCCTTTGTAGCAACGTGGATGGAACTGGAGAGTGTTATGCTAAGTAAAGTAAGTCATACAGAGAAAGACAGATACCATATGTTTTCACTCTTATGTGGATCCTGAGAAACTTAACAGAAGACCATGGGGGAGAGGATGGGGGACAGAAAGTTAGAGAGGGAGGGAGCCAAACCATAAGAGACTCTTAAAACCTGAGAATAAACTGAGGGTTGATGGGGGGTGGGAGGAAAGGGAAGGTGGGTCATGGGCATTGAGGAGGGCAGCTGTTGGGATGAGCACTGGGTGTTGTATGGAAACCAATTTGATAATAAATTTCCTATTAAGAAAAAAAAGTTAAACAGCCTTTCCCCTAACTTTTGTTGTGGAGTTAAGGGACTCCTTAACAACAAATCAGAACACAACAAATCAGAACTGTCTGAATTTTTCTTGTATGTCCTAAGAACTTTCCTCTTCCACCTAAAACTTGCCTTCCAACTAAATGCCATTGTTGATCATTAGCAATTTTTGCTATATTTGAGTTTTTTGGAGAAAGCTTACAACTTCACATCTCACCAAATGATAAAACGTCAAAGGCAAGTAATAATGGCAAAATGGGTGTGGAGATTATCCCCAAATAACTGCATCTCAATACTTAATCAGCAGGAGAACTTGAAAACAGACCATTATCTTTAACTTGGAGGCAAGAAAGCTACTGGGCTGACACGAACACCTGAAGAGCATCCTATCATGTTCACATCCATCAGAAACATTATCTTCCCTGGGTTGGTCAAGGTGACGCTTTGTATGCTTCTGTGTTTTCCTGCATGTCCATGTATTACAGAAAATAGAATTGATGCTTAAACTCCCCTAAGACTAAAACCCACAAAAACAAGTTCAAAACATGAAATTGGCCAGGGTGACTGACAAACTAACGATTACATATGTGTGTACTACATGATGTATTTTACAAAGCAGTACATCTGTAAGTCGTTGCTCAGAAATATGAGGAAAGAGGCTCACAAACACAGGAAACTGCTAGTTAAGAACATGTATTAACAATGACATTCTTTTCCCCATGCCTATCAACCAAAGAGCGATGATAGGCTTCCTGAATTCATCCCTCCTCTCCTAAACTAGTCATTTATTTAGAAAAGGCTGGACCAGAAGATCATTAAGATTACCGGATACTCCACATCCATGAGGTCAACTTTCACTCTTAACTATTTCCTGCATACCTTCTAACAAATGCTCAAAAAAGTAACAATGCCTAACAAATTCTTCAAGACTACAGTATCTATCAACCCATGGCCCACAAAATGGTATGCAAGCCACTTTAGATACACAAGTCACCACTAGCTTTATGGTTTTGAGTAAAACCATGGGCAGAGTGGAAAATAATCAATTATTACACTCAAAAAATTTCACCTCATATAAATCTGAATTCACCAGATAAAACGAAAAAAATCCTCTTCAGTAGGTTCATATTACCCAAATTTCAAAACTCCTAAGCAAATGAATATTAAACATGAAACTTGCCAAGACTTGGGCTCTCCAAAGTGGAGATAATTAATGCTGTAGAGGTCCATATCCTCGGTGTGCCACGCGAATGTGGTTTTCCACATGCCAAAATAGAGATAAGGGGTGTTTACACCCTCAATAGAAATACCGCACTCTTCCTCAACCACATCCAAGACCGTATTTAGGCGAGCTATGTTCCATTCATCCACACCCTGGAACCAGGAGAAAGAGGAAAAAAAATCAAATGTTAATAAACTAATAAAAATAGCATTTATTAATCAAACTGTCATGTGCCAAAATTATCATACTGTACACTTAAATTCACTGAGAAATGAAAAATAAAGCAATCATTATTCAGGTAATATATGTATGTATATATCAATTATTAAAGATCCAAAATTACTACTAGCATAATATGGTTCTATATGAACATTAGTATGAAAGTATACCAATAAAATTCCTGACTCCAAATGGAAGTATAAGTTAAGGCTCCACCCCTCAGTTGTTGTTAGCAAAAAATCATTGCTTCAAAGACTATGATCTGAAGTATGCTTTCCATTTTTGGCACACCTTTTCTTTGAGGGCGGGGTAGTTTTTTCTTTTTAAATTATTTATTTGTACATTAGCTTAGAAGTCATATTCAACATCAGACATCATCTCAAGATACTAATAGTAAAATATATCTTCTGCCTTCCCACTCTCATCCCTGTGCATTTCAACTTTAGCATGTGATACATTATTTCCTAAAAATTCCACTATAATTATGGGGAAAATTCTTAGCACTTCTAAACCACAGATCATTGTGCTTTTACTGCTCTTTCAACTAAATATTATTCTTTCTATATAAAATTTATTGTCAAATTGGTTTCCATACAACACCCAGTGCTCATCCCAAAAGGTGCCCTCCTCAATACCCATCACCCACCCTCCCCTCCCTCCCACCCCCCATCAACCCTCAGTTTATTCTCAGGTTTTAAGAGTCTCTTATGGTTTGGCTTCCTCCCTCTCTAACTTTCTGTCCCCCATCCTCTCCCCCATGGTCTTCTGTTAAGTTTCTCAGGATCCACATAAGAGTGAAAACATATGATATCTGTCTTTCTCTGTATGATTTATTTCACTTAGCATAACACTCTCCAGTTCCATCCATGTTGTTACAAAAGGCCATATTTCATTCTTTCTCATGGCCAGGTAGTACTCCATTGTGTATATAAACCACAATTTCTTTATCCATTCATCAGTTGATGGACATTTAGGCTCTTTGCATAATTTGGCTATTGTTGACAGTGCTGCTATAAACCTTGGGGTACAAGCGCCCCTATGCATCAACACTCCTGTATCCCATGGGTAAATTCCTAGCAGTGCTATTGCTGGGTCATAGGGTAGATCTATTTTTAATTTTTTGAGGAAACTGCACACTGTTTTCCAGAGTGGCTGCATAAATATTAACTTCTTATGTCGATGGGAAATTTTAAATACAGAATAATAAAAAAAATCCTTATCCAGACTTTAGTAAAACTGCTGGAATAATGTAGTTTTATAGCAATAATGGTGATGATACAGAGACAAGGATAGAATCACTGATACCAGAGTTTTGGTGATAGGAAAAGATTCTAGTTTTATTAGAACTTACCAACTATTCAATTATAACTCACAACTGCTTAAAATCTTTACAAACTATGTATTTTTACTATATGCCTTTCTCATAACCACACATAAACATCAGATATTGGGATCATTCCTATGAAATCATGAGGAAACTGCAATGCCTGTAAATCCATTTCAATCTCCTTATGATGCTATTAAAGAGGGGCATTAAATGCATTTCTGTATAACAGTAAGGCCTTCTCCAATAACTATGCCAATGACCACACAGATCTCCCTTATCCACTAAAAACTTTCAGGGTTGTTCTATTTTAATTTGGTCTCTAGATGATTCTCTAATCAGTGTACTAATCTTACTTCCTCAAGCTTTGGGTTAGCAAAATTATTGATGCAGCAGTTAATGAAGCTCTGCCTCAGGTAACATAATTAAAAGTCCCAAGGGAAATAATTTAATTCCCAAATTTCCCTAAGCAGCCACTCTATCTACAGCTTAAAACTCCACAGTGGGAAGTCTGCTATTTGGAAGTTGGTCAAAACTAGTATCCTTTTAGAGAAAATCCTAGGTTCCAATTTATGAGACTTCATAAAAATTAAATCAAATTCTATAAAATGTTTTATCTCACTCTATTTATAGTGATGCAGCCTCTTAACTCTAGTCCAATCAGACCTCAGCCCAATCACTCTAATAATAGATTCCTATTTGAAAGTCATTACTGAGGCAATGAATCTGAAGTAATAAATGAGCAACATATTACAGAAATCATTTTAAACTGAATGAGCTTGCGAATTTACAAACAAACTTTTTCTCTGAAATTCCTACATTTGGGGAATTCTTATCTTTATTTCTGACATTATCTTTCAGAAATAACTAAGGCTGAATCCCTTGACATCCCTCGATATGCAGGTCTGAGAGGAAAAAGGTAGAGAAAGCGTGCTGAGAGAAGACCCAGATTATGGCCCCAGCTCTGCCACTGACCAAGGTAAAAATCACTGAGATTTCCTGAGCTTCTGTCTTTCTTCAAGAAAACATGAGAGCTGCAGCACTTCCCAGAGTTACTCAGAGTACTGAATGGTCTAAAGGACACTAAGCCTTTGGGAATAACACTTATTATTTCTTAGAACCTACGAAATGAACACCTCCACTATTCTGTAGTATATCTTACTGGCAAGCCTCCAAAACAACAAGGAGATAAGTGATTAAAAAAAAAAAAGTTCTGTGAAATTTACTACTGGTTCTTTCCATTAGTGGGCAAATAACATGTTTGCAGCACTTTCTTCTAGGTAAGGCCAAGGTTACCACGATGCTGAAACCTAATTTATTTTGCTAAAATAAAAAGTCATATCATTTCAATTAAAGAGCTTATTAAAATATTAAGAGTAACTGGTATAATGGAGACTAAAAATAAATCTTACTGCTTCAAAATTCCTTCTCCAATTTGTGTTCTCTACTATTGACCGAACTAACCACCACCAAAGACAGGCTCTGCTGAAACACTTAAGAGTCCAGATTTAGACAAGGAGAACATCTAGTCTGTCATTTACGTAAGTTGTTGTGCCATACTCTACCCCATTATACTGCACGTACATACACACTAT
The DNA here is from genome assembly GCF_018350175.1 of Felis catus. NCBI lineage: Eukaryota > Metazoa > Chordata > Mammalia > Carnivora > Felidae > Felis > Felis catus. The sequence goes on along the minus strand of NC_058380.1, from coordinate 32,523,741 downwards.
ACCTATTCAAAACAATCCTGTAAAATAGGTAACATTATACCCAAATGAGCAAATGGAAAAACTAATACTCCTAGCTAGTAGTAGGTGGCAAAGATAAAATCTGACTCCTGAGCCATCATTTCTAAACTCTATGCTTCCAGTTCTGATCATCTTAAAATACAATGTATCATCCCCTTCTCTCAGCCTCCTCAACAAATATCCAAGGAGCTAAAATTCAGGACAGGCAAACATATAAAGCTCCCATTATTCCCACCCACGGGTACAGTCATCCAACACAAACACTAGTAAGGCTTAAAATGCAAGCCTGTTTTACTTGTGAGAGTGGTAACAGAACTATTTACTATAAAAGCAGTCTTCACAAAGACCCTAGATACAAACAATAACAGGTCAGAATTTGCCCAACTATTCAAAGCTTACAGCTAATGAGTCTTAGCAGAAAGTCTGAACACCAGCCCAAGTTCATAGACAAATGCCTCTTCTGAGATTCCATCCCCCTCAAAAAAAGCTCTCCACACAATGTTCTGCAGGTGCTTGAGCAATATTTGTCATTCACTTGACCTCCACTGGGGCAGACATTTCCTGTCAGATCCCCACTCCCTCCACTCCAATCACCCCATCCAGTCAGCTTCCTGGGCCCTCTCCTGCTCCGTTTGTCTTCTTACCCTGTGTCTGTCATGTTTTCTGAAATAATTCACCATAAAGCCCTTGTTCTCCAAAATCAGTCCTAAATCATTAACCTGGCACTCTCTCATTTAGGGCTTTCCACATCTTCATTGCCATCACTCTATATTCTGTCCTCAAAATTGTCAATATGCAACCACATGTTTCTCTCCCTACCCCCCATCTCCTGCCATTATCCTCAACACCTTCAAATGTTATCCCAATGGGGCTACTTTCCAAACAATATTATGAGCCCCCAGTCTTTCTCCTGAGTTTCAGTGGCATATGCCCCACTCTAAGCTGGATTCACAATGACCAACAAAAATTTCTGAAATGTAAGAATTATAAGGGGAAAATATCATTCTATTCAAAAACCCAACTATTAAAAAAATAAGAATCACCATCTAGAAGCTATAAGACTGAGAAAATACTGAAAGAATTATTAAAGATTCTAACGTTTTCAGGTCTGCCCCTGATTCAAATGAGGTTATTAAAAAAAAAAAATACAGGGGCACCTGGGTGGCTCAGTTGGTTAAGCATCCAACTTCAGCTCAGGTCATGATCTCACGGTTCACGAGTTCAAGCCCCTCAACGGGCTCTGTGCTGACAGCTCAGAGCCTGAAGCCTGCTTCGGATTCTGTGTCTCCCTCTCTCTCTGCCCCTCCCTCACTTGCACTCTGTTTCTCTCTCTCAAAAATAAATAAAAACATTAAAAAATTTTTTTAAATAAAAATACAGAGAAATCAAATTACGGTATTCTGACACAGAAACGTCATTGAGTTATAACTGGATGTTGTGCTCTAGGTCTTTACAAGAGCTGACATAGCTAGCACCTATTTAAATCCCCTCTCTCAAAGTCTACCAACTGCAGAACTGGGGACATCTTTTACACCTAATAACATCCCTCATCAAATTATTAAGAAGAAACAAAGCAATGTATGCAAAATGTATTTTAAAAATTAGTAAACAAGTTTTGATAAAAGGAAAAATAACATTTTCTTTATATCTGATATCTACCAAAAAACTAGTACCAAGTTTTGACACTGTACAGGTACTTGGTAATTATTTTATTAATGCAGAGACCTAAAATGCACTGGGATAATCCCCATGCTAGCAAAACAGAGGCAAAACATCCTCATTTTACAGTTGGAAGCAAGATACTCAGTAATTTAACAGGGCTCCTTGTTTGAAAATTATCAGTCTCCTCAGTAGTAGATGTATTGTCTGTCTAGTGAATCATAATTCTTTGTAATCAATCCCTTGAGAAATAGCGGAGCTGGTCCCATTTTTATAACTCAGTATTATTACATACTGTTTCTCATAGGACATTACAGTGAGGTATTTTTTTTATTTTTTTTAGATATTTTTACTTAAACCAATTAACTAAAAATACTAAATTTTAAGCATTTTTTAAAAGAGTATGCTCTTCCTCATTAGGCTTTTACCATCCCTTTTAATGACCCTATCACAGTCCGGCCAACACCTAACAAAAGACCAGGCACCAATCTCCACTAATTCACCAGGAACTTAGAGATAGGCTAATGTAAATTACTGCCACTAATTTATATGGCTTTAACAAGCCCTTGAAGTTTCAAAGGTAATGCACATGGGGAAAGAAAAATAAAACTTGGTTAGTGCTTTAAAGAATTCAAACTTCAATCCATTTTACACAGTAATGAGTGAAAATTGTACCTTTCCATAACTAAAATGAAAGCTCATGGTCCACATTTTAAAACAGACTGAGGATTTCCTTCAGATCTTTACACAATAAAAATAAATTACACCCAAATGAAATTCATTCTGCTTTAAAATTAATTACAGTGTGTGACACTATAGCTCTTTTTGTTTCTTCCTTTCCATAAAAACATCTCACATCTCTAAACTTATTCGTTTTAATTTTTTTAAGTTTGAGAGAGAGGGAGAGAGAGTGGGGAAGGAGTAGAGAGAAGGAGAGAAAGAATCCCAAGCAGGCTCTGTGCTACCAGAGCAGAGCCCAATGCAGGACTCAATCTCCTTATGAACCATGAGATCATGACCTGAGCCTAAATCAAGCGTTGGACACTTTACCAACTGAGCCACCCAGGTGCCCCTAAACTTATTAGTTTTAAAACAGACCCCCTTTCCTCAAAAAGTTAAAATAGAACTACCCTATGATCCAGCAATTACACTGCTAGGTATTTACCCAAAGAATACAAAAATACTAATTCAAAGGGATACATGCACCCCCATGTTTATAACAGCATTATCAATAATAGCTAAATTATGGAAACAGCCCAAGTGCCCATCAAATAATGAGTGTATAAAGAAGACATGATATATGGGGTGCCTGGGTGGCTCAGTCGGTTGAGTATCCAACTTTGGCTCGGGTCATGATCTCACAGTTCGTGAGTCCAAGTCCCGTATCAGTCAGTGTAGAGCCTGCTTCGGACCCTCTGTCTCTCTCTCTGCCCTCCCCTGCTGGCTCGCTCTCTCTCTCTCTCTCTCTCTCTCTCAAAATAAATAAATAAAATTTTTTAAAAAGTTAAAAAAAGAAGACGTGGTATGTATATATGTATATATATAATATGTATGTGTGTGTGTGTGTGTATGTGTGTGTGTGTGTGTGTGTGTGTGTATATATATATATATATATATATATATATATATAATGGAATATTTACCTGGCCATGAAAAAGAATGAAATCGTGCCATTTGCAAGGACATGGAAGAAGCTAGAAAGTATTATGCTAAGCAAAATAAGTCAGGCAGAGAAGACAAATACCATATGATTTCACTCATATATGGAATTTAAGAAATAAAACAAATGTGCGCCTGGGTGGCTCAGTCAGTTGAGCATCCAACTTTGGCTCAGGCCATGATCTCGCAGCTTGTGAGTTCAAGCCCCGCATCAGGCTCTGTGCTGACAGCTCAGAGCCTGGAATTTGCTTCAGATCCTGTGTCTCCCTCTCTCTGCCCCTTCCCAGCTCACAATCTGTCTGTCTGTCTGTCTGTCTCTCTCTCTCTCTCAAAACTAAATAAACATTAAAAATTTTTTAAAAAAGAAATAAACGAGGAAAGGGGAATAAAAGGAGAGAGAGAGGCAAACCAAGAAACCGACCCTTAACTATAGAGAACAAATTGACGGTTACCAGGGGGAAGACTGGTGGGGGATGAGCAAAATAGGTGATGGGGATTAAGGAGTGCACTTGCTGAGGTGAGCCCCACACTGCACTCTGTGATGACCATTCAGAGCCTGAAGCCTGCTTCGGATTCTGTGTCACCCTCTCCCTCTGCCCCTCCGCTGCTCATGCTCTGTCTCTCTCTCTCTCAAAAATAAACATACATACATACATACATAAAAATAAAAGTCTAGACAATAACCAATGTAGAACAAGTTTCGAAACAAACTGAACAACTAAAACACAACCCATTGAAGAAATGGGCAGAAGACATGAACAGACACTTATCCAAAGAAGACATCCAGATGGCTAACACACACAGGAAAAGATGCTCAACATGACTCCTCATCAAGGAAACACAAACCAAAACCACAGTGATATACCACTTCACACCTGTCAGAATGGTTAGTATTAACAACAGGAAACAACAGATGTTGGTAAGGATGCAGAGTAAGGGAACCCTTTGGCACTGTTGGTGGGAATGCAAACTGGTGCAGTCACTCTGGAAAACACTATGGAGGTTCCTCAAAAAATTAAAACTAGAACTACCCCATAACACAGCAATTGCACTACTTAGATGCGTATCCAAAGGACACAAAAATGCTGTTTCGAAGGGACACATGCACCCCCATGTTTATAGCAACACTTTCAACAATAGCCAAAGTATGGAAAGAGCCCAAATGTCCATCGACGGATGAATAGCTAAAGAAGATGTGGTATATATACATATATATGCAATGGAATATTACTCAGTGACCCAAAAGAATTTCTGGTGCCACGTGCAACAACGTGGATGGAACTAGAATGTATTATGCTAAGCGAAATAAGTCAGTCACAGAAAGACAAGTATCATATGATTTCACTCAGATATGGAAATTAAGAAACAGAACAGATGAACATAGAAGAAGGGAAGGAAAAATAAAATAAAAACAGAGAGGGAGGAAAACTATAAGAGACTCTTAAATACAGAAAACAAACTGAGGTTGCTGGAAGGGAAGTGTGTAGGTGGATAGGCTAAATGGGTGAAGGACATTAAGGAGGGTACTAGTTGGTACAGCGCTGGGTGTTATACGTAAGTGATGAATCACTGGGATCTACTCCTGAAACCAATAGTACACTGTAGTTAACTTACTTGAATTTAAACAAATAAATTTTTTAAAAGAGAAACAAATAAATTAAAATTCTGCAACAAAAGTACCATAAAAAAAAGGCAGGCTGTTCACCTTATAAAAAGGTAATTATGAATATGAGAAGGAGGGCAGAGAAGAAAAAGAGAGAAATGTCCAGTCAAATAAAAGATTGCAGAGAGCTTTGGACTCCTGAATTGAGTGTGGACCATTAAGGGTTTGAGGTTAATGTGTCTTTGGTTCCACACAGAAGCAACCCCAATCCTCTTGGGAGAAAAGCAACCTCCATTTAGATCTATAATTTTTTCACAAATTAAGATCAAGTCAAAGCATACAACCAAAGATCTCTATACACACAGGGAAGCAAGGCAACACTGGAAAAAGCTAGCAAAAACAACTGACAAAGCATTTAGAACCAGCCCCCACCAAAGGTAGTTGACATTAGAATTACCAGAGATACACTAAAGAACATGAAATATTTAAAAAAATAAAATATGGAATCACAAAGATAAGCTCATAAAATAAACTATTTGGAATGGCGAGTCAGATCTGGGAGGAAGGGGTAGACTTCCAGAAATGAAATACGTCATTACTAAACTAAAAACTCAATGAAAGGGTTAAACGAGAGAGGTAGTTAACCAGAAGATAAAATTTAAGACATTAAACACACAGTGCAGTACATGTAAATTGATGTAAAATCAATTACATTAAAATCTTTGTTCACTAAAAGACACTGTAAATAAACCTATCTCTAAAATTTTTGATATCAACTTCAATTAACTTTAAATACACTGAATTGAGGGGCACCTGGGTGGCTCAGTCGGTTAAGAGCCCAACTTCAGCTCAAGTCACAATCTTATGGTTGGTGAGTTCAAGCCCCATATCAGGCTCTGCGCTGACAGTGCAGAACGTGCTTGGGATTCTGTGTGTGTGTGTCTCTCTCTCTCTGCCCCTCCCCAACTTGCACACACATGCTCTCTAAATAAATAAACTTTTTAAAAAATAAATAAATACACTGAATTGAATCCACAAAACTGGGACATCTCAGACCTTTACTGATGCTGCAGCTTTTATTTTCCAAATGGCCAAAATATCAAAATGCCTACTGTATTTATGGATTGAAAACTGCTTATAAAGCCTTCACTATTACACCTACTTTTGAAGATTATAATAGTCTATGTGGCCAAATATTGGAGGTTATTCTGGACTTATTTCAATGTTCTTCATTTTTAATTCTTCATAGCCATGTGAGAGTAAAGATAAATAATTTGTCTTCTTCTTTTTCAAGTGTTTCTGGATAAGGAATTCAAAAAAAACTAAACACATTTTTTGGTGTAATATAAAATATTCATTATATTTTCTTATCAAAACAGTTACCAAGTATTTTTATGTTTGTAAACAAATATGTTTTCACAACATACCTTGTATATATGTAAAAAGAAGTATTTCACTCTTGCTGTTCATTCTCTGATAAAGAAAAAAATCAGTGAAAATTACAGAAACCGTGGTAGAACTTTATTTGCCCTCTGGTCCTGTACCTTTGGCTAGTCACATACCTACTCAAGAAACCTTCACCATGGGGTACAACAGGATGAAGATATGAACTTACTTTTAACATCCCTTACTAGACTGATTGCTATATCAAGTATTAAGTGCACAACACTTAAATGACAATTAGTGTAACTGAGTAGCTTCTAATTTTGTTTTTAATTCTTCAGCTTATGTGTAAACAATTCAAAAGTATGTTCCATACTAAGTGGTATTGTGCAACTTCACTTTTTTTAATAACAAATTTTTTTCAATTCATAAATTGCAAGACCTGTTTTAGTATTCTTTTAAATTTTTTTAACGTTTATTTATTTTTGGGAGATAGAGCACAAGCAGGGGAGGGGCAGAGAAGAGAGGGAGACACAGAATCTGAAGCAGACTCCAGGCTCTGAGCTGTCAGCACAGGGCCTGATGCGGGGCTTAAACCCAGAAACCATAAGATCATGACCTGAGCCAAAATCGGGCACCCAACAAACTGAGCCATTGAAGCACCCCTAACTTCACTTTATTTAATGTGTACAACAGTCCCATGAACTTGATAAAGTATAACCTTGGATAGCTTCAGGGGCTAGGATTTAAATTCATCATTATCAGAAAAAAAAAAAAAAAAAAAGACACTGAAAACAAAAGAAACAAAAATATAAAGGAGTAAGTCACAAATGAAGCAAATAATTCAACAAATATAACTGGCATAATTTTGTTTTCCATAATACATTAAAAAAAAAACTCAAGGGGCACCTGGGTGGCTCAGTCGGTTAAGCGTCCGACTTCAGCCAGGTCACGATCTCGCGGTCCGTGAGTTCGAGCCCCGCGTCAGGCTCTGGGCTGATGGCTCAGAGCCTGGAGCCTGTTTCCGATTCTGTGTCTCCCTCTCTCTCTGCCCCTCCCCCGTTCATGCTCTGTCTCTCTCTGTCGCAAAAATAAATAAACGTTGAAAAAAAAATTAAAAAAAAAAACTCAAATAATCAGAAAAAGTCAAACAGTCTAACAGAAAAATAGTCAGTGGATGTTTCACAATGGAGGAATCATAAATGCCAACAAAGACATGAAAAGCTATTGTATGTCACTTGTATTCAAAGAAATGCAAATTCCCATATGAGATATTTTATCGGAAAAAGATTGACAATAAGATGAACAAAATTAAATGTTGAAGAGAATTTATGTCAGCATGAGGATGCTTTTGGAGCCAACAGAAATGCTCTAAGACTGGACTCAAGGTGCTGGTTACACAAAAATCATTGAATTCTACACTTAAAATAGGCAAATTTTGTAATATACAAATTATACCTCAACAAAGCTTTCTTAAAAATGATGATACACTGCTGGAGGAACGTAAATTGGTACAAATTTCTTGAAAAACAAGTCAACAGTATGTGATAATGTTGAACACTCCACGAGCTAGCACTTCCATTCCAAGGTAACTGCTTTAGGGAAACTTTTATACATATGCACTAGGAACCATGCACAGAAATGTGCTCACAACAGCAATATTTATTTATATTTTTAAATTTTAATTCCAGTAGGGCTAACAGGCAGTATATTGGTTACAGGTATACAATATAGTGATTCAACAATTCCATGCATTACTCAGTGTTCATCATGTTAAGTGTACTCTAAGGCCCTTCACCTGTATCACCCAGAAATATCTATTATTTAAAAAAGAAACAGAAAATGTCCCCTGGCAAGATAATAAAAAATAAAATATATATTCACCAAATAGAATATTATACAGCACCGAAAATTATTCACAAATAATACGAATAATCCTGGGAAGCCTATTGTTGGGTAAAAAAATGTCTCAAAGACTACATAAAGTGATACTATTTCTATTAAGGTCAAAATAAGCCAAATGAATATATTACTTAAAAATATATGCATCTAGGCCAACAGGCACATGAAAAGATGCTCAACATTGCTCCTCATCAGGGAAATACAAATCAACACCACACTCAGATATCACCTCACGCCAGTCAGAATGGCCAAAATGAACAAATCAGGAGACTATAGATGCTGGAGAGGATGTGGAGAAACAGGAACCCTCTTGCACTGTTGGTGGGAATGCAAACTGGTGCAGCCACTCTGGAAAACAGTGTGGAGGTTCCTCAAAAAATTAAAAATAGATCTACGCTATGGCCCAGCAGTAGCACTGCTAGGAATTTACCCCAGGGATACAGGAGTACTGACGCATAGGGGCACTTGTACCCCAATGTTTATAGCAGCACTCTCAACAATAGCCAAATTGTGGAAAAAGCCTAAATGTCCATCAACTGATGAATGGATAAAGAAATTGTGGTTTACATACACAATGGAGTACTACATAGCAATGAGAAAGAATGAAATATGGCCCTTTGTAGCAACGTGGATGGAACTGGAGAGTGTTATGCTAAGTGAAATAAGCCATACAGAGAAAGACATATACCATATGTATTCACTCATATGTGGATCCTGAGAAACTTAACAGAAACCCATGGGGGAGGGGAAGGAAAAAAAAAGAAAAAAAGAGGTTAGAGTGGGAGAGAGAGCCAAAGCATAAGAGACTCTTTAAAACTGAGAACAGGGGTGCCTGGGTGGCGCAGTCGGTTAAGCGTCCGACTTCAGCCAGGTCACAATCTCGTGGTCCGGGAGTTCGAGCCCCGCGTCCGGCTCTGGGCTGATGGCTCAGAGCCTGGAGCCTGTTTCCGATTCTGTGTCTCCCTCTCTCTCTGCCCCTCCCCCGTTCATGCTCTGTCTCTCTCTGTCCCAAAAATAAATAAACGTTGAAAAAAAAAATTTAAAACTGAGAACAAACTGAGGGTTGATGGGGGCGTGGGAGGGAGGGGAGGGTAGGTGATGGGCATTGAAGAGGGCATCTTTTGGGATGAGAACTGGGTGTGGTATGGAAACTAATTTGACAATAAATTTCATATAATAAAATAAATAAAAAATAAATGTGCTGATCTGAAAAAAAAAAAAAAAAAAATATATATATATATATATATATATATATATATATATATGCATCTGTGGGGCACCTGTGCATCAGTTAAGCATCCAACTCTTCATGTCGGCTCAGATCATGATCTCTCAGTTTGGGAGATCGAGCCCCATGACAGGCTCTGCACTATTAGTGCAACTGCTTGGGATTTTCTCTCTCCCTTTCTCTCTGCCCCTCCTCTGCTTGTTCTCTTTCCCTCAAAATAAATAAATAAACATTACTATATTGTATATACATTGTAAATATATTGTATATACATATATATAGTAACGTTTAGTTTTTATACTACACACACACACACACACACACACACACGCATCTGTGAGAAAATTATGTTTTTAAAAGGCAAAAAATCAAACACAAAATTAAGGCACCCCTGGGTGATAGGGTAGGGTAGCAAGGAAGGGCTGTAGAGAGTAATCCATGGCCAAGTACTGTTAACATTCTACTGTTGGACTGCATGGTACGTTTGAGGTATTCAATGTATCATGGTGCTTTAAAACTTAAATACACTGCACATAATCAGGTGTTACATTCCAAAAATACAATAAAGAAAAAATCACAATAAAGTAGATCTCTCCTGATACACACACCATGGCACCAAATTCTGTCTGGCCAGTGACAAGATGATGGTCTATATCTTAAAAAGAACGGGGGTATTTTTTAAAGCATTAATCCCTAAGCAAACATCCTTTATGGTTCTGACAGGCTTTGACAGATGATTAGAAAGTTTCAACTGCTGGCCTGGACTTACACATAAATGACTATTGCAGAACAGAATCTTCCCAGTCCTCCTGGAATCAGTTATTGGATATCTCATTACAGACTCAGGATTTTTGCCTTTCTTGCTTTAATAGTGCCACCACCAGCAGCTAACATTTACCCAACATATACTATGGAACAGGCCACAAGGTATTTCATTTGTAACATCTTTTACCCTGAGGCAGACACTAAAATCATCTATTATCAGTGCCATTTTATAGATGAGGAAACTGCAGCCAAGAGAAACTGGATAACTTGCCTAAGATCTCACAGCTCATAATCAAGGAGCTGCCATTCAAGAGTGAGAATGGAAAACTTTAACCAACTCTGGCTCAACTACTCTGAAGCCACACAGCCAAGCAATAAGCCAGAAAATCAACTCTAAACCACCTAGTTTTATATAATCAAGGAGGTAAAAACTTCCTTCTATCCCTCAATAACTGGAAAGGAAAGTTAGTATGCTTTTTACTTTCTATTTTTTTAATGGACTACTTGTCAAGAAGATGATTTGTAAATACTGGCTTAGGCTAAGAGCAGGACTAATAGATTTACTCAAAGATCTGCTGTCTATTAAAAAAAAAAATCACAGATGTAATAAACAGAATTGTCAAACTTATTTTACACATCGACACATGGCCCTTGAAGAGTATCCTAAAGGGGACCTGAACCATAATGAAGCCTTGTTCTCCTTTAAAGAGGATCAGTTGTCTCCATATTTAATAAAACAAGAAAATCCCATACTTACACCCTGGTAAGTTAGTTTTTTCATATGGGAAATTAAAAACACAACAATCTTTACTAATGTATTCATACTTTTCTAGATTAAGCAAGCCCTTGTTCATCCAACTGTTTTAAGTGTATTATACTATAGTGTAACACAGTATTTCAAAACATTTGTATAATACACTTTTATGACAGAGACTACCTAAGTACTTAGTATCTGTTTTCACCCTCTTTACTACTTGATACTTATTAATAATTCCAGGAAAATCCCAATTTAGAAAAGATTTTATCTGTCTCTCCAAATTCTTCTATAGACTTCTATCTACTTTTTCTTCTGTTTCTCCCAGTTGTTTTTTTTCACCTTGCTTCATTTTTCTCTTGGTGTAACTTCTCACTTAAAGCAATTTTAGATTTAACACACTCTCATAACACTTGGCAGAGAGCTGCAACTATTGAGCTTCCCTTTCATTGTTCATAAATAAAAACAATCTAAGGCATGAACAATGATCTCATTTTCATTCTTCACAGTGTAAAATTCTGGATCATATACACAGGCTCAACATTATTCCTTCAGTGAAAATGGGGGAACTAACAATAATTTCCCTGAATATTAAACTATATTTTCTCATTGTAGAAAATTTGGAATATAAGTTTTTAAGAGATCAAACTTACTTATAAACCTGCAAACAAAAGAAAACCATTATATAATTTTAGTTATACCTTTCTCTAAAAAGAAATATTTTAAATTAAAACATAATTAGAATCAGACTTCTGGAATCTGTGGCTCTAATTATATTCCAGTGACCCCAAAAGCCCACTGACAGGTAGTAACTCACTTTGAGGAATCCAGGCTAGGAAACTGGTGTGTGGGAGCAGTTCCACAACCTCTCCATTTCAGCCAGACCAGCCACTCTCTGCCCATGGTCAATTGGATGATTTATCATGGGAATTCTGCACAATACTGGAAACCCAATGTGGGCATTTCAAGATCTTGGGGATATAGCTATACACAGTTACTTTGGTTTATTCACTCACCATTGAATTATGAACATTTTCTTAACATCTATTTTATCGTACATATTACTTCATGTCTGCAAGAATTTGTATCATTATTTTCCTTTGTAACATACACATCGTTTTACATTCTTTGCTCTAATTTTAAGAAACACTGGAAAATAATTTTGGTGCATAAATATTGACCCATATATCTGATCATTTCTAAAACAGATTCTAGAAGCAGAAGGTGTGGATCAATAGTTCCTTTTTTACAGCAGAGTTACATGAGTCTTTCTACTCTATAAAATCCCTTTAAAAAAATACCCACTTCCATGTCTTTAAAAGCCATAATAAAGATGAAATCTAGATTATCTTCATCTTCCTTTTTTTTTTTTTAATGGGGAAGAGTGGGGCCAAAGTAAGAATGGGGCTTCAAATGGACATGCCTTATTCAGAGTACTTTTATAAGCCTGCAGGCAAAGCCTGGGCTGCAATGGGAACAGAAGAAGCTTGCTTCTGAAGATACTAAACATCCAGTGAAGACCCTGGCAGATATTAACCCATGACAGGAAGAGGTCCAGAGTACACAACACAGTTCAAAGTTCTAATTTTCCTTCCTGGTACCACTGTAGAGTAGTAGAAAGAGAATGGGAATGAGGGCCTCCCAAGCTCTGCCACTAAGTATGTGTCATCTTAGATCAATCCTCACATTTCAGTCTGAGGTTCTTCATCTATAAATGTGTTAACTACATCATATGATTTCCAACACTCCTTCCAGGTAAAATCAATGATTTTATGATCACCAGTCAAATTCAGTAATAAAATTCTGGTTCTTCACCTCTTGGCTTCATGTTCTTGCCCCTTCAGTAATTCCTACTGCTGCTTCCCTAATACTTTCCCATAGATATTTGCCCCTCTGGGCCTACTGATCATCTAGTACCCACACAACCCTTAGCATCCTTACCCCTCACCATGGCTCATATGTCTGAGGGCCTTTGTACCTTTAATCCTCACCATAATCTCAGGGATTATGCCCCTCCTCAGGACCCAAAATCATTTCCAACATAAGATCAAACAGTTTTTCCCATAAACATGCTGAGGTCAACAGCTGCTTATCTCAAGTGGCAGCCCAATCTATTCTGGGGCAGAGATGTATTCTTCAGAAAGTTCTTCCAGAGACAAAATTGATGTTCCCTACAGTGATCTCACCTAACCTTCTCACATGCAACACACTTGAAGGCAGTGGTGATATACTCTGAGGTCACCCTGCATCTGGGCTTTAATTCTCTTCCATTGGCAGTTCCTATACAATTCCTGGTATGCTGCTCTGGCAATAGCCCTCTAAAAGCTTCCAGAACTGATGGAACATTCTAGATGCAATATGACTAGTGAATTGGAAATACCATCACCTCCCCTGTCTGGATGGCATAATATGGGATCATGCAGGTTAAGACTTCACTCACTGAAGATCAGCCATAATATGCCAGCAGATAATGAGTTTTGATTAAATAGAAGCCTTATTTCACAGAACTAAAATCTGAAAGTCATGATCCTATAAACCAATAGTTCTCTCTTTGCACCAAAACATGTCTGGAATAATGACATTTTACCTTGGATGTGAAAATTACACACACAGTGTTCTGGCTTTAAATTACTTCTTATTTCAAGATAAATGATATTAAATTTAAAAAAAATGATATACTGACATGATAAAAATACAAAATGAAAAGGAACTCCACTCGTGACTCAGTTTAAACTGTTTAACTTCATTTGGAAATGCTCAGCCTTAGATAAATTTGTTGTCCAAGTGCACCATCTGGTGGATAAAGGTATTTAAGCTCCCCCATTATATATATAAATATGTAATTTATATAATTATACATTTATATAATTATACAAATATATAATTATATATATACATATATATATACACACACACATATATAAAAAATGTCATTGCAGCTAAAATCTTAGTGTAAAGATTCCCATGCTTTAGCCAAAAGATTTCTATAGAGGGGCTTTTGACAAGATTATAATATGAAAAAAATCTAGAGCTCATAAACTTCACTATCGAAGAATCCAGTTCACTTTCTTGAAGAAATGTTGCTCATATGAAGCAAACATTTTTAATCTGGGAGGAACTTCAGACAACAGTTTATTCAAATCCTTCCCTTTACAGATGAAGAATCTAAGGCAAAGACAGAGCTCTCCTGAAAGTCACAGCTAGGGATAGCAGGCATTGATTATATAAATAAATAGGTCAAATATTCTCAACTGTTTAATATGGCCTTCTATTTAAAGAGGTTGTGCAGGAAAGGCAGGAAATGAGGCAGCCAGAGTCTGTGGCAAAGTGCCACTCTCTTGGGTTGGCAATAATCTGCCCACCTCACTGTGGACTGTGGCCTACCCCTAAACTGACCTGCAACCAGGAGTTGTTATATCCTCCCTGCCTCCACAGCCTGTTTGCATCCCTCTTCACCTTAGATTTATGTTTTCCTCCACCCAAGAAAACCAACCTACCAATAAAAGTAAGACAGATAAAATAAATGTTAAATCACCCTTTTGAAGAGTATCTATCAACACAGGAAAGAGTTCATAATGTGTTAAAATGGGAGAGGAAAAGAAAGGACCAAATATGTTCACTATGATACCATATCTGTAAAATATATATATATATATATATATATATATATATATATATATATATATATATAGTTCTAGAGCATTAAATAGAGAAAAAACATTGGAAAGAAATACATTAAGCATTTTTGACAGCTAGTCTCTCTGAATGCCAGGATTATGAGTGATTTCAAATTTTTTCTCTTACATAATGCTTTGCACATATTTTACCCTTAACATTTATATGTTTTTTAAGTTTATTTTGAGACAGACAGAGGCAGCATGAGTGGGGGAGGGGCAGAAAGAGTGCGAGAGAGAGAAAATCCCAAGCAAACTCTGCACTGTCAGCACAGAGCCCGATGCAGGGCTCTAACTCAAGGAACTGTGAAATCACAACCTAAGCCAAAAACATGAGTCAGACACTTAACCAACAGAGCCACCCAGGCTAAGCTCCTCCTTAACATTTATATTAACAAAAAGAAATTTTTATGTTAAATATTTATATATTTATACTCATAGACCATCAGAAAATGAACAAAAGAAACTGGAAAGAGGACTCCAAACACATATCCATCCATCCAGTACATAAATAGCAGGGAAAAAAATTCTCCAGCTCTCAAGGAGAAATACACAGAATAAGACACTGCATTTTTGTCTTAAGGCTTACCATGGTATTTTTCAAAATATTTTTAATTTTCTATCAATTGTCTATTAATAAATACCTGGATGACTAGCAAATTAATACTTAAGGATAAAGTTAGAAATATAATTTCTTTAAAATATTTTCTATATTTTGAGACTTAAGGACTTGAGTTCACATCCTAAGTCCATTTTCTGCTTGTAAAATTTTGCCTGAGTTATATGACAGAATATATGGCATGGTATTCCCCAAAGAACTCCAGGTCTTCCAGTTTGAGAACCACTGTCTCTCAATGTAATTAGAGCTTTGAAGTATATATCAGGAACACAGTTACTGGAAGGTCAGTATCAAGAATGGAACATTAGGGGCGCCTGGGTGGCGCAGTCGGTTAAGCGTCCGACTTCAGCCAGGTCACGATCTTGCGGTCCGTGAGTTCGAGCCCCACATCAGGCTCTGGGCTGATGGCTCGGAGCCTGGAGCCTGTTTCCGATTCTGTGTCTCCCTCTCTCTCTGCCCCTCCCCCGTTCATGCTCTGTCTCTCTCTGTCCCAAAAATAAATAAACGTTGGAAAAAAAAAAATTTAAAAAAAAAAAGAATGGAACATTGTTCCCTTGCCTCAAGATCCCTCTATCATCTATGCAGACTGAGATCAGTGAAGGAATCTTTTGCAAAATATCTTACAGGAGCAGTTTTCAAGTGCTTTCTGGGGACCACTGGGAAATACCCAGGTCCCATTAGGGTCTGTGGCATCAAAACAGTCTTAATTATACCAAGACATTATGTTCCTTTACACTCTCATTCTCACATGAGGTCGAGTTTCTGCAGGCCACATGACATCACCACAGACTAAATGCAGAAGCAAGTATATAAATCCAGAGGTCTTCTATTAAGCTAGACATTAGAGATTTGAAAAAATGTAAAAAAATGCCACTCCTCTCACTAATTTTTTGCCTAGGAAGGTATAGTCATTTTTTAATAAAAATATGTATGTTATTATATAATGATTTTTAATGAATTAAGGAGCTTTTAAATATTCTCAGTTTTAATTTCTAATAAAATAAACAAGGATAGACATAGCCTACATAAGGAAAAGCTCTTAGAGGCCCACAATAAATTATTAGAAGCATAAAGGGGTCCTGAGACCAAAAAGTTTGAGAACCACTGCCTCACTGTTCAGAAAAACATGCACTAGGGAAGATCACTCTACCCTATTCCTCTTCCTGCTCTTCAAAGCACTTTCCAAGCTTCTGGCTGTGACTAGTCCATCTTACAGACCATTATCTGATCACATTTCCTAAAGCATGATTCTGATCCTATCATTTCCCCTACTAAAATAACCTCAAACAGTTCAAGCAATAACCAAAAACATTCAAGAAACTCCATGATTTGTCCTCAGATTACTTTTTAAATGTTATACACTCATCAATTCTACAATTATTTCAGTGCATTCTTTGCAGCAGACACTATGATGGGGGCTGGGGTTGAACAGTCTATGAGAAGTAACACCTGCCATCCCTGGACCCAGAGTCTACTGAGGAAGAAATATTCACATAAACATACGTATCCTTAATTTTCTATATTCATTTTCCAAATTTGCTAGAATTATAAATTTTTTTCACCCAAAATGCACTATCCACATCAAAAACTCTCTATAATGACTATGAATGTCCACCAAAAGATTCATTTTGGTTGCATACAAATCCAGGTAAGGGAATGTATATAACAGTTAAGTTGTATCTCAACTGTTCTCCCAAAAGGAGAGGTAATCATGCCTTGTGCTCATATTAAATGTACTGAGCATCAATGCTATCATCATCCCATCTTATTAATAAAAATGTCTTCTGAGAAAGTAAAAATTCCCAATGAAAAAGTGAGCATAAGAAACCTAGAAAAGCCCACACATCAGAAAGAGTTGGAAGTGATGGTGCATACAGAGGGAAGGAGAAACATAAGGCATGATCTTGACATGTCCCTATCTAGTAAATACAACAGTGCTAGAAAGCTTAACTGTGCTTAAGCCAACACAATATTTGAGAAACTAGAGAAACTCCTTGTACAGTGGACTGAGAGTCATTCTAAGTACCAGGCCACTGGGTACCAGGCTGGTACAGGGAAGGGTAGTGGACACCTTCAGAGATCTGGAAGCAGCTGCAGTGGGAGAGAACATGATTTGGGGGTGGGGGGGACTGAATTTCAAAGCAAGTCTGAGAGATTTATAAACAGTGATAGATGACACAAGCTGTAAGTCATGGGTGAAGCAGCTTCCCCTCACAGTGAGATGTGCTATCTTCCTCCAGTGAACTGCAGAAAACTATTATCAAAGATGGTGACACACAAAGGAAACTATCAATCTTAATGCAATTCCATCTCATAGGTTGATTTCAGGACAAAGTACCTGGATGCAAAGCATCCAAAGGCTAACTTGTTCTTAAGTGAGAACTGCGATGATGTGGATAAGCTAAGCTCCTTGCTGGTACAATACTCTGACAACATCGGTTCAAAGGGGTCATTGCAGACTGCACTACCTGTGATGATATGAGATATTCAAAGAAGAAAGCGTGGGCAGTGGAGGAGATGGATGAGCCTTAAAGGTAGAGCTATAAGTCACAATCAACAAAGGGAAATCTTGCAAAGAGGACTCTTTTGAAAACAGACAACACTCTTAGAGATCCTTCTAGTGTTACCAGTTATAAAGATAATAGCCAGCTTAAACAAAGCATATTGAATTTCATTTTAAACCTTGATTTAATGAACCATTACCATCATTAAGAGGATCACCATTATACTATATAAGTATTACTAGAAATGCCATCCTAAACAGCACAGAACACAAGTCTGAATGTTTCACTCTCACTGTCCTAGTATAAATAATGTTAACGCTTGTGCTTAGCTCTCACATACAGAACAAAGGGACATACTCCATCTCCAAAGGTCGTAGAAGTACACACAGCTACTGGCTACCTCAGAAATGTTCTAGTTTGTCTTTCCTACAGATACCTGTTTACTTCATGTCTCTTAGCTAAGCCGAATCATCCCCACATAGTTACAGGACTTTTTTCTCCCGTTCCTCTTTTCTCTTTGTATTTCTTTTGTGTGTGTGTGTTTCCTAAAGAAACTCTCATGCTTCTTTTAACAGAAGGCTAACTTTTTAAATGTACAATTAGCAACTTCCTTTGCTTGGCACAAAAACACTCAGATCAATGGAACAGAACACAGAGCCCAGAAATGGACCCACAAACATATGGTCAACTAATCTTTGACAAAGCAGGAAAGAGTATCCAATGGAATAAAGACAGTTTCTTCAGATAATGGTGCTGGAAAACTGGACAGTAACATGCAAAAAAATGAACCTGGACCACTTTCTTATGCCATACACAAAAAATGAACTCAAAATGGATAAAAGACCTAAATGTAAGACAGGAAGCCATCAAAATCCTCGAGGAGAAAGCAGGCAAAAACCTCTTTGATCTTGGCTGCAGCAACTTCTTACTCAACACGTCTCTGGAGGCAAGGGAAACAAAAGCAAAAATGAACTACTAGGACCTCATCAAAATAAAAATCTTTTGCACAGCAAAGAAAACAATCAGCGAAACTAAAAGGCAACCAAAGGAATGGGAGAAGATATTCTCAAATGACATATCAGATAAAGGGTTAGTGTCCAAAATCTATAAAGAATTTATCAAACTCAACACCCAAAAAACAAATAACCCAGTGAAGAAATGGGCAAAAGACATGAATAGACACTTTTCCAAAGAAGACATCCAGATGGCAAACAGACACATGAAAAAAATGTTCAACATCATTCATCATCAGGGAAATACAAATCAAAACCACAATGAGATACCACCTCACACCAGTCAGAATGGCTAACATTAACAACTCAGACAACAGATGTTGGTAAGAATGCGGAGAAAGAGGATCTCTTTTGCGCTGCTGCTGGGAATGCAAACTGGTGCAGCCACTCTGGAAAACAGTATGGAGGTTCCTCAAAAAAATAAAAAATAGAACTACCCTATGACCCAGCAATTGCCCTACTAATAAGTATTTATCAAAGGGACACAGGTGTGCTCTTTTTTACACATGCACCCCAATGTTTATAGCAGCACTATTGACAATATCCAAAGTATGGAAAGAGCCTAAATGTCCATCGATGAATAAATAGATAAAGAAAATGTGGTGTTTATATATATATAGTGGAGTATTACTCAGCAATCAAAAAGAATGAAATCTTGCCATTTGCAACTACATGGATAGAACTGGAGGGTATTATGCTAAGCGAAATTAGTCAGAGAAAGACAAATATCATATGACCTCACTCATATGAGGGCTTTAAGATACAAAACAGATGAACATAAGGGAAGGGAAGCAAAAATAATATAAAAACACGGAGAGGAACAAAACATTAAAGACTCTTAAATATAGAGAACAAACTGAGGATTGCTGGAGGGATTGTGGGAGAGGGGGTGGTCTAAATGGGTAAGGGGCATTAAGGAATCTACTCCTGAAATCATTGTTGCACGTTATGCTAACTAACTTGGATACAAATTAAACAATAAATAAATTTTTAAAAAATAAGATAAAAATAAATAAAACTTACTTTTAAAGAAAGTAAGTCCTTAGTGAAGCATAACAACAACAAAAATTCACATCTTAGGACTCTTAAGCTTCTGTTACTGTTACCAAGGAGTCATCTAGGGCCACCCAAGAACACAGGTTGCTCTACCTCTAAGCTCAAAAACCTCTTTCATTACAGAAAATTCCTGACATAACCAAATATCTCAATTTAATTGTCTCAAGGTATCAGTGGAGTCAATGTAAATGAATCACATTCTCCTGAGAACATGTAGAATTATATCCCATCTATCTCAAAAAGGTTTTGAGCAAGAGTAAATAATTATGCCTCTGTATTAGGGGTTGCCAAATTTTTTATGCAAAGGGCCAAACAATAAACATTTTAGCTTTTGTGGGTCATACAATCTCTGTCACAACTACTTAACTCTGTCCTTATGGTGAAAAAGGCCATAATACATAAATGAATGAATTAGGCTATGCTCCAGTAAAACTTTATTTATAAAGACAAGCCAAAGAGAGAATCTGACTGTCAAGCCATGCTCTGGACTGTGTCACCATATGCCTTTAACAGCCTTGGTATTTCTTTTTAAAAAACAGTAACTTGTTTAAATCATGTGACTGTTACTATTGCCCTAGTCTACTGCCCATGGTACCAACTGAGATTCTTTAGTATCAAAGGAAATTAAGGGGCACCTGGGTGGCGCAGTCGGTTAAGCGTCCGACTTCAGCCAGGTCACGATCTTGCGGTCCGTGAGTTCGAGCCCCACATCAGGCTCTGGGCTGATGGCTCGGAGCCTGGAGCCTGTTTCCGATTCTGTGTCTCCCTCTCTCTCTGCCCCTCCCCCGTTCATGCTCTGTCTCTCTCTGTCCCAAAAATAAAAAAAAATAAAAAAAAAAAAAAAAACGTTGAAAAAAAATTTTTTTAAAAAAAAGGAAATTAAGCTCTGAAAGAAGTGGCAGAATGAAAAAGGAACCAGAGCACCTGGGTGGCTCAGTCATTAAGCATCCGACTCTAGGTTTCAGCTCAGGACATGATGTCACGGTGTTTGGGATTGAGCCCCATGTCAGGCTACACACTGACAGCACAGAGCCTGCTTCAGATTCTCTCTCTCCTCTCTCTCTCCTCTCCTTCTCTCTCTCTCTCTCTGCCTCTCTCCAGCAGGCATGCACTCAAAATAAAATAAACTTTAAAAAAAAATTGAAAGAGGAACCAACACTCATGCCCTGGGATCTCCAAGCCTTTCTCCCTTTACTATCAAGGCTGATTGTTCTCAACTAGACCTTCATGAACACCCTCATCTCTAATTCCTGTGTTGTATTCAAGACTGATAATCACTAAAATGGCACCTCTTTGCCCGAAAGATTTGCCTTGTGCTGCAAGACAAACATTTGAGCAGGTGGGGTCACTATAGCACCACAGGTCGGGGACCATACCTACAGCCCTGTCTCCAGCCTAGAGCAGATCCCTTCCCCGCAGATCACACTATTCCAGATTGGCCTCACCCTCTTCTAGCTGAAGCTCATAGAAAAGCCTCCAAATTCAGTGTGGTCTTACCCACAAATTTGCCTAATTCCTGCCCCATCCTCCTTTCTGCTTCCTTTACCTGACTTGAACTTACTCATCTAGGCCAAGCTCAGATGTCCTCTCTGCTCTAGCAAGTGTTCCTTCAGTGCCAAGCTTACTCTCAGTGTGTCTCCTCCTGGCTCCCTGGAACCCTACACTTGCTTTTATGGCCAAGCTCATTATACTTTATTGCCACTCTAAGCCTATGAATAATTACTTGAAAACAAGGCTCCTTATTCATCTCTGTACCCTACACAAACTGTTTCTCTCACCTCCCCACACCCTCTCCAAGAACTCCCAGACTCACCAAAAAAAAAAGCTACGGTTTTTCAATCATTCTACTAAAATGGCCACAACTAGACATTAGGAGGAAAAGTGAACTACAATTTGATGACCATAATTCCTTCCAAAGTAATGCCATGAACCATATCAAACCAGTTTTCAATATAATTTAAATATTGAGCCAAACAGTCAAACAATTCAAGGATACAATAGAAAAAAGCAAAACAATGTTTTTCCAATGCACATTCGTTGTGATGATTTCAAACACTGCTGACAGTTGTGGGTTATTGGTACACTCACTCTTTGTCACTCTCTTTAATGCACTCTTTCTCTTGTTACTCTCCATCTACCTCAAGGGGGCAAAAACAAGTTGTTTTTCATTTGTCTGAATTATGGTGTCATAAACATGATTGGTTTTGTTTACCAGTAGCAGTCTATAACATCTCTCTCATCTTTCTGTATGCTCCAAAAGCTTTGAAAATATCAACTCAACTTTGGAGCTACTAAATGTTCCCTCAGAGCCTACACAAATTCCATAAAATACTATGCCTTGTAGGTCCTACCAAAATGACAGATTCCTGACTTCAGAACATGGAAATGATAAGGATGCTTTAAAATGTCATGTTTATAAACCAGTGGATTTTGTTCATTGGATTTTAATAACTAAAGTTACTCAAATCTGAAGTCTAAAGTCAATGTTCATTGAAGCAATGCCAATGTGTAACTGGTTTTCAAATACAAGCAGCACATTGCTAAGCACAGGAAACCAAAGTCCATCAGCCTCTTCTGTGCCATAAACAATTATGTTATTTCACTATCAAATATGGAAAGCTAATTCAGGGCATTTTTATGTTAATTGTTCTGAAAACTGCCCCAGATATACTGCTTCTAACTCTTAATTATATATGCAAAAAGGAACAAAGAGGCCAATGATCCCACAGGGTGGTTAAAAAAAAATAATTTACAGGGCACCTGGGTGGCTCAGTCGGTTGAGCATCTGACTTTGGCTCAGGTCATGATCTCTCAGTTGACAAGTGTGAGCCCCACATCGGGCTCTGTGCTGACAGCTCAGAGCCTGGAGCCTGCTTCAGATTCTGTGTCTCCCTCTCTCTCTGCCTCTCCCCTGCTCATGCTCTGTGTCTCTCTGTCTCAAAAATAAATAGACATTTTTTAAAAATTTTAATAATAATAATTTACACAAAATTTCATTTCATTTTAGGTCACTCAGACATGCAACCTCTCAGTCCAGAATCCAGATGATTCCTCAGCTCAATCTTCCTCTCGGAAGCCTGAAAACTTGCCATCATACCACATGAAAGAAACCAGAGAAGGCACAAAATAAACCATCAGCTCGGGGAATTTGTGGTTGACAACAACCTAGTTTTACACATTTCTACAACTAAGAGATTAACTCTACATAATTGTTTCCTAAAAACTGGTAGGAGAGGTAATAAGAGCACCTGGCAGCCCCTCTACTAGCCTAGGAACTTTGGAAATATCTCCCTAGGTCTCAAATATAAAATGTCAACAGTATTTACTCTGCCTTACTCATTCCAGTGGAAATCCCACAGAAGCTACTTTCATAAGACAAGGTGCCATGGGGGCGCCTGGGTTACTCAGTCAGTTGAGCGTCTGACTTCGGCTCAGGTCATGATCTCACAGTTCGTGAGTTCGAGCCCCACATGGGGCTCTGTGCTGACAGCGTAGAGCCTGGAGCCTGCTTCAGATTCTACGTCTCCCTCTCTCTCTGCTTCTCCCCTGCTTATGCTCTGTCTCTCTCTCCTTCAAAAACAAATAAAAACATTAAAAAAATTTAAAAAACAAAAGACAAGGTGCCATGTTCTGTAAGGAAGCCTAACTGTTAATGGTGCTCATTTTCCCAGATATAAGTAATCATAACATGTTAAGCTTAAAAATATATCTGTTATCACTGAAGAATAAATCATTAAGAATAAACTAGAAATGAAATAAAAAAAATATATAGCAATAATCTAATACAAATTACAATGTGGCAATCTAAACATGGCAGGAACTAGAATTCACTGAATGATCTTCTAAAATGCAATATTAGAAAATGTTTCTAAAGTCAAAAACTGTTAAAACTTCCTTGGTGGTTTGGGGAAACGCACACTAAGGTGCAATCACGTGCATACATATATACACACTCACATAAAATGAAAAGCCAAAGGAAATCATAAAGAGGTTGTTTCCGTTTGGTAAGCTTATAGGTAATTTTTATTTTTGTCTTCATATTTGCCTATATTTTTTCATTTTTCCACATAAGGATATGCTACCTTAATAAACAAATTCTCAACACAGAATTTACTTGTATTAATGAAAACCCAGAAGGGCAATGGGGAATGTTTTCTCTTTTTTTTAACTTTATTTTAGTATTTCAAACATACACACATTTAAAATGCCATGTATTATCATCTAGTGCCATCAATTACCAATATTTTTTCAATCTTCTTTCAACTATATCCAAACCATTTTATTTTCTAAAGTATTTTAAAAACAAATCCCAGACCCCATGTCATTTAACCTGCATATGTTTAAATGTGTATCTTTAATTAATAAAAAAATATAGTCACTATGCCATCATTATATTTAATAGGACAACAATAATTCCACAGTATCATCTAATGTCTAGTCCATATTCGGAAATGAGAATGTTCCTTTCAATTTAGAGATCCATCTAGAAAATTTTAAATTGTGCCACTATTTCATATCTAGAATGTATAAAGAACTATAAAGCAGTAAGAAAAGCATGACACAAAATAAAAATATTCAAGAGTCTTAAAAAGGTACCTCAATAAAAGGGAAAATCCAAACAGGCAATGAACATAAGGGGAAAAAATCACAATGCAACTTAAAACCACAACTACAACACACACACAATGGGGAATCTGAAAACACTGCTATAAGAAGGTGCAAACTGGAAAAGAGTTTTCTTCTGAAGCTAACTATGTACATACCCTATAACCACTACTAGGCATACACCCAATATAAACACACCGTTCCATGCTCAGGGAAACATGTGCAGAACATCCATGAAAGTTTTGTTCATAAAAGCAAAAACTAAACCAACATGACCCTTGGTGGCACAACAATAAATACACTGAGGCATATTCATACAATAGAATATTATAGAGCAAAGAAAATGAATGTAGAAAAAATTTAGAAATATTTATAAGGTATGAAAGAAGCCAGACAAAAAGAATATACACTGAATGATTCTGGTTATATAAAATTCAGAAACAGAATATAATGAACTATATTCTTAAAGAAAAGAAAGAAGTGACTGCCATAAAGTCAGAATAGTGATCGTCTTTGGATAAAACATACGATGAGTGAAGGGGATGTGTAGGGGAACTCTAGTATGCTAGTAAATATATTCCTTGATGTCAGTGATGATACACAGATGTTCACCTTGCAATAATTTATGAAGCTTTAAGTTTCTGTTTTGTGCACTTTCTACCTTATTTTATGTTTCAAAATACAAAAAGTTTAAAAATATTATAGTAACTGATTCAGGCAAAGATTATCAATGGATGTAAATTCACTGGGTGAAAGCCTGCTGGGATACAGGACAGTTATCTAGCCTCTAAGTATCACTCTATAAATCACTGATTAATTATAAAGAGAAATTCTTGACTGGATCATTTAGATTGGAGGAAACCCAGTTTACAAATATTATTGGCAAAATTAGGATCTCATGAATGTGATCTGTATATTAGATGACATTAAAACACATGCTGAAATAATTAAAGTTGAACTATCAAAATGTCTGCAACTTACTTTCAAATGTTATAGCAGAGAGACAAAGAAAGAGACAAAGGGAGACAATGGCAGAGCAACAGAGAAACAAAGGAAATGAGGCAAATATTAACAACTGGTGAATCTAAATGAAGAGTATCCAAGTGTTCATCGCACTACTCCAACCTTTCAGTAGTTAAGACATTTCTCAAAATAAAAAGAAAACAAAAAACAAAACAAAACAAAAAAACAGCATTTACATGTATTACCAGGAGGCAAAAAGGACTGGTTTATTTCAAGCATGTTATGGCCACATAAATAATACTGGAAAGACTATAATAATATGTACTTTTTAAAAAAGAGAAAAATTCTCACAATTTGTGGGAAAAAAAGGAGAATAAACCTATTCAAATATAACTTTTTTAAATGACTAGGGGAAAACTACTAGAAGAATACATATTAAAATACTGTTTTAGCCTTAAGGTGGTATTATAAATGGATTATATTTCCTGTTTTCCAAATATTTTTAAAAGGTGTTTTGCTTAAAAAAATTTTAGTGTAATTTAAAGATCACCCAGATAACCACATAATATATTACTGTTGAACAATTTCAGATATTTGTACCAGTAGGTGGTTTCAATCTGACAAATACCAGCAGCAGAAATCCTGATGTGTCTTTATTTCTTCTTGTCCTATGAGGAATTATGGATCACACAAAGCATAACAAATGACTACTTCTCATGTATCTAAAATGGTAACAAAAATAGGAAATGTGTCCTTTACAAAATCCATTACACTATAAATATACCTCATCATATATGCTTCCATTAATGTCGGCGCCATAGATAGGTGCTACGAAAGTTAAGTTCTTCCAATACTTGCGCTCCAAATCTTCATAATCCAAGTATCTTGGAGTACAGTATCTGCAAAAGGTAAATTAAAAGAGCACAAACCATATGACAATTATAAGATTTTCTCCACCCATATGTCTCAAATCATTTTATTTTTTAATTTTTTTTAATGTTTTATTTAAAGAGAGAACACGAGCAGTGGAGGGGAAGAGAGACAGGGAAACACAGAATCTGAAGCAGGCTCCAGGATCTGAGCTGTCAGCACAGAGCCCGATGCAGGGCTCAAACTCGTGAACCATGAGATCATGACCTGAGCCAAAGTCGGACACTCAACAGACTAAGCCACCCAGGCACCCCTTCTTAAATCACTTTCTAAACAAAATCTTATCAAAATGAAAACACTGCAACAACTCATGTTGTCAAATCTAGTGAGTAAATATACCAATGTATTTATCATAGATCTCTGAATACTCTTAAGATTCCTAAATAACTCTTTATAATATCTTTATATTTTTGACTAGTAAGGAAAATATTCTCATGAAAGTACCAAATATATAAGGAGAACAGTTAAAAACTCATTAATTTATCTTTCAAAATATTTTCTAAAATCTTTAACCAATTATACTATACTAAATTTTACAGGATTAGTTAAATAAAAGAACTTAAATAAAATACAGAATACAAAATAAGGTAGATCTTCCTATGCATTGACATTAATATTTCTCCACAGTGAATTAATAAGCAGGTTACAGAATACTATGATAATATTTATGTAAAAAATATCTATAACTGTACTCAAATGGTCAAAAAGAAAATATATACCATATTATTAATATTAATGTTTATCTTTCACACTGGAATTACAGAAAGGCACTTGCTTCTCTGTCCTATTTGGATTGTGAACAAATAATCTTATATTAATATACACACACACAAACACACACACACACAAAATACCATTATTTCTATATTTAAAAAAAGAAATCGAATGAAGAAGGTAATGAAACAGTTTGTTTAGCAGTAAAAAGAGTGGTTAGCAGCAGGAGCAATCCCAATAAAGCCTACTAAACATTTTAGAATGAATAACTGTAGAACAAGCAAAATCAATATACACTATACTGGGACCCCAAACTGGTTATCTAAGCAATAAGCAAGAATACCAAACAACTGTATTTGAAATACAGAATAATTTTCTGATTTACTCAAATCATTAGAATTTCAACAGGACAGCCAAAAATAAAAGGGCTGGGCATGAAAGCATCATTAACTCCACTGTATTTCACCACTTCAGTTAGTAGGTTCCAGTAGTAACATGAATTCTAGGCACAAGCTAAGCAAGCTAACCAGAGTTCAGACTCAAGCGATAAAAAAGGTAACAGAGATACTGTTTATTTCGATTTACAGAGAAATTTGTTGGACTTTGTTGGACTTTGTTGGACTTTGGATACAGAAGTCCTAAATTACCTTTCACTATAAGATGACCTAAAGAATCTATCACACTATTTACTACTCAATCATGATCAATTTTTAACAACCTATAACTTTAAAAAGGAAACATATGGTTCAGTATTGGCTACTGAGGATGAATTCTAAGATCTATGAATATCTGAAACAAACAATGATTCTAAACTTGAAAAAAAGTGACCAGTTCACTCAGTTGGCTACAAATTTCATCCCTAATGGACTGTCAAACAATCACAGCTGTCCCACAAATCCAGTGTCAATTTGCTCAAAAGTAATCCAACCATTCCTTTTCTCTAGAACCTTTTATTCACTATATTACAATTGTTAAGAGATGGGTGTCCAGAACAAGCCTGCCTAGAGCTTTGAATCCAGGCTTTGCCATATATAAGCCATGTAACCCTGGGCAGAGGACTGAATTTCTCCAGACCTCAGTTATTCCTCTATAAAACAGGATAATATCAACTGAATTACTGTGAGCATGCTATCACATAATTATGTAAAGCACATAGCTCCACTCCTAGAAGAAAGTATAGATCAGTAATGTAAGTGATACAAGAGAGCATATTACTTACCTCCATAAAGTTTTATTATAGTAGTGCTATGTTGGAGGTTTCTAGATTTTCGTTGGATTAAGTTGTGTTGTCAACCAAATGAGCATGTTATCCTGTCTACTGTTTATACCAAGCACATTATACAAGGACATGTACTGAATGAAGGAAACCAGATGAACAGAAAAACCAGGAGGATGCCTCCTGCCTCCCATGAAAATTAACCCCACCTGAGGACCATCCTACAACCACAATGAACACCCTTTGACACTAGTACAGCTGTAAGTGAACAAGCAAGAGCCTTGGATTGAGGCTTAGAAACCCATTTCATTGCCATTTGAAATAAATTTCCACATGGAATTGGCAGATGAAATATAAAAAGAGAATTCTCAAAAGTATTTTAACATTGTAGCAATTATAACAAAATTAATCCAACTAAAAAATAAACTTTAACATGGAATAACCTTTCATGCAACTTATATTTCACAACTAAAAAAAGAGCCAATTATTTTTAAAAATCATTTTTAAACTTCAGAAAGTCAAGAAATGTACATTCTGTCATTAAGAAAATCACAACAATCTGTCCAGTAATTGACACCACCTCAAGTATATTTTGGCTTTCATGGCACTAATCATTCAATCAACATATACTGAAATAGTACCTACTATATCCCAGATACTGTACCAGGTATTGAGTATATAAAGTGGTACACAAAACAAACAACATCACCTGAATGGCTATCTTCAGGAACAATCTACAAACAAGCCATCTGTGCAAAAATTGAACAGATATATAAACAAAGTAAGTGCCCAGTAAATTAAATTCCCTCTAAATAGAAAACTAATACCATGCTCAGGTAATCACATGGGCTACAGATGATGATCAAAGTTTCTCTATGACAAGAAAAAAAGGTCTTCCAGTCTCTTTTCTCATCCATATTTTGAATTACCATGTATTATTAACAATTATTGTCTCTGGGTGTTAAAATTCTGTGTTTCTAAAATGTTCGAATTTTCAAATAAGAATGTGTTACTTTTGTAACTGATGAAAACATTTCTGACCATCTTCAAAATCCATCTCAACAGCACTACAAAATGAAATCATTCCTATCCTGATTAACAACCACAGAAGTCTTATTTTCCTTTGAAACTCCATGGCACTTTGAGCTTTTCGTGTGGTGATTATAAATGATTACTAAAGGTATTAACAAACATTTCCTAGTAAGTATAGTCTGATTACTTTCAAGTACAAATTGTCTCCTGGGGTGCCTGGGTGGCTCAGTCGGCTGAGCGACCGACTTTGGCTCAGATCACGATCTCACAGTTCGTGGGTTCGAGCCCCGCATCAGGCTCTGTGCTGACCACTTGCTCAGAGCCTGGAGCCTGCTTCAGATTCTGTGTTTCCTTCTCCCTCTGCCCCTCCCTGCTCACGCTTTGTCTCACTCTGTTTCTCAAAAATAAATATATGTAAAAAAAAAAAAAAAAATTGTCTCCTAAAATATCAAAGTAGCCAAGCAGATGTTCCACTAAATGAACCTATTTTATTAACACTTTAAAAATGACTCTGGAAATGGGTGCTAGAAGATAAATAACAGAACACAGTAAACCATTCATACTTATAAAAACTTGGGTAAATTTTCTTCCACAATCTTGTTTCAATAGCATTGCACTAGTAAGTTGTTAAAAGAGTTCTTAAAAGAGTTTGAATACAAACTAGTCCAGTTAGTGATAAAAGTTTCACATTCTCAATTAATGAGATCTGAAACAATGAGGCTTTACTAATGCTTATCAAAAATTTAAAAGAAGCAGGGCACCTGGGTGGTTCAGTCGGTTGAGCGTCCGACTTCAGCTCGGGTCATGATCTCATAGTTTTTCAGTTTGAGCCCTGTGTCGGGTTCTGTGCTGACGGCTTGGAGCTTGGAGCCTGCTTCGGATTCTGTGTCTCCTCCTCTCTCTGCCCCTCCCCTGCTCATGCTCTGTCTCTCTGTCTCTCGATAATAAATAGACGTTAATTTTTTTTTTTAATTTTAAAGAAGGGACTCACATTAAATATAAAAATTTCAATTCCTTTGAAATAACTACAATGCTCCATAGAAACTTTATACACACAATTAAAGGGCGCCTGGGTGGCTCAGTTGGTTAAGTGTCTGACTTCGGCTCAGGTCATGATCTCAGGGTTCATGAGTTCGAGCCCCACATCGGGCTCTGTGCTGACAGCTCAGAGCCTGGAGCCTGCTTCAGATTTTGTGTCTCCCTCTCTCTCTGCCGCTCCCCCACTCACACTCTGTCTGTATCTCTCTCACAAATAAACATTTAAAAAAAAATTATACATAGAATTAAGATTCTTCAAGTACCATAAAGTGCTTACTATGTCAAATATAAATTTCTTTTAAAAAGATATAAACTAAATTCATCCAAAGAGCATAATTTCACACACACCTATCCAGAGAATTTAGACAATGTTTTTTGACTGGCTGATTAGTTGGTTGGTTTGGGGTTCTAATTCTTTTTTTCAAATTAATGTTTTGATCTAGGGTCTTAACTACCATATCAGAAACTTTTTTTAAAAAGGTAATTTAGGGGCACCTGGGTGGCTCAGTCAGCTGAGCATCCAACTTCTGCAAGGTCATGATCTCACAGTTCGTGGGTTCAAGCCTTGCGTCACGCTCTGTGCTGACAGCTTGGAGCCTGGAGCCTGTTTCAGATTCTGTGTCTCCCTCTCTCTCTGCCCCACCCCACTCACACTGTCTCTGTCTCTCAAAAATAAATAAACATTTTTTAAAAAGTTTAAAAAGGTAACTTAATAACTGTAATGGTTTCTAAATATGTTCAAATTCTTTGATACTCCTCCTTTCAAGAAGTGGAGCTTAATTCTCCTCCCCTTAACTATTGGATTCACTTTGCAACTGGCTTGTAAGAAACAGAATAACACAGAAGGGATAGTCAAGAAACAGATCATGAAAAGATACTGTGGCTTCCATCTTGGTTACTCTCTTGGATCACCAGCTCTGGAAGAAGCCAGCTCCCACAACATGAAGAGCAGTCCATGTGGCAAAGAACTCAGGACTCTAGCCAATAGCCATGTAAGTGGAGCAATCTTAAAATAGGATCTTTCAGTCACAGTCAATCTTTCAGATGATAACAGCCCCACCCTCCTAACATCTTGACTGTAACCTCACGAGAGGCCCTGGGCCACAGTCACCTAGCCACGCCACTCCCAGATTCCTAACCTTCAGAAACTAAAATATTAAATAAATGTTTATTGATTTAAGCTATAAGATTTGGGGTAATTTGCTACACAGCAATAGGTATAATTACAATAATGCTAATACAATAATGGTGGCCCTCTAAGTCATTCAAGGGTTTTCTTTTTAAATTACTCATCTTCTAAATATATAATTTATCATCTGAGACTTAAACACTGTCAGGGGTATGGCGTGGTGTATGGCACTGGATAGAAGGTACAACCAACAGTGCGGAGAGCAGAGAAAAATGCTCACCACCCTGATGGGTCCTTTCCCAAGCCCTAAGGCAGCAGAGGACTTGGTGACCTACAAGCAACCACAAGGCACAAGAAGAGTCTCTGCTGCCTGCCCTGCCTCACCCTGCCTCACACCAGGCTCAGCCAGCTGCATCAAGTGGAGGAGGCCAAGTTAGAGGAGGGTGGCACCATGAGCCTGGGCCGTATCCTTCATATTGGGGGGATGAAGACACTGCTGCCATGGACAACCCAACCCATGCCAGCCACAGTCCCTAAGTGAGGCTCTCCCAGGTTCTGTGTCTCAGCCCTTGGATCCTGGCTGGGCCAAGATTGGTGTGAAGAGTTACCTGCCCTGTCCCCCGCTACCCTCCCACCACCAATCAGGAGCATCTGATCAGGCCTTGGTGGGGAGTGGGACTCCCAGGGCCACAGCCACTTCCACCACAGTCAGCCCCCTGAGGGAGAGCTTCAGCAGGCAGGATGGTGGTGAGCTGCAGCCTCTGTAGAGTAAGGGCACTGCAGCACAGGTCACCAAGGAGTACTAGCAACTGGTGGCTCAGGGAGCCCTGCTTGAGGTCCCCAAAGGGAAATGGGAAGCAGCAAGTAGCCCTTGGGGTATACAGGAGAACCAGGAAGAAGAGGCCATAGGGAAGGGCAGCATGGGCTGTAGCAGTGGCAATGGGGAGAATAGTGTGGGGCTCACAGTGCGGGAGGAGGGACTACCCATCATGCCCAAGCACCTGGCCCTGGACTATACTGTATCCTGCAGCATCTGTATCAAGGAGAACTTCCTGGGGGCAGCACTGGATGGCCATGTGGTGGCTGCGGCAGAGGCCCTAAAGTAGAGTGGGCACCAGCATGATGGGCAGCTAGTGAGCCAATGGGCTATTTCACCATGCAGCTTCTGTAGGGACCAGACTGCCTGGATAGAAGGCCATGAGCCTAGCTGTCAAAGCACTGGGGTCCTCATGGCCCACATGGATGCTATAATCTGTCCCTATGTTGGGTGCTAGGTGGCTATGTCATCCACAGGCACAATCAAGGCCATGGTGGTATGTTATTCAGTCAATAGGCTGTGGAACATGAAGCATGCTGACAATCCACATGGCAGTGGGCACTGCATCACCTGTTATCTATTACCTGAATCAGAACTGGGACATAAAGGTGCATGGCAGGCTACTGCAATTCTTCCCTGAGAGCTGGACTGTGGTAACCAATATCAGAAGGTCTGATCAGCAGAACCCCCATGAGGTGAAACCAGCCTATGATACCAGGTATGCCATCACTGGTATGCCATCGGCTAGCATCTGGGCAGAATTGTGTCCAAGTACCTGTGTCATAGCCAACTACACCCACATACTGGCCATTCTCAGAGCTGCATGAACAGACAGCTTGCCCTGACTTTGGGAAAGCCTTTGGCCCCATGCTGTTGGCCCAGAAACCCACCAATCTCAGTGCCTGCTCCTTTTCTGCCACTGCTGCTACTTCCAGCTTTGCCTCTGTCTTGCCTAGTGTGGAGGGCTCATCTGACACTGAAGCCAAAGGAGAAGACTTCTTCTGCCTGGTAATGGGGCTGGGATTGTGACCTGGGCAGGGGCCAGTGTTGGGAGCTACTGGAGCTGGGGGGCCTATGGCTTACCCTCTGTGGTCCTGCTTCTCTAAGGTGTGAAGAGCTAAGGAGGCATTGCCACCTCCCACCAGGATACAGGTTTGGGGGCTGGGGATATCATGGCCTCTTGCTGGTAAAAATTTGTTGGGGGTGGACAGTATTCCCAAGCCCCCAACTCCAAAAGCCTGGAATGTGAAGTGACTCCCCAACCACATGGCTATGGTACCTTTTGGAATACGCTGCCACTGTGTGGACAGGAAAAAGGTGCTGGGAGGAGCATGGGTGTGAGAAGTCCTGTCAGCCAAGAAAGAAAGAAAAGTTTACCTCAGAGTTGCCAAAAAAAAAGGAAAAAAAAAAAAAAAGATTTAAGCACTCTGACACAAAGAAGAAAATTTGCCTAATAAATATGAACAATGTGTAGAATCAAAATTTCAGGGCAACTAAAATATAGAAAAAACCATTTATAGATATTATGAATAAGATGATAAAACGAGAAACAACTTCCTCAGGAGTAAACTAAATGTAATCAGGCAACCACCTGAAGAAGAGAAAACAGGAACAGTTAAATGAAAACTGAAAGAAGATATACAGAAAACCACTGCTTTTCATCACAAGCTCCTCTATTTGGTTTCCTCCCATGTTCATGTATATCTTTGAAAAAAATAAAAATAGCAAACTGCATGCACTCACTTGCCACTGTTAGCCAGCTGCCTGAACTCTTTCACTGTCATGGCTTTTTTCTGGATGTTGTATTGAGTGAACAGTCCCGACTGCCCTGTGACCATCTGCTGAATCGGTGCTGGAATAAGCAAATTATCAATGTCATCATAGCACTGCCTTGGCTTCCATTCCCGAGGAGGAATCACCTAAAAATAAAATAATAAATAAAATATTATCTGGAAAATATTCCAACGGAATACAAACAAAGAATTTCTCAGCATTTCTATAACAAATGCGTAAAAGAACAATGAGGATTCAGATGAAGGGAAATACTTGCATTCTCTTAAATATTCACCTTACTGATATGATTTTTTAGAAATAGCAAAATTTATTGTGCACTATACCAAATAGTACTTTTATATCAACTATACTTTTATCAACTTATTTTTTAGTTGATGCTATTAACCTCTCGATTTTAAAGGTAAAATGAAGAGATACATAGAAGCAAAATAATTTGAAGTTCAAATAATGCCTATATTAATATGATAAAAAATAAGTAAACATTTGTTTAGTCAGTATTATTCTCTTTAAATACCTCTCACACGATACAGCAAACAGCATAGTGGTTGGTGTGTTAGTAAATGTTTAACAATCAGTTTCCAGGAAGGTAGAGAAAACCCTGGTTTGTAGCTCTTGCTTATTTCCATGATGTAATTACTCCCACCATGGCTAATTTGAGCTTACCTACATGACATAACTGAACACAAAGTTAGAAAGAGACGTGCATTATCAACTTTTATGTTCCTGTATGAGGTTGTTCAGCACACCACTCTTTTCCAACACTATTTAAACACTTGGTTATTAACAATGAAAAGATTAGGGGCACCTGGGTGGCTCAGTTGGTTGAGCGTCCATCTCTCGATTTCAGCTCAGGTCATGATTTCAGGGTTATGGGATTGAGCCCTGCGTCAGGCTCCACGCTGAGCACGGAACCTGCTTAAGATTCTCCCTGTCTCTCCCTTTGCCCCTCTGCCTCACTCACACTCTCGCCTGCTCTCTCTCTAAAATAAATAAATAATTTTTTAAAAAGATTGTCTTTTAAAAAAATTTTTAAAAAAAACAATGAAAAGATCATTAACAATAAGACCAAAAACATATGTTCATGTGATTAAAATTAGAAGGGACAAAGTTATAAAGTCATGATTTATAGCCGGAATTTATTCACCTTTAAAAATTGTTTTAATTTTTAAGATAAACTTTAAAAAATTAATCACA
This sequence comes from Felis catus, assembly GCF_018350175.1. NCBI lineage: Eukaryota > Metazoa > Chordata > Mammalia > Carnivora > Felidae > Felis > Felis catus. The sequence continues at coordinate 32,488,472 of NC_058380.1, read as the reverse complement.
AAACATAGCACACATTAATAAAATGCACAATCACAAAGATGTAACTGTGAATTATTATAAAGCAAACACCAGAGTACCTCCAACTGCCCATCAAACACATCCCTTTCTTGCCCAAAAGGTAACCACTCACATAGCATTTATGATATTCATTTCCTTGCTGGAGTTTATAGTTTTATGCCTGGGTATGCATCCCAGCACCGTTTTTTTTTTTTTTTTTTTTTTTTGAAATGTACGGAAATATAATCATCCATATATACATATCTTCTTTGAGGTTTATCTTTTCTATTTCACTCAATATTTTTGTTAGGGGTCAAATATGATGGCCTATGATTATGGTTCATGAGTTTGAGCCCCGCATCTGCTTCTACACTGTCAGCATGGAGACTGCTTGGGATTCTCTCTCTCCCTCTATCCTGTCTATCTGCCCCTCCCCTGCTCTTGTGCAAGCTCACTCACTGTCTCTAAAAATAAATAAATTAACTTTATTAAAAAAAAACACATATTATGACCTACATAGCTGAAGTTCATTGATTTTCATTCCTACTCAATATTCCTTCATACAAATATTTATCCATAAATGGATGACCATTTAGTGGTCACTTGTTTTTTTCTGTTTATTGACTTTTGCAAAGAACACAGCTATTAATAATATTGCATGCATCTTCTGCTGCATATGAGCACACAGTTCTCTAAAATAAACTCGTATACACAGACACTCCTAACAGTGAAACTATTGGGACATAGGATATGTATAGATCAAATTTAACAGTTATTACCAGTAACTCCCACCAGCAGTGTATGGAGCATTCCTGTTGCTTCACATCTTCATCATCACTTTATATTGCCGATCATTTAAATTTTAGTCTTTCTCATAAGTTCTGTAATGGTAGTCAATTGTGGACCTTATTTGCATTTTCTTAATTATTAAAGAAATCTCTTTATATATTCCCTATGAATATCCCCTTTTATAAAGTGCTTACTCAACTCTTAACCATCTTACTACTGCACTGTTGGTCTTTTTCTTCTTAATGTATAGGAATTCTTTATATAGTCTGGTTATTCTTGGATCATGTATATATACATTTGTAAATATCTATATGTATATGTGTGTATATATCAAATATCTTCTCTTACTCTATAACTTGCCCTCCAACCTTAAGAGTATATTTTGATAAACATTAAGTTCTTAATCTTAACAAAATCCAATTTGTTCACTTTGCTGCTTTGACCTTTGGTTTAAAAAAAAAAAAATTCCTACTCTGGAGCATGAAGGCATTCTATGTTATACTATAAGTGTTTTAAGATTTTGTCTTTCATATTCAGATCTACAGTGTTCCTGCAAGTAGCTTTTGTGAAAACTCTAGGTCAAGCTTCATGAAATGAGAAAACGGGGACAGAAGAATGAGTGATTTGTCCAATGTTACACAGCTGATAAAAGACAGTATTTACTACCAAAAAAAAAAAAAAAAATCAACAGGGCACTGTCGAATCTAAAGTTAATTTAATTACATCAGCAATACAGAGATATTTCACATTTTATTGCATCCAAGGTATGTTAGTTTAAAGTGAGAATAGAGGGATGCCCAGGTGGCTCAGTGGATTAACCATTTGACTCTGGTTTCAGCTCAGGTCACGATCTTACAGTTCATGAGTTCAAGTCCCATGTCAGGCTCAGCACTGACCATGCGGAGCCTGCTTGGGATTCTCTGTCTCCCTCTCTCTGTGCCCCTTCCTTGCACACATGCATGTACATGCACTTTCTCTCTCAAAAATAAATAAACATTGAAAAATAAAGTATTGGGTATGTGTTGTTTTTTTTTTAATGTTTATTTCTTTTTGAGAGATAGAGACAGAGTGGAGCAGGGGAGAGGCAGAGAAAGAGAGAGACACAGAATCTGAAGGAGGCTCCAGGCTCTGAATTGTTTACACAAGTTAGACGCTTAACCAACTGAGCCACCCAGGCGCCCCTTGAGTATATGTTTTCAATAGCATATAATATGATTGTCTCTATTCTCACTTTTTTTTTAAGTTTATTTCTTTTTGAGAGAGAGAGACACAGCAGGGGAGGGGTAGAGAGAGAAGGAGAGAGAGAGAGAATCCCAAGCAGGAGCTACACTGTCGGCGCAGACCCAATGTAGGGCTTGAACTCATGAATCGTGTGATCATGACCTGAGCCAAAATCAAGAGTCAGATGCTTATTCGACTGAGTTACCCAGGTACCCCCATACTCAATACTTTAAAACAATATGGATAATCGTACCAAATGGATATGGATAAATACATTACATTGTCTTCATAATATACTGAAAGGGAAAAAGGTTATAAATGCTAACTTCTTCAACAGAAATAAGTGCAAGTAATTCAAACAAATAAACATGGATTGATTCAGGCTCTTGTTTAGAAATAAATACATCTACAATCAAAATTAATATTATATTTAGAGTTTAGTATTTTCCTGTCTTGTGAAAAAAAAGTTTTGTAGCAATTTTCTAAATTTAGAGAAATTTAATTTAGAACATTAAACATTATCTTTGTAAATATTTCATGTATGTGTTCACACTTACTTTTGATAAAAATGTTCAGACAGAACTTTAAAAATTTGTAAGTTCAGGTCTATAACAAAAATCTTACTTTTGGACTATAATTTTAAGTATCAACACATCAGATTCTCTTACACAGGAAATGGAAGCACAACATACTTAGGGTTTTAAAACATTCCAAAGTTAAACTTTTACATTTAATCAGTCTAACTGAAGGAAAAAACTATTCCTCCTAAAGTTTACCTTCTTGATTATTCTATCAAAACGAATACATACATGTTATTTTATTTCACCATTTCCCCAATCCCAGCCTGGACTGGATATCCAATAGTAATTTTCTAACTGAAATCTGTATTTGTACTACTTACGTTGAAATAAATTGCTATTATCACCATTTACCTACTGAGGAAGAAGCAGGAAGGGGAAGAACAGTGCATCTTACAATCTTTCTTCACACTTTAAGGACACAAAATTATGTAATGTGCATAACCTATAGCCCAGGGTAGTCTATGTCCAGATTACTGTTGTGGAATAATTTTATCCATTTCATATGTAATTAAAGGTTCATCATAATCGTTCTCCACAAAAACAATGTAAGTTTTACATTTAATTTAAAGAGACTGACATTCTTTACTTTCCCAACTTGACCACCACCTTTTACATAGAAGTCAGGGTGTCAAATCTCTCACTATGGAAATAAAAATTAAATCCAGAGTATAAATCTAAAAAATGTTGATTAAAGAAAAATCTAAGGCCAAAGTCACTACTATTGGAACTACTGAACCATTTTCTCCAAATCATATTTTAAGAGCAATTCATTAAATTGTGCATTAACAAAGAATCTCATAAGTGGTTCTGTCTCCAGGACTTGACCTCAAAGCAAACTAGCAGCATTAATATAGTTTTGATTTTTACAATTTGATTTGGTGAAGTTTTACACATTTGCTACTGCTGCAACTTCCAGAAAAAAAAAAAAAAAAAAAGGTAAGTAGGTGAAACTGACTTTATGTGACTTCATGTAAAAGATAACACAAATGGCCAAAAAATCCACAAAAAAAAATCAAAAAAAAAAAAAAACCAGTTCATTGTATTCCTAGTATAAGTAAAAGAAAATTATCACAAGATTGAATAAATGAATTTCTCCAACTTTGTCAATAAATCTCACTAAAAAAAAAAAAAATGTCTAGGGGTGCCTGGATGCCTCAGTAGTTAAGCATCTGACTTCAGTTCAGGTCATGATGTCACAGTTCATGACTTCAAGTTCCACATTGGGTGAGCTCAAGCCCCCCCTTTAGGTGAGCACGAGCCTGGCTTCTGGTGAGCTCAAGCCCTGCTTTGGGTGAGCCGTGCTTCTCTCTCTCTCTCTGCCCCTTCTGGGATTCTCTCTCCCTCAAAAAAAAAAAAAAAAAAAAAAAATGTCTAGACTCAGGTGTGTTTTGTTCAACATTCAGAAACTAATTGCCATTCAAATGCCATTCATAATGCATTTATAATGCAGCAGAAGTGTACCCTGTGAGCCTGCAACTCCCTTGTGAGGGTGTGTGTGTGCTACTTCCCCTCCTAATGTTACTAAATATGCCACCCTACCACAGGACACTCACTAATCTCAGTGGAACACAGTAAGATCTATGTTTTCAAGAAACAAAAAGCAAGAAAAACAGGACAAAGGGCTGCATTCAAAGCCCAGAGAAGGGGACAACCTGTCACCCCCAATTTCCCTCCACCTAAATAAAGCCCAAATCCTTGCTAACCCACTACTAGTTTATGATCAAAATTATATGTGTCAAATGATTCTGAAATGACATTCTCTTCAACTCAAGAATTATTTTTCTCTTCAAAGATAATCCGGTGTTGAGGTTCCATAAAGGAGTTCTTTAAGAGCTAACTCAATAAATAGGTTAAAGTAAGGATTCCTCACCTGAGAAATTCATTATAAACCTCTTTACTTTTCTCTTTGTTTTATCTTTAGCTTCCTTTTCTATCTCTCACCCACCTCTAATAAACCTTCATTCTACTTCATATCACCAAATTTTAAACCTTTTCAGGAGGGACTTGAACTATACATAACAAACTGACAGACCTCGATAGATGCCAGCACAAGCAGGAGCATCCAGATGCAGGAGGACTTGAACACCAACCCCTGCAGTTCTGGAAGTTCTCTCCTCTGATATCTGCTCTTAATGTTACTGGACCTCCCCTCAGAGATGGGGATTCCAAGGACAACCCATAACCCAGATACAGTTGAGCAGGCTCTGACAGGGCTCAGGAACTTATGAGGTGATGCTGGCAAATCTACAGAAACCCAGATTACAAGTTTAACATTTAGAATAATAAAATGAAGTAAGTGCAATAAAATATACTCTTCTGAGGTAAAATTTTTCCTTCCCTCACCCCCAGCCTCTTATGAGGGAAGCTTTCTGATTGAAATATATTTCCATTATAGAAAGGACAGAAAATCCATCTTAGGTTGAGATCAAAGGATGAATTATATAGACTATCTCTCTTACAAAATTGTAACTTTGGGGGGGGGGGGCACCTGGGTGGCTCAGTTGGTTCAGTGTCCGACTTCGGCTCAGGTCATGATCTCACAGCTTGTGAGTTCAAACCCCACATCAGGCTCTGTGCTGACAGCTCAGAGCCTGGAGCCTGCTTCAGATTCTGTGACTTCATCTCTCTCTCTGCCCCGACCATTCTCATGTTCTGTCTCTGTCTCTCTCAAAAATAAACATTAAGAAAAACAGAGTTCTAACTTTGGGTCTATGGATACAAACCTGCAATGCATTCCTCAGTGCTTTCTGTGACCCTCAGTATATCACAACTACCCTTGGCAGGAGTCCCTGTATCCACTCTGTCTCCTCACATCCATTCTTCATGCAGGAGCCATTGTGACATTTTCAAAATAATGACACAAAAACAACAAACATACAAATAGCCACCATGTCCTCCACTCCTCTGCTTTAAGCCCACCAATATTTCCCATTGCACTGAGAATAAACCCCCAATCCTTACTAAGGCCAGGCAAACCCAGTATGATCTGGTCCCTTCAAGGGCCCTCACCTTACTTCTTCCCCTGCTCATTAAACCCCAATTCCACAGACCACCTTCCTCTCACACTTGAAGCTCAGGTCAGCCTCCAGGCCTCTGGACCTGCTATTCTTTGTGTCCCCACATCTTGGTTTCTTTATATCTTTTGGGTCTCTGCTTAAATGTCCTTATTTCACCACCCAAAGAGGCTACCACTATAATATACGCTCAACGGGGGCAGAAACATGGTCTGTTCTATCCCATCATACCCCCCAGCACCTGGCATCAGGCCTGGTATGTAGCAAGCACTCTCCACACTTGCTAAGCAAGTAACTGAAAATAAATGAAAACAGGCAAATCTATGGAGAAAGAAAGTAGATTAGTGGTCACCTAGGGTTGAAGGAATAGTTCTCACCCCTCTGGAGCCCCGTACATGGATATCTTTGGTTTCTAGGAGCCATTCTTGTTTTGTTTTGTTTAAATAAAAAAAAAATTTAAATTAAAATAAAAAAAATCCCTAGAACATAACCTAGCATAAATAGTTAACTGAAAAATAAGATAATTATTCTGTGAAGAAATCAAATGCCCTGCATGGTTAACAAGAAAAAAATTTGCAAATATCTTCCTTTGGAATAAACAATCTCCCATATCATAAAAACTAAGAGCATAAATGAAAGGCCAAGTGATTGTTTTTGGCTTAAAGGATCTGAGGATAATCACCTTTGCAAGACCCGCTCGATGGGCTCCTTTAGACTCCATGTACGCGAGGTATTTGTTGAACTCCCGGAACTCCTCCATGGAGGGTCTGAAGGTCATGATCTTACAGCTGGGGTTCAGAGGACTCTCTACCTCAGCCACCTCCATGATGGTTTAGGGCAGTCTCTGCAGAGGAGATGATGCAGTCATCAGCACTGAATTATTGTGTGCTTAAGGTTGGCGGTCATTTTTCCCAAAAAGCATATCAGCATTCCCAGGAGGAACTCTTCTCCTTTATTTACCATTCCCTCTACCACATCATTGAGGAGACTTCCTTATCTCTCCCTGGACTCCTGGGGGAAAAGCCAGCCTCTAATCTTCCTCCTCCCAACTTCCTATTTCTGTGATTCAATCACTGACCTGATTGTATTACTTGCCTACTCAAAATCCTTCCTAGTAAGAACAAATTTTCTAACTTCACAAGTTTACAAAAGGTGTTGTTTCTATGTACCAGTTCTGAAACACTCTGTCATACATGCACCTGCATAAAGGCCTAGTCTAGGTTGAGTAGTGAATGGACAATGTTCAACATCCCCAGCACAGACTTGACTTTAGGTGTACTTCCACTTGTCATAATCTTTCCCAGAACAATTTACAAACTACCCATTCAGCAAAACTACCAAGCACCAGACTAAAGTACTGGAGACAGAGAAATGGATAAGGTTTGTCTTCACCATCCAAACTCACTGTCTAGAGGCAGAACAAACCTCAACACAAAACTGTACGCTGGCAGGAGTAACTAACTCCACCTAAATTACTCAGAAATGACTTCCCCAGAAAGGAACACAGTTAAGACTTATTAGAAGGTGTAAGGTTTGCCAGACAAGAGAAAGAGTATTCCAAGCAGTGAAAATACCTGGAAGTACTGTAAGGACAGAGAGAGTTTAGTTTGTCAGGAGCTTAGAAAAGATTATAGGACGGACTTCAAGCTGTATTACAAAGCTGTAATCCACAAGACAGTATGGTTCTGGCACAAAAACAGACACTGAGATCAACAGAACACAATAGAGAACTCAGAAATGGACCCACAAACGTATGGTCAAATAATCTTTGACAAAGCAGGAAAGAATATCCAATGGAATAAAGACAGTCTCTTCAGCAAGTGGTGCTGGGAAAACTGGACAGTGACATGCAGAAGAATGAACCTGGACCACTTTCTTACACCATACACAAAAATAAACTCAAAGTGGATGAAAGACCTCAATGTAAGACAGGAAGCCATCAAAATCATCAAGGAGAAAGCAGGCAAAAACCTCTTTGACCTTGGCCACAGCAACTTCTTACTCAACACATCTCCAGAAGCCAGGGAAATAAAAGCAAAAATGAACTATTGGGACCTCATCAGAATAAAAAGTTTCTGCACAGCAAAGGAAACAATCAGTAAAACTAAAAGGCAACTGACAGAATGGGAGAAGATATTCACAAATGGCATATCAGATAAAGGGTTAGTATTGAAAATCTATAAAGAACTTATCAGACTCAAAACCCAAAAAACAAATAACCCAGTGAAGAACTGGGCAAAAGACATGAATAGACACTTATCCAAAGAAGACACCCAGAGGGCAAACAGACACATGAAAAAATGCTCAACATCACTCATCATCAGGGAAATACAAATCAAAACCACAATGAGACACTACTCACACCTGTCAGAATGTTTAACATTAACAACTCAGGCAACAACAGATGTTGGCGAGGATGCAGAGAATCCCCTCTTTCGCAGTGCTGGTGGGAATTCAAACTGGTGCAGCCACTCCAGAAAACAGTATGGAGATTCCCCAAAAAACAAAAAATAGAACTACCCTACAACCCAGTATTTGCACTACTAGGTATTTATCCAAGGGACACAGGGTTGCTGTTTCAAAGGGACACATGCACCCCAATGTTTATAGCGTCACTATCAACAATAGCCAATGTATGGAAAGAGCCTAAATGCCCATCCATGGATGAATGGATAAAGAAGATGCAGTATATATATGTGTATATATATACACACACAACGGAGTATTATTTGGCAATCAAAAAGAATGAAATCTTGCCATTTGCAACCACGTGGATGGAACTAGAGGGTATTATGCTAAGCGAAATTAGTCAGAGAAAGACAAATATCATATGACTTCACTCATATGAGGACTTTAAGAGACAGATGAACAGATGAACATAAGGGAAGGGAGGCAAAAATAATATAAAAACAGGGAAAGGGACAAAACATAAGAGACTCTTAAATATGGAGAACAAACAAAGGATTACTGGAGAGATGGGGGGATGGACTAAATGGGTAAGGGGCATTAAGGAATCTACCCCTGAAATCATTGGCTAAGTAACTTGAATGTAAATTAGAAAAGCAAAGCAAAGCAAAGTGGAAAGAAAAGAAAAGAAAAAAGAAAAGAGGAAAGTTTACAGGATGTCAAAGTAAAAAAGTAGGTAGCAGACTGTGCTATAAAAATATGAACTTAATTATGCTGACAATAGTCAGGATGATTCCCTCAACATTTACTAATCACCTAATACACATGGAGTGCAAAACTGAGTAAGAAGCACTGGCCTGCCTGCCCCAGAAAGGAGTCCTGCCCCATCCCACTTCCAGATGCAGTAACAGTGCCTGGCATCTGACAATCCAAACCACAAATACTCTCAGAACAAAGCTTTCCTTTTTTTTTTTTTTTTTAATAATTTTAATTTGCCTGACAAAAAGAAAAACTGGGACAGGATGGAATAGATAAAGATGAAAACATGCTGGGGCGCTTGGGTGGCTCAGTCGGTTGAGCGTCCGACTTCGGCTCAGGTCATGATCTCACAGTTCGTGAGTTTGAGCCCAGTGTCGGGCTCTGTGCTGACAGCTCAGAGCCTGGAGCCTGCTTCGGAGTCTGTGTCTTTCCCTCTCTGTGTCCCTCTGCTGCTCGCTCTCTGTCTCTCTATCAAAATAAATAAACATTAAAAAATTTAAAAAAAATTAAAGATGAAAACATACTATGGGATAATAAGAGGTTAAAACAGATCAGGGCTACAGATAAAGATGTGATCATCATTCAGTAAAGGTTTAAATAAGCATCTATCTCAAAAAGTACATGTGAGGAGAATCAAAATTAAACCCTGCCACCCACTATTAACTTAATATAAAGGAGAAAATAATCTGCATGGATATAGATATATTAATACATGACAGAAAATATTCTCCTTGCCTCAGGGACGAGGCATGGAAAAGAAAAAACCTTCCAGGCCACGTCCTTGCCTATCCCCCTTCATATGTGATACACATGCCCAAATCCATGGGTTGCAGGATGGAAGTCTAACCTCTATACAGGATACACATAATCCTTAAGAAGTGCCTAGATTAAGCCTTTACATAACTATCAGGGCCTTGTCCCTCACCACAGCCTGCATTGTACTTTAAGCTCCAACAACTTGCACCGATTTGTGCTTCTCTCAACAAACCAGAACTCTCCATGCCTTTGCTCAAACCACTCCCTACCATCACAGTAGCCTTTAGCTACCTCCTTACCTGGCAAGATTCTCAACCCTTCTCAAGTAGGCCTAAGTGAACCATCCTGTTTGCTTTGACCTCCCTCTCTGCATTCCTTATAGCAGTTGCCTGTCCCAACAGTTGACACTTCCGACCATACGCTGAAACTCTAAACCCATCAAAGGAAAATCAGACTCTCTGTCTCTTTAAGCCCTAACTTCCAGTCTGGGATCCAGCCTGGTTTGTAACATCTGCTATAATAACTACATGCCAACCGAATGAAGAAATAAATGACAAAATGCTAAAGTATATACATAAAATGATACCAAATGCAGGAAAAAGGAAAGCATTGATCTCACACACAGGAAAGTTACTTAGAAAACAAACTCATTTGCTTGACTGGTAAAGAATAATAGAACACAAAAATCTGTGCAGTGAAAAGGGGGAAGAAGCTCCCAGATTACCTTTGTAGAAATATTTGGTACCTGGAAGAGAGCCTTACTTTTTCCCTCGCCAAAGAACAAGGGTGGCATGCATAGCTCTCCAGAAGAGGAAAAAGCCACTAGGGAAGAAATGAGAAATCTAGCCAGTCACTCAACAGTTACTGAAGGCCTAACTGCTGAGCGGGCATTCAGGAAGGATGAAGAGAAACCCTAACAAGGAGTGGAGTGAAATAGACAATAAATAAGTCATAAGCCCTCTGTAGAAGAAACCAGGGAGTAGCTATTTTATACAGGGTAGGTGAGGGAAGACACTTCAGGTGCCTGAGAGAGGGAATAAATCATGCAGATATCTGAAAGAAAAGCATTTTGAACTAAGAGCAAGGAGCCTCTTGGGCTCTTCAAGGAATAGCAAGGATGTGAGTGTGACTAGCACTCATAAGAAAAAGAGAATGGTGACAGGGAAGATGAGAAGAGAGAGTTTGGGGGAAATAATCTGGGGCTCTTCCTCTTCTTGTACATTCCCATTCTTGCTACTCTAACAGGTATTTCAAGGAGATGACACGGCTTTCTAAGGTAACTCTCCTGGAGGATTTTAAGCAGAGCAGTGAGCAGCATCATTCTGGCTGCTGTACCAAGCAAAGACAAGATTGGAAGCACAGAGACAATATACACCAATCCAGGCAAAATAAAATGGTGACTTTGACCAGCAGCGAGAAGTGAGAAGTGATCAGATTGCAGATATATTCGGAACAGAATTTCCTGATAGAAGTGAAAGAAACAGACAAGTCAAGATTTTTGGCCTAAAATACAGAACAATGGTTCTGATAAGAAACTGAAGCCAGAGGTCTATTAATATATGCAGAGAATTAGTAGCAATCAGAGTTAAATCTCTGCCCAGTTTGCTACCTGGCCTTTGAAACATACTTTGCCTCCTCGTGGTGTCACTATTCCTTGACTACACAAAACTAGTTATACCTACAAATCAGGTACATATACTAAAGACCTGGTTAGCTTATATTTCAGACCTTTTTCAATCTATAAAGTTAATATATGATCATCATAAAATTTGAAATATACTAAAGTATCTAAAAATTTAACGTTAATCCCACCACCCTAATCTTTGCCAAAATGAGAGGCAAAAAAGTCTATTGTTAAGCTTTTTTATTTTTAAGTTTCTTTATTTGGGGGGGGGGGGGGAAGGCAAGAGAGCAGAAAAGGGGCAGAGAGAGAGAAAGAGAGAATCCCAAGCAGGCTTTACGCTATTAGCACAGAGCCCGATGTGGGACTTGATCCCACAAACCATGAGATCGTGACCTGAGCAGAGATCAAGAGTCAGATCTTAACCAAATGAACATACAGGTGCCCCAAGTTTCCGGGGTTTTTTGTTTGTTTGTTTTTGTTTTGAATACTAGTGATACTGATCATTTTGGGGGCGTTAATAACCATTTTCATTTCATGTTTGGGTTGCTTCCTTACATTCTTTACCCTTAAAAGTTAACTTATAAGTTTTCTGTTCCTTGAGTTTTTCCTAATCCACATTTATCACGACCAAATTTAATCATGCTGCACAAATTCCCAGCCACCCTTCTTTCTCCTTTACTTTTACTTCTCTGAATCATGCAGAAAAGTAGGTTTAAAATGCTCTTGCAATAATGATTCTTAGAAAAAGACTGTTATATTTTGGGAAGAATATACCTATGATTTTCAGCTGAAGGTGATACAATGATCATTTTTTCAACGTTCCCCCTCTTTAGAGACTGAATCCCCAAAGTGAGTAACAGCAATACTGTGATGACAACTTTGTTGTTTTGCTTCTACAGAGCTAGCCTTCAATGTTTTTATAAACCACCAAAACCAAATAGTCATATTTCTGGTAAATACCCTAAGATTTTTTTCTTAATGAGCTAAAGATCTTTTTTATTAAGTGAAGAAAAGCCTAACACTAATTCATACTTCTGTAATTCTCCCAAACTTCTTTTCTGAAAAATTTTACCTTATCATGAAGGACAAACATCTATTCTTATTTTAATCATGTATCTTTATTTGGCAATAAAAAAAGAAACTGGGGCTGATACTTTCCTGCTAAATGTAAATCTATATCCTATATTGCTTTCCTGTGTACACCTGTATTTCCAACTTCTGTTCTCTTATTTAAGCAACTTCTATGAAAAACATAAAAACGGATGGTTCTCATCTTAGGGGTATTATTTTCTTAGACAACACCTTCCCACAGAACTGGTCTGCACTGCTAACTGCCTCGGAAGAGAACACTTAAGGATCTACTGCAATCCTAAGAGATAAAGCACTCACCATTTAAGCAGATAATTAAGCTAAAAAGAAAATGAACTAAGGCACAATTATCAGTCATGTGATATTAGAAGAGAACACTCCCCTATGCTTCCTCATGTGCACTCGCCCGAACACTGGAGGCATCCTTGCCAGCCCTCACTCCTCCCTCCCTACAGTGAGATTTTAAAAGAAACTGAGCAGTCAAGGTCCAGAAGGAACAGGTGTGACTACTCTACTCTACTTCAGTTCCCAAGTGCTAAGTCCACCAGAGGCAGCTGGAAATCTCGAATCTTTTTTTTTTTTTCAAAAAATGTTTATTTATTTATTTTGAGAGAGAAAGAGAGAGAGCGAGAGCCTGCGAGCATGCAAGCTGGGGAGGGGCAGAGAGAGAGAGAGGAAGAGAAAGAATCCCAAGCAGGCTCCATGCTGGGGCATGGCCCTGACACAGGGCTCAATCTCATGACCCTGAGATCATGACCTGAGCTGAAATCCAGAGTGAGATGCTTAATCAGTTGAACCACCCAGGCACCCTGGAAGTCTGGCATTTCTATTGCAACACTGAAGCTCACCCACTTTGGGCCTCACAGTGAGCCAAGTAAGCTTCTACTTGCAGAGTGCCTCAGTCAGGCATTGTTATGAGTTGAATTATGTCCCCACAAAAGATGTGTTAAAACCTAACCCCTAATACATGTGAATGTGACTTTATTTGAAAACAGGGGTTTTGCAGATGTAATCAAGTTAAGATGAGGTGATGCTTCATGAGGGCGGACCCTAGTCCAATATGACTGGTGTCTGTATAAGAGGAGAAGGGCTGGACAAAGAGGGAAGAATACCATGTGAAGAGGGAGGCAGCCTGGAGTCATGCAGCTACAAACCAAGAAATGCCAGCAAATATAAGATGCTAAGACAAAGGCACAGAACAGATTCTTCCCCAAATCCTTTACAGAAAGCATGGTCCTACTGACACTTTGATTTTGGCCTTCTAGCCTGCAGAACTGTGAGAGAATAAATTTCTCTTGTTTTAAGCCATCCAAGTCTGTGGTAATTTGTTATGGCAGCCCTAGCCAACTAACACAGGCATCAGGGGTCATATTGATGGGAACATAGTAGCCTACCACATTCTCCAACCCAGTTTCACCAATAGTAAAGCCTATAATACTCTGACCTTCCATCTGACTCCTTCATCTTTCTCAGTTGGGTAGAAAACTGGCAGACCACCCTGAAAATGCCACATTAGCCACTAGCACTGCCTATCTAGGAACTGAAACACAACAGGGACATCGGGCTTTAAATTCTTCCCTTTTCTATCATCCCAGGACCTCACAGGCCTGGAGCCCTAAGTTAGAGAGCAAGACAGCAAAGAAAATCCTCAGTCTATTAATCATTTTTTGTCTAAGCCAGACCTCAATCCTCTCCCAGAGACCCAGGGGGCTCTTCTTTAATCTTCTTGGTCCCATTCAAATCAGCAGTCCACCTTGCTCTACCAGCCTACAGAGATCAGAAGTAAGAATGGGAAGTTGGACTCAGGGAGACAGTTCTGGGAAAGAAGAGTCAAGGCAACAGATAAATCTGTGCAAAAGTTTCTTTTATTGCACAGAATCTAGGATGAGTCCCAGGAGAAGGTTCCTGAAGAGAAGTGATCCAAGTAAACATGTAGATTCTTTCCAACAGTCTATATTCTTTCCAACTCACAATCCTGCCTGTACCACTCTTTATACTCTTGGTGGATGGAAACAGGCAGAAATCATCCTCCTGGGCGAACTGAGCAGTGCTTCTCCTTCTCCTGTTCACCAAAGATCTGGCAAGATTAACAGATACTGGAGCACTCAGAGTGTCATCTTCTCAGAATTAAGTATATAGAAGAGGTGTTGAAACCAGCAAAATTGCCAAATATTCACTCTTGGCTCCACCCCACATAACATTCCTTTCCTGGGCCAGACTACAACGAGGTCTAGACTTCAGTGAGTGGGTCAGGAGAAGCAATTTTCTTTCCATGAAATGCCCACAGTGTAATTGATTCTAGTTGCAAACCCCAAACTTCTTCCCAGCACTAAATATTATAATATATAATATCTAATTCATGTGTCCACTTCAGTCTTGCATCAATTTTCCAAATGCACTGAGTCAGATATTAATGACACAAGTCATTTCTTGGTTTTCGTTCTTGTATCTCTTACACTTCCCTAAGTGTCCACCAATAGGTGTCTGGTTGGATCAGTGTGGTACTTCCAACAACAGAGTATAGGCAACATAAAAAGAATGAGAAGGATCTCTAAGTACAGATCTGGGGTGATTTCCAAATTACACTGTTAAATTAAAAAAGCAACGTGCAGAACAGAGTTTATAATATTCTACTTTTTGTATAGGAAGCAAGATCCAACCCACAAAAATGGTTACCTATAGTGAAAAGAAGAGACAGGTAAGGAAGCAAAACTTTTATGAGTATAGCCCTTTTTCTAGTTTTAACTCAGCAATCACGTAAATGATATACAAAATTAAAAACAAAATTAAAAAGAAAAAAAAAAAGCCAGGCCTAACACCTGAAAAACAAATTAACTGTATAATAAGTCAGTGACATGAGCAAACAAGGAAAAGAATTGCTTAAGTAACTTCGAATCACAGTATTTAGGCTGTAGATTCTAACAGGATATACTTTAGGATATAGGATGATTTTTTAAATGTATATAAATTACATTTCTTTGTTAGATTTTTTAGTAGTAATATTAGTGTTAGGTCTTTTTTAACTATTACAAGTACGCTATAAGATACAGCAAGTAAGCAATAATGCTAACATCATTAGGAATCAAGATTTTCATTATAGGGGTCCCTGGGTCACTCAGTGGTTAAGTGTCTGACTCTTGATCTCAGCTCAGGTTTTGATCTCAGGATCAAGAGATACCAATATAAAATCCTTTGATTACATAAAAAGTGAGTCTTTCATTAGAATTTGAAATAGCAATATGAAGTCAAGATTTTTTTCTCTTAAAATGTTTATCTTCTAATACTGCCCACTGAAAAAGGCATAGAAACAATGACAAAACAGTAATAAAAATTACTGCACACAAATTATGGTCTCTAAATATTATATTTCAATAAAAAGAACCAGGGATATTTGAAGAAAAGGCTAGTTCCAGGTCTGGGACAAGAAATGTATAATATGTGACTAAAACATGTTGTTCCAGAAAGCAAGCAAGCTATCAAAGACTAATGAGAGTACATTATCACTTCAAAACTAAATCACTACTAAGAAAATTAGATATCATGTGCCTCCTGATAAGATACACTGAGAAGGATACACCATCACTTATATGGCTATTCCAATGAAAAGTAAGACTGTTAGAGAATAAAAAGAGCATTACATATTGGATAAAAACTATATGTATGCACCAACAACCAGCCACCAGATATTTGCACAGAAAAGCACAATAATGTAACAAGGGAGAAAAAAATTAGATTAAAAGAACAATAACACAATGGATGCCTTGCTAGCTCAGTCAGTAGAGCATGCAACTCTTTATCTCACGTTCATGAGTTCAAGCCACATGCTGGGCATAGAGCTTACTCAAAATAAAAAAATAGTATTATAGGGGCGCCTGGGTGGCTCCGTCAGTTGAGCATCCGGCTTCAGCTCAGGTCATGATCTCATGGTTTGTGAGTTCAAGCCCCGCGTCGGCTCTGTGCTGACAACTCAGAGCCTGGAGCTTGTTTAGGATTCCCTCTCTCTCTGCTCCTCCCCTGCTCACATTCTGTCTCTCTCTCTCTCTCAAAAATAAATAAACATTAAAAAAATGTTTTTAATAATAATATTATAAAAGAGCAGTAACACAACTAGAATAAAGGGTCTTTAATATGTTTAATATGTATGCATATGCATATCTACATTCTTATAAACCTGAGAATATCCTCATTTAAAAGGCATAAATTAGAACATTGAACCTTTTAGATTCAATACTCAGACTTTTTCTAACTGCCTAACCTATTATTTTATACTTGTAAAGTTCAATGGCAGAATGTCAGAGTTCCTTTATCAACAGTCAGATTCTACTAAATAGGCAACTATTAGAAAATGGGAGATGAGGGTTGGGGAAAGATAGATTCTATTCAGTCACAGCTTGCACAACACAACAACCACCTAATTGTTAGAAATCCCATTATCTTTTTCCCTTGGGATAAAGTTTCCATTCATCTCTAACAGTACAATGGCCACAACCATGTTGATTAATTAGTCTGTGCCCAAATCCTTAGGTTGAAGCACTAGACTAAACAAAAGATTACTGTAGCCAGTGACAGTTACTCGGCTTTCCAGCACTTAAACTAAATTGACATCACACTGGTAATCTCAACCAAACAGAATGATATTTTTTTTTTAATTACTATTACAATGGATGTTGAAGTAAATCACCTTGTATATTTCTTTCAAATTGTGACTATTTCACTTAAGAGGCAGCCAGGTGGAGGCAGACAGAGCCAGACAGAGCCAGACAGAACTGGATTCTTTTTTTTTTTTTTTTTAAAGAAGGCATCATTCCCAATGTGGGGCTTGAACTCATGACCCTGAGATTGAGAGTTGCATGCTCTACAGACTGAGCCAGTCAGGCAACCCCAGAACTGGATTCTTATCCCTCCTGTCTCCCCCACTTAATGACCACATGACCTCTGGAAAGTTTCTTAAGCTAGACCTCTATTTCCTCATTAATACCACTCCTCCCTACAGCATTGTAATGGGTACTCAGTTCGAAGTTAAATGTAAGAATCTAGCACATTGTCAGGCTACACAGTAATGACACAGATGTTGGCTTAAAAAAAAATGGGGTGCCTGGGTGGCTCAGTCAGTTAAGTGTCCAACTTCAGCTCAGGTCATGATCTCACAGTTGGTGGGTTCAAGCCCCACGTCAGGCTCTGAGCTGCCAGCACAGAGCCCGACGCAGGGCTTGAACTCACGAACTTGTGAGATCATGACCTGAGCCGAAGTTGGTCACTTAACCGACTGAGCCACCCAGGTGCCCCCATGACTTTCTAATTGCTATTGGCTACATGCTGTCTTTAGTCCTCTTCCCAGTCTCTTTGTAGCCTTTAAAACTGAATAAGTCCTCCCCTGGTACAGCTACTGCAGATGGGGAGGACATATACCATCCTCCATTCACTCTCTCATGGTTAACTCCACCCTCCACCCTGAACTCCTTTCTGCACTCCTCCAGAGCCAAATCTTCCACAACTGGTATACCACAAGGTTCTTTCTGTGGTTGTCTTCCCTTTCCATCAGTCACAGACAGACACTGTCATCCAACTGTCCTTACCAATGCCTCAGAAATATGCAACAAGGACCTCTCTCCCCTAAATCCAAGTCCAGCAAATCTAAATGCCTAGTAGGCAGAGCCATTTTTAGATGATTCTCAAACTCAACAGAGAGAAAACTTAATCCAAAAGTTACTAGGAATAAAAAGGAATCCTTCCTCTAAAATCTGCTTCTCTACCCCACAGTCCCAATCCTAGTTCATTCAATCCATCCATGGTCCTGCTCTGCCTTTTTCAGCCAGCACTGACCAGCACAATCCTCAGCGCTTACAAGTGCATGAGGGAACATGCACACAAGTGGCTGTAATACTACAGGTCAGGGTTATCTCACACGTAGACTCCATTATGAAGCCTTTCCTGGCAACACTCCCCACCAACTAACGGTCATTTTTAATGTTCTTCTCACCCTCACTCCATATATACACAGTCATCCCTCATTATTCCTGGTTTCAGCATTTGCAAATTCACCTACTTGCTAAAATTTATCTGTAACCCCCACACCAATACTTGTGGCACCTGCATGGCCATTCATAAACATTCGCAGTATTGAAATATTTGAATCAGCCAATATCACATCCCTTCAGCAGAGGTCAAACAAGGACATGCTCCCTCTTGTTTCAGTCCTCAAACTGTAAACAAATATATTTTTGCACTCTCTTTAGTGCCAGTGGTATTTGCATTTTTTCTGTTTCTTATTGGTGATTTAGCTGCTTAAAACAGTCCCCAAGCATAAGTTCCTAAGTGCAAGAAAGCTATAATGTGCCCTATGACAAACATACTAGGTTATGTAACTTCAGGCATAAGTTATAGTGCTGCTGGCATGGGTTCAATGTTAGTGAATCAACAATTATATATTAAATAAGGTGCCTTTAAAACAGAAATATACAGGGGTGCCTGGGTGGCTCAGGTGATTTCCCCTCAGGTCATGATCTCACAGTTGGTGGGTTTGAGCCCTGCGTCGGGCGCTATGCTGGCAGTGCAAAGCCTGCTTGGAATTCTCTCTCTCACTCTCTCTCTGCCCCTCCCCAGCTCATACTCCCCCTCCTCTCTCAAAAAAATAAACATTAAAAAAAAAACAAGAAATACACATAAAACAAGGTGATTGACATATAGCTCAGTTGACAAAAATGTGTGATCAAAGCCTCACAGAAATCTAACCCTGTATTTCCCCTCAGTATTCAGTAATTCAGTATTCTCAGAGACTTTATGGAACATAACTACCAAAAATCATGAGAATCAATTATATCTTAGCCCTTTGAATGAGACCATTCAGAAAAAGCCTCCACCCCTCAGCCCTGGAAGCCATCTTCCCTCCTTCCCTCAAGAATTTCTCCCACTCATGGCAGTGAGCCCAGGCAGCCAAATACTGCATACTGCAATTGACGTGCACAAGCTCCATTACTGCCCTAGGAACTCAGAATTGGGGAACAGAGGAAGCCATGAAGGGCTGGGACAGCCATTTTTCTTCCTTTTGCATAAACAGAGAATGACCAAAGGAAGGACATTAGCAGAAGGAAGTAGAATAGAGAGAATCCACATAGCCCCAGAGAGAGATTTGAGGGGGAAAAAAGGAAGGAAAGAAACCAAGCCTCAGACATCGTAGGCATAATGGAAGTCATAGAGTAAACACTCAAAGAGTTTGCATCTGCAAGAGACTGAGTAGTCTGAAGAGCTGAAATCTACATTGCAAAAGGCATTCCAGATATGCTTTAAATTCTTCCAATATGAAGAGGCTTGAATTCAGAACTGGACAGAGTGTGGACTGAATTGGAGACCACAAGGTTTTCTTCTTACTGGAACAGAACTAGCACAGGTAATTTAGCTCTTAAGAACAGTCCTGGCACTATTACTGATCTCTGGATGACAACTAAGACAGCATGTTCATGGAACAAACAAATGCAGCAGCAACCTCCTGCACCCCAGATTTCAGCCATGGTGCTATGATCCCAGACCCTGATTCTTCAGTTTTCTATTTGTGGCAGAATGGCAGATCTGTTAGCAGCACCTCCAGCAGTAGTGTTCTGGGATACATCCAGTGCCTGCTCTCCAAACTTCAACAGCTCCAGTATCAAATCCATTTCTGCTTAAGTTAACCAGGGCAGTAGCCATAATATGTCACTAAATCATGACTGATAAAATTATCAAATACAAGCTGATAACAATGATGAATGGAAAAGAAACCTGGTATACAAATACCAGATGTACGGGCATCCAACTCTTGATCTCAGCTCAGGTCTTGATCTCAGGGTCATGCATTCAAGCCCCACATTGGGTTCCACGCTGGGCATAGAGCCTACTTTAAAAAAAAAAAGAAAGGAAAGAAAGAAAGAAAGAAAGAAAGAAAGAAAGAAAGAAAGAAAGAAAGAAAGAAAGAAAGAAAGAAAGAAAGAAAGAAAGAAAGAAAGAAAGAAAGAATACCAGATGTAAATCAAATGAATGTTTTCTTCATATCTGCTTGCCTTTTATTAGTAATCCTTTCTAACAATCAGTTCCTTGATATATCTTAATGAAATTAACTTGAATGACTCAAAATTCATTCTGTAATATTGAGTACAAATTATCAATTGAGCCACTAAACAAACTAACCAGCCACCTACAGCCACTTACTCTTAGTGGCCTACTATAGTAGAAGCTCTCAATAACCTTCTATTTAACAGATTTGCCAGATAAAGGATACACACTATATATTATCTCTGAAAAACACCACACAGTACAAACTTGAGTATGTTTATTATAAGTACCAGTTGAATTGCATGCTTAGCAATCAAGTGTTTATTTCCAATCCAGTTTATGCTACTTGTGCTAATTATCTGACATAATTAAATATTATGTAAATAGATGAAGTATGAATACAACAATGTTATGTTTCTATAAGATTTAAGTTGAATCTTTTGGAGTGATCCAGTAAAGATGAGATGATTTTTAAAAAAGGGAAGGGGGATATCAAATGAAGTGTGGGAATTGCAACAGTAAAAGGTTAGGGGGTAGAAGGATTTGTAAAATCTACGATTCCAGCTCATATTACTTCAAATGTTTCACTCACTCTGCTTTGAAAAAATAGAAACTGAAAGCGGTAGATGCTGTATTGGGTGTGGTTTATGCAAAAGAGGAAATGCAGGACTTCAAACTTCTTTCAAAGAAATGGCTTTGCCTTACAACAAAAGATAGGCAAATTATTGTACAAGTTTTAAGTAGAAATAAAATAATTGATGTATGTATCTTTTTTTATATAATAGGCATCTTTAACCAAAACAAAAACTACTCAATACCTTGGGAAAGAACCTTTCTGTCTTATAATAATGAAAGGTCAATAATTGTCAAAAGTCTTTCCACATGGCTAAGGATAGCTATTTCCCTTATTTCTTCCACACTGCCAAACCTCCATTCATGCCTTAGAAGAAAGTTAAATCAATGAAGGCGTCTAATGTGAGTTAAAGAAAAACACAAAACTTTGTGCGTTTATTCTTATACTTATTGCTATTATTACTTTTTTTTTTAACTTTTTCCTTAGAAGAACTTCAAACTTACAGAAAAATTGCTGGAATAGAATAAAAGAAAAAGCCTGCATATACTGCAGCCAGATGATCTGAAGCCAGATTCATCTAATAATATTTTACCCTATTTGCTGCTTTATCAATGTGTGTTCTCATCTCTCTTCTTCCATTAATATATCACCCACACACAATTTTTTTTTCTGAACCATTTAAGACTAAGTTGCATACATCATGGTCCTTTACCCCTAAAAACTTTAGAGTACATTTCCTAAGAATAGGGGTCTTACATAGATAAAGTTTTCAGCTCCAGTAAGTTTAACATAGATACAATACTTGTATCCAATTTCTGTGTTCCAATTTTGTCAAGTGACCAAATAAGATACTTGACACCTTTTTTTCCCTCTAGTAGGGAATTCCATCTAGGATTAGAAAATGCATGTAGCTGTCATGTCTCTTTAGTATTCTTTAATGTGGGATATTTCCAGAGCCTTTCTTTGTCTTTAATTTTTTAAGCATTCAGTCATTTTGTTTTAACATTTAAATAGAACGTGTATTTGTTTTAAATTGAACATTTTCTGGGTGGCCCAGTCAGTTAAGCATCCAACTTCAGCTCAGGTCATGATCTCACAGTTTGTAAGTTCAGGCCCCATGTCAGGTTCTGTGCTAACAGTTCAGAGCCTGGAGCCTGCTTCAGATTCTGTGTCTCCCTCTGTCTCTGCCCCTCCCCTGCTCACGTTCTGTCTCTCAAAAATGAATATATGTTAAATAAATCTATAAATAAATAAATAAATAAATAAATAAATAAATAAATAGAACATTTTTCATCTTGGTATATTTTTTAAGCTAAGAATTTTTCCTTTTGTTGCTGGCATATAACATGTCATTAATTTTTTAATTGATCTCATATCCAGCTACCCTAGTCATCTCATTTCCACTAATTTGTCTATCATGTGAAAATTATCTGAGAATAGTGCTTTTTTGTTGTTTCCTTCATAAAACTTATTCTTTTTATGTCTCTTTCTCCTTTACTGACCTGTCTAGGACACCCTAGTGCTAAAGAGAAGTAATGACAGGGGAATGTCTTAATATACAGGGAATGCTTCTAGCCTCTGCAATCAGACAACACAAAGAAATAAAAGGCATCCAAATCAGCCAGGAGGATGTCAAACTTTCACTCTTCACAGATGACATGATATTCTATATGGAAAACCCAAAAGATTCCACCAAAAGACTTCTAGAATTGATTCATGAATTCAGCAAAGTTGCAGGATATAAAATCAATGCACAGAAATCAGTTGCATTCCTATACACCAACAATGAAGCAACAGAAAGAGAAATCAAGGAATCTATCCCATTTACAGTTGCACAAAAAACCATAAAATACCTAGGAATAAATCTAACCAAAGAAGTGAGAAATCTATACACTGAAGACTATAGAAAGCTTATGAAAGACATTGAAGAAGACACAAGAAAATGGAAAAAGATCCCATGCTCCTGGATAGGAAGAAAAATATTGTTAAAATGTCAACACTACCCAAAGCAATCTACATATTCAATGCAATCCCTATCAAAGTAATACCAGCATTCTTCACAGAGCTAGAACAAATAATCCTAAATTTTGCATGGAACCAGAAAAGACCCCAAACAGCCAAAGCGATCTTGAAAAAGAAAACCAAAGCAGGAGGCATCATAATCCCAGACTTCAAGCTATACTACAAAGCTATAATCATCAAGACAGTATGGTACTGGCACAAGAACAGACACTCAGATCAACGGAACACAATAGAGAACCCAGAAATGGACCGACAAATGTATGGCCAAATAATCTTTGACAAAGCAGGAAAGAATATCCAATGGAATAAAGATAGTCTCTTCAGCAAGTGGTGCTGGGAAAACTGGACAGCAACATGCAGAAAAATGAACCTGGACCACTTTGTTATGCCATACACAAAAATAAACTCAAAATGGATGAAAGACCTCAATGTAAGACAGGAAGCCATCAAAATCCTCGAGGAGAAAGTAGGCAAAAACCTCTTTGATCTGGGCCACAGCAACTTCTTACTCAACACATCTCTGGAGGCAAGGGAAATAAAAGCAAAAATGAACTACTGGGACCTCATCAAAATAAAAAGCTCCTGCACAGTGAAGGGAACAATCAGCAAAACTAAAAGGCAACCAAAGGAATGAGAGAAGATATTTGCAAATGACATATCAGATAAAGGGTTAGTATCCAAAATCTATAAAGAACTTATCAAACTCAACACCCAAAAACAAATAATCCAGTGAAGAAATGGGCAAAAGACATGAACAGACACTTCTCCAAGGAAGATATCCAGATGGTCAACCGACACATGAAAAAATGCTCAACATCACTCATCATCAGGGAAATACAAATCAAAACCACAATGAGATACCTTATACCTGTCAGAATGGCTAACATTAACAACTCAGGCAACAACAGATGTTGACAAGGATGTGGAGAAAGAGGATCTCTTTTGCACTGCTGGTGGGAATGCAAGCTAGTGCAGCCACTCTGGAAAACAGTATGGAGGTTCCTCAAAAATTAAAAATAGAACTACCCTACAACCCAGCAATTGCACTACTAGGCATTTATCCACGGGATACAGGTGTGCTGTTTCGAAGGGACACATGCACCCCCATGTTTATAGCAGCACTATCAACAATAGCCAAAGTATTCAAAGAGCCCAAATGTCCACCAACGAATGAATGGATAAGGAAAATGTGGTATATATATACAATGGAGTATTACTCAGCAATCAAAAAGAATGAAATCTTGCCATTCGCAACTACATGGATGGAACTGGAGGGTATTACGCTAAATGAAATTAGTCAGTCAGAGAATGACAAAAATCATTTGACTTCACTCATATGAGGACTTTAAGAGACAAAACAGATGAACATAAAGGAAGGAAAACAAAAGTAATATAAAAACAGGGAGGGGGACAAAACAGAAGAGACCCATAAATATGGAGAACAAACTGAGGGTTACTGGAGGGATTGTGGGAGGGGGGATGGGCTAAATGGGTAAGGAGCACTAAGGAATCTACTCCTGAAATCATTGTTGCGCTATAAGCTAACTAATTTGGATGTAAATTTTAAAAAATAAAAAATAAAGTTATATATATATGTGTGTGTGTGTGTGTACGTATATATGTATGTATATATATGTATGTATATATACAGGGAATGCTTCTAACCTTTAGTCTTCAAAATTCTTACTATGTATAAGTACCCTTTAACAGGTTAGAAAAGTTCTACTCTATTCCCTTCTCCAGGAGATTTTTTGTTGTTTTTGTTTTGCTTTCAAATCACAAATAGATGTTAAATTTTATCAAATGCTTTTTCTGTACCTGTTACAATGGATTTTCTTTTATCTATTATTGCAATTAAATATGATTCTAAAGTTGGGGCACCTGGGTGGCTCAATTGACTAAGCGTCTGACTTCAGCTCAGGTCATGATCTTATGGTCAATGGTTTTGAGCTCCACACTGGGCTCAATTCTGACAGTGTAGAAACTGCTTGGGATTCTCTCTCTCTCCCCCCTCTCTCTCTGCCCCTCCCCCACTCATGCTTTCTCTCTCAAAATAAATAAACTTTAAAAAATATATATGATTCTAATGTTGAACTAACCTATATTACTAGAATACACCTGATGCCATATCACACTACAATTATCTGTACTAATATAATATTTAAGGTTTCATATTCTGTCTTCCTAAGTGAGGCTAGCTTATAATTTTCCTTATTCACACTATCCTTGTCTAATGCTGGCATTAGGATGTATCAGCCTGAAAAAATGAGGCAGGCAGTGTTCCTAAAAGAGACAAACTTTGACTTTGTTAGGGTTAGAATTAAGTATTATTTGAATACTTTGTAGAACTAGCCTGAAAAACCATCTGAACCTGGCATTTTCTTTGCAGTAAGACTTATAACTACAGAATCAATTCTCTTAAATGGTATGTTTCTACTACTTCTTGTTTTGTGTGTGTTTTAATGTGTGTGTGTGTGTGTGTGTGTGTGTGTGTGTGTGTTTTATTGAAGTAGAGTTGATACCCAATATTAGATTCACTTCAGATGTACAAAATATTGATTCAACAATAATATATACATTATGAAATGTTTACCACAATAAGTGTAGCTACCATCTGCCATAATATTTCTACTCCTTCTTGAATCTGTTTCAGAATTTATACTTCTCTGGAAAACTGTCCATGCAAATGTATTTGCCTAAGTTTTTCATGGCCTCGTGTATAATAAAGTAGTCTTTCCGGTCCTCATGCTATTCCTATCCATTGTTTTTTATCCAAGGTAAGAATCCACGGCTCCTATCACTCTCAAAAATATATCACACATGAGCCCAAAAAATAAGAGTTACTGGATTTGATCACAGCCACAGAAGTGAGCTGAACTGTGCCTCCATCAATAGCACAGTGACCTCACCTAAGCACCTCATCTTTGTTCATGTTAAGTCTCAGTAACCCTTAAACTTGGGAAATTGAACAAATTCAATGTTGCTACAACTGGTGAACAGTGGTTCCACCAGTCCTCTGAAAAATAAGAATGAAAGTGCTCTAATTTTTCATAAAGTTCCAGTTTTATTCTCAAAGAATGCTTTCTACTTTGTTGATATTTTTTGGACAGTAGGAATAGATAGTAAGTTTTCTTTGATACTTTTTTTTTTTTAGAAAACGTTGACCCCCAAAAAAAAAAAAAAAAAGGAAAGGAAATTAAAAGTTGGCAAGCCTATGTCCATCCAACTTATTTTTTCAAATCCAGAAGTCTGGAAACCAATAAACTATATGATCTCTAACACCTTCATGGCCACAATGTTGTATGTAAGAGAGAGCAAGGGACAAAGGATAGAGGGATGGAAGGAACTAATTATTTACATTAACAAAGATCAAGTAACTTACTCAAGCTCAAGTCCTTATTTAACCAACACCTTCCTGATTTCCAAGCTTTTAACTCTACAATACCCCCATCCTCTACTTAAATAGATAAATCTTCCAAATGTAACATTCTTAATGAATCTTTCTCTCAGTAAAAATGGCTTCCAATTGCAAATCACTCTAACTTCAAAGCATGACATGTAAGATAACTAGTCCCATCATTTTCCTCCAAAGCACATAGATTTTCAGATCTTACTGCCTATGCCTCCTAAATCATTCATTCCGTCAAATGACAGCTCTGTTTCTACAGCTAAATACAAAGATTAATCAAAGAAGTTCCCTGATAAAACTATTTAACTTCAAGGACCTGGAGGCAATAAAAAAGAAGAAAAAAATAACTTTCTTAAGATAAGAGAGCCATCTCGAAAGTGCAAAACACAGGCATTGACTACTGAAAGAGCTACACTCACTACAGAAAAGATAACAGAAGAGACTACAAAGTCATTCTGAGACAATCCCAAAAGAGGTATGTCCAAGCCAAAGCAGAAGGAAGAATCTTTGTATCACGTAATGGCAGAGCAACAGTTTACAATTAATTATCAATCAAAAAGATAACAAACTTACTCAAGGTCACATAGCTTTGAAAAGATAATTATAGATATTGCTGAGATTTTGCTGTAGAGGATTAAATGGACAGGGAGGTAGAAAGGGAGTCTGGGGTGCTTAAAATATGCTTCCATCTAGCTCTGGGTACAGAATCCAAAAGTAAAAAGAATTCCTCCCAGGATAATCGACACCTAGCTTGACCAAACTCAGAAGGAAAACAACAATAGTAATAAAAGATTGGACAATTGACCAGCAATTCCTTCCCTTTGTCAGAAACTGAAAATCCAGAAGGCTAAGGAATCCTAGCAAAGTCGACAATACAAGACAGTATGTACTTCTGAGTCAAATTCAGGGTACAAACATAAATGCTATAAGAGTTCCTAGAGAAAAGAAAAGACCACAGATGAGCACTGTGGGAAAAGGCACAGTGAAGAGGTGGGTTTGAGATGGGCCTTTAAAATAAATAGCATCTGGGTCAAAAAAAGGTGAGCTGTCCTTCTACAGGAGATAGGGAGCACACAATAACACACTAACATAGAAAATAGTAACTCATTTAATCTTCCCAACAGCCCTAACAAGAGAAGTATTATTATTAACCCTATTCTGTAAGTGAGGAATTGGAAGCCTAGATCAACATTCTCAAACTTTTTAGTCTCAGGGCTCCCATATACTTCTAAAGTTTACTGAGGGACCCAATAGTAAGAGCTTTTATTTTTGTGGCACAAATATTTACCAAAACCGAGGAGTTTCTTAAATTATAAATTAAAAGATAAATTTTAAATCCCCATATGCGTGAAACTTTTAAGATAAGTTTAAATTGTTCATCAGTCAAAGGCAACAATGGTTCCCAACCAGGGGTGATTTTTGTCCCCTTGGGGAAACTAACAATGTCTGCGGTTATTTTTGTTTGTCACAACCGGAGGAGTGTTATTGGCGTCTAGTGGGCATAGGCCAGAGACGCTGCTTAACATACAATGCATAAGAAAGCACCCACAACGAAGAATTATCCAACCCTAAATGTCAACTGTGCAGAGGTTCAAAAACCCTGCTCTGGGGCCTAAAGAAACTACAGTGTATGTTCAATAATAGACATTGTACAATAATGTTCACAACAGCATTTTTGTAATAGCTAAAAATTGAAAGCAACTAAAATGTTCATTTACAGAAGATCAATAGATAAGAGTATATTCAACCGTGGAATATTATACAGCAGTGAAAATTAACAAACCAAAACTACTCTCAACAATACATATGAACCACAGAAAGTCTTAGGCTACTCAAACCATATGTCTATTTTTACAAACCTAAAAAATAAAATTTAATCTGTTCTTAATTAAATGCATATAAAATAAATCCATTTTTTTAAAGCAAGGGAATACTGGGTCACCTGGCTGGCTCAGTCAGTAGAGCATGCAACTCTTGCTCTTCATGTCATATGAGTTAGAGCTCCACATTAGGGATAGAGTTTACTTAAAAATAATAATAACAATAAAAATAAAAATATTTTTAATTGAAAAAAATTGATAAAGCAAGGGAATACTAAACACAAAAATCAGGACAAGGTTGCTGAAGGAAAAAAGAGGGGATACAAGAGCATCACATAATATCTGGATACATTCATAGGACTGTCCCCTGTCTTTTGCATGCCTCATGCATTACAGAAAACCTTTTTTACATTTATGAAACAACAGAAATGATATACTTCTGAAAATACTTAGAAAATTGAAAAAGATACTTTAAATTAAACCAAAAAAATGTTTTTTAATAAACTTCTATGCTAAAATCATTATTTAATATAAACAATCTTTTTGTAATACCAAACAATCACTCCCAGCTTTTAATTTTGGCAATTCCATATTTTTGTACATTAAATGTACCAAAAGTAAGACAGACCTGCATGGCCAGTAAAGACCTCAACAGCTTTAAGCTGTTTTCTAACCGTATTTTGTGACATTATTTTAATTGAAAAGTCTGTAATTAGGCTCTGTGTTTGTATTCAAGCTCTTAAACTGGCAATAAATTGCTTGGGTTTCCTTCTCTTAGTCTACTCTGCTATACAACCAACAACATAACTATAAATACCTTTAAATTTACAGATTAATAAAGTGTGGCTCTTTTGGTAAAATAACTAACTTTTAAATAATCATCAACTACAACATCAACAATGATTTTAACACTAAAAGATCATTTGAGTAGGAGCACCTGGGTGGCACAGTCAGTTAAGCATCCAACTCTCAATCTTGGCTCAGGTCTCGATCTCACAGTTGGTGAGTTCAAGCCCCACATAAAGTTCGGCACTGATGGCATGGAGCCTGCTTGGGATTCTGTCTCTCCTTCTCTCTGTACCCCTCCTGCTTGTGTGTGCGCTCTCTCGCTCTCTCGCTCTCTCTCTCTCTCTCTCTCTCTCTCTCTCTCTGCAAATAAATAAATAAACTTAAAAAAAAGATAATTTGTGTAGAAAATCATTTGTACACTAGGATAAAAATCTTTCCTAGCTATATGAACTATGTATCCTACCAATACTTCTGATCTGAGAGGAAATTTTGACATAAATGAATCATTAATGGCAGAGGAAAAGAAAGTTTACAAATAGCAGTGATTCTAAATAATAAATCTGTTTATCTAGAAAGTAGCTTATCGTGTTTCATAAAAGCAATTTCTCATATTGCAATGCAGGAAAATGTCAGATCTTACAATTCAATGTGTCAAAGTACAGAGAATACGGTCAAAGAAAAGAAGAAAACTCAGTATAAATGCAGACACAATGCTAAATCCTTTTGAGGAAAGTAAAAGATATTCTAAAGTAATATGGATATTACATTTAACAGTAAATTACCTGACAATGATCAAAAGGCAGAGAAAGCATCATCTTGGCATTAAGTTTTTTTTTTAAGAATAGAAAATACTAAGTAAAAATGACCAATATTTTCTTTACCACTGAACTCTCCTTCTAAACCTACTATTTTAAATTTAAAGCCAAACATAATCTTTAGCCTGTATATCAATAAAACATCTAAGCATGGAACAAAAAATGCTTTAAAAGTTATGAAGAAGGTAGAAATCATTTTTAAAACATTCAAATTTGTATCTGATTGAGATTCATGACCTTTACGAAAAGGGCTTAAAAAGAGAAATTCTAAAGTTTTCTAAAATTTGAGTTAAAAAAAAAAAAAAAACTCATTCTCTGTTAATTCCAAGTTTAGGAAAATCACAAAATTATAGTAAAATATGGGTACAGACAGTACCAAAAAATTATGCTAACTACCATTTCTGCATGAATAGCAAAAAAGGGCTGTTCCCCTATGAGTGTGAATTTAGAAATCTGATTGGCTTTCTAAATCCCTATTATTATGCAGAAGGATTGATAAGGACACACAAAACAGCTAAAGGAAATAAAGCAATTTCAAGTTTGCAAAACTTGCACTGCACTTAATTGTGAGTTCTAAGAATCTTGCAGGGCTTGGAGGGCTTGGATTGTCTCCGTCCAAGACCTGCAAAGGAGGGAACACTTCCTGGCACAGACAAGACCTACCTGAGTCTCCCAGGTCCCAATGCCCAGACCCAAGACACCTGCAGCAGTACCTGGGCAACTACTGGCCTTGTGTTGCCCACCACACAGCCCAGCACCCTGAGGCAAGCTTGCTGGCCAGCCCCTCAGCTGATTTCTGAACTGCACCAACTGTGCAATTCCTGGCCTGGCGCAGACCCAATCAATGTCTGGGGTAGAACCCATATCACTACCACCGGCTCTACAGTAAAGCCCATTTTGCATATACATCTGAGATTACCTAAACCATTTAGGCCTATCAGAAGAACTCATGAGAGGCCAGGTAAATCACTCATTATTTGTTTCAAACATAAAACATCTAAATGCAATTTTATATGCAAACTCTGAAATTATTTCTAAAGATTCACAATCACACAAGCCATACATGGTATCAGCTATACTGAGCAGGGGAGCAAAAAGGATTGGAAAACATCAGACACAATAATCTGACACTTCTTACTTGTTTCATTATTAATGAATACAAAGAACACTATTTTATTTTTTTTATTTTTTTTTAATTTTTTTTCCACGTTTTTATTTATTTTGGGGACAGAGAGAGACAGAGCATGAACGGGGGAGGGGCAGAGAGAGAGGGAGACACAGAATCGGAAACAGGCTCCAGGCTCCGAGCCATCAGCCCAGAGCCTGACCTGGGGCTCGAACTCACGGACCGCGAGATCGTGACCTGGCTGAAGTCGGACACTTAACTGACTGCACCACCCAGGCGCCCCCAAAGAACACTATTTTAAAGAACCACAACAATTTGCACATTTTTCAGCGACTACCTCTCCAAAAAAACCAAGCTTACAGAAAAAGGGTTTACTATATTCTCATCCTGTATGCAATGCTATACCTCACACAGGTATTTGTTGATCATATATTTTCTTAATCTTAATACCAATACAGGAATTCTTTTACATGCAAACACATCTAAACACATGAAAGTATTTTCAGTGTCTATTTAGATGAGTTTAACTTTCCTCAAAACCTCAAATATTTAACAAAACTATAATAATCACAAATATAATCATAAAAGCAAAAAGGAAAATCATAATCTGTTACCCAATGCTTCTCCTTGACTTATTCTTTTTGAATTTTTATTTTATTTTATTTTATTTTATTTTATTTTATTTTATTTTATTTTGAGAGAGAGAGAGTAAGCAGGGAAGGGGCAAAGGGAGAGAGAGAAAGAATCCCAAGCAGGCTCCAGGCTCAGCATGGAGCCTGAGGTGGGGCTCCATCCCACAACTCTGGGATTATGACCTGAGCCGAAACCAGGAGTTGGATGCTCTGCCAACCAAGTCACCCAGGACTATCTTCATTGACAACTCTTTGAATAGTGAAATCTTATTAAAATGAATTTTAAGAGAAGGAAGGAAAAATAAGATTAAAACAGAGAGGGAGGCAAACCATAAGAGACTCTTAAATACAGAGAAAAAACTGAGGGTTGCTGGAGGGGTGGTGGGTGGGAGATAGGCTACATGGCACTTGTTGGAATGAGCACCGGGCGTTACATGTAAGTGATGAATCACTGAGTTCTATACCTGTAAACAATACTATACTGTATAACTAATTTGAATTTAAATAAATTTTAAAAAATAAAATTAATCTAAAAACAAAAACAAAAACCTTGCATTTGCTTGGTTCTCTACTGTACTATAACATACAGTACTTCATTTTCATTCTTAAAAGTGTTCTAGCCAGCTGTGATTATTACATTTGAGAGATGATGAAACTAAGGCTCAGCAATGGAAATCACTCTCCTAAAGTCAGACAGCAAATACGTGCAATGAACTGACTACACGTTTAGTATTGCCAAGTATAACTGACCTCTTTGCTAGACTCCTCAGCTACCACAAAAAAAATAGGCCAAAAGCCCACTGAATTAAGAATAAGCTTGCAGTGGGGCGACTGGCTGGCTAGTCAGTTAAGCCTCTGACTTCGGCTCAGGTCATGATCTCGTGGTTCGTAAATTCAAGCCCTGTGTCGGGCTCTGTGCTGACAGCCCCACAGTCTGCTTCAGATCCTGTGTCTCCTTCTCTCTCTGTCCCTTCTCCACTCATGTTCTGTCTCTCTCTGTCTCTCAAAAACGAATGAACGTTTAAAGAAAATGTCTAAAAAGACTTTTTTTAATTTAAAAAAAGAATAAACTTGCAGTACCAAGCCCAGACGTTTTCACAGAATTATGCTCAATTTTTAAGAAACGTAATCCAATGTTATTTAAGCTATTCCTGAGCCCAAGAAAGAAAATGTTTTAAAATTCTTTAAGAAGCAAGCCTAAATGGGTAAAAAAATTTGACATACGGCCCAAAAAACTTCAGAACAATTCTATGTAAGAATGTCAATGAAAATTCTTTTAAAAACTGAGGAAGAAAAATCCAAGAGCACATTAAAATAATATATCATGACTAAAAAAAATCATCCCAGAGTACAAGAATGCTTCAATATTAGTACATCTGTTATATAATTTTTGTGTGCATGTGTGTGTATGGATAAATACATATAAATGTATGTCTAAACAAACACATATTCTCTAGCTCTGTTCGCTGAAAGGGCACAGGAGCAACACCCAATATCAATAACCATCTAGATCTTTGCTTTTAAATATTTGGGGCAGGAAAAGTTCAAGATAAGCCTGCATATCTCACTGTGCCCAAAAGGGAGGGGATGCTCAAAGAATGATGGGACATGTCAAAAGGACACAGAATCTCACATAAAGGATTCCCTTGGGCCAAACTTATGACAATGTAAGCAGCAATATAAATAACAATATTAACAGATTATAACTCATTGAATAGCATAGGAAACCATAAATCGTAATAGATAAAAATAAATAAATTGGAAACTTAATAAGGAGATAGATATTTATACAGTTTTTTAAAACAAAACAAAAAAACTTTAGTGAAATATAGAAGACTCTAGCTTAGATCTTAAGCAATCAGAGTGAATACTACCAGTAACAGAACAAAATGAGATTGTATGCCACCTGATAAGATGTAATGAAAAGAATACAGTTCCACCTCTGTGACATTCCTGCCAAACATGCCTCAAGAATCTAATCACAAGGAAACATCAGAAAACAAAAATTAAAGGAGACTATAAAATAACTGGCCTGTAATCTTCAAAGGTGTCAATATTATGAAAATCAAGGAAAGACTAATGACTGTATTTGAGAGTGAAGGGATGTTTAAAGGACCTGAAAACAAGAAAATGCAATGCATCATTTTGGACTGGATATTTTCACTACAAAGAACATTACTATTACAAATGGTGATATATGAAGGACTAAAGATTCGTTGAAAGTAATATGTCAATGGTAGCTTTTTTATTTTGATGGAAATATTGTGTTTATGTGGATCTGCCTGTTTTAGGAAATATATACACTGAAGTACTGAGGAGCAATGGGACATGAGGCAAATTTTTCAAGGAAATAAAAGTTCTTTGTACAATAATTGCAACTTTTCTAAAAAAATTATTTTTAAAATAAAATAAAAGAGAACAAAATTTAAGAAAATATGCAAGATCTGTGTAAAGATATTTTTTTAAATGTCCTTTCTAAGGACTTAAACACTTAAATGGAAAGGCATACCATATGCTGGGCAGGAAAAGTCAACATTTGAAAGATATTTCTCTGTTAGTCCATCTAAAGACATTCCCAATAAAACTATCAATAGGTTTTTGGAGTTTGACATATTAATTTTAAATTAAAAATAATGAGGGAAAATAAATAAGAATAGCCTGAAAAGTTCTGGAAACATGTTATAAAGCTACAACAATTAAAACATTGAAGTAATGATGATATATAAATAGATCGCTATACAGAAATAGAACCAACCTAAATCACTTTCAATATTGCACTGGTTAAATAAATTATGGTACATGCATACTAGGTAATACTCTGCAATCATTTTAAAAAGAGGGATTTCTACATGTACTCACATTTTAAAAACCACATTCAAGTTATAGTGGTAAATGAAAAAATATTCAGAACAGCAAGTAAGATACTACGATACATAAATGTGTAAAAAAAAAATGTGTATATATACATATATATGCTTTACAAAGTATCTTATATAGGCTGTATGGAATATCTCTGGAAAGCCCTAAAAGAAATCCTTTAACCGTGGTTAACTGGGGCACCTGGGTGGCTCAGTCGGTTAAGTTTCTGACTTCAGCTCAGGTCATTATCTCATGGTTCCTGAGTTGCCCCCCGCCCCAACATATCGGTGTGGAGCCTGCCAGGGAGTCTCACTCTCTCCTTTCTCTCTGCCTCTCTTCAACTCGCATTTTCTCTATCAAAATAAATAAATAAACTTTAAAAAAAATTTTTTTTAAAGTGTTTAACCAAAAAGAGGAAACTGGCTGTCTGATGGCAAAAGTGAGAGTATGTACTTTTTACCTATTTATATCTTCTGAATGTTACACCTTGTTGAATACTTTGCATTGTCTATTTAAAATAATATGTATTTTATATATATACACATACATATACATACATATACATATATGTGTATATATGTGTGTATATATACACATATATGTATATGTATGTGTATATATACGTGTGTATATATATACACATATATACATACATATATACATGTATTATATATACATACATGTATATATACACATATATGTATATGTATGTATGTATGTGTGTGTGTGTGTATATATATATATATATATATATATATATATATAAAATATAATGATTTTTACTAAGTTAAATTATCAAAAAGGAATGAATTTCCCTATTGCGGGCCTAAATTCCACCTAATGAAAGCTGCCCTGAAAATTCAGAATTCTCAGTAAAGTGTCCAAATTTCAGGTGATAGTTCCTTTTGAGAGTTAAACAGATAAAAACAAAATGGGTGAGATAAGCAGACTGTAAAACAAAACACCTGCACCTTCAGTTTTACCCACATAGGGACACCAGTGATCTTTCTAAGTATCTGATAGATTCTCAAAACAGAAAAGAAGGAACAAGCCTGATATTGAATCAGAGAAAATATCCTTAGGACCAGAATTTCAACAAATGTCTGGTGAAAAACTAGTTAGAAGATGGAGATAAAGACAGAGCCAAAGTGAAGAATTTGACTTCTTCTTTAACCTCATTCAAAAGGAGGAAATGTTACTGCATGAAGAATGCTCTGATGAGAAAGTTGAGTGCTCTAGAGGGTCAGAGAAGCCCAGCAGTTAAAAAAAATATATTGTTTAAACTACTCTTCAACACAACCCATGTCCATCTGCTGGGATCTGCCTGTCACCAAACGATGTGCTTTCCCAAAAAGCAAGACTTCCCAGAAAGAGCCATGAAGAGCAGACAATCATGTTTTGGATCCAGGTTATAGTTCTTCTTATGAGTCTGATCAGGAGGTGACACTGAGGACATTAGGCAACTAATGCCTGACATGCTCTAGATGAACTGGGAAAGTTCAGATTTCTGAATTTGCCACACTAAAAATGAGAACAGAATTATGAAATCTCCTAAAAGTGCGCGCGCGCACACACACACACACACACACACACACACACAAAAGGTACTATCTTTCTAGCCAACTGCTCTTACTTTGGTATTTCTCTCTAAATTCAAGTTTCCAATTCCTCTTCTAGAAAACAATAAATCAATAATATTTAGTATATCTATTTTGTATGGTTATCAAATATATTTTCAAATGGATAAACTACTAAGGCTTGAGTGCTAAAGAAGTAAACAATTTCAGACATGGGTTTGGAAAAATGTACTGATGTGTACTGATTACACAACTGAACTGTCACTGTATGTTTCCTTCAATTTTGTTTATTAATTCTCACTATAACTGGACAAATTTAACAGAAAAAAGATATAACCTGCATATACATAATTCATCCAAATCCTCTCCATCCCTTTAATTCATGCCACACAGCAGGATTTAATAAGGGATATTAGGACTTTCCATATTATCATGCTATGGGCAACCATCAGTGAAACATTCGTTATCAACATATATGAGTAGGACCGGAAGAGACAGAATCCTATTACAGCAAAAAAGATGAACAAGGTAAGCTTTAATAATGTAAGCAAGAAAGGAAAAAAAACACAGACTAGGAGAAGAAACACGGATTGCTGTGCAAGACTACATATCATGAAGGTAGAATGTACGTCCCACTTGGACAAAGGTCCCCAAAACAAAGCCACTAGAAACCTGGGCTCTATCCACCATTTAATAAAGGTTTTATTTTTCTTGTTTGTAAATACCTAAATTCATGTTCAGGAAATTTGTTTCTCAACTGAGTCTTTCTGATTATAAATGCAACAATGTTCATTCTAAAAAAATTTTAGGAAGGAAAATCAAAATTACCAGTAATCTCACCACCAAATTAGCATTTCAGCTTATTTTTTCTAACATATACACATTTATAAACACATTTAAACATAACTGGGCTCATGTAATGTATACAATTTTGAATAATGCCTTTTTTCATTAAACATAGGTTTGGGGGCACCCCGGTAGTTCAGTCAGTTGAGTGTCTGACTCTTGATTTCAGCTCAGGTCATGATCTCATGGTTTGTAAATTCGAGCCCCAAGTAAGGCTCTGCTCTAATAAGGCAGAGCCTACTTAGGATTCTCTCTCTCTCTCTCTCTCTCTCTCTCTCTCTCTCTCTCTCTCTCTCTCTCTCTCTCTTCCCTTCCCCCACTCATGCTGTAAGTCTCTCTCCCTCTCTCTCTCAAAATAAATTTAAAAAAATTTTTAATTAAAAATTAATAAACATAGGTTTGGAATAATTCTAACATCTTAAAATATTCATCCAAGTTACAAGCATCACATCACAGTGTGCAGTTAAAATAACCTTGGGATAGGGGCGCCTGGGTGGCGCAGTCGGTTAAGCGTCTGACTTCAGCCAGGTCACGATCTCGCAGTCCGTGAGTTCGAGCCCCGCGTCAGGCTCTGGGCTGATGGCTCGGAGCCTGGAGCCTGTTTCCGATTCTGTGTCTCCCTCTCTCTCTGCCCCTCCCCCGTTCATGCTCTGTCTCTCTCTGTCCCAAAAATAAATAAACGTTGAAAAAAAAAAAAAATAAGTAACCTTGGGATAAACACTTAGGTTATTTCTATTATTTGGTTAGCAAAATAGATGAGAGATCAATATTTCATTGATGGGGGTGATATAGCACCAAGCCTTCTTTGCAGAGGTCCTGGTAAAGTGAATAAATGAGAAACACAGCTCTAGTGATCAGCTCTAATGATCCACTGAACACGACATCCTTACTAAGCCAGCTCTTTAATTCATATTTTCACAAATACTTGTTTGCCTTGATTCCCTTGTTATCATTTTCAGAGTTTTGTTTAGTTTTTAACAAACTGAGAGAATGAAAGTGACGAGCCTTAAAATTCAGCGACTTACCACACACCTGCAATGAGCTCAGCCAAGTGGAGAGAAGAGTACTGGCTATTTGTGGCCCAGAGAAACCTAGAGGATAAGGTAGAGTCAGATTTAGATTTTTCTCAACCTGGCTTTAAGCAACACTCCTTTGAGGTCAGGCCAGAACTTCTAAGTAGAACTAGCAATAGTGATTTCTTTTAATAGTAAGGATGGAGGATGGGACAACGGTATGTAAAGCTATATGCACCAGCACTTGCCATCAGACAAGAATTAGAAAACAGTAATTGTGTTTCAAAAAAGAGGGGAGGGGCTAATGTAAATGAAGCTCCTTGTAGAGCCTTAGAACTGTATTGTTCAGACAGCAGCCTGCAGTCCTACCCAATTGGAGGGCTATATCAATATTTTCATAATATGTGATATAGAACAAAACAGAAAATATCAGAGGTGGCAAAGGTGGCAAAGTATTGTTTTGTGAAATTTTTGTTTCACTTTTGTGTGTGTGTGTGGTGTATGTGTGTTGGGTCAGGATGGGTAAAATTATTCCCTACTGTGTGCCCTAGTTTTAATTTCCTTAAATTTTTCATATATGCAGAAGTAATTAATTTGTACAACAAATGTTTGAGTAACTATATTATACAGTTGATGAGACAACGGTGTGCTGGTATGACACAAGTGATAAAAATATTTGGGTCCCTGCCCTTGCACAATTCTTACAGTTTAGAAACCATCAAATAACCACATAAATATAGAGCAACAGTGTAACTAAACATTCACACTCAATCCTCTTTCAGGAAATGTTAGGGAATCACTTATCTATTGTGTCCATTGCTTTATGCTTAAGTGTTATGGAAGGAAACATTTAGGGAATTAAGATAGATTATCATTAGGAAAGCTGATTCAGGTTGAGGAAGAGGTGGGGGAGCCAGGTCAGGATTCTCTGAGGAAGTACATTCAAGAAGAGACTGGAAAGATGTACCAAAAAGAAAGTAGGAAGAAAGTGTGGCAGAAATCAGCAGTTTGGCAAAGGCCTGCACAGTTTGTGAAAAAGAAAAGCCAAAGGGCAGATAGGAAAACTAAAAACATCTAGATAAGGTTTGGGGGTTGCTTAGGATAGGAGGAGACAATGCAGGAATTTTAAGTCTCCTGAGAACAATGAGAATGATTCAATTTGCATTTTAAAAGATCATTAGTGGTGCAGAAATAGGAGGGAGGCTAGAATGGCTACTGAGATGCTGCCAAGTAGAGACTGGAAGACTGATCTAACCTATTTAGGAAGCAGAAGTGACAAGGTTTGGTGATGTGATGAGGGCTGAGAAACTATGAAATACCTGGGATAACTCGTAGGTTTCCTAAGTGAGCAGTGATAAGATGCATGAGAAACTCAGAGAGGCAGAGCTGAGAGGGAAGATCCTGGTTCAGCTGGTTACAGTTAACAAGTAGAGATGTCAAATTAAAAACTAGAACTGGGGGGCGCCTGGGGGGTTCAGTCGGTTTAGCGTCCGACTTCAGCTCAGGTCATGATCTCACAGTCCGGGAGTGCGAGCCCTGTGTCGGGCTCTGTGCTGACAGCTCCCTCTCTCTCTGCCCCTCCCTTGCTCATGCTCTGTCTCTCTCTGTCTCAAAAATAAATAAAAACATTTTTAAAAAAATTTAAAAACTAGAACTGAATGGAAATATTAAAAAAAAAAGTCATCATCCAAAGGGTTTTTGATGATAATACCATTCTGTTCCTTAAATATTTACCCACAATAATGTGTAATACAAACCCTCCAAAAATCTAAAATAAATCTTAAAAGATTCTAAGGAGCAACAATTCATAAATACCACAGTAGCTGAACCCACTGTGTATCTACAAATATAGAGCAACAATGTAACTAAACATTCACACGCAAAATAATCCTCTTCCAGGAAATGGTAGGGAATCACTTGTCTATTATATTCACTTGTTGTATGCTCCACATCTAACATAGCAGCACGACACACACAGCAGGTGTTAAAATATCTAATGAAGAAATATACCCACTACTAGGCAGAATAAACTACCCAGCAAAAATACGACAAATAGCCCAAATAAGCAATTGTGCAAGGAAAAACTCTGTACTATGAAACATACAAATGTATAGCAAGGATATTTCTCAGGGAAGAAAGGGAAAGGAGTTATTTACTCTATCATACCCTAATAGTATCAGAACTAGATTCTGTTCCCTAAGAATCAGCTAAATTTCAATACCAGAAATTCTATCCCTAGACAACCAATGGTAAAATATGCTCACCATTCCCTATTACCCCTAGATATGAAAAAGAATCAAAATGTAATAAAAGTTTGATGTTTAAAGCTATAGTAAAATCTCATCTAGGTTATTAAAACAAACAAAAGTTAGAAGAAAATTTATGAAAATAAAAAGCAATTACTGATGATTTTTCCCCCTGTTAACAAAAGTTATACCGATACATGGGAGAAAATTCAGAAAATGCACACAGACACAAAAGAGAAAAATAACCCATAAGCCCATCACCCAGAAGTAACTAACCACTTTCAACGTTTTGTACAGAACTTTTTCTGTGCATAAGTGGGGGTAGAGAGTAAACAGTGATCCACAACTAATGATATAATTGTTTAAGACTATGAAGGAGATTACAGAATGCTGCTATGGCTAGTGTACAGTATTGAGGGAAGACTAACTTGAAGAAGCAACAACTGAGCTGAGCTACCTGAAGGGTGAAATGGAATTAACCAGATAAAGATGCACAGGTCAGGGTAGCAGTCCAGGCAGAGGGAACAAGAATGTGAGCAGGAAGACGCCTGGGCGGCTCAGTCTGTTAAGCGTCTGACTTTGGCTCACGTCATGATCTTGTGGTTTGCGAGTTTGAGCCCCACATTGGCCTCTGTGCTGACAGCTCAGAGTCTGGAGCCTGCTTTGGATTCTGTGCCTCCCTCTCTCTGTCCCTCCCCTGCTCTCTCTATATATATCTCTCAATATGTAGAGAGATGTAGAGAGATATGTTAAACATTAAAAATTAAAAAAAAAAAAAAAGAATGTCAGCAGGGCATTGGGGAGAAAGTTGGGTGGAAGGAGGAGACTGGCTGGGCAGAGCCTTACTGAGAGAGCTGAGAGGACTTGATCCTTGGGAAAAGGAGGATTGGATTGTTGCAACTGCTTAGGTGGGGAAAGGGTTAGACCCTGCAAGTGCAGACTTCTGTGATCAGCATCTTCTCCCCCAAAGGGTATAGAGGGTCGAGAAACAGGAGAATCTTTGGGGGTGTGCAGGGAATAAAAAGACAGTGATCCAATATTTTAAATTTGTATTTTAGGTTCCACACAACCTTCTACACTGGTAGCAAATAAGGAAAAAAGTGACTTTAACTCTTGCCCAACTACCAAGAAATTCATATTAGAAATGGAAGTGGGCAGAGGAGCATTAAATATTCATATTAACAAAAAAATATAAATCTTAAAAAACTGAAAGACCTGCATTAGCAACTGAGTGCAATGACAATATGGAATATACCTGTTTTATCACCATATCTCTAACAAGTATATAACAAATAAATTAGTATCAAGGGAATAATCATTAGCTGTATGAAGAAAAACCAGGCTAACATAAAGGGATGATCTTAAAAACATCCAGACAAGTAAAACACACCAGTATCCTCAGGACAAAGCCCCACACAAAGACTTCTGGCCTCTCTAGAAGTGGACTTGGTAGTGAAGTAGAGTATGCCCCTCAAAGGCCTGGAGAGAGTATCTGTCAACACTATCACTACTTCATTCATCCATTCACTCAAGAGAAAATGTTGAACCCAGAAATTCCAGTACTAGGTCTATATCCAAGATTAAAGAAAACATACATCCATACTAAAACCAGTTCACGAATGTTCATAGCACACTGTTCATAATAGCCAAAAACTAGAAACAACCCATCAACTGATAAACAAAAAGTAATATATCATACAATGTAATATAAGTCAGCCATAAAAAGGAATAAAGTACTGACAGATGCTACACGACAGATGAACCTTGAAAATGTTATGCTAAGTCAAAGAATCCAGTCACAAAAACCCATATATTATATGATTATATTTATATGAAAGGTCCAGAATAGGCAAATCTATTGAGACAGAAAGCAGATTAGTCATTGCCTCAGGCTAGAGAGGATGGGAGCTGGAAAGAAAGGGACAACTGCTAATAGGAACAGGGTTTCTTTCTGAGGTGATAAAAAATGCTCTCACATTGGTGCCCCTGGGTGGCTCAGTTGGTTGAGCCTCTGACTTGATTTCAACTCAGGTCACGATTCCAGGGTTGTGGGATTGAGCCCCACATCAGGCTCTGCACCGCCACTATGCATGGAGCTTGCTTAAGACTCTCTCTCCCCCCTCTCCTCTCCCCCCTCCATTTGCATTCTCTCTCTCTCTCTCTCTCTCTCTCTCTCTCACTCAGACAAACAAACATTTAAAAATGTTCTCACATTAATTGCGGTGATAGTAGTACCACTGGATTGTATACTTTAAATATGTGGATTCTATGGTATATGAATTACATCTTAATTATTTAAAAAGAGAGAGGATATTTTTAGCACCCCACATATCACGGTAAATTGCCAGAAATACAGCAAAGGGAAAAAAACATAGAACCTGTTCTCAAAGCCCTAACATTCTAACAGACAGGAAAAGCCAGTCAAGAGAGAATGACAAGATAATGAGAAAAAGAAAGAAAAGGAAGAATTCACAGACTACCCCAAGGTTAGTTATGCACCTAACCTACCTCTGGATGATTCAGAAGGTGTCAAGAAGAGAATTCAAAATACCAGATTTTTATTCTTAATTTGAAATTTACATCTAACTGACTTTTTAAAAATTATGCACCTGTTCAGCTTCTTAAAATCTTCATTCTTATAGAAAGGTTAAGCAGTTTTAAAAGCATTTGTGCACCTACAAAAAGGTTTAAAACATATCTTTTTAACTTTAGAAAAGCAACCAATTAAAATCTGCTAATTAAACGAAACAAGTCTCCGATTTAAATTGGATTTTACTACAAGTTCGTGGAGTGTTGTAAAGATTATGTGCAAACTTTTCATAACGTCTTAAATTGGGAGAAAGAGGGGCCTAAAAAACCGGAACAGCCGTGTAATACATTCCAAAACAAAGCATGGGGGGTTGGGAGGAGACCAGCAAGGCAGAATTTGAGAAATGATCGTAAAGAAGAACCAAGTGCTTCAAAGCAAAAATGGACCTTCAAGAATTAAAGCCACTAATTTTCACCCACAACACTTCGAAGTTATAGTATTAGTTACTGTTACCATAGAAACAGCGAAGCCGAATTTCCTAAAATTAAAAATGAAAATTACTGCAAAATCAAGTGGGTGTAATAGAGCAAAATTTGGTCCGAACTAGGTGGAACTGAGCCTAACAGAAACTTTCACCAAAATAAAAGTGAACCAACGCCAACTTCTAACCTACATTTCCGAAGCAGGGCTTGATAAATCACCTTGCGGTGTAATTTACCATGTGCTAAAAAAAAGTTTGCCCTCTCTTCTGCTGGAGCAGAAACCAAATAAAACCCCTCCTGGGCATCGCCCACCACCAAAGCCAGTCCGTGCAGACCTGCACCGTGCAGCTTAGGGGAAGACCCGGTCCGAGTTTACCCGGAAAGCATCTGAATTGAGCCCTGCAGGTTCCACTGGGTTAAGCCTGGAG
This sequence comes from Felis catus, assembly GCF_018350175.1. NCBI lineage: Eukaryota > Metazoa > Chordata > Mammalia > Carnivora > Felidae > Felis > Felis catus. The sequence goes on along the minus strand of NC_058380.1, from coordinate 32,445,043 downwards.
GAAAAAGCGAAGCTCGAACCCGGAGCCACAGCTTGCCTGCCTCCCTCCTCCACATCCCCACCCTATGCCACGTCTTGCGTGCCTGGCATTCCACGCGAAGCGATCCAAATCATTTATTAAGCACCCACTGTCTACACCACATCGTGGCTTCAGGTACTGCGGGAAGAAATGGCCCCTTGCGGGAAAAACCAAAAGGACAGCACGGGGACTGAGGACAAACCCGGGGGAGAGGCTGCCTGCCTGCGGTGAGGTGTTCTGGAGAGGAGCCCCCGCCTTCACCCCCTGGGTCGTGACAGTCCCAGAGAAGAGATGGCACCGAGGGTGCAGCAGGCCGTGCCTCCCAGGAGTCCGCCGCAGACCAGACTGGGAGGGGAATGGAAAGGAGTCGGCACCCCTGGACCAACCGCGCGCTCCTCTGCCCCAAGGAGCGCGACCTGCACTCCAGCCCCCAGGAGAACGGCGAGCGCGGGGACCGAACCCCCGAGAGGGCCGGAGCGGACTGTCACTGGCTCCCGCCTTCCTCCGCTGCGACCATGGCTGGCCACTCTCTCCCCGACATGACAGCCGCGGCGGCCGGGGACCGAGCGTCTGCTGACCGGCGTCTCCGCTGCCCCGGCCGCCGGCACCCCCAGCGGCCCGGCGCAGAGAGGGGCAGTGCCGAGAAGACAGCCCTGGCCCCTTCCCCCACCATCCCCATCGTCCGGACTCGGGAAAAGCGGTTACCTGGCGCGCGGGTGGGGACGGAGATACGACCCCAAGGAGGAAGATGAGGAGGAAGAAGGTGGCCTCCGGCCCAGGGAGATTTGGGAAATTTGGAAGACTTGTTCCGCACTGGGTGACAGCTGTTCGCTGCGCACGCGCACCGGACCCCAGTTGCCTGATCGCTCCGCAGCTCCTCACCCTCCCGTCGAGGAGAAGGGAGGCAGCGGCGAAGGCGCGCGCACGGCGCCTGCCGGCTCTCCCTGCGCGAGGGCGCGCGCGCTGTCACGTGACCACTGGGGCCCGGCACTTATTGGGTCACGTGAACTTCCAAACAGCTTAAAGATGCCCGGCGCCTTCTTGCTTTGGGATTAGGCCTTGAGCTGTTCTTAATCTAGGCTTGCTAGCTGTCACACATCGTGTTCTCTCCGGAGGGGCATGTCCACTTTTTCCCTCAGAGGAACACACTTAACCAGAAGGAAGGAACAGGTGCACAGAACCTTGCCCGGAAGTGCCTGCCGGGTTCCCTCAGGGCTGGAACTGATGGAGTCCACGCGCCACACGTCGTCCTGGGCCGCGACGCGGGCCTATGGCGGCCTCCGGCGCGCGGACGTCAGAGTGGCGTTGCCATGGGTGGGGCCTCAGAATGCCCCGCGGAGCCTGGCTAGGATGTCTGGGCTCGCGGCTGGGTGGCAATGACAGCGTTTTACGGACCCGGGCACCTGAGCCTCCAAAAAATAATGGGAGATCCCGAGTGGGCCAGGGGGTCCACCTGCCAACCTTTTAACGAGTAACTCTCAGCAAGAGAGTGTGTTGTTTGCTTCGGAGAGCGAAACTGTCCCATATTCCAAGCACCTAGGTGGAGCACAGCCCGCCCCCGCCCAGGTGTGCGCTGGAGCTGAGGAGACTTGAGGGTGGCCACAGTAGGAATCCAGTCTGGGGGAATCTCTCAAACTAGGGGTTGACAGCAGTTTGGCCTGAACTGTAGTAACAGGAAGTGCAAGTGTCTGCGGACCCCTGAGAACCGACTTAAATTAGCTTGTTACTTCTGCGCTGTAACTCTGCCTTCCAAGGTGTCAGACGGAACCACACAGACCTTAAGTCTGTGTACTACCAAAGACAGATGGCTGACACCAGATGTTTTGCAAAACTCAACAATTTTTTTTTAACTTCCTGCAGAGTACCCAGCTGGGTCCCTTGTAGCATTTCCCGTAACGTCCTTTCAGCTAAGAAAGATTGGGTGGATCTTTACACTACTGAGCACACTTGGGCTAATATACTGTTTCTATTACAATCTACTGATTTCTGCTTTTTAAAATAAAAAGGCACCACACCCTTGAAGTCTTTTCTCTCTGGGAAGAGCATATCGAGGTCAGATGAAATGTAGTTAAACAAGGCTAGTGGGATTAATGGGCCACCACATTTCTTTAGTTATTAAATTAGAAACAAAGTTTATGCTCTATTACCCATATACACGTCTGAACCTGCCTAACATACACTTAACTGGAAATTTTCCAAATGTGTGTACTTTGAGGATACCAACTCTCCTTACAAGTCAGTTGGATATGCTGAAACAATAAATATATAATCCAACATTTATTTAGAGCTTACTGTGAACTTGACACTGCTTTTAAGTGCTTAACAAATATTTACGAAACGTACCTTGATAATAATTCAATGACTAGGTACTATTATCTCCTTATTTTAGATATGAAAACCGAAGTATAGAGCTTAAGAAATTTGTCAAACAGCTACTAAAAACCAGAGTCCTTCGGAAAGTCCAGAAATCTGAATTCCAGTCCCTTTACAGTATGCAGGTGCATGATGTTACACAAATAACATTTGTGGAACACATTAAATCAAGTCTCAGAGCTTTTTTTAAACTGAAAAATTGGGGTGACATACCAGCCTTGTTGAATTTTCCAAGCATTTTTGAATATCAAGGAAGATAATGTAAAATGCCAAAACACTTCGAAAGCTGGAAAGCACTGTGAATCTATTAAGGACTTTACAGTTTGGGAAATTGAAGGAAGAATCAAATGGATTCATGGCAGTGTTGAGTCCCTAGTATATCAAATACCTGTATATTGTGAATTACAAGGATAGTTAACATTTTAGCCCTATAGTAGATTAATTTACTTAGGTCCAATTAAAACTTCCAACTGCAATAAGCTAGAATTCCACAATGGATACAAAGATTTCCCTTGAAGCTTGTATGTTATGTTTATAACTATAGATCATGTTATAGGTATGTTATAGTTATGTTTATAACTATAGATCACCTCACAGACAGCTGTTGTAAATTTCTTTAGGTATAAGGCAGCAAATTGAAACACAACTAAATAATAGCTAATTTTGAATATATTGAAGTCCATTACACTTTTGCAAATATAAGGAATTAAATAATAGCAGTGCTCATTAACATTTCTATTTATCCTATCAAATATGTATGTTATTTGTGCAGGCATAGTACAAACCCTAACCAATAATTAGACATTTAAATGATGTTTTAAAGGGTCATTGTGAATATAAAAGTGAATACCTAATAAAAGAAATCTTGGTACCAGTTCTTCTCTATGTCAAGTGCTCTGAAGTTTAGGTCAACTAATCTCTTACCTGGATTATTATAATATAATGAATTATTATAATATAATGTGTTTCAATATTTTCCTAATGCTATCTCTTCCTCCAGTGCTTCTTCATCCCCCTTTCCCCTCCAACTCATCTTCTGTAGTGCAAGCCAAAATTATCCTAAAATAAAAATTGAATCATGATTCCATACAAGTGAAACACATCATTAATTCCCCATCATATCAAAGCTTTTCAGTCTTTTCCACTAAAGGAGTCACAATGGCTAAGAAGAGTATGGTGGCTAAGGGTATACAGATAGACTTTGAGGTGATGCCGGCCTCCTATGTAAGTACAATATTCAATCAATTTGAATACCATTATATATGTGTTTGTTTCAATGTAAGAAAAATACTTAAAATTACTTAGCAGTTAAATTAGTTAACTTTCCTATCAAAATATTTGAATAAAATTAAAGGGGAGATATGCCATATTTTCCTTAGGGCTTCTACTTCTCACTGGGCCATTGCCTTAAATTTGCATGTATGTGTGTTTGGGAGGGCAGGGTGTCAAGGGAACAGTGAGGTAGTTTGTTTTTCACATTAAGGAAAACATTGGAGATGATTTATGACATCCAAATCATAACACAATGTAAAAACTATTCATTTTAACAAATAAAAATAAATAATAAGCTAAAGTTGCAAGCTCTGAGTGTAATTGTTTCGATCAATCCTCATTTTTATTATTATTTATTATTACCACTTAGTATTTACTATGTTTTATAAACAATATTGGATAGTGACACCACTATGAACAGGACAGATGTGGCCTTGCTTTCATGGAGCGCACAGTCAAGCCACAATGAAATACCAATACACAACAAAAAAAAAAATGGCTAAAAAAAACAAGACAGCAACAAACATCAGTGATGATGTGGATAGACATACACACCAATAGAAATACAGATACATATAAACCAGAGACATGTAGGAGAAAATTTATACTTACGAAGTCCCAAATTGGAAACAATCCAAATAGACATCAATGGTAGAATGAAGATATAAATGCTTCTATATTTTTACAATGGAAAACTAAACAACAATGAAAAGAAATGAATTACCGCAATCTAAAATAGAACGACTAAATCTAGGGACGCCTGGCTGGCTCAGTCGGTGGAGCATGTGACTTGATCTTGGGCTGTGAGTTCGAGCTTCATTTTGGGTGTAGAGATTACTTAAATAAATAAAATATTAATAAAAAATAAAAAAGAATGGCTAAGGGCTCCTGGGTGGCTCAGTCAGTTAAGCATCCGACTTTGGCTCAGGTCATGATCTCACAGTTCGTGGGTTCGAGCCCCGCATCGGGCTCTGTGCTGCTGGCTCAAGAGCCTGGAGCCTGATTCGGATTCTGTGTCTCCCTCTCCCTCTCTGCCCCTCACCTGCTCATGCTCTGTCTCTGTCTCCTTCAAAAATAAACATTATTTATTTATTTATTTTTAAGAACGGCTAAGGGGCTCCTGGGTGGCTCAGTCAGTTGGGCATCAGACTTCAGCTCAGGTCATCATCTTGCAGTCTGTGAGTTCAAGCCCCATGTTGGGCTCTGTGCTGACAGCTCAGAGCCTGGATCTTGCTTCAGATTCTGTGTCTCCCTCTCTCTCTGTCCCTCTCTGCTCTCTCTCTCTCTCTCTCTCTCTCTCTCTCTTTCAAAAATAAACATAAATAGGGGCACCTGGGTGGCGCAGTCAGTTAAGCGTCCGACTTCAGCCAGGTCACGATCTCGTGGTTAGTGAGTTCGAGCCCCGCGTCAGGCTCTGGGCTGATGGCTCAGAGCCTGGAGCCTGTTTCCGATTCTGTGTCTCCCTCTCTCTCTGCCCCTCCCCCGTTCATGCTCTGTCTCTCTCTGTCCCAAAAATAAATAAACGTTGAAAAAAAAATTAAAAAAAAAAAACAAAAATAAACATAAATAAAAAATTTTAAAAAAGAATGACTAAATCTCACAAATATAGTGTTAAGTGAAAGAAGATAGACACAAAATCATATGTGCTGTATGATTTCATTTATGTAACATTTAAATATAGATAAAACTATTCTATGGTGTTAAAAGTCAAAATAATGGCTGCATTTGAGAAAGAGAAAGGGGGCAGAGCAACTGGGATCCTCTAGGATGCTGGTTATGCTCAATTTTTGACCCAGATGACAATAATTGTGGTAGTTCATCAAGCTATATACTTATGATGTGTGCACTTTTATATGTGTGACATTTAAAAGACTTTTCAACATTTACTGTGTTAATTTTTGTTTATGTTTTATATCCCCTTTCTTACCTCTTGACAAATGGACCACCCAGGTTGTTTTAGCTTGATAAATTAAAAGGTAAAACTTCTCAACCTTCCCCTTCCTTTCCTGTAACAATTTTTGTTGTATTAGAAAAGAGGAAAACTTGAAGGCAAAAACAAGTAGATGGGGAACTGAGCTCCTTTTTCCTTTTAATCCTATCAACACTTATGATTTTAAGCAACTGGAAAAAAGAATTTCAGTAACTGAAAGACATTTTTCCCTCTCTTTAACTGTCTGTTTCTTTTACATGGATATTTTCCTTTTTGTACTTATTTATTTTTAAGTTTATTTTGAGAGAGAAAGAATGCGAGCATGACTGGTGGAGGGGCAGAGAGAAGAAGAGAATCCCAAGCAGGCTCTGCCTCTTCACAGCACAGAGCCCTGAATGGGGCTCAGTCTCAGGAACTGAAAGATCATGACCTGAGCCACAACTAAGAGTCAGATGCTTAACTGACTGAGCTATTCAGGTGCCCCTTCCTTTTTTTTTTTTTTTTAAATCAGGGTTGTCAATAACTCAGAATCCATTGTAATAATTTTATTAGCATAAGTTATTTTTTGGCCTTTCCAGCCATATTATAAACATACTAATATTTCTAACCCTTTTTAGTTGCAGGCAAAGAATACATTAAAATTTTTAAAATATAAAGGGGATGATTTTGTAAATATTTTCTCACATCAGTTTGCTGAAATCATTTCAGATAGTAAAGAAGGCAGCAGGTCCATTTATGACAGCAGATGATAATGCCAACTGTGTGTTAACTAACTGCATTAGTCTGTAGACCAGAGAGTTTACTGGGGAGATATACTAAAGCCCCAGAACAAAATTATCTGGAGTAATAAGTGTATCTTATTACATATCTAACCATTAAACACCATATAATTTCCACTGTATTGAACAAATAGATTCCAGTGCACTAAACCAATCTGTAGAGAAGAACTATTAATTATGTCATTCAGCTATTATTGAAATATGCTAGGAAATAGTATTCTCATGTGAATTATAGAGAGGAAAGGGTTTATTTGGTGGAGAAATTATTGTGACTTCATCCCAATCATAATCAAAAAAATTCTAATGGTTTTTTTGATGCATACATATACCTTGTTTCACTTTTTCAAAGTTTAATTCTTATTTCCCATAAAAAATCCCTTTGGGGTCTCCAAGTTAATCTTAAATGAAAGACAGGCCGCTTTTGTTTATATGGTCATATATCTTTTAAGTACTTAACATCACTTTGGAGAACTGGCATTACCTGCTAAAATTGAACATATACATACTCTGTGACCTAGTAATTTCTCTCCTGGGTATATACTCAACAGAAATATATGTATATATGCATCAAAATACATATTTAGAGCAGTATTCTTTGTAAGTATCAAAAGCATATTGCTAAAGATAAAAGGTGGAGATCAGTGTTTACAGATTTAATAACTATAGAACAAGACCATTATTTCAGGTAGAGACCAGGTATGTTTTATCTTAGGCCCGCGGTGAATAGGGAGCCTTCCATGAATAGGGGCTAGAAGGAAAGTTTTAATGTTCCTGAAGTGGGAAAGGTGGTCCAACCTGACCAGGAGGAGGTAGAAGCCCAGCTGGTGGTTTGTGATGGGCATATCTGAGAAGGGTTGGAATTTGTACCAGAGTCAACTAAGCTATCCATTGTGGTGGATGGAGAGGAATTGTTTTGGCTACTGATTAATACTGCATCAGGGTTCCAGTCTAAGCACATTTCTTCCATTAATGGTCATAGAGCCCCTATAATTTCACAGGATATCCTTCATCATCAAGGGGCAATATACCCCTCTGCCCTTGGGCAATGAGCTTAAGAGATCCCTTCACTGAGGGAGACATGAGCTCTGGTATTGCTATTTTTGTAGTCTCTGATTACAATAGGAAACAAAGCACTTGACATTTTAGAAACGAAATTAATGTATTAGTTGGAAAGAGACCTCAAAATGTCTTCTTGAAGTTGCTTTAACAATCCTTGATTTTCAGAGTATTACCAACTTCTTTTCACTTGTTCCTTTATCAATTTCTGTCTCAGAAAGGTGGCTTGCTTCATCTCTCCAGTAACAGCTCTTTGTATCACAAACAAGTATCCAATTATCATGGGCATTCTTGTGCAGAATAAAATGTTGCTATGTATTTTCATATTCTACAGTTTATTTCTATTTCCCTTTCTCTGTACCTGACTACTCCTAATCTTTCTTTTCTGCTCACATTCTTCCAGTAACATATTCTGCCTGATTAATGAGTTCACTTCTCAGCTTTGTAATGCATTTTCTAGGGGTCTCGAAATGACTACAATGAACGAGTATCCTGTTCCACCTTCCTTACGTTTTCTTTCAATCATGAGTGATTGACATCGGTCAGCTAAAGTCATAAATGGTTTCTCTCCTTGAACTAATGCTGATGTAGCTTGGGCCTTTGTCATATCCATTCCATGTTGTGATGAAATACAAAACATGACCACAAATTCCTCCCATGTTCCTATACGATGTGACTTTACTCTTCCTCCCATCAAGAGGTTGTCTATTTCCCCAACCTTTGAAACTGGGCTGATCTTGTGACTTGCTTTAATCAACAGAATGTGCAGGGGTGATGTTATGTGACTTCCAAAGCTGGGTTTAAGACCCAGTGTTAAGGACACTGCAGCTTCTGTTTTCATCTTCTTATGATGCTACCCTGAGACCATCATATAAGGAAGCCAGCTTAGCTTACTAGAGAATAGGAGGTCACATGTAAAAGAACTAAGGTTCCCAATGGACAGCTAGCACCAATTACCAAACGTGAGTGAGGCTACCTTGGTCTTTCAGCCCAGTCACCTTCTGGCTGAATGCAGAAAACACCAGCAGATAAACTATCAGCTAACCCAGAGAATCGTGAAAAAAATAAATAAATAAATCACCAATGCTTTAAACCACTAAGTTTTGGGGTTGTTATGCAGCAATAGATAACTGATAGAACTGTCTTCTCTTTCACTTTCTCACCTTGGTGATTCCCCAACTCTCCATTGTCTAATTCAGAAAATACAATTTCATCCCTATTACTTTTTCCCTCAGTTTCAGAATCAAACTGCACAAGAAAATTATTGAAAACTCTAGCATCATAACTTTTATAATCAAGAGATTCTTTACTCTGATTGGAGACTTCTGATGTATTTTCAGTTTTTCCTGAGCTTTATGTTTTGCTCCATCCAACTTCCTCTTCCTGTAGCAAGACAGAGCCTGCATACAACTTTCTCTTCAATGGTTTATAGCTTCCTTAAGAGCTATCTTACCTTTAAGAGGTTTACTGAATTCTTACTCATTATTTTTCTATGAACTTAAAAAGCTTTTCTACAGATTTCTTTACATTTTCTTCTTAGTTTACACCCTAACAAGTGTTTTTTTCCACTGGCTTTAAATTACTTTTTTACTGTTTCTTGATTTTAGCCAGCACCTTCATCAGAGAGATGTATTCCTATTTTGTTGGCTGTTCTCTTCAAGTGAATTCTTTCTTAGTTTGTGAAGCCTTTGTTGATATTCTGACATCTCTCAGGAATTTAGTTTTTTTCCTTTCAATTAAATGTGAACTAGATCCTGAGTTCTTCTACGTTTGGAAATAAGTTTTTCCAAAGACTGTCCCTATTGAGATTGCAGAAGCTTGCCTGCTTCCCCACTCCACCTCCTAGAGGTTATGAGGATTCTACATTAATGAATCTCTTAGCTACTAGGTCTACATCCACTTTGTCAAGTGAACAAAGATTAGCCACAGATTCCATATAGAATGCAGAAAATCTTGTATTTTTTCTTGTTCTAGCTTCCTGTAAAACGAGTACACAAACAACAAAATAAAATAACCGTAAGACTAAAGATGCCAATTCTGGGTAATCCTTGTCATTCATTAACTCAGTAAATGGATATACATTGAATTGTCAAGATGCCCATGATAATTGTATATGCGGTAGATATAGCTTTGCCTACACAACGTGACACCATTGAAAAGGCAGGAGCCCCCACCACTGACAAAACCATTTCTGTCGACCTAATTTCATTAGCTATACTTAAAGGATTAATTACCTAGCAGCTGTGTTGTTTATTCCTCTTGATCCCTTGTTATTTTCATATTGGGTGATCCTTTGGTAGCACAATTTTTTTCTACAAGAATATCTTTTGATGAAAGCCATATTCGTGATTGATGCTATTTCAGCTTCATTTTTCTTGTTTAGATCTAGATGTAGCATCCTACTGAAGGATATCACACAAACTCAAACTGAAACACATTCTGTAAAACTACTAAGCTGTATGCTGCAAAAACGCTAATGTCATGAAAGACTAAGACTGGAAAAGTATTCCAAATCAAAGGAAGATTAAAAGAAATAATAACTAAATGCAATATGTAGTCCTGGACCAATAAATACAAAAAATAATAATAAATGTCATAATGGAATTAGGACAATTAATTTGGGATATAGAGTGTAGAGCAGATACAACTATAGAGCACTGATAAAATGAAAGTATTTTATTAATGTTAAGTTTCCTAAGTTTGGTAACTGTACTGTAGTTGTGTCAGAAAATATTCTTTTTCTTAGAAATACACTAAAGTTTTCAGGGGAAAGGAAATATGACTTACGCAACCTAGCCTCAAATGGTTGAAAAAACATAAATGTGTGTGTGTGTGTGTGTGTGTGTGTGTGTGTGTGTGTGTGTGAGAGAGAGAGAGAGAGAGAGAGAGAGAGAGAGAGAGTGTGTGTATGGAGAGAAAGAAAGGGAGAGAGACATAAGGCAAATATGGCACAATGTCAAAAATGATAAATCTGGGGCACCTCGCTGGCTCAATCAATAGAGCATCTGCTCTTGATCTCAGGGATATGAGTTCAAACCGTGTGCTGGGCATGGAGCCTACTTAAAAAGGGGGGGGGGGCGCTGGGTGGCTCAGTTGGTTGGGCATCTGACTTCAGCTCAGGTCATGATCTTATGGTTTGTGGTTCAAGCCCCACATCAGGCTCTGTGCTGACAGCTCAGAGCCTGGAGCCTGCTTCGGATTCTGTGTGTCCCTCTGTCTCTGCCCCTCCCCTGCTTGTGCTCAGTCTCTCTCTCTCTCTCTCTCTCTCTCTCTCTCTCTCTCTCTCTCTCTCTCAAAAATAAATAAAAACATTAAACATTAGTATTTACTGTCACAGAAAACACTGGTCAATATACAGTATTATTATGTTAAAGAAAAAGTAACAAAGCAATATGTTTCTACATTTGCTTAAAATCTGTACATATAAACAAAGAACAAAATCTTAGAAACTCTATAACCAAATTTTAGCAATGGCTCCTCTTACATATTGGCTATATTTTTCAAAATCTCTGAACCCCACACATATTACATCAGTAATTAGAAAAAATTAAGTCCCCATGATACTCTATGATATGGGAGTTTCTATGGTGGCTTTATTTCACACAATTAATGATGTAGGATTGGGTTTAAGACAAAAAAATATTAACACTATTGGTCATTCCTTGTGGTAGTAGATGTTCAGCAAATTTGCATCAAGTTTATCTGTAAAAAAGAAAAAAAGACACAGTGAGTTCAGGTTCAGGGTAAAAAGTAGTAACTGCACTCTACTATTTCTCTTCCCCTGATCCAGCTAAAAAACCTAGATAGAATGTGTGGAATAGTCTGAAGACAATGAAAAGTAAATAATAGCTGGAATTGCAGAAGAACAGAAATCAGTACCAGAGAACTGAGTTGGGTTTATCATCCACCTGCCCCTCCCTGCCCCCACAATTATATTCCCCCCAGGCCTGCTAAAGCAAAAATATCAACATAGTCTATAGGATTCAAATAACACACAGAGTCTCAATATTAATGTTCAAAATCTCTCAGATACAAAGTAAACTTACTTGACATAAGAAGAACCCTGAAAATCTTGGTTTTTACATGGGAAATGACAATGGATATATGCCAAAACTGAGACTGTATACATATTAGAATTACCTGACAATGACTGTAAAGCAGCTATTATTAAAAAGTTTGCCAAGAAGTAAGGGCAAACACTCTTGAAATGAATGGAAAGGTAGAAACTCTTAGCAAAGAAATAGAAAATATAAACAGACACAAAATAGAAATTTTCGGGGGGAGGATTTGGAAAGAGAGTGAGGGAATTGGGGAGATGTTAGTCCAAGGGAACAAGCTCAGCAATTAGAAGATGAGTAAGTTCTAACGATCTAATACACGGTATCATGATTATAGTTAACAATATTGTATTATAACTTGAAAGTTGCTAAGAGACTACCTCTTAAATGTTCTCACCACTATATATATACACATATATATACATATATATATATACGTATATATATGTATATATATATGTGTATATATATATATAATTATGTTGCATAACACATTATACACCCTAAACTTATACAATGTTATATGCCACTTATATCTCCATTAAAAAAGTTAAAAAAAGATGAAGAGGATACTTTTAGCAGGTTATCTTGAGAAGCAGTCATTTCCCAGCCACCCTCTTAGCCAGAGGGCAACAGCCCAAACATTCAAATATAAAATAACTATAATTTATCAAAAGGATAAAAATTAAGGCTTCTGATAGTGTATAATGAACTTTGAAGTAAAACTAAAGCATCTTCCTCCCAAATTTAAACTGCCCTAATGAGATGTATATATTCAAACATCTCAGAAGAGAGATTTAAACTTTGAGAAGAAACATATCTGGACAGACATTGCAGAAGAGGCGAAAATTTACATAAAGTAGAGGAAACTTGTGGTAAATTCTTTACTGGATTTGATATCTCACTTGAGCACATAGTTTACCATAGCTAACGCCAGCTGTGGCTGGCAGACAACTGTGCATCTACCCAGCTGGGGCAGTGAAAATGGGTCATGAGACATAGGGAAAAAGAGAAATTGGAAAACAAATATACTAGAAGATAGTACTATTCTTTTTTTTTTTAATTTGTAAATTTTTTTTAAATTTACATCCAAATTGGTTAGCATATCAACAATGATTTCAGGAGTAGATTCCTCAGTGCCCCTTACCCATTTAGCCCATCTTCCCTCCCACAACCCCTCAGTTTGTTCTTCATATTTGTGAGTCTCTTCTGTTTTGTCCCCCTCCCTGTTTTTATGTTATTTTTGTTTCCTTCCCTTATGTTCATCTGTTTTGTCTCTTAAAGTCCTCATATGAGTGAAGTCATATGATTTTTGTCTTTCTCTGACTAATTTCACTTAGCATAATACCCTCCAGTTCCATCCACATAGTTGCAAATGGCATGATTTCATTCTTTTTGATTGCTGAGTAATACTCCATTGTGTGTATATATACCACATCTTCTTTATCCATACATCCATCGATGGACATTTGGGCTCTTTCCATACTTTGGCTATTGTTGATAGTGCTGCTACAAACATGGGGGTGCATGTGTCCCTTCGAAACAGCACACCTGTATCCTATGGATAAATGCCTAGTAGTGCAACTGCTGGGTCATAGGGTAGTTCTATTTTAGTTTTTTGAGGAACCTCCATACTGTTTTCCAGAGTGGGTTCACCAGCTTGCATTCCCAGATAGTACTATTCTTTAAACAAATTAGATAAAACATTTAAAAATTTGAACTGAAAATACAAAAACTAAACAAGTAAACAAAAACACCTTACAGAAGCATGTAAGTGACAGAGGAAAGAGCCAATGAACTTGAGGACAGATCAATAGAAATTATCCTAATTGAACAACAGAGAAAAAAGAAATCCCTTCTCAGCCAAAAGTGAACAGAACCTCATGGGTCCATGAACAGTACAAAAAGGACTAACATTCATGTCATTGGAGTTTCAGAAAAAGAGGAGAAAAACTGTGTTACTATATATATTTTTTTTCTAAAAAATTACCAAATTTGGCAAAAGACGACAACTTACAGATTCAATGTCAACAAACCCTAAACAAAAAACACAAATGAGGGGCGCCTGGGTGGCTCAGTCAGTTAGGCGTCCAACTTCGGCTCAGGTCATGATCTGGCAGTCCATGAGTTCCAGCCCCACGTTGGGCTCTGTGCTGACAGCTCAGAGCCTGGAGCCTGTGTCAGATTCTGTGTCTTCTTCTCTCTCTGACCCTCCCCCATTCATGCTCTGTCTCTCTCTGTCTCAAAAATAAATAAACGTTAAAAATTCTTTTTAAAAATACAAATGAACATGAATTAAATATGCTACAATCAAATTGCTGAAAACTAAAGACAATATTTTTTTAAGTTTATTTTTGAGAGAAAGACAGACAGACAGACAGAGCGTGAGGGGGGGGGGGAGGTGGGCAGAGAGAGAGGTAGACACAGAATCTGAAGCAGGCTCCAGGTTCTGAGCTGTCAGCATAGAGCCTGACGTGGGGCTTAAACTCACAGACTGTTGAAATCATGTCCTGAACCAAAATCGGACACTCAACTGACTGAGCCACCCAGGTGCCCCAAGACAATCTTGAAGATAGCCAGAGACTAACAGTGTATTACTAATAAATAGATAGACAAAGATTCAAATGACTGTGGAGGCAGAAGGAGTATAAGATTTTTTTTTTTAATTTAAATTCAAGTTAGTTAACACAGTATAGTCTTGGCTTCAGAAGTAAAACCCAGTGATTCATCTCCTAAATATGACACCCAGGGCTAAAGTGCCAAAAAGAGGGGTGCCTGGGGGTTCAGTTGGTTAAGCATCTGACTTTGGCTCAGGTTACGATCTCATGGTTTGTGAGTTTGAGCCCAGCATTGGTCTCTGTGCTGACAGCACAAAGCCTGCTTGGGATCCTCTGTCTCCCTCTCTCTGTGCCCCCCCCCAGTTGCTCTCTCTCTCTCAAAAATAAATAAACATTAAAAAACTCATTTTAGAAGTTTAAAGTGCCAAAAAGAGAAAAAAACAGAAGAGATGATAACTCAGAATTCTGTATCAAGTGAAAACATCTTTCAGGAATGAAGATGAAATAAAGACATACTCAGATAAAAGGAAACTAAGAGAATTTGTTGAAAAAAACTGCTCTTAAAAATTTCTAAAGGAAGTTCAGATATTAGGAAACTAATGTCAGAGGGAAACTGGGAACATCAGAAAGGAAGGAAGAATAACATAAGTATAAATAGAATAGATTATTTTTTATTTGTTTAAAATATTTTTTATGGTTGAAAACAAAAATTAAAACATTGTTTTAATGAGTTTTCAATATACATAGATGTAATATATAAGATAACTATAACATAAAAGAAGAAAGGTAAAAGAACCTAAATGGTGGGTCCATTTGAATGATAAAATACTCATTCTAAGGAAACCGAAAAGTTAAGTATGTACATCAAAATCTCTGGAGCAACTTCTCCACAAAACTATACAAAAAGATACAGCTAAAATGCAATCAATAAATTAAAATGGAATATCAAAAACTGTTCTAATTTTCCAGATGATAGTAGGGAAGGGATAACCAAGGAATGAAAAACAGAGAAAATAAAGAGAGAACAAATAATAAAATGACGATAAGGAATTGAAATTTAAATATCAATAATCATACAACTCTAAATGCTCTATACACATCAATTAAAAGAGATTGTCAGAATAAATTAAAAAACATGACCCAGCTATACGCTGTCTACTAGAAAGTCACTTCAAATATAATGATATAGATATGTTAAAATTTAAAGGGTGGGGGGAAATGTAAACTCTAATAGAAAAGGAGGCTGGAACAGCTATATTAAAGGCAAAAGTAGACTTCAGAGCAAAGAAAATTACCAGGTAGGTATATTAGTTACTTCTTGCTATATAATGAAGTACCCCCAAATTTAGTGACCTAAAACAACACACTTTTATTTTATTTCTTTTTTTTTTTTTTAAAAAGAGAGCAAGTACAAGCAAGGGAGGGGCAGAGGGAGAGGGAGAAAACCTTAAGCAGGATCCACGCTCAGCTCAGCGCCAGATGCAAGGCTTCATCTCACAACTGGGAGATCATGACCTGAGCCAAAATCAAGAGTCAGATGTTTAACCAACTGAGTCACCCAAGTGGTCCATAACACACATTTATTATCTTACAGTTACTGTTGGTCAGGAATCTCCTTATGGCTTAGCTAAATTTTGTGCTTCAGGGTCTCTAGCAAGGCTGCAATCAAAGGTCAGCTAGGGCTGTGGTCTCACCTGAAGCCTTAACCAAAGAAGGATCTGCTTCCAAACCCACTCATGATGTTGTTGGCAGGATTCAGTTGTTCCCAGGCTGTTAGAGGGAGGGCCTCAGTTCCTCACTGGCTGTTTGCCAGAGGCCAGCCACACTCAGCTCCTTGCCATATGGGCCTTTCCATAAGGTTGCTCACGGTATGTCATCATCAGAGTAAGGGCACAAAACAAAAACAAACAAAACAAAACAAAACCTAGAGAGAAAGTGCAAGCAAAAAAAAAAAGTAACAATAATTTATAAAACTAATCTTGGAAGAGATGGCTCATCATTTTTTTGCCATACTCTGTTCATTAAAAGTGAGTCACCAGGTCCAGCCTATATTCAAGAGGAGACGATTACATACAGGTGCAAGTAACAGGAGTTGGGAATCGTTAGGAGTCATTTCAGAAGCTAGGTACCACTAAGGAACATTACATAATGATAAAAGACTCAATTCATAAAGAAGACATAAAAATCCTAAATGTGGGTGCATCTAACAACAAAGCTTCAAAATATATGAAGTAAAAACTAAAAAAAGTGAAAGGAAAAATAGAAAAACACACAACTATAGATGGAAATGTCAACATTCCTATCTTGTTGATAGAACCAGTAGACAGATGTTCAGCAGGGACACTGAAGGACTGAACACCATTAACCTGGATTTAATTGACATTTACAGAATACTCTATCCAACAACAGCAGGGTACATTTCTTTTCAAGTGTACATGAAACATCCATCAAAGATTTGTGATAAAACAAATGTGTGTGTGTCTGTGTATGTGTGTGTGTATGTGTGTGTGTGTGTGTATGTGATAAAAACAAATCTTACGGGCGCCTAGGTGTCTCAGTAGGTTAAGACTTGAACTCTTGGGGTGCCTGGGTGGCTCAGTCGGTTGAGCGTCCGACTTCGGCTCAGGTCATGATCTCACTATCCATGAGTTCGAGCCCCACATCAGGTTCTGTGCTGACAGCTCAGAGCCTGGAGTCTGCTTCAGATTCTGTGTCTCCCTCTATCTGCCCCTCCCCCACTCATGCTCTGTCTCTCTCTCTCTTCTGTCAAAAATAAATTAAAAAAAAAAAAGAGTTGAACTCTTGATCTCTGCTCAGGTCGTGATCTCATGGTTCATGGGATTAAGCCCGCTGTTGGGCTCTACCCTGATAGCATGGAGCCTACTTGGGATTCTCCCTCTCCTCTCTCTGTCCCTCCCTCATGCTCTCTCTCTCTCTTGATAAATAAACATTAAAAAAATGTCAATAAATTTCCCCCCACAACTTCCCTGCCCCCAAATCTTAATAAATGTAAAGGGATTAGGATCATTCAAACTGGAGTGCCTAGGTGGCTCAGTCAGTTAAGCATCTGACTCTTAATTTGGCTCAGGAAATGATCTCACGGTTTGTGATCACATGAGATCATGGTCATGATCTCACGGATTGAGCCCCGCATTGGGCTCTGTACTGACAGCATGGAGCCTGCTTGGGATTCTCTCTTTTCCTCTCTTGCCCCTCCCCAACTCGTGCACATGCTCTCTCTCTCACACAAAATAAATAAACAGACATTAAAAAAATAATCATTCAGGGGCGCCTGGGTGGCGCAGTCGGTTAAGCGACTTCAGCCAGGTCACGATCTCGCAGTCCGTGAGTTCGAGCCCTGCGTCGGGCTCTGGGCTGATGGCTCAGAGCCTGGAGCCTGTTTCCGATTCTGTGTCTCCCTCTCTCTCTGCCCCTCCCCCGTTCATGCTCTGTCTCTCTCTGTCCCAAAAATAAATAAACGTTGAAAAAAATTTTTTTTTTAAATAAAAAAAAAAAATCATTCAAACTATATTATCTGATCATAATGGAATTAAAATAGAAATTGGTAACAGAAAGATAACAGAAAAATCTCTAAACACTTGGACATTAAACAACATACTTCTAAATAGTTTATACATCAAGGAAATTTCAAATTAAAAAAGATTTTAATTTGGATGAAAATGAAATTTGAGTGAAACTGGAAAGTGTTTTAAACTAAAGGAAAATGAAAATATATGACAAAATTTTTAGAATGCACTTAAAGCAGTGTTTAGGGGAGATTTTATAGCATTAAATGCCTATATTAGAAAAAAAAAAAAAAAGAAAGCCTTAATACTTAAGCCTTAAACCTTAAGACTTAAGAAACTTAAAAAAAGAAAAACAGAAAAAGAACAAAATAAACCCAAAGCAATCAGAAGAAAAGAAGGGACAAGAGCAGAAATAATATTGAAAACAGAAAATCAATATAACCAAAAGTAGTTCTTTGAAAAGATAAAAAAAATTGATAAATTTATAGCAAGATTGAAAAAGAAAAAAGAGAGAACTCATGAATTACCAATATCAGAAATGAAAGAGGGGTTTACTGCTACATAGTGGAGGTTTGTACACTATTTTCAATATTTCAAAAACTGTAACAGGCATTATGGAGTAGATGAAAGAGCATGAGCATGAGTTAACAGCAATGTGTACAAATCCTGCTTTTACTAACCAGCTGTGATAGAAGACCAAGTACTTCATCTTTTAGGTGTCAATTTTCTTATATGTAAAATGGGTATTGTAATATTTTAACTCAAAAAGCAAAAGATGAGGTTTAAATGAAATTAAAGTAGGTAGGAAAAGAGCCTAGAACAATAGAATGTACTCAACAAACTCACACTTTCCAATCAGGGATGACATTTACCAGTAATAAGGAAAACAAGGGGAATGTGTTTCCTTGTTTTTATTACCAGTTATAAAAATTCATTAGTAGGTAATTTTTATATTTAAAGGTTTCCTGTACCACATTACCATGCTGATCAAGAGCTCTGTTTGGCATATCAATATATCTATCTAGTATCTCTATCTCTGTCTCTATCTCTACATACAACTATAATTAAAACCAAATGGGAATCCAAATTTAATGCTATTTTTGATCATTTTGTTTGACAATTTAAAATTTCAAACTTCATATCCATAGGGAAGAAGAATTAACCATAGGATTAATGTGTCCAATAACACGTAATTCTGTAAAGCCCACACTAGATGGCAGATTTTAGACAGGATTTTCTGGGTCACAAATTAATTAGGGTTTTTTTCTACAATCCTGCAGCCTACTCAGTTGACACAGAATCCCGATTTCCTCTTCGTAGGTGAGAGTTGAGATATTTTGGTACTTGAGATATTTGGAAACCTCACTGCCAGGTAGCCAAATTAGAAGAGGCAAGTACTGGGGAGACTGGGTGGCTCAGTTCGTTAAGCATCTGACTTCAGCTCAGGTCACCATCTCATAGTTCATGGGTTTGAGCTCTGTGTTGACAGCTCAGAACCTGGAGCGTGCTTTGGATTCTGTGTCTTCCTCCCTCTCTGCCCCTCCTCCACTCATGCTCTGTCTCTCAAAAATAATAAATAAACATCAAAAAGGTGGGGGCAAGTACCTAGGAGGGTTTCAATGGGGGGAGAAAAGAAACAAATAAACACCAATCACTGAAACCCATACAGCCAGATCCATTTCTGCAGTAGTTTTTACTTTCTTAAAAAACTGGAAGGAGGGGGGAGCACCTGGGTGGCTCAGTCACTTAAAGCATCTGACTTCGGCTCGAGTCATGATATCATCATCGTCATGATCTCATGGTTCACGAGTTTGAGTCCCACATCAGGCTCTCTGCTGAAGGTGCAAAGCCTGCTTGGGATTCTCTCTCTCTCCCTCTCTGCCGCACACACTCTCTCTCTCAAAATAAACTTAAAAAAAAAAAAGCTATATGCTATATTTTATCACTGCAATTTGGGAGAGAGAATGTAGTAGTTAAGAATCTGAATCATTTTTATGACTTCAATCAATTTTTTAATGCAACTGTCTTTTATCTTTTCATTTTTTCTTTCCTCTCTTTTATGTTAACCATGTTTTGAAGAAGTCTTTAACAAGAACATACTGTGTATAAAGAACTTTGTATAAATGCAGGATGAGGGAGGTAGAAGTAAAGGAGTGGGAAATGGGTCACACATTCTAAGCAATCCTCTCTCCTTAAGGATATTGTAGTCCTGAAGAGAAAATAAGACAACTACAGAAATACCACAGGGCAGGTAGAAAGTGAGACATGTGAGGTTTTATCAGATGTAAAAGAGAGGATTATCTCAATTTGGCTGAGTAGTAAAAAGGAAGAAAGTGAAATATATTAAGGAATGTATGTATATACATACACACATATATATGTAAATATATGTGGATAGACATATATATATGGCAGTTATTGAGCTAGGTGGTTTTCATACATGATTTAATTTCATATCATTTTTACTGTTTAGAACTTTCTTACTTACAATACCCATTTATCAGGAGTAGTAACTGAATCTTAGAGAGGATAAATAAACTTGGCAAGTTTCCTGATAGGAAGCAGCAAAATCCAGGATTGAACCCAGGTCTGTATGCCTCTAAAGACTGTTCATGGGGGGAGGGGGTAGCATCAGCTACTGTTTTTATTTTTGAAAATGGATTACTGTAGTTTTCAGAAATAGAAACTTTATGTATAGTCATTGTAAGATAGAAGAATTGTAATACATTGGGAAGGCAGGAAACAGACATCCAGGCATAGCATGGACATAAAATGGAAGCAGAGGAGAGAAATGATGAGCATTCAGGCTGCCTGGAATGGGGCTACCTGTGATTGATCCTAAGTTCTTAGACCAATAAATGCTTTGAAAGAGAGGGGAAAAAAAAGACAGCATTCAAATCTACACAAGGACCAAATCTGTGTCAATACATCTGCAGATTATTTCTAGAATCTCTCCATTTGACCTTGGTGTCCTGCTTTTCCTGAGCCCCTGTTGTGGCTTTCCCAATGGCCTTTGCATTATGATACATTCACCAAATTCACAGAGGTGAACATAGCAAGTCCTAAGAATGCTGGTACCAATGTGTATCATTTCTTCTCAACACAAAATGTTTGAGTTCCTACTGCAGGTGGGCCTGCCCCAAAGATGTACATGCCAACATGAGTGAAATGGAGGCCAGGCCTCATAATTATATCTTACTTGGGCCTCTCTTAAATTTTCTGTCAAATTATGAGCTCCTTTGAAGTTCCTTTGTAATTTCTTGTAGTAAAGAAGACTGATTAAAATAATAGACCTGATGTCAGACATACCTGGATTCATGTCCCAGTTCTACTCCTTGTGAATTGTGGAAACTTGATCATATAGACTTTCTGTGAACCTCAGTTTTCTTCTCTGTAGAATGGGGATAATAATAATAGCAGCTTATGATGACTTAATAAGGCAAGTTGAGTGCTTAGCATAATACCTGCCATCTATTAAGTGTTCAATAAATGGTTGCCAACAAATGAAGGATGATGAATGAGGGCCAGAAGGAAAAGTCACAACACAAGCCTTATCCTTGTATCTGAAAAATTGAGTTTTATAGATAAATAGCAATATTGGATTAATCACTGTCTCCATGAGCTTTTCGGTGGCTCATAACTATAATAACTATATGAGCCACAGCCTTAGGCTGCCTGCTCCTGAAAGCACCAGGATCATTCCTCACATGTCTGGGATGTGTTTAGTGCTCTCCTCAGTGTGACCTCTGACTAGTACCCAATCCCAAAGACCTTGAATGAATTTCTGCAACCCTCAAATGGTCTTCTTTCACATTGACTTGGTTGACATAGAAGAATGTTGGTGGTAGAAGGGGAGCTATGTGTCCTGAATGAGCAAGTAGTCATGAAGTAATTGGTGAGAAAACTCTTTCATTAGCTAGATTCTACAGGGAGCAAAATAAGTTAGGCCACACTAAAGTATATATCTTAATTTCAAATGGAAATTATAACCCACAGTGTGCAGCCTCTTACCCCTTGTTCTTGGGTAAGAGTCTAGTATCCACAGGGTTTAGGTAAAAGGAGTCTATAGCATGGAAGGACTTTGCAGTCTGAAGTTGGTGCTTCAAAGGAACTACTTCTATCACCATAGGCTATAGGCAAGGGACCATTCCATTGTCTCTCTGACCTTGTCGCCTACCTTTCTTCCCTCTCTCACTCTGCCCTAGCCCTCATGACCAAGCTATCCTTGGGTCTGCAATTCAGGGCAATGCACTTCTTTCAAAATTTTATCTCTGGACCGGACCAAAGATCGAAGTACAGTAGAACCTTGGATTGAGAGCAACTTGTCTGTGAGTGTTCTGCAAGACACAAGGAAACGTTTCTAATAAATTTTAACTTGATAAATGAGCGAAGTCTTGCAATACAGGTAGTACGTGATGCCAAACGTCACATGATCACAACTGAGCCAATGATTCTCTCTCTCTCTTTCTGCGGAATTGTGGGTTATCTCTCCCATGCTCAGATGCTTGGTCTCAGGCCACGGTGTTTGGCAGAAATCAGTGATTTTTCAGAACATTGGAAGGTGCCTACAACTGGCACTAGAGTATTTTTTTGTCACTTCAAAGCACCTATGGACAGTCCTTTGCTTTTCCATACAGGAGTAAGCTTAGGAATGTTTTTTTTTTTCATTCTAGGCCAGGCTGCCTCCAGATACAAACCCTTTCCTCTGCTGCCTTATTGCCAGTTCCATTAAATGCAGTATATGACAAGAGTTTATTAATACTGTACTGTAGTCAACATCCATGTGAATGTATACAATGACCCCCATGTAGAAAAAGGTTGAAAAGAAAGGCAGTAAGAAGATGATTATGGTGGAAGTTAGTGAAATCATTGAGAAACATGAACAAGGTATGTGAGTGGCTGAAATTGCAAGATTTTATAAGTCTATATTGACCATTTGCACGGTATTGAAGAAGAAAGAAGAAATAAGGGGGCTAGATGCAGCAAAAGGAGTCACAAGAATATCAAAGCAATGGCCATATGTTCTGGAAGATATAGAAAAGTTGCTTCTGGTTTGGATAAACAAGAAGTAACTAGCAGGTGATACTGTGACCGAGAAATTTATCTGCAAGAAGGCAAAGGCCTGGTACAGCAACCTCATAAGTAAACTGCCACGTACAGCAACAGAAAATGAAGAAGCCTTCAAGGCAAACGGGATGGTCTGATAACTTTAAGAAGAGAAGTGGCATCCATAGTGTTGTGAGGCACAGAGAGGCTGCGAGTTCGGACACTAAGCAGCTGAGGCATTCACTCCTAAGTTCCAAAAGATCATGGTTTCTGAATGTTACCTGCCAGAGCAAGTTTTTAACTGTGATGAGGTGGGGCTTTTTGGGAAAAAGATACCAAAGAGGACCTATATTACAGAAGAAGAGAATGCAATGCTCGGTCACAAATCCATGAAAGACCATCTCACCCTCATGTGTTATGCTAATGCAAGTGGGGATTTCAAAGTCAAGCCTTTGCTTGTGTATCATTCCGGGAATCCATGAGCCTTCAAGAAATGCAAGGTGCAGAAGAGCCAGTTAAACATTATGTGAAGGTCCAACAGCAAAGCTTGGGTTACTCATATCTTGTTTGTTAAGTGGATCAATGAGGTCTTCGATCCTGCAGGGAAGAAATAGCTTTTAGAAAAGAGTCGGCCACTCAAAGCCTTGCTGCCTATGGATAATGCTCTTCCTCATCCTCCAGGCTTTGAGGCTGACTTACTGGAGGAATTCGAGCTCATTAAGCTCAAATTCCTTCCTCCCAACATCACTCCAATCCTCCAGCCCATGGATCAGCAGGTCATTTTGAATTTCAAAAAGCTTTAAAGCAAAGCACTATTTCAGCGATTCTTCGAGGTGACTGAAGGAAAAAAACCTTACCCTCCGAGGGTTTTGGAAAAATTATTTCCATATTAGAAGCTGCCTCAAGTTCACTGATAAAACCTAGGATGGGGTCACCAAGAGAACCCTGAATTCTGCTTGGAGAAAACTGGCCTGATTGCGTTCTTGGACATAACTTAGAGGGGCTTGCTCGTGAACAGGAGCTGCCAGTTGTCAATGAAATTGTGTCCTTGGGGAAGACCATGGGACTGGAGGTGAATGAGGACAACATTGAAAAGCTGGTGGAGGAACATGGCCAGGAGCTGACCACCAACAAACTGATGGATCTGCATTGCGAGCAACAGCAAGAGGTTACAGAGGAGATCTCATCTGCAGAGGAGGAGATAAAGGTGGAGGAATCCCTCACTTCAAATGAGATTAGGGAGATGTGTAAAATGTGGGAAACAGTGCAAAATTTTGTAGAAAAGCACTACCCAATAAGGCTGTAACAGTGCAAGCAATGAATCTGTTTAACGACAATGCAATGTCACATTTCTGCAAAATCCTCAAAAGGAGGCAAAGCGAGTGTTATTGGATAGGTTCCTTGTTAAAGTTGTACAAAAAGAAAAAGATCCATTGACCCAATAGATAGCAATGATTCCTTCAGCGATAGTGAAAGTTGTCCTACATAATTACCCTCCTCTCTCTAGTCTCTCTCACACCAGCCACAAAGGTTTTCAAACATAAGTGCAGGTTAATTTGTTTATTTTTCTTTATATTTTGTATTTTCTTTATTATTTTATGTTATATGACAATATTATAATAATTTTATATGAATATTTTTGGGTTGTGAAACGAATCTGAGTTTTCATTATTTCTTATGGGGAAATTCACATTAATATACAAGTGCTTTGGATTATAAGACTGTTTCTGGAACAAATTATGCTCCCAAACCAAGTGAGCTGTATTTAGTTAAGGCCCATGTTCACATTACATTACTTGTACTTGTTATAAACTGGTGTAGGGATACCTGGGTGGCTCAGTTGGTTGAGTGTCTAATTCTAGATTTCAGCTCAGGTCATGATCCTAGAGTGGTGGGCTCCACACTTAGTGTGCAGCCTGCTAAAGATTATCTCTCTCTCTCTTTCTCTTTCTCTTCTCTCTCTGTCTCTCTTTGGGCACCAGGACGTTCAGTCTGTTGAGCATCCAACATTGACATTGAACTTGCTGCTGCCAGAGCAGAGCCTGCTTTGGATCCTCTGTCCCCCTCTCTCTGCCCATTCCCCGCTAATGCGTGCATGCCCTCTCTCAAAAATAAATACTAAAAAAAAAAAAAAAAGTCTCTCTCTCTCTCTCTCCCCCTCTGCCTACTCTCTATCTCATGCTCTCTATCTAAAAATGAAAAAAAGAATTTTAAATAAAAATAAATAAATAAATTGGTCTGATGCCTTCTTAATTAACTTGAATGCTATCTTACAAACTTATTTAGAGAGCCATCATAAAGAAATTCTCAAAACTTTCTAAGGAAATAGATATTTATCAAATTATAAAAATAATATAATCTATTTTAATTTTAAATTAAGTATTCAACAGGTATTATCATGTTAAAAACTATAAAATGATATACATGGAGGGGCGCCTGGGTGGCTCAGTCGGTTAACCATCTGACTTCGGCTCAGGTCATGATCTCGTGGTCCATGAGTTCGAGCCCCGTGTCAGGCTCTGTGCTGACTGCTCAGGGCCTGGAGCCTGTTTCAGATTCTGTGTCTCCCTCTCTCTCTCTGACCCTCCCCCGTTCATGCTCTGCCTCTCTCTGTCTCAAAAATAAATAAACGTTAAAAAAATTTTTAAAAATGATATACATGGGCAATATATAGTCTGGTTGTTTCCTCTGAACTCTACAGTCTTGCTATGTGTACCCAGTTCCCATTTCAACATCACCAATCAATTCCTTCACCTCTATTACTAGTTTCTTCTGTGTTCTCCCAGAATTCTAATATACATATATATGCATACACTTACATATTGGAACTATAGAATGGTTGCTACACTTACTTTTTTTTGACAATGAAACTTTAAAAATTTTTTTTTAAGTTTTATGTATTTATTTTGAGAGAGACAAAGACATCATGAGTGAGAATGGGGCAGAGAGACAGAGGGAGAGAGAGAATCCCAATCAGGCTCTGTGCTGCCTGTGCAGGGCCCCATGCAGGTCTTGAACTCACAAAACAAGATCAGGACTTTCGCCAAAATCAAGACTTGGACGCTTAACCGACTGAGCTACCCAGGTGCCACCAAACATTTTTTTTAATAGGATAAAATTCTTTATATATTTTTTAAGTTTATTGATTTTTGAGAGAAAGTGAGTTGGGGAGGGGCAGGGAGCTGAGGAGAGAGAGAATCCCAAGCAGGCTCCATGCTGTCAGTGCAGAGCCCAACGCAGGGCTCAGTCTCACAAACATTAGATCACAACCTGAGCTGAAATCAAGAGTTGGGCTCACAACCCACTGAGCCACTCAAGGGTGCCAACAATGAAAATTGTTCAAATTACAAACTCAATTCCTTGAGTATATTTCAAAAGATGTAATATTTTTCTTCATTATAAATTTAAAAAGTTAGAAATTAACTTCAAATAAATAAGGAAATAGCAAACAAATTACTTTAAAAATCACAATCATATATGCATTGTACCTAGAAAAGAGGGACAAGTGAGGTTCCACTCACTTTCATGAGTTTCATCAAATACTGGACCTATTCAAGGGTGGAGAGAAAAGGCAAATTTCAAAAAGTAGAGTATGTTATTAAATCAGGCATTTGCAATATGGTTTCTTAAGAGCATCAGGTGAAGCCTATGCTTTCTAAACTAAATCTAGGAAGTAGAATCAATCTGTCCTCTAAGTCTGCTCACTGGTTAATGAACGAAAAAACAAGATTTAAAAACGACAACAAGACACTGGACACACTGCCAAAAAAGAAAAGTTAAACACTAAGATGTCCCAGATTATTCTCCAGATACAAACCAGTGGGCAGTTTCAAAAACTGGAGCCAAGAATTAGTCTGTTAAAAAGTCATCATGAACACACCTTACTTTTTTTTTTTTTTATAAATTTTTTTTTTCAACGTTTATTTATTTTTGGGACAGAGAGAGACAGAGCATGAACGGGGGAGGGGCAGAGAGAGAGGGAGACACAGAATCAGAAACAGGCTCCAGGCTCTGAGCCATCAGCCCAGAGCCCGACGCGGGGCTCGAACTCCCGGACCGCGAGATCGTGACCTGGCTGAAGTCGGACGCTTAACCGACTGCGCCACCCAGGCGCCTCCACACCTTACTTTTAAACATACAAATTTTTTGTAGTAATAAAAACCAAAACTAATTCTAATCACTTTTCTGACATTACTCAACTATAACTAGTCTTTAAACTGAATTGGGAGGAGGAAGAAGGCCACACCTCTTTGGCCTTGGACCTTTTCTCTCACACAAGTGCATATGGGTGAGTCCAGAGCATTTGTCATGATTGCTGTCAAGCAAGGCTGAGAGATTCACCTGGTAAAGAAAAATGAGCCTGTTTAGATAAGTAGTTTCTTACACAGACAACAATACTAAGATCAGCAAAGGTGCCAATTCACTGTGTCCCTTGCCCCATCGGATGCCAAAACAGAAGACGTCAGATAATGCAACATGGGCAATGGGGAGCTCTGTTTCTGATAAGCCAATGTCATACTCAGCAGTTTGGAGTATTATAGTATATATCTATACCCTATAGCCTACATCTACCCTAAAGTAGGGGGAAGAGGGGAATTTCGAGGCAGAAACACTTATATCTCACTAGAACCTGGAAGGTAATGAGAAATTGTCTCATCACAGCCTCAAGGGAAGATAAAGAGGTGGGTAAGAAATGGCCATGTTCCTCACAAGCCTGCCATTCTCTCCTGTTACGAGTCACTCTACCAAAACTTAAATGAACTGAGCATAAGCCTTGTCTATGGTCTTGTCTGAATGAATACACAAAAGGACACTTGCACGGAGCAGTTACCATATAACTCTACCTCCTAACCTTTCACATCACCAACCAAGCTCTTTTTACAATATAGGCCACCCCACCAGATATCCTAACAGGCAATGTAGATTCAACAATCAGTTAAATTCAGAGCAGGTGCAATAGTATGTAAATAGGATGAGGTTAAAGGAAATCCAATCAATGTCCAGAAAGTTGATCTTATTCTGTTGTCTTGAGTGCAGACTGTTAACTCCTGGAGTCAGAAGCTACTGGGACGTTTCTGAAAGTTCTTAGATTAATATTTCCCACTGGCCATCCATCACGTTGAGGCTGGTAGTGGCCATCTCCATTAAATTGGCCAGATATGGGGTGCCTGGGTGGCTTAGCCAGTTAAGCGTCTGACTCTTGATTCCAGCTCAGGTCATGATCTCATAGTTCATGAGATAGAGCCCCTCCTGGGGCTCTGTGCTGACAGTGCAGAACCTTCTTGGGATTCCCTCTCTCTCTCTCTCTCTCTCTCTCTCTCTCTGCCCCTCCCCTGCTCATGTGCACACATGCAACATACTGTCTCAAAATAAATAAACATATTTTTAAAATAATAAAATAAATTGGCCAGCTGCTCTGTAGACAAGAACTGAGAGAGATTAATTATTCCTTGATAACCCCAAGTCTCCCCAGCAGCCAAGATTGTTGTTGTGCTGCTATAGCCATATGCTCAGTATTAGTCCCCACAGCAATAATGTCACCCTTTTACCAGTGCTCCCATGTCTTACTCACACCATATGTCCAGAATCATTTCCAGGTGGCTCAGCAGTTTCTTTCTTGTCCAACATGTAACACCCTAGAACACCTCCCATCCTCTGGGCCAGACTAGGAGCACTTTAGAGTTGTCATTCCATATCCATGATCATTATCATCATCCATTAACAGTCCAAATCCAGGAAACTTAGTTTGGGAGCACAACAAAACACCAAGTTAGATTCTTCCACTCCCTGGCTCTTCTTTTATATTCACAAACCCCAGTACCCCAGTTTCCCAGGAAGTAGACATGGAAGCAGCGGGGGGTAGGGGGAGACGAAGAATAAGAGGATTAATTACATAGTCCATTTGCCAAGACCAGTGCCCCAGATTATGTGTCCTTGAGTTCCACTTGCTACTTAAGTGTGTAGTTAGCAGTTTGAGCATGTGTGCCAGGCTTCCTTGGTCTCAGGTGCTAAAATCACAACAGCTTATTTTCACGCCCAGTCTTGACTTGTAAATGGATTGCGATTCCCTCTGTGATAGTATATCCATGTGGCTACAGTCCTTACTTGGGAAGTTCAGGCCAAATCAGCTTGTTGATCGCATTTCTGTTTATCCTCCAACAGTCCTTTCCCATAGGCATCCACATGGGTTGTGAACAGAAGGCATGGGTCTTGTGCATTCTTCTGCCATAATGTTTGTCCCCACCAAGTCTGAGACTTGATCATCTAATTTTCCTACTGCCATGTCCCAGACTATACTGCAAGCCTACTGACTAATGTCATGAGTCAATGAAAACGTAACATTTGGGAGGTGTTTTTAGAGCAAGCACCACAACTCACATCTATACCCAATGAGCAGAGTTCCCTTTTCCATGCATAGTTTTCATTTTTTCTCATTTGTTTATTTATATTTGGAGAAAGGGACAGGCAACATGAACAGTGGAGGGACAGAGAAAGAGACAGAGAGAATCCCAAGTAAGATCCACACTGTCAGAGCATAGCCCAATGCGGGGCTTGAACTCACAAACCGCAAGATCATGACCTGAGTTGAAACCAAAAGTCATACACTTAACTGACTGAGCCACCCAGGCGCCCCTCATTAGTTTTCTTTAGAGCTGCACAACTACAATGTCATAGTACAATCCTGTTGGGGTGGGGGAGACCCAAACTACCCACCAGATTCAAATGACTCACCAGGAGAATGGAAAACACTCACCATGTAGTTAGTTGTACTCACAGCTAAACTTGTATCTTTTTTTGAAAGGAAACAAAAAAAAAGTCAGCAAATGGAAAAGGCACATGGGGCAAAGTCTGGAGGAAATCACGCATAAGCTTCCAAAAGTCCTCTCCCAGCACAGTCACACAGGACATGCTTATTTCTGCCATCAACAAGTTGTGACAACACATATGAAATGTTGTCTACGAGGGAAGCTCATTAGACACTCCATGCCCAAGGTTTTTATTGGGGGCTGGTCATGTAGGCACCCTGCCTAAAGATTCCCAGAAGGAAAGTAGGTATTCAGCATAAACCACATTGGTTGCACAGACATTTTAGGTACAGTAAGTCATTCTTATCAGCTCTGCAAATAATGGGAACCCTCCCAAATCACAATTCTCAGACAACTAGCCTAAGGCCAACCTTATAAGCAGGACTTGCTAAGAATAAGCAGGCTTTGGCCCTTGGCCAAGGCATCTTTACAGCAAAAGTATCTCAAGTAGGACCTTGAGAGCAACCTGCAATATTGATCTCAATTATGCCCTAAATTTAGGGGTCCTTTACTAAGTCAATTGAAATAAATAAACCATATATATATGAGAAAGCCAAATGGCTTCATCCTTGAGTTTCTGTTTTTAAAACTTTTTATTTTTTTTTAACTTGGCCCAAGGCATCAATTCAGGCACAGCCAGTAAATTGAAGCTGACCTGAAAGTCTTCCGGGGCTGAGGCATTGCATGATAGGCAAGGGCACACAGACAAGAAGTACAGTCTCAGAGGGTGCATGTGGTATGCATAGAAGCAAGGGGTTTTCCACTCCTGCGGCATGCCCAGCAGGACATACATCAGCCAGGCAATACAGGTTAACAGGGCACCCAGTGTGGCCTTCCACTATGGGGCCTCCCACCCTAGGTTCTTAGTCTAGTCCAAATTGTGCAGTTCAGTCTATGGTTTCAAGAGGGACTACTTGAGGCAGTCAGTTCCAAACAGTTTTATATGTCTATAACATCAGTTCAATCATGTGGACATCAGTAGGTATTTTGCAGGAAAGTGCTGGTATTGGGGTCACCCCCTGCCATCTCATGGTCAGTGCTAGTCAGGTTTGAGGCTAGGCTCAACAAGTGAGAATTCAAAGTGCTTACAGCTTGAAAAGGCACACAGTGAGTTTTCCTTTAGGAAGAGGGCAAAGCTTGCAGGAACACTTCTGAAAAGCAAAAATCATTAATGCCCTTCCCCCTCCCCACACCCCAGATGCTGGGATTTTTTTTTTTCTTCATCATTACAAACTATGTTGTGTCCTTTTTAGCAATCATAACATTTTTTCAATCACCCCCTACTCTCATCTAGATCTTTCATCTGGAAGCGTTGTATGCAAGAAACACAAAAGTATTTTCACAAAATCATTTTTATATAATTTAACTAGAAAGAACCAGAAAGACATCATATTCAGAATTGTCTAGAATGAAATTTTGAATTAAAAA
The DNA here is from genome assembly GCF_018350175.1 of Felis catus. Lineage (NCBI taxonomy): Eukaryota > Metazoa > Chordata > Mammalia > Carnivora > Felidae > Felis > Felis catus. The sequence goes on along the minus strand of NC_058380.1, from coordinate 32,414,192 downwards.
CAATTTTTTCATGAGTTTACATAACTTCCCATCCTTTTGTCCTGATTGTTTATCTAAGGAGCAACCTAGAAAAGATCACTCCCTTTGTCGGCTCAGGTCATGATCTCACGGCTTGTGAGTTCAAACACTGAGTTGAGCTCTGTGCTGACAGCTCCAGAGCCTGGAACCTGCTTCAGATTCTGTGTCTCCCTCTCTCTTTTCCTCTCCCCCACTCATGCTCTGTCTCTGTCTCTCTCTAAAACATAAATAAGAAACATTAAAAAAAATAAAAAATAATCAAACTGCCTTACCATGGTGTATGTACCTGGAGGAAGGTGAGGGAAGTCAGGCTATCAGATCACTGTTGCAAAATGCAACCAATCTGGAAAGCCAAAAACAACAAGTCAACAACAGTGAAACAGCCCTGAGATGGGGTCCAGGGTTTCATCTGTCAGTAATGGGTAGAGGGGTCACACTCACTATGATGTGCCCAGTTTGCAGCTTTTGTAGGAATCAGAAGTTAGGATCACAATCAGTCTCTGCAGCAGAGATACGGTGCAGATCAGTAGCTCAATTTCAGATGGTCCCATCAGAAATAAGCCATTTTTAGGTCATGATGTTGCAGTCTGTGAGTTTGAGCCATGCATCAGGCTCTGTGCTGACAGCTCAGAGCCTGGAACCTGTTTCGGTTTCTGTGTCTCCCTCTCTCTCTCTGCACCTCCCCCAATCATTCTCTTTCTCTCTCTCTCTCCCCCTCTCTCAAAAATAAACAAACATTAGAAATAAGCCATTTTCTTTGGGTGTTTGTGACCCAGATGGTATAGACAGCATCCAAGATGTTTCCACAATGTAGCCCACATCTGGGCTGTCCCATCTGCAACTGTCCCAGCATCTGGGTTTTGATTTTTGAACAGGGAAATTTTGTCAGATTTTACGTTGGCAAACCTAGGGGTGGGGTTTCAGCTTAGAGTCAGGTCTAGGCAATTAGCATTAGGATACCAAAAGAGCCAGTGGCTCTTCTTCAGCAGTAGCAAAGCTGGGATGCTGCAAGGCTAGACTACTATGTACCAGGTCCAACTGCCAAGCAAGGCTTTGTTACACCCTTTTTATCTTATCAGGCTTAGAGTCCAAATACACCCACTCAAAAATATGCACAACACTTTGGAAAATGATCAGCTTTTATGGGTCAGAACATCTGATTTGACAAAAGCTCATCAGCATCTAAAACTCTGCTTTGTAAACTTCGTAAGTGTATTTCACCTGAAGAGTACCTCTCTTTTCATGCTTTTGCCTTTTCTCCAGAGGTTCCAATAGGCAAAAAATATAGTAAATATCATCAGTTATGGAGATTTACTTGGGTTTTGATACTTAAAATTTTTTATTTCAACCCACCCACCAGTGGCAAAAAAGCAAGGTTTTTTGCAGGTTTCCTTGATTGGGATGATCCCTCTAGCATTTATGAAATTATAAGCATAACATTTTACATCAATTTTTATTCTATACTCAGATGCAATAGCCACAAAACACAAATCTCCTTTTTTTAAAAAATATAACTTATTCTCAAGTTAGCTAACATACAGTGTATATACAGTGTGCTCTTGGCTTCAGGAGTAGATTCCCATGATTCATCATCTACATACAGCACCCAGTGCTCATCCCACCTCAATGCCCATCGCCCATTTCCCCTCTCCCCTGTTGCCCCATCAACCAGTTTTTTCTCTGTATTTAAGAGTCTCTTATGGTTTGCCTCCCTCTCTGTTTGACACTATTTTTTCCCCTTCCCTCCCCCATGGTGTTCTGCTAAGTTTCTCAAATTCCACATCTGAGTGAAAACATATGATATCTGTCTTTCTCTGACTTATCTCACTTAGCATAATACTCTCCAGTTCCATATCCATGTCGTTGTAAATGGCAAGATTTCATTCTCATTGCCAAGTAGTATTCCATTGCATATATAAACCACATCTTCTTCTTTATTGATTCATCAGTTGATGGACATTTGGGCTCTTTCCATAATTTGGCTATTATTGAAAGCACTGCTATAAACATAGTGGTACATGTGCCCCTATGAATTGGCACTCCTGTATCTTTTTGATAAATTCCTAGTAGTGCTATTGCTGGGTCATATGATAGCTCTATTTTTAATTTTATGAGGAACTTCCACAGTTTTCCAGAGAGGCTGCACCAGTTTGCATTCCCACCAACAGTGCAAGAAAGTTGCCATTTCTCCACATCCTCACCAACATCTGTTGTTTCCAGAGTTGTTAATTTTAGCCACTCTGATCGGTGTGAAGTGGTATCTCAGTGTGGTTTTGATTTGTATTTCCCTGATGATGAGTGATGTTGAGCATCTTTTCATGTGTCTGTTGGCCATCTGGATGTCTTCTTTGGAAAAGCATCTATTTATGTCTTCTGCCCATTTCTTCATGGGATTATTTGTTTTTCAGGTATTGGGTTTGGTAAGTTCTTTATAGATTTTGGATACTAACCCTTTATCTGGTATGCAATTTGAAAATATCTTCTCCCAATCCGTTGGCTGCCTTTTAGTTTTGTTGATTGTTTCTTTTGCAGTACAAAACCTTTTATCTTGATAAGGTCCCAATAGTTCATTTTTGCTTTTATTTCCCTTGGCTTTGGAGACATGTCGAGTAAGAAGTTGCTGTGGCTGAGGTCAAAGAGGTTGTTCTCTAGGGTTTTTATGGTTTCCTGTCTCACATTTAGGTCTTTCATTCATTTTTAGTTTATTTTTGTGCATGGTGTAAGAAAGTGGTCTGGTTTCACTCTTCTGCATGTTGCTGAATGTTCTGCATGTTCTGCATGTTCTCCCAGCACCATTTGCTAAAGAGACTGTCCTTTTTCCATTGGATACTCTTTCCTGCTTTGTAAAAGATTAGTTGGCCATACATTTGTGGGTCCAATTCTGGGTTCTCTGTTCTATTTCCCTGTTCTATGTGTCTGTTTTTGTGCTGATACCATACTGTCTTGATGATTATAGTTTTGTAGTAGAGGCTGAAGTCCAGGATAACACAAAGCTTTTTTTTTTTTTTTTTAAATATGCCCCCCACCCTTTTAAATGAAATTTTTTCCAACCTTCTACCAGTGAACTTAAAATTTAGGGTTAACATTACAGGTACCAAGGAAGAATCAGCTAGAATGGAGATGGAAGGTATGACTAATATAATAGTGATAGCAACTAAGCTGAAGAAATGGCTGAAGTGTTTTTTTTTCCCTCCCCACTCCCCTCTGGTTTGCTTTACTCCAGCCCTAGGAATTGATCTAACATTTTTTCCTCCCACTTGGAGAAACACCAAACTTTTAATATTTTTGGCCTATCTAGGCTCACCTTTGGTAATTTTCCACTCCCACCTAGAAGAGAGAACAAAAAACAAAAAGGTGTCATCAAATTGCACCTTTCCCCCCCCTCGCTTTAGTTAGCACAGCAAAAAACACTCAGGAGATCCAGCTTGCTGGATCTAAGTGGGAGGATTATCCTGGATTATCCATGTTGGCCCTACATGTAATTACAAGTATCCTTAGAAAAAGAGAGGAGGGAGATTTGACTAGAAAAGGAAGTAGAAGATATGATGAAGGAAGCAAGAGGTTGGAATGATTGTGAGGAAGGGGTCATGAGCCCAAGAATGAGGAGACTCTGCAAAAACTGGAAAAGACAAGGAAACAGATACTCCCTTAGAGCCTCTGGAGGGTGTACGGCCCTTCCAACATCTTGATTTCAGCCTACTGAAATCCATTTTCAACTTATGGCTCTCAGAACTGTAAGGCAATAAATTTGGGTTATTTTAAGCCACAACTCAGTTTGGCTTAAACAAATTACTAAGTTTGTGGTAATTTCTTATAGCAACAACAGGAAACGAATACACTGAGTTTACTTCTTTCCCAGATATATCATTTCCATTTTATAATGCATGATTACTAGGCAATACTCATTTTGTTGGTGTTTTCATTTTTACTTCATTCCAGAATGGGCATGTCAGAATATAACAACACCTGCTATGGCTTAGTTAGCTTCTCAGTGTCCACCCACACTCAGTAACAAGCCAATAACTTCCCCTCAAATGGAGTATACCAGGCAGCAGTTTCAAGCAAATGCTGTGTCAAAAACCCAAGTGGACACTACTGCCTAGTGTTACAGGCTCCAGGCTACATAACTGTTAATCACTGACACATATAGCTCAAAAGGCAAATTAGAACAAAGCAGTCCAAGCTGAAGGGCAGTCTGTACATTCTGCTGGGTAGTTTCACTACAGTGATCTCCTCATTCACTCTCTTCCCTTCACTCAGCATTCTGTACTGCTCTACTAGTGTCATATAACTAGGCTGAAAGATCCAGCATGCACCTACTTATATACTCGTCCCACGAGTGCTGTTTTATTTGTGGCATTTCCCCAATGGGAACATTCCTTACAATCGAGAGAAGTATTATACATACACACCTGTTCCCACAGTATATTCAGAGGTATCAGTTACAACTACTTGGGTGTGTGAATTGTTTTCTGAATAAAACCTAACATAGATAAGTTTCAATGGCCATAATGGTATGAACTCTTTCACCGCAGATAAGCAGGTCAACTCCTGGCAGGTCTTACAAGTCTGGCATGACATGGTAGCTTCATAAGAACCATACAGTCCTTTACTTTGTGAGAGGCATCATTTTTTCTTCGACTGCAAAAAGGCAGTGTGGAAAATTCACTCACACAGTCCCCAAACGTTACTTTTAAGAAGGCCTTGAGTTTTGTAAGGGTTTATTAGTCACATGTGTGGGCAAGCATCTGCTAATATCACAGAGACAAAACTTTTGATATGTCAACAGGCATTATTTACACAGTGGAAACTTTGAATATCAGAAATTTCTTTCTCTAACACTTTATAAGCATTCATACTACAATAAAGTAGCATATCATTCAAATTATACATTTTCACAATGATACATTGAATTGGCTCAGAGCCCTCACTCGTGTCACTTAATCCAACACACAGTCTATTAACAGGTATGGCAGTGGGAGGAGGCTCTTTCCTCACTCTTGTCCTCCACTTAGACCAAAGCATACACTACCAGATCGCAGGGAGTCTTATGATATGGCCCAAGAGGCTCTTTCTTCCAAAAAGACTTCCTAACCTTAGAAGCCCCAGGTTGGATGCCAAATGTGTCAAGTAAGGATGACAGGATGTAAGGTCATTAGAGAACTAGCGTAGAGTGGTTCCTCCTACAACTGCAAAAATATATTTTAATTTTATTTAAATGTTGCTTTTAGTCTAATGATAATGGTGCAGAAAGTGGTCTGGAGGTATGTTCAGACCAGTACTCACCTGGGTGGTCAGCCTCTAGAGGCTCCAAGGCAGCTAACAGTGCTTTGTCAAACACATCCTTTAGGTTTTTGTGTGTGAATACAGAATACTCCACATACTCACGGCGTTCAGGTCACAGACCAACATTTCAGCAGTCTGTGTCATGAGAGGTGTCTATGTATCTTTGGCAAGCTTTTCAATAATCGAGAATCACATTTCTGAGATCAATTTTGGTTTCAACAAACTAGAAGTCTTCAGACAATGGAGAATTATCTTAGGTACCCACTTTTCTCTCATATTTTCAGACGAGGGTACTAACTAAAAAAGAAACTAGAAATATGTCTGTTTGTGAATAGCAGAGGGGTTATTCTGTCAAATTTTTCTTGCCTCTGGGATCAAAAAGTCCAAACATGTATGGCTCCCATCAATCACAACTGTGACTGCATAGTTGTCAAAAACCATTGAACATATTCAGACATTAAACTGTTGGATAGGATACCAAGACTTATCTTACCAATAGCACCATCCTTCACAACACAATTGTCTGCATTGCTGAAATATTTTTTAATCCACCTGAAATATTCCAAATTTAATTTTGAACTCAGATTCTCCACCAGACTTTAAGGACCTTGGTGTTTAATCATCCTAAAATTTGCCTAGTAGAAAAGGAGGTGGAAGAAGGGATTAGGCCCAGGAAGCTCTCATGCTTGTGGTGGTGCCAATGCCATGAGACCATGTGCCAATGCCAAAAAGCACTGCAAAAAAGTCTTCAATAGTAGAAGGGGTAATGGTCAGCCAGAGGCTCACTCCACCAGACAACAGGAATAGAGGACACGGTGGAAAATGCCCTATGGTCTCTGCCTTCCCTAGCTCTGACACTTCCAGAATCTGGTATTCAGAAACTGTTCTGAGGTCTTTTCTTACACCTCCATCCCACCCATCACAGCCGGACAGCAATTTTCTGGAAGGGCAGGTCAAGACTGTAGCTAAAAAGGCGAGTGGGCCTTTTTAAAAAATTATTTTAATGTTTATTTATTTTTGAGAGAGAGAGAGAGGGAGACAGACAGACTGTGAACAGGGGAAGGGCAGGGAGAGGGAGACACAGAATCTGAAGCAGGCTCCAGGCTCTGAGCTGTCAGCACAGACCCCGATGCTGGACTCAAACCCACAAACTGCAAGATCATGACCTGAGCTGAAGTCGGATGCTTAACTGACTGAGCCACCCAGGTGCCCCTTGAAATGGAGCATTCAGCTGAGCCAACCTGTACTTCTGACCTACAGAACTAGGAGGTAGTAAATGTGTATTGTTTTAAAACAAATAAAAGTAAAAAGGCGAGTGAGTTACAGAGGCAGTAAAAAGGCTGTCAGTTACAGAGACATTCCCCAAGAAGCCAGTGTACTCGCAGGGCCAGTAAAGGTACCAAAGGATGTACTGCTGGACCGTCAACCGCAGCGGTGAGCACCAGCCCCACTTGGAGCGGCGTGAACCTCCATGGCCTAGAGGGTTCCTGCCACGTTCCTCCCTCCAACTCCGAGCTGCGCACTTCACTTGGGCAAGTGCCACCTTCTCGTAACTTCCGGCCCCCTGAGGCCTAGGAAGTCTTGGCTCTGGGAGGCTGAGCAGAGAGCGGAGAGAGGACAGGAACCGACGCGAAGGGGGCGGCCGGACGCAGCCCACCCCCCTGACTCCCCGCCGTTGGGCACAACCAGACTAGAGTCCCTGCGTCTACCTGGCCTATCGGCCTATCGCAAGCAGATGGGGAGAGTGGGGTCGCCAGAGGCTGCGACGTCAGAGCCGCCGTCGTGGGCGGAGCCGCGGCGACAGAGCCTGGAGCTCGGCGTCTCTTATGGCGTCGCCTTGTCGCCTTCCATTTACGGTCTTCTTGCCAGGGAAGACCTGGGCTCTGCCATCCCCTTACCCCCGACTTTGTAGCAAAGGCCTCCGTTCGCGAAATTGCTCTGAATTCGCGCCAGTAACGCGAGACCTCGGAGAACGTCCCGCCCCCACTGGTGGAGATTTTAGAGGGCGAGGCACGAATGGGAAATGGGGACTCCAGGTTTGTCAGGAGCACGGAGGCTGAGCCAACTTCGGCCTGCATTGGCAGAACTAGAACTGTGGGGGCCTCCTGGTCACGGACGATTTACAGCCACCTGTTGTAGCTGAGCATTAAGCTCTGCCCAATCCAAGGTATCCAAAAGACCCGCGCAGACCTTTAGCGGCCTGAAACACTTCTTTAAAGAATTTTCATTGTTGCAGCTGGGTCTCGCTGGGGCTTTGACCCAGCCATCTTTCATTAGGTCACTCCATGTACTTATCAGTGGGTTTGGGCTAAGACCAATTGCTTCGTTTTTATTGAAAATTATGTTACACGTTGACTGGCATGTCCTCTTGATGTCAGCTTCTTGAGTAATTAAGGGTCTTGGTGGTCTCAATCCTAGGCAAGTGCTAACACAGGTTTGCCAGATTTACTTGGTTGTAAAGACATTGTGGAAATATAACTAAATCAAAAATAGTGGGAATATTAGAAGTAAAAAATATGGTTTGCTTTCTACTCTTCTCACACTTAGAAAATTTCTGAGATGTGCCCTCCTTCTGTGCTTAATTGGGTGTATTATTTAGTAAGGTGTAGAAGACCCCCATCTCATTAGGGGTTAAGGTGACATGGTAGAACTTATATAGGGCTTGTGATTTGCCAGATACTGTTCTAGGTGCTCTGCAGGTATTAGCACCTTTTATCTTCAGTGAAGTATTATCCAGTGAAGTACATGCTATTATTCCCAGTTTACAGACAGATTGTTGCCTGGTGAGATTAATTTGCTCACAGTCACATGGAGCCAGCGTCTGCCCTTTTAAGTAGTATTCTTTACGCTTGGTGTAATGGGAAATGACTGGAAGTCTGGGGCCCTATTCCAGAACCATCCCCACTATTTACCAGTTGTGTAATGTTTATAAGTTACAACTGCTCAACTAAGTATAACTGAGTCTCAGTTTTTTCACCTTGAGACTGAAGGTACTAAATCAGTTGTGTTGACCTCCCTGAGTTGTTATGCACTCCAAACACAATGTTTTTTTTTTAAATGGGAGCATTTTTAAAGCTATAAAACGCTATATAAAATGTTACATTGTACTTGTTTCAGTCTTGACTATTGAAGTAGGCCATTTAGGAAAACTGACTAAATTATAATCCAAACAACTGCAATATATCCCTGAAGTAGAATTACCATTAAATTTGGATTGTAATTAATATTGTCAGAATAATTCATTTAGTTCTGATAATGAACTACAGTTGCAAGGTAGCTGTGATCCTTTTGAAACCTTTATGTGAATGATGGGGCGCCTGGGTGGCGCAGTCGGTTAAGCGTCCGACTTCAGCCAGGTCACGATCTTGCGGTCCGTGAGTTCGAGCCCCGCGTCGGGCTCTGGGCTGATGGCTCAGAGCCTGGAGCCTCTTTCCGATTCTGTGTCTCCCTCTCTCTCTGTCCCTCCCCCGTTCATGCTCTGTCTCTCTGTCCCAAAAATAAATAAACTTTGAAAAAAAAAATTAAAAAAAAAAAGAAACCTTTATGTGAATGAATTACCTTTGAAATTACCTCAGAGACACTACTTGTAAAAAATGAGTTTCTCAAAAAAAAAAACAAAACAAAACAAAACCAAAGCTTTTGGGGGCATCGCTGACATAGTTGATAGAACAGGTGACTCTTGATCTGGAGGTTTTAAGTTCAAGCCCCACATTGGCCATTAAAAAAAAAAAAGTTTTGAGTCAGGTAGTGATCTCATGGGCTCTGTGCTGATGGTGTGGAGCCTGCTTGGGATTCTGTCTCTCCTTCTCTTTGAACCTCCCCTGCCTGTGCTCTCATCCACTCTCTCTCAAAATAAATAAACTTTTAAAAAATGAGTTCTTCGGGACACCTGGGTGGCTCAGTCAGTTGGGCATCCAACTTCAGCTCAGGTCATGATCTCAGTGTTTGTGGGGTTGAGCCTGACGTCGGGCTCTGTGCTGACAGCTCAGAGCCTGGAGCCTCCTTTGGATTCTCTGTCTCCCTCTCTCTCTGCCCCTCCCCCACTCATGCGCACACACGCTTGCTCTCTCTCAAAAATAAACATTTAAAAATAAATAAGTAAATAAATGAGCTTTTCAATTGCTCATAATACTAATAGCAAATTACATAATCAGTTTTTGATGTTCTGAAGTCCATTGGACTCTGGAAAATATAGACATTGAAACAATAATAATAATTTATTTTCAAAAACTATTTTTGGGGCACCTGGGTGGTGCAATCAGTTAAGCATCTGGCTCTTGATCTTAGCGCAGGTCATGATCTCTTAGTTCATTAGTTCGAGCTCCACATCGGGCTCTGCACTTATGGCACAGAGCCTGCTTGGGATTCTGTCTCTCCTCTCTGCCCCTTCCCCACTTGTGCAGGATTGTCTCTCCTTCTCTCTGCCCCTTTGCTCCTTGTGCACACTCTAAACAAATAAACAAACAAACATTAAGAAAAAAGGAAAAAAAATCAAAACTATTTTTTATTGAAAATAATTTTGCATTGTGTAACCCAATAAATTCTTTTTCTTAAGCCAGTTTGCACTGGGTTTTGTATTATTTCCAAAGGAGTTGTTGTAACAATTATGTTACATACATACAAGTATGCCTATGACCACAGTCCCTGCTACTCTGTCTTAGAACTGTGAATGGTAACCCCAACTGACATGTAAAAGTGCTCTGTATCTAGTAGGTGCTCAATAAATGACAGCTTGTTAATAAACTCTGATAGGTTTTAGCATACAAATATTTTTGTAAATTTTACAGAAGAGTAATGAATTCTCATATTCTGCCATCAGTTGATATATTTTAGTCTTTTTTTATTCTCTGGAGAAGAAATGACCCCATACATTTTGTTTCCTTTCCTTTTTTTGTTTTTTGTTTTTTTTTTTTTGTTTGTTTTTTTTTTTTTTTGTTTTGCTTCTTTTTTAAAGGCTAGCTGCTGTTTTTGTGAGCATGTAGTTCTGTATTTCTTGTGGTCCCCTGATGAATTATGAGCAGGTATTACCATAATAGGTTACAGTGACTGAGCTACTCACTATGTGAGACTGCATGCTTCAGATTTTATTATTGTCAGCAAAAAATGAGGGCAAATGAAGAATGCTGGGATACAAATGTAAAACATCACTGTCTTCCTTTTGTATTAGTTTTTATTTTCCCTGTGTCTTCTCCTTGATTTTCTCCCTGCTCTTAATTGGGATGTCAAGGTAGTTAAGGAACTAAGATAGATTTGAGGAAAATATGCTTTTGATCTGAGAAGATTCTTTTCATTAAATCCACCATAATATACATACAACTAAAGAACCAGTGCATTTCATTTCTAAACATTTTCAAGAGTCACTATCAAAATTCAACACATCCTGATAGTTTTTGATGTTTCTAGAAAAATAGAACTTTGAGACTCTAATTGGTTTCGTAAAAATCTCCACCTATGAGGAACTTCCTTCCAGCCCTATTTACCATTAACTACCATATTCTTGGAATAGGATTCATTGAGGTTAATATTAGAATACTTTCACTGTAGTTAAGCCAAGACAGACTAAATACTTAGCTAGTAAAATTACGTTCCAATTTTATTCCAAAGCCCTCATTCATTTTCCCCCAGTTTTACTGAGATATAATCAACATAGAACACTGTATTCCTTTAAGATGTACAACATAATGATTTGACATATGTATATACTGTGAAATGATTACCTCACTTTTTAAGTTTTTTTTTTTGTTTTGTTTTGTTTTTTTTTTTGTTTGTTTTTTTTTTTTGAGAAAGAGAGAGGGAGAGAACAAGCAGGGAAGGGGTAGAGAGAAAGGGAGAGAGAGGATCCCAAGCAGGCTCCGGACTATCAGTGCAGAGCCTAATGTGGGGCTTGAACTCACAAACCATGAGAATATAACCTGAGCCAAAACCAAGAGTCCGATGCTTAACTGACTGAGCCACCCGGGTGCCCTACCTCACTTATTTTTATTTTATTTTTGCCAAGATGGTTTTCAGAAATCCTACGGCCATGCAAACTTGTTCATCCTGTGAATTTCCAGGAGTAAATGTTCAGAAATAACTGCTACATTGTAGATATTCAGAAGAATGTTATATATAACCCAGGGGGTATTATTAGGTTAAGTGCTAAGAATAACAAATAAATGCATTTATTTGGATGAGTGAAAGCTCTGTGAAGGTCCAGGTTTTAGGTTTGTTTCATGTTCGTGTAAACAGTTTCTCTCTCAAGTGAAGAAAAGTGCAATAAGAAATTTGCAGAGCTCTATTTGAGCATGATCCAAATTATCCTTTAAAAACTGCTGCTACTGTGTCCTCAGTCAGTTAAGTGTCTGGCTTTTGATTTTGGTTCAGGTCATGATCTCGGTTTTTAAGTTTGAGCCCTGCATCAGGTTCTGCACTGACAGTGTGGAGCCTGCTTGGGATTCCCACTCTCCATCTCTCTCTGCCTCTCCCCTGCTCTCTCTCTCAAAATAAATAAATAAAATAAACTTTAATAAAAAAATAAAGACTGTTTGGTGGGCAATGTAAGCTTTTGAAATGGGTACTTTTAAGAATGAAAGAGGCTTTATTTTTAAATTCAAGTATAATTTAGTAATAGTGTTGTTAGGCATTCTTTTCTTTGCCCCCTGTATAATGGTTCTTCAAGTATCTGGATAAGGTAAAACCCTTTCTAAACCAATCACCTCTAACAAGTATTGGGTATTCATCTTTCTGCCACAAGAAATCTCTATTTAGTCTTCGGACCTAGCCACCTGTCCTTATTTATTTCCAGCTCAATACCTATGACTTCATCATAATAGGTGTCTTTTTTGCTCGCCTCAAGCTTGCCCACTCTTGGAACATCCATCCCTCTTGCTGTCTGGAATGCCCACCTCACAGGGATCCTATTGGCATTCTTCTCTGCTAGATCTTATTTGCCATTCTTTTTCCATCACACTGCAATATTATCAACTAATATGTGTTTTTTTCCAAACCTCACACATGGAGTACATCTGGAAAAGGACTCCCATTCTGTGATGTGCAGAAGAAAGGTCCAAACGACCTCACTCCCAAAGCTGACAGCTGGTGGCAGATGCCAACTGGAAGTTCAGCTGGGGCTGTTGCCCAAAGGTTTCAGTTCTCCTCCATATGGCCTTATCTAGGCTTCCTTGCTGCAGCAGCTGAGACCCAAGCAGGAGAGTTCAAAGAGGACAGGCTTTGAGGTGGTGTTCCATTGCAGCTAATGTCAAACCTATTTTTTTGATAGAACAATCATATATGAGTTGTTTAGTTCAGAAATGCGTAATACCAGGGCAGCTCCAAGAGAAAAATACTGTTTGATAAAACTGCTAAAACTAAACATCAAAGGAAAATGTATACCTTATTTTGAAATGCGCTTTAACAAAGTAGCCCGAGGAAAGAATGTAAAGAAACTTCTACCTTGAAAAGGGAAAGGTCGGTTAGTTACTCCAGTCCTATGATGGGTTGGTAATCAAGGACCTTGAGGAAAGGACAATCTGAGCTGAAGGGCTTAGGTCTAAAAACACAAATGGGGGTCAGTTTAATAGTCTTCAGGGCCAAAGGGATGATCCATTTATACAGGAGGGAGACATGTACTGTCTTAAGACCAAGATAGCCTACCAGAAAGGTGAAGTGGAATAAGGCTCATGGATGTCCACAAATGAAGAAGGGTTCTAAATGACCAGTGGATGGTGAAAGTTCTCCTGGTGGGGAGATATTTTGGTTGTAGACACTGTAAAGTATTGACCCCAGAAGGGAAAGGTGGAAAAGCTGGCCAAAGGGTCTGGGGAATATCCCAGGAGAACTAACTCTCTGGGGATGGTGGTTTCAGAAAAAGAGGGGCCCATGGGGCGAAGGACAGGGCTGGGTCTGGCATCTAGTGACATCTGCATGCACCAATATTCAACTGGTCAGGACTACCAACTCTGGTCCTCCAGAGAGCTGCAAGCTGAGACAGCAAAAGTCCAACAGGGCTGGGTAAGATGTCAGAGTCTGCAGCTCACTCAAGGTGACAATGGGCATATCACAGCAAACCTAAGAGGAACTGTCTGTGTTCCAGTGGTCTCCATACCTCTTAGCTGCCTGGTTCCAGACCCTCCACCAACACTGTGTGCTGGGAAGGACAGTTACTCCTCCAGGACCTTGGAAGAGAAAGTAGCAGAAGAAAGGTGGCACAGTACAGTACTAAGGGTACCACTTGAGAAATTTTTCCACCAAGGTGGCAGATTGCCTACATGTAGACAGAAAGACCTGGATGCCAATGGTCCTGCTTCTTAGGGCCTCATGTGACCTGCTAGGTTTGAGGTGCTTCACATGAGCTTGCATCTACTGGTGAAAGTGAGCACCATTAGGCCAGGCCCTACATCACTTTGGTCAACTGTTTGTCTGACCTAAGTTCTCTAGGCTTCTTCCACACAGCACCTGAACTAAAGCCACAGACACTGAAGCATCCTACTTCCTTGTTAGACAGACCGGTCATCACACAGCTGGAAAATAGAAGTTGGAAATGATACCTAGTCCCCTGTGGGATTCCTGTAGGGTGGGAACCAGCTGGAGTCAATGCACCCCACTTAGTAATAAATTCCCACACCATAGCATAGGGCCTTCCAGAGCAGTGACCTTAGAGGTGTGAGTTCCCACCCACCAGCTGCAGGTCTCATCAGCCTTGGAGCTCTGGAATGGAGAGATCATGTCATGTGGTGAGTCTCCCTCAGGCCTGGGGTCTCTGCAGCCTCTGTGAAGTGGTAATGTCATAGATGGGCTTACATATCTTTCTTTGGACCTTTTTGAAGGGGGCACTTAAGCAATGGCTGTGCTGTAAGTTTAGGGGAGGGCAAGAGCCATCTGCTGGAAGCACCTGTATGGAGCATGTTCTATCCCCACAAATGGAGCCTTCAAAAAGGGAACCTGAACAGGAACATTATCAGGAATGTTTGGAGCCCACTGTGGGCTAAAATTGAAAGAATTTAAGTGCAGGTGCACTCTGGTTCCATTCACTGTATCAAAGTCAGGTTGTTGCAGCCTTTGGTTTTGCACTTCGACACCAGCCTTTCAATGTGTCAAATTTAGAACTTTTGTGCTGTCAGAGGCAGCTGGCTCAACATACAAATGTTCAGCAAAGGTAAAATGAATTTTCATAACTGCCTGACAGTGTCTCAACTGCCAGTCCCTGTGGGACTTTCTTCTGTAGTGTTCCCACCTAAGAAAGATTAGCCCAATGCTAGTCAACAGATTTGGGCAGAGTCCAATTGCTGTTTCCTATTTCAAGTTATATTGTACTTTGGTGAAAAGACTCCATTTCAATGCTACAAAATTCTAATTTCAGCTTATTTGAAAACTTATGTGGTCTCTACACCCATATGTTTTCTTGGTTTTGAAGGGAACAGTGAAGATAAAGGGAGCATGATACTCATGGTTACACACTCACAAAACTTTGAATTTTCCCTATACTAGCACATAATTGGGTATATTCCTAATAAGGAGCACATTACCAGGGTTCGTTCATTCTTTTTCTTTCTTTCATTTTATTTTTTTCAATATCAGACTTCTAACACTACTTAGGAGGTCGGGTGACATGAGTGATTGTAATAACAGCAATGAGTAATAAAATGTAATTAAATCTTAGTAAATATATACATATATATACACACAATATATACATGTGTGTATATATATACACACACACACACACATATACATGTATATATATATATATATATAATTTTTTTAAGGTTTTTAAGTAATCTCTATACCCAACATGAGGCTTCAACTCACAACCCCAAAATCAAGAGCTACACACTTAACTGACTGATCCAGCCAGGTACTCCCTTATTAAACACTGTTATGAAAATTTAAAAAGAAAGGATGGAAGGAAGGAAGTGAGGGAGGGAGGGAGGAAGGAAAGAAAACTAAGGGGCAACTGGGTGGTTCAATGGCTTAAGCTTCCGACTTCAGCTCAGGTCGTGCAGCATTGGTGGTATAGTGGTGAGCATAGCTGCCTTCCAACTTCAGCTTAGGTCATGATCTTCCAGTTTGTGAGTCCAAGCCTGCATTGGGCTTGCTGCTGTCAGCATAGAGCCTGCTTCAGATCCTCTGTCCCCCACACCCTCCTTGCCCCTTCCCCACTCTCTCACTCTCTCTCTCTAAAATAAATAAACATTAAAAAAATTTTTTTTAATAAAACTAACATGATTTTAACAGTCAATGTCCAGCTAGTTGCCAATTTTTTTCATCTAGTTGACAATGTTAACAGCATATTTCATGTATATCAGATCTTGGCATACATGTAGAGGACTTTAAACACAATATAAATTAATACTCATAAATGTTTCCAAAGCTTTGCAAACACTGTGCTAAACTAATTCATGAGTGATTCTGGAACCACTCACTGAAATATGAAGAGAAGTAAGAAATGGATGCGCCACACTACTGGCAAATGGTCATTTTTATGTAAGAATCCCTTGCATTCATCTATCTGAAAGGATCTGGCAAAAAATGTAATTTGCTATGATGTCCTACTTACATGCTTCTGCTTCTCAGAACCTCTCCACTCTGCAGTAGTATCCATCTCTGATGTTGGCACAATGTCACAATGCACAACTGGGGAGCCATCATAGCATTTGGATGCAGTCACATTTTCTTTTGAGGACATCAGAATATGTCCAAGATAAGAGATGTCTTGAAGTGTTAATCTCCCTGGGATCTGAAGGGTAGCAGAACACACCACTTCAAAACATATCATTTTGGCATCAGGATTATTTTGAGCTGAGGGCAACTGAGAAGAATCAAGTATAAAAAAAAGCTTTCTTTCCTCCCCCTATTTGCCTAAAAGCAAAACATAAACTCCTAAAGGTATTCCCCATCTTCTCTCAACCAGAAAGAACAGAAGTTAATGACCAGAGACAATTCTATACCCTTACCAGCTCGGAGACTACACCAGTGGAATCTCCATGACAAATTTTACTAATTTTATGTTCCATTAGTTCCCCATATATTTGCCTTCCCACAATTTGCTGCCCTAGAAACTCAATTCCTTTGTTTTATCACTTCTCTAAACATTTATTGTTCTTTTGTTAAGATGCTATATAAGCCATGGAGCACCTGGCTGACTCGATGGTAAGAGTGTGTGACTCTTGATCTCAGGGTCACGAGTTTAAGCCCCAAGTTGGGTGTAGAGATTACTAAAAAACACTTTTTTAATGCTATATAAGCCCAAGTTCTAATCATCCCTTTGAGTTACTTATCTCTGAGTACTCCCACATATATACACGATTCGCATATTAACAAACCTGTTTTTCTCTTGTTAGTCTGTCTTTCATCAGTCTAATTTGCAGGGCCTCAGCCAGAGAACCTATGATGGTAGAAGGAAAAGAACTTTCACTATCAACAATATCCAAACTATAGAAAGAGCCCAAATGTCCATCCATGGATGAATGGATAAAAAAGATGTGGTATATATACACAATGGAGTATTACTTGGCAATCAAAAAGAATGAAATCTTGCCATTTGCAACCACGTGGATGGAACTAGACAGTATTATGCTAACTGAAATTAGTCAGTCAGAGAAAGGCGAATATCAGATGACTTCACTCATATGAGGACTTTAAGATACAAAACAGGTGAACATAAAGGAAGGGAAGCAAAAATAACACAAAAACAGTGATGGGGGCAAAACATAAGAAACTCTTAAATATGGAGAACAAATAGAGGGTTGCTGGAGGGGTTGTGGGAGGGGGGATAGGCTAAATGGGTAAGGGGCATTAAGGAATCTACTCCTGAAATCATTGTTGCACTACACACTAACTTGGATATAAATTTAAAAAATAAATTAAATAAAAAATACAAAAAAAAAAAAAAAAGAGGAAAACCATGAAAAGAAGAAGAAGGAGGAGGAGGAGGAGGAGGAGGAGGAGGAGGAGAAAGAGAAGGAAAAGAACTTTCTCCTGCCTCCTACAGGCCTTACAAGTTTAGTGTTTGTGGTATGTGTGGGCCACTAAGTACAGGGCCCTCTTGCTCAGGTCTAAAAGTAAATACTTCCTTATTGGGTTCCTATGATAAGCACCAAATACAGGCCATTTCCCCCCAATGGACTATGTAGTCCAAATGTAACCATGGTAAAAGCATGGCCATTGGAAAAATGAATGCCCCAATAAACCTCAGCAATTCCCTGATGTTGCTATTAACTTAAAAATCACCCTATACTGACTAAACCTTCCAGGTTTCCTTCTGGGATGCCCGGAACTAGTTGATGCAGGAATCTTCTACCAAACTGCCTCCATATAGGACTAATTGCCTGAATTATCACCAAAAGCCTATAGCCTATAGTCCTTAGGAAGTCATACCATAGAAAGGATGCATCCAGAGTACCCAGCTACTCCCTAAAAGATCTGTGCTCCAATGGAAGCCATCTCTTCATGTTAAATGGGCCCCCTAGATGTGTTTTGATGAATTTAACACCTTAATTGCCCCAAACCTAATTTTTCAGTAACTGGAAATATATAAAAATAAGGTAATTTCACACTATTCAAAGAAATTATTAAAGGCCAGGGAGTACAGAACTTGTCGGCTTTTTGGGGGAAAAAAAAGAATCTTAATGTTGCAGGAGTAAATATTAAAATCTAAATATGTGTAAGTGAAAGCTCCGTTTTAACATGTAATCTCTGTTTTGCAGATAAAATAATTTTACCCTCTAAAAACAGTTTATAATGCTACAAATGTGTTACAGTTTCTTAAGTTAAAAATAAATATATGTATGTGTGCATCTATATTTAAGGTCTGAAGAACAACTGCCCATTTGCCAGTCAATTAAAATACATATATACAGATAGGTCTATACATATATTTTCAAAAGTAACATCATGAAGTTTCAATTCATAAATATGTATGAAATGTGAAGAATTTGTTTCTGAATATTTTGCCTGAATGTAATTGTGGATTTATTTAGCCAAAAAGATAACTTGCCAGTGTGAAGGACTGTGTCTGATGCTTAATATTCTATGATTATTTTATAGTCAACTTTATAAAAGCACATCTTAGGGGTACCTGGGTGGCTCAGTTGGTTAAGTTACCGACTTCAGCCCAGTCACGATCTCGCCGTTTCCGAGTTCGAGCCCAGCATTGGGCTCGACAGGCTCTGCTGACAGCTCAGAGCCTGGAGCAGGTTTCAGATTCTGTGCCTCCCTCTCTCTCTGCCCCTTCCCCACTCATGCTCTGTCTTTCTCTCTCAAAAAAAAAAATAAACATTAAAAAAATTTATAAATAAATAAAAGCACATCTTAGGCTCAAAAAGAGAAATCTAACTCTGGGTTGGTAAGAACAAGCCATAGGGAAGGAATGGATAAAAAAGCATGGCCCTGAAGCCAGACTCCTAAAGGTGGAAAACTGGGATTTAGACAATCCTACCTGCCTTGAAGGTGGTAGAGTACTAGAGAGAAGGAGCCTAGTTCCTTAAATGAATGCATGGAGCAGAACCTCCACCAATCCATGTTAAGACTGTGATGTGAACAATAAAATTTTATTGTGTTGAGCACCCTAAAATGAGGGTTATTTGCAGTAGTTTGCCTAAAAATTCACACAATTATTACAAACCTAACAGAACTGTTGTCAGGATTGAAGGAAAATAATCTTGCCTAAGAAAAGCAGCTCAGGTTTTAGAAAGATAAATGTCAAATCAATTGCTGGAAGCCAAGCTATCCCAGCCTGAGTGGCAGGGCCTGGGCTGTGGACGGATTGGTGACTGCAGGGCGGCCCACAGACAGTGAAGCTTCTTATACTCCCACTTTTAGGTAATTTGGCCTTAAAACTACCTGGGGTATTGTCTGTTGGGGAATTGCCCTCAGCAGGCCCCCTGGGAAAAGAACCATTAGGGAAGAAAAATAAGGTTCCGCAAGAAATTGTGCGGCCTTACATTTAGCCCTTGCCATCCCCCATGGAGACTCCTCTACTTACAGGAAGGATAGCCTCATACCTTTGCCAGCAAAGGCAGCCAACTAAGGAGAGACATATGGATTTGAAAGCCCCACTCCGGCAACTAAGGAGTGTATCTCTGGGCACAAGTGACTTCAACCCCTAGGCCCACCTGGCCCCCCGGAGGCATTCCAGATGATGACTGAACCTAGTCGGTTAAGGTATAGAATGGTTCACTGGTTCCTAGGTGCATTGTCTCTCTGAGAATGTATGGGGCATGGGTTTCTAAGGCTTTTTCAGCCCCTTTCTGGCACCTCGGACCGAGGCTAACACATTGTTCTTCTGGCCTCATGTGGTTAGGAGGTCATGTCCCTGTAACTGTTCCACTTGAGGTGTTGAGAAATGGAGGGCCTTTCACGAGAACAGCAAAGCGAATGCTTTGTAGATTATAGATAAATGCAGATGCATAATGGAATAAGGTAAGAAATTAATCAATAATCAAAGGGTATGCGGGAAAGTTAGGGGAAAATCACCATGCTATTTCTTAAAGGTTGTTTACACATAGGAACATTTTTAAAATTAGGTAATGTTAGAAAAACATAGATGACGTATGTTACAAGGAAATCACTAGCATATATAATGCATGTTTACTACAATAAATCGGCCAGTTCAACACACTGCTGTTGTCTGTGTCCATTTTTATTTTTTGTTTTTATTTTAGTTTTTTATTTTAGTTATTTATTTTTAGTTTTTTTTTTAGTTTTAGTTTTTTATCTTAGTTTTTTATTTTCTAGTTTTTTATTTTAGTTTTGTTTTATTTTCACCGACGCCGTTCTTCCTTTGGGAACCCCTGGACCTGCTGGAGCTGGACTCTGGCAATCAATGAGTCCTCTTTTCTATGCTAAATGATTCCTTAATAAATCATACTGGCTCCCTAAATTAATTGTTCCAAATTAGGGAATTTAGCATTAAATACTCATCAAATTTCAAAAGGTGATCAAATACATTACATAATGAATCTAGGAAATTTAATATCTTAATTTTTAAAAATTAACTGTGTGTTTTCTCTGTTGTGATTAGTACAGTCTGTACACAATGAAAAATAGAAATTTGGGGGCATGGCACATTTGGTTGATCCATGCAAGAACCTGCATTCCTGAAGTAATACAGAATAGCTAAAGGTTTAAGTAAATATAATATAAAATATGGGATTTCAGTCAAATGTATTATAATTAAAGTATATCTTTAAAAAAACCCATACGTTTCATGAATTTGCTTTAGCAAAACTCAAGAATAAAACCACCCAAGTGATTTTAACTTAGAATTTTGTAACTCTTCAGGGCTCCTGGGTGGTTTAGTCCAACTCTTGGTTTCGACTCAGGTTATGATTTCATGGTTCATGAGTTGAAGCCACACATCGGGCTCTGTGCTACCAATGCAGAGCCTGCTTGGGTTTCTCTCTCTCCCCATCTCTCTGCCTCTCCCTCATTCGCACTCTCTCTCTCTCTCAAAATAAATAAATAAATAAACTTTATTGGAAAAAAAAAGAATTGTGTACATTTTGATTCAGGTCTCAAAACTACAATCTGTTTTAAGGAAATAATCCTACGGAGCAATGTGGGAGTTTAGAGGTTCCTTTTTATTTTTTTTTATTAAATTTTTTTAATGTTTATTTTGAGAGGGAGAGAGAGAGAAAGGGAGACAGAACACGAGCAGGGGAGGGGCAGAGAGAGAGAGAGACAGAATCTTAAGCAAGCTCCAGGCTCTGAGCTGTCAGCATAGAGCCTTACACGGGGCTGGAACTCATGAGCCATGATATCATGACCTGAACCGAAGTCAGACATTTAACCAACTGAGCAACCCAGGCGCCCCTTTAGAGGTTCCTTTTAATGCCATGATTTCTAGAGTTGTTTAGGCCTTTGAACAATTTATGAAAGCAGTAAAAGGGGTTTGTAAGACTTCCCCTGAATTTCAAAAAGTTTACTAGGTATTGTGGTATAAATGAACGTGCACTGACCGTGAGTATGACAGATGTGAGTTCTTTAGTCAACTTGCTCTTTGATAAAAAGTCAATTAGGGGCACCTGGGTGGCTCAGCTGGTTAAGGGTCTTACTTCGGCTCTCATCATGATCTCACAGTTTTTGAGTTCAAGCCCCATGTAGGGCTCTGTGCTGACCATTCAGAGCCCAGAGCCTGCTTCTGATTCTGTGTCTCCCTCTCTCTCTACCCCTCCCCCACTCGCACTCTGTCTGTCTCTGTCTCTAAAGTAAATAAACATTAAAAAAAATTTTTTTGGGGCGCCTGGGTGGCGCAGTCGGTTGAGCGTCCGACTTCAGCCAGGTCACGATCTCGCGGTCTGGGAGTTCGAGCCCCGCGTCGGGCTCTGGGCTGATGATGGCTCAGAGCCTGGAGCCTGTTTCCGATTCTGTGTCTCCCTCTCTCTCTGCCCCTCCCCCGTTCATGCTCTGTCTCTCTCTGTCCCAGAAATAAATAAACGTTGAGAAAAAAAAAAAAAAAATTAAAGTCAATTATTTCACTACAATTTCTCATATGTAAAATAGTGTTAGGAATACTAACTCAAATTTCCTTTGTCAATTCCACTTCAGTAAAGATGAGGGGCAAAAAGTAAAGAATACTTAACTCAAGGGTGCTGGGTGGCTCAGGCCATTAAGCATCTGACTTATGCTCAGGTCATGATCTCATGGTTCATGAGTTCAAGCCCTGCATTGGGCTCTCTGATGTCAGCACAGAGCCTGCTTCAGATTCTCTGTCTCCCTTTCTCTTGGCCTCTCTCATGCTCTCTTCTCTCTCTCTCAAAAATAAATAAAAATATTTTTTAAAAGAAAAGAATGCTTAACTCAAAGGATTGCAGTAAGACTTATATAAGATAATGTTTTTAGAGTCTGGCATATTGAAAATATACAATAAATGGTTTTTCTCTCCCTCTCTACAATAAAAACTATAGGCAACATTTACTAACTAGAAGGATGGATAAGATAACCTGAGTTACTTTTTTTAAATTGCTATTACAGCAGTTCAATATGAGATAATTTCCTTCAGAAATATTATACTGTTATTATTCTAAAGTCCTATTTTGGCAGTACTATATGTATAT
The DNA here is from genome assembly GCF_018350175.1 of Felis catus. NCBI lineage: Eukaryota > Metazoa > Chordata > Mammalia > Carnivora > Felidae > Felis > Felis catus. Next base: position 32,391,855 of record NC_058380.1, on the reverse strand, counting down.
GATGAAAATATCTGAAAAACAATTTCCTTCTAACATTGTGTTCCTTTTGGTAACCAAATTGTCTTAGAATCTATGCATAACCATAAAAAACATCAATAAAAATGGTCCTTGGGATAGAGAACCACAGGATTAGTATATCAGCATGTATTCTCAGAAATGAACACTAGATGGCAGCTTTTAGACAAGATCGTCTGGGTAAAATGACCCATTTTTCTCCACTCCTGACAAAACCTAAGCCAAGTCTTCTTTGAGCATGGAATCTTTCTTACCCAGGGGATCCTGCTTCCAGGGGCCTTCCCACTTGCCTCCATCAAGATAGCAGTTACTAACCTTAAAAATGAAGCATCTGTAGAGGATTATGTAGAGAAAAGATTAAATAAAAAACAAATAAACAGTAACAAACTAACCTCTAAGCCTGTCCTTGTTTTATACTTTATAAAGTCCCTCCATTATACTTTACTTACCTTTTTAAAGAATCAATACAAGGTGATTTCATCTTTGTGGTGATGAAGAGGGTAGAGCAGGGGGAGAAAGGAATCTTCCTCAATCAATTCTAAAGACCTCTGTTCATTATAACACAAGTGTTTCACCTTGTACTTGTTCTTTTTAAAAAATCTTTCTACTCTTCTTTCAACAAGTCAAGTGTTTACAGTGTAAGATTTGGTATATGTATCAGTCTGTCACTAAGGGTGGGAGATTAGAAAATATATTTGGTTAAGTTCACCACCACAGGCTCATGAGGGAAATAAGACAGCAGCATAAATGTCAGAGTAAGGTACCCTTTCTGGCATGTACATTTTATAAGCACAGCACCGAAGTCTTATTAAGTAGCATTTTATCATCTTATATTAGGGTAAGGAAAAAGGAAGTGCACTACTATGAGTCCCTACTACATAATGGGTGCTTTACAAAGCCTGCACCATATTAGGTAATTAATACCTTTTACTCATTTTTTTTTTTAATTTTTTTTTCAACGTTTTTTATTTATTTTTGGGACAGAGAGAGACAGAGCATGAACGGGGGAGGGGCAGAGAGAGAGGGAGACACAGAATCGGAAACAGGCTCCAGGCTCCGAGCCATCAGCCCAGAGCCTGACGCGGGGCTCGAACCCACGGACCGCGAGATCGTGACCTGGCTGAAGTCGGACGCTTAACCGACTGCGCCACCCAGGCGCCCCTACTCATTTTTTGAGATGAGGAATGTTTTTTAGGAAGATTAACTAAAAGGCCCAAAGTAACACACAGGATGGTAACATCAGGAACTGAAATTAGGTCTGCCTTTTTTTTTTTTTTTTTATTATGTTTGTTTATTTTGAGAGAGAGACAGAGACAGAGTGCAAGTGAGGGAGGGGCAGAGAGAGAGGGAGACACAGAATCCGAAGCAGGTTCCAGGCTCCCAGCTATCAGCGCAGATCCCTATGCAGGGCTCCAACCAACAAGCCGTGAGATCATGACCTAAGCCTAAGTCAGTGGCTCAACCGACTGAGCCACCAGGCGCCCCAGACTGCTTCTTAAAGAAGGCACTGTGAGTGAGATGTTAATTCTGATAACTTGAATTCATTTCTGCCTTAGGAAGATTTTTTTTCTCTTTAGCAACAGTTCCTTCTGTATCCTAGACAAGGGTCAAATTACAGTGGAGCTGGCAGTAGTGGTGGAGTGGAGGCAGCAGGGGTTGCGTGACCACCTGGGTTTTTGAGATGCCTGCTGATATTTCTGAATCTGGTAGGCATGATTGCAAAGGAGAGCTGGGCAAATACCAAGTTAGATGCAGACTACCCACTTTAAGTCCTCTACTGTGGAGTCTGTTCATTACCAACAGAGTACTGTGAATATATGCCTGATGTCGCTAAATGTGAACAGTGGTTAGAGAAGAATTTTCCAAATGAGTTTGCAAAACTTAACTATGGAAAATTCACCCAAACAAGAGGCTGGAACTAGTGAGGGTCAAGGCACACCAGGGGAAGAAGAAGAGAAGAAAAAGCAGAAGACAGGTGGAAGGGGTCAAATAAAGCAAAAAAAGAAGAATGTACCACAAAAGGTTATGATAGCCAAAATTCCCAGAGCAAAGAAGAAATATGTAACAAGAGTATGTGGCCCTGCAACTTTTGAAATTGATCAAAAAGAAGTACAAAGATTTTTTGCTCAAAAATTCTCCTGTGGTATCTCAGTAACAGGAGAGGATGAAATCATCATTCAGGAAGACTTTACAGATGACATCATTGATGTCATTCAGGAAATATGGCCGGAGGTGGTAAATGATGGTAGTATCGAAAATCTTGGAGAAGTAAAGAAGTGATTTTGAAAATTTGTCCCTATTGGGGGCGCCTGGGTGGCGCAGTCGGTTAAGCGTCCGACTTCAGCCAGGTCACGATCTCGCGGTCCCTGAGTTCGAGCCCCGCCTCAGGCTCTGGGCTGATGGCTCGGAGCCTGGAGCCTGTTTCCGATTCTGTGTCTCCCTCTCTCTCTGCCCCTCCCCCATTCATGCTCTGTTTCTCTCTGTCCCAAAAATAAATAAACGTTGAAAAAAAAAAATTAAAAAAGAAAAGAAAATTTGTCCCTATTTAATGATTTGAACTGAGAGTAGATATGGCCAAAGGGAGAGAGGCCTTTTAAAAATATATATATTTATCCTACAGTAAAACTGTAGACTACTCTCATCCTTGGCATTTTCACTGTTCTGTATAAGGCTGCGTGTTCTTTTAATTGCCAAAGTCTAAAAAACAGGGGAGACTGTCATGCTTGCGCATGAAATAGAATTTAGTCAAATAAAAATTTTTGGTTATTTAGTACTGACTTTTTCTCTTTTTAACTTTTTATTTTTGGAAAAACAGATTTTTTTGTGCAAAGCTTTTCTGTTTATTATCTTAAAATAATCATGATTTAATGAGTTAGTTTTCTTAAAATAATCATGATTTAATTAAATCATGATTTGAAGCTGAGTAATGTTTTAGAGAATTTGAATTTTGGCTTAATCATCATTAATATTGTCTCCTTGCTTCTTTGGTGTGATAGTTTTGAGATGCTTGGGCATCTAATAGATTTGTGGTTGAATTTCCTTCACTGATACCAAGTTCACTTCGTGATCACAGTAAACTAATGTTGGTAGGAGTTGTTCACGTTCTGGAGATTATTTGGTAAAGTATACTAAAGCCTTAAAACCATCTGCAGTCTGACCCAGTAAGCTACTTAGTTGACATTATCCTAAAGATAGAATCATTCTTGCTTAAAACTGTGGGTGAGGATGTTCACCACAATGTTACTCATAAAAAAATTGCAACTGATGTAAATGAACAATTGAGAAATGGTTAGAGAATGATGGTGTATCATATGGTAGATTATTCATATATTTTTAAATATTTTCCAAGAATACTTTGGAAACATGTTTGATAATGTTAAATAGGGGGGAAGACCCCAAATCCATTTTATACATTACTATCACCATTGTTTTGAGTGAAAGGCCATTCAGAGATGCTGTGAGTTCTTGTTCTAGCTATAAATTCTGAAAATAAAATTCTACCCAATTGGAAAGAATATACATCCATGCTCTCTCTCTCTATATATAGGTAGTCTGAGAAATAACAATTGAAATAAGTCTTTCTCACAAAAGAAACAGTGACAATGAATTTTAATGAATGCACTAAATGAACTTAAACTTTGCACTTAATAAAGGTCTCAAGTCAGGTGCTACAAATTGAAAAGAAGACTCCTGGTATTTTAAATTGCTATAGACACCTTTAAGAAATTTAGAACCCATTGTTTATTGCCCTACAAATTACAACCTTGAATGAATAAGTGGTGTTTTTCTTAAATACTTAAAATCTTAGAAAAAATGTGTAATAAAGATAAACTAAGAAAATGAAATTCTGTATTAACTGTGAATTTTACTAAATATGAGTATCTAATGAAGCAAATTTATCCATCAAGACCATTTGATATGTATTGTGTATGTATTCTGTTGGTGCTAGAAGGTATCTATGGACCTGTATCAACCATGTGACTTCATGTAAAGATTCTCAATGTTCACAGTTCTTGGCAAATGCAGTTTTAATACATATAAAGCCAGCAGTGGATGTTACTGCAGGATAATGGAGGATTAAAATTGCACTTGTGTAAAAAAAAAAAAAAAAAAAATTTAGTGGACTTTGTTACAGAATGGCAATGTTATCTTCTTGTTTTGTATTAATTTTCCAGATATTGAATTCTCTGCTTTTACTGTTTTATTTCAACTAATTGTTCCTGACCTTTCTCATTCTGCCATCTGATCATAGGTACATTAGTTTCCTAGGGCTATATAGTAAATACTACAGACTGGGTGGCTTAAAACAACAGAAATTTATTCTCTCACAGTTCTGGAGGCCAGAAGTCAAACATTGAGGCATCAGCAAGGTCACACCAACTCTAAAGTCTCTAGGGAAGAATCCTTCCTTGACTCTTCCAGCTTCTGGTGGTTGCTAGCAAATTTTGGCATTCTTGCCAGATGACAGCATCACTCCTATCTCTGTCCATCTTCCCTCTGTGTATATATCTGTGTCCAAATTCCCCTCTTAGGACACCAGTTGCTCCAATCCAGCATAATCTCATTTTAACTTGACTACATCTGTAAAGACCCTATTTCCAAATAAAGTCACACTTACAAGTTCCAGGTGGACATGGATTTGGGAGATATACTATTCAACCTAGTACATAACATTTGTTTTTATTTTCTTCATACTCTGCTTTAGGGTCTGTTTCTAGTTAAACCTGGAATAATCGCAATGAACAGGACTACTCTTTCAACTTCCTTCTGTGGTCTTCCAACTTCCATCTACAATCTATGACTTGTGAGTGGCTGGTATCACTTTATCTTGCCTAGTGAAGCATTTCTGTCTTCATGTTCTAATAGAGCTTGGGCCCTGATTCTCTATTGCTTATTTCAGTATATACATAAAGTTTTTTCATTACTTTTGTCCTCAGTTTCAGAATTCATCTCAAAATAACTGTTCCAATTCTCTTTGCAATTTTGTAATCAACAAATCTGTTCTTTCCTTTTGGAGACATCTTTTTTTTAATGTTTGTTTGCTTATTTATTTATTTTGAGAGAGAGAGACAGAGAGAGAAGGGGAGAGGCAAAGAGAGAGGGAGACAGAGAGTCCCAAGCAGGCTCTGTGCTGTCATCGCAGAGCCCAACGTGGGGCTCAAACTCACCAACCATGAGATCATGACCTGAGTCAAAAATCAGGAGTTGGATGCTTAACCGACTGAGCCACCTAGGCGCCCCACATTTGGAGACCTCTTATGATCTTCAAGGTTTTACTCAGCTCAATGTGGCTGGTTCATCCCAATTCTCTACTCTCTGTGGCAACTGCTCTATTTTCCAAAACCTGAATTTCTTGCCCCCTACTTTTGAAATAGCTCACATTTGATGGTTTCTTTAACAACTTTTGCTTCATTGATGTTGTGGTCTTAACGTGTTTCCCCCAAAAGTTCTTTTTTTTTTTTTTCTTTTTTTTTTTCAACGTTTATTTATTTTTGGGACAGAGAGAGACAGAGCATGAACGGGGGAGGGGCAGAGAGAGAGGGAGACACAGAATCGGAAACAGGCTCCGGGCTCTGAGCCATCAGCCCAGAGCCCGACGCGGGGCTCGAACTGAAGGACTGCGACATCGTGACCTGGCTGAAGTCGGACGCTTAACCGATTGCGCCACCCAGGCGCCCCTCCCCCCAAATTTCTTATGTTGAAATCCTAATGCCTGGTGTAGTGGTATTAGGAGGTAGGTCCTTTGGGAGGGGCTTATTCATGAGGTGGAGCCCTCATGAGTAGAACTAATGATCTTATAAGAGAGACCCCAGAGAGCTTGTTTGCCCCTTCCACTAAGAGAGGACACAGCACTAAAGCACAGTTGTAAACCAAGTGACCATATTGGCACCTTGATCTTGGACTTCCCAACTTCCAGAACTGTGAGAAATAAATTACTGTTGTTTATAAACTAGCCAGTCTGTGGTATTTTCTTATGGCATCCGGAATGGACTAAGACAATTAATGACCATTTTTATTTTTATAAATTTTAGTGATTTCTTATGTTTTATCTTTCCAGAAATTTGTAACATTTTTCAGATTTCTATGCCACTTCTTTCTCAAAGTCCATCCTAAATTTATCTTCCTCTGTCTTATGCCTACTTTCTTAGAGTCCCGAGTACAATTTTAAGCCCAGCCTTCTTAATGAGTTATTAAAAAAAAAAAAAAAAAGTGAGTTGTATTCTGAAGTATATTCTGAAGTGGTCATGAACCCAAGGATTTCTTTGTTCCTGTTATCATCTGTTCATGTTTGGACACATTCTTAGGAATTTCTGGGTTTGTTTTTTTTTTTTTTTCAGGTGAGGTTTATTTTCAACAATTTGAAGTTTAGTTATCTTACATAGTCTATTTTACACAGAAAGGAACTTTCTCCAGATTAAAATAATATATTCACCAATCTCCATCAAGGCCATGATAATGAGAGGCTTCAAGGCCACTCCATGAACATCAGATCTAGGTATAAAAGCTACAGAAAGCATAGCCGAGGTTGATTGTTTTCTTTTTGGGCATTCTTCACCTTACCTAACTTCCTATTTAGGTGCCCTAGTGGCCAAATCTTCCTTAACTCAATTTTTGGGATGTTCCTCTGATAGTTCCAACATGGGACACCATTTCCCTCTATGTTTGACTCAGAAAAGGGTTCTTGAACTGCTACTCCTGTGAGGGTCTGTGGTCAAATGCAAACAGGTGGACAGGGGGCAGGACTAGGGGAAGGAGGAAAACATGTAAGTTGAGAGCTTGGGGTATGGCCTCCTCTTTGATCTCTAAGTGCTGTATCCTGTGTCCATCTACCACTACCACCCCTGCCACCCAACCCCAACCCCTCCCCACCCTCTGTCATCCCCATCTCCTCCTCCACCCTGGCATGGTCTGTAGCCTCCTCCCATTCTCCTGCTTCCTTCTACCCCTCCCCCTAGAACACATCCACTCTTTGAGTCTGTATGCCCAAACTTCCCTCATGGAAAATAAAGATTGCCTTACCCAGGAAAAAAAAAAAAAAAAAGGCCTTATTTTCAATAGAACAAACACTGGGAGGCCTTGGTTTTTCTTTTTCTAGTCTATCCAGTGCCAATTTACTTTGCTGTTACTTCCTGTTTATTGTTTTTCTCATTGTCAGCCATCCAGATATCGTTGGAAATAAGTCTATAGCACTTATTTATCTAATGTGAAATATAACACACATACTGAAAACTACACAGAACTTATATACCATTTAAATACTTATAAAATAGAAACACTTTAGACACTATCCAACACATACGCCTGTTCTGTAAGCACCCTACAACTGCCTCCCTCCCTCCAAGATCACAACTCACCCCTCTCCTCTGGAGAAATTCCACCCTGATTTCACCCTGAATCAATTTCTTGCTTTACTTTCTCCCCTTTTTAGTATCATTACCTTAATGTACCTTATCATACATAAACAGCACAGTTTGGTTGTAACTGTTACTGAAGATTACATATATGAATTATAGTCTATGTATTTTTTTGTCTTACTTATTTCTCTCAACATTGTGATACTTATCCATGTTGCATTTAACTGTAATTTGTTCCTTTTCATTAACATATAATTTTCATATATTTTATGAATATAGCATACTTTCTCCTGTTCACAGATAAAGGGATTATTTGTTTGTAGCTATCAAGAACATTCTTGTCCATGGATCCTGGGGCACAGGTGCTTATGTATCACTCAAGATCTTGTTAAGATGCAGAGTTCAATTCATATGATCTATAGTAAGGCCCAGAAATTTACATTTCTAACAAGTTGCTGGGAAATGCTGAGGTTTCTGGTGTATAGTCCGCAGTTGAGTAGCAAGGATGAGTGTATAGCTGGGAGTGAAAGTGCTGGGTCCTAGAATATCTGTATATTCAATTTTTTAGAAAATGTCAAGCTGTTTGTAAAATTGTTGCATCTATTTACACTCTGTCCAGCAGTGTTTGAGTGTTCCTGTTGTTCACCATTCTTGCCAAACACTGGGTACTGTCAGATTCTTAATATTTGTCAATCAGAAGGGTGATTTAAATTTGCCTTTTCTGGATATTTATGAAATTAAAAGGCTTTGTTTATGATCCATTTAGATTTCCTCTTTTTGGAAAATATTTGAAGTTCCCTGCACCACCACCCCATTTTCTTTTCCTCATTGAAAAAACTGCTGTCCCTTTGACCACTGTTAGAGAGGAAAAACTTCCTCCACCCTTTTAAGTTCAGCAACTGGGGATCTGATAATTAAGGTTTATTCATAGGCATATGGTGTTAATAAAGGAGGAATCTAGCTCATTGAACAGTTAGTCAGAGGCTAATCTAATTTAGTAGAGAAAAACAGACTTTGTGGGAAGAATAAAGAGATTTACTTAAGAAAAACAAATGGGTTTTTAAAAAACAATCTGGAAAGAACCTTTGTGATAGTTTGTTTATGCTGCTGTGAGTGGTTTTCCTTACTTTTCATGGCCATAAAACTCTTCTGGGAAAGGGATTTATAGTAGGTTTACTCTTGATTTCTCTCCTTGGGGTAGGCTGACCCTGACAGGGAAATTCTTGCAGCCTCACTTCCCAGAAGTTTCTGCTTTTAGTTAGATAAGGGAAGCTCTGAGAAGGCTTCTTTCTGCACGTATTGATTCTCAAATGTCTTCAGCTTAAAATAATCTTCATACTGACCTTGGGGTTCCAAATGGTCCCTATACCATCTTGTAAGTTTCCAAGTATTTTGTTTTCTTCTGGACCTTTATTTTTTAGTATTACCTTTTATAGTATCAGTGCTTTCAAAAGTACTCATTTTAAATTATTTTTATTTAATTTATTAAAAAGAAAGGGATTTTCTGGTGTCCATTTTCAATTGAATCAAATACTGGACACATGGGGGCGCCTGGCTGGCTCAGTCAGAGGAGCATGCAACTCTCGATCTCAGAGTCATGAGTTCAAGCTCTACTTTGGCTGTAGAGATTACTTAAATAAATAAATAAATAATTTAAATAAATAAATAAAAAATACTAGACAGGTAAGCATTCTTATTTTAGCTGAATTGTTAGAGATGCTTTTCAGCAATCTAAGTGAGAATGAATCTTTCAAGCACAGCATATTTGTTAGTTTCTGAGATAAATTTCTTACCTTTCTAAAAAGAAAACACCTGGAGTTGGTGAAATCAAAAGCAAAACATCAGAACTTTTGCTTTTCCATTTTTCCCATGAATTTGTCTTGTTCTAGGGGGAAAAAACAAAACAGAGTCAGGGTAATGGATTCCTCTTATAGCTTTATAGTTCGTTTAGAATTTTTAGAACCCACTAAAGGTTTTCTATTTGTTTCCTTTTGCCAAATACCTTTCCCTTTTTGCCATAGCTGATAGAAGCTCAGACTGAACTATGCTCCATCACAGCAAATGAATTAAGCTTGGCAGAAAATTTTCCTTTCAATTTTCCCAATCATATTGAATACATTATCTCTGCTGCAGGTCCTTTTATTAAGAAGCAGCATGTATATTTGGGTACCTGACTCACTCAGTCATTTAAGCCTCTGACTTTGGTTCAGGTCATGATCTCCCAATTCATGAGTTCAGGCCCCATGAGTGCTGACAGCTCAGAATCTGGAGCCTGCTTCTGATTCTGTGTCTCCCTCTCTCTCTGCCCCTCCCGAATGCATGTGCTCTTTCTCTCAAAAATAAACATTAAAAATTAAAAAAAAAAGAACTAAAAATACATTAAAAATTAATGAATAAAACAAATCAATAGAAAAATTGACAACGGTTTACACTGAGTTCCCAGAAAAGAAAAAATATACATGGCTCTTAAATATAAGATGCTCATTTCCCAAGAGAAATGAAAATTAAAAATATTATGTGATATCATGACAATCTATCAAGTCATCAAATGAAATAAGTATGCTAACATTTTGTTGATAAGACTATCAGAAAATATATACACATTGGTAGTGGAAATTCAATTAGTATGATGCTTACAGAAGGCAGTTGGCATTTATCTATCAAAATTTCAAATACATATAACTTTTAACACAGAAATGGTCTTTTAGGAATTTGTATCATCATAAATTTGCACAACAATTTTTTTTCATTACAGCATTGTTCATAATAGACAATCCCAAATGGCTATCAATAGGGGACTGGTTATAAAAAATAAAAAAAAAAAAACCACATAGTATAGCCATACCATGGAATCTGTACAGCTGTACAAAAAGTGATAACATTGTATATGCGCATGAATCTCAAAAATGTTTTTATTTTTTATTTTTTTTAATTTTTTTTAATGTTTATTTATTTCTGAGACAGAGAGACAGAGCATGAGTGGGGGAGGGGCAGAGAGAGAGGGGGACACAGAATCTGAAGCAGGCTCCAGGCTCTGGGCTGTCAGCACAGAGCCCGACACGGGGCTCGAAACTCAGACTGCGAGATCATGACCTGAGCCAAAGCTGGACACTCAATTGACTGAGCCACCCAGGCGCCCCTCAAAAATGTTTTTAAATGAAAAAAAAGTAGGATGCAGAACATTATGTATATTAGGCTACTCTTTGTGTGTAAAAAAAAAGAAAGTAGGAAAATAAGTGTATTTGTATTTCCTTGGCTCCCAACTAGTTGTCTAGCCAACTAGCATAAACTACCATAACCTCCCAACTAGTTGTCTTTGGGATGGGGTGCATTGGAAATTGAGCAAATAGGCTGTAAGGATGTGAAACAGATTTTTCACTATATACTTTTCTACATTTTAATTTTTTAATGGTGTGACTAAAAGACTTTTACCAAACTTATCTTAAAGATAGACTGGATTTTTAGGGGCACCTGGGTGACTCAGTCAGTTGAGCATCTGACTTCAGCTCAGGTCATGATCTCACGGTTTGTGGGTTCGAGCCCCATGTCGGGCTCTGTGCTGACAGCTCAGAGCCTGCTTCAGATTCTGTGTATTACCAGCATTACCTTGATCCCAAAACCAGACAAAGACCCCACTAAAAAGGAGAATTATGGACCATTTCCCTGATAAAGACAGATGCAAAAATTCTCAACATGGTACTAGCAAATCGAATCCAATAATACATTAAAATAATTATTCACCATGATCAAGTGGGGTTTATTCCTGGACTGCAGGAATGGTTCAATATCCACAAATCAATCAATGTGATAAATAACATTAATAAAAGGATAATAACCACATGATCCTCTCAATAGATGCAGAAAAAGCATTTGACAAAATACAGCATCCTTTCTGGATAAAAACCCTCAACAAAGTCAACAAAGTAGGGATAGAAGGAACAAACCTCAACATCATAAAGGCCATATACGAAAGACCCACAGCTAATATCATCCTCAATGGGGAAAAACAGAGCTTTCCTCCTAAGGTCAGGAATACGACAGGAGGGTCACCTGGGTGGCTCAGTTGGTCAAGTGTCCAGCTTCGGCTCAGGTCATAATCTCATGGTTCATGAGTCTGAGCCCTGCATTGGGGCCTAGTGGGCCCAGCTCAGAGTCTGGAGCCCACTTTGGATTCTGTGTCTCCTTCTCTCTCTGCCCAGCCCCCGTTTGCATTCTCTCTCTCTCTCTCTCTCTCTCTCTCTCTCTCTCTCTCTCTCTCAAAAATAAATAAACATTAAAAATATATATATTTTTAAAAAAGGAATATGACAGATATGTCCACTCTCACCACTGTTGCTCAACATAGTACTGGAAGTCCTAGAGTCAGCAATCAGACAACAAAAAGAAATAAACGGCATCCAAATCAGTATGAAAGAAGTCAAACTTTCACTCTCTACGTGGAAAACCTGAAAGACTCCACCAAAAGACTGCTAGAACTGATCCATGATTTTAGCAAAGTTGCAGGATATAAAATCAATGTACAGAAATCTGTGGCCATTTCTATACACCAATAATGAAGCAGCAGAAGGAAAATCAAGGAATTAATCCCATTTACAACTGTACCAAGAACCATAAAATACCTAGGAATAAACTTAACCAAAGAGGTAAAATATCTGTATCTGGAAACTATAGAAAGTTTATGAAAGAAATTGAAGACACAAATGGAAAAACATTCCATGCCTCTGGATTAGAAGAACAAATATTGTTAAAATGTCAATGCTATCCAAAGCAATCTACACATTCAGCTAATCCCTATCAAAATAACACCATCATTCTTCACAGCACTAGAAAAAACAATTCTAAAACTTGAATGGAACCAGAAAAGACCCCGAAGAGCCAAAGTAATGTTGAAAAACAAAACAAAAACTGGAGGCATCACAATTCTGGACTTCAAGCTGTATTACAAAGCTGTAATCAAGACAGTATGGTACTGGCACAAAAACAGACATAGATCAATGGAATAAAATAGAGAATAGAGAACCCGGAAATGGATACAGAAATGTATGGCCAACTACTCTTCCAAAAAGCAGGAAAGAATAGCCAACGGATAAATGACAGTCTCTTCAGCAAACAGTAATCTACAGAAGAAAGAACCTGGAACAATTTCTAACACCATACACAAAAATAAACTCAAAATGGATGAAAGACCTAAATGTAAGGAAACCACCAAAATCCTAGAGGAGAAAACAGGCAACAACCTCTCTGCCCTTGGCCACAGCAACTTCTTATTAGACATGTCTCTGGAGGCAAAGGAAACAAAAGTAAAAATGAGCTATTGGGACCTCATCCAGATAAAAAGCTTTTGCACAGCAAAGGAAACAATAAAACTAAAAGGCAACCAACTGAATGGTAGAAGATATTTGCAAATGACAGACAAAGGGTTAGTATCCAAAATCTGTAAAGAAATGTATCAAACTCCACACCCACAAAACAAATAATCCAGTGAAGAAATGGGTAGAAGATATGAACAGACACTTTTCCGAAGATTACATCTAGATGGCTAACAGACACATGAAGATGCTTAACATCACTCATCATCAGGGTAATACAAACCAAAACCATGAAATACCATCTCACACCTGTGAGAATGGCTAAAATTAACAACTTAGGAAACAACCAAAGCTAGAGAGGAGGAAGAGAAAGGAGGACACTTCTGCACTGTTAGTGGGAATGCAAACTGGTGCAGCTGCTCTGGAAAATACTATGGAAATCCCTCAAATAATTAAAAATAGAGCTACCCTGCAACCCAGCAATTTTAATACTGGGTATTTATCCAAAGGATACAGGTATGCTGTTTCGGAGGGGCACATACATCCCAATGTTTATAGCAGCACTATCAACAATAGCTAAATTATGGAAAGAGCCCAAATGTCCAACGACTGAATGAGTGCATGTAGAAAGTGTGGTGTGTGTACACAATGGAATATTACGATCAAAATGAATGAAATCTTGCCATTTGCTACAACCTGGTTGGAACTAGAACATACTATGCTAAGTGAAATAAGTTAAAGACAAATATATCATTTCACTCATATGGGAATTTAAGAAGCAAAACAGATGAACATACAGGCAAGAAAAATAAGATAAAAACAGAGAGGGAGGCAAAACATAAGACTCTTAAATACAAAATCTGAGGATTGCTGGGAGGGGGGGTGGGGGTATGATGGGCATTAAGGAGGGTATTGTTGAGATGAGCAGTAGGTGTTATGCGTAATGAAATCACTAAATTCTACTCCTGAAACCATTATTACACTATTTTTTAACTAACTTGGAATTAAATAAAATTTTAAAAATGTTATCATGTCAAATCAAGTCGAATACCATGAAAAGATGGGGGATGCCAAATACAATGGTAAACACCTAAAGATGGCAACGGTGGATTAGTCCTAGCACCATGAGATTAGGATGGAAATCACGGACAAGATAGAAGGTATTTCCTGAACTGGGTAGCTAAAAATCTAAAACAAACAAACAAACAAACAAACAAACAAAAACAGGCCAACTTAGATTTACATTAGTGGAAGAGAGGGTGGATTGCGGTTCTCCTGAGTGAGAGAATACATTCGTGTGGCGCAGGCTCACACCCAGGATAACCCAATGGAAAGGGAAGATGACAGCGACATAGCCGCATTATGGGTCACTAGCACGCGCGCTCCCCACTCGAGTTCTGGCTCTGAGAGAACACCCAACGCAGGACCGATTCCCCAGCTGCGCCGCCCTGCCCACTGCACCCTTTCTTCAACCCTGGGGTTTGGGGTGGGGGCGACCTCTATAGTCTCAGCAGATGAGGGTGAACAACTACCCTTGGTCGCCAGCTTCCGGACCACCTTCTCAAGAGCCCAAAGAAGCGCGCCTTTCCGACTCCGGAGGAAGAAATGGTGAACGAGGTGTTCAGGAGACAAAGCTGGCGGCAGTCGTATGCTGCGCATGCGCTACTAACGGGGAACCCAAAGTGGGAAAAGAGGCGGTAAAGACATTCGCCCCCTAGAGGCTAGTAGTCTCCAAAGTCGCAAGCGACGTGGCAGTCACGTGACAGCTGAGCCAGAAGTCTGTCATATGACACGCACGCACACACACGCCTCAGTAAAGGGACCAGTGGGAGAGTAGCAGTGAGTCACGTGAGTCTCTGATGGGTTTCAGGCCCTGGGTCAGGTTCTGTTACCTTCAGCGTCACCGAAAACCGGAGCCATCCTCTAGCATTTTATTGTTCCTCTAAGATGGGACGGCCCCCGTTCTTAATAGAGGGGAGAGATTTTGAGCAGGCGGAATGAACAGGTGCATACGTCACTGTGGAGAACCCCCTACTGACGCACTGAGCCCCCAGGGTATGGACAAGTGTCCCACAATGCAATACGGCTCGTTGCGGTCTTATGGGTATTCGGCTGCGTGGTGACGTCAGAACGCGGCTTCCGCAGAAGGGGTTTTGAGGCCCCGCTGCGCCCGACGTGGTTATACCGTCACTTCCTAGACGGAAGTGACTTGTTTTGTGCGCATTTTCCTGTGTTGTGGCTTCAGTTTTCTGCAGTCGGCTTACCGGAATTGAGAAGTCCTGGGCCGGTACTTCTTTGCTTGCGTACAGGGAAATAGAAAACCGAAATCGTTTAAAAACAAATTGAAAAAGTAGTGCAAAGGCTACCCACAAAGAAGACTACAGACTACCCTGATTTCCTTGGAAAGTTAAACCAAACATATTACCAGGATAACTTTCCTGTCTTAATGAGATATTTACAAACTGGGGAAAGGGAGACAGTCACAGGGAACACTTCAACTTTTTATGAGGCACAGAATAACCCTGATGGGGAAACCTGACAGGCACCAAGTTAAAGGAAAATTATATTCCAGTTTTGCTCATGAAGGTAGATTCAAAAATCCTTAAAATATTAACTAAATCCAGGATTGTATAGAAAGAACAATACATTACAAGCAAGTTGGGTTGTTTTAACATCAAAATTCAAGGTACTAATGGTTAATGTGGAGAATGTCCTCTAAAAAAAAAGTAGAAGAAATGAAACATTTATGACAAATGTTCATGAAAAACCAGGAATAACGGGGAAATTAACATGATAATCTTCAAATTTTAAAGCTTTCTCTTCCTTACAATTTTTTGTTAACTAACCTGGGTTCTTTGACAATACAGAGTTTCCTCCAGTCTGGATTTTGCCAATTGCATGTATATAGAGCATTTAAACATGTTCCTCTCTCCTATTTCCTGCATTGGTAGTTGTGTTGTTTTATTTCTTTAAACATAGTAATCATAGTTCTTTTGTAATCTGTATCATAATTCTAATGTCTCAATTATTTTCTGGTTTATTTCTGCTGCCTGATATTTTTGCTGTGTGTTGTTTGTGGTGTCTAGTTTCCTTGTATGTTTACTTCTTATCCTTGAAAAACTATTTGTGAAGGAAAGTATTTGTGGCTTCTTGGGGGAAAAAAAATGATTTTTGTTTGCTCCTGCTAAGTGCCTTGAGGCTTTCTTAACGTTTATTTTTGAGAGAGACAGAGAGACAGAGAGTGAGTGGGGGAAAGGGCAGAGATAGACGGAGACACAGAATCTGAAGCAGGTTCCATGCTCTGAGCTGTCAGCACAGAGCCCCAAATGGGCCTCAAACTCACAAAACGTGAGATCATGACCTGAGTCAAAGTTGGATGCTTAACCAACTGAGCCACCCAGGTGCCCCAGGGCTTTCTCAGTAAGACCTGTTTTCATGGATTGAGGTTCCTTGAGTCATTGCTAACCCAGGCTACAAATCTAAGCAGGAGCTGTGTGGTGGCCATATCTGCTCAAAAATGGGATAGGGAGAGATGCTTTTATTTTTTTTCTCCTATTATAGTCCATGTAAAAAACAACATTTTCTAAAGTTCTTGGGTACTGGTTCACCCTTATCCTTACGGTATAGCCTATGGAGTCCCAAACTAATATAGGAAGAGTCCACCTAATAGCATTTTCACCTTGGGTAGCCCTGGACCTTGTCTGCTCTTTCCATGCCCAGTGAACCTACTAAAAACAATGCTAGATGTCCCTGTCTAGAAAATGTCCTCAAGGCAAGAGTAGCTTTTGTGCTCTTGTACTCCACCTTTTCTGGGCTTCCACCTTTTCTTAGCTTTTGGCCTAATAGTTTTTACTATCTTGTCAGCAATTTTGTGCCTTGGAGGAATTTTTATATATGTATATAGTTCATTCAGCATCTTTATTCATTATCTATGGACATATTGGTCTGAATAACCTAGCCCATCATAAATGGAAATAGAAATTTAAGATTTAATTCATTTTCTTCATTCTCTTAACTTTTATGTCTCAAGACACCGTACTGAATGTTACAATCTTGCATCACACTTTTTTTCTTGCCTGTGTGCTTTATAGGCTATTGCGTCATTTTCTTTTAACATTAAATTTTGATATGGAGATTGCTAACAGCCTGATTTACCCTATCCTTTATAGTTGACATGCTCTTTTTGTATGGATAAACCTTGAAAAAAAGGTTTTTTCAAGCCAAACTTGAACAAAATTTATCATGGTGAGTCTCCCTCAGAAAATAAGGCAAAAAAAAAAAAAAACACAACAAAACAAAACGAAAAACAAAACAAAAAACCTCCAGCTACCAAAGAGAATGCAGTAAATCAGCTACATTTCTTTTGTTCTAGATATATATATATATATATATATATATATATATATATATATATATAGCATTCATATGCACAGATCTATGACCAAAGATGCAAATATGGATAATTGTGGACATTCATTATTTACTGAGTGCCTGCTATGTGCTTTTAACTGTACTATATAATTGATTTATAGCTTTGAACATAAGATATAAGTTCTTGATCTCATGGAGCTCACAACCCAAAGAGCTAGATATTCAATAACTAAACAACTATTATTTAATTAGGTTCGTGATAAGTACAGCCATGACAAAGTACAGGGTATTATGAAAGTATAAAACAGAAAGACCTAACCTAGTTTGCAGTGTTTGGGTAGGTGTCAGTGAATAAGTCACAAATTAATTAGAGAGCTGAAGTATAAGGAGGAATTGGTCAGGTGGAAAGTTGTGGAGTGAGCCTTCTGGACAGAGGGAACATTATGTGCAAAGGTCCTGAGGCTGTACAAAGCTCAATGACTTCCATGAGCAAAAAAAGTCAGTGCTACTGCAGCATTATGAACAAAGAGTTGCCAAGATGAATCTGGAGAGAGAAATAAGGCCCAGGTTATACAGGCTTTGTGAGCAATATTAAAGAATTGTGACTTCTGGGAATGCAAGCTGGTGCAGCCACTCTGGAAAACAGTATGGAGGTTCCTCAAAAAACTAAAAATAGAACTAACCTATGACTGAGCAATTGCACTACTAGGCATTTATCCATAGGATACAGGTGTGCTGTTTTGAAGGGACACATGCACCCCAATATTACAGCAGCACTATCAACAATAGCCAAAGTATGGAAAGAGCCCAAATGTCCATTGATGGGTGAATGGATAAAGAAGATGTGGTATATATATACAATGGAGTATTACTCAGCAATCAAAAAGAATGAAATCTTGCCATTTGCATCTATGTGGATGGAACTGGAGGGTATTATGCTAAGTGAAATTAGTCAGAGAAAGACAAAAATCATATGACTTCACTCATATGAAGACTTTAAGAGACAAAACAGATGAACATAAGGGAAGGGAAACAAAAATAATATAAAAACAGGGAGGGGGACAAAACAGAAGAGACTCATAAACATGGAGAACAAACTGAGGGTTACGGGAGGGGTTGTGAGAGGGGGGATGGGCTAAATGGGTAAGGGGCACTAAGGAATCTACTCCTGAAATCATTGTTGCACTATATGCTAACTAATTTGGATGTAAATTTAAAAAAAGAAAAGTAAAATTTAAAAAAATAATTGTGACTTCATCCTGGTAGTAGGGAACATTACTAGAAGTTTTTTAAGTTAGAGAGAGATTTGATCATACTTTTGTTTTTATAATGCAATATCATTCTAGCTGCAAATGGAGGATTGGTATGGGCACAAGTAGAAATGAAGACTACAGTTAGGAGATAATTGTAGGTGTCTGACAAAACATGAAGTCATTTTAAACCATAGTGGTAATAGTAAAGATATAGGAAAGTGTATATATTCAGAAAACATTCAGAAAAGACCCTTGGGGTAATGAGACAGGTAAGATCTGATAAACTGATTGAGAGAGTTTCCAAGCTTTTCTGAAGAATTCAGAAATTCCTTTCACTTCCACCAAGAAAACAAAGCTCTGTATGATCTTTCTGGAATAAGGCTGTACTCTTTAGAAAGTGGTAAATATTGAAAGTTTGGTCAGTATGAAACTTAACAGGGGCAAACAGAGAAAGAGGGAGGAGGGAAATCCCTGTAAAAGTAGCTAAAAAAAGCATACAGCTTTGGGGGCTCATAGGGAAATCAGAGAAGTTAAGAGAGTTCCAACTGGGGACATACTCTCTGGACTTAGCATGTGGCTGTTAACACATGCTTCCCTTCCCTTTCATTGATCCCAAGTGTCATACTGATTTCTGGAATCTAGTATCACATGATCAGTCCCTCACCACTGTCACCATCATCCCTTCTGTGACCTAGACATTCTCCTCCCTTTTGATTGAGCTGTATCTAGTTCCAGCCTCTAATTCTAAAGCACCATACCTTCTACCCTAATCAGATAAGACTGTTTCCTGGTTAATACCTACTGGTTATTAAGCATCTACCCCATGCCATCCACTTTACTCTGCATGGAAGTTACATTATTTCATTTAAACTTAAAAACCTTTTTTTAAGTTTATTTATTTATTCTGAGAGAGACAGAGAGAGAGAGAGAGGCGGACTGAGAGAGAGAGAGGGAGAGAGAATCCCAAGCAGGCTCCGCACTGATGGCGTGCAGTCTGATGCAGGGCTCAAATTCACAAACCTGTGAGATCACGACCTGAGCCGAGATCAAGAGTGACACTTAACCAACTGAGCCACCCAGACGTCCACATTATTTCATTCAATCTTAACAACTTTGAGAGAGAAGTATTATTACTTTTTCCATTTTCAGGATGAGGGAAATGTGGAAACAGGGTCAAGGACCATAAGTACCTAGCCCAGGTGCACAATTCCAGTACTTAGCAGATCTGGGTTTCCAACCCTGGTCCACCACCCTCCAGAACCCTGACTTCACATGGTCTCTGGTTAATCTCTCCTTCATATTCTTAACCTCTGCCTGTGTTTGTGAGTCCAGTCTAAAAATATTACTTTATTTTCTAACACTTTCCTTTGTGTAAGCATTTAGTTTGTTATTCTTACATTTATTTTTTTTTTGAGAGAGAGAGAGAAAGAGAGAGAGAGAGACAGAGCACAAGTGGGGGAGGGGCAGAGAGAGAAGGAGACACAGAATCTGAAGCAGACTCCAGTCTCCGAGCTGGCATCACAGAGCCTGATGTGGTGCTCGAACTCACAAGCTGTGAGATCATGACCTGAGCTGAAGTCAGATGCTTAACCAACTGAGCCACCCGGGCACCCCTAGTCTGTTATTCTTAACTGGAGACTGCACCCTGATTTCTTCTAATTTTGTCATAATGGCACACAGGAAAGGCCAGAGCCCTGCCTCTGAGAAGGCAGTTTGTATCAATTTAACTTCATTTGGAACAGTAAAGACAAGAGGGCTTTTCTTGGGCAACTTTGGTGCTTAGTCTAATTGATCATTTATTATTTTCCTATTAAATCTTTGTACCCTGTGCTTTTTTCGACTGTTGATTAAAGCTCCTTCATAAGAGACTCTTAAAAACTGAGAACAAACGGAGGGTTGATGGGGGGTGGGAGGGAGGGGAGGGTGGGTGATGGATATTGAGGAGGGCACCTTTTGGGATGAGCACTGGGTGTTGTATGGAAACCAATTTGACAATAAACTTCATATATTGAAAAAATTTTAAAAAAAGAAAGAAGAAAGGAAGGAAGGAAAGCAGGAAGGGAGAGAGAAAAGAAGGAAATAGATTTTTTTTTTTTTTACTTCATGTGATGGTAATAAAACATTAAGGTATGTAAATATTACATGTAAACATTAGGTATGTAGTTTTTTATCCCTGCATCATCTTGCAATAGTAAAATTTTGAACTAAACTAAATGTTCATATTGAGTCTGGTTAAATAAAATATTACCCATAAAATGGAACTCAATACAGGCACTAAAAAATTAAAGAATAATGTTTCTGTAATGGAAAATTGTTACCAATGTATCTCAGTTTAAAAAAATTAAAAAGACAGGGCACCTGGGTGGCTCAGTCGTTTGAGCGTTGGGCTCTTGATTTTGGCTCAGGTCATGATCTCACAGTTCATGAGTTGGAGCCCCGTGTTGGGCTCTGCAATGGCAGTGTGGAGCCTTCTTGTAATTCTCTCTCTCTCTCTCTCTCTCTCTCTCTCTCTCTCTCTCTCTCCCCTCTCTCTCTGCCCTCCCTCTCCCCCACCCCCGCTCATTCTCTCTCTCTCTCTCTCTCTCTCTCTCTCTCTCTCTCTCTCAAAATAAATAAGTAAACTTAAAAAAAAACAAAACAAAACAGGCAACCAGGATACCTGTCAGTCAGAAGAGCATGCGACTCTAGGTCTCAGGGTGTGGTTGGAGGCCCATGTTGGGTGTAGAGATTACTAAAAATAAATAAACATAAAAAGGCAACTGGGGTGCCTGGGTAGCTCAGTCAGTTGAGCGTCTGACTTCGGTTCAGGTCATGATCTCACGGTCCATGGGTTCAAGCCCTGCATCAGGCTCTGTGCTAACAGCTCAGAGCCTGGAGCCTGCTTCGGATTCTGTGTCTCACTCTCTCTCTCTGTCCCTCCCCTGCTCGTGCTCTGTCTTTCTCTGTCTCTCAAAAATAAATAAACATTTAAAAAACTTTAATTTTTTTTAATTTTTAATTAAAAATAAAATAAAAATAAAAAGGCAACCAAACTGCATATTTAACATATTGTTACTTTAAAATTATACAGAGGTGCCTGGCTGGCTCAGTCAATAGAAAGTGTGACTCTTGATCCTCTAGGTTGTGAGTTCTAGCCCCCTGTTGAGTGTGGAAATTACTTTTAAAAAATCTTTAAATATAATACATATACACGCATACACACATATTCACATATAGATTTAAAACTTTATTAAGAGAGGTTAAGTGATACAATTCTAGAGATTGGTGTGGGTTTTTTTTTTTGTTTTTTTTTTTTAATTTTTTGTTTGTTTGTTTGTTTTGAGAGAGAGCACATGAATGCTCAAGTGGAGGAGGGGCAGAGAGAGAGGGAGAATCCCAAGCAGGTTCTGCACTGAATGCACTTCTCATCTTGGGGCTGGAACTCACTAACCAACCTAACCTTATGACCTGAGCTGAAATTAAGAGTTGGACCCTTAACTGACTGAGCCAGCCTAGGCGCTCCTGATGTTGCTTTTTTTCTTTTTTTAAAAAATGTTTATTTATTTTTGAGAGAGAGAGAGACAGAGCTCAAGAGGGGAGGGCCAGAGAGAGAGCGAGACACAGAATCTGAAGCAGGCTCCAGGCTCCAGGAGCCAAGCTGTCAACACAGAGTCCAATGTGGGGCTCGAACTCACGAACCATGAGATCATGACCTGAGCCGAAGTCGGACACTTAACCGATTGAGCCACCCAGGCGCCCCTCCTGGTGTTGCTTTTTAATTTTGTTTCCTCTTCTACTTAAAAAAAATTTTTTTCAGCATTGAGCACAAGTTTATTTTTAACAAGAAGTAATTAAAAATGACATCTCCATGATTTCTTTAATTTTTTTAATGTCCATTTATTTATTTTAGGAGAGAAAGAGATAGAGAGCAGGGGAGGGGCAGAGAGAGAGACAGAGAATCCCAAGTATGCTCCGCACCTTCAGTGTGGAGCCTGATGCCAGACTCAAACCCATGAATCGGAAGATCATAACCTGAGCTAAAATTAGACGCTCAATCAACTGAGCCACCCAGGTGCCCCAACATCTCCATGATTTCTCCAGTTTAGTTTCAGTTCTCATAATGATAAGAATATAGAAGGGTACCTGGCTGGCTCACTTGGTACAGCATCTGATTCTTTTGTTGTTGTTGTTCTTTTTTTTTTTTTTTTAATTTTTAATTTTATTTTTCTTTTTTTAAATTTACATCCAAATTAGTTAGCATATAGTGCAACAATGATTTCAGGAGTAGATTCCTTAGTGCCCCTTACCCATTTAGCCCATCCCCCCTCTACACCCCTTCCAGTAACCCTCTGTTTGTTCTCCATACTTATGAGTCTCTTCTGTTTTGTCCCCCTCCCTGGTTTTATATTATTTTTGTTTCCCTTCCCTTATGTTCATCTGTTTTGTCTCTTAAAGTCCTCATATTAGTGAAGTCATATGATTTTTGTCTTTCTCTGACTAATTTCACTTAGCATAATACCCTCCAGTTCCATCCACGTAGTTGCAATGGCAAGATTTCATTCTTTTTGATTGCTGAGTAATACTCCATTGTGTGTATATATACCACATCTTCTTTATCCATTCATCCATTGATGGACATTTGGGCTCTTTGAATACTTTGGCTATTGTTGATAGTGCTGCTATAATATTGGGGCGCATGTGTCCCTTTGAAACAGCATTCTTGCATCCCTTGGATAAATACCTAGTAGTGCAATTGCTGGGTCGTAAGGTAGTTCTATTTTTAGTTTTTTGAGGAACTTCCATACTGTTTTCCAGAATGGCTGCATTGGCTTGTATTCCCATGATTCTTTTTTTTAATGTTTTATTTTATATTTGAGAGAGAGAGAGAGAAAGAGAGAGAGCATGAGCAGGGGAGGGGCAGAGAGACAGAGACAGAATCTGAACCAGGCTCTAGGCTTTGAGCTGTCAGCACAGAGCTTGATGTGGGGCTTGAACTCAGGAGCAGTGAGATCATGACCTGAGCTGAAGTCAGACACTTAACCGACTGAGCCACCCAGGCGCCCCAAGCATCTGACTCTTGATCTCAGGGTCATGAGTTTGAGCCCTACGTTGGGTGTAGAGATTACTTAAAAAAAAAAAAAAATTTTTTTTAAGACAAAATATAGGATACTTTTGGTAAGGCTGCTATTTTACTATTTACTGATTATTTTCCCTTTAAATTACTATCATCTAGTTCAATTCTTACAAAATTGAATTAAGTCAGTTTGTACTTAGCATCAATTGTTTCTAACTTAGGTATTTGAAAGTGTTGATTCAGATCTCAGTGATACAGTTAATTTCAAGGACATTAATATGCTGAGGGTTTTGTGTTTCTTCAATTGTTCTTAAAGAAGGTTATCACTAATGGAAAGATATAAGGCTATTTAACCACAGTTTGTGGGCTGTTTTTGGGATTTCCAAATGTTTAACAAGCATTGAAATATAGATGAGAAAACATAGAGCTTGACATTGATAGACATGGGTACAAGTCCTAATTCTTTTCTCAGCCATGATTAAACAAAGCAGGCAAGTTAAACTGTCTGGGCCTCTATTTTCTTATCTTTAAAATGGGAAAACTAAAAACAATAAAATGGGGATAGTGATACTAACTCAGAGGGATCTGGGGAGATGTGAAATTAGAGTATGTGTGTATAAAGAAACTGTTACATGAAAGTGCTCAAGTAAACAGCTGTGTTCTCACTCCCCTTCCCAACAGAAGCCACGTGGACCTGCAAGAAGCACCTGAGTGGCTCAGTCAGTTAAGCATCCAACTCTTGGTTTCATCTCAGGTCATGATTTCACAGTTCAGTGGGTTCAAGTCCTGCATTGGGCTCTGTGCTGATAGTGTAGAGCCTGCTTGGGATTCTCTCTCGTGCTCTCTTTCTGCCCCTCCCCTGCTCGTGGTCTCTCTTTTTCTCAAAATGAATAAATAAGCTTAAAAAAATTTTTTTAAAGAAGAAGGATTCACAGGATAATGCAAATTTCATTTCTTTGACTTTGGCTACAGTTATATTAGTACACTATGGGATCATTTATGTTAGGATTCTAGGAAAATTTCCGGTTTCTCAATTGCCACCTCATTGCTGTCAAAAGTTGTACTTTTGGTAATCAGAATTTCCCCAAATCTGAGATCCAATAACAAAACAGTATTAGGGTCTTTAGAGGAAGGAACAGGATTAGTCTGTTAAGACACTTCTAGCTTTTTTAAGTGAACACTAGATGGCAGCAGTTAGGCAGGGTTTTCTGTATCAGACCAAGGGGCTTCTCTCCACCACACACACACCCATACCTTCCAACCCCCAGACAAAACAAAAGCCCAGCCATCTTCCTGCTTAGCTTGAACAGTAACTGAGGGACAGTATTTGACAGTATTTGCCAGGAACTAAACTAAAAGAAGTACACTTGGGAGGAGAGGGGAATAATAATAAAAGTTTATATAGTATTTACTTGTGCCAGGCACTATTCTGATCACGTTTACATATGGTAAAACAAAGAGTGGGTAAACTTAGAAACAAAATCCTAGCCCACAAGCCCTCTCCTTCTATATATTAAGTTTCTTAGAAAAAATAGAGATGCCTGGCTGGCACAGTCGGTGAAGCATGTGAGTCTTGATCTTGGAGTCCTGAATTTGAGAGTTTGAGCCCCATGTTGGGGGTAGAGTTTACCTTAAAAAAAAAATAATAAATTTAAAACACACACACACACACAAAATGGGGTGCCTGCGTGGCTCACTCAATTGAGCATCTGACTTCTGCTCAGGTCGTGATCTCACTGGTTTATGAGTTCAAACCAGCATCGGGCTCACAGAGCCCTTTCAGATTCTCTGTTGCCTTCTCTCTGCCCCTCCCTCAGTCATGTTCTCTTTCACAAAAATAAATAAAAAAACCCACACACAAGGTAATTTCATTTTTATCCTGGTAGATTTTTTTTTTTCAATTTTTTCCTTCATTACCTTCCTTTCCTCCTTTATTATTCATGCTTTCAACAAGTATTTTTAAAAGCATATAGAGTGTTTGAAATACTAAGTGTGTCATTTTGGGCACACGGATGGGAAGGTAAAATAAATCATATAAGGTTAAGTCTCTAACACTTAAAAGCATTGCAAACTGAAGAGAAAAGAGGACATGTAAGTTAATATAGGAAAAAGTGGAGTGTGCAATGTGTGGATTTTGTTCTCACAAAAGAAGTTTTATTGTGGCAAAGGAGGTATGAATTATTTTATAATGGTGTAAGCAGTAAGATAGAGAAAGGGAATTAATATGTATTGAGAGTTTACTATATGTCAGGACCCTGTTAGGCACTTTACATAGACCATTTCATATATTTTCATTTTTGAAAATTTATTTTCATTTTTTAAATTAACTAATTAATTTGCTTGTTTGTTTATTGTTTGAGAGAGAGTGCACGCAAGCAGGGGAGATGGGCAGAGGAAGAGAGAGAGAGAGAGAGAGAGAGAGAGAGAGAGAGAGAGAGAGAATCCCAAGCAGGCTCCATGCTCAGCGTAGAGCCCGACTCGGACTCCATCCCAGGACCCTGGGATCACAACCTGAGCTGAAATCAAGAATTGGACTGAGCCCCACCCAGGCACCACTTCATTTCTTTCTTTCTTTCTTTTTATTTTTTAATTTTTTGTAATGTTTATTTATTTTTGAGAGAGGTAGAGAGAGACAGTGTGAGCAGAGGAGATGCAGAGAGAGAGAGAGAGAGACGCAGAATCTGAAGCAGGCTCCAGGCTCTGAGCTGTCAGCACAGAGCTGACGTGGGATTGAGCCACCCAGGCGCCCCTCACTTTATGTATTTCTAATTCATGTTAAGTGGTTGTTAATATTCCCATTTTTAGGTGAGGAAATTGAGTCTTATGGAGGGTAAGTAATGCCCACAGGTACACAGATAAGAGGGGTAGAATAAGACATCATGTATGAGTGACAATTGCTGCTCTTTGGTTTGAGGTATGCGGGGTGTTTTTTGTTTGTTTTATTTTTTGTTTTGCTGTTCTTTGTTTCAACTTAAAAAGAGAATACAGATAGGGGCGCCTGGGTGGCTCAGTCGGTTGAGTGTCCAACTTTGGCTCAGGTCATGATCTCACAGTCTGTGAGTTCGAGCCCCGCATCAGGCTCTGTGCTAACAGGTCAGAGCCTGGAGCCTTCTTCAGATTCTGTATCTCCCTCCCTCTCTGCCCCTCTCCTGCTCATGCTCTGTCTCTCTCTCTGTCAAAAACTAAATAAACATTAAAAAATAATAATAAAAAAAAGAGAATACAGATATATTTTCAGGATATACAGTAATAGATGTGCATTACAGAATGGTAGAGTTTTGATAGGACAGGTGGAGGTGGAAGAGTGGTCTGGGCACCCCATAGACAGAGACACAGAAGCCAAAAGAATGTGTATAGTCTGATAGGAATGTGTGTAAAAGATGCCCTTTTTAAAGGGGAAAAGAAGAGAGCTTAAAAATCTGCTGAGAGGTATAAGGTACCAATGAAGTAGATCACTGGAGAGGGTTCTCCACCTTGACCCAGCACTACCCTGTGTAGTTCAGTTCCTGTTTGTTTTGTCTGTTGCCTTCCACATTCTGATCTTATCCACAGAATTCAGGCAGGTGAAGGACATTGAATTCTGATCTCCCATGTATGAATAGTTTTGGCTTTCACTTCAACACACACTTTTTGATTCCGAAGTCATTACGTGCTAAACCCTGGGCTGTAAAGTGAATGTCCATATGCCAATAATATTACCTTCTGCCATGGTCCTTCCCTTCAAGTCTCTGTTAAATTGGCCATTACTAGAGGATAGTAGGGGACACACGGGCCAGTCCTTTATGTTTTCTTGCACATACAGAGTGGTTAAAGCATAGACTTTAGAGTCAGGTCCACATTTGATGAAGTGGGGTAAGAGAAAAGTGAAAATCCTGGAAGTAGAGCCCAGCTTCTAAAGAAGCTAGTGCTCAGGTTGACAGCAACACTCTGCTGATGGCGTTCTCAGTCTCTGTATGCTTCTGCATGTGGTTCTGTAAATATGTGAGGCCAGCCTTTAGCTGCTGAAGCCCCTAAAAGCATATGATCTCTACTCCTGTGTCTGAAATGTCTTCAGCCTATGACTGCTGCCTGACCCCTCCTAACCTTGAGTTTCTCTGACCCTGTCAGTTTCATACTGGGTTGATTAACCTAAAGGAGATTGAGAGGAGAGTTGATGGTTAAAAGGAAGACTGTATGCCTCAAATAAGGGAGTCATAAAGTAATTGGCAATGAAAATGTTACAGGAGCAGAACCCCACAGGGAGTGAATGAAATCAGGCTGCACTGAAGTGGAAATTTTAATTAAAAAGGGAAGATATGATCTACAGTGTGCAGAGCGTGAAGTCTTCTTAATTTTTTTTTAACATTTATTTATTGTTGAGAGACAGAAAGAGACAGAGTGTGAGCAGGGAAGGAGCAGAGAGAGAGGGAGACACAGAATCTGAAGCAGGTTCCAGGCTCTGAGCTGTCAGCACAGAGCCTGATGTGGTGCTCGAACTCACCCTGAGCTTAACCGACTGACGCTTAACCGACTGAGCCACCCAGGTGCCTCTTTTAAAAAAACAAAACAAAACATTTTTAAGAGTGTGAAGGCTTCTGGTTGTCTTTGTCCTCAGGTCAGAGGCTAACATTCATATGCCATTTCTATAGAGGGAAGACTTAGGGGAGGAGAACTGCCTTTGGGGATCATGAGCGAATTTCTCCTTTTTTTTTCTTTTTTTAGTTTATGTATTTGATTAAGTGATCTCTACACCCAACATGGGACTTGAACTCAAGACCCTGAGATCAAGAGTTGCATGCACTTCAGATTGAGCCAGCCAGGTGCCCCCATGAGTGAGTTCCTCTTAGGACCTGTTTGTTGTTCCTCAGAGCTGAGGAGGACAGAACCCAGGCCAGGCCCAGTACTCTTCCAACCCTGCATTTCCCTTTCTCACCCATTGCCTAGAACTGGAAGAGAATACTAACCCTGGCATAAGGTCAGAGTCAGAGATGATGGAGCCCCAAGGATTCCCAACTGGGTGCTAAGGAACTAGAATGCCACAGCGTCATGGATCATTCTAATTCCATGTGGGGATGTGTGGTTAATAAGAAATATATTTAGTCTTAGTCCCTCTCTGGTTATTGGCACAAAACTCCTAAAACCCTTGGAATTTCTTAAGTGAGAGTGGTTTTGTTGTTGTTTTCCTGAATGAGAGTAGTTTTTTAAAACTCTTTTGAAAGTTATTCATAAAAAAAAAGTTATTCATAAAAAATCCCTTTTTAGCATACCTGAGTTTATGCTGATGGGGTAACTTAGGGTGGAGCCCCTGGATAGCCTCAGGATGGGGCTGGTCACCAGAGAGACCAAGCAATTAGAGGGTTGGAACTTTCAGCCCCACCTACTGACCTCCAGGGAGGGGAAGCTAGAGGGAATGTTACAGGTTAAACTCTTGAGTGGCAAAATTTCATAAGCTTCTGGGTTGGTGAAGACATCCAAGTGCAGTGAGGCTGGCATACCTTAATTCCACAGGGACAGAAGCTCCAGTGTACCCTCTCATCTGGGTGTTCACCTGTATCTTTTATAATGTCCTTTATAATAAGGTGGTAAAGGTATGAAAATGTTTCTCTGAGGGGTACCTGGGTGGCTTGGTGAGTTTAGTGGCCGACTCTTGATTTCAGCAGGTCATAATCTCAGTTTGTAAATTTGAGCCCCAAGTCAGGCTCTGGGCTGACAGGGCTCTGTGCTGACAGTGGGGAGCCTGCTTTGGATTCTCTCCCTCTCTCTCTACCCCTCCCCTGCCCATGCACTTAAGCACTCTCTCTGTCTCTTTCTCAAAATGAATAAGCCTCAAAAAAAAAAAAAAAAAAAAAAAAGAATGTTTCTCTGAGTCCTGTGAGCTGCTCTAGCTAAGTAATCAAACCCAGGAGAGGGTTGTGGGAACCTCTAATGTATAGGTGGTCAGCCAGTACAGGTGACAATCTGGACTTGTAATTGGCATCTGAAATGGGGGCAGTCTTGTGGGACTGAGCTCTTAACCTGTGGGATCTGATGCTATCTCCAAGTAGATAATGTCAGAATTGTTAAATTTGTAGGACACCAAGTTGGTGTCCCCTGAGAACTGGGGAATTGTTTGGTGGTGTGGAAAACAGTACAGGAGTTGATGCCTAATGCTGAGCTGGACACATAGCTTTGGCAATGACTGACCTCATTCTGGCTCCAAATCCCTCCCACATCATCCCCTGCTGCAGGCCTTCACCTACTCCAGACTCTAAGAGTAATCCATTAATCTGGTCTCTAAACAGGGAAATACTTAGGAGATTAGTTTTCCTATTTAGCCTAGGGTGGGGGTGGGTGGTGATCTACTTGGACCTTATTCCCTGATTCCAATAACTGGGATTCTGCCTGGATTTTTAGTAATGGGCACTCTGCATGATTCATTGACCCTGCCACCAAAATTATCTTAAGTTCCAAGTGGATTTTCTATTACCCCAGTGTCTCTAGGATCTCATGGATTCCTTACTGTATTATTGGAGTATTTACCTCATGAACTTCAAGTGACCAGACCTTGCTTTGGAGTTACTGCTTGCTAGAACCTCTGCCTCCTACAGCTTTAAAAATAAACAACAAACAAACAAACAAAAAAAACAGTTGCCTGAGGCCAAGCTCTGGCTGCTTGTGGTGAAAGATCCCCTCCCCACTCTACCACAGCAGTGGCTATTGCTAAAAGCTGACCCCTCCCCCCCAGATTCCAAGCTCCTAAAATATGCCTACTCCCACTCTTATGCCACCCCCTGGACTATGCACTAGTCCTATGACCCTTCTTCTATCTTGCAGACTCTCCAAGTCCCTCCTAGGGAGGGCACCACCACCACCAGCAGCAGCAGCCAGTCTCAGCCTGACAAAGTTAGAGGTTTTTCATCTTGTTTGTTTTCATCTCCACCGTACTCAGACTTCTTCATCCCCATTTTTTAATGAGAATTGTGTTTGGCTAGGCTCCAGCTTCTCCAAATATGTGAATGAGCTGTTCATCTTCTGATACAGTGTCTATATATGATGGAACTCCTTTCCAAAATAGGTAGAGGTTCTATCTGCAATTCCAGAGGTCATTTTTGTATAGATTTGAAGAAAAACCACTCATGGTTTATTTACTCTTTTCACAAGCTGGCCACTGAGTGAACTTTGGAATTTACTCTATGATACCTGTTGGTGTAAAACTCTGACCAGAGAGTGCTGGATTACACCACCTTGGCCAGCACCAGCCAGGAAACCCCACGTGAATGTGTCACCCATTGCCACGAAGGTCAGGGTCTGCTGCTTTGAAAACTTGCTCTGTCATTTTCCTTCAAACCACCATGGGATTTTCCTCCATTCTTTCATCACCAGACATCTGAAGACTGAAATCTGTTGCATCCCTTCCCTTGTCACTCTCTCAACTCAAGCCCTGCATGGACAGGCTCTGAACCTCGGGCAGTTGCTCTCTCAGAGACCACAGGGGTCTCCTCTGTGTAAACTTCATTGACTCTTTTCCTGTTTCCCTTTCCCCTGGCCTTTCTGAGGCATATGGACACAATGCCCCTACCCACCCAATCCTGACATTTCTCCTTTCTGGTCTCCAGGATTCTAAGCCATACTGTGTCTCCTCTTTGTTTCTCAAGACTTTTCCTTGCTTCCTTCAGGGGCTTTGCTCTCTATTCTTAAATATGGGTGATCCCTAAGTTTTGATCTGATCTGTTTGGTCACACCCCTTCCCAGAGACCTTGCTTGGATATGATATACTAACTTCCCACCTTTTCTTTACCCCATCCCCCCCTACGTACTCCCCCCCACACACACTGAAAGTAGATGGCTCTTAGGCCCAGATTCCTAGACTTGACCTCTGACTTTAACCCTACATTATCACTGGCATGTTCTCTGCCTTCCCTTGAGTAGCCTTCCTCCCTACCTCAAACTCACGGTTTGGGAAGCAAAGTCAACTTCCTATACCCTGAACTCACTCTCCTCCTGGATAGACCTATTCTGTTATGTATGCTAATACTCTCCCATTTTCTAGACTCAGAATTTGGGAGCGACCTTTGATTATTCCTTTTCTCTTATCTTTTACTTATATTACAGGAAGGGTGTTCATTATATCTTGTAATATCAAGTACTACTATTTTTTTAAATGTTTATTTATTTTGAGAGACAGTGAGTGAGCAGGGGAGGTGCAGAGAGAAGGAGAAAGAGAGAATCCCAAGCAGGCTCTGCACTTTTAGTGCTAAGCCTGTTGCGGGGTTCAAACCCATGAATTGTATCATGACCTGAATTGAAACCAAGAGTCGGTCACTTAACCGACTGAGCCACCCAGGCTCCCAAAGTACTACTTTGTTTTTTAAAAAGTTTGGGGCGCCTGGGTGGCTCAGTCAGTTAAGCACCCAACTCTTGATTTTGGCTCACGTCATAATCCCAGGGTCATGGAATTGAGCCCTGCATCAGGTTTACAGCATAAAGCCTGCTTAAGATTCCCTCTCTCTCTCTCTCTTTCCCTCCTTCTGTCCCTTTCCCACTCTCTGTCTCTCAAATGAAAAAATGTATATATAATATTATTTATATATTTATAATATACATATATTATTTTAAAAGTTTAAAAATATTTTTAGGAGTGTATTTCCCCATCGTGATTACCCTTCACTAATATTGGGCTTAATTATATACATTTAATTTATTATTAGGCCAATGTCTCCTTTTCAAGTGATTGAATTATTGGCATTTAAATATATACATATATACTTCTTATTCTGACTGTAAAAGTGTCCCAACTCTCTTCTCCTTGGCTTGTCTATAAGTACAGAAGCTGTTTCCCAGCATGTAGTAGTGGCTATGAGACTAGATCTTACCAGTGAGTTATAAGAAGTCTATCAATTCATCTATTAGGGGATTTTGAATATATGATGACTTGATTTCTTAATCCAATTCCTATATATTCTTATTAAAGGAACAGAATAATTTCCCCCAGGGAGGTCCACAGTTTGACCATGTTCTCAGAGTGATCTACATTCTGGTCTCTCTGAGGTCACAGAGACATTACAGCCTGCATGTCTCCATGGATTTGTTAGGGAAGAAGTGACCAAGCATGGTCTCAGAAACACAGAAAGCAGATTAGGGGTTACTAAGGTGTAGGATTAAGAAGAAATACCTGCTTAATGGCTATGGATTTTCCTTTTGGAGTGATGAAAAGGTTTTGAAACAGGATGGTGGTAAGGTTTGCACACATTGTGAATTTACTAAATGCCACTGAATTGTTCACTTTTAAATGGTTAATTTTATGTTATCTGAACATCACCTCAATTTATTTATTTATTTATTTATTTATTTATTTATTTATTTTTTTAACATCACCTCAATTTAAAAAAAAGTCCCACCAGCAGAAACATCATACTGCCCTACTTGTTCTTTCCAGGAAGAAGAGGGATAGAGAATGGTATGGTAGCAAGGGCATGTATATGCAAGAATCACAAACTGATGAAGACCAAGAATTCTCCACACTCTTTTCTTCTGCTCTCCCATGTTTTACATAGCAGTATTGATTGTGGAATGGACTGTCCTCATGTCAGACCCTAGAGAAAAGGAAAGAAATCTGTAGTAACTTAAGAAAAGTGTGTCAAAAAAATGTTTTTATTATTATGAAAGCAGACAAAATACATATGAATAGAGAGTTAGTAGGGCATCTGGGTGACTCTGTCAGTTAAGCATCTGACTCTAGATTTCTGCTCAGGTCATGATCTCAAGGTCTTGAAATCAAGCCCAACATAGGGCTTCATCTGGGCATGGAGCCTGCGTAAGATTCTTTTTCTCTCCCTCTGCTGCTTATGTTCAATTGCTCTCTAAAATAAATAAATAAATAAATAAATAAATAAATAAATAAATAAATAAAATAGTTATTAGATATAAACATAAAAATTCATTGGTATATAGGTTTTTTTAAAAAATTATTGAAGTATAGTTGACATACGATATTACATTAGTTTCAGGTGTACAACATAGTGATTCAGCAAGTGTATATATTCTGCTATGCTCACCACAAGCGTAGCCACCATCTGTCAGTATACAACACTATTACAACACGATTGACTATGTTTCCTATGCTGGACACTTATCCCTGTGACTTATTCTAGCTTTAAAATTATTATTAAAAATAAATTTCCCAACTAATGTTCTGGCTTGTATAATTCTGAGAAACAGGGATTCAGCGATTCACCCAGAAAAATCACCGCTTTGATTGCCTTCTTTGTATTCACACCATTGAGACCACTCTCTGAAGCCCTCACCTTGAATCACTGTAAAGACTCTCAACTGTTTCCCCAGCCCCCTAGATAATTTCCTTTAACCAAGAGACTGTAAAATGTCTCTCCATGCTTCAATAAAGTCCTGACTGACCTAAAACTTTTGGGCCTCTTCTCCCTACAGCCTGGATCAGCCACGCTATACCTGTAGGCTCAGCCTGGGTTATCAGGCTCTAGGACAATTTCAAACTTTGGGCAGGTGGCAGGGCTTGCCTGAGATGTGGTGACACCCCACTTAAGCTAATAATTTGGAATTCCTTTTGATATATTTTCAACATTTATTTCATGGGAGCTACACTGGTGCTTTTATGCCATGTTTGTTGTTCTTTTAATTTTCTGTTAAGGGGTTGGAATCACTGGGTTTGGGCAGGCATGTAAGTGGCTTCTTATGGAAAGCTGTGTGAAAGGATGCCCTGGTGCTGGCTCATTCCTGATAGTTTATTCCTCTAAGACTGGTGCTCAGGGTAGGGTTGGAGTGGATTGCCCTGATCTGGATCTTGCATAAGAAGTTTGGGAAGGCTTTACATCTTGTTCAGTGCTTAAGTGACGTGGCATCAGATTAGCCCTGAGGTTGCCTGTCTGTGATATTTAATAATGAAGATATGCATTAGGGCTTGGAGTGGTGACTAAACTACCCAAATAATCCTACCAATGTCTCCCTGACATTTGTTATCCTGTACCTGACATTACTCTGAACTTCTCATATTCTCAGGTCTTTTGAACGATATGGCTTTTGCCAATTTGGATCCTGTAGGCATGTATGACAAGATTTCAGCCCAGTAAATGACTAAAAAGGTCTTGATCCTCTTGCATCATGTTGACTTACTGACGTTAGGAAACTGTAATGCAAGCAAATAAAAAATAGCAATCTCTATAAATATTTGGGGCTGTGAACATGAATACTTTGGAAGTATAAGAAAAGGAAAGGAAGGGAAAGGAACACTTCATTTATTTATAACCCACAATAACTGGATTTTACTAATGAAGAATAGTGGTGGAGCAAGGTTAAGATCTGCTAAAACATACACTTCAATAAGTGGCAGAGCCAGGACTTAGCTGCAATCCTTGCAGTCAGAGAGCTGAGTTTCTACTCCTCCTCTCACAGCAAATGCTCCTTTGCTTGAGGTAGCTCCCTTGCTTACCTAGAGCACTGTCTTCTGTGTGATATTTTTTCCATTACAAAACACATAGTATTTTTTAAAAAATAAGTTTTGTTTTTTTTAAATTAACTTGAGCGCCTGGGTGGCTCAGTTGGTTTAGTGTCCGACTCTTAGTTTCGGCTCAGGTCATGATCTCATGGTTTGTGGATTCAAGACCTGCTCAGGTCATGATCTCATGGTTTGTGGGTTCTAGCCCTGTGTATGTTGGGCTCTGCACTGACAGCCTGCAGCCTGCTTGGGACTCTCTCTCTTCCTCACTCTCTGTCTGTTCTCTCTGTCTCTCTCTCTCAAAAAAAAAAATCACTTCAAAAAGAAGAGATAAAATAAAAATATGTCTATTTCTATTGGATCCTTAGAAAGAACAGTACTTATTATTTTTGCAATGAAATTTACAATCTGAGCAAGGCCGTCAGAGTTTAGCAGTTGTGTTTGAGCTGGTGGCCAGTTTTGCATCAGAATCCTGTTTATGCATGTGGTAACAGCCCAGGTCTGGAAGCAAATTCTTCAGCACATTGCCTGCCCTTAACAGTGAATTAGTGGTCTTCTGGGCTTTGAATCAGGCTTTTGCTTTCTTGTCTTTCCACACTGCACATGCTGGTCAATGAAAGAAACATGATCCTCTTCCAGTACATTTTCTGTATCACCCATTGCCACAGTCATCTTTCTGAATCTGCTTCTCTCTCCTTTAATTTTAATAGAGAGATACATGTATTTACTTCATAAATTTGCTGTTTGGTAAATCCAGGGACTCTAGCTGAACATTTACAAGGCCTCAGCTAAGAGCTGAGTGGATTGTCTGTTTAAAGGAATTCACAGAGTTGTTAGATGAGGAATTCACATGAGACTGGGCATGGCAGTAATTGCTTTTAAAGTACTGGGCACATAGTAGGCCCTCTATAAATGTTACTTTCTGACTTAATTGAGGTCTTCCAGGAAATGCATGCTCAATTCAGGGAAGGAAGATTTGATGAATCTTTCCCTGTTAAGTGTTCCATGTTCTACCATTCCCCTCACGCCCCTATCCCCATCTTTCCATTGTTGATGCAAATGCTTACTGGCCAGAATGTTTCTGTATGGGAGAGATCAATTTTAGTATCTATTACCTACCTCTCCATTTATAATGGAATGCTAATTTTTGCCTGAGCATATAGCTATCCCAATATCATTTACATTTTCTAGCTTTTGCCCCTTGCAACTGAGTATAGCCACATGACTTATTTCTGGCCATCAAGATGCAATGAAAGTTGTGTATACAACAACCCAGAAATGTCCCTAAATGAAGAGGCATGCCCTATTTCTCCCATCCCTACTTCCTGCTGGATTGAGTGTGGATGTGATAGCTGAAACTTGTATAGCTAGCTTGAACCATGAGGTGGAAGGCACGTAATGAGGATGGGAGAGAGAAAAACCTAGAAAATTGACTGTGGCCCCATCATACCACCCCTAGACTGTCAAATCTCTAGATCTCATTTAGATGAGAAGGAATAAGCCACTGTTATTTCAGGTTTCTTTTCACTGGTGACCTAGCTAACCTAATCTAAATAATAAGGCCTGTATATTCCAAAGGGCAGGGATTTTGGGGTGGCAGTTCTTTAAAGCAATAAAACTAATCACTGCCAGTTTCCTTTGAAACAAGATATCAAATGCTAACTTGGGGTGTTATTTAGTTCTGGTTGCAGAACAAATACTCAACATGGATCCAAGCATATAATGTTTATAGGTCTAAGTATCTTTGGGACTTGAAGGATGTTTACTGAATATTGATTGCATGCCAGACTCTGTGCTGGGCATATCAAAGATACCATTTTGCATTTACTCTGCTTTGTGATTTCTGTGGCCTTGAGAGCAAAAGCATAATGCAGTGGAGGACGGGGACTCCGGTGGGGTAGAAATATGTCAAAACATTTTCCCAGGTGCTACCCTCTAAGTCGCTCAAACCCAAGCAGTGTACTCCTTTTCTTTTTCTACACAGATGCTACCAGGTGACCATGATCTGGGCTCCTGCTCCTGCTTCTCCCTGCTCAGACTGACAAGGGCCTTTATTTTGTAGGGATCACACTTCTTTCAAGGTTTCTTCTCCCAATCACAAAGGGGCTGTGGGCACAGAAATGCTCAAAAGAGAAAAGTTGCTCTTTGCTCTTGGCTTTCTAGCCCTTCCTAGCTCAATCATAGAAAGCACTGCTAAATAAAATCAGTTCTGCATTTCTCAGAATGTCTCACTCATTAAAGAATTTATTTTCATCAGCTGTTCTACCTACAATATATCATTTACTTCTCACAGTAACTATATGAGCTAGGTATTATTTTCATTTCTGCTTTATAGTTAAAGAGTCTGGAATTTAAATTCATCTGAAGTCACCACGTTAATGAGTAGTGGAGGCAGGATTTGAATTCAGGCGACATGACTCCAAAGTTTGTGTGTTTGACTAAGCTATATTATCTTCCTAATGCTGAATTCCTGTTAATCTACCCTCATGTCTAAGCATTACCATATAATTTAGTTTGGAAGATTCTAGACACTCATGAAATACATGAGATTTGGGGTACAAAACATTTTTGGTGAGAGATCAAGAAAGAGAAATTTTTAGCTCACAGTTTAAAGGTATCTTGCTTTTAAGGGGTGCTAGGTCCAGGTTCTCATCTAATGTCATAGGAATGGGATATTTCTTTGTCCATATTTCTCTCTCTCCTTTTTTTTTTTTTTTTTTTTTTTTGAGAGAGAGAGAGCATGGACGAGCCCCTCTTTATCCATTTCTGTGTGATTAAGCCACTTGGGCGGGGGTTGTTACATGTATTGAGTCTAATTCAATCTGATATGCAACCCCAACTCTCAGGACTTACAGTGAAAGTCTTGGGCAGGCCTGTGGCCTGGTGTGGCATCACCTCATTCAGATACATGGCCTGATAATGTGGGAGAGATGCTTTCCCAAAAGAAATGATTGTGCTCTTAAATTTTTTTTAATGTTTATTTTTTTTTGAAGGAGAGAGAGACACAGAGCATAAGCTGGGGAGGGGCAGAGAGAGAGGGAGACCCCGAATCCAAAGCAGGCTCCAGGCTCTGAGCTGTCAGCCCAGAGCCTGATGTGGGGCTCTAACTCACAAACCACGAGATCATGACCTGAGCCAAAGTCAGATGCTTAACTGACTGAGCCACCCAGGTGCCCAGAAATGATTGTCCTCTTAACAGAAGCAGGGAGAATGCTTCAGAATAGGCAGGAACTTGAGATATTCACAGCAATAATTAAAGGATCATCTTTATTTATAGGACTTGAAATGCTAGTTTAATGATCAAGTAACCTTTCCAATAGAGAGGATCTTGGAGTTAAGATCAGAAGGCCTGTGTTCTAACATTGCTTCTGACAATACAAATAAAACAGTCAACTCTTTGCCCTCAGTAACTCCTTCTATAAACCAAAGGACTTGATTGAATAAATCATTTCTAAGGGCCCCACTCAACTTTCAAAAAAAATTTTTTTAACATTTATTTATTGAGAGACAGAGAGTGAGCAGGTGAGGGGCAGAGAGGAGGGGGAGTCACAGATTCCAAAGCAGGCTTCAGGCTCTAAGCTGTCAGTACAGATTCTGACACTGTGCAGGGGCAGTACAGGGGCTTGAACTCACAAACTTTGAGATCCTGACCTGAGCCAAAGTCAGGGGCTTAACCATCCAGGCACCAGGTGCCATCCAGGCACCCCAGTCCCACTCAACTTTTTAAGCTCCATACCATTTTAATTTTTTTTATGTTTATTTTTGAGAGAGACAGAGCATGAACAGTGGAGGGGCAAAGAGGGAAACACAGTATCTGAAGTAGGCTCCAGGCTCTGAGCTGTCAGCACAGAGCCCAATGCAGGGCTTGAACCCATAAACTGTGAGATCATGACCTGAGCTGAAGTTGAATGCTTAACTGACTGAGTCACCCAGGTGCCCCTAAGTTCTATACCATTTTAAGCAACTCTCCCTACTCTTTCTCTCCCCTTCCTCCCTCACTATGCTCCAGGTATAGCAGTTTTACCTGCTCATATATGGCTGTTCTATTTTTTGAACCTTTGTCTACATTGTTCCCTTTACCTGGAAAATGCCTCTTTCCCTACTTGACATCTGATTTGACATTCAGATTTCAGCTTATATTACTTCCTCAGCAAAACCTTCCTTGCATTCTCCAAATTAGATTGACTTTGTTATTATCTCTCATAGCACCTGTTTCTTTTTAGATTCATTATCAAAATTTGTATTGATTGATGTAATGTAATGCAACACAATGCAATTTAATGTATTATTTTGAGCACATACTAGGCACCAGGCAATGTTCTAGACTCTGGGATATAACAGTGAGAAGGCAGGGTTTTTGTTTGTTTGTTTACCTCATGGAGCTTACAATCTAGTAAGGGAGACAGTTGGAAAACAAACATAAGATCATGACAAATATGTAAGTGTTATGAACAATAAAGCAAAGAAGGGGATATAGTGTGACTTGCTTTAATATCATTTTACATGAGTGACAAGAACAGGTCTCTTCAGTGATGTGACATCTAAGCTGAATGAACTGAGGGAGCAAGCCACAGCAATATCAGGGGAAGAGCAATTCAGGCAGAGGGAACTGCATGTGCAAAGCAAGAAAGCTGGAGGCAAAGGATCTGGTGCATATCTACAGTTAGGGAAATGGCTACATTGATTATGTTATATGTTAAAAAATTATATATCCGTTATTAATATAACATAACTATTTACTTTTGTTCATTATTTTAAAATATACAGAACCTTTCCCCTACCAGAGATTAGGTATTCATCTCTGTATTCCTTTCATATGTGTAGCTATATTTTTATATTTATTTATCTGGAATTTGGGGGGTTTTTTTTTGTTTGTTTTAAGATTTTATTTGTAACTAATCTCTACACCCAACATGGACTTGAATTCACAACCCTGAGATCAAGAGTTGCATACTTTACTGAATGAGCCGGCCAGGTGCCCTGGAATTTAGTCTTATGTGAAACTACATTGAATGTTTTTACAAATTCTTTCTCTTTTTTTATATATTAAGTTTTTATGTGTACTAAGATATGCCTTGGGATCTTGGTTCTATTCACCTGACTGCTGTGTCTTAGGCCAATGTCCCACTGCTTTATTATTATTATTATTATTATTATTATAAGTTTCCAAACAAAGGAAAAATAAAAGAATAACATATATATCATGAACACCTCTACATTGCCTTGATTCAACAATTATATACCATTTGCCATATTTGCTTTAGATGGTGTAGGAATGCTGAAAACATTGACTCCCATTTTTGACTCTCTGTCTTCTTCATGCCCGTACAATGACCTTCCTCAGGGCTACATGTTCGAGGCCCCATGGAAGTTAAAGTATGCCTTGATTAGAATATGGGAAGGCTTGTTCTGGTGCACAGAAGGCCACTTTAGATAACCACCATTTGACCTCATCACAATGCCCCTTGCTATATAAAGGCTGTGGATAAAGTCTGAACTGGGCAGAAAATAGCTGCCCAGCACCTGGACTGTTGCCTACCTGATCCCCCACATCAGCAAATTTTCTTGAATAAAACTCTGTATAAACAGTATGGAGTGGCTTCCTTCATTTTTCAGTCTCAAAGTGTTTTCTTAGTCCGGAGGATACTTTACTGTTCTACCACCTTCTAACTATTGGCAAGCAAACCAGGATGCTAAAAATAAAACAACCATGGGTAATGGGGCCATGCCAAGAGAAAGTCTGTTGTCTGAGGGGGAAAAGAAAACCCAGGTTGGCCAGCCATCTCCATCTGGGAAGATTTGGTCATGTTTTTGAGTATTTTGGACCGGTGCATGGGTACAGGGATGTCCCAAAATGCCCCAGGGATTGTTAGACATCTTATCTGAAATGGTGGGGAAAAGGAAATGGAGAAGGTAAAGTGAACAAACTTTTGCAACAGTAGCTTGGCCATTGATCTGTTCATTAAGAGATGCTATCGAAAGGGAATTATAGGTAAGGAGAGTATTGGAATGGACTAGAGAAGTGTTGACTTTGGAAAAAGATGTATGAGGTGCATGTTTCTCTAATATGGACATTTTGTCCAAAAGAATCCAACAGCAGGAGGAATCCTTAGAAATTATGGCATGTGGGGTGCCTGGTTGGCTCAGTAGGAAGAACATACAACTCTTGAGCTCAGCATCATGAGTTTGAGCCCCAAATTGGGTACAGAGACTACTAAAAAAGTAAATAAACTTAAAAAAAAAGTATGTAAGATGACAAAGATGCATGCGTGCAGACTATAATGCCCTAAAAGGAGAATTATTATAACTCAAGAGAATTGGGACCCTTAGGCACGGGATCCCTGGGATAATGACTCTTCTGATGAGGAGGACATTATTATAGGGGACAAAAATGATTTATAGGCATGCTGTTTGATTCAAACAAAGACTCAGGCCAGTCATGAGTCAAAAATGGCCTCAGTCACTTATCCAACCTGCCTTGTGACAAAGATTATATGCCATAGACATTGGGTGAAAATTGCCATGACTAACTGGATAAATGCTGGCATTAAAATAGTCTGGCCTGGGGCGCCTGGGTGCCAAAGTCAGTTGAGCATCTAATTTTGGCACAGATCATGCTCCCATAGTTCATGAGTTCGAGCCCTGCATCAGGCTTGCTGCTGTCAGCACAGAGCTTGCTTCGGATTCTCTGTCCCTCTCTCCCTAGGCCCCTCTCCTAATCACACTCTCTCTCTCAAAAATAAGTAAACATTAAAAAACCAAAACCAAAACCAAAAAAACATAGCCTGGCCTAACAAAGTACACTGGACCTGCATTACACCAGACCTCTAATGAAGAACTACAGGAAATTATACAGGAACTGGCAATGAAACATGGCATTTACACCCAGCATTTTATTTTATTTTTTAATTAATTTATTTTTTTAGTTTATTTATTTTGAGGGAGAGAGCATAAGCGGGGGAAGGACAAAGAAGGAGAGAAAAGATCCCAAGCAGGCTCTGCACTATCAGCACAGAGCCCAATACAGGGCTCAAATTCACAAACTGTGAGATCATGACCTGAGCGGAGATGAAGAGTTAGATACTTGCTTAATCGACTGCACCACCCAGGCGCCCTGACGCTCAGCATTTTAGAGGCCCAGATAATGAATTATTTTCCTCTGGTATGAAAGGCTGTATCTTAGAGTCAGCCCCAGGGATATGTTACAAGACTTTAGCATCTGTCCTTGCCGCTATGGTTAATCAGCCCCTTGCTACAGTAGCTGCTATGGTGGCTGACTTAAGTGAAAGTAAAAAAAAAATCTGTTGGGGTGTCTTGGCTGGCCCAGTCAGTGCAATGTGCAGCTCTTGATCTCAGAGTCATGAGTTCAATCCCCATGTTGGGCATGGAGCCTACTTAAAAAAAAATCTGTCATAGGGAAATAGATGGGTTGAAAAATGGGGAAAAACAAGGAGGTTTGGGAAGATGGTAGAAGAGGACCCTAAGCTCACCTCATTCCATGTTTACAACTAGATATCATTCATATCCAAGTAAATAAACTGGAGACTGATCCAAAGACTGGCAGAACAAACTTCACAACTAAATGTAGAGAAAAAGCTGCATCGGAGAGGTTAGGAAGGGAAGAAACCACGGTCAGAGCTGCCTGCAGGAAGAAGGGGCCGAGAGAGGAAAGCACCAGAGAGCCCACACAGGGAAAATGAATTCCCATAGGGTCTGGCCTTGCAGACCTGAGGGGCTGAATTCCATGAATTTGTACAACCAGCAAGACTTGGAGCTTGGAGCTTTAAAGTCAGCTGACTCAGCACTGAGTGAGCCAGGAGGGCTGGTGATGGCTGGGACCCCGCCCTTAAAGAGACAACAGCCCCAGGAGAGGCAACGTAGAACTGACAGTTTGCGCAATAGAAGGGAGATATGTTTATACTGATTTTGGAGTGTGTTAGGGGACTTCTCTAAGAACAAAGGAGCTGGCACTCTCCATTTTTCTCCCCAGCTCCATAGCAGGAGGTAGCACTGCCTAACCTGTTAGCAGTTCTCCCTGGGGAACATGTTCTCCTGAGAATTCACCCACTCCAAGTCTGCTGGCCTCCACCCTGAGCTAAAGGCAAATTTTAAGCCACCACTGGACTTCAGGAGATCCAATCTACAACTAGTAGTTCAGTGCAAATTTTGCTAACACCACGTGAGTACCCTGCCCAGCTACAGCATGCACAGAAGCCATGAGACCCTGACCACTGCCATTCCTGTGAGCCATGCCCCAGCAGCCACCAGGCAAGTGTAGGAGCCATGCCCCAGCAGTCACCAGGCAAGTGTAGGAGTAGCAGCTCAGTGCAAATTTTGCTAACACTGCTGCCCTGTCCCCAAGCCCTTCTGTGTCATGTCCCCTCAAAGCTGGCCTGCCTGGGTCTCACTAACAATCACAGACAGTAAGCACAGCCAGTAAGCACAGTAAGGCAGTGCAGACATC
Source organism: Felis catus (assembly GCF_018350175.1). Taxonomy (NCBI): domain Eukaryota; kingdom Metazoa; phylum Chordata; class Mammalia; order Carnivora; family Felidae; genus Felis; species Felis catus. The sequence continues at coordinate 32,348,610 of NC_058380.1, read as the reverse complement.
TGGACTGAAAGAAAAAGCGACTCAGACACAATAGAGGATTCAAGCAACACACATAGGAGACTCCCCTGAAGCACCATGTTCTGGTGAACAGGGGACACAACACTGTATGGCACTACAGAACCTCTTAAAATTTTTTTTTATTTTTTTTATTTTTTCTTTCAACGTTTATTTATTTTTGGGACAGAGAGAGACAGAGCATGAACGGGGGAGGGGCAGAGAGAGAGGGAGACACAGAATCGGAAACAGGCTCCAGGATCTGAGCCATCAGCCCAGAGCCCGACGCGGGGCTCGAACTCACGGACCGCGAGATCGTGACCTGGCTGAAGTCGGACGCTTAACCGACTGCGCCACCCAGGCGCCCCGAACCTCTTAAAATTTTTTAAAAAATATTTATTTATTTTTGAGGGGGGGAGGGGCAGAGAAAGAGGGAGACACAGAATCTGAAGCAGGCTCCAGGTTCTGAACTGTCAACACATAGCCCGATGTGGGGCTTGAACCCATGAACCGCGAGATCATGACCTGAGCTGAAGTCAGCTGCTTAAATGACCAAGCCACCCAGGCATCCCCAGAACCTCTTCTTCATAAAGCCACTCACTACTTTCAAAAGTAAAATTAAAAAAAAAAAAAAAAAGTAAAAGATAGGGCTGACTTTCCTAACACAGAGAATCAGACACACATTTTGACAGTAGTCAAAATGAGGCAACAGAGAAATATGTCTCAAATGAAAGAAGAGGAGAAAATCACAGCAGAAGATCTAAGCAAAATAGAAATATGTAATATGCCTTATAGAGAATTTAAAGTAATGATCATATGGGACACCTGGGTGGCTCAGTCAGCTCCTCATGAACTGTCTTTCTTAAATACACAAAAACATTTAAAAAGCAATGATCATAAAAATACTCAATGGGCTTCATAAAGGGTGTAGGACATCAGTGAACCCCTTCATAAAAAGATAAAAAGTAACTCATCAGAGACAGAGAACTCAATAAGTGAAACAAAAAATACAATAGGTAGAATAAATAGTAGGCTACAGGAAGCAGAGGAACATATCAGTGACCTGGAGGATAGAGTAATAGAAAGCAATCAAGCTGAACAGATGAGAGAAAAACAAATACTTCATAATGAGAATCTTACAGAACTCAGTGACACCATGAAACATAATAACATTCACATTATATGGATTCCAGAAGGAGAAGAGAGAGAAAGGAGGGCAGAAAATGTATTTGAAGAAACAATAGCTGAAACGTTCCCAAATCTGGGGAGGGAAACAGAAATCCAGATTCAGGAGGCACAGAGGTTTCTCAAAAAATTCAACTGAAGGAGGTCCACAGTGAGGCACATTGTAATTAAAATGGCACAAAATAGTGATAAATAATTTTAAAGATTGCAAGAGAAAAGTAGACAGGTACATACAGGAAACCCCATAAGGCTATCAGATGATTTTTCAGCCGAAACTTTATAGGACAGAAGGGAGTGGCAGATGTATTCAAAGTGCTGAAAAGGAAAAATCTGCAGCCAAGAATACTCTATCTGGCAAGGCTATCATTCAGACTAGAAGAAGAGATAAATAGTTACCCAGACCAGCAAAAGATAAAAGAAATTCATGGCCACAAAACCAGCCCTACAAGAAATATTAAGGAGGACTCTGTGAGTGGAAAACAAAAACCATAGGTAAATGTAAGAAAAATAGGAAGCACAAAAGCAAACAAAAATTAACTATATCTGTAAAAATCATTCAAGAGAAATACAAAATAAAAGAACACAAAATATGATACTAAATATCTAAAATGTGGAGTGGAGAGAAGTAAGAATGAGTTCAAAATTCAGCAGCCATCAGCTTAATATACAATGCTATATGCAGAAGATGTTAATATATGAATTGAGGGGCGCCTGGGTGGCTCGGTCGGTTAAGCGTCTGACTTCGGCTCAGGTCATGATCTCACGGTCTGTGAGTTCGAGCCCCGCGTCGGGCTCTGTGCTGACAGCTCAGAGCCTGGAGCCTGTTTCAGATTCTGTGTCTCCCTCTCTCTCTGCCCCTCCCCTGTTCACGCTCTGTCTCTCTCTGTCTCAAAAATAAATAAACGTTAAAAACATTTTTTAAAAAAAAAATATATATATGAATTGAATGGTAATCACAAATCAAAAAACATTAATATATATGCAAAAACTAAAGAGTAAGAAACCAAAGTATATTACTAAAGAAAACCAGTAAACCACAAAAGAGAGAAAGAGAATAAAGGATCAGAGGAAAACTACAAAAGCAACCACAAAACATGGCAATAAATGCATATAATAATTACTCTGAATGTAAATGGATTAAATGTTCCAATCAAAAGATGTAGGGTGACAAAGTATATAAAAAAAACAACACCCATCTATATGCTGCCTACAAGAGACTCATTTCAAACATAAGGACACCTGCAGATTGAAAGTGAGGGGGTGAAGAAATATTTGTCATGCAAATGGATGTCAAAAGAAACCTCAAGTGGCAATACTTACATATAATACTTATATGTGTGTGTATATATATATGTATATATATATACACACACATATATATACTTGTATATATACAAGTATCTCATCTGTTCAGCTTGAATGTGTATATATATATATATATATACACACACATATATATACTTGTATATATATACACACATATACTTATATATAATACTTGTATATATATATATATACATACACTTGTGTGTGTGTGTATATATATATGTATATATATATATACTTGTGTGTGTCTCTCACTATATATATATATACACACACACATATATAATACTCGTATATATCAACAAGAAGATATAACAATTATAAATATTTATGCACCCAACATGGAAGTATCCAGATATATCAATTAATAAGAAACATAAAGGAACTAAGTGATACTAACACAATAATAGTAGGGGACTTTAACACCCCACTTACATTAATGGACAGATCACCAAAACAGAAAATCAATAAGGAAACAGTAGCTATGAATGACACACTGGACCAAATGGATTTAACAATATATTCAGAACATTCCATGCCAGAGCAGCAGAATACACATTCTTTTCAAGTGCACACGGAACATTCTCCAGAATAGATCACATATTAGTCCACAGAACAGGCCTCAAAAACACAAAAAGAGTGAAATCATACCATGGATCTTTTCTGACCACAACACTATGAAACCAGAAATCAACCACAATAAAAATCTGGAAAGACCACAAATACATGGAGATTAAATAACGTGCTACTGGGGCTCCTGAGTGGTTCAGTTGGTTGAGCATCTGACATCGACTCAGGTCATGATCTCACAGTTCATGAGTTTGAGCCCTGTGTCAGGCTTGGTGCTAACAGTTTGGAGCCTGGAGCCTGCTTCAGATTCTGTGTCTCCCTCTCTGTCTCTCCGCCTCTCATGCTCTGTCTTTCTCTCTCTCTCTCAAAAATAAATAAACATTAAAAACATTTTTTAAACAAATAAATATTTAAAAAATTTTAAATAACATGCTACTAAACAGTGAGTGGGTCAACCAAGAAATCAAAGAAGAAACTGGAAAGTACATGGAAACAAATGAAAATGAAAACACAAAAGTCCAAAACCTCTGGGATGCAGCAAAAGGAGTTTTAGGAGAGATGTTTATAGCAATACAGGCCTACTCAAGAAGCAAGAAAAATCTCAAACAGGGGCGCCTGGGTAGCTCAGTCATTTGGGTATCTGACTCTTGATTTCTGCTCAGGTCATGAACTCACCAGTTTCAGGCTCCTTGCACTGACAGTCCAGAACCTGCTTGGGATTCTCTCTCTCTCCCTCCCTGTCTGCCTCTCTCATCCAATCTCTGCCGTTCCTGTGCATACTCTCTCTCAATATAAATAAACTTAAAAAAATTATTAAAAAAATAAAAAAAAGAAAAATCTCAAACAACCTAACCTTACATGTAAAGGACCTATAAAATAAAACACAAAACTAGCAGAAGGAAGGAAATAATAAAGATCAGAGCAGAAACAAGTGATATAGAAACTAAAACAAAACAAAACAAAACAATAGAACAGATGAACAAAAACATGGAGCCGACTCTGAAAAGATCAACAAAATTGACAAAGCTCTACCCAGACTCATCAAAAAAAGAAGAGAAAGACAAAAAAAAAAAAAAAATAGAAGAGAAAGAACTCAAATAAATAAAATCACCAATGAAAGAAGAGAAATAACAACCAACACCACAGAAATACAATCATAAGAGAATATTATGAAACACAATATGCCAACAAATTAGACAAACTAGAAGAAATGGGTAAATTCCTAGAAATATATAACCGACAAAAACTGAAGCAGGAAGAAATAGAAAATTTGAACAGACTGATTACCAGCAAGGAGACGGAATCAGAATAAAAAAAAACTCCTAACAAACAAAAGTCCAGGACCAGATGGCTTCACAGGCAAATTCTACAAGCATACAAAGAAGAGTGAATAATTATTCTATTCAAACTATTCCAAAAAATAGAAGAAAAAGGAAAGCTTCCAAATTTGTTTTATGAAGCCAGTATCACCCATAAAGACACCACAAATAAAGAGAACCACAGGCCAATATATCTGATGCAGATATAATCCTTAAGAAAATGATGCAAAAATCCTTAAGAAAATACTAAGTAAACAGAATCCAACAATAAGTTAAAAAATCATTCAGCACGATCAAGTGGGACTTATTCCTGAGATGCAAAGGTGGTTCAATGTTCATAAATCAATCAACATGATTCATCACAGCCATAAGAGAAAAGATAAAAACCATATGATCATTTCAGTAGATGCAGAAAAAGCATTTGACAAAGTACAAAATCCATTCATGATAAATGACCTAAAGATGGTAGGCTTAGAGGAAACATATCTCAACATAATAAAGGCCATGTATGAAAAACCCATAGTGAATATCAGAGTCAATAGGGCAAAACTGAGAGCTTTCCCCCTAAGGTCAGGAACAAGACAAGGATGTCCACTCTTACCACTTTTATTCAACATAGTACTAGAAGTCATAGCCACAGCAATTAGACAACAAGAATAAATAAAATGTATCCAAATTGTTAAGAAAGAAGTAACACTTTCACTATTTGCAGATGACATGATAGTATATACAGAAAACCCTAAAGACTCCACCAAAAATCTAGTAGAACTGATAAATGAATTTAGTAAGGTCATAGGATAAAAAATCAATGTACAGAAATCTGTTGTATTTCTATATGCTAGTAATGAAGTAGCAGAAAGAGAACTAAGAAAACAATCCTATTCATAATTGCACCCAAAATAATAAGATATCTAGGAATAAACCTAACCAAAGAAGTGAAAGACTTGTACTCTATAAACTATAAAACACCAATGAAAGACTGGAGTACCTGGGTGGCTCAGTTGGTTAAGCATCTGACTTTGGCTCAGGTCATGATCTCACAGTTCATGGGTTCAAGCCCCGCATCAGGTGCTGTTATGACAGCTCAGAGCCTGGATACTGCTTCTGGTCCTCTGTCCTTCTCCTTCTCTCTCTGTCCCTCCCACACTCACACTCTCTCTTTGTCTCTCTCTCTCTCAAAAATAATAAACACTAAAAAATATTTAATAAAACACTGAGGAAAGAAATTGAAGATGACACAAAGAAATGGAAAGACATTCCATGCTCATGGATTGCAAGAACAAATATTGTTAAAACGTCTGTATTATCCAAAGCAATCTACACATTTAATGCAATCCCTATCAAAATACCACCAGCATTTTTCATAGAAGTACAACAAAAAAATCCTAAAATTTATATGCAACCACAAAAGACCCCAAATAGCTTTTTCTTTAAAAAAGAAAAGAAAACTGCATGATCACAACCCTATACTTAGTTATATTACAAAGTTGTAGTAATCAAAACAATATGGTACTAGTACAAAAATAGACACATAGATCAATAGAATATAATAGAAAACTGAAAAATAAATCCACAATTATATGGTCAATTAATTTTTGACAAAGCAGGAAATATTCAATGCAGAGCCCCCTGGGTGGCTCAGTTGCTTAAGCATCTGACTCCTGATTTCAGCTCAGGTCATGATTTCACAGTATGTGAGTTTGATCCCTACATCGGGCTTGCTGCTGTCAGCACAGAGCCTGCTTTGGATAATCTGTCTCCCCCTCTCTCTTTGCCTCTCCCTCACTCTGTCACTCTCAAAAATAAATAAATATTTTTTTAAAAAGAATATTTGGGTGCCTGGGTGGCTCCATTGGTTAAGCATCCAACTTCAGCTCGGGTCATGATCTCGTGGTTTGTGGGTTCGAGCCCCACTTCTGGCTCTATGTTGACAGCTCAGAGCCTGGAGCCTGCTTCGAATTCTGTGTCTCCCTCTCTCTCTCTCTCTCTGCCCCTCCCCTGCTCATACTCTGTCTCTCTCTGTCTCAAAAATAAATAAATGTTAAAAAAAATTTTTTTTAAATAAAAAATAAAAATAAATAAATAAATAAATGTTAAAAATTTTTTAAAAAAAGAATATTCAATGAGAAAAAGACAGTCTTCTCAACAAATGGTGTTGGGAAAACTGGACAGCTATATGCAAAAGAATGAAACTGGACCATTTTCTTACACCATACACAAAAATAGGGTTATTATCCAAAATCTATAAAAATAAGGTTATTCTCCAAACTCAACACCCCCTAAACAAATAATCCAGTGAAGAAATGGGTAGAAGACATGAATAGACACTTTTACAAAGAAGACATCCAGATAGCTAACAGTCACAAGAAAAGATGCTCAACATAACTCCTAACCAGGGAAATACAAACCCAAACTGCAATGAGATACCACCTCCCACCTGTCAGAAAGGCTAAAAGTAATAACTCAGGAAACAACAGATGTTGGCAAGGATGCAGAGAAAGGGGAACCCTTTTGCACTGCTGGTGGGAATGCAAATTGGTACAGCCACTCTGACTACCCTGCAACCCAGCAATTGCACTACTAGGTATTTATCCAAAAGATACAAAAATGCTGATTTGAAGGGGTACTTGCACCCCAATGTTTATAGCAGCATATTTGAGTAGTGAAACCCACAGTTATGGGTCAAGCAAAATGGGAATTTATCTATACAGCTACCATTCCCGGAGAGTAATAAACATTAAACACCGTAAGCCACTTAAGGGGGCACAGCAAGATTATGGCCACAATTAGAGAATTAGAAAAGGTGGGGATAATCAGGCCTGCTCAAAGCCCGTACAATAGTCCGGGTTGGCTTATAAAGAAATCTAATTGGGACCTGGGGAATGATGAGATTATATGGAACTCAATAAAATTACTCTGCCCATCCTAATATTGTTAGAAAAAAATTACGGCACACTTTAAGACATATCATTATGTACTGGATTTGTCTAATGCTTTTCTTAGCATTCCATTAGGACTTGAAACCCAAGACCAATACACCTTCACATGAAGGGGGTGACAGTGGACCTTCCAGGCATTGCCCAAGAGTATCTCCATAGTCCCACAATTTGCCACAGGATGGTAGCCAGAGATTTGGAAATATGGATATTGCCAGAGGAGATGGTACCTTCTCATTACCTAAATGATGTTATGTTAATTTGTGGTGATTCAGCCTCCTTGTCTCAAGTAGGTTCATCATTAGAGGAGTACTCAAGTTCACTTTGAGGATAGGAGGTAAATACCAAGAAGATCCCAGGGCCAGATCAATCAGCATAGTCCTTGACCATAGTCATCTGGTTGGGTAAGACAAAAGTGATGCCATAGGCAGGCACTGATAAAATAGAAGCCTTCCTGATTCCTAAAACAGTAATGGGATTACAGGCTTTTGTTGGTTTATTGGTTTGCTGGAGACCTTTTATGCTCCATCTAGTACAGATACCTGGATTAAGAGGAGGAGCCAATGGGAATGGGATGCTAACCAACAAGAGGCTTTCTTAAAGGCAAAAATGGTAGTAAAACAAGTATAGGCTCTGGAAGTATTAATGCCAGATATGAGTTGTGGATTAGCAGCAAATTCACATCCACAAGGGTTTGGCTGGGGCTGCAATAATGACAAAATGGGAGACACATTCTGGTCTCAATTATGGAAGACAGCAGGAACCAGGTATGTAGTCCCATTGAGAAATAACTATCAGCTGTATATCTCAACTGCAGCAGATGGTCCTGACTGCCAACCTTCCCATGTTGATATGAACTTCTCTGCCAGCAGGAGGATGGATTAAGGATATGTTAAACAAACCTAAGAGTGCTTGTGCCCAGGTAAGCGCCTTACAGAAATGGCATGCTATCTCATGAACTACACTGGTTACTACTGCTAGTCACTCACATCCACCTGCCCAATTTCCAGAATTTGAGGACATTATGCCTCCCATTCCCCAAGTAAAGGAAAGGGTAGGCTTGCCTCCAGTGGACACATAGTACACTGGTGGCAGTTGCCAGAGAAACTAGCCTATTTGGCATTCCTCTGGCATTTGACTGCATTCTGATGTACTTTTGTTCAAAGAAGGAACTAAACAAAGTAGTGAGTGGGCAGAATTGAAAGCAGTATGGATTGTGTTGATGCATGAGCCCTTACCCATCCATTTGGCCACTGACAGCTAGGCAGTGTGGTAAGTATTAACAACATAGAAGTTGCAGTGGAAAAAGAAGGCTGGGATTTATCAAATACACCCCTGTGGGGAGCAGAACTAAGGAAAGTTATTTGTGAAATATGCACTAAGCCTGATGCACTCATCCAAGTATGGCTCATGTCTGCTCATTCCCCATCCAGGCAATCATGAGGCAGACACTCTAGCCTGGGCATGAGCCGTTCTGCCAGAAGAAATCTTGACTCTGTCTGTTGTAGCAGAATGGGTCAACTATAAGTCAGGACACTGAAGTTCCAAACTACTCAGGAAATAGTAAAAAGATTACATTTATCTTTAAAATATTCCAGTTGAGGAGTGCCTGGGTGGCTCTGTCAGTTAAGCACCCAACTCTTGATTCCAGTTCAGGTCATGATCGCAGGGTTCATAAGTTCAAGCCCTATGATGGGCTCTGTGCTGACAGTGCAGAGCCTGCCTGGGATTCTCTCTCTCCCTCTGTCTGCCCCTCCCCTGCTCATCCATTCTTGCCCACAAAATAAATAAATAAACATTTTAAAAAACATTCCAATTGACAAGCTGCTGACAAGGACTGCCCCCAGTGCAACCTCAGGTGACCACTGTTGTGCCACATCCTGGGACATATTGAGTGGACTGCTGCCCAGTTTCTCGCTGGGACATAGACAATATAGGCCCTTTGCCAGTATCAGAAGAAAACATGCACTAACCTGTGTGGACACATATTCAGGACTTGTATGAGCTTTTGCCCATAAAAGAGCTAATCAAGCTGCAACTATAAAGGGATTAATAAAACTAGAGGGCATGTATGAGCTCTGACTCAGATAGGTAGTGATCAAGGGACATATTTTACCAGTCATGAGGTCCAAGAATGGGCAGAGGCCTAGGATAATTATAAACATTCCACCTGCCATGCACTGCTGTATGGCCTAATTGAAAGGGTGACTGGGCTAATAAAAAAATGCGCTAAAGAAGCTTCCTACAAAGGATAGTCTCTGATACTAATAGAGGCAATTCAACTTAATGCCAAGACTACAGCAGGATAGATATCAGCATATCAACGCCTAACCACAACTTTCTTGGACCTCTGGGTGCAGGTACTGTCAGGAGGTCTGAGGCCTATCTGGGAAGAGGGACTCATTTTGTGACTGCCACAAGACTTCCCACCTGGTAAGACTTTAGCTCATTGGGAATTGGCTTGGAGTGCCCACAGATGGGCTTGGTGTGCCCATAGATGGCTTGGTGTCCTAATTTCTTGGGGCCAAAGGTTCACATCCAGTATTAGTCTTTTTTTTTAATTTTTAATGTTTTATTTATTATTGAGAGAGAGAGAGAGATAGAGCATGAGTGGGGAAGGGAGAGAGAGAGAGAGAGAGAGAGAGAGAGAGAGAAACAGAATCCGAAGCTGTCTCCAGGCTCCAAGCTGTCAGCAGAGAGCCCGGGATGGGGTTCGAACCCACAAACTGCAAGATCATGACCTGAGCTGAAGTCAGATGCTTAACCTACTGAGCCACCCAGGTGCCCCCAGTATTATTCTTAACCTCTGGTTCTACATTGGTCAAGGCCTGACACACATGCAAATAACTGCTTCTGAATCTCTGACGCTTGGTACTGAGGTAGAGTTGTTGGTATGGGGACCAACTGAGATGCCTATGCACAATATAGACACACCCTCTGATGATACTAAGGGACAAAATATACGGTATCATCCTCCAGGGAAAATACCGAAGCCAGAGTTAGTATTGACTCTTGGGGACCAAACAACTGTGTTGTTACTAAATGAAGATTTACCATATCCATTGCCTATAAAACATTTGTCTTCTTGCTCCTGGCCTCCTATTACTGATGTTTCTTTCTGTCACATCAGGAAACATCTTTCTGTCATGGGCCTCCACTTACACTGAAGTTCACGATCACTCCAACTGTTGGGTCTATGGAATGGGCTTCTTTACCCTCTGAGGAATCATAATTCTAAGTATTTTCTTTGGTGTGATAGGTATAATAATATTGCTGCTGTGGCATAGGGACATAAGTCACCTCCTGATATCTGGCTATAGGGTCATCATGGAAGAATGGCGTATAAAGATTGTACCAGCCATAGAGATGTTGAGGGTGAAGTCTACGAGTGCTGACAACACTGACTCCATCTTTGGCCCTCCATGTTGTTCATGCCTGTGCAATGATCTTCCTCAGGGCTGTATGTTCCAGGCCCTATGGAGCTTAATGTATGCCCTGATCAGAAAATAGGAAGGCTTGTTCTGATATTCCCTAAAGTGGCACACAGAAGGCTCCGCTTTAGATAACTTGTAGGTGGGTGGTGTCCAGAAAGTATCCACTTTAGATAACTACCCTTTCACCCCACCACATGCCCCTTGCTCTATAAAAGCTGTAGGTTAAAGTCCAAACTGGGTGGAGAATAGCTTTTTAGTGCCTGGACCATTGCCTGCCAAATCTCCTCTTCTTTCCCACCTTCTTCCTCCCCCATCCTATCTGTAAGTTATTGTGAATAAACTCCATAAAATGGAGGATACTTCATTGTCCCTCCTCCATCTTCTAACAAAATGACTGTCTTTTAAATTTCTGTACCACTTCAAAATAAGACCCAGACATCATAACCCCCTCCCTGAATACTTTATATATATCTCCTAAGTATAAGAACATTGTCCTACATAATCATTATCATGTCTAAGATAGTTAACAAAAATTCCTTCATGCCATGTAATACTCAGTTTTATCTTGTATAGCTAGTGTTTTGAGCCAGAACTGAATCAGGATTCTTGTGTGTATCACATTGTTGTAATTTTTATTTCTTTATTTTTCAAGTAGGCCTTATGCCCAAGGTCTTGATCTCAAGACCCCAAGATTGAAAGCACATGATCTACTGACTGAGCCAGCCAGGTGCCTCACGTTGTTTTTTGTTTTTGTTTTTGTTTTTGTTTCGAGAGAGAGAGAGAGAAAGTGAGTAAGGGAAAGGGGCAGAGGGAAAGATAATATCTGAAGCAGGCTCCATACTCAGCACAGAGACTGATGCAGGGCACGATCCCATGATCTTGGAACAACACCCGACCAGAAATCAAAAGTTGGACACTCAAACAACTGAGCCACCCAGGCACCCCTTGCATTGTTGTAATATTTTATTAAAAAAATTTTTTTTAAGGTTATTTATTTTGAAAGAGCAAGCAAGCGGAGTAGAGACAGAGAGAGAGAGACACGCGAGAGAGAATCCCAAGCAGGCTCCACAGTGCCAGCGCAGAGTATGATATGGGGCTTGAACTCATGAACCGTGAGATCATGACCTGAGCCAAATCAAGTGCTTAACTGACGGAGCCACTCAGGCTCCCCAGCATTGTAAGTTTTAAAGTTCTACTGTCATCACTCTTTATGTTTAAAACAGTCCTAACGATTCTTGTTTATTATTTCCAACTAAAACTTAGACATACTTTAACCTCGTGATCCCAGGGTCATGGGATAGAGCCCTGCATCAGGCTCCTGCTTAAGATTCTCTCTCCCTCTCTTTCAGCCCCTCTCCCTCGTTTGGGCTTGCTTTCTCAAAAAATAAATAAGTAAATAAAACAGACATATTTTTTAAAGTTCTAATTACTGTTTGATTTTTATTAGACTTCAATTAAACCTATACATTATATTGTGCAGAAGTGATCATTTTTTACTATATTTAGGTTTTTTAATAAGCCTTGTTTTTTATACTATAAATTTTGAATATTTAGTGTTAATATTATTCTCAAGTGTTATGTTGCTATTATGAATAAAATTTTTCTCATTCTAAGTGATCATTGCTTATTGCAAAGGAATAAGCTATTGAAACTCTTATTAGTTCAAATTACTTTCATTTAATTCTTTGTGAGCAAAGATTCAGTAGATTCTTTGTGAAGAAGTCAAAGGAAGCTGCCACTGGCTGCCAGATTTGTGTTGTTGCTATGGTTCTGAGAAGAAGTAAGTTGTGATTATCACACAGGTCAGGAAATTACAGGAACTAGCTACCAATTGTCATTGCTGTTTTGTTGCATGGACGCGAGTGACTAACAGTGGAACACCTGTTGTTACAATGCTTCCCATCTGCCTCATCCCACACATCTGCCCACTGCTGTCAGGGGAAGAAAGAAATGGCTTTTGCCTCTCTTCTGTCTAACAAATATTGTATGAATGTATATGTGGCTGGCTGTAAATTGCATTCAGGTTCCTGGAGGAAATGGGGTCTGAGAAATACAGTTCCAAGACTCGCCAGCATTTGTCATATAGAGAAGAGAAAGAAGGGGGTGGAAATGCATTTTCGATAAAGAAAAAAAAGCAGTCTATTTCTCTGGCTTCTCAGCAACCATATAGAGCATTCTGTCTATATTCAAGTTTACAAATAACAGCAATAAAAATAGCCTGCTTCCTTCTAATGTAATGTAAAAATTGCATATACAAAAGAAGCATGACCCACCATTTCCCTGGAATGGGACAATCAAATTCTCATCAATTCTTATATTTATGAATGACACTTCTAGTTCAGTTATAATCCCCCTTTGATATTCTGTACACAGTGCATTAATTTATAATGGTAACTATCCCCAACATACCTTAAAGTAATACAGAAAGGGGAAAGGGAAAATAGGTTGATAAAGTATACACACAACAAAACATGGAAAAGCATACATAGGAACCTCATGTATGTTTCTGCAACTCGTCATTGCCCTATAACTTGTATTTATAATCTCCCTAATCTACTACCTATATCTTGTTCTCTTTTTCCTCAGCCAGAACCTTAGCTGGTCATGATTCTCTACCAGTAGCGGGATGACCCAAACCTCCAGTTCTGAAGGGTCTGAGCTCTTACTGGCCCTGTCTGTATAGGATTACTATAGTTTTCCATTACATTTTAGCCACTGGACATGGAAGTAATGTGGACAATGTGAAGCTGTAAACCTATTTTCTGTTTATAATTGGCATCAATGGCCTCAGCTGGTAAAGTAACCCTATTTTTTGCTTGTTGGTTTAATGACATGAAGAGGCCCATATGTCCAGGTGACAGCCCTAGCTGGGATCATTTTATTTCCTGAAAGAAGCATTCCTTTCTTTGGAATTAAATTCTCTGAATCAACAGAGCCAAAAACTAGAATGAGGATAGTCTCACACTGTTAAGCCTGTATTTAACTCCTTGTCCATTTTAAACATGAGCTCACTGAGTAAGTACTGAGGTGTTTGGGGACTGATTCTGGTTGTAGTCTTGTCCACTTGATTATTGGGTCCCTCATCTGCAGTTGGTGCTCTTTGGCGAATGTTCACATGGAAAACTCATATTTTTTCATTTTGTGCCATTCTAAGAGGTCCAAGCAATCTCTCTCCTTATCACTCATCTTCCAGTCTTGTTTTGGAACAATGTATTATCCACAAACCATTAACCACTATCACAGAGTCAGTGAGATTTATATCTCTGGACATCTGTCTTTGCAAATGAACTATTTCAAGTTCTGCCCATTTGGAGGATTTCTCTTTCCTGCTGTCCTTCAAGGCAATTCTGGAGTGGGCTATAGTTTCTTCTAGTTTTTGCCAAATATCATGAAGAACCAACTATACGTCAAGCCTAAATTCTTTCTTTCATGAGACCATACATGTGGGTTGAAGGGGAGGAGTCAATGCAGCACAAGTAAGCACCAAGGAGTCTGAGTACTTGTTCATGAAATTACTGGAACCTTCAGAAACTGCTTGAACCTGTCTTCCACTGGATGATGGAATGGATACCACTTCTACTTGACAGAATGCTACTGGGCATGCTCCACTTTAAAGACTAGTAGGTTAGTTAACATCCAGTTCTTAATGGACATTATAAATCACAAGATCTCTTAAGTAACTCATTGTAAGATGTTCAGTTTCTGACCCAATATCAGTCCAAAAGCTGTTTCTCAAAAAGATCATATCATTGCAGAAAAGGGCATGGCTTTGCTTTAAAGCCTATGTCTCAACTCTGTGATTCTCCCATTAATGCTTACCAGAGGCTCCATATAGTATCCCTATGTGCCAAAGACAGACCAGTATTGGATTTACTAGGTTGTGAATCCCAAGGGTTGAAACCAGCTTGTATTTCTTCTTTCTATGGCTCTACTGAAAACTGGCAACTTTATAGGTAAATAAGTTGGAGTAGTATACGTAAATGGGACATATATAACCTCCAAAATAAAAATAGGACCACCAAACATTGTATATCTTTTTGAATGGTATGAAGTTTAAGGGGTACAAATTGTCTTTTACTTCAAAGTGTATAGCTCAACATGACTAAGACCACTAGAACATTAGGAACTTAACTGAGGTAGTGGATTCCTGAATCTTCGTGAGGTTTATCTCCCACTCTGATATGTGTCTTACCAAGCATCAAGCAAATTTGCTGCATTCAGTTCACCAGGTTCTTCAAGTGTCTTTTCCTATGGGAAGGCAAGACAGTCCAAGGTCCTGGCAGATTAGAGCATGGCAGAGAGTTGAAAAGCCGATACAGCCCTGTGGTAAGATAGGCAGGTGTACTGCTTCTGTTGACAGGTGAAATTAAGTCTTTCTGGTGGTCTGTACCAATTGTATAGAGGAAAAATACAGATTAACAGCCACATATCAGTTGCAAGGAGCTATGTTAATTTGTTCTAGTAATCAGTAGGAGCAGCTCCAATTGGAATTACTACCTGCATAAATTTTCATAATCCATTATCAATTTCTAAAATTATGTCTTCTGCACAGATTAAACAGGAAGGTTAAAAGATATATGAACCAAACTTCTGCTTCTGGAGTAAATGTACTTTACCCTATTCCTCCCACTATTTAGAACTAAAATTCCTGGTTGAAATACGTAAGGCACCTATCAGAAGACTCTGAAAGGTGGAGAAAAGAAAGTGGCCTAGGCACTTTAGGACTGAAAAATGACCTAGCCGTGAGTTTCCTGAGGTCTTTGTGTTGGTTTGGGTTTTTTTTTTTTTTAATGTTTTTTTTTTTTAATTGTTTTTATTTTAGAGACAAAGAGTACGGACGTAGGGGAGAGGGGCAGAGGAAGAAAGAGACTGAGAATCCCAAGCAGGCTCCATACTCAGTGCAGAGCACAAGGCTCCATCCCACAACCCTGGGATTGTGACCTGAGCCAAAATCAAGAGTCAGACTCTCACTGAGTGGACTGAGCCACCCAGGCACCCATTTCCTGAGGTTTTTATTGTGCCTCTTGTGTATCCAGGCTTCAGTGCAAGAGAAACCTGCTTTCAGTAGCCAAAGGAATGAGAAAAGGGAGACCCTGCAGGACAAAACCTGTCTGACTGTTCCTGTCCTACTCCAGGTAGACACCATGAAAAAAGCCACACCCATCCCCCTGATTGCTGGGTCTGGACAAGACTGTGGGACCAAGCCCTGTGGGTCATGCCTGCCTTGCAGTAACAGAGGTAGCACTCCTCTAACCAAGCGCTGCAGAAACTATGAGGTGGTACACTTTTGACCATCATTGCATTAAGAATGCCATTTGAGGGGCGCCTGGGTGGCTCAGTCAGTTGAGCGTCCGACTTTGGCTCAGATCATGATCTCCCGGTTTGTGAGTTCGAGCCCCACATTGGGCTGGCTGCTGTCAGCACAGAGCCCGCTTGGGATCCTCTGTCCCCCTCTTTCTCTACCCCCCCCCACTCGTGCACACTCTCTCTCTCCCTCTTTCTCTCTCAAAATAAATAAAAATAAAAGTTCAGAAAAACTAATAAATAAACATAAAAAAATAACGCTTTAAAACCACAATGAGATACCACTTCACACCTGTCAGAATGGTTAACATTAACAATTCAGGCAACAACAGATGTTGATGAGGACGCAGATAAAGAGGCTCCCTTTTGCACGGCTGGTGGGAATGCAAACTGATGCAGCCACTCAGGAAAACAGTATGGAGGTTCCTCAGAAAAATTAAAAATAGAACTACCCTACGACCCAGCAATAGCACTGCTAGGTATTTATCCAAGGGATACAGGTGTGCTGTTTTAAAGGGGCACATGCACCCCTATGTTTATAGTAGCGCTATCAACAATAGCCAAAGTATGGAAAGAGCCCAAATGTCCATCGATGGATAAATGGATAAAGAAGATGTGGTACATATATACAATGGAGTATTACTCGGCAATCAAAAAGAATGAAATCTTGCCATTTGCAACTACGTGGATGGAACTAGAGGGTACTATGCTAAGTGAAAGTAGTCAGTCAGAGAAAGACAAATATCATATGACTTCACTCATATGAGGACTTTAAGACGCAGAACAGATGAACACAAGGGAAGGGAAGCAAAAATAATACAAAAACAGGGAGGGGGACAAAACATAAGAGACTCTTAAAAATGGAGAACAAACAGAGGGTTACTGGAGAGGTTGTGGGAGGGGGGATGGCCTAATAGGTAGGGGGCATTAAGGAATCTACTCCTGATCATTGTTTCACCAGATGCTAACTAACTTGGATGTAAATTAAAAATATTAAATTAAATTAAAAAAAAAAAACAAAACAGGGGCATCTGGGTGGCTCAGTGGGTTGAGCATCCTACTTCGGCTCAGGTCATGATCTCTCGGTCTGTGAGTTTGAGCCCCACGTCGGGCTCTGTGCTGACAGCTCAGAGCCTGGAGCCTGCTTCGGATTCTGTGTGTGTCTCTCTCTCTGCTTCTCCCCCACTCATGCTCTGTCTCTCTCTCTGTCAAAAATAAATAAAAATATTAAAAATTTAAAAACATCTTTCAAAAAAAATGCCATTTCATCTCAAGTAGAGAGTGAGTGAGATTTAGAAAAGGGAAGTAGAAAGTGAGATTCTTGGATGGAACTACAGGTTATTATGCTAAGCAAAATTAATCAGAGAAAGACAAATATCATAACTTCACTCATATGAGGACTTTAAGATACAAAACAGATGAACATAAGGGAAGGGAAGCAAAAATAATATAAAAACAGGGAGGAGGACAAAATATAAGAGACTCTTAAATATGGAGAACAAAAAGAGGGTTACTGGAGGGGTTGTGGGAGGGGCGATGGGCTAAATGGGTAAGGGGAATTAAAGAATCTACTCCTGAAATCATTGTTGCACTATATGCTAACTAATTTGTTTTTTTGTTTTTTTCATTTTTTTGTTTATTTATTTTTGACAGAGAGAGAGAGAGACAGAGCATGAGTGGGGGAGGGGTTAGAGAGAGCGGGAGACACAGAATCTGAAACAGGGGTTAGAGAGAGCGGGAGCACGGAATCCAGGCTCTGAGCTGTCAGCACAGAGCCCAATGTGGGGCTCGAACTCACAGACCTCGAGATCATGACCTGAGCTGAAGTCGGACGCTCAACCGACTGAGCCACCCAGGCGCCCCGATATGCTAATTTGGACGTAAATTAAAAAAATAAAATAACAATAAAATAAAATAAAATTCAAAAAAACGAAAGTGGGATTCTTTAAATCTGTGTATGAAGTCCTGGACAGACCTTGGAGTGGACCATGCATGAAACTGATCATAATCAACACAGCAAACTGAACTATGTGTGGACTACTGCCCAGGTTTTAGATTGTTGTGGGAAGCACCCAAGTGGGGCAGACCAGAATAGCACAGCAAAGGCTTTGAAAACTAATTGACATTTGAAATATGGCCCACAAACTGGGCCAGGACATGCATTCTAAACCTAAACAGTTTGACTGCCTTATAAAATGGAGGGTTTAAATAGGACCCATAGTCTCATAATATTTGAAATGTCCTGGATAAAATGCAAAATTACTCATCATATGAAGAATGAGGAAAGTCCTCAACTTGATGAGAGATACAAAAAGGAACTACATAGAAATTTTAGAGCTGAAAAATACAATGAGTAAATACTATTAAAGTTATATCAGTGTCTGGGCTTTACACAGGATGGAAAGGACAGAGGACAGAAGGTACAGCAGTAACAGTTCCCCAGTCTGAACAACAGAGAGCAAATAGGAGGAAAAAAATGAACAGAGCTTCAGAAACATATGAATTTATGTATATATAAAATAAAAAAGATCTAACATTCATGTTATTGAAGTCCCAGTAGGAGAGGAGAAAAAGAGAGAAGAGCTCAAGAAAAAAATGTCTGAAAATTTCTCAAGTTTGGTAAAAAATACAAACCTACATTTTTACGAAGCTGAGTGCTATGGACTGAATTGTACTCCTCACCCCAAATTCATGTATTGAATGTGATTGTATTTGGGGATAGGGCCTTTAAGAGGCAATTTAATTAATTAAATGAGGTTATAAGGGTGGAGGAACTAATCCAATAGGATTGGTGGCCTTATAGGAAGAGGAAGATTTCTTCCTTTCTACCCACCTCTCCCCTGCCCACCACCTCTCTTTTCTTGTGTGCACACCAAGGAAAGGTCATGTGAGGACCTAGCAGGAAGGCATCCATCTGCAAGGCAGGAAGAGTACTCACTAGGAACTGAATTGGCTGGCACCTTGATCTTGGACCTTCTAGCCTCCAGAACAGTGAGACATAAATTTCTGTTGTTTCTACCCACTCTGTGGTATTTCATTATGATAACACAAGTTGACTGAGACACTAAGAAAACCTCAAATAAGATACCTCCCCCCTCTCCCCCCCCCAAAAAAGATAAACCCAAAGAAGTTCATGCCAAGACATATCATAGTCAGATTGCTAAATATTAAAGACAAAGATAAATGCTGGAAAAACCAAAAGAGGAAGGACATCTAATATATAGGAAAAAAACTACTTGAATGATAATTTTCTTACAGAAACCATGGAAGACAGGGGTGCCGGGTGGCTCAGTGAGTTAAGCAACTGACTCTTGGTTTCTGCTCAGGTTATGATCTCACCATTCATGAGACTGAGCCCCATGTCTGGCTCTGTGGTGACAGCATGGAGCCAGCTTGGGATTCTTTCTCTCTCTCTCTCTCTCTCTCTCTCTCTCTCTCTCTTTCTGCCCCTTCCCCACTCAAGCTATCTCTGTCTCTCTCAAAATGAATAAATAGAGGTGAAAAAATAAACGAAAAGAGAAACTTTAGAAACCATGGAGGACAGAAAGACATGGCACATGTTTTTCAAGTGTTGAAAGAAAGTAAGTGTTGACCCATAATCTTTTGTCTTATGAAAGATCTTTCATGAATGAAAGGGAAATCAAGTCATTCCCAATAAAGCAAAACTAAGAATTAGAATTAAAAAATACCTGAAGAAAGTTCTGTAAACAAAAGAAAATGATTAAAAAACAAACAAACAAAAACCATACATATTCTTGGAATGTCAAGAAAAAGAAGGAGCAAGGAAAGAGCAAAAATATAGGTAATGTCTGCTAGTTATGAATTCTATTAATTTTTGTCTGAGGAAGTTTTCATTTCTTGTTCAGTTTTGTTGTTTTTTTGTTTGTAGTTTCAAGTTTTTATTTAATTCCAGTTAGTTAACATATAGTGTAATATTGGTTTCAGGAGTAGAATTTAGTGATTCATCACTTATATATAACACCCAGTGCTCATCCTAACAAGCCCTTTTAATACCCATCATCTGTTTAGTCTCTCCCCTCTCCCATTTCCCCTCCAGCAACCTTCAGTTTATTCTCTATAGTTAAGAGCCTGTTTTATGGTTTGCCCCTCTCTTCCCCTTTCTTCCCGGCTATGTTCATTTATTGTTTCTTGAATTCCATGGATGAATGCAATCATATGGCATATTTTTCTCTGACTGACTTATTTTGCTTAGCATAATCCACTCTAGCTCTATCATGTTCACTTTTTTTTTTTTTTTTTAGTGTTTGTTTATTCATTTTGAGAGAGGGAGAGAGAGCATGAAGTAGGGAAGGGGCGGGGGTAAGGGGGGGGTGGGGGTGGCGGGTGGTTGCAGAGAATCCCAGACAGGCTCTACACTGTCAACACAGAGTCTGACTCAGGGCTCAGTTTCACGAACTGTGAGATCATGAGCCAAAATCAAGAATCAGACACTTAACAGACTAAGCCACCCAGACACCCCGATCTTGTTCACTTTTGAAGGATAATTTCACTGCATTGGATTTCAGGGTGGTGGTTTCTTAATAGTTAAATATCTCACTCCGCTTCTTTTTTGCATATTTTTAAGAAATCTGCTATAGAAAGAAAGAAGAAAGAAAAAAAGAAAGAAAGAAAGAAGAAAGAAGGAAAGAAAGAGAAAGAAAGAAAGAAAGAAGAAAGAAAGAGAAAGAAAGAAAGAAAGAAAGAAAGAAAGAAAGAAAGAAAGAAAGAAAGAAAGAAAGAAAGAAAGAAAGAAATCTGCTGTAATTCTTACTCTTGTTCCTCTATGATAGGTAAGGTGTTTTTTCCTCTGGCTTTTAAAAATATTTTATCTTTTGGGGCATTCACTTTCGAATGTCCCCTCTCTGTAAAGAGAGTTTTTCTACTATTATTACTTTCTGATCTTCAACTCTAATACATTTTTGTCTGCTGCTCAAAAAAAAAAAAAAAAAAAAAAAAAGATTTTATCTTTTGAGGCACCTGGCTGGTTCAGTCAGTGAAGCATGTGACTCTTAATTTCGGAGTTATAAGTTCGAGCCCCATGTTGGGTGTGAAGATTACTTAAAAATAAAATCTTTAAAAAAGAAAAATTTTATCTTTTCCTCGGTTTTCTGTAGTCTGAATATGATATGCCTAAGTGTTGCTGTATTTCTCTTGCTTAGTGTTCTCTGATCTTCCTGCATCTGTGGTTTGATGCTTATTTTAATTTTTGAAAGTTTTCAGTTACTATTACCTCAAAAGTTTCCTCTGCTTTCTCACTTTTTCCTTCTTCTGATATTCCAATTATGTACCTTTTGAAATTGTCCCACAGTTCTTGGATGTTCTGATCTGTTTTCTTTTTCATTCTATTTTCTTCTTTTGCATTTCAATTTGGGAAAGTTCTACTGACTTATGTTCAAAGTCACTAATTCTTTCCTCAGCTATGTCAAGTCTACTCATGATCACTCAGAAGGCATTCTTCATGTCTCTATAGGGTTTTGATTTCTATCATTTCCTTTTGATAATTTCTTAGAGTTTCCATCTCTCTGCTTACATTGGCCATCTATTCTTACAAATTGTCTGCTTTTTCTATTAGAGTTTTAACACTTTATTATTTTTTTAAAAAATTTTCTAATGTTTATTCTTGACAGAGAGAAGAGAGAGCATGAGAAGAGGAGGGGCAGAGCAAGACAGGGACATAGAATCTGAAGCAGGCTCCTGGCTCTGAGTTGTCAGCACAGAGCCTGATGTGGGGCTTGAACTCATGAGCCATGAGATCATGACCCAAGCCCAAGTCAGACGCTCAACCGACAGAGCCACACAGGCACCCCTAGAGCTTTTAATATTTTAATCATAATTATTTTAAATTCCTTGTCTGATGATTCCAACGTCTGTATCATGTATGAATTTGGTTCTGATGATTTATTTGTCTCTTCAGACTGTTTGTCTTTCTTGACTTTTTGCATGCCTTGCATTTTTTTGTTGAAAGCTGAACATGATATGCTGGGTAATAGGTAAATAGGGCTTTAGTGTGAGGATTTATGGTAATTTGACTAGGGTTGTATTGTGTTTAATGCTTGCTGTAGCTAAAAGTGCCAGAGACTTTAAATTCCTCTAGTGTCCTTGTTTTTCTTTCCCTTGTTGCTTGTAGGATTCCCTAGTACTCTTCCTTAGAGAAAACCTGTGTCGTACAGCAATTTTGGTTGTTTTTCTGGAGCCCTATTAATGTGGTGATGTGTTATGGAAGAGGAAAAGTGTTTTCTAATGTTCTAGTTAAGTATATTCTATGTCTCAGACTGTGAACTTCCAAATGTTTCTCCAGTGATATAACTGTTCACTCCCACCCCACCCCATACTCCTTTCCTTGGCTGCAGGATTCCCAATCTATTTCCTGGAAGCACTAAACCCTGTTGACCTTTTTCCACATTATATGAGACAAGAAGGCTGCAGAGGGCTTCAGTGGGAGAAATTCCCTTCCCTAGCTTGGATAAACTCTGAAAGTCCTTTTCTTTGGAGAGTAGGTCTTTGTTATGAAGAAGGCTCTGGGTATATTTCACAGTGATTACTCTTTTCCTTTTCCTACCAGTGCTGTGCAGGGACATTTCTTGGGTTTTCAGCCTAACTGTGGTGGGGCTTCTAGAGGTAAAGCCCATGAAATCATGCAAGTGTAGGAGCCCTACTAAGACTGTAGTCCCCAGGAGCTTCTCCCTCTCAAGTTAGTCCACAGTCAGCATCCAACAATCCATCATAATTGCCATTACACGTTCCTACCAGTTTATAGCTCTAGCAGCTTCTGTTCCTGGCAAACAGATCTTGGCTGTGTCTCTTTGGGTGAGCCTGTCTCATTAGATTTCAGAGTGGCATTTTGTCCTGCAATTTTACTTTTCAGATGTGTCCAAAGTTGATTTTTAGTTTATCCAGACTTTCCTTGTTCTAAGGACAGAAGTGATATAGACAGATAGATAGGTAGATAGATATAGATATAGATATATATAGTGATATATATCTATCTATATATATATATATATATATATAGAAAGAGAGAGAGACAGAGACAGAGACAGAGAGAGACAGAGAGAGAGAAACAAAGAGATCACTTTTTCTCTGTTATACCAAGAAAGTTCTAGTATCTTAACCTAATTTAATGAAGGCCATTGTTGAGTCTGGTTTCGGTCAACCAGCTCAGCAAACTCTTAGAGCCACTGAATTTGGAATCTTTGGTGCTACTAGCATATCAATAATTTCAGTATTATTTTCCTTTTTCCTTGGTCTAGAACCCACTCCTACATAGAAGTCTTCCAGTACTGATATACATTAGCAATATCTTGTAATTTTTCCCCTGTGTAAGCTTCTCCTCTGGTGTCAGATGTCTTATTCATCTTCCGAGGGTATGCTGAGATCAAAGTCTTGTTGTGGATCTAGAGGAAAAGAATTATTGACATACCTTTGCAAGGTTAATGCTTTTGTGAAACCATTACAGAATGTTCAAGCAAGGGATGATCAGCATGTCAGGGTATGAGGAATAGCTTCAGCTGGCAGGGGGACTCAGTGAAAGTTGGGGGGTTCAAGATAGTCAAATTCAATCCAAACTACCAAAATCTCCCTGCTCAAAGTTAATACTTAATGTTTAATTAAACCAAAACTTTCACATGTGAGACCTAATAAGGTGTGAATTCAACTTGTATGATCATTGGGCAATTCACAGGATCAAACATTGGGTCTGATTTATAAATACCTTGCAGCTAAAGAAGTTAAGAGATTGTTTTAGAGTGGTGAAGCCCTCTAGTTCTCTGAACTGTCATTTTATCTCGTAAATTCTCCAGTGCATCCGGAAGCCACCAGCCTTCCCAATAGTCCTTGTAGGCATCATTCCCACCACAGCGGTCCAACCCAGCAACTAGTTGATCTTGCAAAGACTTGCCTTCAACAGGCACTTAATCCCCCATTGATAACTTAAGCAACTGTTTCTATTTCATGCCTAAGACTATAATGATCTCATTTTCCACTAGTAATAACGTTGAACTTCCACTAGTGTTTACTTCAAATAGAACCAGGTTGGATAGCTAATCCCAGATTCCTATTTTGGGGGGTCAGTTTCCTAAAGCTACTTTTGGCCTCAGTTACAGTCTGTTAAGGTTTATTTAGAAAACCTGGAGTACTCAAGCAGAGGAGGATTAAAATGCCAGGAATAGGTGCATATAAAACCACTGGAAGGACTGGAAGAGCAAAAAATAGAGTAGACCATCCCTATCTTCAGGTAAACCACTGAAACTCTAGTCCAGGACAGTGAGAAATTCCTGCAGCCAACGATGTTGGAAAACCGAAGGACATTTTTATAGAGGGACACAGCTGTGCTGTGGGTGGCTGGTAGGGAAGCACTTGTGTTTGCTGCCACTCATGCATTTTTCTGCTGCTGTCAGAGAAATAAGAAAATGGTGTCTTTTATTCTATTTTCCAATTCTCACACAAGTGTATCTTGTTGACAGAAGATTAATAACATCCAGAACCCTAGAGCTGAAGGAATCTGGGAGATACAGCTCTCTGGCTTCCAGTCCCTGTGACACAGAGTGCATAAACAGGAATAGGGATAAATGCCTCTCTGCCTCATCACATCTTACACTGAGGGTATCTCTCAACTTTTATGCAGGCTATAATTTCAATTCCAAATGGATGAAAGACTATTTAAAGACACTCAACCAGCCCTTCTAGCTCACTAGCTGCCCCTGCCTGCCATACACACACATTTTGCTTACTGTTTGCTTACTGTTTTTGTCTTATACTTTCCTGCCTCTCTGCCTAGTCTATGTGCCTATCAGCTACAGAAACCAGAATGCGCGCGCATAGGATAGTTGAAGGAGGAAGTTAAGAGGAGGAAAAAAAAAAACAGGTTTTACTTACCTGTAGTCTAAGTAATGTTCTGATGGCATCTGTCCTCTCTTCCTCATATTAGGACAATAATAATTTTGAAAGTTAATTTTTTAAAAGATTTTATTTTTTAATTTTTTTAAAATTTATTATTTTTAGAGAGAGTATGAGCAGGGGAGGGGAAGAGAGAGGGAGAGAGAGAATCCCAAGCAGGACCCATGCTGTCAGCACAAGTCAGTCTCACCAATGGCAAGATCATGACCTGAGCTGAAACCAAGTGTCAGATGCTCAACTGACTCAGCCACCCAGGCGCCCCAAAGGTTTTATTTTATTTTATTTTATTAGAAAAAAAATTTTTAATTATTTATTTTTGAGAGACAGAGAAAGCAGAGTGTGAACAGGGGCAGAAGGGGCAGAGAGAGGGAGACACAGAACTCCAAGTAGGCTCCAAGCTCTGAGCTGTCAGCACAGAGCCTGTCACAGGGCTGAACTCACAAACCGTGAGATCATGACCTGAGCCAAAGTCGGAGGCTCAACCAAATGAGCCACCCAGGTGCCCCAAAGGTTTTATTTTTAAGTCATCTTTTTACCCAATGTGGGGCTCGAACTCAGAACCCCGAGATCAAGCGTCACATGTTCTATCCAGCCAGGTGCCCCAAAAGTTTATTTTTGATAAAAATCTTAAGAGACAGCTGGAGAGCTTAGAGTTACAAAATTTTCCAAGTAAGATGATAGTGCATAATATATACCTCAATATCGTTTGTATTTACCCCCTCCCCACACACATATGGAGAAAAGGCGTGGGGGAGGGAGAGAGAAGTAGTTCAAGTCTACTATTAGGGCAATTCTTTCAACAGTATAATCTCTTTTTAAATCCCACCAAGCTATGTGAGATGAGGACACTGAATGAAGCTGAGAGGTTGCGCAATTTGCCCACAATACAACTATAAAAGACCACAACTATTTTTTTATTTAAAAAAATTTTTTAATGTTTATTTACTTATTTTTCAGAGAGAGAGCGCACGCGAGCAGGGGAGGGACAGAGAGTGGGAGACAGAATCCCAAGCAGGTCCTGGCAGTCAGTACAGACGGAGCTGGAACCCACCAACCCTGAGATCATGACCTGAGCAAAAACCAAGCGTCGGATGCGTAACCGACTGAGCCACCCAGGCGCCCCCAAAGACGACAACTGCTAAAAAAAAAAAAAAAAAAAAAAAAAAAAATTCATCTGTCCATAGTGGTTTCCATGAAATATGAGCCTAAAATTAATGAATGAAGCCTAATTATTAGAGTCTGGCCTCCCTGTCAGAATCATCTGTCATCTCAGCTTAGTTCCCCAGGCACTTCGCCCGCCGTTGTGCAGCCGGATCCCGCGCCAGTGCGGTCCCAGACCTTGGCCCCGACCGCATGGAGCGCCCAGATCTCCCCATCAGCCAGAGATGGGGTACGAGTGACTGAGGACAGCACGTTCTGGGCCAGGCGCAGGACTCGGTCGAGGGCCGAGAAGAGAGTAGGAGAGGGGGCGGGGCGGGAGACGCCCCGCCCCCGCCCCTCCGTCTACTCCCATTGGCTGAGGGTTTCCAGGCCCCATCCCACCGCCCGCCCGCCGGGCGACACTTAAAGTGTGCAGAGCAGGTGCCTCGCGTGGAGCAACAACTTTGCGCGCGTGTTTAGGCTGAGCGCGGCGCCCATTCATTGCCCACGAGCACCCATCCGTCTGTCCTACCGGTCGTCCAGCGAGAAGAGGCTCCAGGCCGAAGGCAAACCGCCACCTGGAGAACTGTGACCCAAAGGGGCCGAGAGTGCGGCTGACCCTCGTGGGCCAGGGCAGGGAACTGTGGTCGCGACCATGCAGACGTGCGCCAGGGCCTGGGGGCTGCGTCTGGGCTGCGGAATCGGGGGCAGCCGCCGCCTGGCTGGGGGCAAGGGACCGCTTTGGGTGCCGCGGGGCCGTGACAGCAGCAGCGGCGGGGACAGCAGCAGAGCTGGGGACTCGCGCCTCCTCGAGCGCCTCCTGCCCAGACACGACGACTTCGCTCGGAGGCACATCGGCCCGGGGGACAAAGACCAGAGGGAGATGCTACAGGCCCTGGGGCTAGCGGTAAGGACCCCACCCGGCCCTCCAGGGCCTCACCCTGCCTTACCCAGGTTCTGCCGGCTCGGCCTCCCGGCCCCCGCCTGAAGCTCTGCTTGGCTCCGCGTGGGACCCGCACCCCGGATCTTGGGCCCTGGCGTGGAAGCGAGCCCGCGAGTTCCGTTCCTGTGCCCCAGGCTTCTCTCACCCGTTTACTTTCTCCACCCGCTTTTCGCGCCTCAGAACCCTATGTTTTTCAACCCAACTCGCCCTCCTGATGAACCCTAACTTTGCAAAAGGAGGACCTCCTGGTTTATCCAATTATCTCTGGTTGCTGACTGAAATCCAGCCTAGAGTGGTAGAATCGCTACCCCAGTTCATTTGCTTTCCTCCAAGTGATTTCTGATTTGCTCAAAGTTGTTTTTTTTTTTTTTTAAAGAAACACTAATTAGGAGATTTAAATGAGGTTCCCACAAGCCTTTGTAGATGCAAAACAGAGGTGACTCCTTTAACTCAGAAGCACTTTCCTCTCCCTTTAGTGTTCACGGATTTACGTTTTTTCATTTTAGAGTATTGATGAACTGATTGAGAAGACGGTGCCTGCCAGCATCCGCTTGAAAAGACCCTTGAAAATGGAAGACCCTGTTTGTAAGTTGCCGGGAGAGCTCCCTTCGACTCTGCTTGCTTTGGCCTATTTGTCTTCTACAGTTTCTGAAAATCCAGCTCTGGGTTAGGATTGCCCAGGACTGGGAATATCTTTATTAAAACAAAACAGTGCGAGTACCTCAAAGGGCAGGAGAGGGTGGAATATTTAGTTCCTGGAGCAATCAGTTCTGTACCCTAGGTTGGAGTCCATGCCTCGCCTTTCTAGCTCTTTATCTAGGCGCCAGCAAACTGCCGGTGGAAGGAAGGCAGTGCACAAGGCTGTGGAAGACTCCCCATGTCCCAGGCCATGGTTCTCACATCCTTTGGGATGAGATGTCATCACCTCTGCAGGTCAGGATACTGAAAGGAGAAAGGACATGCTTATAATCATATACAACTAAGGAAGTGACAAAAATGGGAGGAGATGCAGACATAAGGCCTCCTAGCCCAAGCTTCTTTATATCACAACAGCTTCAAATTGTTCTCTTATGTCCAATTTCATTTACTTATATCTACTGTAAGGCAGCAGTACTCTTCAAGTTCAAATAATTTTTATGAATAAATGTGCAAAAAAGATTTGTGCCTGGTTAAAAAAGTTTAGTTTACTCATAGGATTACTCAGAATTTTGTTTCATACTTAAATATTTTTAATAGTCCTGAAGACTGACTTTCAGAGGTATTTTTATGAGTACTTGACTTCATGGAGTGAGACAAGAATCCGCATGTCAAAGGGTCAGGCAGAGCTGAAGAGCTCTCGCTCTCTCTTTCTCTTTTAAAAAAATTTTTTTTAATTTTAATGTTTATTTATTTTTGAGAGAGAGAGACAGAGCACCAGTGGGAGAGAGGCAGAGAGAGCAGGAGACACAGAATCCTAAGCAGGATCCAGGCTCTGAGCTGTCAGCACAGAGCGTGACATGGGGCTTGAAGTCAAACCATGAGATCATTGACCTGAGCTGAAGTGGGATGCTTAACGCTTAATTAATTGACTGAGCCACCCATGCGCCCATCTCTTTCTCTTTTAAACAGGAAAGAATTTTCTTGGGTTATCTGGTTTTTGAATCACAGAGATGCTGTCTCTTAGACTTTTGGAGTCAGGTGAAGAAAAAGAACTTTGTTTTGTTTTTTTTTTAGGACACAAAAGATATGTGGATGGCAAACTTTATTTTGTTTTATACTTGATCTTAGCCAAAAGGCCAAGAAGTGACAAAATTTATTTTGTTTTAAAGTAGACAACTTGAAGTATGAAGCCAGTCCAGCTCCAGGTGGCTAATGTAACTCAGGTTATGATAAGAATTGCTCCCCTTGTTGGTTTCAGATCTGAACCATTTCTCCTGATGGCAAAGACCTTGCCCTTAGAAGAAAATCTGCACATTTTGTTCAATTGAACTGATTCAGTCCTGGGATAGTCTTATCTATTTCAGTTTTAGGAAACCAGAATCCTGATTTATTGGATGTTTAATGAGTGAAGAGTTGTATATATATATATTTTTAAAATTTATTTATTCATTTTTGAGAGAGTGAGCAGGTGAGGGACAGAGAGAGAGAGGGAAACAGAATCCTAAGCAGACTTTGTGCAGTCAGTGCAGAGCTCCACATCAGGGCTCGAACTCACAAACTGTGAGGTCATAACCAGAGCTGAAATCAAGAGTTGGTTGCTTAACCAGTTGAGCCACCCAGGCACCCCAAGAGTTGTATATATTTTTAAGAGTTGTATATTTTTTTAAAAATTAAAAATCTTTACTTATTTTTGAGAGAGAGAGATAAAGCATGAGCAGGGGAGGGGCAGAGAGAGGGAGATAGAGAATCTAGAGCCTGAAACAGGCTCCAGGCTCTGAGCTGTCAGCACAGAGCCTGACATGGGGCTCGAACTCACCGGTAGTGAGATCATGACCCGAGCCGAAGTCAGAGGCTTAACTGACTAAGCCACCCAGGTGCCCCTAAGAGCTGTATATTTTTAAAGCAAGCCTTAGGTAATGCATTTCTGAGATTTTCAAAGTCAGAAAATGTTTGGGTCACCCATTCTTACAATATACTCTAAAACAAGATGTTCTTTAAGAGCATTAGAGCCTAGGGAACATGTCAAAGCCGCCTCTCTAAAAAAAGTTCAGCTGTTTCTTCCCAGCTGAATAATGTGAACATTGGGGGATTCCATTTCTCCTCTTTCATTGAAAGTGAACTCCTGATAAGTAATTTGCAACTTAACTGTAAACTTTAAACCCAGTGGCTTCTGCGAGATTTGGGGCTGGTTCCATCTGGTTATTCTGAGATGACTCAGAGAAAATATTGCACAGTCAGGATTCCACCCCCTTCTCCCTCACCTTGAAGTGAATTGGCTTTCCAACAAAGCTTGCTTCTTGGAAGAATGAGCTCTGGTTGGGGCAGTCAGAGAATGTGTCAGAAAGGCATCAATGTTTTATTCTGAGGTGTGCACATGTCATGGTTAATGAATGTCCTTCACATGAGGAGAACAAACTGGTCCGGGTAACCTCCAGTAGTAGCATTTCCATTTAATAGTAGAGCAGCATTACCCAAACAGTTTCATGTTGAATGCTTGTTTTCTGTTGTATTCAGAGAGGAATTCTGGACCCAATATTTGTTCACTGTATACACAGGAAACTAACAAGAGCTAGTTGGTTACATGAGTCTTAAATGCCCTCATTGCTGAGTAAAAAGACAGAGCTGTAAGCACCATGGAGATCCTTGAGTTAGTTCTTACACATAATTTAATAATCTCGAACATTTGTTTAGTGTTTACCATATAGTAGGTACTTTTAAAAGTGCTTTTCATGTGTTAATTTAGTCCTTAGCACAATCCTATGAGGTAAGTACCAGTATCATCTGTTTTACAGGGGATATGTCGTAACTTACAGTGGAGGCAGAAGTTGACCCAGGCAGCCCAGATCCACTGTCCACCCTCCAAAGTCTACACCACTGTTTTCACTGTGCCTTCTGCAAAGTAGAAAACTCCTGACTCTGAAGTATCCAGTTTATTGATATGCACAAATCCAATCATGCCAGAATCCCTCTGCCATTTGCCAACTGCTCTGGTGGAAATGCAGTGGCATACTGAGAGCACAGATGTGGAAACACTCAGCCCACTACCAGGGAGAGGGAAGGGGTGATGGGTGCAGCACTAGGGTTGAGTATTGAGGGATGAGTCGTGATGGCTTTGCTGGACAAGGCTGGGGGAGGCTGCCACAGAGGGACCATCATGTACTGGATAGAGTGGCCTGACAGAATCAGATGATTCATCTGTCCTGAGGGATGCTCCCCTCCCCTTGGACACTTAAGTGCTTTGAAAGAATACCTTGATTATCAGTTGAATTCTCAGTAAATCATGCTTCAAAGAAGCAAAGCTACTCAATTCAAAATCCTATTATCCTGTTCAAGTGAATCCACTCTCCCTCACCCACATACACATAAAGAGAAAAAAATAGGAAGGATATATATCAATGGCAGCATTAATTTCCCTGGATGGGCCATGAGGGATGATTTTAGCTTTCTTTTTATTACCTTGTTTTTTCTAGATTTTCTACAGTAACTATTTTATAATACCAAATTTCAAAGTACTTTGTGTATGAACCAACTAATCACTTTTAGCTATGGTATGCCTCTCTGTGTAGTATTCTCAGTAAAATAATCTCAAGCTGACCAGACTGAACTAGTCCAGAACTGCACAGAAGCTGCAGGGTTTAAAGTTTACACAAAATTGCACATTGCTTATTGTGAGCATGCTGAGGAAGAAAGACATTAACCCCTCTAATGTTCAAAGTGTTCAAGCAGAACTAAGCAGCTGAGCTGTCACAATGAGACTTTTGACAGACTTGTGGGAACTTAATGTACTAAGCCACATCTTTTAGAGTGTTATTTAATAAATGGTTAATGGAAGGAGTGTTGTGTAATGCAGCTGCAGGTGGTGACTATGTCACCCAAGTGGGGTTGGGCATTTTCCTGCACTGATCTCAAGGACACCTAAACAGGATAACACTTCCCCAGGTGATAGATGTCAGGTGTCTTTCAGCTGGATGATATCCATCATTGGGTTCTGTCTGTAGACTCCTCAGTTTGTGACAAGGCTCACCTTTGGCCTTTACCTGGCCAAGTTCCCAGTTTATATGAATTAATTTGTCTTTTTAATACTAGTGGACTTTCATTATGCAGCTGTGGAAATAAATGAAGACCAGTCAAATGAGAAAAGCAAAGACTATTTATTCTGTACTTGTTATAGGGGGAGTCAGCCTTTTGTTTTGGCAGAGGAATGGGAAAACCTTATAGTGAAATAAAGGAAAGGCTTCAGGTATGCCAGTGTTGGGGGCTATTGGCATGCGGAAGATGTAGGGGAGGCAAGTAGAAGCAGGGGATCCTGTGTGATTGGTTAAGGGTGTGTATTTGGCTTTTATGGTTGGTCCTATATCAGAAGCCAGCACCAAAATTAAGGTAGCTGTCAGTTATTAATCAAGTCCTGGCCAATAATTTTTGGTCAATTATTATGTAAGTTATTGTGCAGTTTGCTGCATAGTCACTGAAGATAACAAGTTGACTTTCTGCAAGTCTAACTTACAGCAGGCTGGCTTCTGGAGTTTGTTATAGAAAAGGTGTTGGTTTCTTGAGCAGGTTGCTGCAGGTTGTGGGTGAAAGTTCTGTGGTAATATATGGTCTGCCATTGTCTATTTGTGTATTCAGTCTCTTTCAATAGAATCTATCTTGTCCTTTTATTTTTGTCATGAATTTTTATTAGGCAGATGGCTGTGGATCTGATACCTTGGAAAGTCAGTCTATTGCCTAAATTGCTAAATGTTCATCGGCCATCTAGTATGTGCAAAGCACTGTGAGGAAAAATATATGAGTAAACATAATCACTCTCCTCAAGCTTATATCTTACCTTCTTAATATAAATATGTCAGTTAAAAAGTTAAACACAGTTAAAAAGTCCCAGGTGCCCTGAGAAGTTTGGATAAAATGCTGCGAGTATTCAGCAGTTGGATGGAGAAAGGGGATTTCTGGAACAACATAAAGAGTTGAAATACATCTTCTCCAGTTAGAAGCAAAGACAATACCTTTACATTGACTATGTTCTTTGGTGTGTAAATATACTTCATATAAGAAGGGGAAAATGCAAAAGAATAAAGGCAGTATCTTCACTGAGAACAGAAAATGGCAAATGCAGCATGAAAAGCATAATTAGGGAAGTATTTTAATGTTGTAGTTCTGTTCATGGAATCTTAATCAGAATAATTATGTTAATCACTCAGGGATTCAAGTGTATGTTCCAACATGACAAAAGCAATTCTTTAGGTGTTCTACAAATTTAACTCAATTCTGACACTATCCACCTGGAGGTAGCATAATATGCTACAGATTAAGGACTTAATAACAAAACTGCCTCTTCTTCAGATGCCAATCCCAAGTCCACCTGTGCTTCTGACCAACAAGCTATAAATTGGAGGTTCCCACAATCCCCTTCATGGGTTTGATTAATTTGCTAGAGCAGCTCACAGAACTCAGAAACATTTCATATGTTTACCGGTTTATTTTAAAGGATATTATAAAAGATACAGATGAGTCACCAGATGAAGAGGTACATAGGGTGAGGTCCATAAGGGTTTTGAGCACAGGAGCTTCTTCCCTTGTGGAACTTGGGGTTCACCACCCTCTCAGCATGTGGATGCATTAGCCATCCTAGAAGCTCATCAAATTTTGTCCGAGATTAATCTGTAGCCTCCCACCCCCACCCCTTCCTCTCCTCAGAGGTCTGTGGGTGAGGCCAAGAAAATTCCCACCCTCTTATCACTTGGTCTTTTTAGGTCTTTCTAACCAGCCCTATCCTGAGGCTTTTTAGGGACACCACCCTAAAACACTTCATTAGCATAAATATGACTTTTTAAAGGGCTTCTTATGAATAACAAAGGAATCCCATTACTCAAGAAATTCCAAAGACAAAGACCATATATAGTTTTTATTATTACCACAGGGATATTTCAGTTAAATATGTGGAGATGTATCCCAATAGAAGTTGAGAAATGAAAATATTTTAAAGGGGATGTGTCCTGAAATAAATTATAATCAGTTTTTTCACTTTTTATATTTATTTTTTAAAGTTTTTATTTATTTTGAGATAGAACCAGTGAGGAAGGGGCAGAGAGAAGGGGACAGAGGATCCGAAACTGGCTCTGTGCTGACAGCAGATAACCCAATGTGGGGCTCAAACTCAAGAACTGTGAGATCAGGAATTAAGGCTGAAGTCATACACTTACTTAACTGACTGAGCCACCCAGCCACCCCAGTTTTTTCCCTTTTTAAAATTAGAATACAAAGTTGAAATCTCAGTCTTTATAAATTGACCATTTTTAGCATTAAAATGTTTGGGGCTTATTTATTGACATATAAAGGATACAAACATGTAAACATGCTGATGAGAGCCCAAATAAAATAAGTCCTGTGACTGGGACAAAGAACATAACATATAAAAACAACTTTTCCTTTTCATCTTGCTAATGGATAATGGAATTCGTCCAGCATCATCAAACATTTTATATAAATGAAATTGCTTATTGGGGCGCCTGGTGGCTCAGTTGGTTGAGTGTCTCTTGATTTAGGCTCAGGTCATGGTTTGTGGGATCAAGCCCCGCCTCCAACTCAGCACTGACAGTGAGGAGCCTGCTTGGCATTATCTCTCTCTCCCTTTCTGTCTCTCCCCTACTCTCTCTCTCTCAAAATAAGTAATAAAAATAAGCTTAAAAACAGTAAAGTTTAAATGATATTGATGGAGTGTGAGGCAGGTTGAGGGCAAAATACAAGCTAGCACCCCCCCTCCCCCAAGTGGGATTATGGGTGATACTCCTCAGGCACTTTTGGCTGCCCAAGTGATAAAGTTTTGGGGTAATGGGGGGTTCATGAGCTCTGGAGCTGAAGACCAAGAAAGAATTCTTGAAGAGGAAGAGCTGCACTATAAGTGCGGGGGGTGGAGGGTGACCATTTTATAGAGTCAGGGGCAGTTTCCAAAGAGACTTTAACATGCTAAAGACTTTCTGGAGGCCTAGCTTTGTCTGGCTAAGGTTGTTTTTCCCTCTAGCAAAGCATTAACATTAAGACAGTAGGGATTCCTGGATTTTAGGAAATGATGGGATTGCCTCTTTCTGGTAAACTAGTGGAGATTCTTATCAGTTTACCATTTGGGTTTTTTTGTCCTTTCCTGTTTTGGGAGCCTAGAGTGTCCAAGGATTATCATACACAACCCACCTGGGGTGGGGAGGGTGCTGTTAGCCTGCACTTTTGCCCTCAGCTTGCCCCATCCTCCCTCATCACAAGGACAAAGGAAAGGACAAAACAAATGGTTAAACTGATAAAGAGTACACCAGTTTACCAGAAAAAGGCAATCCCATCAATAGCCTAATCTCCAGTAACCTGTAGACTGAGTTTCCTGGAGCCCTGACATCACCCCTCCATCGTGATATGGGGAACAAAGGAGAAGGAAATGGCAGATAAAACTAAATTTCCTTATAACCTGCAGCCCATTGACAAATACTTGTGGCAAATATAAGAGTATAACATTTCTCCAGGAACTCCCTACTGTGTTCATGTTAATGCTTTGCTAGGGGGAGAAACAAATTTAGCTTGACAATAGCTAGGCCTCCAGTAATCTGAGTCTTTAGCATGTGGAAGTCTCAGCGGAAACTTGCCTGTGGACTTTACCTTCCCCAAATCCATGGTTTGTAACCAGTTACACTCCACAACCCCAGTGCAGTTCTTCCTGCCCACGGGTCCTGTCCCTGTGCTTCAATAAAATCACCTTTTTGCACCAGATGTCTTCAAGAACTCTTGGCCTTCAGCTCCAAACCCCACGAACCCCACCATCACCCCAGAAGGGCAAAGGGAGGGAGAGAATCTTTTTATTATTATTTTTTTTTATTTTTTTTATTTTTGGGACAGAGAGAGAGAGAGAGAGAGAGCATGAACGGGGGAGGGGCAGAGAGAGAGGGAGACACAGAATCGGAAGCAGGCCCCAGGCTCTGAGCCATCAGCCCAGAGCCTGACGCGGGGCTCGAAGTCACGGACCGCGAGATCGTGACCTGGCTGAAGTCGGACGCTTAACCGACTGCGCCACCCAGGCGCCCCAAGGGTGGGAGAGAATCTTAAGGAGACTCCATGCCCAGTGCAGAGCTGGCCTTGGGGCTCTATCTCAGGGACTTGATCTCACAACCGCTGCTGCATGGGATATTTAACTGACTGAGCCACCCAGGTGCCCCTGAAATTACTTCTTTAAAATATTTTAAAAACTGACTTTTTGGTGGTGGGGGCTGGGGGGGCGGGGGAGGAAGCTACTATATCCTTTATCTCTTGCTGTATAAGAAGTTACTGTAAAACTCCATGGCTTAAATATTTATTGGACATTTATTATACTCACTGTTTCTGTGGGTCAAGAATCCAGGAGCAGCCAAGCTGGATGGTCCTGGCTCAGAGTCTTTTATGATATTGCTGCCACATATTGGTGGATGCTCATGTAGGCCTGGAGGAGCCACTTGCAAGGTGGCTCACTCACAACTGCTGGCAAGTTGGTGCTGTCTGTGTGGGAGATCTTAGTTCATCCCCACATGAGTCTCTCCCAAGGGCTGCTTAAGTGTCTTCACATGACAGGTGAATTCCCCCAGAGCCAGTGATTCAAGAGAGAAAGAAAGCCAGGCAGAAGCTATCCTTTTGATGACATAATCTTGGAATTCCTATAGCATCACTTAACACCACTTTCTATTGATTAGAATGAGTTATTAAGTCTGGCCTGAATTCAAGGGAAGGGGAATTAATGTTCACTTAAAAGCGTGTGCTTTTTTTTTTTTTTAATTTGAATATAGTTGGCACATAATGTTACATTAGTTTCAGGTGTACATCATAGTGATTGGACAACTCTATACATTCTGCTGTGCTCGCCACAAGTGCAGTTACCATCTGTCACCATACAGTGCTATTCCTTAGATCATTGACTATATTCTTTATGCTGTGACTTTTATTCTCATGCCATACTCATTCCATAACTGAGAGCCTGTATCTTCTGCTCCCCTTCACCCATTTTGCCCACTCCCTTCCCCTCCATCCCCTCTGACAACCATCAGTCAAATTTGTTCTCTGTATTTATAGGTCTGATTCTATTTTTTGTTTACTCATTCGTTTTGTTTTTTTAGATTCTGCTAAAGAGTGGAATCATATGGTATTTGTCTTTCTCAGTCTGATTTATTTTACTTAGCATAATATATCCAAAACATAAAGAAGTTATACAACTCAATACTAAAAAACAATCAGATTAAATTAATCTGGGGAAGAGGACCTGAGTAGACATTTTTCCAAAGAAGAAATACAAATATCCAACAGGCATATGAAAAGATGTTCAACATCACTAATAATCAGGGAACTGCAAATCAAAACCACAATGAGGTATCACCTTATACCTGTCAGAATGGCTAAAATAAAAAAGACAACAAATGACAAGTGTTGGCAAGATGTGGATAAAGAAAAAGGAACACTTTTACACTGTTGGCGGGAATGTAAATTGGTGCAGCTACTCTGGAAAACAGTATGAACTTTGCAAAGAAACTTCAAAATAGAAATGTCATATGATTCAATAATTCCACTAGTGGGTATTTACTCAAAGGAAATGAAAACACTAATTTGAAAAGAAACGCACCCTTATGTTTAGCACAGCATTATTTATAATAGCTAAGATATGGAAGTAACCTGTGTCCACTGATAAAATGAATAGGGAAGATGTGGTATATATGTGTATACATACACATACACACAGTGGAATAAAAAAAATGAACAGGGAAGACATGATATATATGTGTATACACACGCATACACACAAAATGGATGGGATCGTGCCATTTACAACAATGGAGGACCTAGGGGATATGCTATGTCTCCACCCTTTGAAAACAGGACTTAAAAAGAATGTACAGATGTATTTTTTTTACTAGACTTAATTATTTATCTTGAAAAAAAAATTTTTTAATGTTATTTTTGAGAGAGAGACAGAGACAGAGACCAAGCAGGGAAGGGGCAGAGAGAGAGGGAGGCACAGAATAGGAAGCAGGTTCCAGGCTCTGAGCTGTCAGCACAGAGCCCGATGTGGGGCTTGAACTCACAGACCGCGAGATCATGACCTGAGCCGTACTTGGCCGCCCAACCGATTGAGCCACCCAGGCGCCCCTAGACTTAATTTTTAGATCACTTTTAGGTTCAGAGCAAAATTAAGTGTAAGGCACAGAGTTCCCACATACCTCCTGCCTCGAGATAGCCTCCTCCATTATCAATATACCCCGCCCCCCAAAGTGATACAGTTGTCACAACTGATGAACCTCCATTGACACATCAACACCCAAGGTTCATAGTTTACATTAAGGTTCACTCTTGGTGTTGTACAGTCTATGGATTTGGAGAAATGTATAATGATGTGTCTACCTCTATAGTATCATACAGAATAGTTT
Source organism: Felis catus (assembly GCF_018350175.1). Taxonomy (NCBI): domain Eukaryota; kingdom Metazoa; phylum Chordata; class Mammalia; order Carnivora; family Felidae; genus Felis; species Felis catus. The sequence continues at coordinate 32,310,507 of NC_058380.1, read as the reverse complement.
CACTGCCCTAAAAATATCCTGAAGACATTTTTTTCCCCTGCAGACATTGAAAAAAAATTTTTTTTAAATGTTTATTCAATTTTGAGAGACAGAGAGACAGAATGCAAGCAGGGGTGGGGCAGAGAGAGAGGGAGACATAGAATCTGAAGCAGGCTCCAGGCTCTGAGCTGTCAGAGAACAGAGCCCGACATGGGGCTTGATGACCTGAGCCAAAGTCAGAAGCTTACCTGACTGAGACACCCAGGTGCCCCTCCCTGCAGACATTTTTAAACTACCACATTCATCCAAATTAGCACATATTTCTATCATAAATTATAAATAATTTTATCTGTTACAATTATTCAATGTTATCAAAATGAAATCAGTCATATTGTATCACTATATTGTAAATATAGTGTTACTCCTAAGGACTATTATGGTACACGGGTCCATTTGCCCATAACACTAAATGTCCCCATCTACTCACCTTTGTCACCAATGGGTTATAAGCTATCATCAAAGCTAATTTTACAGCTTCCTCCATCTGCTTCCCTTTCTCATTTATTGGGAAGCTTCTATTGAAGATAAGTTACCATTTTAGGCACTGAGGGTAAGAATCAAGGGGTAAAGGATGATAAAGATATGACCCTGACTATAGGTTATAAATAATAGGGAGATAGATATTGAGTAGCAGTGAGATCTGTACATTAGGAAGAATGCTTTGGCTGAAGTTAAGACATGAGCAGAGACATGGAGGTATAGAGATAACATGGTTATTTTGATATGGCGAATGACCATGTATGTAGAATATCAGGCTGCCAAAAGGCATAGAAAACAAGGTATGGGGGGGCTCAGAGCCATGATAAAGGATTTATTTTTTCTCTCTAATGAGAAGATAATAACAGTTATTACAGAGGGAAGTGACATGACTGTGTTTTGCAGAGTGCCTCTGATATCAGAGGCAAGGAGACCAGCTGGGAGATTGTTGGAGAGTTTAGAGGTGAGATTTTAAATGTGCATTCATTCAGGTCCACCAAGAAATACTCACCAGGACAATATTAGATATGCAAGAAATTTACTGGGAGTGGGAACAAGAGAAGGCAGGGGAACCTTTAGACTGTGATGCAGATCTGACCCTGGTGGAAAGGAAGAGGGATGGAAGGAGAAATGGCTAGGAAACTCTTAGACTGCATCACAGATCTAAGAAACTTTTGGTCAGTCCAAATGAGAGTCCTTGAGTCAAAGTTGCCCATGGGAGGGGGTCCCACAGCTTGCAAGAATGGGCCTGCATTAGTTCTCTTGCTGTTGTTAGTAATTGACTGGGAGTAGCCTATGGGGATTATGGTTTCAGTATAAACATGGTGGTTGATCCAGAGACGCAGCAGGCGGACTGTCAGTCAATTTCTAGGCTGAATGTCTTGAGGTGATGTAATCTTATTAAGAGAAGGAACAGGACAAGAAGAGGGTACTGGAGGAAGTAGAGATTATGCTCTTGTTTGAGCAGAATTGTGTTTGAGGTGTTCATGGAACATGCATTTGGAAATGTTGAAGTAATAGTCAGAAACATGAGTTGAGAGATGGAGTTCCAGATTTCGTGAGTCTTCTAAATGAATTCATGGGAGTGAGATTTCCTAGAGATGGAATATGGGAAGAAATGTGGAAGCCAGGATGTTGGGAAATAGAGCATGTAAAAGGGAGGCAGAACAGTCTGAGGAGAAATAATTCCAAAGGCTGGAGGTAGGGTGTTCTGTGCCCTATTGTCATATTCTGGACCTTTCTTAGGCATAAAAGGGAATGAAGTCCACCTGAGGGTGTAAGGACATTCTGAAGTAAGTGTTGAGAGGTTGCCTGTCTGATGATCTGAGTAAGAGACAGGAAGTGGGAGACTGAACATTAAAGAAAAGTGGGAAGGTCCAGAATAGCTATTGTGAACATCTGTGTAGGAAGAAACCTCATAATTTTACACACACATAAACAGTATTTTTACAAAAATGTAAACAATTTTAGTAAGGATTCTCAATATCTAGAGCATCAACATACTGATTAAGCAATGAAGAAATACAATTTCTGAGATTCTGAAATTATTGCATTAATGAGTTAATGTAGTGCATTATTTCACAGAACTTGCTTAATAGCTGAATTTCCATTTATAAACGTTTCTCTGAAGCCCAAACTTTTAAGGATGCAGTTGAACTAAATGTGAGAACAGTTTGTGCATTGATTTGTCATCATGGGATTCTGTGATGGGTGATTATTTATTGTGAATATTGAGCTAGCTATATGTGGGAGTTTAGGTGAGTTTTCATTGCAACACCTTGATCCACCCATATTTTCTGAGCACTTACTATGTGCCTAGCAACCCGCTATGCCCCTGCTCATAAAGAGATTATAATTTAGTGGGTAAGGTTCTGGGTTGGACTATAAATTTCTCCCTATGCCTATTCCTTTGATCGATAAAAAATGATCTCTTTCCTGCAAGCATGTTAAATTGTTTGAATTGGACTCCTAGAACATATTCTTCCCTTGGTTTTGTTCTGCTGGCTATAACAATGTCCCCGCAAGGCAGCAATGGGGAAAAACAAATAATCCAGGACTTGCACTCTGATTCTGATTTCAAATTTACCATTTGGCTTGATTACATAGGTAAACTGGTATTCCAGATAAATATGAATTGTAATGTTTCTCTGTATATTTCTTTAAAAAATGTTCATAGATTAAACAAAAAGATGTGGTGGAGGAGGCCTCTCACAGAAAGTAGTGTGACCCAAGGCTGAGGAGAAAATAAGAGACATGGTGCCCCTTCTCTTCACCTCCCCACTGTGGGATGTTGTTCTGGTTTTCTTACAGCTAGTAGTAAGATCTTGAATCTTATATATGTTTTGAGTGAATAAGAAGAGCTGTAGGGGAAGAGCTGTCTCCTGTGGAGACAAGGGACCAAGGAGCCATTGCAAACAAAGATTGAACTTGCCTCAGCTCCTTTTGACTTTGGAGGTACCTGCTGGATGGCTCTAACCCCTGAGGGTAATGAGGGTCTGGGTGTGATGGTGTGTTAATTAACTTAGAAAGAAGATGGGGAAGAACCTGGCAGGATTAGGGCCAAGTGGATCAGAGCCCCAAGTCAGGCCTGCATGGTGCTGTCCCAACCACATCTTGTCATGTAGGGTGGGTGTCCCTCTGCCAGTCTCAAAGAGTTTCCAATTCAAAGAGTTTCCATGCATTTTTCTACACCACACAGAGCTTATGAATTGGTTTACCTTCCTGGAATAAAGAGATTCTGTAATTCACAGACTTTGGTTGTGAAACTATCTTTCATTGGTGGGGAGGAAACTTGACAAGAGGGAGTAGGGTTTATGGGCTGGGTAAGTGGATTGAAGCCAGGGTGTTATGGGGGAGGAAGAGGGGTGCTGCAAATGATTAGGTGATGCTACCGAAAGGCTACAGATTAGCATGGAATTTGTATACAAACTCCAGCTTCCATTCAGAAAATCCAAAAATGTCCTGACAAATGCTATCTGAATATTCATGGTCTGTTTATCTTGATTGAGACCTTCGACCCTACCCAATTGTTTTCTGAGCAGCTTTGAAGCCAAGGATCTGCAGGTTGGCAAGAAAAATATGCTAAGGCATTCTGTGTCTTAACATGCTGGCCCCAGCTTTCCCCTTCAGTCTCTGGCAGAAAAAGGTCTTTCTGGGCAAATTCAAATATGACTGTGTTGGTTTTCAGTCCTGATGATTTCCTTGGCGACCTTTTCTGAGTATCTTGCCAAGTACACGAAGGGCAGGGAGTGGGAGGGAGGCTCTGACACTGGTTGAGTGACTGTTCTGCGTTGGGTGCTGCTGAATTTCTCGGAAAATGCTCTGTGGACTTTTGGCCACTGTGGCAACTGATAGGTGTCTACGTTCATAGATTTCACCAAGAAGGATTTTGTTCTGCACATAACATTTTAATTTAATTTTTAGTTTTTGAGTATTATAGAAATATTGTCCAAAATTTTAAAACAAAGATAAATAGGAAAAAGCAAGACCTCTTCAGTCTCTTCTTATTAGTTTCTTTTTTTTTTTTTTTAATTTTTTTTTTTCAACGTTTTATTTTTATTTTTGGGACAGAGAGACAGAGCATGAATGGGGGAGGGGCAGAGAGAGAGGGAGACACAGAATCGGAAACAGGCTCCAGGCTCTGAGCCATCAGCCCAGGGCCTGACGTGGGGCTCGAACTCACGGACCGCGAGATCATGACCTGGCTGAAGTCGGACGCTTAACCGACTGCGCCACCCAGGCGCCCCTCTTCTTATTAGTTTCTTGAGAATCATTCAAGAGATGTTAATAGATTGCATATACATATGTATTCTCTTTTTAATATAAATGGCAGAATCATATATACTCTCAATGGAAACATGCCTAATATTTTTAGATTGTCAAAAACCAGAAGCAAAGCATGGATACATTTTTTTCATATAACTGACACAAAAAGTAATCATGGGGTTATGTGTTAGGGGTGATAGGTTAAAGCATAAGAGGGAACTGTGTGTATGCATGTGTTTTGAAGCCACAAGAATATTAACCCATACAGCCTGCCTTGCCTGTCTATTCTAATGATATTTTTCCAATTTTTGTCAAAATTCACACACATGAAAAATTATAATCTGGGCCTAGAGTGCACTGAGTATTTAATAGCTAAATTAGTTTATTCCTGTTAGAAAGTATTTATTTAGTGTAGTGGTTAGTACAAAGCCCTCCTTGATATTTTATGTGCTGGTGACAGAAGGGAGTCACTATTGGAAAGTCTCTTACATGGAATTATGTAACAAGAAAGTGTTCATTCTGAATTTTGCAAAGAGGAACAGCAAGAGGAGCAGTGTGAGACCCACCTGTAGATTTTTAGGGACTCAGTGCTCAGGCCACTGAACTCTGTTCTTGGTACATTAGAACCAGGGCATTATGCAATGCTCAGAAGCAGACTAGTAAACAAGGTCAGAAGCAGGGTTTGTTCCATAAGAAAAGAACTTACTGCTTGAATTCCTGAAGGATTGCCTGGGGACTTTCATGGCTGGGGGTGGGGAGGGGCACAATAGTGAGACTAGCTGCTCCCCTGGGAGGCTATAGGAAAGCATTTGAAGAATGACACTTGTCTCCAAGTGTTTCTTAATGGACACTCCCTTTCTCTTTCTGTCTCATTTCCCCCCTAGTTTCACTGCCATTCTCATTAAGGAAAACAGTTACTGGAATTGGGTCTGGTTACAGAAGGAAGCTGTTTTTGTCACATTGGAAGGAAGAGTGAGGAATGTGCACTGTTGTGGGGTTTGCTCTGGGGGAGATGGAATCTTTTTCCTCTCTGTCTTGTCCACAGAGTTCTCCTTGGGCCATGCTGCCCAAGGTTTGGATGGCACAACTGCCTCTTTATAATGCTTCTCTTACTAGGTAGGGGGAAAAGACTGCCACTTTACAGTTATAGATCCTACACTATTTTCCCTAGAAAGGAATTCTGTTCCAAGAGAGAAAGGAATCTAAATCTAGTGTGAAGTGCAGTGGTAGATTTGCATGCTTAGGATTTTGGCTTTTATTTAGACCAATCATGCCCCAAAACTTGCCCTTAGAAACTGATTCTGCTAGGTTCCATTTGAGATAGGTTCAGTAGGTAGATCTCTAATTGTGGACCTTTCCTCTTTCCTCCTTTTCTCAATGTCCATTGGATCTGGTTGGCATCATTTAACATAGTAATTCAAACTCTGGACTCCTAAATACATGGGGTTGGCTCTTTTGCTAATTGGGCCAAAGTGAGATTTCATTAGTGGGTATGAGAAATGGTGAGCAGTGAACAGACATTTGAAACAATTCAGGCACTTACCCACTAAGCTGTGTGTCTGGGAATGTTTTTTATGATATGTGACTGATGCAGCCTGAAGTCTTGATTTTATCACAATAAAGGAGCAGCTTTGTTCTTCAAGTCACAAACTGCCTTGGTCTCCAGGTGGGAAGTGTCTTCAGGATGAACAATGGATGAGAGAATGAGAAAGACTTCCACACCATTCTCACTTTGAAAAGTGTGGCCAAGTAACTACCCTACTCTTGATGTCTCAGCAGTGTCAATTAGCTTGGTGTACATTCTATTAACTCACTTTCTTTCCAAGAGAAGGTAAAATTGGTTGTAAAGACCAGCTATGATGAGAGCCAAATGGGGAACATTTGTGTTAGCCCCAAGCTGAATAGTGGTAGAGCACATGAGTGCTTTGGCAGTTTGGTCCAGTGAGGACTAGAATAAATCTGTTATAGGATTAGAAACTTCATTGTCTCAAGTTTGATCATTTTCATGCTCTGGGTATTGTGTGTGTGTATGTGTGTGTGTGTGTGTGTGTGTGTGTGTGTGTGTGTGTGTGTGTATGTGTGTGTGTCTGTGTGTGTGTGTGTGTGTGTAGTGTGTAAGAGATAGTGGCAGTTATGAAGGATGCTGATAATGTATCTGGAGACCCCAAAATCTCAGCTAGAATGGTGGAGGGATCTGATTTTTCCTTCTGCAGGAAAACCCATTCTCTCATACCTCTTAGCAGAGCTGTCCAGGGTAGAGCCCAGTGGGTGCCTCAACTAGAGCCCAGCTCCCCTCTTTCCAGCAGCCCCTGCTACCCAAGCGCTGGTCCTGTCCTGGCCATATGCCTTAAACAGTTAGGAAAAGAAGACATGAACCCAGACTAGCCAGGTACCCACTGGCACATTCCACATCAGTTCAAGGTCTTCAGATAGATATCTATATCCCTTATAGCTGCCATTATGCCTTACACACTTGAATGAAACACTTGAAGAAATTTAAAGGCCCACTGGCATAAGTGAAGAGCAAAATAATTAATTATAGAGAAGACCGAGAAGCATAGAGGTTACTAGCCAAGAGAGCTCCAGATGAAAAATTACGGGAGCAGAGAGGGGTAGTACTCAGTTGACTGCAGCCATATTATTATGTCTCTGGGGTTCCTCTTCCTGCAATTCCCATTAATTCATTTGATCCTCAGTCCAATTTTTTAAGGGGGGGGGAAAACTTTAATCACTAAAATAAGAAAAAAAGTCAAGCTTGAGAAGCAAGGCTTGTTGATCCTATAGTGCTTCTGTCATTACATGGTGATGTGTTGCTCTATATCCACATTTCCCTTTTCTTACAAGGACACCAGTCATTGAATTAGGGCTGACCCTAATATAGCCTGAGTTCATCTTAACTTGATTACATTACTGAAACCCTATTTCCAAATGAGATCACATTTATAGGAATCGGGGGTTAGGACTTCAACATCTTAGGACACAGTTCACAGGACTTCTTTGCCCATCTCCCTCCTGGACTAATGTACTGGCTTCTTACCATACCTCCCTGTTTCCAGGGTCTCCTCTCTGACCTAGGCACAGTATCATTACAATTTTCTTTCTATAATGTGGAAAAGATCATATTATTTAGTACTCTGTTACTCCTAAACATTAAACTCTTGATTTGACAGATAAAGTCCTTCACAGACTGTTCTCATTTGGATGGTAGACCTTTTGTCCTCATGACATAATATGGAAAAGGGACCCGTCCCTCTTTTATAGGATCTTAATTGAAGCTGGCCTTGCTGAATAGTGGGCCCGCCAGGCACTGCTAGTCTATCCCACCTCCTAATGGACTTCTCAATCACTCTATCCTAAGACTTTGGTAAGTGATTGGATTTCTTGCATAATTGCTAAGTATGCTATATCTCCTCAGATATTGGTTTATTGAACTTCACATATTCCTAGACTTTCAATGGAATAAGGCAAGGTTGTCTATCATAAGTCAGTTGAATGATATTTACTCAGGTAACAAAACTGTCTTCTCTTGGTGCACCTGGGTGGCTCAGTTAGTTAAGCACCCGACTTCGGCTCAGGTCATGATCTCATGGTTTGTGGGTTCAAACCCCGCGTCAGACTCTGCTGACAGCTTGGAGCCTGGAGCCTGTTTCAGATTTAGTGTCTTCCTTTTTCTCTGCCCCTCCCCTGCTCGTGCTCTGTCTCTCTCTCTCTCTCAAAAATAAACAAATTAAGAAAAAAACCCTGTCTTCTCTTTAACTTAGTCTGGCAAAATGATACATTTCTTGTAAATGTATTTCTTGTGAAAGCATGTGGAGTGGGAAGGTAGATTGGAGGGTAAAAGTGCTTTCTTTGAGGATAAAGGAGTAATGAGAGTAATATTCACATAGAGTTCAGAAAGGTTAAAAGAAAGTGAAGCATCCTTCTAGCCAGTTGGCCATTTTAGAGACGGCTGTATATTTTTCTCTGATATAGTAACAATAAAATCAGATAATTCTAAGATGTAAGTGACTGAGTCCCTGAGAAGATCTTAAAAGAGCCAGACATTTGCCCAAGTAGTTAAATTTTTAGCAACATGATGCATCTATATGCAGAAAGGCAGAGAAAGAACCATGTAAGGTCATTTGTATCTGGAAACTATCAGTATAAGTGCTGTACCTGTAGCAGGTCTGTACCTGGAGGGAAAGTGTAGAATCTGTAGTTAGATAAACTGGGTTGTAACCATTCAATTTAAAAGCCATGTAGCCTTGGGCCAGTGATCCTGTTCATGCCTTAGATTCCTTAGCTGCATGAAAAGCATTTGGTGCAATTCTTGGCAAAGAGTAATGTTCAAATGTCAAATGCGATTATTATTTTGTTATTATTATATGAATGACCCCAAATAGGGTCGCACCTGTACCAAAAACTTTGTACTTCCTTTTCAATTATCTAAATGCTCTAATGGGAATTCTGGTTAAGACTGCATCTTTTATGGGGTGCCTGGGCAGCTCAGTTGGTTAAGCATTCTACTATCACTCAGTTCATGATCTCACAGTTCCTGAGTTCAAGCCCCATATGGGGCTCTGTGCTGACAGCTGGGAGCCTGGAGCCTACTTCGGACTCCGTCTCTCTCTCTCTCTCTCTGTCCCTCCCCTGCTCTCACTCTGTCTCTCAAAAATGCATAAACACTAAAAACATTTTTTTTTAACTACATCTTTTATGACAACTAATATTTTACACTGTTGGGTGAAGAGCTTTTTATAAGTAGCCCTTTCAAGGGTGCCTGGATGGCTCAGTCGGTTAAGTGTCTGACTCTTGGTTTTGGCTCAGGTCATGATCTCATGGTTCGTGAGTTCGTGCCCCATGTCAGACTTTGCGCTGACAGCTCAGAGCCTGCTTGGGATTCTCCCTCCCCCCCACCCTCTGCCTCTACCCTGCTCGCACATGCTGTCTCTATCTCTCTCAAAATAAATAAATAACCTTAAAAAAATAAATAAGTAGCCCTGTCAGTGATACAAAGGGAAAAGCATCAGAGTTAGTAGAGGAGTTTTAGAGAAAAATATAGGTCATGTATTTTTAAGACTTATGCCAATATTGGTATAAGGCAATTTAAAAGGGAAAACAGTACTTTACTAAGAGAAAACTGAATTTTTATTTGGTGTAAATACCACAGAAATGTAAAGGAACCAGAGGAAAGTTGGAATGAGGCAAGTATTAAAATTGGGTAATTCTAACAAAGCCAAAAAAGGGGAGCCAAAAAAAAAATTGTGAGGAACCAACTTTGAGGAGTAATTGAGTACTATTTTGTAGATTTTTGAGATTTCTACATTTAGTCCTTAGTGTTGTTAAGGGATTGATTCTTATATTTTCCAGATAGCTGTTTTCATATATAGGGTATATTCAAATGAAATAAAGGTCTTCAACTATAATTAAAGCTTTCTTTTGCGATATTTTTTGCCTATAATATTTCTCTCTTTCTTACAATCAGGTGAAAATGAAATCCTTACAACTCTGCATGCCATATCCAGCAAAAACCAGATCTGGAGATCGTATATGGGCATGGGCTATTATAACTGCTCTGTGCCACAGACAATTTTGCGGAACTTACTGGAGAATGCAGGATGGTAATGTATTAGTTGATTGAATACAGGAGTACTGTGCTTTGATTTGCATTATTCCCCTCCATTTTCCCATGCCCTCCTCCCCCTTGGAGCATCAGAACTTATACACTAACACCTACACTCCTATGTTGTCTCTAACCTCCAGGAACCTACCTGGCTTTCTCTGGTTTGGGAAATTTCCTTACTTAAATGTAAAGAAAATGTTGAGGTTCTTCCCACTTTTATTCCCTTAAAACATTCTAGAGCTCTAAAATGTCGATGGTGTTAATCTGTTCCAATATAATGTTCATTCTGTCTTTGTAAGCACATTGAGCAAGATGTCAACTTGTAGGTGGACAGATTCAGGGCTTTATTCTTCGGAGACACCGGGATTTTAAGGTTATGTTTTTTTTGTTTTTTTTGTTTTTTTTTTTTTAAGCCTACGTCTGAGCTTACTCTGTGAGTCTGAATCTTAGTCCATTGCCTTCTCAGGATTTTAGGAGTGTCCTTTACCTCCTTCCCCCAATATTCTGTGTTCATAATCAATGGCAAAAGCAGACATAGTATTAGGTAAATGGAGATTAAAATATCAGCTTCATTATTTAACACTTTGTAGCGAAAGAGAACACATGTATTCTGTGAACAGGCTCTTCTAGAAACAGTAAAAGAAGGGATAGAGCTGCACATACTCAGTTGCTTGCTCTGTTCTTATCTCACCAATTAGGAAACTCATTCCTATTCTAGGGGTGTGCGTGCTAGTGTGTGTGTGTGTGTGTGTGTGTGTGTGTGTTCCCCTGTTCTGCCCACTCTTGCTGCTACTGTTTGCACAACTCTGAAAGTGTTTCCCCAACACTTAAGGAAAACACCCAAGTCCACATCCATGCTATTTTGTTATTTTCCGTTGCAGTTGGCTGTATGATAAGAAGAACAAAACAGAGGTTCACATCTCAATACTAAATAAGAAAACACCTTGGATATTTCTTGATAGGCAGAGGTCATGGCTCCAAAGGAGCCTGAGAACAGACCAGGCCATCTGCTGCTTCTGCCCAGTGGGAAATATTATCTGACTATAGAGGAGGAAAGATGGGGATACCTGGGCCTTTCTTTCTCTTGGTTTTGGATCACTATCATCGCATACACTTTATTTGAAGTGTGAATGTTTGAATATGAAATTGTATTTCAATTGATGTCTCAAAAGGAATGTATGCACTTATTTCTGGTGTAGAAACAGAAGTGTGGAGGCAATGATAATTCCCAGATGACTTTTTTTTGAGTTAGTTGCTGTCAGAAATAACTTTTTTTTTTTTTTTAATTATGTAGGCATGTATAACAAGTATGCAGATGCCATTTCTTTGGTCCATAAGTATAGCTGTACTTGAGTTTTATAAAACATCAAATATAAATAACCTGAAACTGTAATAATACACAGACATACCAGGAAGTACAAGCTGAAAAATTGAGTAAATTAACATGGTTTTACATTAATATATATAGTGCCAGTTAATATTTAAAAATAAGTTTCAAGGGGCACCTGGGTGGCTCAGTTGGTTAAGGGTCAACTCTTGATTTCAGCTCAGTCACGATCTCAGGGTTGTGAGTTCAAGCTCTGTATTGGGCTTTGCACTCACAGCATGAAGACTGTTTTGGATCCTCTGTCTCCCTCTTTCTGCTCAATATCTTAGTAAATTATAAGAAAAAGGCAATCTTATCAAAGCCTAATCTCTAGAAACCTATTTACTCAGTTTCCTGGAGCCCCAATTTCACTCTCCCTTCCATAGTGATATGGAGAACAAAGAAAAGGAGGAAATGGCAGATAAAATTGAATTTCCTAGGGCGACTAGGTGACTCAGTCCTTTAAGCCTCTGACTTCAGCTCAGGTCATGATTTCACAGTTCTGAGTTCAAGTCCCATGTCAGGCTCTGTGCTGACAGCTCAGAGCCTGGAGCCTGCTTCAGATTCTGTGTCTCCCTCTCTCTCTGCCCCTCCCTAGCTCACACACTCTCTCTCTCTCTCTCTCTCAAAAAAAAAAAAAAAAAAAAAAAAACCAGTAAAAAAAATTTTAAAAACAAGTTTCAATGCTTGGCACCTGATGATATAAGAAGTAACTTTAATTTCTAGTACTACCAATTATCATGTGAGGATAGAGTAAGCAATTGCCTCTGCAATTCAAAGGTAATTATAGCAAGATGTAAAGATTGTCTTTTAGGTTAGCATATGTAAAAAAATCAACTTTAGTAAAGGGAAGGTAGGCTTCTCTATGGGAAATCATAAGTTGCCCCAACGTGAGCTTTTGAAATACCAAAGGACATGCTCCACAGCAATAAATTTTAAATTTAATTTGAATTCTCAGTGATCAGAATTCTCATTTCTATATAATGGCTTTATATAAGTGGCTCTTTACCTGCCACCCTAGGACAGACTATTGAGACATTGATTAATCCATTTTTTTTTACCTTAAAAACAAATATGTAACCCTCATACCCCCCAAAAACTCAGGAGCTGCCAAAAAATGTACTGTTTTGTTGTAGTCAGCACATGAAGATAGGGCCCTCTGTGGGAGGGAAAGAGCTAACTTCTGAGCACCAGTTAGCAAAACCAGATGAGTTCACACTCCTTTCTGATTTTTGTAATTTTTCATTTCCCGGATTCCACTGAGATCCTGCTCACTCCCTCCCTACCCCCTCATTCTCTCCTTAAAACATCAAGCTACCGCTTGTACACATACCACACCACATACATGCACATATGCACACACACATACAAAGATGCAGACCCATCTAAGAATACAAATTTTTTGACAATTTTGGCATCTTGAAAATGTCCTACTTAAACTTTGCACAAAGTGTTCTTAGCACCAGGAATAAACCTGCTGTGGCTACTGTTTATGACATGGGAACTTATACTTGCCTGCATACCACCCACAAGCATAACTGGTTTCTGTGTGTTTGAGTCTGTGAGGGGCTGGAGGTGTGTTTTGCTATCAGTACAGATGACAGTTATCTGCTGCCTCAAGTCCAGACCTGTAGTTCTGAGGAAAAAGCATTTGTGCGGGTCAGCACAGAAGTTATCCTGCATGTATGGGAGCACAGCACCTTTGCATCATTTTCTGCTTTTGCATGAATGCAAAGCAGACCTGGTTGCTCAGAGTGCTTTGTCCTAGATGCAGTTACTTGTGTCCCATCATTATAGGCGCCAGATCCCTGGCCACAGCTTTTAGTTTGAACATGCTCCATTCCTTCATTAGTAAGAGAACAGGAAAGAACTATCAAAGAGGTAGAGTTGTTTGTGTTTTGTTGTTGTTGCTTTGCTTTTGGTATGTGTGAGAGAATGTATTTGCATTGCTGAGGCATGTTTTCCACTATTGGTTTTGATAAAAGTTTGAATGATAAACTCCAAATGCAAATGGTCTGTCTCTCTTTCCCCTTACAAAATAAGCCTCAAAAGTACATGAATGAGCTTCAGCATTTCTGAATAGTGGCCAAGGTCCTTCACTCTTGGTGGCCATAGAGAATATTCACCATATTGCTTCCTGGCTGTGAGTGGATGTGTTAATTTACTTTAGGAGCAGCCAGGATTTTGAGAGGGAGCCAATGTTGTTTGTGATTTTCAGTCCTGGTTTTGGGGCACATTTTACATATTATTCTTTTCCATTTACTGAAAGCGGATTTGAATCACAGGGTAATATTGTACCTCACCAGCACTGATAGAGAGGGCTGTGCACATGAGATTTCACATTATCATCCTTCTGAATGGTTTCCATAGAGACGGAGCCAACAAATTCCGGTAACGTGAGGTGAAAATAAATGGACAACATAGCTTCAAAAGAATACAAACATTGGGGCTCTTACAAGAAAATTTACATCAGGTCCAGAATTTTATTTTCTGGGGTCCACTGCTACAAATCTTTTACTGCTGATAACATCAGTAACTAATATAAAAAAAAACATATTTTTTTGTACCTATTTCTGTTTTGTGTAACTTTGGCACTGGGATTAAAATGACAGAATCTAATGAATGTTTGTCCTACCTCAAAACCCACCATCATCTTCTTTCTCAATTCTACGAGGAAGTCACAGCCCCAAATCATGAAAATACTGATTATTTTGAATAAATGTTAATGCCAAGTTGAATATATCAAACATCCTGTTTGAGCCAGACAAAATGCCTTCTTGGATGTGCAGATGCTTTAAAAAAAAAAAATTAAAATACAACAAGAAACAGAAATGAATTCAGTTAAATAGTTGAAATAAAGAAAATGTAGAAGCACCTGGTTGGCTCAGTTGGTGGAGCACACAACTCTTGATCTTGAAGTTGTGAGTTTGAGCCCCACATTGGGTGTAAAGATTACTTAAAAATAAAACCTTTAAAAAAGAAAAGAAGTAAAGAAAAATGTAGATTACAGACACACTTTCTTAATCAGTGTATTTTGTCTAATTGAAGCATGTATTACAGCAGGCTCTGTGTTAACATTTTTCCCCTGAAATGAGGGTTTTCTAGTATCCTTGGGCCTCAGACTCACTGAACTGAATTTTTTAAATAGATGCTTGTTAAGACCTTTAATGCCAGTTATTTCAGTACTGTAGAAAATGTGTAGACTATAAAGGAAGTTCACAAGTAAAAGAAGTGGGATCATATGTTATTTTTTTGCAAGAAAAAATTATATCTCTCTACCTTTAGCAGTGCTAGTTAGCATCAGCCCAAGTTTGGGCTTATGAAGTGATGAGCACAGTGAGAAAAGATGAACAACGGAAGAGAATATTAAATCTCAAAGTCTCTTATGAAAGGAACAGCACAGTCTCTGGTATGAAGGACTGTGCTTGGGAGGTATGGGGTTTTTTCCTGCAGGTAATGGGGAGACATCCCCATTTAAGCAAGGAAGTCAAATACAGCACACATCTGCACCACAGATATTCAATAGTTTCCTGTTCTAAGGACAGCATCAGCATCAGGGCAGTAAGGCGATAAAGAACAAGCGGTGGATATAAGGCATTGGAAGGAAGACTATGGGAATTAATCATTATTTGAGCTCAAAAAAAACTGTATTTTCTACCTTGAGAATTGGCAGAGTACCTCTGAAGGAATAAGAATATTCCGGAAGAGAAACTAGTTTGTTTGGGGGATCTAGTTGGAGGAAGAATAGGCAATGTGAGGCTGACACAAGATGTGATAAATTTCCAGGGGGAGAAAAAAAAACTTTCCAAGTAGAAATATCTAATAATATCTGAGTAGAACTATATGTAAATCCTCTTAAAGATCAAAATAGGGGGAAAACACAACTTTTCAAAACAACTAACATTTAGGTAGGATTTTACCGTTTCCAAATACTTTATATATATTAATCTCCTTTGAGTGTGAAGAAAACATGATATAGGTGATGTTATCACCAAGAAAAATTGGCAGAGAGATTTAGTTACTTGTCCCAGTTCACAGGTAGTAAGTTAAAGAATTAAGGTTGAAACCCAGGGCATATTAATATTTAGTGTCATGATAATGCAGAGAAATCTGTGAATCATTATACTACTTAAGAGTACATACAGATATGTTCTTTCTGGAGAGGGACATGGCAATATATACTGAGAACCTTAAAACTAATTTTCATATACAATTCAAAATTCACTTTTAAGAAATTATCCAAAGGAAATAAGACAAAGAGAAGGCTGTTCACTGTTATGCTATTTCTAATATTTAAAACACAAAGCAATATTTAATTTGAAGGGAATTTATGGTAAATAAAATGATTTAATACCACATAACAATTAAAATTATGTTGTAGAATAATGAAGTTATTAGAAATTGTCCATGGAATAATGTTAATGAAAATCAGTATAGAAAAAATCAGTATAGAAAATCAGTATTTTCTAAAATCAGTATAGAAAAATTTACAGGAGCCTACCGGGAAGGGTCCAAGATAGGGTCACCTTTAGGGGTCAGGAAGGAAGGGCTTGGTCCTGGCAGCCGCGGCACCAGGTGGTTCGAGATTCTGCCCGGGATCGGCATCATGGTAGTGTGCTTGGTCATCCCTGGCATGCGCCACTGCGTACATCCAAAGGTTCTGTAACGAGGGCAAGGAAAAAAGGGTTGCCTATTATCCGTATCAGTGGACTCTGATGCAAAGAGATAGGCACATCTCTGGAGTTAATCGTTACTATGTGTCAAAGTGTTTGGAGAATATTGATTGAAGAAGCCTTTTCCTGACTGATGAAGAATAATTGAGTTATGCTCATCTGCCCTTTCTAGAAGGTTATGCAGTGTATCAATGTAGTACATAATAAAAACAAAAAAGTAAAATTAAAAAAATAAAAAGAAAAATGTACATAGGGCATAGTCTTACTTTAAATATAAATATGGGGGCATTTGGCGTGGCTCAATAGGTTAAGCATCCAACTCTTTATTTTAGCTCAGGTCATGATCTCACGGTTTTGTGGGCTTGAGCCCCATGTCAGGCTCTGCCCTGACAGTGTAGAGTCTGCTTGGGACTCTGCCCCTCCCTGGTCGCTTGTACTCTCTCTCTTTGAAAATAAAAATTTGCTATTATTTTTTTAAATGTTTATTCATTTCTGAGAGAGAGAGAGAGAGAGAGAGGCAGCATGAGTGGAGGAGCAGAGAGAGAGAGAGAGGGAGACACAGAGTCCAAGGCAGGCTCTAGGGTCTGGGCTGTCAGCACAGTGTGATGATGCGGGGCTCAAACTCACAAACTGTGAGATCATGACCTGAGCCAAAGTTGGTCACTTAACCAACTGAGCCACCCAGGTGCCCCTGAAAATAAACACACACACACACACACACACACACACACACACACACATATATATATATATATATATATGTATGTATAATATATATATCTCATATATATATATCTCATATATGTATATATATGAGTTAATTTACTCATATATATGATGTAGAAAAGAGAGTAAATTAACCGACTGGTAATCTCACAATGTATACATATATCAAATGATTACATTGCATACTTTAAATATATACAGCTTTGATTACCTCAATAAAGCTGGAGAAAAAAGAATTATAAAGAAAAGTCACAAATCAGCAAGAGACAGACAACACAACAGAAAAACGGACAGCATAATAGTTGAGTGTGCCTGTCACAAAAGAGAAAAAGAAAAAAACACAGAAAAGAAATGTATGTAAATGTTAACTATTATAACAATGGAGTTTTGGGATAATGAGTGATTTTATTTTTTTGACAGTTGACTGAGTTTTTCACTTTGTACAATGAAAAGGTGTAAGGTTGTAAATTCTTGATATATAAAGTGATTAATAAATGGTAGCAGAGGTCTTTAATATTCAGAATACAAAATAAAAAGGAAGTAAAAACCACCCAGAGAAAACTATAGTTTACACTTTGGTTTACTTGTTTTTATGAATTTATAAAAAAGGGGTCAAGGAATTTTACATTGTACTTTTAAAATTAATATATTGGGAACATCTCCATGTCAGGAAATATTCTTTTATCCATCATTTTTAGTAAATGCATAGTATTATGTGTGTATAGTGTCCAATCATTCTTTTTCGGTGGACACTTCATTTTGTTCCTCATTTTTCAACTTTCAGTGCTTTGGAGCATTGCTCTCTGTATTCCTATTGTATATTATATGTCATTGGATATACTGGGTCTCTCCCTTTCATTAGATGGACTAGCTAATCTGTGTGTACGCTCGTGTGTGCGTGTATGCAAGTTTGTGTGTCTGTCTATAATATGTAAAATAATGACTCTGAATAAAGTTTCATGTTAGCCAGGCATACTAAGCGTGTCTTTGTGGTGGCAGGCAATGCTGTGTGTGAAAGTCTTATCTGATGTGAGGTCACAATTGCTCCTTGTCTATGCCTTTTGTGTGACCCCATTTCTACTCAAATTCCTTTTCTACTTGTCTACAACATGTATTGTGTGCCTCATTCATTCCAGTTCACCACCCAGTTAGAATTTGGCAAACCGAGTTGCTAAGGCAGGCTGTTCAAGGAGTTAACTGAAACAAAAATGTACTCTGCTGTGCGCACACGCACGCACACATGTGCATGTATACACACACACACACACACACACACACACACACATACACAGCTATACCAATAAAAGTTTTGGGAAAATTATTTCAAAGTCTTGACATTGTACTGCTTGGTAAAGCAAGTTCCCCCACCCACTTCTGCTCAACATAAGAAGTATTGTTTTCAAAGCCTTCAAAAAAGAAAAAAGAAAAAGGATGGAAATATCCTGTACATGATTACCAGAGGAGGAGAGAAAGGCATAAGGCTTGAAAAAGTGAAAACAAAACAAAAAGCCTAAATTTTTTTCCTAATGCTTTCCTGGCTGGGAAGAACAAAAATAGAGTTATGTCAACCATATGTGGGAGCGTGGGCCCCAATCTATCCCACTTTGGTGGTTGTCAGAGTGAACAGATTCTTGGTGAAAAGATAGCTCTACCACACGTTCTCAGTTACCCTCTATCTTATCAGCTTATTTTAGTTTCTTTAAAATATTATCATGGTGAAATAATTTCATTTATTATCACTTTTTCCCCATTACAATATGTTCTCCTTGATATCAAGATCTTGCCAGATCTTATTATATGGTTCTTGACACTTAGTAGGCATGTAATAACATGGATGAATGAGTGAATGAAGGAATGAAAAAAAAAAAAAAAGGATGAAGGCACTAAGTGGGTTAACTCAAATACCTAATAAACCATTTTTGGCTAGTAACTGGAGGATATAAGGGTGGAACTCACATCTATGCTGCTTTCTAACCATTTATATCCTTGATTTTTTTTTTTTTCTTAGCATTTATTTTAGAAAGTCCATGCATGTGTGTGCACGTGCACTTAAGGTGGGGGGTAAAGGCAGACAGTGAGGAGAGAAAATCCCCATGAGAAGCCTGCCTGACACTGGGCTAAAACTCACAAACTGTGAGATCAAGAACTAAGCCAAAACCAAGAGCCAGGTGCTTAACCAACTGAGCCACGCAAGTGCCCCTAAACAAAAAGTTTTGAGTATTAAATAGTAGATTCTTGGATTCTTTCCTATTGTGAACTGTGATTGAGGTAGTCTTTTAGCTAGAAGAAAGATAACAGGGAGTAAAACTTCTGTTTACGTTACTATAGGTAGCTTCAAGTGGATTTTAAGAGACAGCTTATAATAAAATACAGTAAAACCTTGGTTCCAGAAACATGGTTGTAATCCAAAGCACTTGCATATCAGTGAATTTCAAGAACCATTGTCTCAGTTGTAATCATGACATAGCTCATTTGTCAAGTTAAAATTTATTAGAAATGTTTGCTCAAGTTACTCTCAATTCAAGGTTTTACTGGACATAGATATGAAAAGGTTATTAAAATAGAAAGGTAAGATTAATAAAAAAAGAAATGTAAGATTAAAAAGTAACTTAAAGAGATAGAAATGTAAATACTGAATGTACCCAAGCAAAAGATAATATTGTTAATATGACTTATCTCTGAGCTTCCTTACAAAGGTCAAAGGGAATGGGAATGAGAGCTGGTGCAGCCACTCTGGAAAACCGTAGGGAGGTTCCTCAAAAAACTAAAAATAGAACTACCCTACGACCCAGCACTTGTACTACTAGGCATTTATCCATGGGGTACAAGTGTGCTGTTTCCAAGGAACACATGCACCCCCATGTTTATAGCAGCACTATCAACAATAGCCAAAGTATGGAAAGAGCCCAAATGTCCATCGATGGATGAATGGATAAAGAAGATGTGGTATACATCTTGTGGTATACAATGGAGTATTACTCAGCAATCAAAAAGAATGAAGTCTTGTCATTTGCAACTACGTGGATGGAACTGGAGGGTATTATGCTAAGTGAAATTAGTCAGAGAAAGACAAAAATCATGACTTCACTCATGACGACTTTAAGAGACAAAACAGAGGAACATAAGGGAAGGGAAACAAAAGTAATATAAAAACAGGGAGTGGGACAAAACAGAAGAGACTCATAAATATGGAGAGCAAACTGAAGGTGACTGCAGGGGTTGTGGGAGGCGGGATGGGCTAAATGGGTAAGGGGCATTAAGGAATCTACTCCTGAAATCGTTTCACTATATGCTAACTAATTTGGATGTAAATTTTAAAAAATAAAAAAAATTGAAAAAAGAAAAAGAAAAAAAACCCAACAAAGGTCAAAGGGAAGCTTACTGATACACAATTCTCAAGAGGGGCAAAATTAATTTTCAGTTAATAAATTCCAAAATGAAGACATTCTGTGAGCTTTTCCCAACAGTGGAGTCAGAGTTTGGACATGGCCTCTTATGTCTCTCACAGGATCAGCCAATACACTCCATATCAGCCAGAGGTGTCTCAGGGGAGATTGGAGAGTTTACTAAACTACCAGACCATGGTGTGCGACATCACAGGCATGGACATGGCCAACGCATCCCTGCTGGATGAGGCTACAGCAGCTGCTGAGGCGATGCAGCTGTGCCACAGGTGAGAGGCCCACAGGGCAAGGGACATCCTCCAGTCTCACCTGCTGTGCTGGTGAAGCTGGCCCTGTCAGTGTCCAGTGACTCATCCCTCTCACACAGACACACATAGCATTATACTAGTCACCTGACATAACAAAAGCTGAAATAAAACTGTGGCTTTTTAAAGCTTTTTAAGCCACTTGTTACCTTATTAAAGTTTGTATTTTGAGAAAGAGCATGAGCAGGAAAAGGGCAGAGAGTGGGAGAGAGAATCCCAAGAAGGCTCTGTGTTCTCAGTTCAGAGCCTAATGTGGGGCTCAAACTCATGACTTGTGCGATCATGACTTGAGCCGAAACCAAGAGTTGGATGCTTAACCAACTGAGTCACCCAGGTGTCCCTAAAAAAGCTACTTTTTAAAGCCACTATTGTTCACTGTTTTACATTACAGAAGAAAAACATTTGTCCTCTTACATAGTGTTAAGTTCAGGGATGTTACAGCAATTCTGAGATAGTATCAAGCTCCTTGCTCTGTACCATCTTCACCATGAGGTCTTGGTCCTCATGGTCACAAAATGACTGCTGGGGCTTTCACCATGACCTCTGTACCCAGAAAGAAGAAAAGGGGCAGTGTAAAGGGTGCTGCTAGCTAAATAAGCCCTCTTTAAAGAGTCTTGGAAGGCAGCTCTGCTCACCACAATACCACCAACGCTGCACTTTAAAGAAGCCCCAACTTTTGGAAGCCCCAACTCAGCAACTTTATTCTTCATTGAGCACATCTATCTACAAGTGGCCTGGAGAAATGTGGTTTTCACTAGATGGGCACATTGCTGCCCCCTTACATATTGGGATTCTGTTACTTTTATTGGTTCAGGAGAGAATGGATATTACAAAGGAACTGGCAGTCTGTATTGTAATACATAAATATTACCTTCTTTCATGAAGCATATTGTTTTAGGTTGTATATAATTTTTATAGCCTGCTTTCTTTTTCTATTTAACAATATATGGTGAACGTTCCCCCCATTTCTTTAGTCAGCTTTTTAGGATATGGCTTTTATTGACTACATGATAGTACTCACTTGTATGGAAATACCATCATTTATGTAACCTCACCTCTATTGTTTCACACGTATTTTAATCCTATCTTTTACAGTTACTAATGTTCTTGTTATTTTTTACATCTTTAGAATCAATTTTGTCAAAGATTCCGATTATTTCCTGAGGACACATTTCTAGAAGTAGAATTGCCGGGTCATGGTATATACTTAACAATTGCTCTCCAGTTTCCACCTTCCTTTGCTTCTTGCCTTGTGAGTACATTTGAGCTTACCTTACTGGTAGAATTCTCATGTAGATGTCATCTGGTGGGGAAATCTGCCCACATTCACTGGTGTGACTGTGAGGTTTTGTGCCTCTGGCCCTGAATGCTCATGTAAGTCTCTTTCTTGGCTTCCACAGACTTAAGGGATGGTTAAATTGGTTCTGTGTGCATGGAAGTTTCCCCCACACCAACAAACGATTCTTGGACAGAGGCAGGTGTCCAAGAATTCAACTCAATTCTGAGTGATCAAATATGTATTTCTTATACATCATAACATTGCAGTAGTGAACTCCAAACTCGCTTACCAGGTATGGAAATGTCTAAATATCCTGCCGCAGGCTGTTCTGCTTCCCAAGCAGCCCTAGGGGTGGGCTCAGGCTCTTCCTCCTTACCCTGGGAGGACAGCCAAAAAGGAATACCTCTCTATTCTCAGCTTTTCATATTTTTGTCTTCCTCATCCACCTTGGTGCTGCCTTTTCATTTTCCTCCCTGACTCTCTTTCTAGGTAAGGGCTTCCATTTCACACTTGGAGAAGCTGAGGTCTTTCTGGTTGATGGTTCAGGGGTTCTGTCCTGAACTGATTTGAGTTAATGACCTACTACTCTGTAAATGCTTGATTTGCTTCCTCTCTCTTCAGTCTCATACCTTCGGGCCTGCATTTAATTATACCCTTGAAAAGCAGCCTTGTGCTTTTTGTCTTCAGGAAAATGTTCTTTAAAATAGCAGGGTTTTTTTGTTTTCATCTTAGGTCATTTAGGCTCAGATGGCTCTTCTCTCGATTTACTTAGATTCACACTGTGAAGAGCATTGTGCTTTGGGTAATTAATCACTTTTGTATTTCCCCACCTCTACTTATTCTTCTGTTAACTTATGCTTATTATAAAAATACCTGTTAAGAGTGGAAATAATATGCAAACAGTAGAAAATATAATGAAGTGAAACCTGCTGTTTCGCAGTCCTGTTCCATTGAGAAAACTGTTGTTAACTGGTCATTGTGTACCTTTCTGGGAAATTAAATGAAAAGCACAATATATATGCGCTTCCCACCTTTTTCACCCAGATGTGCTCATGATACATGAACTGTTATGTATCCTGTTTTAAAAACCAAATTCAACTGGGCATATTTGAAGATCTAATTGCCTTTATTAAACAATTCATAAATGGGGCAATGTTCCATCTACAGGGTAGAAAGGCTCCCTGAGGAGTTGTACAAGAAGGTTTTTGTTTTTTATGGAAAGCAGGGTAGGGCAAGAAAATAATAAGTAAAAGAATCCAGGCAAGATCACCTTCCCTTTAGGGAGGAGGTAAGGGGGTCTTATTATTTGCAGATGACCTCATCTAGCCTCTGGTGGATGGAGAACACCCCTGTGACAGATCACCTGTGCACTTATCTGAAAATTCCTGATTCACAGGTTAAGACTAAATTTCTGGAGGAGGTTGAAACTACAATTAGGTTAGTAATTAAGCCTTGGTTTGGTGACTGGTCTTGGCCCGAGAAATACCATTTTGGGCCTATGGTTTTCTTTTTAACAATCCCTATCAGTCTGATTTCCTGAAATCATGAATTGTTAGAAAACTCCCAGGATTTGGGTCCTTTAGGAGCTGTGTGGTGCTGTACATGTCACAACTTAACTCAGTCCTTTTCATCTCTGCTAAATGAGGACATTTGGTTTAGATAATCTCTAAATGCTTCTTTGGCAGTAAAATTCTCAGATGTTTTTATTTCAAGAGTTAGTTTTGGGGCACCTGGGTGG
The DNA here is from genome assembly GCF_018350175.1 of Felis catus. Taxonomy (NCBI): domain Eukaryota; kingdom Metazoa; phylum Chordata; class Mammalia; order Carnivora; family Felidae; genus Felis; species Felis catus. The sequence goes on along the minus strand of NC_058380.1, from coordinate 32,287,133 downwards.
CTGAGTCGGTTAAACGTCCCAACTTTGGCTCAGGTCATGATTTAATGTCTCATGGGTTCGAGCCCCATATCATAGAGCCTGGAGCTTGCTTCAGATTCTGTGTCTCCCTCTCTTTACTCCTCCCTTCTCATGCTTTGTGTGCGTCTCTCTCTCAAACATAAGTGAAAATTAAAAAAAAATTTTTTTAAGAAAAAAAAGAAAAAAGAAAACAGTTTTTTATTTCAACTTGCACCCAATTGCTACCCTGTTCTTATTTCTCTTAACTCCTAGCATATTTTTCAAAATTTAAACCAACTTAAGATTGATTTTGCTAAATGGATCAGATTGGTGTTAAAAAAAACCCCAATTCAACTGAGTAAATTTAAAGATGTTTATTCAATAAAGATAAATAAAGTAGAACGGAGCACCAAAGGGCTACAGAAAGGGAAAGGTTTCTCCCCCACCCCCCACCTCAATGATTTAATTTTCTTTTTTCAGGTTTTTATTTAAATTCCAGTTAGTTTATGTACAGTGTAATATTTGTTTAAGGTGTAGGATTTAGTGATTCAACAGTTATACAACACCCAGGGCCCATCACAACAAGTGCCCTCTTAAGTATCAATCACCTATTTAACCCATCCCCCTGCCCACCTCCCTTCCAGCAGCCCTCAGTTTGTTTTCTATAGTTAGGAGTCTGTTTCCTGATTTTCCTCCTTTTCCCCCCTCTATGTTCATCTGTTTTGTTTCTTAAATTCCACATATGAGTAATATTATATGGTATTTATCTTTCTCCTAGTGACTTATTTCACTTAGCATAATACTCTCTAGCTCTATCCACATTGTTGTAAATGACAACATTTCATTCTTTTTGATGGCCAAGTAATATTCCATTGTGCATGCTCGTGTGTGTGTGTGTGTGTGTGTGTGTGTGTGTGTGTGTGTGCCTGCCTGCCTGCCCGTGTGTGCATGTGTGTATCACTATCCATTCACCAGTCAATGGACATTTGGTCTCTTCCACAATTTGGCTATTGTTGATAATGCTGCTATAAACATTGGGGTGCATGTATCCTCTTGAATCTGTATTTTTGTATCCTTTGGATAAATATCTAGTAGTGCAGTTGCTGGATCATAGGGTAGTTCTATTTTTAACATTTTGAGGAAACTCATACTGTTTTCCGGAGTGGCTGCATCAATTTGCATTCCCACCAATGGTGTAAGAGGGTCCCCCTTTCTCTGTGTCCACACCAACATCTGTTCTTTCCTGTGTTGTTAATTCTAGCCATTCTGATAGGTGGGAGGTGGTATCTCATTGTGGTTTTATTTTGTATTTGTCTGACGATGAGTGATGTTGAGCATCTTTTCATGTGTCTGTTAGCCATCTGAATGTCTTCTTTGGAAAAGTGTCTGTTCATGTCTTCTGCCCATTTCTTCACTGGATTATTTGTCTTGTGGGTTTTGAGTTTGGTAAGTTCTTTATAGATTTTGAATACTAACACTTTATCAGATATGTCATTTGCAAATATCTTCTCCCATTCCATCGGTTGCCTTTTAGTTTTGTTGATTTTGTCCTTTGCTGTGTAGAGCTTTCTATTTTGATGAGGGCCCAATAGTTCATTTTTGCTTTTGTTTTCCTTACCTCAGGAAATCCATCTAGTAAGAAGTTGCTATGGCTGATGTCAAAGAGGTTACTGCCCATACTCTCGTCTAGGATTTTGATGGTTTCCTGTCTCACATTTAGGCCTTTCCTCCATTTCGAATAGATTTTTATGTATGGTATAAGAAAGTGGTCCAGTTTCATCCTTTTACATGTTTCTGTCCAGTCTGAAAGGGAAAGGTTTTTAAAGGTAGGTGAAGGAAGTCCTAAAGAAACAAAACAGGGATTATTTAGAGCAAGGTCACTTTCCTTTGGGAGACAAAAAGTGTTTTATTAGGTGAATTACCTCTTTGGTGCTTACCAGGAAATTATAGACTGACTAGTTAAGATTATATTACTAGGGAAGGTTGTTATCAGGTATGTATTAAGCCTCAGTTTGGTGACATGGGCCTAGCACAAGTGACTCCCATTTGGTAACTGTTTTTTTTGTTTTTTTTTTTTAACAACACAAATTGGATTTCAGTAGAATTCTAACCACTGTAATTAATGCCTCATATTTTATACCATGCTCAGAGATTCCCTAAGTACCAACTTTGCTTTGCATTCTTAGAAGATACTTTGATTTCTTTCATGTGCATTTTTTAATGTGATTTTTCTTTCCAACAGACACAATAAGAGGAAGAAATTTTTGGTTGACCCCCGTTGCCACCCACAGACAATAGCTGTGGTCCAGACTCGAGCTAAGTAATTAATTTCACTCATTTTTTGAACTCAGGGATAGCATCATGCTCATCTCTGTTGTTTCTTTTCTTACTTCCAAACTGATTGGAAGTGAACCTGGTTTAAATTGCGGTTGTTAAATTTTACTTTCTTTCCCACTTTCTTCCTGAGATCTTGCTGGTAAGAAAAATGTGTCAGAACTGAGAGAACACATGAGTGACTTTAGTTGGCTCTGCTTTATTTATTTATTTTTAAAAATTTTTAATGTTTTATTTATTTTTGAGAGAGAGGCAGAGTACAAGTAAGGGAGGGGCAGAGAGATAGAGGGAGACACAGAATCCAAAGAAGGCTCCAGGCTCTGAGCTGTCAGCACAAAGCCTGAGAGGGGCTCGAACTCATGAACTGTGAGATCATGACCTGAGCTGAAGTTGGACGCTTACCGACTGAGCCACCCAGGTGCCCCACCTCTTCTCTATATTGAGTAACCATGCTATTTGTTTCCTTTTTGTAAAAATAAAATTAAAAGATTAAAATAATTTCAGCAATGTTTCAGAGTTTGCAAAGTAGAGGGAGAAAATGGAACTCTCCCACAATTAGGGTTTTGTGTGTATTCTTGCAAACATAGTTTATACAGAATCCACTTAAACCTAGATGTGGTATGATATAGATTAAAGCAAGTGTACTGTATTTGTTTAGTGCTGCAATCAGATAAACAGCACAACTATCACTTGCCAGTGTGTTTATTTGCTTTCTTCTTGTTTTTTTGTGTCTAAAAAAATTTTTTTTTAACATTTATTATTGAGAGAGAGAGACAGAGCATTAACATGGGAGGGGCAGAGAGAGAGGGAGACACAGAATCTGAAGCAGGCTCCAGGCTCTGAGCTGTCAGCACAGACCCCAATGCGGGGCTCAAACTCATAAACCGTGAGGTCATGATCTGAGCCGAAGTCGGACGCTTAACCGACTGAGCCACCCAGGTGCCCCTTTTGTGTTTTTTAAATGCTTGTTTATTTTTGAGAGAGAGAGAGACAGTGTGAGTGGGGTGGGGCAGACAGAGAGGGAGACACAGAATCCAAAGCAGGCTTTAGAATCTGAGCTGTCAGCAAGAGCCTGATGTGGGGATTGAACTCACAAACTGTGAGATCATGACCTGAGCCGAAGCTGAACACTTAAACCACTGAGCCGCCTGTTTTCTTCTTGTAAGAGCTGGGCAATCTCCCCCAACCCCATACCACCATCCCTTTAGAAGGTGTATTCTCACATATGATTGGAACTGGATGGTAAAGGAAGGTCTTTCTCTTTGTTTAATTGATGGCTTTCCATTCATCTAAAACTGATCCTGGGTGAAGGTGGTGACCTGGTGAGACAGCTCTGTAATTGCAGGAATTGATTCTTTAGTCCTAGGAAGCCATGTTCCTGATCCTCTCAGAAGGTTCTGGCAGGAAAGGGGTAATGGGAATGGTAAGGGAAGGTACAAGAGAGAAACAGAAGTCAGACTGTTGGCAGCATGTGAGATGGTGTGAAGCATTGTTACCAGTCAGGTGTGAGATGGGGGTGTGTGTATATTGGATGAAGTTGGAGGGGGGTGGCAACGAGGAAGGACACAGAATATGAATTCTCTATCACTGAAAACAAATTTTACGGAGTTTCATTTCCTTTTGAAAACCAAAAGCATGATTGTTCTTTGTCTTCTGTCTTTCCAGATACAATGGAGTTCTCATTGAGCTGAAATTACCCCATGAAATGGACTTCAGTGGAAAAGATGTTAGTGGAGTGCTGTTCCAGTACCCAGACACTGAGGGGAAGGTGGAAGATTTCACAGAGCTCGTGGAGAGGGCCCATCAGACGGGGGTAGGCAGCTGTCTCCTTGCGGGGGTCCACGTAGGTCTGTCCCAACTTTGTATTATGATTTTTGGATGTGTCTTAATTTCCATATTTGTATCACTTGGAATGGTAAAACTGTCTCCTTCCTGCCTGCCTTCAAATTTGTTTTGTTCACCAACTAATTCCTGGTACATAGTAAAAACTCCGTAAATATTTTTTAGTGAATCAATGAGTAAATGGCATGAAACAACCCTCTGTCTGTCTGCTTATATTGGGGATAATTTGCTACTCTCCCACTTCTTTCAGGGGAAGGGAACAACCATGTCCATTTTCTCTTGTTTCCTCTTTAGAGCCTGGCCTGCTGTGCTACTGACCTTTTAGCTCTGTGTATCTTGAGGCCACCTGGAGAATTTGGTGTAGACATTGCCCTAGGTAGCTCACAGAGATTTGGAGTGCCACTGGGCTATGGCGGACCACATGCAGCCTTTTTTGCTGTCAGAGAAAGTTTGGTGAGGATGATGCCTGGGAGAATGGTGGGGGTAACAAGGTAAAGCAGCTCATGTTTCTACCCTTTTATTGTTACTATTAGTTTCTTTGTTCCTTCTTATCACAAAAGTTGTTGATTTCTCTCTAAATTTACCTGGGCCATGTATATAATAATTTATAACATATTTGTATTGAAGGCATATAAGTGAATTAAATTAGGTTGTTGAAAGCATTGAAAGACTTGATATTCTAGGTGTGTTTTTTATCTGACCAGTTTCATTCTCAAAAGCATTATCATGCTACACAGTTATGTAAAATACAAGTATAGTGAGAGATTATCATGAACATAATGTGATCCTAGAGGCCTGCCACTTGTTTATTCTAGTAATTTTTAAAAAATGTTTATTTGTTCATTTTTGAGAGAGAGAGAGAGAGAGAGAGCACCAGCAGGGGTGGGGTGGGGGGGACAGAGAGAGAGGGGGAGACACAGAATCCTGAAGCAGGCTTCAGGCTCCAAGCTGTCAGCACAGAGCCTGACTTGGGGGCTTGAACCCACAAACTGTGAGATCATGCATGACCTGAGATGAAGTTGGACGCTCAACTGAGTGAGCCACCCAGGCACCCCACTAGTAATTTCCAAATGTATCTTCCCAAGTGCTAGTCATTGATAAAGCTCCTCAGATTAAGAATTTAGATGAATGACATGATCATTACTGGGGAAATTTAGCATGATCTTTTAGACTAGACCTTTCATAGAGGTTGGACTTACTAACCTAAGTGAATAGTCTATATTAGTGAATGATGTGAATTTTTGAAATACTCATGGATTATCACATAATAGCAAGAGGCACCTTGCTTTTCAGTGTAAAAATAAATGTCTTCAAATATTCTTACATTAGTTTCTTTCAATGATGTGTCTTGACCAGATGAGATGAGGTAAAGACTATTCTAATTAATAAAAGTTTAATATATTAATTATTGTCTGCTGATTTTTATATTGAACTTACCTTTCTGAAAAATGGACCCCAGAGCTTGATGAAATACAGGATAAGACTGCTGAATCTTTGTGTTTATCCAAATACTTTTCTTTTAATGTGTATTTATTTTGAGAGAGAGAGAGAGAGAGAGAGAGAGCGCGAGCGAGCAGGGGAGGGACAGACAATCCCAAGCAGACTCTTCACTCAGCATGGAATCCTACTTGTGGGGGCTTCATCTCCCGACTAAGAGGTCACAACCCAAGCCGAAATCATGAGTAGGTCCCTTAACCGACTAAGCCACGCTGGTGCTCCATGTTATCCAAATTATTAACTGTATTCAGAAAGAAGGAAAATTTTTCTTAGAGATAGGTGGTAAGATTATTAACATTCTTTTTTTTTTAAGTTTTTATTTAAATTCCATTTAGTTAACATACAGTGTAATATTAATTTCAGGTGTACAATTTAGTGATTCAGCACATTCTTTTTCTTAATAGCTGTATAGTTACTTTAGATTTCCAGTGAAGAAATTAATTCCTTTGTGAGATATTTCCCCTTTTCCTGTGTGTGCCAAGAAGCTTATAGTCAACTTTAATTCTCATTAAATTTAATTTTTTTTCATTAAATTTAATTTTAAATTCAGTCCACATTCACCATCATTATATTAGCCTGGTTAATTCCTGGGAAGTTTCCATTCAAGGTTCCTAGCTTTATTGTGTATACCTTGGTCCCTCTCTCAAAGTACATACTAAAAATTAGTAGTCCTATTTAGAAGTGGACGGCTTGGTAATTATTTCCTTATGGCCTTGCAGCCGAATAAATTCGCTGGGTTCCCTTCAAGCTGGGAAGGAAAGAAGCAGGTCTATTTGTGACTACCCTTGGTGTAGTGATTATCTTTGCTAACTAGATGTTTTATTTTCTGCCCAGAGATGCCACTGGGAAAGAAGTGTATCGTCTTGCTCTTCAAACCAGGGAACAACACATCCGGAGAGACAAAGCTACTAGCAACATTTGTACAGCTCAGGTAGATCACATGACTGTCCTTCCCACTGAATGCCTTATAATCTGTAGACATGAGCTGCTCATTCATTCACTTAATTTTCCTTCACCACCTGCTGACCAGTGTGCACACCAGAAATGGAGAGATCTTATTGGTAGAGAAGCCTTGTGATCTTGTCAGAACCAAAATACGATGTATTTACCTGGAGCTCTGTCCATGTACATACTTTATACTTCAGTGTCTCTAGTAATCTTGGCCATAGGCAGGTCCATTATGGGTGGCTATTGGGCACCTTCTCTTAGGGCTAAAATGGAAGCCCTCCAGGAATGTGGTGAGGAAGCAGAGTGAGAGTGTTTGAGGTGACTGTGCTTGAGGGGATGGTACAGACTGACCAGTTGGTGGTGGTCTTGGGGTATTCTTACTGTGGGCTCATGAAAATCATTCTTGAAATGGATGGAATAAAAGAGGAGGAGCTTCGCAAGTTCCTGATGAGCCTGGAAGTTGCCCAGGACTCAGGTCAGAGGGAGCAGTGTTTGAGACCCAGCCAATTTCTAGGCTTAGGTAGAAGATGGTTCCTGAGCATCCAATCCATTCTAGGTCCATCTTCTCCATTCAGGGTCAGAGAAAGAGATCTCACCCATACCTCATTGGGCAGTACAGTAGTTTTTTCTCTCAGGGCATTGGCTCAAAGCACCACCACCAGGTTTTAGAAACCCTTTCCAGGGTCAGTAGATGGTAAGGTATTATTAAAGTTGGTTCTATAGCTATTGGTCTTTGGAATACTTTCCTCAGTAGGTTTTTCTGTATTTGTTGCCTCAAGAAGGTGGCTGCTTCAGGGCACCTGGGTGGTTCAGTTGGTTAAGCATCTGACTCTTGATTTCAACTTAGGTCATGATCTCACTGTTCATGAATTTGAACTCTGCATCAGGCTCTGCATTGACAATATAGAGCCAGCTTAGGATTCTCCATGCACCTCCTTCCCCTCCCTTGCATGCTCTCTGTCTCTTTCTCTCTCTGTCTCTCTAAATAAATACATTTTAAAAAAAAAGGTAGCTATTTCTTTTCAGGTAAGAGCTCTTCTATTATCTTAGGATGGAGCTAGCTGTCACAAACTTTTCCTCTGTTGATAGCAAGTTGAACTTTATACGATGCTGTTACTTTCTGTAGCTTACCCTTCATTTGTTGAATTATCTGCTTAAATATTTCTCTGTCCTCTGCAGCTGACTGCTCCTGTCTTGCCCTTTCTGCCCATGTTCTTCCAAAAAAATGCCGGTCTGATTATAAGTGAATTAAGGGGTTTTCTTTAGAAAAAAAAATTTTTTTACATTTATTTACTTTTGAGGGACAGAGAGAGACAGAGCATGAGCAGGGGAGGGGGAGACAGAGAGAAGGAGACACAGAGAGAAGGAGACACAGAATCTGAAGCAGGCTGTATGCTCTGAACAAGCTGTCATCACAGAGCCTTATGAGGGGCTCGAACCCACATACTGTGAGATCATGACCTGAGCCAAAGTCGGATACTCAACCGACTGAGCCACCCAGGCACCCCAAGGGGTTTTCTGCTTCAATGTTTGGAATTAATTTTACAGGTGAACTTGGGCTGAACAAAGGTCTCTATCTTTTTCAGCAATTATTAAAGTCATATTTGCCCTGGAGATAGCCCAACTCTGTCTTCTCTGATTTTAATTTTCTCATTCTGGAGAACTTCCAGCTATGCATTGTCTATTCCATTTCATGAGTTTCTTTTCATAATTGGTTGTATGAAGCAGTTGCCCATAACTCCAGTGTCATTCTCTATAAAGATGGAATTATTCTTTTTTGTTAGGAGATGATGTATCTTTGGAAATGCTCCTTGAGCTCTCTGTCTTCTGATTTTCTCCAGCCTTCTGATTTTTTTTAATGTTTACTTATTTATTTTGAGAGAGAGAGAGAGAGAGAGAGAGCAGGGGAGGGGAGGGGAGGAGAGGGGCAGAGAAAAAGGGAGAGAGAGAATCCCAAGCAAGTTCCAAACTGACAGTATGGAACCCCATGCGGGACTTGATTCCACAAACCGTGAGATCATGTCATGACCTGAGCCAAAATCACGAGACAGACACTTAACTGAGTCATCTAGGTGCCCCAGCCTCTGCTTCTTAAAGCAACTGCATCGTGTTCTCAGGCTGCCCCTTTTCCTCTTGAGTATGACAGGCTCCACACTGTACTTGTCCTTGCTTTGCAATGTTGGTGGTACAGAGATTTTTTTTTCCTTTAATCTCTGAAAGTGTGTTACTAAATTGTTTTTAAAAATTCTTCTGTATACTTGTGATATTTCACAGATCTCTGAATTTGCATCATGTTCTTTGTGTTTTCTTAGGTCTTAGGTTTTACCACCACAAGCCATTTTTTCATTAACTTTTATCTAAAGTCAGGTGTGTTCAGATATAATTTACATTTCATCAGCTCTTTCACTGAGGTATACCTTTGCATAAAATTTGCCCTTAAAAAAATTTTTTTTTAATGTTTATTTATTTCTGAGAGAGAGACAGAGTGCAAGCGGGGAGGAACAGAGTGAAAGGGCTACATAGAATCAGAAGCAGGCTCCAGGCTCTGAGCTGCCAGTACAGACCGTGAGATCATGACCTGAGCCGAAGTCAGATACTCAATCGACTGAGCCACCCAGGTGCCCCAAAATTTGCTCTTTTAAAGTATACAGTTCTGGGGCACCTGGGTGACTCAATGGGTTAAGCGTCTGACTTCAGCTTGAGTCATAATCACACAGTCCATGGGTTTGAGCCCCGTGTCAGGCTCTGGTCTGACAGCTCAGAGCCTGGAGCCTCCTTCAGATTCTGTGTCTCCCTTTCTCTCTGCCCCTCCCTTGCTCATGCTCTGTCTTTCTCTCTCTTGAAATAAACATTAAAATTTTTTCAAAAAATAAAGTATACAGTTCAATGATTTTTAGTATTTTTATAAAGTTGTGCAACCATCACTGGCATTCATTTCTAAACATTTCATCATCCCAAAATGAAACATGTTCCCATGAAGTGATTGTTGTTCTCCATCCTTTTATCTTCCCTGCAGCCCTTGAGAACCACTAATCTACTTTCTGTCTTTGCATTCTGGACATTTCATATAAGTGGGATTATACAACAAGTGGCCATTTGTGCCTAGCTTCTTTCACTTAGCATAATGATTTCCAGTTTCATATATATTCTAGTATGAATCAGTACTTCATTTTTTTATGGCTGAATAATATCTCATTGTATGGACATATCACATTTTGTTTATCCATTCATCAACTGATGGATATTTGGGTTGTTTTCACTTTATTCTATTTTGACTAAAGTGGTTATGCACATTGATGTACAAGATTTTGTGGGGTCATGTTTTCAGTTCTCTTAGGCACATACTGAGGAGTAGAATTACTGGGCCATATTATAAATCTACACTGAACTTTTCCAAAGTGGCTGCATCATTTTACATCACTTTCACTAGTGTATACGGGTTCTAAATTCTTCATGTTTTCACCAATGCTTGTTACTGCCTTTCTGGTTATAGCCATCTTAGTGACTGTGAAGTGATATCTCATGTGGATTTCATATGAATTTCCCTTGTAACTAATGATTTTGAGCATCTCTATTATTTATTTATTTATTTATTAAATTTGCATCCAAGTAAGTTAGCATATAGTGCAATAATGATTTCAGGAATAGTTTCCAGTGATTAATCCCCTATGTATAATACCCAGTGCTCATCCCAACAAGTGTCATCTTTATGCCCCTTGCCCATTTAGCCAATTCCCCCACCTATAACCCCTCCAGCAACCCTCTGTTTTCTATATTTAAGAGTCTCTTACGTTTTGTCCCGCTGTTTATTTTACTAGTTTTGCTTCCCTTCTCTTATGTTCAACTGTTTTGTATCTTAAATTACACATATGAGTGAAAGCATATGATATTTGTCTTTCTCTGACCGACTAATTTCACTTAGCATAATACACTCTAGTTCCATCCATGTAGTTCCAAATGGCAAGATTTCATTCTTTCTGATTGCCAAGTAATAATACACACACACACACACACACACACACACACACACACACATACCACATCTTTGGTGGACATTTGGGCTCTTTCCACACTTTGGCTTTTGTCGATAGTACTGTTATAAACATTGGTGTGCATGTGCCCCTTCATAACAGCACACCTGTATCCTTTGGATGAATACCTAGTAGTGTAATTTCTGGGTTATAGGGTAGTTCTATTTTTAATTTTTTGAGGAACCTCCATCTGTTTTCCAGAGTGGCTGCACCAGTTTACATTTCCATCAGCAGTGCAAAAGGGTTCTTCTTTAGAGAAAGGTCAAGTTAGAGAGGGTGCAGAGGCACCCTCACCAACATCTGTTGTTGCCTGAGTTGTTCATTTTAGCCACTCTGACTGGTATAAGGTGGTATCTCACTGTGGTTTTGATTTGTATTTCCCTGATGCTGAGTGATATTGAATATTTTTTCATGTGTCTGTTTGCCATCTGGATGTCTTCTTTGGATAAGTGTCTATTCATGTCTTTTGCCCATTTCTTCACTGGGTTATTTGTTTTTTGGGTGTTGAGTTTGATAAGTTCTTTATGGATTTTGGATACTAACCCTTTATCTGATATGTCATTTGCAAATATATTCTTCCATTCTGTCATTTGCCTTTTAGTTTTGAGGATTGTTTCCTTCGCCTTGCAAAAGGTTTTTATCTTGATGATGTCTCAATGGTTCATTTTTGCTTTTATTTCCCTTGCCTCTGGAGACATATCAAGTAAGAAGTTGCTGTGGCCAAGGTCAAAGAGGTTTTGCCCGTTTTCTCCTCTAGGATTTTTATGGCTTCCTGTCTTACATTTAGGTCTTTCATCCATTTTGAGTTTATTTTATTTATTTATTTAACAAATTTTTTTTAATATTTATTTTCTTGGAGAGAGAGAGACAGTGAGAAAGAGACAGCTTGAGTGGGGGAGAGGCAGAGAGAGAGGGCAACACAGAATCTGAAGCAGGCTCCAGGCTCTTAGTTGTTAGCACAGAGCTCGATGCGGGGTTCCAACTTATGAATTGTGAGATAATGACCTGAGACCATGACGGATGTTTAACTGACTGAGCCACTCAGGTGCCACATTTTGAGTTTATTTTTGTGTATGGTGTAAGATTGTGGTCCAGGTTCATTCTTCTGCATGTTGCTGTCAAGTTTTTCCCAAACCATTTGCTGAAGAGACTGTCATTATTCCATTGGATATTCTTTCCTGCTTTGTCAAAGATTAGGTGGCTATGCATGTGTGGGGCCATTTCTGAGTTCTCTATTCTGTTCCATTGATCTGTGTGTCTGTTCAAGCGCCAGTACCATATGGTCTTAATGATTACAGGTTTGTAATACATATTGATGTCCAAGCCATCAGCCTGCCAGGTGGCACCTCCCTCCCAAATTTTTTCTCAGCTGAGACTGTCTTTCCATACCCCTCATTTCTGAGGGCCCTGCGGCTTGAGCCCGCTCCAACCCTTTGGGGGAGGGTCTCAACAAGCAATGCCTGGGTGCCAGTTTGCTCCCGGGAATGTTTGTACAATTGCAGTATTGCAGAGGTTGAAAAATTCTGGCTGGGTGCTGTCTTGCCCCAGAAAAAGTCCGTGCAATTTCATGGCAGTAAAGGTTCAAGGATTATGGTAAATCGGAACATCTAGCCAGCACCAGATTTCACCACCCCCTGGCATCTTTCCTCCAATGCCAGCAAACGTGACTATTCTTCGGGGTCCATTGGGATCTTTGCCTGTGGGGAGACCATAAGGCCTCTACCAAATGCTCTCCTAGCAGGGGAACCGCTTCTCCCTGTGTGGCCTTTTGTCTCTTTGGACCTCACTGCCTGCTCCTGGGGATTCGCCCCTCCTGGTGAGCACCACCAGGTATTGAGCTGAGGAATTTCCCAGTCTGCTCTCCTCTGTTTATAGAGTCCTTACGGTACCAACCCTGTCCTTTCTCCTCTTCTTGTTCAGTCACTTGAGGGTTCTTCCACTCTCTCTTTTCTCTCCAGTTACTTCTGGGGGGAGTGCTTTTCCTGTACTCTCCCCCCTTTGTCTCTTCTCTCTTCTCATAAACAGCTCCCTACCCTCCATGGCTTCTCTCTCCCCCAGTTCATCTCTCCCTGCCACTTACCTGTAGCTTAAGTTATGCAGATTGTTGTTTTATTCCTCAGATCAATTTTCTAGGTGTGCAAAAGGGTTAGCTGCATTTCAGAGATGAGAGAAGCCCGCTGCCCCGCCATCTTGGCCCCTCCCTCCCAAAGTCTTGAGCAAATTTTAATCATGAGCTTTTTTTTACTCCTTTTTTAAAAAATTACTTTCTTTAAGTATACTAGTTAACTTTATCCAGATTATCCAGAAAATTCAAATTTTCTCGGTCTTTATTTGTCTGAACTTCCTTTGGAGTTCTAATGCCTTTCTAAGATTTCTAAAAATGATTTAAAAATTTTAAGTTTATTTTTAGAGAGACCACTAGAGTGCAAGTGGGGGAAGAGCAGAGAGAGAGGACGAATCTCAAGCAGGCTTTGTACTGTCAGTGCAGAGCCTGATGTGGGGCTCTAGCTCATAAAACATGAGACGTGATCTGAGCCAAAATCAAGAGTCAGTGACCCAACTAGCTGAGCCAACCAGGAGCCCCTAAAAATGATTTTACTAGTCATCAATTTGTTGTCTACTCAAAAATCACCTCTGGATTAAAAAGGGACATGAACCACCATCTACAAAGCTGTTACAATGAGAGGCTTCCAGAGGATTTTGTGATTATGAGGCCTGAGTTTTAATTCTCCTGTAGTAGTCATAAGCATTTAGATACACAGTGTCATGGATTGTTTGACTTGACCTCTTCATAGCTGGAATGTATTGTAGTGCTTCTACATTTCTCTTTCTTTTTTTTATTTTAATTTTTTTTAGTGTTTATTTTTGAGAGAGAGAGACAGAGACAGAGTGCAAGCAGAGGATGGACAGAAACAGGGAGACACAGAATCTGAAGCAGGCTCCAGGCTCTGAGTTGTCAGCACAGAGCCCAAAGTGGGGCTCGAACTCACTGTGAGATCATGAGATCATGACCTGAGCCAAAGTCGGACACTAAACCGACTGAGCTACCCTGGTGCCCCAACAACTAGTTGTTGTATAGAGTCCCACACGATAGTCTAAACTCTCTTGGGGAATTTTGGCCCAATGAAGTCCATTTCTCTGTTTTCAGATGTTTTCTTTTCCTTTCCATTTTCTTTATTGACTGTTGGTTTCAGTTTCTAGTATTTTTTGTGAACTGTTTCTTGTTTTCCAGTGGTCCCATGGATTCCTTCTAGTAGCCTAGCAAAGAAAATATGCACCTGACACTAGATCCAATAATGAACACGTTCCAACTTTAAAGCACTGTGTTTTTCAGGTGTTCTTCCCACTCTAGGATGATTGACTGTGAAGTTGACCTTGAACTGCTAACCTTGTACATTAGTAGAAAAGTTACTAGTGGGAATGGAAATATCAGAGTCTAGGTGCTAGACCAGTAAAATAGGAGGGGCTGTGGGAGAATGGAATGGACTGGGTAGGGAAGGAGTCTGAGACTTGGTTTTGGACCAATTACCTGGGGGGCAAGGATGATATTGCATGGTTAGAAGATTGCTTATTGGCAGGATCTAGGATGATATAGCCAATAAAGATAAGAACAAGAGGAAGAGAAGCAGGAGGTGGGCCTCCATCATTTTCCCCCTCGTTGTCACTTATTTTGGTCTCTCATCCTAACCATTCTCTTTTTATCCTCCTTCCTGACCTACATGCCATCACAGTGGGGCCTTTCCTTGCTCCCCATGCAGGACTTCCTCACTGAAGCGTCATTGGAGTTGTCTGTGTCCCTTATTTCTGAGAAATTTCAATGCCATTCTTTTCTATTTTCTGTCACACAAAAACATATACTTCCCTGTAAATATTTTTGTGAAACTTCAGGCCAATGGTCAAGGGGAGATATCTTTACTTTAGAAAATGACTTTGCTATGAGCAGAGAGGAAATAGCCAGTAGATTCTGATTTTCTCTTCCTAATACATGTCCTGCAAATTTATTTTGGTTTTATTCCACTGCATCCTTCATTTTCATATTTGGTAGAACCTTGCCACATAATCCTTATTCATCTCTTGGTTTGCTGAAATTCAGCGTCTAGTGCTTTAAGTTCTCAGAAGATATGTTCCCTGAGTTTTTTTTTTTTATTATTTAATATTTATTTATTTTGGGGACACAGGCAGAGTGCAAGCAGGGGAGAGGCAGAGAGAGAGGGAGACACAGAATCTGAAGCAGGCTCCAGGCTCCAAGCTGTCAGCACAGAGCCCAACATGGGGCTTGAACCCACAAAGCACGGGATCATGACCTGGGTTGAAGTCGGACACTCCCCAGGGCCCCCCCTGAGTTCTTATATATTTGAAAATTCCTTGTTGGTTTTATCCTTGAATAACTGATTGAGTATAAAATCCTTGGATATCACTTTTTTCCCTGATGACTTTAATGCTCCACATCTTGCAACATTAAATATTGCCCATCAATATTTAATGACAGCCTGATCTTCCCCTTATGAGTGACATGTTTATATTGCATCAATGAACCTTCTCCTTTATAGTCGTCAAATTTGATCTGGGTATATTGGATGTTGTGTTTGCCCCTCAGATAGTCAGGTAGGTTGAGAATGGTCTCCCCCTCTCATAGTTAATGCAGATCATTTTGTTTTGTCCCTGTTTTTAATTTTGGCATTTCAAGTCAAGAGAATACTCCTTCCCACTAATTGTCTTCCATCATGTTATTGAACATGGTTCCTTAAATGCTGTTTGTTGTTTTAGGCTCTCTTGGCGAATATGGCTGCCATGTTTGCAATCTACCATGGTTCTCATGGGCTGAAGCATATTGCTAGGAGGGTACATAATGCCACTTTGATTCTGTCTGAAGGTGAGTCATTTATCTGTTTAAAAACTTTCGAACATAACAAGACTGATAAACCTGAGTAAGTAAAATAGAAAACTCACTGTATGTCCAATACTGTATTCAAAATCAAAAGTCAAGTAAGAAATTACTTCAACATCTATGATATACTGAGTGTTAAAAATTTTAATATGGATTTTTCTTATCCCTCAACCCCATAAACGAGAGGGATGATCACTCAGAGAAAAATGACCAAAGATCATGAAGCATAAATTATTTTATTTATTTATTTATTTTAATATTTTTATTTTTTGAGAGAGAGATACACAGTGTGTGATCAGAGGAGGGGCAGAGAGAGAGAGAGAGGGAGACAAAGAGTCCGAAGCAAGCTCTAGGCTTCGAGCTGTCAGCACAGAGCCTGACACAGGGCTCGAATTTGTTAACTGTGAGATCATGACCTGAGCCATCTGAGCCACACAGATGCCCCAAATTTTAGAAGAAATACATGTACAAATCAATGGCCAATAAACATATGACATTTCAGCCTCACTATTAAGGAAATGTAACTTGAAACAATAGTGTTTCTCCCATTACTTTGGCAAAGATTAAGAAGAATGCTGATGTTGGTATAACTTTTATGAGGCCTTTTAAAATATGCCTACATTTGGGACCAAAAATTCTACTCTTAGAAATGTATCTAGGGGCGCCTGGGTGGCTCAGTCGGTTAAGCGTCCGACTTCAGCTCAGGTCACGATCTCACAGTCCGTGAGTTCGAGCCCCGCGTCAGGCTCTGGGCTGATGGCTCAGAGCCTGGAGCCTGCTTCCAGTTCTGTGTCTCCCTCTCTCTCTGCCCCTCCCCCGTTCATGCTGTGTCTCTCTCTGTCTCAAAAATAAATAAATGTTAAAAAAAATTAAAAAAAAAAAAAAAAGAAATGTATCTAAAGGAAATAATCAGGTGTCCACTGAAACATTATTTATAATACCACAATCTTGAAAACAGCCTAAATGTCCAAAAATAATTGATTAATAACTCTGGCACATGCATACATTTGAATATTACACTGCCATTAAAAATAATGATATAGTTATTGATCTGTAGAAAATAAAAATATTCATGATATATTAAATTTTTTTAAAGTGTAAAGAGATGTGTGATATATCACACATGCACACATACACACATACATTACAGTTCTAGAGGAATACACACCAAAATGTAACCCACAGTTATTCCTAGATGGTGATTATGGTGATTTTTCTTTTTATATGTATTTATTTCATAATAGTCTCTACTATAGTAATAAGCATTTAATTTCTTTACAAAAAAAAAGCAGTTACCAAAACACTGGCTAAGACCAGAAATAGACAATGGTTAGAATTTACCTCTTTATTTCTCTGTGGAATGCCAAGAGCAGAGGAGCAGATTTCTTTGTTGGGGACTGGTGGCTCTCCTATCTTATCTAGGTCTCAAGCGAGCTGGACATCAACTCCAGCATGAATTGTTCTTTGACACTTTGAAGATTCAGTGTGGCTGCTCAGTGAAGGAGGTTTTGGACAGGGCCACTCAGCGGCAAATCAATTTTCGGCTCTTTGAGGATGGCATGGTAAGTAAAACTTTTCCATTTCTTTATATATTCTCTAAGATTTCACAACTTTACTCACTAAAAATTTTCTTCTTTATTTAAAAACCCAATATTTAAATTTTAGGCACAATCTACATCTTACAAACAATTTTGTTTTCCAACTTTGAACATTGTGACCTTCAAAGGATAATTCATTCTTAGCTTTCCTTAAGACTTTATGTTTTCATGTATGATACTCCTCGGCACATATTTTGCTCATAATACTCTTCCCAGGATGACTGTTGAAGTATAGTATCATACCCAGTATGGTGTGATAAGCACCATAATGAAGTAAGTTAAAGGAAGAAAAGGATAAGTCTATCTAGCATTAGTAGGGGTGACCTGCAGGCATGAGACTGCTGGGGTCCAGAAATGGTTCATAAAACCTAAACTAAACTAAACTAAACTAAACTCGTCTAGTCAACTTCACCTATGGGCCAACTTGGGTATAATGGCACCCTGATAGTTTGAAACAACTGAGAGTTTTATCTAGCACCTTCTTCCCTTTGACCTCTCTTGGGGTTTCTCCACTGGTCTTGGAGTTTAGGGCTGATGTTTTCCCTTTAATTTTCATTTCTGCAGCTTGGTATTTCTCTTGATGAAACAGTGAGTGAAAAAGATCTGGATGACTTATTGTGGATCTTTGGCTGTGAGTCATCTGCTGTAAGTAAAATAAGAAGATACATTTCTCTCAATGAGTATTTGAGGTGTTGTCCAAGATAGCTGTGCCTCTTGTGATTCCAAGTGTGAAACTGGGTGGACTGCTGTTAAAAATTATGCCACTGACCATCCCCTATAGCTAGTGGTCACTGCTGTGGGCCCTAGCTAGGGACTGGAAGTCAAGCTAATTTGAAGGATGGTTAATGGTGTTTAATTCAAACTGTCCCAAATGGGGAATCATGACATTGGTGTCCTGGTTATGTCAATTCTGGGAAAATACTCATTCATGTAACATATTTATTGAACACCTAATATATGGCAGGTAGTATGTTAGGCTCTGAGGACTCTGTGAATCTAAGATGGCATAGTTAATGACTAGGAGGCTGGGGCTGGAGAGGTTCCGGACACTTGGAAAAGCAACTATAAAGGCTTAGAGGCCAAGGATTATAGTGAGAACTAGACACAGTACAGTGTGACTGAGTTGATTTCTGAAACAATGAAATTGCAGGGCCATGTGAGGAGAAAGGTTACACTTGCACGGATGAAAAAGAAAGTGGTCAGTAGTAATAGGTTCTGTCCTGGTTGCCTATGCACTCTTTAACAAGGGACTTATCTAGAGTACTAGATAACAAATATAAATCATCAAAGAGATATCACACTGTTCTTTTTTAAGCCTTAAGTAATAAATAGGACTGAATAAGCCATATTCTGTCTAGAATTCTGCATTAAATTTAACCACAGGTATTTGTTCCATGCATTTAAGGAATATTTATGAAGTATCCACTGAGGGCTCTAGATGGCTATACTATCAGCCTGAGGCAGAATGAAGAACAAGACATGTATTTATATATTTTGGATATTAACCCTTATCAGATATGATATGGAAACATTTCCTCCCATTCTGTGAGTTCTTAACTCTCTTGATAGTGCCTTTGATATGCAGAAGTTTATTTTAATTAAAGTCCACTCTATTTTTTCTTTTGTTACTCAAAAGCATGTTACTCATGCTTTTGGTGTCGTATTTAAGAAACCAAAATCTAAATCCAAGGTAATGCAGATTTGTGCCTATGTTTTTCTCTTAAAGTTTTATAATTTTAGCTTTTAAATTTAGGTTCTTAGTTCAGTTTGAGTTTTCCTATATGTTGTAAGATAAGGATCCAACTTGATTCTTTTGCATGTGGATACCAGTTTTCTCAGCCTCATTTGAAGAGATTGCCCTTTCGCCCATTTTAGTGCGTGTATTTTATTAAACTTGTTGTCAAAGATAAAAGCAGTGTCAAGTGAGAATCCTTACTTGAGTGGTATCATCATAACTTTTTTGGATAGCACTTTAAAATAACTTCCTGGAACTTGCTTCATTACTCAAGGAACACGCAGGAGAAGTTTTTTGGTGCAGTGGGGGGCATAAAAATTGTCATATTTCCTTTTTTATCTGAGGCAGAGGTCAACAGACTTTGAAAATAGTGCTCTGGACAATTGCCACAATTCATGACTCCTGATACCTTTTACCTAACCATGACAGATGCCAGGGAGGTGGGCAGTGGTAGTAGATCTGCAGTGCTTTGTCAGAATGCATGCTGAGCAATTCAAGGCTTGCTTCCCTTCCTTTACTCTGTGGTCTCTCCATGCAGGAGCTGGTTGCCGAAAGCATGGGTGAGGAGCGGAGAGGTATTCCAGGGACTGCCTTCAAGAGAACTAGCTCATTCCTCACACATCAAGTGTTTAACAGGTTTGCTTGGGTGTGAGACTTCTGCATTATGTACTGTGGCTCAGGAGTACAATAGAGAGTGGCTTCTGAATCCACCTGTGAGATGGATCTGGTTTTTGTAGCTCAGCCATGGCTCACTAAGAAACCATTGCCATAAGGATTCCATTCCTGATTGTGGCAAAGCCACCTGTTGCTGGCTCTGCTCCATTGGAACTGTAACCCCTAACCCACTTGTCAGGAAGAGGGGAGTTTGGATGCATAGTTGCCAGGCTGATGTTCATACCCAGGAGCTCAACATCCTCTTCTTCCTAACCTGACCACTGGAACCTTCTTGTCCTGGTGCATCCCTGAGGTTTGTGGGGGTTCTATGTCCTTGCTTCTGACACTTTGTTAGCATGTTGGCTATGGCTCAATTTGATCTGTAGTTTGAAGGTAGATCTCAGTGTGTCTTATCTTTCAGGAGGATGTGCATGGACTCTTAGCTCATTATAATGGCCCAAATCATGTGTTTTGTGTTCATAGCTATCACTCAGAAACAAACATTGTCCGATATATGAAGAAATTGGAAAACAAAGATATTTCCCTTGTTCACAGCATGATTCCACTGGTAATTGTTGCCTTTTATTCCTGCTTCTATCTCACGCCTGGTTCCACCTCTTTGGGTTGCAGCTGATATGCTGCAAGAGGAATGAAGGGGTGGCCATGTCGGGAGATCAGAGGGATAAGAGGAAATTATTAATGTGATACATTTTGGATGTGCTTCTTAAAGGGGTCCTGCACCATGAAGCTCAACAGCTCATCTGAACTCGCAGTAAGTAGGTTTTCTTAAAAACTTTTCTTAGGAAGGAATTTAATAGGAGCAGTGTTCTAGCTTGTACATAAGTGGATAACTAGAGAAAGCTACTGGGACTGTGATTTAGTAACTGTCTAAATAATTCTTTACCTGTTATTCAACAATCTCAGGACAAACCCTAGTTTTATTGCGACTTGGTCATTTAAATTTATGAGTAAAATTTTTTTTTAAACTAAAATAAACATTATTAATTAAATTAATATATGTAATTAATAATTAACTAATATTAAAGTATTTATGCTTTCCTATCCCCGTTATTTATTTATTTGTGTACTTTTTAAGATTTTATTTTAAGTTATCTCCCCATCCAATGTGGAGATCAAATCACAACTCTGAGACTAAGAGTCATGTGTCTACTCAGTGAGCCAGCCAGGTGCCCCTCCTATTTCCCCTTTTAAATCTGCATTGTAAAAAGCTTTTATCAACTTGGAGTTTATTATGCTCAGTAGAATTCAGAACCTTAAGCCTTCTTTCTAGAAATACCAGAAGGGTATAGACTGGAGGTTTTCATTTATTTCTTATATCAACAGAAGATTTGTTGTAACCTGATCATGTAGTTGGTAAGTATCTCTACTAGGCTAGGATCCATTTTAGCAAAATTATCTTCCTTTTTTTCCATACAACAAATGACATCAGGCAAAGGAAATCATGTTATATTGTTATTAGAAAGGTTTTCCCCATTTACTTTGGTTTATGTCTTGTTCTGCTCAATGAAGACAGAATAATATAGGTGCTGTATAAGAGTTTGAGTAAGCCTTACCTGCAACAACTCATTGGATTTCATGGATATAAATATATTTTGTTCCTGCAAAGATAGAAAAAGTTTATATTTTTGTGCAAGTTCCCTTTCTGGGCTTTTGTGACCCACTTGTAAAATGATGGCAGTAACAGTAATCTTATCTGTTAAGATTGTGGTGAGGTTTAAATGAATATATTTAAAGTGCTTAAAACAGTGCCTGGCACATGGTAAGCACTCTTTGTGCTAGCTATTACTATACTCATCATCATCATTAAAGTTAGTATTGGTAATTACTATTACAATATGTACATATGCATGTGTTTTCTCCCCCATTGCTCTTCAGCCTATTACATGGAAGGAGTTTGCAAATATCCACCCGTTTGTGCCTCTGGACCAAGCTCAAGGATATCAGCAACTTTTCCGAGAGCTTGAGAAGGACTTGTGTGAACTCACGGGCTATGACCGAATCTCTTTCCAGCCTAACAGGTAAGAGATTTCTTCTGTCATTTCATCTATCCCATGTGGTATAACACCCACTCCAAAACTTGGAGGCTTGAAAAACAATTTATTATTTCTTACTCTGAGAGTTGAGTAGACAGTTGAAATCCACTGGGGCGGATGGCTAGAAGGTCCATTGTAGTCACATTCACATAGCCAAAAAATTAGTAATAGGCAGCTGGCTGGGAGCGCAGCTGAGTACGCTGACCTGGGTCTTGGTTCTTGCCCATGTAGACTTCTCCATGTGGTTGCTCGAGTGTCATTCCTCCTGGAATGTTGTCTGGGTTCAAAATGGAGTGTTCCATAATGGAAGAATGTGGAAGCTGCAAACTCCTTAAGGCTTAGCCTCTGAAGTTTCACAACGTCATTTCCAGATGCTGTGCTATTTATTCAGCAAGTGAAAGAGTCAGCTCAGTTTGAATGCAAGAGTGGATGATACATGGGTATGAATGTCCAGAATTGAGGTTCATTGTGGGCCGTCTTTGGAAACTAGTTACTACATCCATCAATGACATAGCATAATAATTAGAATCAAGTATACATTAACTCCTAACTGGAAGCCATGTCTCAATCCAGTAGGGTCAGGAGACCCTAGATCCTGGTTCCTTCTGTCACTAACTTTGAAAGTTCCCTGCCAGGGGAGCCTGGGTGGCTCAGTCGGTTGAGCGTCTGACTTCGGCTCAGGTCATGATCTTGTGGTCTGTGAGTTCAAGCCCCGCATCAGGCTCTGTGCTGACAGCTCAGAGCCTGGAGCCTGTTTCGGATTCTGTGTCTCCTTCTCTTTCTCTGCCCCTCCGCTGTTCATGCTCTGTCTCTCTCTGTCTCAAAAATAAATAAAACATTAAAAAAAAAAAAAAAAAAAAAAAAAAGAAAGTTTCCTGCCCGCCTCTGGCCTCTGTCTCCTTATATGTAAAGGATATGTTTTTGAAGAGTGACATTTATTTATTTATTTATTTATTTATTTATTTATTTATTTTTAGCACTCTAATTTTATTTTTTATTATTTTTTTAAACTTACATCCAAACTAGTTAGCATATAGTGCAACAATGATTTCAGGAGTAGATTCCTTAGTGCCCCTTACCCATTTAGCCCACCCCCCCTCTCACAACCCCTCCCGTAACCCTCAGTTTGTTCTCCATATTTATGAGTCTCTTCTGTTTTGTCCCCCTCCCTGTTTTTATATTATTTTTGTTTCCCTTCCCTTATGTTCATCTGTTTTGTCTCTTAAAGTCCTCATATGAGTGAAGTCATATGATTTTTGTCTTTCTCTAGTTTCACTTAGCTTAATACCCTCCAGTTCCATCCATGTAGTTGTAAATGGAAAGATTTTGTTCTTTTTTGATTGCCTAGTAATCCTCCATTGTGTGTGTATGTATATATACACCATATTTTCTTTATCCATTCATCCATCGATGGACATTGGGCTCTTTCCATACATTGGCTATTGTTGATAATGCTGCTATAAACATGGGGGTGCATGTGTCCCTTTGAAACAGCATACTTGTATCCTGTGGATAAAGAATAACAGTGATTTTTAAAAGCAAAGGGCTCTAGCAAAATCTCCTGGGTACTTGTTAAAGATACAAATGTCTGTGTCCCTCTCCTGACCTACTAATCACAATCTCCAGCAGTTGGGACTAAGAATCTTTATTTTTAAGAAGCAAACAAGTGATTCTGATCCCTTCTGATTTCCAATCTGGAATCCACTAGGTTTGTGAGCTGTCTTCATGGGAATAGATACATCGTAGATGGATAGGCAGACAAACACTACCAGCAGGAGTCCACATTTTAAGTATCTTCAGAAGAGTTGTGTTTCTGCCGCTGGCTTTTCCACCTTCCACTACTCAAGTGTTAATTTTCCACCAGCAGCCTCAACACTGGCAACACCTAGGAGCTTGTTAGAAATGCAGACTTTGTATTTCAAGATACAAAAATCAAATGATTTTAAAACTGAGACATTTATTTTCTGACTCTATGCAACAGAAAATAATCAGATCTTAGATACAGCCAAGCCCCACCTCCTGTTTGGTAAGATAGGGTATACAGCAAAGCCATGCACTCTGTAAAAACAGTACATCCTATAAAATACAAACCTTTTAGGAAGGGGGCATATGCAAATGAAAGGACACAGAGATCTTTTAATAATAGCCTCTGGAACCCTGATTTTATAAATAGGAAGGAATGATATTCATGAAAGTCAGGCTTCAGGCCTTCTTTAAAACATCATCATCCGGCCCCTCTTCTTTTTCAAAGGAGGAAAGGAAACTGAATGATAAGCCTGAAGAAATAATACGTTAAATAAATATTGAAAGTGAAGAAATTTTGCCCTCTAGTGATGGAATATGATTACATCTTCTGTGGATTAGTAATTTTTCAGGATTATTTTAACTCTTAAATCATTAGCTTTTGCAGCTAATTGAGGGCCAAAACAGGATTCCCAGAAGTCCGACCTACAAATGAGGAAGTTTGCCTTCCCTTAATAGAATGGTTCCCAACCCCGCATAGAAATTACTCATGTGGTGCGTTTATAAAAAGATCCTGATGATCAGATCACAATCCCAAATTGAATCATAATCTTAATAGCAAAAGAGGGGTAAGGGAAGGGACACAGGCATGAGTAGTTTTTTTTTTTTTTTAAGTTATTTATTTTGAGAAAGAGAGAAAGACAAGGCAAGGTTAAGAACTACTCTCTTAGAAGTTTCTCTGTCCTGCTCTCCTCATATGATTGGCAGTGAGTTTCATTACCCCATTTAAGTTGTGCAGAAAATAAAGAGATCATTATCAAGATGCCTTTCGTGTCAGTGATGCCTTCTTACACTACAGAGATTCCCAGGTGTAACACTTATTTCTAGGAGCGATTTGAAAGTGACAGTAGCTGTACCCAAAGTTGAGGCTTAAGATGAGGGATATTTCTGGTTCTTAGCAGAGGCTGCTCTGACAGGTAAGGAAATGCCCTGCTCTTTTGTTGGCCCTTCTATCAAGGGCCATGCTTCCAGAGATGAAAGTGATTTGATGTCTTAATTTGAGGAAAAGAGGAAGGGATGCACCATATATTCTATATGCAAGAGATTTTATTTTTATCTTGCTGTGACACTATCTTGGTTTACTTGTGCTAAGCTTCTCTCCACAAGTGAATTATATTTTCAGGTCTTATAACCTATGTTTGAAGTATTATAATTAGTCTACCACAGGGTTAACTGTTATTTATCATGATTTATTGCTGGCTAGTGACCAATCCGAGGTGCTGATGTAGGCTTTATATTTATTGTAAGAAGTTTTCTTGAGTATTCTGTACAGAGGAAGAATTTGATGTATCGTGTCAGCCACTGAAATTATGCTCATAAAATAAAGGGTGCGGTAGCAATTATCAAGAGACTGTTACAGCAACTCCTCGGCGCCTAGGAAGAGACAAGCCACATGCACTCAGGGAATCACAAAAAACTGTTTCTTGCACACCAGTGCTGGCCTAGCAGAGTCACCTCCAAAGGCTGGGCCCCAACTTTGGCATCAGTCTCCTTTTATGGCTGGGGATGGTAGGGGGTTGAGAGACAAAAGAAAAAGGGAGGGGTCCTTTATCAGTGGTGCTACGCAGGTAGTTGGTGGAGGCAGGAGGCAAACAAGATTACAGAAGCCAAAAGTATGCAAGGGGAGTATCCAGCCTCATCTGGGGTTATCTGGCTGACCCGTTTTATCTTGTTTTTCTTCTCAAGACCATTTCTTGGTATTTTCACTTATACCTAATTGGAGTTGGTCAGTATGTCTGTAGACTAGAGTCTGGTCACCAAAATATATCTAAATGTTTCCTTTCCCTGGCACCTGTGTGGTTCAGTTGGTCAAGGTTAAGCGTCTGGCTTCCGCTCAGGTCATGATCTCACAGTTGGGAAGTTTGATTCCCCCATTGGGCTCTGTGCTGACAGCTCAGAGCCTGGAGCCTACTTTCTGTGTCTCCCCCTCTCTCTGCCCCTTCCCTGCTCACACTCTGTCTCTGTCTCTCTCAAAAATAAATAAAGACAAAAATAAAAATAAAAAATAAATAAATAAATAAAGAGTAAATGGTTCCTTTCCTTTTTTGTTACTGTATAATATTTATTTATTTATTTCAAGTTTATTTATTTTGTGAGAGCGCAAGCAGGGGAGGGGCAGAGAGAGAGGGGGCAGAGGATTCAAAGCAGGCTCTGTGCTGACAGCAGGGATCCTAATGCATGGCTTGAACTCACAAACCATGAGATCATGACCTGAGCCACATTTGGACACTTTTATCCAACTGAACCACCCAGGCGCCGCTATCGTATACTTAAAAGTTAAATATGGCAAGAATTAGGAAGTAGCATTAGTAATGTTTTGCAACTCTAAAAATTTTTTTTTGTGGTAAAATAAACATAACATGAAAATTTACCAATTAAAAATTACATTTTTAAGAGTACAATTCCATGTCATGAAGTACATTTATATTGTTTTGCAACCATCAACACCATCCAACTCCAGGACTTTGTCTTCTTAAAGTTCTTTACCCATTAAACAACAACTCCCCATTTCTCTGTTACACCAGCCACTGGCTCGTGCTATTATTTTCTGCTGCTTTTAACTTTACTACTCTAAGTATGTCATGTAGGAGGAAACACATCATGTTTGTCCTTCTATATCTGGCTTATTTTACTTAGCATAATGTCTTTATATCCATGTCTTTATCTTGTAGCATGTGTCAACATATCCTTTTTTTAAAAATATTTTTAAATGTTTATTTTTGAGAGAGAGAGAGAGAGAGAGCATGAATGGGTGAGGGGCAGAGAGAGAGGGAGACGCAGAATCTGAAGCAGGCTCCAGGCTCTGAGCTGTCAGCATAGAGCCCAACACGGGCCTTGACCTCACTAACTGCAAGATCTTGACCTGAGCCCAAGCTGGATGCTCAACCAACTGAGCCACTCAGGCACCCCTCAACATATCCTTTTTAAGGCTGATCAATATTCCACTGTATGTATATATCACATTTTGTTTATCTTTTCATTTATTGATGGACATTTGTGTTGTTCCCACCCTTTGGCTATTGTGAATATTGTTACTATGAAAATTGGTACATACATCCCTGAGTCCCCGGTTTTAATTCTTGGGGTATATGCTCAAGTGTGACATTGGATATATGGTGACTCAGTTTAATTTTTTGAGGAATGGCCATACTGTTTTATATATCTATGCAGAGTTATAGTTCAAAAGAGGTAAAAAAAAGAATAGGTATCTCAAGTTCAATACTTTTTGTCCTTATCCTTTTTTAGATTACGAAAAACCTTTTTAAACCATGATATATGTTTAATATATAATCTAAAAAGAAGTTAATTCAAAAAAATGAAAAGAAGTTAATTTTATTTGGGGGACATGTGTATTATGAAATAATTAAATGCAATGTAAGACGCTTGCAGATTCATTTCTAGCCTGGGTGACCTGATCTCAGAGGATTTCTCCGTCAGCTGATGGCATGATGAAGCCAGCTTCGAAGCTTGCCCTCGGGTTGGAGGCAAACCATATACTACCTCAGTTTTAGGAGCAACTCAGTACTCAAAGTGTGAAAGGCTCATAACAAAGGGAAAGGAACCAAGCTCTGCAGAAGAGAATAATATTGAACTTGAAATACAACTCTGGTTCTAATAGGCCTGTATAAGAGAACTATATTTTCAGGGACAAACCTGAGTGTTTCTGCATATATGGCCCTGACTTCTATACCTCATCTTTGCTGCTAGGCCCTTCAATAGTGTCCAGATCCAGTACACTTCTATCTACATTATGCTTACAGGAGGCTTTTGTTACTTCTCTAATAGTTTATGCCTGGATATAGACTTGCTTTCTTGTCAGAGGATTTTTCTCTGAAAGGAAATTCAGCAGCTCAAAGTTGTAAGGATAGCACCCACAATGTGTGGAGGCCTCCAAACCTCTGTTATATGGCTTCCTCCTTAGTGATGATGTAGGCATCTGTCCTATACAGCAAGAAAGCAAATGCTATGTTATTGATCTGAGTGAGGTTTAATTGAGAAATGGCCAGTGATTATAGTTGATAAAGGATTTTATTATGATAAATTGTGGCATAAAATCTTTTGTTCATGTGACTAAACCTTTATTAGGTCTATTTTCTGGGATTCCTAAGATCCCAAAGGTGTTTAAAAAACTTGAAACAAAAATGTCAAGAAACTTGTCCCCCTTTCTCCTATTTATTTGCTCAATCTACAAACCTGGAGAGCATTTCCAGTTTGGTAAAGAAAATCGCCATAAAATATTTAATTACCTTTCCATTTTCCATTGTGCCCAGTGTGGCTTGCTTTGACTTGTTCCCCATTACACTGTGACACTCTTAAAATTATTCAGCAGCTCACAAATACACTCCAGGAATTGCTGGGTAATGTAATGTTTGAGGCACACAGCAACAGTAATTAACACCTTCCACAGATATCTAATGTGAAATACAATCTGGAATTACTATTAGCTCCTTTGGCTTATAAGAGTGAATAAGTTGCTTTTGTCTTTAAAAGCAGCAAACTATGATCTTGAATGTAGATTGAGGCTGGCAGTTGCTTTTCCAGAATCTCCAGGAAGGTTCTTCTTTTTTTAAGTTTATTCATTTATTTTGAGAGAGAGCAAGCACAAGTAGCAGAGGGCAGAGAGAGGGAGAGAGAGAATCCCAAGCAGGCTTCACACTGTTAGTATGGAGCCTGACTCGGGGCTTGAATTCAAGAGCCTTGAGATTATGACCTGAGCTGAAACCAAGCGTCAGAAATATTTAACCAACTGAGCCACCCAGGCTCCCCTTCCCTGGAGGTTCTTAAATAAAGGTGTAAACAGGGCATAATCTATGAATCTCAAACTTTATTGTGCATGAGAATCACCTGGGGGAGCTCATTAACTTGCTAGCTTCACAGCCAGAGTTTGATTCAGTAAGTCTAGTTTGGAGCCTGAGAATTTTGCATTTCTAACAAGTATCTGGATGATGCTAATGTGCTGTTTTAACTACCATCCTGGGAAAACCACTGGGGTTACAGAGATTCATAGTCCTGGCTGTATGTTAGAATTACTTGGGGAGGGGCGCCTGGGTGGCGCAGTCGGTTAAGCGTCCGACTTCAGCCAGGTCACGATCTCGCAGTCCGTGAGTTCGAGCCCCGCGTCGGGCTCTGGGCTGATGGCTCAGAGCCTGGAGCCTGTTTCCGATTCTGTGTCTCCCTCTCTCTCTGCCCCTCCCCCGTTCATGCTCTGTCTCTCTCTGTCCCAAAAATAAATAAATGTTGAAAAAAAAATTTTTTTAAAAATAAAAAAAAATAAAAAGAATTACTTGGGGAGACTCTGAAGAATACTGATGCTCTTCTCACTCCACAAACTAGTTGCATCAGAATTTCCCCTTAGGGTGGAGTTCAGGAATCAAGGTTTTTAAAACTCTTCCTGGGTGATTCTAATGTGCATCACTGAGGTGGAAAGTGTGTTGCCCTGAAAGAACACCAAAGAGGAAGGTTTAGTTAGATGATTAATATCTTCCAGTGGACTGAACTTTGAAACTGCCCTTTGAAGACTAAGTCATGACCACCATGTGTGTATCAGGACAGTTTACAGTAAGGAGAATCAAAACACTTGATGGTTGTTACCTCCCACATCCCCATTCTTGAGCTCATAATTGATTAATTAGCTCTAACATGACTGATACCATTGCTAATCTCTGATAATGCTTTCCTACTGAGCCTGGTGCAGCTTCAAAACCCTCCTATCAGAGAACTCCAGGAAGCCAGATATCAGAGACCTCTGGTCAGAGACTGATTTCCTAAAGAAGTACTCAGAACACCAGGAGGAAGAGAAAGAAGGGTGAAGGATGAAGAGAACCATCTTTGGGACACAGAAAATAGTGAGGAGAAGGACCTCCCCTCCCCCAATTTCCTTAACTCTCAAAAGCATATTTTGATTTTTGCAGTTTGTAAGGCTTGGAGCAGTGGTTTTTGCACTTGGTCACACCCTCAGAATTTCTGACTCAGTACTTCAGAACTTGAATTTCTATCAAGTTCCCAGGTGATGCTGATGCTTTGGAGATTTAAGTTTGAGAACCATTGCTTTAACATACTCTTCGGATATCAGAATGGTTAGAACAGCTGGATCTATTCAGATGTTTCTTGACAGAATCTGAAGGTTAAGTATAGAATTCAGCTTAAGTCAAATCAGATATAGACTGGGGTGCCTGGGTGGCTCAGTTGGTTAAGCGGCCGACTTCATCTCAGGTCATGATCTCATGGTCTTGTGGGTTCGAGCCCCACGTAGGGCTCTTTGCTGGCAGTCCACAGCCTGAAGCCTGCTTCCGATTCTGCATCTCCCTCTCTCTCTGCCCCTCCCCTGCTTGCTCCCTGTCTCTCTCTCTCTCTCCCTCAAATAATAAACATTAAAAAATTTTTAAGTCAGATACAGATTGGTAAGAACATTCCAGAATGATACATTGAGATTTTTATTATAAGGTCATTGGAATGGAGATCCAGGCAGTGTTTGGGTACTTGAGGTAAGCAACAGAATTAGACTGATTAATATCCTATTGCTTCCAAGGTATGTTTATTGGAAAAATTGTCAGTCACCCTATTTATTCCATTCATAAGATAGGAATCAATGCCATTTTTTACTTTATTTTCTTGGAGGTGTCTTAGGATGTTGCCATGGACAAAAGTGGGTCATTTTGAAGCAGTGGCTGTTTTGATCATCTTACTGGGATCAGTTTTACCATGTCAGTTTATTTTTTTTTTCTCTTTTCTTTTCTTTTGAGATCGCAAGTGAGCAAGGGGACAGAGAGAGAGAGAGAGAGAGAGAAAGAAATTGAGCTAGCCCAAAGTGGGGCTCCAGCCCATGAACCATGAGATCATGACCTGAGCCAAAGTCAGATTCTTCCCACCAGGCATCCCATCATGTCAGTTTCTTAGCTAATGTTTCACTTGGTCACTTCCCAAGCACTTGGTGGTATTATTAAAGTGTTTGGTTGAGGGGAGTTTGACATCAAAACATATATCACAGGGGCACCTGGATGACACAATTGTTTAAACATCTGACTCTTGATCTCATCTCAGGTCATGATCTCACGGTTCCTGGGGTCAAGCCCCGCATCGGGCTCTTGCACTGATGGTGCAGAGCCTGTTGGGATTCTGTCTCTCCTCTCTGACTCTACCCAGCTTGTGCTTTTCTCTCTCTCTCTGAAAACAAATAAATAATAAACGTTAATTAAAAAAAAACATTATAAAATTTTAAAAAACCATATCATTAATAGTGTTTCCTTTTGGACAATTAGATGGGGAAGAATGGGAGAAGGTTGCTTTTTTTTTTATAGATGCAAATTTTTTAAACACATGAATGTTTTATTTTATAATAAAAAACTTTCAAATCCACCTATGAATTAGGTGACAATACCCAAGGGAGGCTTGCAGCAGAGAACAAATCAGGGTTACTCCAGGTGAAGGGTCACCACTATCACTGGAAAATCTGTGACTGTCCCACTTCTTGGGTCTTTCCTCCAGATTATGAAGTCCCAGGCTGTGGGAGTTTCCTCTATGCTGTGATTGGGTCACATGTTCAATAACTTGTTAATGGACAGTGATTGGGAATGTTTGCTCCCTTCCTACTTCTTCTTCTTTTTTTTTTTTTAATTTATTTTTTGAGAGAGACAGCATGAATGGGGGAGGGGTTGGGAGAGGGGGAAACACAGAATCCGAAGCAGTCCAGGCTCTGAGCTGTCAGCACAAAGCCTGACGTGAGGCCCGAACTCACAAATTGTGAGATCATGACCTGAACTGAAGTCAAACGCTTAACTGACTGAGCCACCCAGGCGCCCCTGCCCACCCCCCCCCCCAATTTTTAAGATAAAAACCTTCTTTAAAAAAATTTTTTTACATTTATTTTTGAGAGAGAGAGAACGTGAGCAGGGAAGGGTAGGAGAGAGTGGGAGATCCAGAATCCATAGCAGGCTCCAGGCTCAGTCAGAGTCTGATGCAGGGCTTGAACTCACAGTGAGATCATGACCTGAGCTGAAGTTGGACTAGTAACCAACTGAGCCCCCCCAGGTGCCCCCAAAATCCATTCATTATCTTAACCCATCTTTAGTTTTATGGTTAAGGAGTGCTAAGCTTTCTACCTGTGACTACTCGCCGTGAATGTTCTCCACAATCATCTGTATGAGTAGGCCTTATTCCTTCTTCATCATTGATTGTTACATCATCTGCAGTCATATTTCTAACATCTAGCAGAAGTCTTTAAGTCTCCCTTGGGATTCATCTTGTGTGAAGGTCCAATAAAAATTTGTTCCACAGGTCTAAAAACTAAACCTTTCCAGGTAGAACTAAGTTGCAATATTTCTAAATGCCAGGGTTCTTAGCAAAGATGAAGGTAAAGTGATAAAAATCATTGACATTTGTGTCCTTGAATTCTAGTTCTAGTCTCTTTCTAGCAAAAGAGCTGTAGTGTCACCCTGTTTCTGTCATACCATCTTCAAATTCTACCCTCTTCCTCTCCCCCCCAAACCTTTTGCTAAGTTCACACTGACTAGGATTGCACTTAGAATTCTACACTGATACTAATAGTCTAGTTTAATCATTACAAAACTGTTGAATCCCATCAACTGCATTTTATTTTCACCTTGTGGAACATTGTACTTGTTCTAGCTTCTTATAGTCTATGACTTCTTATAGATTTTTTGTGCAATGAGTCTGTGTTTTGGAGGATGTTGTCTGCTAGACTTCGCTCATTTTGTGTTTAGCAGTACAATATGTAGCAGTTCTTTCACCAGCCTGAATATATGCCATGACTGGAGGATGTTGTTTTTCTAAGACAATTTAAGCTTATGCTTACTTGACACTTTTGTGGGTCTGAGGCTCCCCACCCACTAGTGTCCTCCTTTCTGTGGCCAACTCTGCAGATCCAAGCCACCAACCACTTCAATTTAAATGGATGTCAGAAAACCACTGTTTTTGCTGTGTTTTTTCTCCACATGTAGTGGTTTTCTGATGGACTCTCAATCTGGGTTATGGAGATAAGCAGTTATTTTTCATAATACTTTTCCATCAACATGTGGCACTAATTCCTCTTATTTTAATAGAACCCCAATAATAAGCCTTTGTGGCATTTATTTATTTATTTATTTATTTATTAAGGTTTTTTTAAAAAAAAATATTAGGAGCGCCTGGGTGGCGCAGTCGGTTGGGCGTCCGACTTCAGCCAGGTCACGATCTCGCGGTCCGTGAGTTCGAGCCCCGCGTCGGGCTCTGGGCTGATGGCTCAGAGCCTGGAGCCTGCTTCCGATTCTGTGTCTCCCTCTCTCTCTGCCCCTCCCCCGTTCATGCTCTGTCTCTCTCTGTCCCAAAAATAAATAAATGTTGAAAAAAAAATAAAAAAAAAATAAAAAAAATATTAAAAATGACAGAGAGCATAAGTGGGATAAGGGCAGAGAGACGGAGAAAGAATCCCAAGCAAGTTCCGTGCTGTCAATGCCAGCCCATCTAGGGGCTCTATCTCATGAACGGTGCGATCATGACCTGAGCCAAAATCAAGAGTCGACACTTAACCGAGTGAGCCACTCAGGCGCTCCTTATGTGGCATTTAGTTTTAAGTTGCCACATCTAGCATTTATGATCATCCGTAGGATAATGCCTCTCTCTTGGATTACTGGCTCACAGTTCCATTCTCTTTCATTCCTGTTCTGAATACCTTGATTGGTTTCCAACAAGATAAGATGAGTAGAAGTCATGAGAAAAAAATAGAGGTAAGTATAGAATCCATTTGTTGAGTCCCCTTTCCATGGAAGAAAGGATATCAATGTTGACTGCTTCGGCTGGAGATGGGAACTAAATTTTGGGGGTTTTTTTGTTTTTGTTTGTTTTGTTTTTTTCTACCAACTTTTTTGGCTATTTTATTTTATTTTCTAATTTTTTTAATATGAAATTTATTGTCAAATTGGTTTCCATACAACACCCAGTGCTCATCACAACAGGTGCCCTCCTCAATGCCTATCACCCACTTTCCCCTCCCCCCTACCCCCACACCAACCCTCAGTTTGTTCTCAGTATTTAAGAGTCTCTTATGGTTTGCCTCCCTCCTTCTCCGTAACTTTTTTCCCCTCCTTCTCCTCCTCTGGTCTTCTGTTGAGTTTCTCAGGATCCACATATGAGGGAAAACATATGGTATCTGTCTTTCTCTGCCTGACTTATTTCACCTAGCATAACACTCTCCAGTTCCATCCATGTTGCTACAAATGGCCAGATTTCATTTTTTCTCATTGCCAAGTAGTATCCCATTGTATATTTAAACCACATCTTCTTAATCCATTCGTCAGTTGATGGACATTTAGGCTCTTTCCATGATTTGGCCATGGGAACTAAGTTTTGAACAAAGTCCATGCAGAGTACTGTTCTATATATGCTGAGAACTATATCCTACCCTCAGGGCTTACACTCTAATTGAGATAAGACAGGCACACAAAGTACATTGGAGTTCTAAAATAATTTTCAATGTACAGTGCACTTATAGGATTGTGTTATAACAGTAACAAAATACTGAGTGCATATGGGTACAATTATTATCCCTATTTTAGAGATAAGGAAACAGAGGCTAGGTAACTTGGTATTGGTGGTTTGCTGAAGCATATTCATTTTTCTGTTTCCAAAATAAAAACAACAAGTGAGCAACAACTTGTTTTTCCAAAGACAGGAAAATGGAAGACTCATGTCTGCCTACCTCCCTGGAAGAGGGAAGAGGCAGACCTCACTCAGTGTAAGTGACAAGAAACTTATTATATGTGTTAGCCAACCCTCCCTAGTTCGACAAGGGTTATGTGAAAGAAAATCACAGCTCTGAATCCTTTGGAAAGCACAATGTGCTCCGAGAAACAGTACTGCTCTCAGGGGAAACATGAGGCTCCTTGAGAGGCCAACTTGTACCGAAGTCTAATTCTGTCACTGTTGGCCATGTGGGCATGTAACACTTTAACCTCAGTTTCTTCATGTACATAACAGGGGTGATGGACCTATCATATGGGGGTATTGGGAGGATTAAATAAGGACTAAATAAGATGATGTAAAATGCTTTAGTGGCAACCCCCACAACAAGGGCTACCATTTCTCTGTACTCTGTGCAGAGTGCCTGTTAAGTAGGAAGTGTTTAATTAATGGAGCAACTTATACTTATTATTACTATTACTTAGCTAATCTACCCTATCCTATTGCTTTGCAAGTCACCACTTTCTCTTTCTCCAGCCAGGCTGTAAGCCCCAGATACTTCCCTGTTATCTCTCCTGACCTAAGTCCTCAATTCTGCTGTTTCCTAACACCAGACCATCAGTGTCCCCACAGTAGTTTGAAAACATTTCAAATCCAACTGGTTTTGTCCTGGTGTTCTCTCAAAATAAAACAAACAAGGAAACAACAACAACAACAAAAAAACAAAATAAAAATAGTGCTCCAAATTTTATCTTTTGGTTTAAAAAAATTTTTTTTAATGTTCATTTTTGAGAGACAGAGCATGAGTGGGGTAGTGGCAGAGAGAGAGGGAGATACAGAATATGAAGCAGGCTCCAGGCTCTGACCTATCAGCACAGAGCACATCGTGGGGCTCGAACTCACAAACTGCAAGATCATGACCTGAGTCAAAGTTGGACGCTTAACCCAATGAGCCACCCATCACCCCTAGCTTTTAGAAGTTTTTTACATTTAGAAATTTACCTTATTCTTACAACTTGTACTTGTAGAGTGTTATCTCAGTATTATGGGATGATTAGAATGGATGAACACCCAAACCACTGGGTCTTCTACAGGATTAAGGGATGGTGTAATTTTGCAAAATAGAGGAAATAACCACTTTGAATGGGATTTAAAAACCTATTACTCACTTCCCTTTCCTTCTGCAAAGACTACTGAGAACATTAAGTAACAGTTTATGATTGACTCAGTATTGCTCACTGGACTGTTATTAAGTGTGCTCTTAAATTGTTGCCTTCAAGGACTGCCTAGTTGGGTATGGACAGCTTCTAGCTGCCACATGCATGGGGGCATGGCAAAGCTCACCTAAGAATAAAGGACTATTGCCACACTCAAAGGGCATAGTTCCTTTGGGGTAATATCATCACTGATTATATATGTGGTATGGACAAATTCTGGTTTTAGGTGTAATAATTGTAATTAATGTTATTAAAAATTGTTCTCCTTGGGGCGCCTGGGTGGCGCAGTCAGTTAAGCGTCCGACTTCAGCCAGGTCACGATCTCGCGGTCCGTGAGTTCCAGCCCCGCGTCAGGCTCTGGGCTGATGGCTCAGAGCCTGGAGCCTGTTTCCGATTCTGTGTCTCCCTCTCTCTCTGCCCCTCCCCCGTTCATGCTCTGTCTCTCTCTGTCCCAAAAATAAATAAACGTTAAAAAAAAAAATTAAGAAAAAAAAATTGTTCTCCTTGAAAGATACACACTGACATTTGAATTGATAAAATGATGTGATACTTGAGTTTTGCTTCAAAACAATCTAGTTCAGGAGGTGTCTAGTTGGCTCAGTAGGTAGAGCATGCAACTCTTGATCTCTGGGCTGTGAGTTCAAGCCCCCTGTTGGGTGTGGAGCCCACCTAATAAAAATAATCTAGTTCAGAGTGAGGGGGTTAGTGTGGGATATGGTTGGAAAAAGATTGACCATACCCAAGAATTGTTAAACCTGGATAATACGTATATGGCAGCTCCTTATATTCTACTATTTTTGTGTGATTTTTGAAATTTTCTGTAATAGAATTCGTAGATACATGGTACTGAGCGAGGTTTGAAAGGCCCATTTCTGAGTAGGAGTAGATGAGCTTTAGTACACGGACTGAGTGCCATTCTGTGGTCATTCAACAGCTTTTAGGTTGTGCAGAGATCCTAGGTGAGCTTTCCATGGTGTCTGGTAGTGCCTTTTTGTCAAATGGAGAACATGCAGTCCCTGCCCAGTGAATAGTGAATGAGTCAATGAAAGCAAAGAGGCCCAAAGCCCTGACCCTTCTCTTCTTGTCTTTGCAGCGGAGCCCAGGGGGAATATGCTGGGTTGGCCACTATCCGAGCTTACCTCGAGGGGAAAGGAGAGGGACACAGGACAGTAAGTATGAGCAGGTGGTGCTTGCCCACCATCAGGGGGCAGTGGGTCCAGCTCTCAGAGTCCCTTTTCTTTTGTGGTTCACTCCTTCTAAGCCTTCTTGGAAGCAGCTAGGGAACATATAATCAAGAAACAGATTTCCCTGAACTGGCCATTACGATCCTTGCCCCGGAGACACTTCCACAGACCATTTTGAGGGAAAACATTTGAAAATAAAGGTTTTTGTTCAAGCCCAGTCTGTAAAAGTCAGCCAGTTGGCCATGGAACTGCTTTCCACAGGTTGCAAAGGATGGAAGGGGCAGGAATGTTACCCTTCCAGGTCTCTTCTCCCTTGTGTAGTCCTGGCCCTACACCTGGACAAAGGGTAGGGACTTGCCTTTAATTCTTCTGTAACCCCTACTGTGATTAGACACAGTTCTGATCATATGTATGCTCAAAAAATGTTTATTGAGGGGCACCTGGTTGGCTCAGTCAGTAGAGCACGCAACTCTTTATCTCAGGATCATGAGTTTGAGCCCCACGTTGGCTGTAGAGATTACTTAAAAAAAATTTTTTAATAAAATATTTATTGAATAAGTAAATTCCCTATTGAGGATTGTCATCTCTAAGCAGCAAAAGAAGATGGTGGAGCAGAGTTCATGGTTCTGCTTCAGTTTTTGCTTTCAGTATGGGAGTCTAGTCTCCAGGGTCCAAACTGCTTGTGGAGCCTGTTTAGGGACCCAGAGGTGCTAATGGGCTTGACTGGACTCCACTAATCTCCAAGTAGCAGTGCCTCTAGCAGTTGATCTGACATAGGCTTCAGAGTGTGGCGAATGAGCCTGTTTCTGAGGTCTTCATTTTGATGTTGACCAACACTGAGCGAGAACTTCCACTGAGTTGTGGAGGTGGAGTTCTTAGAGGGAGCAGTGGGTAGGGGTCGGGAGCAGGATAAAAGTGACTGCCCATCCCAGGAGACTTAGAAAAGGGTGCCAGGCTAGTTCTGGTTGCCCAAGTTAGTGGGAGTGCAGAAGCTAGTGGCCCTACCTCAGTCCATTTCTGGGTATATTAAAACTAGAAGATTATTTATGGCTAGTTGCCTGTATTTTGCAGTGGAGAATCTGAAAGCTGTTATACTTCACTTTCAAAAACGGAGGGAAAAAAGAATTTTCTTTCTCCTCCTGTTTATCCATCCTGGTTTCACAGGTATGTTTTCTCAGGCCTTTGTCCTAGTTGGGGAGTAGAACTAATTTTCAAAAATCTTTGAAAAAGAGGACATCATTAACTGAATAATTATTCAATCCTGGTTACATACAAGGCACGGTGTGTGCCAGTCCTGAGTTAGATTAAGTGATAAATCAGATAGACACAGTCCCTGACACTCCAAGTTGGGTTTCCTAGTGGTTTTGAATTCTTTAAGTTTCTAAGGAAATGTTAGTTTAGAACTAGAATCATTCTTTGGACCTCAGAGTCTCAGCACTGTCATAGCATCAGAAAGGAAACATTGAAGCTCATGTTGTCCAGGGAAAGAATGGCAGGTGACTGACATTAAAATTTCCCCTTCTGTTCTTCCTCTGTGGCTTCCATGTATTAAGGTAGCCACTGGAACTCCTTGTTACACTTTCTAACCACTGGGTGTCTGGGGATCCTGGGAAGGGATCCATTCGCTCTGTGTGACCACCTCCATGTTGCCTCCTTTTCCTCATCTTCCTCCTGCCCCTGCTTTATAAAGAGATTTTTGAGATCTGCATTGTAGTGGTCATGCTAAAATCCAGGTTCCATCAAATCTGTGATGTTCCCCACCCCTTATTGTTTCCAGGTCTCCACTCTGACATCAGGAAGTATCTGTGAATGTCCAGGAGTGGGGACCAAACCAGAAAGGTCAAGCAGAAAGGATGAAAGAACTTTTGATTGGGCCTGGACAGAGTTCTTCTGTGACTGACAGATCCTTTATGGTTCCTTTTCATTCTCTTTGTGTTTTCCAGTCCTCTCTTCTCTGTCCCCCTGCGTGTGATGTTTCTTGTCTGACCATTGTCCACACTGCTATAACCACAGTGTCATTTTTTCATTCTGAAGGACTGCAGGAAGCTAGCCACTGAAGCTGGGGAAGGGCCGAGGGTGGGAGAGACAGGAAAGGCCACCCAGTCCCTGAGCTTGTAGAAATACAGAACTCTTAAGTTTAGAAATGTTGGCATCCTTTCTAGATTAAAGATTTTAATTAAAGCTGACATTTTCAGTTAGAGAAGAAAATGACTTATTACTCAAATAATCAGGGAGGATTTTTCCATATCAGAAGAGTCTCAGACAGCTGTTCCTGCACAATAGACCCTAATGGAATCCAGTAAAATACATCCTTCTTTTTTGAAAAGGAGTGTGGGGAAATTGTATGCTACAGAACCACCCAAGTCCCTGATGGTTCTCTTATTTCAAGCTGTTTTTTGGCAATTATTTTTCACATTTGCTCTTGGGTTAAATTTCAGAGGTTCCTAAAATGCAACAACCAAGTTCTTGATTTACCAGTTTAATTTGGGGCACTATAAATTTGTTTAACAAACACCAGGGATTGTCTTAAACCCTTTGTAATTAACAACTCAATTTGTTAGTCCAATATTAACTTAGATTTGCTGAGCAGAGATGTGGTTTTTATACAACAGAAAACATTGACCCCACAGAAAATACCAAAAAACATCCCCCAAAATGTATATGGGAGTATTTTTCTCTTCCTAACTGCCTGAGACAAAGTAGTGGCATTTGGTTTTTAGATTTTCTTAGTGGTAAGAATTTGATTTTCCCTCACAAATGAGTACTCCTTCTTAATCCTTCACTCATTCAGCAAGTGTTGGAGAATGAGTTATGGGTTGGGTTTATACCAGGTACATTGGGGAGTTAGAAAAACAGCATCCATCTAAATGGGCATAAATGCTCCAAAGAGGATTTGTTTTATATAAACTAAAGCATCACATCAATTCCCTTGTGACCGCACAATATTAAAGTGAGGCAAAACCAACATTAAATAAAATTACAGAAAAAAAATACTAAAGTTTCCTAATTTTACATAGAAAAACAGAACTGTATAATAGCAACATATAAATGAGTCACTGACAAAACCGCTGAGACTTTTTCTGCTGCTCCTTATATCAGGATATGTATTAGTTTTCTGTGGCTGCTGTAACAAATTCTTACAAACTTAATGGCTTGAAAAAACAAAAATTTATCTTCTTAGTTATGGAGTCCAGAAGTCTGAAATTGGTTTCCCTTGGCTAAAGTCAAGGTATTGGTAAGGCAGTCTCCTTTGGGAGGATCCATGAGAGAAAATGTTTCTTTGCCTCTCTGGATGCCTCCTGCATTCCTTAGCTTGGAGCCCCTTCTTGCCATCACTCCATCCTCTTGTTCATCCTTCAAATTTCCTGTCGTTTTTAAAAGTATTTTTTAAATGTTTATTTTTGAGAGAGAGAGAGAGAGAAAGAGAGTGTGTGTGCACGTGCATGCAAGTTGGGAAGGGGCAGGCAGGGTGGAGACAGAGGATCCAGCAGAAAGCCTGATGTGGGCCTCAAATCCATGAACCACGAGAT
The DNA here is from genome assembly GCF_018350175.1 of Felis catus. Taxonomy (NCBI): domain Eukaryota; kingdom Metazoa; phylum Chordata; class Mammalia; order Carnivora; family Felidae; genus Felis; species Felis catus. The sequence goes on along the minus strand of NC_058380.1, from coordinate 32,246,928 downwards.
CATGACCTGAGCTAAAGTCTGATGCTTAACTGACTGGCCACCCAGGCGCCCCCATTCATCATATTTTCTACTTACTTTGTTGTCAAACCTCCACCTGCCTCCCTCTGCTGAGAGTACTGGGGAATGTGTTTAGGGTCCACTGATAATCCAGACAGATTTCAAAATCCTTAATTTCTCATCTCATGAGCCTGAAGTTAATCGCATTTTCAAAGTCCTTTTTGCCATAAGGATACATCCATTGATTCTGAGAATTAGAACATGGGCATTTGAAGGGGTACTCAGCATACCATAGGATGGTTTGACATTTTTACCTTGAATATATTTATTTCAGCAGAACTTCCCTGGTATGAATTCTTAATTTAGGCCTTTAGCCAATGTTTTATATTCATTAATTTTTTTTTTTTTTTTTTTTTTTTTTTTTTTTTTTTTTTATTTGAGTGGTGCCTGGTGGCTCAGTCGGTTAAGCGTCCAACTTCAGCTCAGGTCATGATCTTGTGGTCTGTGGATTCAAGCCCCACATCGGGCTCTGTGCTGACAGCTAGCTCAGAGCCTGGAGCCTGTTTCAGATTCTGTGTTTCCTCCTATTTCTGCTCTTCCCTGCTTGCACTTTGTCTCTCTCAAAAATAAATAAACATTTAAAAAATTTAAAACTTTCTTTTACGCTTAAGTATGGTTGACTGTATTCACTTTTAATGTTTGCCTTTTCCTTTGTGATCAATGTTCTGCCCAGAAGGGATCCTTTTATCCAAAGATCCTTTGGTAAAATAAAAATAACTTATGGGAAAGGACAAGTGTCTCCAGCTTTGGTTCTGAGAAATTAAACTCAATAAAATAGGGGAGCATTCAAACAAGAAAAAGGATTTGAATACAACACTGTATAACCAGCATGAGACAAATAACTGTTCAAAAGAGGCACAAACCTGTCAACAGAAGAGTAACACTTTGCCTCTGGCAAATAGATGTCTTTGTGTACTCCTGTGCTTTTCTGAAGTAGACACCTTTGCTGTTTTTGAGGAAATACCTGCAGAGCAAAGTTTTCTCTCCATAAGGCCATTTCTGTAATGCCCATCCATTTCTCTTCAAGGGGTTGCAATATTAGTTCTGGGACTTTAAAAAAAAAAAAAAAAAAGGAGGATTATTTTCAGGGTGATCATTGTTTCTCCTTATTGCTTTCTTTTGGTAAAACCTCTTGTGATGCAGTTTCCTGCAGTGCAGCATCATCAGATCTATCAGAGCACGTGTGTTCACTTGTGTTCACATGATTTGTAGGAGGAAATGAAAATGATTTAAATCTGGGAATTCTAAAATTGTACCCACCCTCCACCTTCTGTAAGAATTCAACTTATCTTTAAATGTTAGCTTAGGCTCTAGCTCTTGAATCACCCTCCCTTGACCTCTTCCACTTGAAACAATACCCCCCTTATTCTGAGTTTCTATGGCACCTGTTTATACATTTACCAGCATTGTCAATGTGCCCAGGACAGGTATTGATTGGTTTTCATGCTTGCTGTATGATTCTCATGGCAATTCATTGCACAGAATAAGCATCCAGTAAATGGTGCCATAATTGGTGTGTCAGCATAGGAAGACCTTGGAATTATGTCTACTGTTATCATCTCTCCTGTATCTCAGCAAAGCGAAGCAGAGAACTGAAGCTGTGATGTGGGCAGTTGGGTCCTAGAGTATAACTTCTAATCTCATGTTCTTATAAGATACTTTCTACATATAACTGAGACAAGGTCAGAATAAGCACTGACCTGTGTTTTGGTGTGCTGAGATAAGGGAGGTCAATACTGATTAATATTATAGGAATCTTTAAAAATTGTTTATTCATCGTTTATTCATTTTTGAGAGACAGAGTGCAAATGGTGGAGAGGCAGAGAGAGAGGGGAACACAATCTGAAGCAGGCTTCAGGCTCTGAGCTATCAGCACAGAGCCTGATGTGGGGCTTGAGCCTACAAACTGTGAGATCATGACCTGAGCCAAAGTAAGATGCTTAACTGACTCAGCCACCCAGGTGTCCCTACAGGAATATTTAAAGAGCGGTATTTATGGATTCAAACGGAACCTGCCCTTTTGGACATTGTTTTACAATACAGTAGTAATGAAATTATAGCCGATTTCAGATGTTATGGTCAGTTTAAATAAAGCATGTGGCACCTATTTAATCTGTGCTCCAAGCATGTTGTAGGACTTTTCTCTCATGAATAGCCTGGTGATGATTTTTTCTGCTTCCTTCCTTTCATTCCATTCCTAAGGTTTGCCTCATTCCAAAATCAGCACATGGGACCAATCCTGCTAGTGCCCACATGGCAGGCATGAAGATTCAGCCTGTGGAGGTGGATAAATATGGGAATATCGACACAGCTCACCTCAAGGCCATGGTACTATTCTTCCGCTAAACAGATGGAAGAGGTCTGGGTTGAGAAGAGGTGGTGGGAAGAAGGGACTAGATAGTTTATAGCAACATTGTCTTTCTTTGCATTCTAATTAAAAGACTGCAGTTTCTCCTGAATGGGTCTGGGGAAAATGGCATAAAATCAGAAAACCTGTCTCTGTAAGAAAAATAAAAAGCAACAGTCACATTTTTGGTCCAGAATAAAACCGAACATAGTCTACTTTACCTCTTCCTTCACCAGTCAGGGACAAGGTCCTTTAAACTGAAATCCTATTCTCTTAATTCGTGCATATGTAAGAAACTGAATGAATTATTCATGGTCATAGTAAGGCTACTCCTTGTAGGGCCTGCCTGTCTCCTTCTGCCCACCTTCCCCCTTCTTCCCCTATTAATAACCAAACAGGCAGTCACAGTTGTTCTCAATCTTTGTGTTGGGAATTAAAACATACATGTAGATTTTATAAATGTGTGTGACTGTCCCAGCCATTACCTGCTGAATTTGGGGCGGCATTCCACTCCTTTCTGCAACACCAACCCCTCACTCCCAACCTCCCAACCTCCAGGAAGAGGTTGCCTAGCAACTGTATCTGCTTTCCACTGGTGGACTGGAGGCTGCATCTTAAGAGGGAAGGAAATCAGTTGAATAGCAATGTGATTTTGTCAAGGTTATTAGGCATGGAGACAGAGAACTTCATGTAACTGCCTTCAAAGGAAGCTGAAAATAGCACTGTTAGTCTCTCCCAACCATCCCCACCTATTCAGCACCCCACAAAGTTTTTACCCACAGATATTCTGGGGCAGTGCTTGTAATTACTAAGTTTCCCCAATATAGGATATGACCTTTAAAATTTTTTTTTTTTTTTTAATTTCCATACGAGCTTGCCTGAGTCACTGGCCAAAAAAAACCCCAGGAATATGCCTTTTATATGTTTGCTTTCTGTGAAAAGGAAACATGAGGGAGATTTTTTTTTTTTTTAAATCAGAGCAGAACACTCCTTGTGGGAATTCTAATTTCAACAGAATGAGAGGGAAAGGGAATAAGGGTGGATATGGCAAGATGAGCAGAGAGAGATTAACTGTGAGAATAGACATGTCCATAACGAAAAAGATCTGAAGTAATTATTGAGATGACTAAAACCAAAGGAAAACCTAGGAGAGTTGAGCCCAAAATACCCAACTTCCAAACAGTTTTTTGGTCTTGATCATGGAGACTTAGTTTGAGGGGATTTTGTTGTTTCTTTGGAATGACTTAGGAAAGGAGTAATGGATTTTATTGTCGTCATAGTTTGAGACAATTCTAGAAATGAAAAGACAAAAAAAATCACCTTTCCTAATCCTGTAAGGTAAAAGCAATGGTTTGGGCAACAAATAAACAGTTCCTCTTCTGTCTCCCTCTGCCCTTTTCTATCCCATAGGTGGATAAACACAAGGAGAACCTGGCAGCAATCATGATTACATACCCATCCACCAATGGGGTGTTTGAAGAGAACATTGGTGATGTGTGTGACCTGATCCACCAACATGGAGGACAGGTCTATCTAGATGGGGCAAATATGAATGCACAGGTGAGCAACAGAAGAGGGACTCCCTGAGAAAGTGACAGAAAAATATTATTTTCCTCTGATTTCTTGACAATTGTCTTAAAACATGATACTGAATTCAGAAATGAGGTTGACTTTCTGTATTGCCAACTTCAAGGAAAGTACCACAATTTCACTGAGATCAGATTTGAAGGGGGCAATAGGGGAGGTTGGGGGAGATAAAAAGTTTGACAGGAAGCATGGAATAAACTGAATGTCAGAGTGTTTGATCTCTCTTGGGTGCTACAGCTATGAAGGTCTCCTGACTCCCTACAGAAATTCACACCCATGTTCTAGCCACTGGTGGATATTGATCTCCCATGGCAATGAACAAGTCCTTAATCTGGCTTCAATTTCATCAGTGTAAAATAGCTGAATTGTTCTGTCCCTGAAGGGCCAATCCTAACTGTGTTTGTTGAGGGTAGGGTGTAATGTGCACCTCTCTGCAAATGCTGTAGGGGTTCATTGGAGCAGAAGTTTCAGTTTCAGAGTTTTCTTAACTTCTTTGTCATTATTTTGTGATTGTGGGTTGTTTGTTGTTTGTTTGTTTGCTGTTTGTTGTTTTGTTTTGCTTTACCATTTCAAACTCTTTCTGCTTTTCTTTGCTTCTTTCTGATTCCCTTTGTAAGTGTAGTTGACAGATTGTCTATTGCTAAGAGTTCAGGAATGCACTCTTTATGTTTGGCACTTAATTTATGTTCAAAATTAGCCCTAATGCCTAAGTGGCAGGAAGGCCTGTTGTGACTGGTATTAGGGTGGTCTCAGGAAAACTTCCTTCCTTTCTTCGCCTTGGTTCAGCATCCTATCAGGTAGCCTTCCAGTCTCTTTCATTGGGGTACCCAAAATGCATGATGCTCAAAGCCAACCATGCGGGGGAAGTAGCATTGCTGGTCTGAATGTCATCTGTTTCTGCAGCAAGGAGGTACTTCCCTTTTGCTCATGGTGTTTCCTCTCCTCAAATCCGTATTTTGAAATCTAAATTAGGCTAAATGGTCAATTGCTGTTTCCACAGAAACCATAAGCCAGGCTGCTTATGGGATGTCAGATTTTGAATGTGGAACTCTTCCGGTATTAAGAACATTTCTGTGAACAGTGCTGCCTGCCTTTCCTCTGAGAGGAGAAGCTGCAGCAAATAGCATGGCTGCCTTTCCAGAATATCCTTGCAAGCTCTTGACTTTTGCTTTTGGCTCTTTTCCCTTTGTGGTAGGTGGGAATCTGTCGTCCTGGAGATTTTGGGTCTGATGTCTCACACCTAAATCTTCACAAGACCTTCTGCATTCCCCACGGAGGAGGTGGCCCTGGCATGGGGCCCATTGGCGTGTGAGTTCCAGGCTGCTCATTTCAGGATGGTTTTGGAGGCTGAGAATGAAAGAATGGCCCCAAGTTTGCTGTTCTTCTCATCGAGGTCTTCAAGTGTCATGGACACCGTCATATCTAGTCCTCCTTTAGGGGCTGGAGAGAAGCAGTGAGAAGGGTGATAACTTAGACTTCCAAGATGTTTCCTCTTTTTTTTTTTTTTTTCTTCTGTCTTTTAAAAAAAGAAATCAGCTGTTGGTTACATTGAAAGTGAATTATCAGCAACCAAAGGAACTTATAGTAGAAAAGTGCTTGCCTGGGGCTGGGGAGCAGGGGATGGGTAGGGAGAGGTTGGTAAAGGGTACAAACTTTCAGCCGTAGATGTTTGACCCGGCGATTTAGTTGATAACACTATATTGTATAATTGAAATTTGTAAGAGAGTAGAACTTAAGTGTTCTCAGGAAAGAAAAAAAGAAAGAAAGAAAGAAAGAAAGGAGAGGGAAGGAGAGAGGGAAAAAGGAAGGGAAAGGAAGCAGTGAATTGGATATAAGGTGTTGAACCTTTTGCAGCCTGAACTCTGATTACATCTGAGATAAGCAGGAAACAAACCTTGTTACTAGAATAATTGGATGAGATCATAATAGCACTAAAGGAGTATCTTGCAGCTGTTGATAACTTTTTACACTGAAATTGAATCATCTTGTGAAGATGATGCTGATCAGCCATTTCCTGAGTTTCTTAAGTTTTCTAAACATGGACCAAAGGTCCCAGTCTTCAGATTGCTGGGAGTCTGGCCCTCTTGCTTTTTATTATTATTATTATTATTATTATTTATAGTAAGTGGGGGCACTTCAGTGCCTTAGATATGCGGGAGGCGGCTGAGTAGCATTCATAGGCTGGCCTCTGATGTGTAGGCCCTGTGGCTCCTCAGAAGCACCCTCTATCCCTTAGATGCCTTGGGAAAGAATGTGGGGCAGGGAGGTCTCCACATCCTGGTGAGTCCATGAATCCACAAGCTATTTCATGGCTGCCTACATGAAATCTGCCAAATCCTCTGCCACAGTTCTCCAGTGAGCTGCTGGGACACTGCTGGCTGGTGAGGAGGAAGAAGAATGGAACACTTCCTGAACATCTGTCTCTTAGCAGGCGTCAGATCCCTTCTGCTCTGAGTTTGTCTACTAGGAATAGAGCTTCCCAAGAGGGCCCAGCACTTATTTGTGTGTTTGGTTGGTCTGGATCTTTTTGATATCTTCTGAATTTGTGCTTGAAAAAATACAGGAAGAAGCATCTTGCTCCTTTTCTGCCCAATCATCCGATCATTTCAGTAAAGCCATGTGAGGATAACCGGCCTGTGGGTACCGTCAGCGCAGCCCCATGGGGCTCCAGTTCCATCCTGCCCATTTCATGGGCTTACATTAAGGTGAGGCCTGTGACTGTGTTAGGCCGGTAGGGGATGTGATATGTGGGTGGGAAACTAAGTCTATAGACTTTCTTCTTGACTTAAAAATGAAGCCCGTGATCTGAGATGGAGTTCAGTGAACATTGCTGACTTGGGTGGAAGAAACCTTCTTAAAAAGATCAGCTAAAATTTATTTCATCTCTTCATTATGCTTCCTTGGAGCTCTCATAGTGAGTTTACCATCAGAGAAATTGACATGCCAGATATGTTTTCCAGACAAAGTTCCATGAGTCATATGGATATTCTGGTTACATCATTTGATTTCCTGTAGGATTTGTATAGCCCCTTGCAAGTGAAAAACAGTGCACATACTAATTATTACAGAAGGTTGAAATCCTAGGATAAATTTTAGAAATCTCATTTTGGCTTAGATTTCTTATGAGCCTGGAGGGTAAGATGAAAAAGTAGCAGAAATTTGCTTATCTGGTGGTTTCCCTAAGCTCTTTGCCCTTTAGAGTCTGTGGAACTGTAATTCTCTGGGGTAATTAAACTTTGTTAGAGAACAGCTTTCCTTTCTTTGTGTTTCTCCAAAAAAAACACTAGGGCCATAGTTTATTTTATACAGCTCTTGTTCAAACTGGCCTGCCTACCTCCTGGGCTAAGACTGTACATTGGACAGGAGCACTTGTTCAGTGGCTAATTAGAACAGCCTTCCCAAACTGTCTTCCCTCCTTAAAGGAGGGTGAAACAAGACTCTCAAACTCAGCTGTGCAAATCATGTTGGATGACTCTCTGGGGCTGGCTGTTACTCTTTAACAGTGTGGCATTTATGATTCTTAATGAAAACTTTCTGGGAAGCAGAAACAACAATTCTGTACCCCGGAGACTAAAACCTGCTTTTAAAATGATACTTGAGTTATTTTACAGGCAGTAACAACAAAAACAATCATACTAAAGGTCTGCTTCTTTGCAAACAGAATCTTATTCCCAGGTTCCTTTTGGTCCCTAGATCATGTAAACGTGGGTTATTATGGATGTGTTTGGGTTGGAGATGATTTCCCACATTTAAAAAGTAAATGCCCCCAGGCTGGTTTGGCCATATGCCAGGAGTACCAGACAGAACCTCAGATAACAATGAAGTAAATAAAGTAAATTTAAAAATACCCCTCTGACTTTGACCCCTCTCTTTGTTTCATGCTGTTGTTACTTGCCACCTGGGCATTAGAACTACCTTCTTTCCCTACTGCAGCCCATTGTGGACACTCCCTATAGGACTGCAAGATTCTACCGAAGAGCCAGAATTATCTTATGGTTTCCTTTTGCCTCTACTTCTCAGTCTTACTAGCCTACACAGAATTCTTAGGGGATTTATCCCGAAACACACATTCTTAGGCCCAATCCCAGAGAAAATCAAATTCAGCATATGACTGGGTAGGGCTTTGGCCATCAAGCTTCCAGGTGATTCTGGTGCATGAGTGGAGAGACATGGCTGGCTGAACCAAATCCAAGTTCTTTGTGGCAAAGGTTCCAGGCTTGCAAGAAGTTGTCACAACCCACCAACCTCTATAGTAACCTCCAGACTGCAACCATGTGCCTTTACCTCTACACCTTGGTTTTGGCCATTCTTCTCAGCTGGAGTGTCTTCCCCATTCTTTTTGCTTCACCAAATTCTACCCATTTGTAGATTTCCACTCAAGTACTAACTTTTACTCTGGGAACCCTTCTTTTCCAGCCAGGCAAGATGTGTCCTTTCCTTCCTTTGGACTTTGGTGTCTCTATTTTTTATTTGATGCTTTCTCATTTGCTTTATATTAGTTATGTATTTAATACATATTAATCCCCATCATACATGAGGTATTCTGGGAAGAATGTAGGCAATAAAAATTGATGCAGTCTTGATTTTAAGCTCTTTGCTGGTGATGATGTTCACCTGGTATAATCACAGGGACCTAGGAACCACCAGAACAGGGTAAGATCAAGCCTGGCAGTTGTTAAATGTATAAATAACTCTGACTATGGTCAATTGGAAGACAAACCATACCAAATTGATTCAGTGAGGATTTTGGTCAATATCCCATTAGATTCCTGGCAATTATCAAGATAATCTCAAATGCATAAACAAACAAAAACATTCCCAAATGAGTGTAGTCTAAGTTTCTTTTTCCTCTTTAGGTAACATAATAGTCAGCAATCAATTTTGCCTCTGTTACTTTGTTCTGTGTTGTTACTTTGTTATTGCTTTATTTTTATAAGAAATACAAAGTTATGTTCAAAGGAGAAAACCAAAAATCATTTCAGCATCAGAGAAGACTGGAAGACATCTTTGTTGGGATTGACACTGGGCTGACTCCCTTTGAGGGTGGGATTTACTTGGGTGTGTCTTTCATTAGTGCCCCTTGGGTTTAACCTGTTCCATGGCTGATGACTCTTTCTCTCTGTTGCAGATGATGGGAGGTAAAGGCCTTAAACAGGCCACAGAAATTGCTATATTAAATGCCAACTACATGGCCAAGCGATTAGAAAAACACTATAGAGTCCTTTTCCGGGGTGCAAGAGGCAAGTATCAACCACAGTCTACTACCACCTTGGTTTTTTTCTTGACCAGGTTTGACCTAGTAAATGTTTTCTGTGGTGGGTAGGAAATTTTCGTTTCTTTGCATATATAAATCATAGTTATTGGAAATAACCTCAATTGAGTGAACAGGTTAGGAGTATCACTATTTGCAAGGCCGTGTGATGCAGTAGCCTACACAGCCCAGGTCAACAAGGAGCCCACAGCATGGGGAGATGTATATACAAATACCATGCACTCTTAACCTCACAAAGTGCTATGGGAATGGCTCCAGAAGAGTGGAGTAATTTAGACTGGGCAGAGGAAGTGCAGAATAGTTGGGAGAGCCTTCTGGGAGGAGACACTTGAGATGAGCCTGGAAAGGAGAGTATCAGACCCCAGGAAACAGAAATACTGGAGCAAGAAAGAATTGTGTAGGTGGTGAGAAGCTTGTTGGGGGGTTGTTGAATGGAATAGGAGGAAGGAGAGCAGATGAAGGTGAAGTTGGAGAGGCCAACTTAAGTCTTGGAAGGCTCTTGACTTTACCCTTGATGACAGCCATGAAAGGTTTTTTGAGTAGCGGAGTGACAGGATTAAGAGAAGGTTAAACTCATTTCAAAAATGGCAAGGGAAGAAGATCCTATTAGAAGTAGGATCAATAGGGCTTAGTTACTGATTAATTAAATGTGAAGTGAAATTCTATGTAAGCCTTTTATGCTTATAATAGAGGAACAGCAGAGAGAATAATAGTAGGGGAACCAAGTCATCCTGGAAGTGATAGGAGAGGATGGAGCCAGATAGCTTTGCAGAAATTTGGCTTAGGCACAGAATCTAAGAGCAGACTCTTGGAAATGGTGAAACTCAAGGAAAGAGTTTTGAGAAACCAGAGCAAAGCCCTGTAAGCAGATGGCTACCTTAAGAGGTATGTGGCACCTGGATGGCTCAATTGGTTAAGCGGCCAACTGTTGATGTCAGCTCATGTCATGATCTCACAGTTCATGAGTTTGAGCCCTGTGTCGGCTTCCATGCTGACAGTGTGGAGCCTGCTGGAGATTCTCTCTCTCTCCCTCTCTCTCTGCCCCTTCTGCAGTCTCTCTCTCTCTCTCTCTCTCTCTCTCTCTCTCAAAATAAATTAAAAAAAAAAAAAAAAAAGGCAGGATGAGCATAGGGGACTCCAGTGAGAGAGGACTCCCTGCTTGAGGCAGTTGTAGGACCCTGCAGCATTTGTCACAATGCCTCTCCCTAGAGAAGCCCCTGCTTGTCCTGCCTGCCTCTGTTCTGGCCTCACACCTCCTCCCTGAAGCCTCTTTTTCCTGGTGGAGAGAACTTCTCCCTCCTCTTGGCTCCCTCTGCTACTGAGGATTTCTCCCACTCAGTTTATTGTCTGGCTCTGTCCATCAGACCTTGAACTCCTTCAGGGTAAAGACTGTGCCTGCTTCCATTTTCGAGCACCAATCCCTGGCATCATGCCTGCCCCAGTACAAATGTATTGCACAACAGGAAGAGACAGAATGGTGTTCTGATAGGAGTCTTAAAAGAATATTTGCCTGTAACAATTAGCAATCCTTTGGTCACCTTTGAAAGAATTGGAACAAAAATGGTAAGGCAGATGCCAAACCGCAATGAGTTGAGAATGGATTGAGGGTGGGGAGGACAAAGGAGAAGCAGTCATGGTTTGGGGGAGTTGGGTGGTAAAGCAGGGGTACATGTGGAAGCTATTTCAGTAAGATGCAGTTTTGTTTTGAAATCAGTAGAGGATTTAAAACTGCCAGAGAAATGGCTTTGAAGAGGGAAGAGTGAAGCTACAATAGAGGAAATAGTAGATGGGGGAACAAAGTTATACTGGAGGTAATAGGAGGAGATGGCCCTAAGACACACAGCACATTGGCTGTGAGCACAGAATTGGAGATCAGGGACAGATGGGGACTTGGAGCTTGGAGCAGACAGACAGCAGCATGCCCAGACCTGGGCCACAGGATGAGACCTCGCTTTGGCTCTTGATTTCTCCAGCTCAGGCAGAGTATACGTCTACATCTGTCATCTTTAATTTAAAGGCTGGTCTTGCCTTACAAATATGTATCCAAAGACGTGGTTCTATAGTTTGAAAACAGGAAAGAACTAAATAGCCAGAAGCTCTAAATAACCAGAATGCTCCCTAGAGATTAGGAAAAAAAAAATGTGGGCAATATGTCTCTAAGCAACACAATAAAATGCTTCTGAAGTGGGTATTAACCTACAAGAGCTACTAATTAATTCAAATATAGCTCCTGCTCTGTGAAATGCATCCTGTTATGTATTGGCCTTCAGGATAAGTTTAAGTATTTGTTTTGTCTGATTATATAAGTAATATGTATATGCTCAACATGGAAAATTTGGGAAATTAAAAATCTGAGGAAGAAAATGTAAATGATTCATGGTTTTGGTAAGCAGACATAACCACTATTAATATTTCACTGTATTCCTTCTCATCTTACTTTTAGACCATTGAGCCAGTGTCCTGTTTTTTAATTTTATCTTATATTGTGATCATTTCCCCATGTCGTTAAGTGTTCTTTGAAAGAGGTTACATTGATTCATTTGTTTGGATATACCAGGATTCCACGAATTCTGTCATGTTTTCCCCTTAGTCATTTGCATCTGTAACATGCTGCAATGGATATCTTTTACTTAGATTTTTAAAAAAAATCTCTGATTATTTCCTTAGAGCTGCAGAAGAGAAATTATTATCTCAGAGTGTGAATGCATTTAAGCTCTTGGTACATGTGCCCTGGTTATCCCCACAGGTGCCAATTTATTTCACTCTCATAGCATATGAAGTGACCATCATGCTGGGGACCAGTGAACACCAAGTGCCAGGCTGGAAAAAAAACCCCCAAACCGAAACCAAAATATCTTTCCCAATCCGGTGGCTGGAAAACGGTATTTTTGTTTTAATTGACAAGGTTTATAGGTTCCCCCCCCCCCCCCGCTTGTTTATTATTTTTTAAAGAAAAAATTTTTAATGTTTATTTTTGAGGGGGGGAGGAGGGACACAGAGAAAGAGTGGGGGAGACACAGAATCTGAAGCAGCTCCAGGCTCTGAGCTGTCAGCACAGAGCCCAATGTGGGTCTTGGACTCATGAACTGTGAGATCATGACCTGAGCTGAAGTCAGACACTTAAATGACTGAGCCACCAGGGGCCCCATGTTTATTATTTTTTAAATGTAGTTGAAACTTCCTTGTGATTAACTTAATTTGATAATTTCATTGAGACAATTCACATATCACACAAATCACCCACTTTAAATGTACAACTCACTGATTTTTAGTATGTTCACAGACTTGTGTAAATGCAAACTTTCATTTTTAAAGAGTCCATGTGATCTGGACTACATGGGGATTGGTGGCAATCCAGGAGAGAGGAAAGTGAACAAAGCAAGTGTTTCTCAGGTGCCTAACCACGTGCTTAGTGTTTGCTTTAAAAACAGCGACTGTCTCAGTCCTAGGGGATTTGCAGCACAAAATGATAGATCCAGTTTCTGTTTGTTTTGACATTTTATCCCAGAATCAAATAATGAATTGTATTTCTCATCGCACACAGAGATGTATTGGTAATTACAGACCTTGTCACCTAATCCAAAAGTTCATGAAATCAAAAATTGTCTCATATTTGGTCTGGTAAACACATTTATTCTCGGACCTAAAAAAGAATTATCATTGTACCTCCTGAGGGCCCAAAATAGAAATGTTCTTAATAAGCATATTGTATTCCAAAATGTCTAATGGCAATATTAGAAGACTATTATTCATCTTAATCATATTTACTAGCTCTATATAAGACATTGTAATTACAGATGAATATGAGGCAATAATTTTAATGAACTCCAGTCTTCCCTTTATGAACCATTTCTTTGAGAGATTTGAAAACCCCAGCTGAACTGTTGAGGTTTAGGGTTTCGTGAAGCAAGGGAGTGACAGGCAAGAATTGGGAAGGGAAAAGCAGTAGTATTTAGGATGAGGAAAGAAAGGAATTACCTCAGGTAAGATAGTATATTTTTATTTTTTTATTTGTTTATTTTTAAAACATTTTTTAATGTTTATTTATTATTGAGAGACAAGAGCATGAGCATGGGAGGGACAGAGAGAGAGGAGGAGACACAAAACCCGAAGCAGCCTCCAGGCTCTGAGCTGTTAGCACAGAGCCTGACGTGGGGCTTGAACTCACAGACTGTGAGATCATGACCTGAGCCGAAGTCTGACGCTTAAACGACTGAGCCACACAAGCGCCCCAAGATAGTACATTTTTAAAGGAGGAATTAAAAAAATTCACAGCTGTCTACTCATGTGGGAGGCTAAACTCACTGATGAAAATGGAGTTCCTTTTAGTGGAGGCGGCAACTTTACTATCCCAATGTTTCATTTATGTTTTAATTTTTTCAGTGCCTATCCCCTTATGACCTCAGACAAACCTAATGCTGCCTGGAAATTTCTGTTATGAGTTGGTTTCCCAGTGGCAGAGATGGGACTTCATGGAATGGTCTTTCATGTCCCAGGCAAGGAAGTGACCCTCCTGAGGCCAGAGGCTCTGCCTACCCGACCTCATTCCCATGGAAACATTCAGTTTTGATTCTATTAGTTATGGTGTCTGGATTGCAACTGAAAAGCTTGACTAAGCATTGATTGCTTGACTAAGCATTGATTGCTCACCTAAGCCTTAAAGAGTAATTAGCTAGTGAGTTCCACATATCTCTAGGTAGTCATTCTGAGGATAGGAGTTGGAGGAAAGGTGTTCCAAATTTAGAGCCACGCCACTTTTGTTTTTTTGTCACCCCCTCCCTCTTCTCCCTGTTCCTTTGACTTGGTATCTTTTCAGACTCTCAGCTATAGCCATGGTTAGGCCCAGGAGAAATACCTACTCAGTGAAAATTAAACCTTGTGCTGATCAGTGTATACAATTTCTACTTCAGATTGCCCTGACTTACCACATACCACAGAAGGTTTGTGTACCTCTTCTCCTTAAAAACTACAAACACAGATGAACATCTTGGGATTTAGCCTCCAACAGCCACCAAGTTTCAATTTCATCCCTTTCAGAGCTCAGAGAGATATGCTAAAATTCTACCGTTTCCATTTGAACACATTAGAATATGGATTTAGAAAATAACATCTGAACCTCATTTCAGAAATGGAGCTCTTCCCAAACCGCCTGGTTGTGGTGGGGACACTGCAGATGTAGTCTTTGTGTTAGTGCTGGGCTGGGCTCCGCCTGATGGGGCCTTTCAGCTGTTACTGAACTTCTTGGAAGACAGCCCTCTGCCTGCCAGCAACAGTGACTTTCCTTTTCCTCCATGATGTGTCCCTCCCCTCTTCATCTCCTGCCCACTGAGTGCCCTTTAGAGCAGTGAACTTCATTACCCTTCTTTCTTGTGTCACTGTCACAGCGCCGGGTGGCTGCCAGAGGCTCAGAGAAGAAAGGTCAAAGGTTGAGGCTGGGTTCCCAAAATGGGGTGGGGATAATTGGGTATTTAGGATTCCTGCACTTAAATGATCTCCACCGCCTCCCCACCCCCACCCCACCCTCACCCCTGAACATTCCAACTGGGCATTCCTTTTAAGCACTTTTTGCCCCTGACTTTACCTAGCTATGAATATAACTTCCCACTTTTGAATCACACTCCTCACAAATTTAATTTCCATCATTGTTAGAATATTTTATAATATTCAGTGACAGTATATTTAAAGCTTGAGGCTCTCATACTTTATTTTCTCACAAAATCAGTCCTTTCTTATTTATTCATTACATAAGAAGCAGAGCAGTTATGGATGATTTCAGAAGCTGTTTAGTGACTGGAGCAACTCTTCTCAGGCTTGAGGAATTATCTGCTCCATGTATCTGTAAGTAGATTCCTTGTTTGCTGAGAGGAAAGTAGGTTAGGAAGTAATACATTATTGTCTCATCTACAGATACTTTCCTAGAAGGAAATTCATCAGATTTGGGGCCACAGAATTTGGGAAGCCCCCAGAACTGTTGTTCTATATTAATGAAAATGCTGACTTCATTGATGGTTTATTCCTGCTGATGGGTCAAACAGGTTGTGCTGGGGAGATTGTGACCTGGGCCTAGAGAGGAAACCAGCTTACAAAGTAGAGCAAAGTGAACTGACTCCCACAGACCTTGGTTTCATCTTCTTGCCACCTGTGGTGTGCTGTTTGACAGCCCCGATTTCTAATAATCAGCCTGAAGCCTGAAACCAAACCCTCAAAAGCCCCTCTGAAGAATCTCATACAATTATGTATGTGCCTTAGAGATACATGTTCCGTATATAATTACATTCACACAGATGAAACAGTTATTTGATGCTGGGGCAGAGTTATGGAGAATGGTATCAATGAACCTTTGGCTCTAGAGATATTTTGTATAAGAGGGTCAGGCCTGTGTGATGACATGTTTAACTATTGCAAATAGATTTTATATCATCAGAGTTGAAAGAATCTCATCCCCAGGAATCTCAGTCATATGTTCCAGCAATGCACTGGCACCAAAGTTCCACCTCCCATCAGCCTCTTGCCTTGTGTGTGTTGTGCACTAAGGACTGAACACATTGGCTTGACATGTTAAAATTTTATTTTTATAATCACTTTTATAGTTTATAATTATTTTTTAAATAATTTTTTAAGTTTATTTATTTTGAGAGAGAGGTTGAGAGAGAGAGAGTGTGTGTGTGCAGGGGAGGGGCAGAGAAAGGGAGACAGAATCCCAAGTAGGCAGCACAGTGCCCAATGTGGGGCTCAAACTCACAAATGGTGAGATCATGACCTGAGCTGAAGTTGGACACTGAACAGACTAAGCCACCCTGGTGCCCCTATAATTATAGTTATTAATAAAAGTAAATGAGGTCTTTGTTGCCACCTATAAACTTCCGAGTTACCATGGCATCTTGGGCCTTGTTGATATGCATTACAAAGCTGATTTGTACATTTGCTTGGGCAAAACAAGCTGATGGTAATCTTGAACTGACACAATTTCCCACAGGTTATGTGGCTCATGAATTTATTTTGGACACAAGACCTTTCAAAAAGTCTGCAAATATTGAGGCTGTGGATGTGGCCAAGAGGCTTCAGGATTATGGTGAGTGATCCTCTGGGAAAAAACCCTCATAGGGCATCTAAGGTTTTTGACATTCATGCTAGCTATGGGCGACTTCCTCAAGGCACAAAACAAACATGCAGGCACCACAATAAACTGGTCCGTAGGATAAATGGTGAGCACAGGATTCTGGGTAAACTTCAAAGTGATAGAGAAAAAACGTGCCCTATGACTGCATTGGTACTACCCTTCAAAAGATATTAAATCAGCATCTTGAATCCATTGGCATTCAAGAAAAGTCTTTATAGTTAAAAGAATTTAAAATCCCAAAGAAAATGGTTTTTGTTCCCTAGTTTCTTTTTTTTCATTTTAATTTTTAAATTTTAATTTATATTTGTTTCAGGTGTACAATATAGTGATTCAACACTTACATACATACTCAATGTCCATCATGACAAGTGTACTCTTTAATCCCCATGACCCATTTCACTCATCCCTCCCACCCATCTCCCTTCTGGTATCCATTACTTTGTTCTCTCTAGTTAAGAGTCTGTTTCTTTGCCTTTCTCTTTTTTACCCCCTTTGTTCATTTGTGTTCATTTCTCAAGTTCCACATGAGTGAAATCATATGGTATTTGTCTTTCTCTAATTTATTTTGCTTAGCATTATACTCTCTAGTTTCATCCATGTTATTGCAAATGGCAAGATTTCACTATTTTTATGGCTGATATTCCACTGTACATGTATATGTGTATATAATATATATGCCATCTTCTTCATCCATTTATCAGTTGGTAGACCTTTGGGCTCTTGCCATAATTTGGCCATTGTTGATACTGCTGCTATAAACATCGGGGTGCATGTATCTCTTTGCATCCGTATTTTTGTATTCTTTGGGTAAATACCTAGTAGTGCCATTGCTGGATCATAGGGATAGAGTAGTTCTATTTTTAACTTTTTTTTACATTTTTTTTAACGTTTATTTATTTTTGAGACAGAGAGAATGAATGGGGGAGGGTCAGAGAGAGAGGGAGACACAGAATCCGAAACAGGCTCCAGGCTCTGAGCTGTCAGCACAGAGCTCGACACGGGGCTCGAACTCACAGACTGTGAGATCATGACCTGAGCTGAAGTCGGAGGCTTAACCAACTAAGCCACCCAGGAGCCCCTCTATTTTTAACTTTTTGAAGAACCTCCATACTGTTATCAGAGTGACTGCCCTATTTTGCATTACCATCATCAGCTACCATCAGTGCAAGAGGATTCCTTTTTATCCACATCCTCTTAAACACTTGTTTCTTGTGCCTTTGATTTATGTCATTCTGACAGGTGTTTGTTAATATTGTGCAGTTTTTTTTTTTTTTTAAGTATATCTATTTTGAGAGAGAGAGAGTGTGTGTGTGCATGAGCATTAGCTGGAGAGGGGCAGAGAGAATGGGAGAGAATCTCAAGCAAGTTCTGTGCTGTCAGTGCAGAGCCTGAAGTGGGGATCGATTCCATGAACCTGTGGGATCATGACCTGAGCTGAAACCAAGAGTCTGGACACTTAAACAACTGAGCCACCCAGGCACCCCTCTTGTAGTTTTGATTTGCATTTCTGATGAGTTATGTTTAGCATCCTTTCATGTGTCTGTTGGCCATTTGCGTGTCTTCTTTGGAGAAATGTCTCTTCATGTCTTCGGCTCATTTTTAATTGGATTTGGGGATTTTTGGTGTTGAGTTGTATTGCCTATGTTTCTATTAAATTCTTATTCCTATCCCATTTCTGGTAAAGAAAGGAGTCCATGAAGAGGTGAGTTGGTGTAATGATGAAGGTTCAGGTTAAACTGCTGAAGTGTTAGATAGAGATGAATGGCATTTGAGCTTTATAGCTGTTTCGGCTTCTACAGCTTCTATAGCTGCTTCCATAGATGAAGGAATAGGCACATGCTAGTTCCATAAAGACTGTATTTTCTTGGAAGACTTGAAAGACAGGCCTTTAATGAATTAGTGGATGTTCATTAAGCACAGACCTTATTGAAATACCTATTTTTAGTGACATTATTAATAATATCAACAACCCCTCAATTTTTAGAAAGGCAGAGATGGTGAGAAGTTTGCCTTTCAATGGATGTGGAGTCCTATCTGAATTTTAATAACTGGAATAACTTCTTTTAGTAAGGAAAGTGAAAGCTTCAGTAATTTAATAGTTTTACTACTGCATCATATTGGGAATCCCACATGTGTGATTCATTCCTCTCTTGAATGCATGATCTTATTATGTAGAGTTATACTGATTATAAATGGGAAAGCCAGAGAAAGTTTTCATTAATGAAATTAGCAATCACCTCTCCAAAATCTCTTGGTTGCTCCTGTAACCTGACTAGGCCTCCTGGCTGATGGAAGATTCAGGCAGGATATACCTTCACTTCTGGGATGTGTTGTCTGTATCACATATCTGACTGCAGTAGCAGCATTTGCAGGGAGGGAGAGCACTGGCTAGGAGGTTATTTTGATGTTTGATAGAGTGAATGCCACACTTGCCCTAAGCCTAGAATTGTACAGGTGGCTAGCACTTAGTACCTCAAAACATATGTGTCTAATAAGTGAGAGAATGAATGGATGAATGAATGAATGGCTAAGCAAAAAAACAGCAATCGAGAATAACAGATTCTGGGTCTTAATCACATGTACTTAATTAAAATCTCCAGGGGAGGGGCCTAGTAATCAGTATCTTTAAACAGCCAAATATGGGGCATAATGCCTTTGGGCAGAGGCATCCAGACTTAGCGAGTAATGAGTCACTTGGAGGAGTTTTAAGACTCATGTTTTTGAGACTTACCTTGGGCTTCCTGAATCAGGGTCAGGACCAAAGAATCTGTGTTCCCAAGATAACTCTGATGAACGGTTCTGGTTATGGGAACCACTACAACAGTGTATGTTGGGCTGAATTTGCTCACCCATGAAATTGAGGTTGGACTTCATAGGTAGAGATTAGCTTTTAAAATCCCTTTCTGATTTGAGTGACACTATTCTATGTATTTGTCAAAACTTAGTAAGTGATAAACTTAAGATTTGTGCATTTTACTGTATGTAAATTTTATCACAAATACATGTAAACAGATATTGAATTCTAGTTAATGATATGCATCCTGAAGTATTTAAGGGAGAAGTATACTGATGACTGAAGCATTCTTAGAATTGCATCAAAAATAAGATGGATGAATGAACAGATGTGATTAAGCAAAGAGAGCATCATTGTTGAATGTAGGTGAAAGATATAGGGGTGTTCACTTTACAATCCTTTCAACTTACCATTTGAAAATGTTTGTAACATGTTGAGGAGATAATCCCTTAAAGCATGCAGGCATGACCCTAAAGCACTCCATGTAATTATGCAAATCAGAATTGGGGAACCATTTAAATGTCTTCATCTTTTACAGTTTCACAGAAAAAGAGCCAGAAATGGGAAAAGGTTTTTGGCTTTTGTCCAGAAAATCTCTCTTGAGTATGTCTTGGTGATTCATCTTACATATGAAAGCTTTTGTAAACAGAAACACCTTCAGGCTATGTTCTGAATAAAGGCAAAGGGTTTCCATGTACTGCCAAACCTCAGTTCCCTCATCTGTAAAATGGGGTTAGTAGGCTTCTTTATGGTTGCTATCACTTTATTTAACTTTTGATAGGCTATAATGTTTTAATTTCTCTTATTGTAAGTAATAAATAAGCATTATAGTATGATTCTAATAAAAAATCAAAGAATCTCAGCTTCATATTAGCAATAAGCCCTGTTAATATTTTAGTACTTATTTTTCAAGGTGTCTTCCCTCAAAATAGAAACACTTTCGGTGCCTGGGTGGCTGAGTTGGTTAAGTGTCTGACTTCAGCTCAGGTTATGATTTCATGGTTTGTGAGTTTGAGCCCCGAATCGAGCTCACTAGTGTCAGGAGTATCAGTGCGGAACCTGCTTTGGATCCTCTGTCCCCTCCCCCTCCCCTGCTCATGCTTTATATCTCAAAAATAAACATTAAATAAAAAAGTAAAATATTAAAAAATATATAAACACTATCATTTTCATAAAAATGGGATGTCATTATGTAACTTGCCCTTTTATATTTTTTATTGCTTACCCAATTTAACAAATAAAAATTTACATACATTTGTATGGTTGCATATTTATTATGGATACTCTCTAAAACTTGCTTAACTGTTTCTTCTTGGGTGTTAGTTTATTTCCTAAGTTCTTCTTGCTGAGATGAATATATATATATATATATATATATATATATATATGAAATTTCTTCCAAATCAGGGAGGTCAGGGGTGCCTGGGTTGCTCAGTTGGTTAAACGTCTGACTTTGGCTCAGGTCATGATCTCATGATCTGTGAGTTCAAGCCCTGCATTGGGCTCTGTGCTGACAGCTTGGAGCCTCGAACCTGCTTCAGATTCTGTATCTCCCTCTTCCGCTGTCCCTCCCCCGCTCGCACCCTGTGTCTCTCTCTCAATAATAAATAGACATTTTAAAAAATTACAAATCAGGGAGGTCAAAGTTAGTTACACAAGTTCCCCTATCTCCTTTGCAGGATTTCATGCCCCTACCATGTCCTGGCCGGTGGCAGGAACTCTCATGGTTGAGCCCACTGAGTCAGAAGACAAGAAAGAGCTGGATAGATTCTGTGATGCCATGATCAGCATTCGGCAGGAGATTGCTGACATTGAGGAGGGCCGCATTGACCCCAGGGTCAATCCACTGAAGGTGCGTAGGCATTGGTACTTGATCCAAAATGTTCCATAGAGTATAAGAGTGCATATGTACAGTGTACCAGCAACCCCTGAACTCCCATCAGAAGATATTTATTCTTGCCTAGAATAAGACCATTCTTCTGAAAGGATGATAAATTCATTACTTGCAGGTTTGAATCTTGAACACAGTAGCAGTTAAGTATAATGTGGATGTTTTGAGATATGTTTTGTTTGTGTAATTGTTTTGTCACTGTGAGAGGTATACCTCCCACATGCATCCAACTGGTTACCAAGGGAGGGAGCAGGGGCTGAAAAGCTCTTATCTAGTTGGGGTAGTTTTATTCTTGTGTCTCTATTTAATGCACTCTAGTGAGATTATTTACCTCACAAACTCTGGATAAAGACAAGTTCTTCTACTAGAGCAATTATTGCTTAGAACAACTGATTGGTACTTGGCCTGAATGTTTTTTAATGCTTATGGCCTATTTTGGAGAAAATCTGAAACATGTTTATTGTATATTTGCTTCTGAGCTGTAAGTCTTTTGTTAGCTCCAGACATTAATCTGGGTTGTGGGGCAGAGGGAGATCATGAATTGGGAATACTGTGAAGGCTGTGGCTGTGCTACTATGGCCTTGAGCCAGATAACAAGTCTGAGATGCCTGGGGAAGCTCAGGCAGGTTCCAAAAGTGAGCACCTGAAGGTGCACCACAGGGGCCAATGGCTGGCAGGAGAAGGCATCTTGCTCATTGTTATTTCTCTTTTCTGTGGATACTGAAAAGAGATTATAAGGATTTAGGCTAATTTTAAAAATGGCAATAGACATTTAAAGGACATAATACAGAGCTATAAAAGCAAGTGGAGAATAATACTCGTAAAATGATAAAAGATTTTAAAATGTGCCCAACTATGCCATATGCTGTTTATACACATATGCCGTAATAGTATAAAATCACAATGAGCATGGTGAATACAAAATTCAGGACAGTGGTTATCACTGGGAATAGGGTAAGAGATGAGCTGGAGGAGTTATAAAGGCAGTTCAATTGTCTCTTCAATGTTTATTTATTTAAAAAAAAAAGTTTGAGAGGGCGTACATACACATGCAAGTGGGGGAGAGGCAGAGAGAATTCCAAGCAGGTTCCGTGCCGTCAGCCTAGAGCTCAATCTCATGAACTGTGAGATCGGAGCCGAAATCAAGAGTTGGACACTTTTGTGTCCCCTGTGTGAATGTGCCACACAGGTGCCCCCAATGTTTATTTTAAAGGGTTAAGCAAATATGATAAAATGTTGACTTATATTGGGTGGTAGATGTGCTTAATATATTACCATGACTTTCTGACATTTGAAATATTTCAGAATAAATTTCCCATCAATTTTTTCCCCCTCAAATTGAAATAAAACCAACCAGCAGCCCCATACCTGGGCTTCTGTCAGCTCACTGGTTGAAGCAAAGCACAGCAGAAGGCAGTGTTCTGCTCTGATCCCTTTCCCATCTGTGTGTCTCAGATGTCTCCACATTCCCTGACCTGCGTCACATCCTCCCACTGGGATCGGCCATATTCCAGAGAGGTGGCGGCATTCCCACTTGTAAGTTGTCTTCTGAAGCCGAGTGTGCCAGCTGGTATACCGTCCACGTGCGTATAAGGGGCCATCACCTATCTGATGGGACTCCTATCCTTGCAGTGTCATTACAGTTACCATATGTGGGACACTTTCTTAAATGGGTCATGACAAGTGACGCAGAACACAGGAATTGGCTTTCAGAGCTCTGAGGTTAGAGTGTCAGCCACAGGTCTGAGGATCCACAGGGAATACAGTGGAGAAAGACCAAATAGGAGTCGCTGTCAAATGGGTTAAGGTCTTTTCTACTATCATCCAAAGGGAGATATCCCCAAATGCAATTTTTCTTCCTTTCTGATTCTTACACGAAAAGGTGCTCTGCAGTCTCTCTGGCAGTGTGGGGACAAGGGTCAAAAGTTGGATTTGGGGGGACAGTAATGAAGGGGTGACTTAGCGTTTTTTTTGTTGGACTGGTGTATAGTTGACACACAATGTAGTATTAGTTTCAGGTGTACCACATAGTGATCTGAAAAGTCTATACATTATGCTATGCTCACCACAAGCATAGCCACCATCTGTCACTGGAAAAATGCTATTACGATAGTATTGACTATATTCCCTATGCTGTACCTTTTATAGCCTTGAGTTACTCATTCCATATCTGGAAGCCTGTTCCCCCCCACTCCTCTTCACCCATTTTGCCCATTCTGCCTGTCCCCCTCTGGCAACCATCAGTTTTCTGTATTTATGGGTCTGTTTCTGCTTTTGTTTTGTTTTCTTTTTTTTTTTAATATGAAATTTATTGACAAATTGGTTTCCATACAACACCCAGTGCTCATCCCAAAAGGTGCCCTCCTCAATACCCATCACCCACCCTCTCCTCCCTCCCACCCCCCATCAACCCTCAGTTTGTTCTCAGTTTTTAACAGTCTCTTATGCTTTGGCTCTCTCCCACTCTAACCTGTTTTTTTTTTTTTTTTCCTTCCCCTCCCCCATGGGTTCCTGTTAAGTTTCTCAGGATCCACATAAGAGTGAAACCATATGGTATCTGTCTTTCTCTGTATGGCTTATTTCACTTAGCATCACACTCTCCAGTTCCATCCACGTTGCTACAAAAGGCCATATTTCATTTTTTCTCATTGCCACGTAATATTCCATTGTGTATATAAACCACAATTTCTTTATCCATTCATCAGTTGATGGACATTTAGGCTCTTTCCATAATTTGGCTATTGTTGAGAGTGCTGCTATGAACATTGGGGTATAAGTGGCCCTATGCATCAGTACTCCTGTATCCCTTGGATAAATTCCTAGCAGTGCTATTGCTGGGTCATAGGGTAGGTCTATTTTTAATTTTCTGAGGAACCTTCACACTGCTTTCCAGGGCGGCTGCACCAATTTGCATTCCCACCACAGTGCAAGAGGGTTCCCGTTTCTCCGCATCCTCTCCAGCATCTATAGTCTCCTGATTTGTTCATTTTGGCCACTCTGACTGGCGTGAGGCGATACCCGAGTGTGGTTTTGATTTGTATTTCCCTGATAAGGAGCGACGCTGAACATCTTTTCATGTGCCTGTTGGCCATCCGGATGTCTTCTTTAGAGAAGTGTCTATTCATGTTTTCTGCCCATTTCTTCACTGGGTTATTTGTTTTTTGGGTGTGGAGTTTGGTGAGCTCTTTATAGATTTTGGATACTAGCCCTTTGTCCGATATGTCATTTGCAAATATCTTTTCCCATTCCGTTGGTTGCCTTTTAGTTTTGTTGGTTGTTTCCTTTGCTGTGCAGAAGCTTTTTATCTTCATAAGGTCCCAGTAATTCACTTTTGCTTTTAATTCCCTTGCCTTTGGGGATGTGTCGAGTAAGAGATTGCTACGGCTGAGGTCAGAGAGGTCTTTTCCTGCTTTCTCCTCTAAGGTTTTGATGGTTTCCTGTCTCACATTTAGGTCCTTTATCCATTTTGAGTTTATTTTTGTGAATGG
Organism: Felis catus; assembly: GCF_018350175.1. Classification (NCBI taxonomy): domain Eukaryota; kingdom Metazoa; phylum Chordata; class Mammalia; order Carnivora; family Felidae; genus Felis; species Felis catus. Next base: position 32,222,372 of record NC_058380.1, on the reverse strand, counting down.
TGTGAGAAAGTGGTCTAGTTTCAACCTTCTGCATGTTGCTGTCCAGTTCTCCCAGCACCATTTGTTAAAGAGGCTGTCTTTTTTCCATTGGATGTTCTTTCCTGCTTTGTCAAAGATGAGTTGGCCATACGTTTGTGGGTCTAGTTCTGGGGTTTCTATTCTGTTCCATTGGTCTATGTGTCTGTTTTTGTGCCAATACCATGCTGTCTTGATGATGACAGCTTTGTAGTAGAGGCTAAAGTCTGGGATTGTGATACCTCCTGCTTTGGTCTTCTTCTTCAAAATTACTTTGGCTATTCGGGGCCTTTTGTGGTTCCATATGAATTTTAGGATTGCTTGTTCTAGTTTCGAGAAGAATGCTGGTGCAATTTTGATTGGGATTGCATTGAATGTGTAGATAGCTTTGGGTGGTATTGACATTTTGACAATATTTATTTTTCCAATCCAAGAGCAGGGAATGTCTTTCCATTTCTTTAAATCTTCTTCAATTTCCTTCATAAGCTTTCTAGAGTTTTCAGCATACAGATCCTTTACATCTTTGGGTAGATTTATTCCTAGGTATTTTATGCTTCTTGGTGCAATTGTGAATGGGATCAGTTTCTTTATTTGTCTTTCTGTTGCTTCATTGTTAGTGTATAAGAATGCAACTGATTTCTGTACATTGATTTTGTATCCTGCGACTTTGCTGAATTCCTGTATCAGTTCTAGCAGACTTTTGGTGGAGTCTATCGGATTTTCCATGTATAATATCATGTCATCTGCAAAAAGAGAAAGCTTGACTTCATTTTTGCCAATTTTGATGCCTTTAAGTTCCTTTTGTTGTCTGACTGCTGATGCTAGAACTTCCAGCACTATGTTAAACAGCAGCGGTGAGTGGACATCCTTGTCGTGTTCCTGATCTCAGGGAAAAAGCTCTCAGTTTTTCCCCGTTGAGGATGATGTTAGCTGTGGGCTTTTCATAAATGGCTTTTATGATCTTTAAGTATGTTCCTTCTAAAGGGTGCTGGATTTTGTCAAAGGCCTTTTCTGCATCGATTGACAGGATCATATGGTTCTTCTCTTTTTTTTTGTTAATGTGATGTATCACGTTGATTGATTTGCGAATGTTGAACCAGCCCTGCATCCCAGGAATGAATCCCACTTGATCATGGTGAATAATTCTTTTTATATGCCATTGAATTCGATTTGCTAGTATCTTATTGAGAATTTTTGCATCCATATTCATCAGGGATATTGGCCTGTAGTTCTCTTTTTTTACTGGGTCTCTGTCTGGTTTAGGAATCAAAGTAATACTGGCTTCATAGAATGAGTCTGGAAGTTTTCCTTCCCTTTCTATTTCTTGGAATAGCTTGAGAAGGATAGGTATTATCTCTGCTTTAAACGTCTGGTAGAACTCCCCTGGGAAGCCATCTGGTCCTGGACTCTTATTTGTTGGGAGATTGTTGATAACCGATTCAATTTCTTCGCTGGTTATGGGTCTGTTCAAGCTTTCTATTTCCTCCTGATTGAGTTTTGGAAGAGTGTGAGTGTTCAGGAATTTGTCCATTTCTTCCAGGTTGTCCAATTTGTTGGCATATAATTTTTCATAGTATTCCCTGATAATTGCTTGTATCTCTGAGGGATTGGTTGTAATAATTCCATTTTCATTCATGATTTTATCTATTTGGGTCATTTCCCTTTTCTTTTTGAGAAGCCTGGCTAGAGGTTTGTCAATTTTGTTGATTTTTTCAAAAAACCAACTCTTGGTTTCGTTGATCTGCTCTACAGTTTTTTTAGATTCTATATTGTTTATTTCTGCTCTGATCTTTATTATTTCTCTTCTTCTGCTGGGTTTAGGCTGCCTTTGCTGTTCTGCTTCTAGTTCCTTTAGGTGTGCTGTTAGATTTTGTATTTGGGATTTTTCTTGTTTCTTGAGATAGGCCTGGATTGCAATGTATTTTCCTCTCAGGACTGCCTTCGCTGCGTCCCAAAGCGTTTGGATTGTTGTATTTTCATTTTCGTTTGTTTCCATATATTTTTAAATTTCTTCTCTAATTGCCTGGTTGACCCACTCATTCGTTAGTAGGGTGTTCTTTAACCTCCATGCCTTTGGAGGTTTTCCAGACTTTTTTCTGTGGTTGATTTCAAGCTTCATAGCATTGTGGTCTGAAAGTATGCATGGTATAATTTCAATTCTTGTAAACTTATGAAGGGCTGTTTTGTGACCCAGTATATGATCTATCTTGGAGAATGTTCCATGTGCACTTGAGAAGAAAGTATATTCTGTTGCTTTGGGATGCAGAGTTCTAAATATATCTGTCAAGTCCATCCGATCCAATGTCTCATTCAGGGCCCTTGTTTCTTTATTGACCGTGTGTCTAGATGATCTGTCCATTTCTGTAAGTGGGGTGTTAAAGTCCCCTGCAATTACCACATTCTTATCAATAAGGTTGCTTATGTTTATGAGTAATTGTTTTATATATTTGGGGGCTCCGGTATTCGGCGCATAGACATTTATAATTGTTAGCTCTTCCTGATGGATAGAGCCTGTAATTATTATATAATGTCCTTCTTCATCTCTTGTTACAGCCTTTAATTTAAAGTCTAGTTTGTCTGATATAAGTATGGCTACTCCAGCTTTCTTTTGGCTTCCAGTCGCATGATAAATAGTTCTCCATCCCCTCACTCTCAATCTAAAGGTGTCCTCAAGTCTAAAATGAGTCTCTTGTAGACAGCAAATTGATGCGTCTTGTTTTTTTATCCATTCTGATACCCTATGTCTTTTGGTTGGCGCATTTAGTCCATTTACATTCAGTGTTATTATAGAAAGATATGGGTTTAGAGTCATTGTGATGTCTGTATGTTTTATGCTTGTAGTGATGTCTCTGGGACTTTGTCTCACAGGGTCCCCTTTAGGATCTCTTGTAGGGCTGGTTTAGTGGTGACAAATTCCTTCAGTTTTTGTTTGTTTGGGAAGACCTTTATCTCTCCTTCTATTCTAAATGACAGACTTGCTGGATAAAGGATTCTTGGCTGCATATTTTTTCTGTCTAGCACCCTGAAAATCTCGTGCCAATCCTTTCTGGCCTGCCAAGTTTCAAAAGAGAGATCAGTCACGAGTCTTATAGGTCTCCCTTTATATGTGAGGGCACGTTTACCCCTTGCTGCTTTCAGAATTTTCTCTTTATCGTTGTATTTTGCCAGTTTCACTATGATATGCCGTGCAGAAGATCGATTCAAGTTACGTCTGAAGGGAGTTCTCTGTGCCTCTTGGATTTCCATGCCTTTTTCCTTCCCCAGTTGAGGGAAGTTCTCAGCTATGATTTCTTCAAGTACCCCTTCAGCACCTTTCCCTCTCTCCTCCCTCCTCCTCTGGGATACCAATTATGCATATATTATTTCTTTTTAGTGTATCACTTAGTTCTCTAATTTTCCCCTCATACTCCTGGATTTTTTTTATCTCTCTTTTTCTCAGCTTCCTCTTTTTCCATAACTTTATCTTCTAGTTCACCTATTCTCTCCTCTGCCTCTTCAAGCCGAGCTGTGGTGGTTTCCATTTTGTTATGCATTTCGTTTAAAGCGTTTTTCAGCTCCTCGTGACTGTTCCTTAGTCCCTTGATCTCTGTAGCAAGAGATTCTCTGCTGTCCTGTATACTGTTTTCAAGCCCAGCGATTAATTTTATGACTATTATTCTAAATTCACTTTCTGTTATATTATTTAAATCCTTTTTGATCAGCTCATTAGCTGTTGTTATTTCCTGGAGATTCTTCTGAGGGGAATTCTTCCGCTTCGTCATTTTGGATAGTCCCTGGCGTGGTGAGGACCTGCAGGGCACTTCCCCTGTGCTGTGGTGTATAACTGGAGTTGGTGGGCGGGGCCGCAGTCAGACCTGATGTCTGCCCCCAGCCCACCGCTGGGGCCACAGTCAGACTGGTGTGTGCCTTCTCTTCCCCTCTCCTAGGGGTGGGATTCACTGTGGGGTGGTGTGGCCCATCTGGGCTACTTGCACACTGCCAGGCTTGTGATGCTGGGGATCTGGTGTATTAGCTGGGGTGGGTAGGCAAGGTGCACAGGGGCAGGAGGGGCAGGCTTAGATGGCTTCTCCTTAGGTGATCCTCTTCAGGAGGGGCCCTGTGACAGCGGGAGGGAGTCAGATCCGCTGCCGGAGGTTTGGCTCCGCAGAAGCACAGAGTTGGGTGTTTGCGCGGAGCAAGCAAGTTCCCTGGCAGGAACTGGTTCTCTTTGGGATTTTGGCTGGGGGATGGGCGGGGGAGATGGCGCTGGCGAGCGCCTTTGTTCCCCACCAAACTGAGCTCTGTTGTCAGGGGGCTCAGCAGCTCTCCCTCCCTTTGTCCTCCAGCCTTCCCGCTTTCCGAGCAGAGCTGTTAACTTATGACCTCCCAGACGCTAAGTCGGGCTTGTTGTGGGAACACAGTCCGTCAGGCCCCTCCGCTTTTGCAAGCCAGACTCGGGGGCTCTGCTTGGCCGGCGAGCCGCCCCTCCGCCCCGGCTCCCTCCCGCCAGTCCGTGGAGCGCGCACCGCCTCGCCGCCCTTCCTACCCTCTTCCGTGGGCCTCTCGTCTGCGTTTGGCTCCGGCGACTCCGTTCTGCTAATCCTCTGGCAGTTTTCTGGGTTATTTAGGCAGGTGTAGGTGGAATCTAAGTGATCAGCAGGATGCACGGTGAGCCCAGCGTCCTCCTAAGCCGCCATTTTGCCGCTTCTGTTTTGTTTTCTGATACCACATGTAAGTGAAATCATATGGCATTTGTCTTCCTACTTAGCACAATACTCTCTAGGTCCATCTATGTTGTTGTAAATGGCAAGATCTCACTCTTTTTCATAGCTGGGCAATATTCCTATGTGAGTATCTATGTGCACACGTGTGTATACACACACACGCACATACATACATATCTTCTTTCATCTACTGATGGACACTTGGATTGCTTCCATATTTTGGCTACTGTAACTAATGATGCAGTAAAAATAGGAGTGTGGGTTTTACCTTCTTATGCTTTTAAACATTTGTGGTTTAGTGGCATCTTAGCCTGTAGGGACATCATTGCAATCTCTTTCTGCAAGAGAAATGTTTCAGAATACCCAGGACATTTCCATCTTTTGTCCCTTGCAGCCCTTTGTGAAACCAGAGAGCAAATTCTGGCCAACCATTGCCCGGATTGACGACATCTATGGAGATCAGCACCTGGTTTGTACCTGTCCACCCATGGAAGTTTATGAGTCCCCATTTTCTGAGGAGAAAAGGGCCTCTTCTTAGTCCTATTTCCTTAAGTTCATGTGACTGACTTGATGTCTTTCTCTGAAGCATTTGATGAACAAGAACTCTAGAATTTTCCACACTGGACTCACCATGGGGTTATACACTGTATATTTTTGTAATCTCTGTCAAGGTAAATGTAAATACAGGTAGCATAGTAGTGTATGGAAGCTCAGTGTTGAAAGACTGGTTTGCTTCAGTGCCTGCTTTCACATGTGGCAGTTGATAGTTCAAGTTGCTTTGATTGGGAGCCATTTAGTTTTTTGCATAGAAAATTTTGGGTGTGCTAGGAGCTTTAAGTTTAATGTTGGAAACATTGTAGAGGCTATACTGTAGACTACTTGATAGAATCTTGTTCCAAATAAGTCTCTGTGGACTGTGCCATCTGTGAGGAATCCCAGGGCAAATGTTTACATTTTGCATACACTGAAGAAATTTTCTCTAATTTGCCTAATCTGTAATAGCATTTCTGAGTATTTTCCTTTTTCCATGTGTATGGTTTTCTTCTATCTTCCATTATTAGTATTCTAATAAAAGCATTTCAATTTGAAGAATGTCTTCTTGGTCCATTTTTCAATGTTATTCCCATTTATATTAAGTTCAGAGGGATTTGAATGGCAAGAAGATCCAACCCAATAGCCATTTTTTTTTACATTAGCAGTTTTGTCTAGCAACTTTTCTCATTTAACAATAAGTCCAGACAGAGTAAGTCCAGGTGTAGTGTCCCTTCAGTCTTTTGTTCAGCCTTCCTTTGTAGGCAGTCTTCATCCTCATGGTCTTAAGATGGCTGCTGCATATTGACATCACATACCCATTTTGATAGGAAAAGGGGAGAAAAACCAAAAACAAGAGGCAGATTTATTTCACCCAGTAATTTTTGCTTGCTTTTAACTGGCCAGAAATGGTTTATATTGCTACTTTTACCTGCAAAGGAGTATGGGAGGTCTTTTCCCTGGGTATGTTAGTGCCCCAAAGAAAATCAGTTTATTAGCTAAATAAAAGGGGGCAAGTGGGTTTCAGATAGGCAACTAGCATGCTTGGCACAAAATAACTTTTCCCTAGAAATAGCAAATGCTTCAGATGTTCTTCCCTATTAGTGAGCACTGTTCAATTCCTGACCACTTGGTTCTTTGCATGGCAGCTTGATCACACAACTATTATTCAAACTATTATGATAGTCATCTGTAGAAAGGTGTTAGTGCTCTTTTGAATGCTCTGTAGGTGGTCCACTTATTCTCACACTTAAAACGTTTATAGAACAATTTATTTTAGCCTAACTAAGCAATAGAGGAGTGATGGGATCCATTGTTTCTTTTTTACATTATAATTAAATGGTTAATACTGAGTTCTTCTCTGGAGTCAGGTACTATTCTAAGTCTTTAAGATGTATTATCTCATTGGAACCTCAAAACAGTCCGCTTTTACACACGGGGGGTGGGGGGTGGCGGGGGTGGGGGGGGTGAGTGGGTGGGTATGGAGAGATGCCCAAAGTCATATAGTTAATGAGAGGGATAAGCCAGAATTTGAACCCAGACTGCACAACTCCAGTGGCAGCTGGTCAAAACAGGCTACCACACCACCATGGTCACTTTATACCTGGAGATTTTGCCCTTCCTGAGTTGGAAACCAGGGTCTCAACACAGACTATCCATCAGGTTATGGAGTAGCCTCTTTGAAGAAAAGACAAGCACATAAAAACAAATCATACAGGTGAACAGCAGCTCTTCATCAGACTGTAAAGTATATCAGAAGCAAATACACGTGATTAAAAGTTGAAACTGCTCTGGGGTGCCTGGGTGGCTCAGTCGGTTAAACACCCAACCCGGGTCATGATCTCACTGCTCTGAGAGCCCTGCATCAGGCTCAGCATGAAGCCAGCTAGGGATCTTGGGGCCTGCTTAGGATTCTCTCCCTCTGGCTCTGCCCCTCTTCTGCCCGTGCTAAGGAAATAAATCAAACTAAAAAAAAAGTTGAAATTGTCCTTCACTATTAAGTCACTCATGTTTACCTGATGCTTGTGCCCATCTTTCCCACCTCTGGGTCTTTACCCAGGTGGTATCCACCTGGAGCACTCTTCCCTACTAACTTTGCTTTACTGGATTTTGTTTTAGCATCTCCTCAAGAAGGTCTTCCACTCATGTCTGTGAAATGTGCTATTGGTATTTTTTCTGAAAAAAAAAAATTTTTTTTTTTTGAGGGAGGAAGAGAACGTGAGTGGTGGGTAGGGCAGAAAGAGAGAGGGAAAGAGAATCCCAAGCAGGCTCCATACTGAGCTGGACGCAGGGCTTGAACTCATGAACCAGGAGATTAAGACCTGAGATGCAATCAAGTCTGTTGCTTAACCGACTGAGCCACTCGGGTGCCCCTGTGCTATTTTGTATCTGCACCTAGCTTGTATTCCTTTAGCCTTAGCACAATTAGTAATTATTCTGTTTACTTGGTTTTCTTCTGCCTCACCAGACTAAGTTCCCTGAGAACAGGGACCATATCTCATTCATCATTGGATTTCCAGTGCTGACCCAGGGTCTTCCACATAGTATATGTTCCACAGAAAGAAATATGAACTGATGAAAGGAATGATCCTTTATCTTAAAGAGAGACACTGTCATGGAAACCAGTATTTCCAATGCCTGCTGTTAGGAGATGGTAAAGTTCAAAATGCCAGGCCTTAAAGACAAGGCCTTTGGACAGGCTTTGTATATATAGGATGTCTGCCTCTTTTTTTCTATGGTATACATAAAATTTATTCAATTCAGTAGCATTAAGTACGTAGTAAATGTGCAAAATGTGCCTTTTGAGCAGTTTTGAAGACAGGATCTGAGGTAGACATGCACATACTTCATATAAATAGGGTACTCCCTCTGCCTTCTCCCAGCCCTTAGTCTGTGGCCTTGAAGCTGTGTATGATAAAGAGCAAGGGCCCTGGCCTAGTCTGGAAACCCTATGAAATCTTTAGATAAATACAGGGCCAAATTTTTCAATGACCAAACTGGTGCCTATCATCCAAATAAAGGACGTAGGCACCACTTTTGGGTGCAAGAAGCCATCTGAGACAAGTAGTTTGGAAGCTGAGATGTTAGTGCTTTTAGAGGTTTACAAGGCTATGGGACATAATGTTTTGGGTCCTTAATTGGCCAAGGTCAGGGATGTGTGCTAGGGCAGTGGTTTTCAAACTGTGTGTATAGATCACTAGGAGGGGTTGTTGGGCCCTGGCCTCAGAGTTTGATACAGGTGTTAGGCAGGGCCAGAGAATTTGCATTTCTTTTTAAAATTTTTTTTTTCTTAACGTTTATTTATTTTTGAGACAGAGAGAGACAGAGCATGAATGGGGAGGGTCAGAGAGAGAGAGGGAGACACAGAATCCGAAACAGGCTCCAGGCTCTGAGCTGTCAGCACAGAGCCCGACGCGGGGCTCGAACTCACAGACTGCGAGATCATGACCTGAGCTGAAGTCGGCCGCTTAACCCACTGAGCCACCCAGGTGCCCCGAGAATTTGCATTTCTAATGAGTTTCAGGTATTACTTCTCAGCTTCCTTTGTTCACATTTCAGCCTTTAAAGGATGGGTTTTGGGAGGCTGAAGGTGGGTGAGAGGTTGGACTTAGCTTTGTATTTTTTATGCAAATCTTAGCATTTTGAAAAAAATCCCTCTTTGCCTTGCTTTCACTGAGAATCCTATGGCTGGAGAAGGCTGTCCAGGAGTGGAAGCAATCAGCACTTTGGCCATGCTTTCTGATCTGGTAGGCTTCCTCCTACCAGCAGTGCATGAAGGAAAATTTTTTTTAGATCAAAATGTCAGTTTTATTGCTAATAAAGCTGATTGGAAAAAATAGTGTTTTACTTGCGATTAGGAGGGCTTCCTTTCCATTTCTGCCCCTCTCATGCTTCACCAATCTAAGCCTGGGACATCCACTCAAGGAAGAAGTTTGAGTCTGTAGAGCAGTGCACCAGTGCAGAATTGCTGCCTCATGAGGATCACAGGGGAACAAAAGATAAAAAGGGTGGTTTCCCCAGTGGTAGTGCAGTGACATGGATGAATGAATGTCATCCATCACCTTCTCTATGGAGAGTAGTGAGGAGTAGGCCAGGAGGGAGAAGTGTAACATTACCTGAGGTCATTCCATGAAGAAAACAAAGTCCAGGAAGCAGGAGTTAGTGCCCAACAAAGAGTACACTACTCTTGTAAATCTGATGAATTTCTTGCTGGCAATTAGAGTACTTACTCTGGAGTCATATGGCCTGGAGTCATATCCCAGCTCTCCTGTATGACTGTATGACTCTGGAAAAGATAACTGGCATCTCTCAGCTCTAGTCTCCTTACGTAGAAAACATTATCTATCACTCTTGGGTGAGGTTTCAATATACTAAAACATTGCCTGACACCAAGTAAGTACTTGTAAGTGTTAGCTCTTATTTTCAGAGCTTCACTTAGGGTCTTGTGTCCTGTACTGCACATCCCTGCACTCCCTGCTCTAAGAGTGGAGCCCCAACCCCAATTGGACCCACCTTGCATTTGGATCCATATCCTTTCCTTTTCTCTACATTCCTAAGTGCCCCTTTCCTATAAATGGCTCCCAGAGAATATACGAGGAACACGGGCTGAGACTTGATAAGATGTAGGTTAAATTCCGAGATATGCCAACTGTTTTGAGACATTAGGCAAATTCACTTACCCTTTCTGCACTTCAATTAAGGTCAAATAGCAATAATAAAGTACTTACCTAAATCAGGCTTATTGTAAGGATTAAATGAAATAACACAAAGTGATCACTTAGCATAAGTCAATTTCTTAGCATAAAAAATCAGACTTATTCTGCAAATTTTGACTGAGCTCTTTTGTATTAGACACCATTCTAAATGACAACCTCTTTCATGCAGCACCAATGCTAGATGAACAGAAAACACATCAATCAAGACTTCAGTGTTAAATATTATTTAGAAAACAAAAATGGTAGGTTGCGGGGGGGAGGGATTTGGGAAACTCTTACATTGGGTGGGCAGGGAGGTATTCTCTGAGGTGACATTTAGCCTAAAATCTGAACAGAAAGAAGCCAGGCATGACTAGATGTGGGGAAAGGGCAGGAGTGTTCAGGAATAGGGAGAAGCATGCTTGAAGGCCTTAGGATCTCTATCGAGGCATTTGGTTATTTTCATATGTAAAGGGTTTTAAGAATCCCTAGGAAGGGGCCTGGGTGGCTCAGTTGGTTGAATGTCTGACTTTGGCTTAGGTCATGATCTTGTTTTCATGAGTTCGAGTCCCGTGTGGGGCTCTGTGCTACAGCATGGAGACCACTTTGGATCCTGCCCCCCACCCCCACCTCTTTAAAAACTGAATAAACATTAAAAAAAAAAAAAAAGAGTCCCTGGGAAATGTGGATGGGAGAAAGAAGATGAGGAATGAAAGTCAGGGTTGGGAAGAGGTGTGGGACTCCTAAGAGTTAAGAATGGTGAGGAGGGGTTTTAGCCTAGAGTCAAGATCACAGAAAATGAAAATAGGGTACAGAGGAGAAGAAGGGGACTCTCAGGTGAAGGGCTTTGAGAAAAAAGAAAAGGAATGGGGTGGGTGGAGGTCCTTGGGTCAGGAAGAGGGAAGGATCTGTAATGGGGACTGTAAAGCAGAGAGTAGGATTGAAAGTGGGAGAAAGATGCAGGTTACAGATAGGAAGGGAATGGGGGGAGGAGGTAGATAGAGGCTTCCAGTGGGGATGGGGAGAAGGAAAGGATTAAGAAGTGGAAGGAGAAAGAACATTATCAGCTCACTGACCAGACAGATGAAAGTCAGGAAATGGTGGGGTAGGAGACATGGGAGAAGGCTGTCCAGGGTGGGAAGAGAAGGGAGTCAAGAGTTATAAGTAATAAGGCACAGGGTCAGGAGGTGCAAGAAGACTCCCTCAAATTAGGAAGAGGACAAGGAGCAAGAAGAAAATGGAGAAGAGGCATGGTTAAAAAGTACACAGAGTGCAAAAGTCTGGGAAGGGTGTGGGCGAATTTTAGGGTGGCCTCTCAGTAAAGGGGTAGAGGGTTAGAGGGTCCATGGTTAGAAGGGAAAGGTGTGTGAGAAGGGAGGACCCTCAGAAGAGGAAGAACAAGGGAAGTTTTTTTGGAAACCAACTAGGCAGGAAGACTGTTGAGCTAATGGGACTATACAGGAACCTAAACCTGAGGCCTGAGGCAGGGAAGTGAATGCCCTGGTTAGAGTGTCTGCAAAGTTGAAAACAGCCCAGTGTGCAGCAAAACCCTGAGGATAGGACTGGTGGACACTTCCCAGAATCACTGCAGTAACCCAGATGCTGGAGGACCCACTTGTTGATTACCAACTATAACTATGTACACAGACAAGTCCCCTGATACGCAGGATTCATGTAATGTGTATGATGTTCTCGTACTGCTGCCCTTTTCTTCCTTCTCCTATTAGCAAGTCCTTCTCACTGCTTACTTCACTGAGTACTGGGTCCCACCCACTCCTCCCTTTTGATGCCCCCCATTCCTCCCAGTTCAGGGGTGCCTCCCAGTGGTGCTTTAACCACCCAGTTTTGCATACATTGTTACTTTCATCTGGAGCTTTTCCCATGTCTCCCTGCTACCTTTCATACATGCAACTCACTAGGAATAGAGATGAGCCTTTGATATTAAAGAAGATAACAATCTGTACCCTTGGATCACCCACCCCAAAGTTGGGAAAAATGTAGTAAATTTGGAATAGTGCCTGTCTCTGCTGCCTGGAACTGGCAAGGGTTGTTGGATATCTTTTCCATAAAAGCAGTGTTACTAAATTATGGTTTAATAGTCTTTTGTATGCTAACCTGGGAACCTACACCTTTTCTCTGTATCACTGCTCCTATACAAAATGTTTGTATAAATTCATACAAATGACATAATTGCATTTTCAACCTACATGAAGTCAGAAATCATTATCATCTTAAAAATTAACTTCTAAAATTAAGTTAGATAAAATCTGTAATTTCTTCAAAAGTCAAAAAAAATTGATGGGGGGTTGAAAAAATCAACTACAAACTTTTTTAAATTAATCTGTATGATTCTCTGGGTATTTGGACCTCTTACAGAAGCCTAGGGTTTTCAGAACCAATGCAAGAGAAATTTTTGTGTGCTTTTGATCTGTTTGTTGCATTGTACTTTAACCTTAGCAGTGTCTGTAGAGTTCAGGATGTGGCATTTTTTATTTTGTACAATAACAATTCTGAAGTTCATTTGAAAAAACAAAACACAAACCTTGGTGAGACTGTGAAGATTTAAGTGTTTTAAGTAACAGCCAAAGTCATAAATTTCCAGAAAACAGGGTGTCATCCAACAGCACCAGGAGTGATGTCAGTCATCCTAAAAATATGCAGACTTTCCCAACAGTGCTGTCACTGGGAATTTGATCTCAAACTGCTACTCACTGCAGTAGGAGCAGCCAAAGAAGAATTAGATGCTAACAGATCCTTTCTTTAAAGTCTGGCATAAAGAACAGAAAGAAAAAAATTAACTTGCTTATGTTCAAGACATTCTATCCTACATGAACTACAGAGGTATATTAAAGTTCCCCAAAATAGAGCTAAATGGTTTTACTGGTTAAAAGAGGTTGCTTCAAATGCATTCCACAATACAATGAGGAAAATACTTTCCACAGAAGGCGACAGTTGGGTAGGCTGTTAAATAAACTTGCAAATAGCAAAGGAGTGAGTATAGTATGTGGTGCCAGCCATGTTGGGAGGGAGCGGATGGACTGTGGAGGATTAGCACTATTTCTGTATTTTGTCAAAAAGACAGCCTTTAGCCTGGAATGGTATCTGCCATTCAGAAAATTGTTGTTAATTTGAAGTCTAATGCTCCTAAGCATGAGGAAGTTCTGGGAGGAGAGTCTGAGAGGTGCTACAGTTAAACAGGCTCAGTACATAATTCATTATTTCCCAGAAATTAGTTGCCTTTAATTTTTTTTTTTAAACCGTATTTATTTTGGAGAGACAGAAAGTATGAGCAGTGAGGGATAGAAAGAGGGAGAAAGAGAATCCCAAGCAGGCTCTACACCATCAGCATGGAGTCCTATGTGGGGCTTAACCCATGAACGATGAGATCAAAACCTGAGCCCAAGTCGGATGCTTCCAACTGAGCCGCCCAGGTGCTCCTAGTTGCCTTTAAGAATGAAATCCATGTTGGGGCACCCGGGTGGCTCAGTCTTTAAGTGTCTGACTTCAGCTCAGGTCATGATCTCACAGTCCGTGAGTTTGAACTCCCCGTCGGGCTCTGTGCTGACAGCTCAGAGCCTGGAGCCGGGTTAGGACTGTGCATCTCCCTCTCTCTCTGCCCCTCCCCTGCTCATCCTCTGTCTCTCTGTCTCAAAAGTAAATTAAAAAAAAAAAAAAAAAAAAAAAAAACATTAAAAGAAGAATGATATCCATGTTTTGAAAAAAAAATTTTTTTTTAATGTTTATTTTTGTGTATGAGAGAGAGACAGAGACAGACAGAGTGCAAGTGGGGTAGGGGCAGAGAGAGAAGGAAACACAGAACTCAAAGCAGGCTGTTCCAGGCTCTGAGCTGCCAGCACAGAGCCCCACACAGGGCTGGAACCCACAAGCGGTGAGATCATGACCTGAGCCGAAGTCAGACACTTAACTGACTGAACCCCCATGGGGCCCCCAAGTTTTATTTTGTTTAATTAAAATTTTAGTTAACATACAGTTCTTATGAAAATGAAAAGAAGCTCTAAAAGAAATATGCACCACACAACAATAATCATTCAGAATTTTTAGATGAAATTCAGTTAGGCTGCACATTTGTTCTCTTTATAATAGTGTCCAAACTTGGTTTTCAAAGAGCAAAAGGATATAGTATAAATTCAAAGTAAATACTGCAGTAAATAAACAACATAGTGAAGCAGAAAAAGTAGTAGAAAGTAACACGGAGCCTTGAGTTTAAGGCTGCTATCTAACTTACGGTAACTCTCTTGAAATCAGTAACTTATCTATAAAATGTAGATAATACCATTTACCTCACAAAGTGTGTATGAGAAGTGAAATAATAATGTATGAAAAATGCCAACAGCACTTTTCTTTTTGGACACAGACTCAAGAGATGTGGGAACTGTTGCCATCCCTGTTCCAAATGGAAAGGCTGGTAAAATGCTCTTTACCCCTCCCCCCCCATTAAAAACAAACAGGAAAACAAAAACTGGTTATTAAGGAAGAAAAGGAGACCTCCAGATGGCAGAAATGAAAAGGGAACCCACAGGGCCTGAAACCATGTGGACATGAAGGAGGCTGGACAAGATATGTGTTTTATGATTGGGGCTTCCATGCCTCTACAGCAGACTTGTTATCAGAAACCATAGAGGCCAGAACGAAGTGGCAAGATATTTTCAAGTGCTAGAAGAAAAGCCAACCAGAATTCGATATCCTGTGAAAAGATCTCCCAGAGTAAAAGTGAAATAGATTTTCTTGGATGAAGGAAAACAAAGAGAAGTTGTCACCAGAAGATCTGATCTATAAGAATTCTTATAGTAAATTCTTCATACAGAAAGGAAATAACAGAAAAGCGGAAAATCAGCCTTGTAAAGAATAATGGAAAGTATCTGAGTAAAAGTAATAAATTATGTTCCTCTAGAGTTGTTTAACCCTAGAAACATGACCCATAAAATAAAAAACTGATAGATAGACTTCATCAAAATTAAAGCCTTTTTCTCCGAGAAACACTCTCTTAACAAAAATATGAGTCACAGACTGGGATAAAAATATTCTGAAATTCACATATCTGACAAAGGACTAGTGCTCATATTAAGAATTCTAGGGGTGCCTGGGTGGCTCAGTCGGTTAAGCATCCGACTTTGGCTCAGGTCATGATCTCACAGTTTGTAGGTTCAAGCCCTGCATCAGGCTCTGTGTTGACAGCTCGGAGCCTGGGGCCTGCTTTGGATTCTGTTTCCCTCTCTCTTTGCCCCTCCCCGCTCATGCTCGATCTTTTTCTCTCAAAAATAAATGTTAAAAAAATATTCTAAACTCAACATTAGAAACAATCCAACTAGAAAACAGACAAAAAATTTAAACAGACACTTCATGAATATACCGGATGGTAAATAAGCACATGAAAGATTAAATCATCAGCTATTAGGGAAATGCAAAAGAAAGCCATGATGATACTCCTACACATCTATTAGAATTACTAAAAGAAAAAAATATTGACGATAACAAGTACTGGCGAGAACACTGAACAATTGGGTCTCTCAGGAATGCAAAATGGTACAGCCACTCTGGAAACCTGTGTAGCAGTTTCTTATAAAGTAAAACACACACAATATAACCCAGAATTGTGCTGTGTATGTATCCTAGAGAAATGAAGACTTGTGTTCACACAATAACCTGTATGAGTTTTTGTTTTGTTGGTTTTTTTTTTTTTTTTTTTTTTGCCTTATAGGCAAAAACTAGAGACAACCTCAAAGCCCATTGATGGGTTAATAGAAGATAAAACTGACTACTCCTCAGTAATAGAAAGAATGAAACTATCAATATATGCAATGACTTAGGTGGATCTCAAGGTTATCATGCTATGGGGAAAAAAACACATCAATCTCAAAAAGTTACATATTGTATGTTTCCACTGATATAACTTTCTTGAAATGACAAAATTATGGAGAACTTATTAGCAATTGTCAGGAGTTAGGGTTAGTGAAAGGGTGTGACTATGAAGTGGATAGCATGAAGCAATTTTTTTGTGATAGAACATTGAAATATCTTTTTTTAATGTTTATTTTTGAGAGAGAGAGACAGAGTGAGTGGGGGAGGGGCAGAGAGAGAGGGAGACACAGAATCTGAAGCAGGCTCTAGGCTTTGAGCTGTCAGCACCGAGCACGTTGTGGGGCTCAAACCCACCAACTGCAAGATCATGACCTAAGTGGAAGTTGGATGCTCAACCGAACCACCCAGGTGCCCTGTGATGGAACCTTTAAATATACAGTTACACCCATCTATACATGTATAAAATTTCAGAACTAGATTTGTCTAAAATGACTTCATGTAAAAACTGATGAGATCTGAGTAAGATCTATAAATTTATATTATTGCACCAGTATCAATTTCCTGGTTTTGATAACTTATTGTGGCTATAGAAGATGTATCTTTAAGGTAAAGGTAAGTGAAGAGTACACAAGAACTCTAGAACTTGTCAGTGTACAATAAATTTAAAATACAAAGTGAAAAAAAGTGAGTCGGGGGTATTCTCTATAAAACTGAAGTATTTTTTATAAGTATTATATTTTATAAGTATTTTATAAGGACTTATAGATTTGTTAAGATGTGTTTGTGTGAATTTTTGGTAAATAAATATCTGGGACCAAAATTAAAATGTGTAGTCTATATAGTTTAGTGGTGGTTGCAAACAAGCTCAAAACTCATGCAACTTTTACTGTGATTTCTTAATAGATAACCAATCAGGCAAATTCTAACTAAAGCATTTGAGCAATATAGTTCACGATCTTCACACAAACAGAATGAAGAACAGATATATGTGAGAAGGGAAGGGCACCTCAAAAATTTTTCCTAGTGTCTAGTAGAGTTCTAGTTAGAAGTTTTTTGGAGACCATTTCCAGGCAAAATGTTCATGGGAATGCTATGCTTTCTACTGGTATCATTTCTCATCTATGGCAATTCACCAGAGATTTAAAAAACAAAACAGAACAAAACAAAAAAAACCCCTGCATTTTCTCAAGGAAAAAAAATGGTATTGAGTTAAATTCTTGGGTATGGTAGGGAAAGAATATTTTCAGAAACAAAGTGTCAGGGTTAGGTCATCAGAGATCTTAATTGAGTCTATGAATAAGGTAATCTTTCCTAAACTTGACCACTTTAAAAAAGGAAAAGTGAATGGTATTCATAATCACTCTGGAACAAACAATAAAACTTGGTTTGTCCTGACGAACTGACACTTAGGGTTACCCTATCTGTATTAGTCATCTTTTGCTGCATAACAAATTACCCCAAAGTTTAGTAATTAAAACAACATTCCTTATCATAGTTTCTGTGGGTCTGGAATCCAGAAGTAGCTTAGCTGGCACCTCTGGCTTCTAACAGGTCATGTTGTCTTGGTCATATTGTGTTAACTCAAAAATCTTAGGGTCTGAAGATTTACTTTTCACTTATGGTTACATGTTCATCATGGCTTGGCTGGGGGTGGGGTGGGCCTCTGTATTATTCTCATTCTGGGACCCAGGTTATGAGAAAAGCTGTCTTGGTGCTACTGATCCCCATGAAAGGGCAAAGAAAACTCTGGAGGGCAATGAAATGCTCTCCCAAAAGTGACACACAGCATTTGTTACAGTTCAATGATTAACTGGTCACATGACTATAGCCAGCCACAAGGAGGCTAAGATGTACAATCCTAACATGCCCTTGAGAGTCAGAAATACCAGGAGTACAGTACCAATGACTATCCTCATTCTGGTCAGTAAATATTCAACCCACTCTTGTGTCCTACAGAAATTACACGTCCCCTAGAATGATTATAATGAAAGGGCAAAAATGAAGTGTTAGTGAGAATGTGGGGCAACTAGATTCCCATACATGACTGGCAGGAATGTAAAATGGTATAAAACACTTTCGAATATCTCTTAATTTATCTTGAGTAAATACTAATGAAACTGGTGGGTTGCATAGTAAGAACATATTTAATTTATAGGAAACTTTCAACTATTTTCCAAATACTTACACATGAAGCAGCTTTATACAGCAATATCCTGGAAACTCAAATATCCATTAGCAGATGCATTAACAAATTTTGGAATATCCATATATAATGGAATACCCAGTAATATGTTCAGATTTTGTCTATTCTGTCTATTTTGTTTTCATTTATTTACAAGAATTTTAATCTCAAACTACTCTTCACACAGCAGCTTGTTGTTATTCTATCAATGCAATGCAATTTTATACTTGAGAATATAGTGTGACATTCTTTCATTTATTCTTTTTTTTTTTTTTCCGCGTTTTTACTTATTTTTTTGGGACAGAGAGAGACAGAGCATGAACGGGGGAGGGGCAGAGAGAGAGGGAGACACAGAATCGGAAACAGGCTCCAGGCTCTGAGCCATCAGCCCAGAGCCTGACGCGGGGCTCGAACTCACGGACCGCGAGATCGTGACCTGGCTGAAGTCGGACGCTTAACCGACTGCGCCACCCAGGCGCCCCTCATTCATTCTTTCAATAGTAGTCATTTGGTCTGCCTGTCTGGTCCCTCTAGCTAGTTCTTGGTATCTTGTGTCTAGTGTTTGTTTTGTGTGTGTGTGTGTGTAGTGTCTGATTAATCCAGGTTACTAAATAATTAGTTCCTTCAGGGATTTAAAGGTCTGATATGGGGATCAGCCAGCATACAACAGTTAAGCACAAAACACTCTTCCCAGCGTAAGCTGGTGATGAGTAGACCATCAAGCTCAGTTCCCTCAAATCAGGTAGTCATGAGCTCTATCTTTTCAGGGTGCTCTGGAGAATAGGGAAAGGTTTGATCCCTAATAAGCAAAAATAGAAGTGCCACACAGTGGACAAGTCAGAACAGATCTCTATCCAATTTGTATGTAGACTCTACAGTAAAATCCAAAGCTTTTAAGTTACAGGCAGGGCCCTTTTCTGTTAGCCAAACTGTCGTAACAAGTTTGTGAGAGAGCTTACGGTGTTTTAGATTGCTACCTCCCCAAAGCTTACTTAATATTATTTTGTTTCATTTTGTTTTTCAATGTTTATTTAATTTGAGAGAAAGAGAGCATGTGACTGGGGGAGGGACAGAAAGAATCCCAAGCAGGATCTGTGCTGTTGGCACAGAACCTGAAGTGGGGCTCCAACTTGCAAACCGAGATCGTGACCTGAGCCAAAGTCAAGAGTTGGATGCTTATAACTGAGCCACCCAGGTGCCCTCCTTTTTTTTTTTTTTTTTAATGTTTGTTTATTTTGAGAGAGGGCTTGCGAAGGGGAAGGGCAGAGAAAGAGAGGGAGACAGAGAGAGAATCCCATGATGGCTCTGAGTTGTCTGCATAGAGCCCAACATGGCGCTCAATCTCACAAACTGAGATCATGACCTGAGCTGCAATTAAGAGTCTGATCAGCACTTAACTAAGCCACCCAGATGCCCTTACCTAACATTCTTAAACATACCTGCATGCACATATTTGTTGAGTGAGCCATATTATTTAGAAATGAGTCTATAACTAGAAGCCCTTCTTAATCTAAGAAAATTTAAGAAAAAAACCTACCCATATGAAAGTGGCTAAGTACTTAATAGTAATCACTGTAACCTACTACATGTACCAGAATCCAGTGAAAAGCTCCTCTTTCAAATTTAAGCCTGAGAAACCAGATACTATGTAGTATCTGAAGGGATAACCACATCACCTATGAAGAAATCTTGCCAAAAAAACCCCTCACACCTAAATCTGGTCATGCTTGAATTCTAACTACCAATTTACATAAAAGAGAAACAGGTTAAACCATACCACATGGTTACTGTCAGCAAAATCTTACTCTGTCAGACTCTAGAGTAATTTAAACATACAAATCACAAAAAGTAAAGGAAAATTGACAGAGGGGATATATGCAGACTAAAAGATACTTAAGTGATAGCAATTAACAACAATGTAAGGTCCTCATTTGGATCCTGATGCAAACAAACTAACCTAAAATATCTATATATGACATTTGAGACAATGGAATTTTGAATATTTACTAGATATTTGATAATAACATTTTTTTTCTTTACATGTATGACAATGGTATTGTGGTTATTTCCTGTATCTTTTAGAGTAAACTGAAATATTTATGTAAAAACAAACGAAGCCTTTTAAAAAAGTTTAAAAGCAAAATAAAATTGCTTAGTTTGGGGCTGTCCTGGACTCCTGAACATGTTAAGCTGGAATCAGCTTTCTTTCCTAGTCTATAATGTTATAGCAAAGTTAAGACAAAACATAGCATAGGGGTGCCTGGGTGGCTCAGTCAGTTGAGTGTCTGACTTAAGCTCAGGTCATGATCTCGCAGTTCATGAGTTCAAGCCCCACGTCGGGCTCTGTGCTGACAGCTCAGAGCCTGGGGCCTACTTCAGATTCTGTGTGTCTGTCTCTCTCTCTCTGCCCCTTCCCCACTCATGCTCTGTCTCTCAGAAGTGAATAAATGTTAAAAAAAATAATAAAAATTAAAAAAAAGACAAAACATAGCCTAACTATGGAAATCACTAATTTTGCTAATAAAAGCAGAACAATCCAGTTCAAGTAGCTGAAACTGGGAGATGTTCCCCACCCTTCATGCAGAGAGATGGCCAATGCCAAAGGGAATACACTAGATGATGCAATTTAATGACTCATTTCAATCTAAAAAGGTTCTATTTAAATTAGATC
Source organism: Felis catus (assembly GCF_018350175.1). Lineage (NCBI taxonomy): Eukaryota > Metazoa > Chordata > Mammalia > Carnivora > Felidae > Felis > Felis catus. Next base: position 32,201,756 of record NC_058380.1, on the reverse strand, counting down.
CTTCAAAATAAAAATGATTCCAATGTCTGTTAAAAACAAGCCCAAAGTGACAACCATTCCAATCACTATGCTGTAAGTGTTCCCCAGAACTTGATTTTGATGTGAGATCCTTTATAGCCCAACAGTAAAGACTGCAAGCACCTGGGCTCACATTGCCTGTTTCTAGCACAGCTGTGCCACTTCTCTGAAGTATGAACTTTGGCAAGTTCCTTTTTTTTTTTTTTTAATGTTTATTTATTTTTTAGAGAGAGAGAGAGAGAGAAAGAGAGAGAGACAGAGAGAGAGAGAGAGAAAGAGAGAGAGACAGAGAGAGAGAGAGAGAAAGAGAGAGAGAAAGAGAGACAGAGAGTGAACAGGGGAATGGCAGATAGAAAGGGAGACACAGGATCAGAAGTAGGCTTTGGGCTCCGAGCTGTCAGCACAGAGCCCAACGTGGGGCTTGAACCCACCAACTGTGAGATCATGACCTGAGCTGAAGTCAGACGTTTAACTGACTGAGCCACCCAGAAGCCCCTGAACTTTGGCAAGTTTCTTAACCTTTCTGTACCTCTGAGGTTCATCCATAAGATGGGGATAACAGGACTGCTTCTAAGGGTTGTCAGAAGGATTAAATAAACACACATATACTCAATAAATATTGGCATTATATATGGCTCTGAATTCAGGAATAGAAAAACTGATTCAATCATATTAAAACTTTACTCTGATGAAAACAATATACTTTCAGAGACTAGAACAATGTTTTAGCATATTCTCATGTCTGTGAAATAAGAAGTAGCACTGATGCTAAAATTGAACGTAAGACAAGTTATTATAGAAAATTTTTCTAATTTAGTAAAATTAAAAAAGAAAAATCAAACATAAGGTGAAACCTGTCCTTAGTTCATACTAGTTCTTATTACCAAAAACCAAGAATAGAGAATTGTACAAAATGTCTATTTTAAAATGCACAATGAAATACTCTGGAAGTGATTACTTCTGGAAGTGATTACTTCTTAAAAATACATACTTACAAGCCAGACAAATGTAGAAAAGTGAAGTAAGATGAGCTATTTTTCTGGTCATAAAATATTTATTAATGTATACTTTAGGGAATATAGTGAATATAAAATTTAGGATCACAATATGAAGCAATTTCAGTCCTCTCAAAAGTCAAGCCCAGCCCTCAATGCTCTGCAGATGTAAAACCACTGGTGAGACTCACTAAAAGCAGTTTGACTAGTACAGAAGAGGCTTTTCATGAACATTTACAACTAGAGCATCTGAATACCTCTTTTAAGTGCAAAACCACACCACATTACACTAATGCAGCAACAATGCATTCATATTGTTCTCATTAGTCATTAGTAGTCAACTTGCATAAAACACCAGAAAAAAAGCACAATGGAGCTCACAAAATGGGCTAAAAAATGAACTTGTCCTTGCAAAACACATTGTAATGGAAGAAGACATTAAAAATGTATTATGCACAATACAGAAGCTGCGTTCCAAAGATCTCGAGTGTCATTTCCTTTTCTGTAAAATCAAATTACATGAACCAGGCACAACTAATATTTGGGAGGCAGTGCGTAGCTAAAACTTCATTTAACTAATTACTCAATGATTTAAAAAATCCCCATACGTCTTTTCTGTCCTGAGGTAGTTGCAAAATAAATCATAACTTGGATATCAACTAGAGCTGAGGCTTTGACTTTTTACTCATTTAAAACTAGTTGTTACTGACAGGAACTACCTTTTGATATTTAAAAGACAGTTGAGAAATGGGCCTCTCACTACACACACAAGATAATGGCTATGTAGGAAAGAGGATTAGCTGCTTCAGAACGTGAGAGATATGGTCCACCATAGCGCTTCCACCCTCCCCGCCCCCTCCCCCCAACCATTTTAGATTCTTTATTGTCCAAAAAGCCACCAAGAGCAACACAGTAGTAGACAAATCATCGTCCTTTGCTGTAGCCAGGGAAGAAAAGGTCAAGTAGAGTCTGCAGAATCTCATTGGGAATCATGAGATAATTCTGGCCAAGATCATGCCGGCAAGCAGGGCAGGAGAAAACTTGAGCCTTAAAGGAGCGCTGTAAGCAATCCTAAGGCAAAATCAAAACAGAAACAAAAACATACCCAATTTCATCAGAGTATAGCATGTAGAAAAGTCAATGGCTTATGCTTTTAAATAGGAACTAGAAACTTAAGATGAACTGTAAAGGCCTGAATCTGCACTCTGAAAACTAGTCTATAGACATGGCTTTAAGTTCCACTTACAGCATATATTGTGAGACTTCAGGTAAATGACCTTAATTTTGAGTGCTTTAATTTCCTCATCCAATAAAATGAGAGTGTTAGAATTTATGTATGATTTTCACTAGCCTCACCTACATTGGATTTTAATCCTGTTCTTTATAACAAAACACCTAAAAGAAATTTAGGATTTCCCTGCTTAGAACTAAGTTATATATCTTATCAAATCACTTAACATAGAATGTGTCTTCCAGAAATATATGGGTCAGGCACAAACACATATGTGGAAGATTTGTTTCCATGTTACAAAAGAAATTAAAATTCAGAAGCTAGGTCAGGACACACAATCACTGAGCAGTAGAGCAGGATTCCAACCTTGGTTTGACTAAAACTCAATCTTCCCCTTTACACCACACTAATAATGCAATATTCAACTCCTCTGGAAATGCTACCAGACAGAATCTGTTTTAGGTTTCATTAAGTGGATGGAATTATTTCAGTCTGCACTATAATATATAAAACATACATAAGCTATAACAAAAATAGCAATGACACCTTACTTTCTTCTCCATTTCAAATTCTCCTCAACAATTCCAAACATGATACAATACCTTTGACTATAGAATACATATTTGACTATTACTGTCTATAGTAATAAAATTAAAATAAATTAAAACATGCATTACTGCCAAAATGTAATGAAATGTTTCTTAACTGGCAAGGTTCCACAACTATTCTGCTGCATGGAAAAATGTTTCACGTACTAAAACTATGTTTGGAGGTTAGTTGCCCTCTGTCCTAACAAGGGAAAATGAGAAAGAAACCTACTTACTTTACAGACATTATGGAGGCAATCTGTTGTCACAGGCTGGTAAACTAGCTCCTGGCAGCAGACACACATAAAAGATTGTTCCAATTTTTTCAGAAAATTCTAGAATGGCACCCAGGGGAAAGAAAAAAAAAAAAAAGGTTAGCTTTGTAAAAAATTAGTAAGATTATAAGTAATTAGGGAAAAAATGTCTTTGTCACATTTAAAACATTTTGTATTAAAAAAAAGTAACGGTAACCATAAGCAAGTATGAAAATATAAAACCGAAGAAACTTCATTCCATAATATATACACATTAGTTTTAAATCTTATAATTGGTTTGGAAAAGCTGCAAAGTGAAAATATATGGCATTAAAAAGTGAATGTCTCCCCTTAAACCTCACATTCCAGAGATTACTATTTTTGCCTTTAACACAGTCATGGACATGTGTTAACAAACTAGAATTTAAATAAAAACTTAAAAGGGGGAAAAAATCAATCATGGATAGCTTGTCTCAAGGTCATTACATATAGATGTCTCTTTTCAAAAAAGCTGGGTGGGTGGTATTCCAGTAATATGAACACATTATTTATTTAATCTTTTGCTGTTAAGAAACTTCAATATTTATTTTTTAGCTAAATAAATAAGTAAATAAATAAATAAATAATAGCACTAGGCAATAATACTCTGTAGTATCTAATACTCCAAAGAATCAACATATTTATTCTCCTAGGATTATCTTCTGTGATATTTTGCCTCAATCCAAAAATCCCATATTTTCCTGATGCCAATGTTCACTCAAATTGGGACTAAATTATAAACGGTAGAGCCATCTAAAGCAAATATGATCAAATGGGTATTCTTATACTCATCAAAAGCGATTACTGGTTCCATTTTACCCAACTATTTCTTTTAAACTAGAAAGGTAAGTAGAGTTTTGAATAGTCACAAGGCTAATCTTCTGTTATTTCTGGTAATATGGGAAAATATTTTATGTTTTTTTCTGTCAATAAAAAAGTAGAATTTACAAGAGTTTCAAGTTAAAATTAAACCAAAGATCCCATTTCAAAGTTATATCTTGAAACTAACTTATTTATGGACATTATAAAAGTCAAGTGAATTAGTAACAAAATATTATACAATATACTGGAAGAATAAAATGGGAGGAGATATGGAAAAAACTCAAACTGTAATACCAAGTACACCCCCCAACACACAACAAACTACTTTGTTAATGACTGCTAATTTCCCTGGCATCTCCATGATACTTGTAATATGTACTAAGATATTTCAAATTCCTACAATGGGCTAGGTACTCATCTGCATCGTGGTGACAAAAATGCAAAGTCTCTCCTTTCATGGAACTTTATAAAATCAATTTCAGATAGTAATAACTGAGCAAACAAAGCAAACTAAAGCAACAGAGTAAAAGAGTGGCTGTTTTAGAAAGTGTAGCCAGGGAAGACCTTTGTGAAGACCTGTACTTTGCAGAGACTTACAGGAAAGAAGGAGTGAGCGACATGAAGGTGTAAAGAATTTTCTAGTCAGAGAGATAGTATGGGTCTAAGGGCCTAGGATAAGGAACAGGCTGAGCATGTTTAAATAGCACAGAGCGTGTTTAAATATGGCTGAAGCGTTTGGGCCTGAGAGGGCCCATGCCAGATCATGTAGGGCCTTGGGAAGGTATTGGGATAAAAATATACTCACATATACGTAACATATGCACTTATTTTAAAGCCACCAATGGCCAACACTTAGTTTTTCTGGCTTAATAAATGTGTTCCTGGCTTATCTGAAGAGAATGGGCATAAAAGCTGTTCACAACAATAGTACATACACATCCAGAGTAATCAATAGCAGCAAGCTCATAATCATCTCACCCAGGCATGCAAGATCCTGCCAACAGAGGATAACCTACTGGATACAATTTTGTCTTTTTTTTTTAAGTTTATTTATTTTGAGGGGGGGGGGGGCAGAGAGAGGAGACAGAATACCAAGCAGGCTCCATACTGTCAGTGTGAAGCCTTATGAGGGGCTGGAACCCACAAAAATGCAAGATCTTGACCTGAGTGAAACCAAGAGTCAGATGCTTAACCAACTGAGCCACCCAGGTGCTCCCACCTTTTTTAAAATTGTGGCTTGAGAACTGTCAATTATTGACTTTATTTCATATTAAAGTTACATTGAAAGAACTCACAAGTTTAATTGGTTTGCACACAATTGCCAAGTCTCACAGGACTCAATCACTTCAATAATTTTTTTTAATTGATAAACAGTATACACATATTAGCAGTCTTACACTGAAGCCCAATACACACATCCAAACCAGTCAATAGATGTGCAAGAGAACTTCCATGTACACTCAGATAGCTTTTTCCTCCACCTGTATCTGCTACTTTGTCTCCTGCCCACCCACAGCTGGAACTCACCCACGTTATCCACCTAACCACCAGCTGTACCCCTCCAACTAGAGAATATTTAGACTATGATCAATAACTGTTTGCTGCACCTTACTTTCTCTAAGTGAAAATGACCTACCAGGGTCAGACTCTCACTATGTCTGGGTCTCTTGGCTAAAAAGCAAGTAACACTTCACACAGAGCTCAATCACTTTCCTTCTGTCCTCCAAACACGTAAGCTTCATTTTACCAAGAATAACCCATTATCACATACATAAGCAAAGGAAATGATGACTCCTAAAGGGTATTTGATAAATTTCACCCATTTCTAAAACTTTAAAAATTAGGGGCATCTGGCTGCCTCAGTCTGTAGAGCATGAGCGTCTTGATCTTGGTGTCATGAGTTTGAGCCCCATTTTTGGGTGTTACTCAAAAATAAGTTAAAAAATAAGTAAGGCGTCTGGCTGGCTCAATCAGTAGAGCCAGGGTAGATCTCAGGGTTCTGAGTTCAATCCTCGTGCTGGGTACAGAGATTACTTAAAAATGAAATCTTAAAAAAAATATGTACACACACACACACACACACACACACACACACACATAGAAATAAATAAATGTTTAAAAATTATATCAGGGAACATTCTTCCTTAATATTGATGACTATTTCTCAAACAAAAAGCAACACAAAAATTCAGAGTTCTAAATTTAGATAGAAAGATAGATCTTAACTAACCCGATTTCAGACATATGAGAAATTCTGGCTAATACACTGATAAAAATAAAAGGAGCATTGGAAAGAAGAAAACTAGTAGAAGATGACAGGATAAAACTTCAAGAGAAGATACTAAGGTTCACTCACAATAGCTGCACAGAGGAAAAAATGCAGAGAAGTAATTATGTCACACCTGACAAGGGGTTAATATCTAATAAACAGAATATTCTAATTTTAAGCAAAATAAATTAAGACATAAATAAAAGCAAGTGAACAAAGAAGGAATAGCCAATTCACATTTGAAAACTCCAGCTTTTAGGATTTGATAAGGAAGCCTCATTTGCAAAACACAGCTTAACACAAAATCCACACACATCAGTTGTAATTTCTTTTCACTTTAAAATTTCATGATTACCAAAAATGGGAAAAAAAATCCAAAACATATAAAGTATTTAAATAAATCAATACTGGTTTATTTTACAAACAGGTTAAACATGTGCTGCATTGCTTAAGACTTATGCCATCATCAGATAACTTTGAACTATAGCAAAAAATTTCCTGATGAGTTTTAAACTAAGTGTGTTTACACAACTGAAAATTCTTCCCATGAATAGTGCCTTCAACATAAATGATTAAGTTCAGGCACAAAGAGGTCAAAACCAACAACTAAGAGGCCTAAAATCCACCTAAGAGCATTTAAGTATTAGATTATTTCTGAAAGTGACACTGGATGAGATGATTACATAAAAACGTTAAGTTTTGACTGACTTGCAAAGGAAAATTATTTTTCATCATGTCAATAATAAAACATTATTATTTAAAAAATCTTTACATACTGGACCTTCCACAAGAGATGCAAGCACTTCATCCCATAGCTTCTGGTTTTGGTGATCTTCTCTGATTAGATGTTGTTGTTGAGGGGTTAGTTGGAAAGCCTCAACTGCTTCTGCTGAATCTGATGTTTTTAACACTTTGGAGGCACTTGGACAATCATCTAGATTTATTTAAAAATACATAAGCAGGTTTACTGGCGGTTCTAAGCACAACTATGAGACCTAAGAGTTAACTGGTACCAGTTAATGTTTAGCATGAAGATAACCTACACACAGCAGCATCTAACTTCCGATGGAGTTTAGAATACTACGTTTGCTGCTATTTTGGCTCTGACACTATTAAAATACACAGAAAGCCCCTCACCACCCCTCCACCCCCAAAAAATCCTTCACTTTGCTTTTAATTTCTTATGAGTTTCTCAAATTTTTCTCTTAATATTTTTCTTTATTAGAAACTATGATTTTAGGACTTATGTTTGCAATCATTACCTACCATCTGTAGTTGGCCTTTTTGAGGCTCCACTAGCCTGCTTCTTTGACTGTCCTTTAGTCTTCTTCCCTTCCTTATCTGAAGGGTAACCTACTGGATACTGTTGGGGGAAAAAGTACAATATAGATTTAAGTTTCACAGAGAAAAGGGGTTCTAGATGCTGCTGAGAAATTAAAAAAGGGTAGGTGGGGTAAGAGTCTGTATTTTCCCTAAACTGAAAGACTTTATATAAAGGAAACAAACATTTAAAGGACAGAAGACTATTAAAATCCCCAATTCAGTGTAAAACCATGTAGTTTTGACTGTTAAACATTCCATTTTATAAAATAATAATATTAGTTTCAGATCTAAAAGAGGAAAGACAAGTTTTCAGGAAGTTTGACTAGGTGGCTTGAAAAGTATGAGGAAGAAATTAAAGAATCTAGATATGAAGGTAAGTGAGATCAACCACACAGCACAATATGGTACTCATAGAGATGGTAGTACACTCAATTGTGGAGCCAATCTTTAAAAAACAAAACAAAACAAACCCACCCGCAACATTAAGGGTCAAATTTCTTATCTCCCAAAATAAGGTGGGGCACAGGGGCTTTTAGAGGACCTAAAGACACTAAATTACTGAATTCTTTATCAGCTAAAGGTTAGACTTTAAGGAATAAAATTCTACCTATTTGTGTTTTACTGGCTACCCTTATGGGGAGAACATGCTTTGTTGATAACACTGATATTTAAAGCTCAACATGTTTCAGGCCCCATCAATGATGTTTTTAACTTAATCATAGTAGATGAGCTTACATGCTTCTGCTTAGTTTCAAATCTAACCTATCTAGAGCATTGCTCTGCTGAACAATGAATCTGAAAAATTCTTTTGAAAATGGATTTAACAAGTTATTTTTTTATATTGTTATAAAAAGAATATTGGCAGTTATTTTCTCAGCTGATGGGTCTCATTTAAACAATCAATTCTACAAGTTTAAAAAGAAAACAAAAACAGACACAGACTTGCACTAGAAAACACACACTCACCTGCCTGGGTGGTCAGACACTTGCCCATAGTTCAGCCCCTACACATGCAGTGTGGGCAGAGCCAGGGGAAATGAAAAGCTGGTAGTCTTTACAGGAAGCACAACAATGGGGGATGATGGAAGATGAACTCAAACCATGCTCTGAAGTCAGTGTCAGGGACAAAGTCTAGGGTGCATAGGCAGTGGACGGGGGAATGTAGCCATACCATCCATTATGCATACAAAACCAACAAAGTCTTATATGGGCTAACAGCTGAACATGGGCAAAGGGGAAAAAAAAGGCAAAGCACTAAAGGTGGTGACAGGACAGGGAAGCAGCTTTGAGGGGGAAGAGAAAAAAGGGGTGAGGAAAAGTGAGAAGGGTAGGAGAAGCAGACCACTCTTATAAGCCACCTCCCCCTTCCCCTACCAGAGACACACCCCCTGTGCCCTCTATGATAAACTTCCCTTCTTAAGGTCTTCTCTATATTAATTTTATGTATCCCTCTCCTTCATTGTTCAAGTCATTTCCAAATTGAATTACAACTATTTTACTTTTCATTGAAGGCTTGGTTTTTCCCAAGCACAATTCTTGGTCTTAGAGCAGTTTGACACCTAGAATGCTACTACCTTTTTATTTGTTTTCCTTCTGTATACTTGAATGATTTCATTCCTCACCCCTTACAGTCCACTGATCAATTGCTGTGAGCTGTATCCAGTGTTAAGGCACAAAGATACTACAGAGGTGTGTGTTTTTATGAGCATACAGGTAGCCTAGACAAATGTAATCTAACCTGTAAACGTAGACATAGTCTCCTTGACCGTTCTATTCCTTCTGAGGTCCAAGGAGCAGGTTCAACATCATCTCTTCTTAAAAGGTAGCGCCAAACCAAGAATCCATGGCTTGATGAAATCTCTGGCCAGTATTTCACCACCTAAATCATAATTATTTCGGTACTAGTTTGAGATTTAATATTTAGACTTATTCATAATGCCACATTACTAGTTTAACTAAGTACACTTGACTTAACTGAATGCAACTTCAAAAGATACTTGCTTTAAGAATAGTAAATAAAAAAATCACTAGAATACTGTTTTTACCTTGATTTTTAATTAAGGTAGTTCCCACATAAGTACCCATTGCTATAAGTTTGAAATATTAACAAGATTATGCTCAATAATAGAATCTCGCATAATAGGATATAAAAATGGTGGCAGTAAATGCCTCCATTTTTTAAAACAATACAACCTATCTGAACAATTATAATGTGCTTGGCTCTGAAAATCTATTATAATTAAAATAATTCTGAAAGATATAACAATCAGTATCTATGATGCCCATGTTATTTAAATAGTTTTATCACAGAGAATATATACTTATAAAAAACTTAACCTAAAACAGAACTCTGCCCTTATGGACTTCAAATAAGCATTAAGAGAAAAAATATCAAAGTTAGGAGCTCACTTTGTATATCTGTTACATTTCCAGAAAAAGTAGAGATACCAACTAAGGTGGTCTACTACTTCCTTTAGCCCACCCACTGTAGGGTAGTTCCCTGTGGCAACCCTGTCTTGAAAGCCCAGGAAAAATGACTAACAAGATGTCATGCCAGATAGAGCACCTTATAAATGCCATCATATCTGTTGCCTTCTTCAGGAGCATATTTGCTGATCTTCCTCCCTTTAAAACTGCGTATCACTCTGACTGGCTTACCAGCTCTCCAATTCCGAGACTCTGCTCCAATTTTATCATCCAATGGAGCATCACAGTTTAGGGCCAATGCCCTAAAAAATAAAACAAAGTCTTTATACCAAGTAATCTTTAAGTATATAATCGCATTATTAGCTCAATTAAAAGGTGAATTATGCCTTACCTGATAGTTAAGATTCTATGATTCTTTCCATATTATTCCAGATAATAGGATTATGCTTTCCCCCACCAGCAGAGAAGACAAATCAGTTTTCTGATGTCACCCCCAAGCCAGGGGATTGGTTCTCAGATAGCCTGTAGGGTTCTTCTGAAAGTAATAACATCTGTGCCACGTATAATAGAAAACAACTAGAAATACATGGAATTTTTTTTTAAATAACGAGGGAAGGGAGAAAGTTGGACACTAAAGCAAGTGATTGTTGTAGTAGTTATTTGTGATAAGGGAGGGAGTGAAGTATATTGCTGGAATAATGTAGAAAGAAATCCAGAAAAATAAATTTGTCAGCAAGGTACAAATGACCTTTCTAGGTCTACTTTCCACATTCCAGATGATAGAGATTCCTTACCGTTTAAAAGTTATTAAAGAACAATTTTAATATGAAATTATCGTTTAAAGATTTCTAGTAAAAAGGTAAGTTTAAATAAAACTGAAGCAATCAAATGCCTGCACTAAATCATGATAATAAAGATTTTTGGCTCCTCCAGATCACTATTTTTATGATGACACATGAACAAGGAGGAACAGTGAGTGAGAAGCAGCACCTGATTTACTTGAAGCTTCCTTAGTATGTGTACTCACTTAGTAGTAATTAATCAGTAAGGTTATGTTAGAAGACCTTTCTTGGGAGAACTTAGTCCTGCCAAAAAAACAAAAACAACAAAAAAAAACCAAACCAAACAAAAAAACCCCAAAGTTCCCACCAAATCAGAAACTATTTAAAATTAGTATTCTTCCTCTGAGATACCTACTTCCTAACTTAAGTGACAAGACACCACTGAGAACATGTAAGGTTAAAAACACACACACCCAATTTGGTAAATTCAGATATGATACAAAATACTTTTTCAGGGCATAATTCTTTTTATGCAGCTTCAAATGAAATTCACCATAAGATGAAATGTCTAATCTACCCAAATCTCTTCATCACAGTTATATTGTTAAAGTAAATACAGTGTTTTGTTAAAAAAAAAAAAACAAAAAAAAAAAAAAAAAAAAACTTTCATAAATGTGGTCAAATAGTTGGAGTTTACCAAGTTATTTTTTTTTAATCTCAAAGGGAGATGCATTAAATCTCTGGGAGGTAGAAGAAAATGTATCCAATCTTCTAGTGTTAGTATTATATCTTATTTATGGAATGCCTATTGAGATATACATACTTCATCTTCTTAAAGAGCAAGGAAAAGAATAAGTACTATTTTCACATTAATGAACAGAATGGTTTGGTACTTACAAGGACCTTTAGTCAGAACTGCCACCACTAACTGGCATTAATAACTCACTTCTATTTTCACATTAAGTATGTAGGTTGTTCAAGTATGTGAAGAGATTCCAAGAAGATCAAACTATGCAAAACAAGGCTTTACCATTAGTCTGCAGCTCAATTGGTTGTTTCTAACTGCCCTGATAAAGGAAGGCCAGGATACCTTGCTGCCCACTTCAGTTTCATAAAGTGAAAGAGCTGAGAAGAAATAGGAACAACCTTCTCAAAGCAAGAAGCAAGGGTCAAACTCCCTCTTAGTGGAGAAGGAAAAATAAACTGGACCATACACTAGTCAGGAAAAAGTGTAATATGGGTCAGAGCTAAGGGTCTTTGACCTTGGTTTTCATGTTTATGAAACATATATGTATCTTTGCTCAAGAGGTCTTTATAATCACAATGTGTACTCAAAACTTAATGTATAAATTAACTGAATGGATGTCAGAGTCCCTATGGTAAGTCAATCCTAAATTGTTTTCAGTCAGAATTTTATTTTCACTACCTTCTCTTAAATACAAACATTTTTACAACTTGTCAATTATTTTCTGAGATTGTAACATAATGGTAAACAGGGTTATACTTAGATTCTTTAAAAGCTTGAAAAATATTTACCATTTACATTACAAGTGCAGGTAGTTAGGAAACAAATCTCATTCAAACAAAATAACTCATTATTATTAAAGGGTAAATATAATCTTCAGATGAGACAACTTAAAAAAGCACTTTTAAAAATTCAAGATATACTTTCACTGACAAAAACACATCAAAATATTTCTAACTCCTTTTAAGATCATTCCTCCTAAAGAGCTGCTTTCTCGCTAGAAAAAGACTAACTAGGAACTGGACTCCTACTTCAGGAATGTTTTCACCAGCAAATCTGACCTGTCTCCTCTGCTGGTTCAGTTAAATAATCCTACTGTCAGAAATAATAGAGAAGGAAGACATAAAAACAGACTATGTAATTTGGTATGCAACAAATTCTTGAAATCATACTGGTATATTATTTACTTCACACGGTAATCAGAAATTAAGGGCACACTACTTAAAACCGAGTGATTCAGATTCAAAGAAAAATACTCATTTTTACTCAATAATCCATAAAACACTCGTAACAATAGGATATAAAAATTTTGACTTTATGAAATTGATCTAAAAATTATGACAAGTTATAATGTGGTTGTTGCTATCTGATGATCTGGGTCACTTTATTATTATTGCTATTAGCATGCATTTATGAACTAAAACATTTTGAAGTCGTCAAGTTTTCTGCTCCCATGGAAGCTGGCATATCATTAATACTTCTATAGAACAAAGGTCAGCACAAGGTGGCTCTTTTGTAATGCTTTATAAGCATTTAGTTAGAAAAGGTCACTTTTATAAAAAGCACCTTGAGTATAGCTTTAAGTTTATCTGCTATTTCATTTATGCCCACAAATGTGGGCTCCCAATCTTAAACCTACTTCATATTGGTGAGTTTCCTCTAAAAAGAAGTTTGTTACTTTAAAAGACAAATCTGTGTTGGGTAAAACATAACTTTGATCCATGAGGTAGTAGATAAGCCACCTTGTTCTCAGTATCACTTATATTAGATTCCCTTCCTTCAAAGGTTTCAACATGTTTTAAAATGTAAAGCACATGTATTAAGACTGGGAATTATGTTATTTACAAAATATAAAGAAATAAGTTATAATACTTATAAACAATTGTATAATCAGATAATGGGATTTTAAATTTAGATTTTTAACTCTCAATTTAAGATTCTGCCCTACAGAATAACTTACAAATTATATTAATATAATCAAACTTTTATACAAAGCCCAAATAAATAGACTTTACAAACTCTAACAGTAAAGAATACCTGTTCATGTTTGTTAATGTTTGATCAGCTGATGGTGCACCAATTCTTTTATTACCAGCAAGATTTTTACCACCACTCCCAGTGTATGTGAATTCATCACCTCGGTCCTACAGGAGAAAAATTTCAACATTAAGATACCTAAGCCCAAATATAATTTCACTAATTCTTGTTTTACAGTCAGAGCACTTGGTTAGGATGTTATGAATTTACACGTTCTCTCAAGGTATATACCAAAATCAGACAAAATTTAAATGCGGTGTATGTAGTATACCTTGTAGTATACCACAAGTTATCGAGTTGATCATTTTAAAGTTATAGCTTCCAATACTTCTAAATGTGGCTATTCTCATGCTATACATATAAGCCAATAATTTACAGAATGTTAGAAAACAGGGGCTCCTGGGTGGCTCAGTCGGGTAAGCGGCCAGCTTTGGCTCAGGTTGTGATCTTGCGGTTCGTGAGTTTGAGCCCCAGGTCAGGCTCTGTGCTGACAACTCAGAGCCTGGAGCCTGCTTCGGATTCTGTGTCTCCCTCTCTCTCTGCCCCTTCCCTGCTTTTGTTCTGTCTGTCTGTCTCTCTCAAAAACAAATAAACATTATAAACAAACAAACATTTTAAAAAATTAAAAAAAAAAGAATGCTAGAAAATAAGGTCTTATGGACTGGGAATATTATTTCATTTAATTCAACGATATTAAAATAAACATCAGGGGCGCCTGGGTGGCGCTGTCGGTTAAGCGTCCGACTTCAGCCAGGTCACGATCTCGCGGTCCGTGAGTTCAAGCCCCGTGTCAGGCTCTGGGCTGATGGCTCAGAGCCTGGAGCCTGTTTCCGATTCTGTGTCTCCCTCTCTCTCTGCCCCTCCCCCGTTCATGCTCTGTCTCTCTCTGTCCCAAAAAATAAATAAACGTTGATAAAATAAACATCAATAATAGCTTGTAGGTTTTTACAGAGTATCATTTCAGTAAATACTCTGTATCTGATTTCCCATCAGCAGTCGATGTCATACCCAAGTTTGCTGTTAAATTTCAAAATTAAAATCCTTACAGAATACTAAGTTCCCCACATTTCACGCTGTACAGGTTCACTCAAATCACACTGAGATAAAAAAAAAATCACCTAGCATTAAAAAGAACATTGGAAAAGAATTTGAAAACTAAAATCTGTATAAAGTATCTAGTAAATGTGAAAAAAACATGCCAAAGGAAGTAGGTATTACATAAACTAGCTCCACAAATATCTCTGTAATAGCTATAAATTTATATTGATATTACTAAGTTTCTATCTGAATCAGTACTCAAAATCAATTGAGAAGAGTATCAGTATACAAATTAATTCTATTAGCACTATCAAAATAGTGGTTCTTTTTTTTTTTATTATTGTTATAGTTGACACACAATATAACATTAGTCTCAGGCATCCAACATAGTGATTCAACAAAATTACACATTACTCTATGCTAACCACAAGCGTAGCTACCATCTATCACCATACAATGCTAATATAACCATTGACTATATTATTTATGCTGTCTTTTATATTCCCATGACTTAGTAATTCCATAACTAGAAGACTATCTCTTACTCCTCTTCACTCATCTTGCCCATTCCCCCACCCATTAGTGTTACTTCTTTATTGCAAGATTTTAATTAGTTTAGACTGAACTCAAGATAATGAAGTGTTCTCTATTAAATCCTTGTCTGTAATAAAGGTCAATTATTTTGCATCTTGTTTTTCCTTTGGATAAAGTCAAAACTAAAATTTCATGTTTAAAAAAAATTTTTTTTAAATGTTTATTCACTTTTGAGAGATGGAGAGAGACAGAGTGTGAGCTGGGGAGGGGCAGAGAGAGAGGGAGACACAGAATTTGAAACAGGCTCCAGGCTCTGAGCTGTCAGCACAGAGCCCTGCACGGGGCTCTAACTCATGACCCGGGGCTCTAACTCATGAACTGTGAGATCATGACCTGAGCTAAAGTCGGATGCTTAACTGACTGAGCCACCCAGGTGCCCCCAAAATCTCATGGTCTAGTAAGTGTTCTTATCTGTCTAAAAACCTTGACTTCAGTTTTTGTTGATCCAATACTGAGGACTATATCTTAAAGACTAAGGCTCATGACCTGAACCAAAATCAGGAGTTGGACAGTGAACTGACTGAGCCACCCAAGCACCCCAACTCTGTCAACTTTTGAAGTTAGAATTGTGGCAGTGCTATAAAGGAAAAGGGAGTGGGGACTAGGAGAGAATAATAGGGACAATCTAAGCTCAGTACTGTTTAAAATGAAAGAACAAAAACATTTCTGATTATTTTTCAAGCAGCAAATAAGTAAAAATAGTTAATTCTACCTCATATTGTATTCTATGTCATTAACTCATCCTTACTTTAATTGTCACACCAATAGAAACTTTAATTGTCACTGGGGAAAAAAGAATTGTCAGACTGTCAGAGCTCAGTCGGTATTAGTTCAGACTAATTTTCCTAAGGAAAAATGAACAGCCCAAATTTATTACATCTTTAAGTCCATGTACCCCTGTGAGCCAGTAGCCTAAAGACTGCTGTCTGAGAACCCCTCACATAAGAAGTCATCATTTATAGAGGGGACATACCACTGCCCCACAGTGACTCAATTTCCCAGTCTCTACTCTTTTTTCAAGTTGTAAAGCAGCTAACACAATAAGCTGGATGTTCCCATTCCTGCCATCACCTTTATCAAGCAAAAGGAGTTCATCTCAAATCTTCTCAACACCCCCCGCCAAAGACTATCAGATAAATATCCTAAAGCATAGTTAACATCATTAAACTTTTCTCAGACACCTTTGATGATTCCTTAATTCAAGGCTATTTAGATAGAATACAGTTGCAATTTCTGTGAGTTTCTCTCTTCTAATACTCCTTACATGTTTGCAAAACTGGATACTACCACTACTGCTGGTAACACTTCCACTTACTGTGTGTGTGTGTGTGTGTGTGTGTGTGTGTGTGTGTGTGGTTAGGCTAAGATTTTACATGGATTCTTTTTACCCTCACATCAACCCTGTGATGTAAAGTATCATAAAGCCTTATTTTATAGATGAGGAAGAGGTTCATTAACTTCCCTAAAGTCACTTAGCTAGTAAAAGATGGCACCAGGACACAAACCCTAACTGTTTAGTTCCAGAATCTGTTCCTATCACTAAGAAAACTACTTCTCAAGACAACTAAAAGGCAGACCAGCTTTGTGGATCCTCATTCCTTAAGTGAGGTCACAAAGGGCACTAAAACTAGCATTTGATTGTCAAGTTACTGGACTAAAATATTAACCAGTTTATCAACAGGTATTCAGTAGTTTCATGTCCATTCATCTGGACAGAACAAAGATCACTGGTTCCATGGATGTTAAACTAAATTAAAGGTTTCAAAACAAATCATTTTCTAACCAAAAAAAAAAAAAAAAAAAAGAGCTTATTCAGGTTTCCTCCACCTATTTCTGTACATATGATCTGCCTATGATAAAAGAGGAAAAGATTGAAAATGCTTATAAAATATATTAACATCTCCAGATACATCTTAGTTGGTGAACTAAGCCTATGTGTTTTAGCCTTAAAATATTCTTACATTATTTAACATTCTTTAACTGCTTAATACACATCATTGAGAGCTCATCAGTACTGCAAATGTTTAATGTTTGATTAGTAACTATATTCAAAAGATGGGGAAAAAGGGAAGTAATAATACCCATCTGAATTCAATTAGCACTCATTTTCAACTTTACATGTTTATGTTTCATATATTTAAGATAATCTGCTATAGACAATACAATTATTTGAATTCTTGTTATGTTCCAAGATTACATAAATTACCTCATTTAACATCAATTATTTTGATATAAAATGGTGATACTATTTTCTCTATTTTACACATGGGGAAACTGAGGTTCACTGGGGTAAAATAATTAGGCAAGTCTCACACACAAATGTGAGACTCCAGATCAAACACAACTGGGTCGATGCTAAAAACATGTTAAAGAGTTTCTACTCTTGGCTTGTTTTCTTACAGAGCCTTAAAAAAAATAAGTGCCTACTGTAATAAACTATACAACACCCTTTGTATTTCTGAAAAATACAACTTCAAAATATACATGTTAAAGGAGTACTCAAAGACTTAACTTGAATATTTCCATTTTCAGTTTCCTTTGCCATGCTAATGCAAATGTACTGCCAAATCTGCCAGTCAGAAAAACGGCAAACTTTTCTACCTTTGTCTGAAAGCATACTACATCTTGGCTTCTCCATAGCTATTCTAATTCATCATAATAATATACCATGAAAACAAACCAATGAAACAAAATGGGAGAAAATACATGTAAAGTACACATTTAATGAACAGCAAACCAAATGTGACCCAATTAGAAAAATGGGCAAACGACCTGAAGATATACCACCAAGGAGGCTCTACACACAGCAAAAAAGCAAATAAATCATGCCTAACATCATCAGCCATTTGGGAACTGTCAACTAAAACCACAAGGAGATCTCACTACATACGTATCAGAATGGCTAAAGTAAAATAAAGCAACAACATTGAATGCTGGTAAGAATGCAGAGAAACTGAATCACTTACACACTGATAATAGGAATGTAAAGTAGTATAATCCCTCTGGAAAACAATTTGGCAGCTTCCTAAAAAACTAAATGTTCAACTACCATATAACCCAACAGTACACTTCTGGGCATTCATCACAGAGAAATGAAGAGTTACGTTTATAAAAAACAAAAAACAACAAAAGCCTGTACTCAAACATTTATCACAGTCATCTGTAAAGTCAAAAACTATACCAACCTGAATGTTCTTCAATGAGTGAATGGTTAAACTGTGTTATACCTATATCGTGGAATACTACTCAGCAATAAAAAAGGAATAAAATATTAATACATGCCACAATTTGAGAATTATGCTGGGCAAAAAGTACCATTCCCAAAGGTCACATACTGTATGATTCCACTCATAAAAATTATTTATTTATTTATTTTTTTGAGAGAGAGTGAGAGTATGTAAATGGGGGAGGGGCAGAGGGAGAGTGAGAGAGAATCTTAAGCAGGCTCCATGATCAGTGTGGAGCCCAGCCTCACAACTGTGAGATCATAATCTCACTGAGCCAAAACTGAGCCAAAATCAAGAGTCAAACACATAATGGACTGAGACGCCCAGATGACCCCAATTATAAAAATCTTTGAAGCAACAAAATTATAGGAATGGAGAACAGATTAGTGGTCGTCAGGGGTTAGGGATGGGTTGAGGGAGAGCAGATACAGTATGTGTGGTTATCAAAGGGCACAATGAGGGATACTTGTGGTTAAGGGAAATGTTCAGTGACCTGAATGTATCAATATGTCAATATCCTGGTTGTGATACTGTACTACAGTTTTGCAAGATGTTACCATTGGGAGGAAAATGCGTAAAGAGCACAGAGATCTCTGTAGTATTTCTAATGCTACATGTCAATCTGCAATATCCCAAAATAAAAAGTTTAATTAAAAAAATGAGCTCTGTAAAGTATGTTTTCATTGCAATAATCAGCAACCACATGTACACATAAATCAACACTTGTAAAGATTGAAGACTGTCAATTGACTTTTCTTATAACTTATATAGAAGTGACCACTTCAACATAAAAACTATGCTAAAAAAAGATGGGGTTTTATACACCCTACACAAAACTTCTGTATTTTACTGAATGATTAAGAATGGTTCTAAAGAACAAGGTTGTATTATGACTTACTACTTCATCCGCAAATCCACCAGCAAGGACAAGAGAATAAGCCCCATCATTACTTCGACCATGAATTCCACCAACATGGGGCCTATGGACACCCGCTTCGCTCACCTATGAAATAAAGAGAGTCTCAAAATACCTTTGAACAGTTATGTTTACAAAATGCTTTCGTATATATTATTGGATCCTAAAACCCTCCAACTAAGAACTGAATGTCACCCAGAGTTCTATCTTTCCTCCCCGACTTTACTTCTTTCTAACTACATATCCCTTAGGTACTAAGCTGATGACTCTTAAAACTGCTCAGATCTAGAATTCCAAGTTTCAAAATAATTATTAAATAATCATCATTTTATGTCTACCGGTCATTCCAGCTCAACTTGGGTCAAACAGAATTTGCTATCAGTGGCCGAGATCCCTCCCCACCTTATTTCTTGTCTTTAATTATGGCACTGCTCCCTAGCCACATGAGAAAGGCAAGAGTCATTTTTGCATCATACTTCTCTATTCTTAAAACACATTTGGTCACAAATACTGCTGATTCAATCTCCTAAATCTCTCAAGTCTTTACTTTTCTACTTCTGCTATAATCTTAGTTTGAGTCATGAATGTCATTAACCCCCTTTTTCACTGCCTCCAGTTTTTTCCCTTCAAACCCCATTCTACCGATCACAAACAGAAAATACTTTTAAGAACAATTCTGCTTTTAATATTCAACTGCTTAAAATATATTAAATGGTCTTATTGTATACCAAGCCCAAATTAAGTATTACACATTACTCTCTCTCAATCTGGCTCCTATCTGCTTTCCCAGCCTTAACTTTTTTTTTTTTTTAAAGTAATTTATCGCAACGTTAGCTAACACTGTATACAGTGTAGTCTTGGCGTCAGGATTAGATTCCCGTGATTGATCACTTATATATAACACCCAGTGCTCATCCCAACAAGTGCCCTCCTCAATGCCCATCTCCCATTTTTCCTGCCCCCTCAACCCCCCACCCCATCAACCCTCAGTTTGTTCTCTGTATTGAAGAGTCTTTTATGGTTTGCCTCTATCTCTGTAACTTATTTTTCTTCCCTTCCTCTATGTTCTTCTGTTTCTCAAATTCCACGTATGAATGAAAATCATATGATACCTATTTCTGACTGACTTATTTCACTTAGCATAATACCCTCCAGTTCCATCCATATTGTTGCAAATGGCAAGATTTCATTCTTTTAAATTGCTGAGTAGTATTCTAGTGTGTGTGTGTGTATGTGTGTATGTGTATGTGTGTGTGTGTGTGTTTGTGTGTGTATATATATATACACACATACATACATACACCACATCTTCTTAATCCATTCATCAGTTGATTTGGGCTCTTTCCATAATTTGGCTATTGTTGATAGCACTATTATAAACATTGGGGTACATGTGCCCTTATGAATCAGCACTCTTGTACCCTCAGGATAAATTGCTAGTAGAGCTACTGCTGAGTCGCAGGGTACTTCTATTTTTAATTTTTTGAGGAACCTCCACACTGTTTTCCAGAGTGACTGCACCAGTTTGCATTCCGACCAACAGAGCAAGAAAGTTCCCCTTTCTCTATATCCTTGCCAACATCTGTTGCTGTCTGAGTTGTTAAATTTAGCCACTCTAACTGGTATGAGGTGGTATCTCAATGTGGTTTTGGTTTGTATTTCCCTCATGATGAGTGATGTTGAGCATCTTTCATGTGTCTGTTGGCCACCTGGATGTCTTCTTTGGAAAAGGGTCTATTCATGTCTTCTGCCCATTTCTTCACTGGATAATTTCTTTTTTGGGTGCTGAGTTTGGTAAGTTCTTTATAGATTTTGGATACTAACCCTTTAACTGATGTGTCATTTAAAAATATCTTTTCCCATTCTGTTGCTTGCCTTTTACTTTTGTTGACTGTGTCCCTTGCTGTGTAGAAGCTTTTTATCTTGATGAGGTCTCAACAGTTCATTTTTTGCTTTTATTTCCCTTGCCTCCGGAGACATGTCAAGTAAGAAGTTGCTATGGCTGAGGTCAAAGAGGTTGCTGCCTGTTTTCTCTTCTAGGATTTTGATGGTTTCCTGTCTCACATTTAAATCTTTCATCCATTTTTAATTTATGTTTGTGTGTGGTGTAAGAAAGTGGTCCAGTTTCATTCTTCTGCATGTTCCCAGCCTTAACTCTTATCTTCTCCAGCTTCTCCTTCATAGAGCAAATGTTTGAACCAAAACTACTCAATGTTACCCAAACATGCTACCCAATTCGTCAGTTTAATCATGCTATTCTACTACAATGGCCTACTGCTTCTCCCCATAGATCTTCAATTTTGGCTCACTAAAACAGCGTTACTTTGTGTTCCTCAAATTCCCTGGACGGTGCACAGTGGGGCAGGGAAAGACACACATTAGAAGCCAGTGAGAAGCTAATAAAAGCCTCAGAACCTGAGTGTAAGCCTTGAAAACACCAGGTACTTCAGAAGATGGGACCACCTGATTCTCAACCTCATCAATCCTGATGACAATAAATCTTTTCTGATTCTTCCCCACTTCCTAAATGGCAAATCCATTCTTCTAACTGCTCAGGCTAACAACTGCAAATGCATCTGAGACAGTATTAATGGGGGCTTTTAAAGTTTGGGAATGAATTAGTGACAGGTATATAAAAAAAGAATGAAGCAAACAAAAACCCAAGGCAATTAAAAATATGCTAAGTGTACTTTTTATTGTATTTATATTATATTGTATTTATTTGTAGTATTTTTTACTGTATTTAAAGATTTGAGTCATACTATACAACATGCATATGTATTTAGCCAAAATTGTAATATAACCATTGCAAACATGGGAAGACACACAGTGTGTTAAACTTAATGCTCATCAACCATAGAAAGAAGTTAATAAAACTAAAATACAAAGACAAAAGCAGTATAAACATGCTACTTAGAAATAAGGAGGTAAATCTAGAAGAAACAGCTAAAACTTCAAAGTGGTGGTGCCTGAGAAACAGAAAATGAGGACAAAAAACTTTTAAAATCTCTATAATGATAAAATTACCTTTATAATAAAGAAATTAGAAATGAATACAACAGGAAAAGATGTGACAAGTGATTTTATCATTGAATCACCTGGCACTTCCTTTGACCAACAACTTAACATTCATTCCGGAGGATAAACTACAAACAAAACACCCGGAATGAGCTTTCTTGGACTTCAATAACATTAAATGAGAAGTTACCACAAATTTTAAAGAAAGAAACCCCTAATATTTCAAATATTAAATTCTCAGCAAGAAAAATTCTCTAGAAAGTTTAATAATGTTAACTATCATATCTAGAAAACAGTAAAAATGATTAAAAAAAGCACAGCTGATGCCTAATTCCATGATGTATGGACCTGTTAAACTATGTGGAAGAGTCTACCCATCCTATAGAGAATCTTTCATTGTAACAACTGAATGCCATGCGATACAACCTAGATTAGCCCACTTATAATCAATAGATACTGACACTGCTACAATTTTTTACAACTTTACCCTTTCAACAAAGTCAATTTAAAACATACCTGAACTCTAAATCTCCATGTTGACCCAACAGGAATCCCAGGAATAGGTCCATAATGATTAGAAGGAACAATAGTACATTCTCTAGTGCGACCAACACAGGCCATCCCCTACAAGTTATAGAACAAATTGTTTGACAAATTGGTTATGTCAACCCTTAAAGCCAAATCTTAAAGTCAAATAAAATGAGAACAAAACAGAAACCTAACTGCATAATTAATACATAATTTATATGATTTAATTAACACATAATTAAGTTATAGCAAATAAACAATAAAATTATTTAATATTTCTGATACGGCAAACGTAATTTATGTCACTACTACTGTTGGTATCAAACAGTTATAACTTGCATTACAGTTAAAACATTATAGCTAAGAAGGAAAGATGACTTTCTTCCTTACCCTGCCCCAGTCTCTCCGGCTTTCAGTACTAGCTGATGGCATCTTAGCTTTCTTTTTACTCATCTTGAGTCTTTCACCAGCCTTTACAACTTCACTGGAATCAGTTTTACAGGAAGGACAATACCTTTAAAAGAGAAAGGAATTTTAATATACCATATTAAAGCCAGTAACAGAATGGCCTTTCTAGGTCAGAAAATGTTTTAAGATGTAATACTTGGTGTATAATATAGATGTTCAGCTGGCATTTTAGTATTAAACTTTTCAAAATATTTATATGGTTAAGGTAGCAGAAAAAAAACCCTTATCATTCCTTTAAAGAATGTGAAAGATTATAATATCATAGAATCTCAAATTCAGTTCAAAAGCCAGAGCTGTCCAATTCAAATGGCAGCATGCGCTCTGATCTTATCACTAACCTGGAGAATGGAATTTACTCATTTGAAGTTCCTATTATTAAAACAAAAGTAGCAAGAATAGATGATCCTAGACAGTTCAACTATACAACTGATACATCTTCCCATCCAAATTAGTTATTAGAACTCTCCAACTCAAAACGTATAGTCTATCACAGCAAATATAGAGGATTCAAGGATGCTTGTTTATGTTAATTAGCCTTATCCCTAGCTCTTTTTAATTCTCTATACTTGTTTTTTCTTTAGCCTATTTGTAGTTGGTTACCCTACTATAACTTATATATCATTATAAGCTACCTTAAATCATTTCTAAAGAGCAAAGTATAAATAAATATGTCTATAGAATCAGATGGGGCTATTCCTATGTCAGCAAGAAATGGAAACTTGAGGAATACCCTAACAAAGATCAACTGGCCTCTCCCTGCATTAATTAATCTTAAATGTGCCTATACTTTCCATTTCATAATTATCCATATGGTCTATAGGGAAAAAAAGACACCGATGCCCACCAGTTAATTCTAATTGCCTAATTATGAGATATCTTGTTTAGTACTACAGGAAAGAAAAATGTAAGTCAGTCACTGATTCTGAGAAAATCAGTTAAGTTGTGATATACAGATGCAAAATCAAGGCAAAAATTAAAATGTAGAAGTCAACAGATAATACCAAGTAGAATCCCTTCTAACTGAGAAATCAGGAGGTTTCCCAAAATTAATTTTACCTGATGTGCTAACTTTTAAAACTAATTTTATCAGAGATCTTAGGGGCAAAGCAGGTACTATTTCTCATGAGAAAATGAGTTCAGAGGTGAAATGATTTGGAGACATAGAAAAGATGGTCAAACCTTCATTCCTTCATCAGGTTTGCTCAGAACCTCCTATGTCAGGCACTATTTTGATACTGGGGATAAATGTGATCAAAATGTTTGTACAGAGTAGTTAAGGAAAACTAGTACATATAATGAAACAATTTCAGGAAGTGACAAGTTCTATAAAGGAAATACATCAGGGTTATGTGGATGTTAAGACTGATTAAACATGGCACGTATCTTTAGATAGAGTAGTTTCTGAAGTGATATTCCAGCTGAGACCAAAGGAGTCAGTTGGTCTCCTTTGAGAAGAAGCCAGGGAAGGCATTCCGGGCAAAAAGACATTAAGTATAAAAGTCCCGAGGCATAAGAAGGAGTGGTATGCCTTGAAAAACATGAAGGTTGGGAAGCTGAAGTTTAGGTCAACTCTGAACTGCACAGAGATAAGCAATGAGGTTATAGAACAGGCAGGGGTCAGGTCATTGATGGCATTGGGCTTAGTTTTATTCTAAGTGCAAAAGGAAGACACTAGGGGGCTTTGAACAGATTCGGACTTAGTAAGATCATTCTGCTGCTATGGGAGAAAGGACACCTGGTAAGCATTGTGAAAGCAAGGACACAAGTTGGGTGTTTGTTATACAGTTCAGGGAAGAGATGTTGGTTTGGACTGAAGGGTGAGAGTGGAGAAAGATTATGCAGGACTGACAAGATCTGCTCATGTATAATTGGATGTGGACTATGTAAGGAGGGCAAAGAGAGAATCAAAGATGAAGTTTAGCTTTTAAGCCTGAGCAAGTAGACAGGATGACTGTAGTATTTACTGAGGACTGAGGGAGGAGGAAGGTTTTAGGGGGTATGTTTATGGAAATCAAGATCTCCAGCTGGACTACTTTTGTGATACTTGTCAAGTAAGCAATTGAATGAATACAGGAATACAGAGTCCAGGGAAGATTAGCTATGAAGATATCAAAAATTTAGAACCATTAGCTTCATATTTAAAGTCTCATGATAGGATAAGGTCATCTAGGGAGCAAGCATGAAGAACGAAAAGCAAGTGAATAGTGCTCTGGAAAACTCCAAAATCTGGTAGATATGAGAAAACCAACAAGAGATTAAGAAGGAAAGGCCAGTGGAGTAGGATGAAAATTAGGTCATATGGTATCATAAAATCTATAAAGACAGAGAGCTGATAAGTGTAAGTAAGAGAGGGCTTAGACAGGACCAATGGATTTGGCAACACGGAATGTGTCTGTGAGCCTAACTTAAACAAATATAGTGGAGTTGTGAGACGGAAAGTCCAATTGGAGAGCTGAAGTATGAACAGGAGGAGAGGAAATGGAAATTACCAATGCAGACAGTTCTTGAGAAGCTTTGCCATAAAGGAAGCAAAGAAATGGGATCAAGGGAAGGGTGTGTGTGTGTGACTGAATAGATTATAGGATACTGAGAATAACCCAGCAATGGCAATCTGGGAGAGGAATTCACCGTAGGAATGAAGTTCCTGAAAAGGCAAAGGGATACGGAACTGTGTGTGAGAGCAGACAGAAGGGTTCGCATTTTAGAGAAGCAGGAACATACTGTCCACAGAAACAAAAGGGAAGAAAAATATATGAGATTTTAGAGGAAATATGTTTACAGATGGTAAAATTCAGGCTGTGACCACGCAAGGCAGAGGAAGGGGGTGAAAGGAAGAAGTTACATCCCTTCCCTCCACCCACCCTTACAGCGTCTGTGGTAATACAGTAACAACCCTCCCAACAGATGGGGATAGGCCAAAGGGAAGAAAACAATCTATTCTTTACAGTAACACCAGCTACCCAATTGTAATGTTATTACAAGCACACTTCATTTTATTGCACTTTGCAGATACTGTGTGGTTTTTTATTTTTTACAAACAGAAGCTTTGTGGCAACACCGCATCGAGCAAGTCTATTGGTGTGATTTTTCCAATAGCATTTGCTCACTTTCTGTCTCTGTGTCACATTTGGGTAATTCTCACAATATTTCAAACTTTTTCAATATTATTATGTTGTCAGGGTGATCTGTGATCAGTGATTAAGACCTGCTGAAAACTCAGATGATGGCTAGCATTTTTAGCAATAAAGTATTTTGCACACTTAATAGGCTACAGCATCATGTGTAAACATAAATTTTATATGCACTGAGAAACAAAAAAGCTCATCTGACTTGCCTTATTGTGATATTTACTTTACCAGACTGTTCTGGAACCTGTACTATCTCTGAGGAATGCCCGTACTTCTGAGTATGTCATTCCTTAACTTAACCCTCCACGCCAGCAATAGTCCAAAGCTTAAGAAGAAAAAACTTATTATGACATGAAAAAGTTCATTATTACTTTGAGCATGTTCTTCCCAGTCTCTTTTCTAATGATTTTGTTTTGTAGCTAAGACTACTTAGCAGAGATTTTGGCTGGTATATTTAACCTTAGTGCCTGGTTCCACTTATTAACCTCATAGGATTAAATACAATAATCCATGTAAAACACTTTGTTAGCATCTAGCATATATTAAGCACTTAAATAACTATTAAGTACTATAACAGGCACATCTAAAATAGCTGAGGGATAGAGAGGCCACCCAAAAAGGCTTCCCAGATGGAATCACAGTTAAGTGAAAACCTGAAGGATAAATATCCTAAAGTTAAGCAAAGACGAATAGGTTTCAAAGAGAAAATGTGTCAAGTATAAAAACCCAGAGGAGAGAAAGAACTGGACTTACTTAAGGAGCTGAAAGATATTTAATCTGGCTAGACTGTAGAGTATTTGGGAAAATGAAGAGGAAAATGGTAAGAAATGCACCTGGAGAAATCAACTAAAAAAATATTGTGCAAGGCCTTGCACGGCAACATAAAACCTGAGAAGCAAAGGAATTAACACAATCAGATTTGCATTTTTGAAAGAACACAGACTCCATATTAGAGGAAGGACTGCAAGGATTAAAAACAGCTAGAGACTGGTTCACAAGCTGTGATAATCAAAGTTATCAATGCCAATAAACCACTGGCTATAAAATTTTAAGTGCTTTAATACACATTACATATCTTAAGAAATCTTTTTGTGGTTTAAATACATATTTCACATTCAATTCTTAACACAGTAATAACAAAAAAACCCTGATAATCATACCAGTATTCCTCTTCAGGGACCTTATCCAAAGGTGGATTCAGGCAGTAAATATGATAGGCCATGTTACATTCATCACACAGAAGCTGCATGTTGGGTTCCTGTTTCCCACCACATATATGACAGGAGCAAGAACGGCACTTCTTACTTGGATCTCCACCACAAATATCACACTCAGGATCATTTTTCCCTAGTAAGAACAAAATTATAACAAGCTCAGTCTTAAAATAATTTTTATTATCTATGAATCTTATAAAGAAAACCGCATGAAAATAGATAGCATACAGCTTTTCTTAATGAACAGAAAAAAATCACAAAGAATAATCAAGTGTGGGACTTTAAGAATAAATGCCTGAGCTTCATTCTATACTTACCAAAATTACAGGGATAAAGCACAGGCACAGCAGGCATCACTACCTGCAACCATGGGGATAATGTATACTTTTGCCTTAAAAATTTGTATTGGCTAGCTGGAAGTTCCCCAAATGTCCAGGGGCAATACAGTGAACTCACCAGGGCATCATAAGGTATCTTTAACTTTCAAGGAAAGACCATGAGGGAAGGGGAGGGGAGAAAATAGTTGCAAACAGAGAGGGAGGGAGGCAAACCACAAGAGACTCTTAAATACAGAGAACAAACTGAGGGTGGATGGGGTGGGGGAGTAGGGGAGAGGGGAAAATGGGTGATGGGCATGGAAAAGGACACTTGTTGGGATGTGCACTGGGTGTTGTATGTAAGCCAATTTGACAATGATATTCATAATAAAAAAATAAATTTCAAGGGAATACTACATTCTGTTAAAGTCGTTTGGATCTAGCTACTTAATAAGTGGAACTATTAAATACCATGTACTCTGCAGACCCAAACCTTTCCTTGAATATGCTAAAGTAGGAAGGGGAGGGCTGTTAAGAGTTAGCAAGCCCATTCTGGTTCTCATTCAAGTTATGCCCCCAACATACTTTTTAACATAATAGAAATAGCATTTCTTTATTTGTCTTTAAAATTTATTTGAGAAAGAGAGCACATGCACGCATGAGCCAGGGAAGGGCAGAGGGAGAGGGAGAGAGAATCCCAAGCAGGCTCCATAGTCAGCGTAGAGCTGATGTTACAAATGTTGAGACCATAACCTGAGTCAAAATCAAGAGTTGGACGTTTAACCGACTAAAACACCCAGGCACCCCTAGAAATAGCATTTCTAACCCAGTTGATTTTTTATCTTATTTGCCAATTGGTTCAGAACTCTGGCAACCTACTAAAATCCAAACACCTTCTACCCAACTGTTCCCTTGAAATTTTAAAATATACAGTATATATACTAAAAAATCTTTATGTTCACAATACCAAAAATTAAAATGTCAAGAGAAATGGTTGGGAAGATTTTATGAAAACTAAGGTAAATTTATATAAAATTCAAAAAGGACTACAGAATTTTTTTTTTTAATGTTTATTAATCTTTGAGAGAGAGAGAGAGAGAGAGAGAGAGAGAGAGAGAGAGAGAGAGAAAACACAAGTGAGGGCAGAAGAGAGAGGACAGAGGATCTGAAAGCAAGCTCCATGCTGAGAGCAGCCAGCTTGATGCAGGGCTTAAATTCACGAACCTGTGAGATCATGACCTGAGCCACCCAGGCACCCACTGCAGAATTTTGCAGATGAATTATGTAGATAGAGGAAGAGGTCTAGGATGATATACATAGTTTGACTGATTACTTCTTGGGAGTTCTGTTTTTAAATTAATATTGTTTTATATTTTGAATTTCTGACAAATATACACAACATATTTGTGAGGAAAATTACCATATCAGAACTGATCTAGCAATATAAGGGAAATGGGAAACCATATCTGAAAAATAAGAGAGGGGGAAGAGAAAAGGCACTGATTTCAGCACTATCTTTCTAACTGGTGACTGCCTTATTTTATTTTATTTTATTTTATTTTATTTTATTTTATTTTATTTTATTTTAGAGAAAGAGAGTGCAAGTGAAGGAAGTGGAGGAAGGGAGGGAGGGAGGGAGGGAGGGGGAGAGAGAGAGAGGGAAAGAGAAAGAGGGAGGGAGGGAGAGAGAATGAATCTTAAACAGGCTTCACAATATGGGGCTCAATCTCACGATCCTGAGAATCATGATCTGAGCTGAAATCAAGAGTTGATTTCGACTCTATTGTTGCTAATGAATGGCAGATTACAATTTTGTTTTACTTTCACTAAGGGAGCTATGACAACATACAAGTAATGGATGCATGACAGACCTAAAAACATGCCTTTGGCATGCTTAGATTTTTGGTATGAAGAGTGATATGATCAGTGGCAGTCTGGCTGTGGCTCTGAAATGATTTCTTCACATACAAGTTGTAGCTATAATGTGAGTAGCATTAGGCAGAGAAGAGATATATGGAGAATGAGAGGGAACAGAATACATGCAGAGGTACTGAGAATAGAAAGATGACAAAAACCTTATCTATCTTGGTTTTGCACTGTTTTACTGAGAATGACTAAGTTATATTAAAGAGGTTTACTCAAATTACTCAAGTTACCTGTAATCCTAGGATATAACCACACAAGTACTCCTACAGAGTACACCTAAAGGTTCTTTTAAAAAAAAAAAAATTATGTGTATTTATTTTTGAGAGACAGACAGACAGACAGACCATGAGCAAGGGAGGGGCCAGAGAGGGAGAGACAGAATCTGAAGCAGCTCCAGCTGTCAGCACAGAGCCTGACAGAGTACTGCTAAAGGTTCTTAATTCAAATCTAGATACATCAACATTGCAGTCTCAAAAAATGAGAATGGCTTAGACTGGTAACATGAAAGTCTATTTACTGATCTGTTAAAGGTCTTGTCTTGCTGTAATCTTGCACAATTGTGGTAAGAAGAGGTTAGGCAGAACATTTTAGTCTGCCTAAAAACTTTATTTTTCTAAAATATACTAGAAATTGGGGGCACCTGGCTCAGTAGATACAGCATTCAACTCTTGATCTCAGGGTTGTAAGTTTGAGCCCCACGTTAGGTGTAGAGATTAGATTACTTAAATCTTAAAAAACAAACAAAAAATACTAGACATTGACATGTGGCATAAAGCCAATAAATTGCTTCCCACAAAAAATTCAGAATTAAGAAAGTATGAAACAGTAATCTATTTGGAAAGATAGCAATTCAATCATGAATTAAAAGACCTAAAATCTTGCCCAACCTTTGTTACCAACCAGCTGTATGATATTAAGCAAATACAATATGCACAGTGAAAAGGTAGGGCTACATCCTAATATTCTCATGATTATTTAAACCTCATTTATTACCTCCCAGAAATTCAAAGTTTAACCATCATTACTGTCAGGCTCTACTCATATGAAAATAAGTCTCATTATTAAAAATCAATCTAGGTAGCCACAAAATTACTGAAATGTTATTTGGACAGATTTATAATAAACGAAACAAGAAAATGGCAATAAAATGCCAAGGTGAGAAAAAAAATTTGTTTTTTTAAAAACAAATCTTATCATTTGAGAAAAATTCACTAAACTAGAAAGGATCTTAGATCAAAACTATGGTCATGAAAATAAATTTGTATGATCTGCAGCAGCTTTAGACTTTCTCGAAAGTTATTACCTGGGTGGTTAAAATACCAATCAAGTACAATATATGTAATCTAAATCCATAAGAAAAATTCATACTTAAAAACTTTCCATCTGCCAGTGAGAGGGGATGTGCTCCAGGTTTCTCGATCTTAAAGATTTCATTTACGAATCTTATCTGGCAGTCATTTAATTTTCCTTCAGAACCCCTGTTTAAAAAAAGAAGAAAAGTTAACTTCTGCCAGCAAAATCTAAATCATATACAAATAATTAAGAGTCATTTAGGAAACCCACTGAACTCTGTCTATTTACAAATTGGGACTATAGCTATTCCAATCACTTTGAGCTTTCCAATGGCAGGAAAAGTCAAATAGTGACTAGTTACTATTCAAAACTAAGTGTAACTTTAGTGTAATATTAGGAAAAAAATTTATAGACTTCACCTAGATTATCTAGGAACAAGACAGTTTTCTTATAAATTAAATACTAGATAAAATGATACTCTATCAATCAAAATAAAAGATTTAAATATATTTCCAGTAAATACAGTAAGTTTCTGGGTAAAAAGTTGACCTCTTATTAAAAAGAAAAGTCCTTCAGATACCAGGCCATACTCCTCACAGACACAGTTTATACCTGTTTGCATAAGTTTCTTCAAACTTTCTGGCTGTGACTATGGATTTATATGTGGATTTCTCCTTTTAACATGTCAACTTTGGTTTATATTTTTGAAGTTTTGTTATTGGGTACACAGAGATTTAGGATTCTTAAACTGTCATAAAATGGCTCTGTATCTCTGTAACGCATTCTATATCAAAAGTGTACTTTTTTTGGTTAGAATTTGCTTGGTAACTTTTTCTATTCTTTCACCTTTTAAAACTTTTAATGTCAAATATTCACAAATGCAGAAAACTGCATAGACAAATGTGTAGTATAGCCAATTATAAGGTATACATTCTTGCAGTCATCAATCATGACAGGAAATAGAACTGTTTACCTCAGAAGCACTTGACATGCTCCCTCCCAATCTCATTATTCCCTTTCAAGTTTTATTTACCTTAATTTTCTTAGTCTTATCACCTATCTGCCTAAGCATATGATATATATAGTTCTACCTGTGCTTTAAAGATTCTAACCTATCAATTTCCATGCAATCTTTTTCTTGCTTACAATTTGTTGAAGAACTGCTATCATTTGTCCTAGTTTCCCCGCAGACTTGATTTTGATATGTGCATTCCCAAAGTGTAATTTAAATAGGTTTTTTTCCCATCATTTGTATTTCTAGTAAGTTAATAGTTGGATCCAGAGTAGAGGTAAAAAAACCCTAGTCTGCTGCCTATTTTTATAAATAAAGTTCTACTGGAAAAACTACTCATTTATGCATTCTCTATAGTTCATTTCGTACTATAGTGGCAGAATAGTTGAGACCACTTGGCCACCAATGGTTAAAGCTACCATCTGGCCCTTTGCACAAAACAATGGCCAACCCTTGCATTTAGAAATGCTTAATCAAATCCAGTTCATTTTTTGGTAAAACTGTTAATAGTTCTTGGAAGTGGTATACCAGGAAGCAGGAATCACTGCAGGTTATTTTGAAAGATGAACATCATAACTGTTATTCTCAAAACAGCTTGCTGAACTAGTTTTATTATTTCAGTGTGCTTGGGTTCATCACATATGCTACAGTTACCCTCTCCTACCTCTTGTACGGCTGCTGATACCACAGAGGTCTCATAGCTATCAGTTATTTATCCCACCAACTATTTTGGTGTTTGTAGGGGATACCACAATTCCCTGAATGGTTATAAATGTTGCCCATGACTTTCGGGTTAGATATTTTAGTTGTTCTATGTTTGTATAAGAATATCTAGGGAGATTAAAAATCTATGCTGTTGTCATCTTTCTAGAATTTCATCTATCCTTGTAATTTCAACTTGTGTGACTTCATATTTAAGGAGTCTTTCTTATAAGCAGCATATGGGTTTTGTTTTTATCTCCTCTGTTGATCTTTAATATTTAGCTCACATATAGTTAATATAATGGCTGACATATCTGGGTTTGTTTCTACCATTTTACTATATGTTTTCTATTTTCTCTACCTTTTTGTTTCTTTTACTCTTCTTGATTGCTTTCTTTTGAATTATTCTAATAATTATTCCATTTTACCCTATTTGTTAATATTTTAATATTTAATTATGTATGAAAATATTTCTTTAATGTGGTGGCTCTTAGAGAATATACCAGGTAAAAATCAATCTTTTAAGTTCTCACTACTTCTCTGATCGTATAAGAATTTCATAGCTTCATTTACCAACTTCCATCTTTTGTGGTTGTCATGCATTTTATTTTACACATATTTTAAACTTCACTATTATTGTGTGTTGTGAATAGTTTATTTGAACTTACTCATACAGTTACCCTTCCTATGTTTTTTCTTTCCTGTATTTCATGTCTCTTTAGTATTTCTTTTAGTGTAGTATGTTGGTATTGGATTCTTAGGGTTTTTTTTTTTATTTTTTTTTTCAACGTTTTATTTATTTTTGGGACAGAGAGAGACAGAGCATGAACGGGGGAGGGGCAGAGAGAGAGGGAGACACAGAATCGGAAACAGGCTCCAGGCTCTGAGCCATCAGCCCAGAGCCTGACGCGGGGCTCGAACTCACGGACCGCGAGATCGTGACCTGGCTGAAGTTGGATGCTTCACCGACTGCGCCACCCAGGCGTCCCGGTTGTTTTTTTTTTTTTTTAATGTCTTTTTTTTTTCCTAGGATTTTTTTAAAAATTTATTTTAAAATTTACATTCAAGTTAGTTAGCATATAGTGCAATAATGATTTCAGGAGTAGAATCCAGTGATTCATCCACTATATATAACACCCAGTGCTCATCCCAACAAGTGTCTCCTTAATGCCCCTTGTCATTTAGCCCACCCCCCCACCCCCAATCCCTCCAGCAACCCTGTTTGTTCTCTGTATTTAAGAATCTTTTATGTTTTGTCCCCCTCCCTGTTTTTATATTATTTTTGCTTCCCTTCCCCTATGTTCATCTGTTTTGTATCTTGAAGTCCTCATATGCGTAAAGTCGTATGATATTTGTCTTTCTCTGACTAATTTCACTTAGGATAATATACTCTAGTTCATCCATGTTGTTGCAAATGGCAAGATTTCATTCTTTTTGATTGCTGAGTAATATGTACCACATCTTCTTTATCCATTCATCTGTCAATGGACACTTGTACTCTTCATATTTTGGCTATTGTCGGCAGTGCTGCTATAAACCTTGGGGTGGCATGTGCTCCTCTGAAACAGCACACCTGTATCCTTTGGATAAATACATAGTAGTGCGATTGCTGGGTCGTAGAGTAGTTCTATTTTTAATTTTTTGAGGAACCTCCATCTGTTTTCCAGAACGGCTGCACCATTTTGCATTCCCACCAGCAGTGCAAAAGGGTTTGGATTCTTAGGTTTGGTTTGATAACATCTTTATCTTGCTTCATTTTTGTAATCTATTTTCATTAGAAATGTATTTCTAACATTTTTTATCAGTGTTCTCATATGTTGTTCCATTGTGTTCTAGCTTACATCGGTTTCTGATGAAAACTCAGCTCATATTCGTTTTTATCTTTAGTTTTCAGCAGCATTATTGCAATATGCCACAGTGTGTTCTTTGTATTTATCCTGGTTAGGGTTCACAGGGCTTCAATTTGGACTATCTTCTCCCATTTCTGGAAATTCTAGTTATTAGTTTTTCAAATATTGTTTTCACCCTTCTCTTCTTTGGGAACAACAAACAGATGTAATGCATACCTTTTGCCAGGTCCCATGTGTCCGACAGTCTTTTCTGTGTTGTTTCTCATAATTTTTTTCCATGTTTCAGTTTTGATATTTTTCACTGACTTGCCTATCACTACTCCTATTTTCTGCTATTAAGCCAATCTAATGAAGTCTTAGTTTCAGATACTGTATTTTTCAGTTCTAGAGTAATTATCTTATAGATTCCCACTGATTTTTTTATAGATTCCAATTCTCAGTTGAAATTCTCCATCTTCATTTATTTTCTTGAGCATATTAATCATAATTATTCTAAAATCCTGTTTGATAACCTGAATTATCAGTATCACCTATGGGTCCATTTTTATTATTGATTTTTCTTCTGGTTTTTGATTATGTGGCCCTATCTTTTGGTAGCATACTTTTGGTTCCATAGCAAGATAAATATAAAGAAAATACAATCGCATATTGCAATAATGCTGCTGAAAACTAAAGATAAAAACAAAAGGAATATGAGCCAAGTTTCATCAGAAACAATATAAGCTAGAACATAATGGAACAGCATCTGAAAACACAGACAAAAAATTTCTCAACTTAGAAATACAGTTCTAATGAAAACATATTATAAAAAATGAAGCCGAGATAAAGATGTTATCAAACCAAACAAAAATATTCAACAATATAAGTATAAAACATTAGAGGAGGCTTTAGACCAATCTTCCTCGTGCTGGGAAGATACTGTGGTGATTTAACATTTTATTCAGCAACTATGCTGAGGCAAGGCCTGTTTACAAAATGTAGTCTACATATTTGTCTTAGCCATCCAGTTTTCAACTAAGAGCCTTTTGTATACTCTGTGGGATCATTTCACCCAGTGATCACAAAATCTGTTTGCCTTTGAAGACTACTGAAAACTCCACTGTGCTTTTTACTTACATTTTTAGCCTCCTGCCCAGCAAAACCCCAGTATTTAGCAAAAGTCATGTGAGGAAAACAGACCATATGCGTGAAACATCCCCAACATCTGCCAAAACCTCAGTCTCCACCCTGCCCCCAGCTGCTTTCAACTAGATCTGCTCTACATCCATAATTATTAGCAAGGGTTCCCAGGGCAAAAAGCAACTACAAAAACCAACTGCTTTCTAAGGTTCTTCCCATTCCAGAGTCATAGGCTCTGGTAGTTCTCCTTACCTCTCTGCTGTCATTAACATAACAGATGATAATGTTATTTGAGCTGGCTCTTCTAGTTTAGGTAAAAATGCTAATCTACTGCCAGCTATTCCATCCTACCTGGAAACAGAAACCTTCCATGTACTTCATTAGGTGGTACAATAAATATCACAAAAACAGATTCAAAACTAGAATCACCTTTTCATTTATCTATCATTTCAGTTGAAGGCTTACCATACCGATTTCCTCTGAACAAAACTGATGAAGCCAAAACTGAATCTAATAAACCACCAATTATAAAATACATTATTTTATGTACTACCAAAAAAGAACTGGCCTGCAATGGGGTAGTCTAAGAAGAACTCCCAAAGTTAGGACTCTAAATGGAAGACAACTATAAGGCACACTATTTTATGACATCATAAAAAAGAAAAAATTTTGAGATGAGACGTCTGAGAAACACCCTCAAATAAAGCTAGGACACCAAACGGCTCTTCTCACAGTTTAAGATAAATGGTAAATAAACCACCTAGCAGGTAGAGATAAAAAATAAACATGACTATTTCAATGTTATCAGTGGGTATAAGGAGAAAAAGTATCCCAGGAACTGAACCACAAGGTAGGATTCATGCAGGTTTGTAGATGCAAACTCAAACTCAATCTCTTAAAGAACCCAACTTTGGTCCAATAGCAAGATATTTTAATTTGAGATGGTAAAATAAAGAAAACCGTTAATCTCCAATTCTATGAAATACTCTATTTACTTAATATTCATTATAACTAATGCCTAGAACAGGGCCTGGCACACAGTAGCCAACAAAAGTCAAGGCACTAACATTTCAGTGGTATGACAGGCAGAATAATGGGTGCCAAAGATATCTATGCCCTAAGTACGGGAACAGGTAAATATTATACTACATGGCAAAAGAGAATTTTGTAGACATGATGAAGTTAATTACCTTGAAATAGGATTAACCAGGTAGGCCCAAGGTAATTACAGGGGAACTTAAAAGTAGAAGAGGGAAGTGAGTCAGAGATATGCAACGTTAAAATGGGAGAAGTAGGCCATGGGCCAAGGCATTGGGAGGCCTGTAAAATCTGGAAAAGGCAAGAAAACAGATTCTCCCTTAGATTCTCCAAAAAGTGACACATCTCTGCTGACACTTTTAGTCCAGTGAAATCCATATAAGACTTCTGACTTACAGAACTATAAAATGGTAAGTTTTACTATTTAAGCCATTAATTTTATGAATTTGTTGCAGCAACAACAGGAAACTACTACAAGTAGGGCAAGAGAGAGAAATCTCAGGTGATAATACCACAAAGAAAGCGTAAGGAAACAATTCAATGCCCTGCATGTACATATGTAATGTTATACAACATTAAAGGCTTCTTTTGAAGTGATGTCTGAACAAACAACCAAGACAAGACACAGAACAAGCCAAATAAGGATATGCATGGAGCAGACCAGGCAGAGGAACGGCAAATGGCAAGGGCTCTGAAGCAGAAGCATGTTTATATGATTAAGCACCACAAAGAGGCCAATATGGTTAAAATACAGTAAACTTTGATTTATAACTTGATATGGACACCAAAATTGTAGTGTGTAAGAATGGTACAATAATAAGAATATCATTAAAGAGATGTGATGATAAACGAGTTGGATAAAATTTAGTCAGTAAAAAGCCCTAGAAAAAGGACACTGAAAATAAAGTACATCCATAGCTTACTTTAGCTTTAGATAAAGGATTTTCTTCCTATAGGATTCAAATTCTACTTTTTTGTCTTTAAAGGCTAAGTTTTTGTTAAAAAAAATTTGAGAGAGAGCGCACATGCGCACATGAGTGGAGGAGGGGCAGGGGAGGGGTATAGGGGTAGGGAGAGAGAGAATCCCAAGCAGGCTCAGTGCTGTCAGGGCACAAGCCTATCTCTGGGCTCAATCTTACAAACTCTGAGATCAGGACCTGAGCCAAAACCAAGTGTTGGACACTTAACGGTCTGAGCCACCCAGGTGCCCCTCAAATTCTACTTATAGATATCTAAACTAATATAACTTCATGTGGTATTAAGTGAATATGCATCACAATAGAAACTGAACAAAGTATTTTGAAAAATGGACTTAAAACTCCTAAACTTTTGTTCTGAATTTTTTTCAAAGCTAAAATATAAACAGAAAATGATAAGCTAAAAATAGAATTTGATCGCTAGACAGTTTAAGCATATTCACTTTTTAGTAGTCACAGATTAAAAATAGAAACAAGCATGAACTTTAACTCCGAGTTCCCTTATCAAATATCCAAGGCAGATTAAAAATCATGTCCTATATTTACTACTTCCTTTGCACCTTCAATACAATAGAGAGTATCCAAGCTGAAGTTTAAATAAAACTTAGATAAAATCTAGTTCCTTAAAAAAAAAAAATTCTATTTCAAGAAGTAGAAAATCTGGATTGCCCTATGATCATTATAGAAATTAACCAATTATAAAAATCCTTCCCACAAAGAAGGCTTTAGTGAGAAGTTATACCATTCAAGAAAAGGAAACAAAACTCCACCATAAGATAAAGAATATTCTCATTATTTTATAAAATCTGAATAATTTGTAAAGGACAGTTAAATAGGAAAACTAACATGCAAATTTTAGTCATTAACACAATGCAAAAATCCCACACAAAGTATCCACAAAATACTTATGTCAAACACTATAGATATTGGTGAGATTTTGAAAGTTTTTTTTATAGAGATAAAGGAGAAAAAAGATGCCTGCTATCATTACTTCCTTTCAACAACATACTAAATGCAGTTGGTGAATAAAAGAAATCAAAAGACAAAAATGTCATAATTCACACATGATGATTATAATAATAAAGATTCCCAAAAAAATCGACATGTAAATTAAAACTAATAAATCTAGGGGCGCCTGGGTGGCGCAGTCAGTTAAGCGTCCGACTTCAGCCAGGTCACGATCTCACGGTCCGTGAGTTCGAGCCCCGCCTCAGGCTCTGGGCTGATGGCTCGGAGCCTGGAGCCTGTTTCTGATTCTGTGTCTCCCTCTCTCTCTGCCCCTCCCCCGTTCATGCTCTGTCTCTCTTTGTCCCAAAAATAAATAAACATTGAAAAAAAAAATTTAGAAAAAAAAAAAAAACTAATCTAGTAAGGCTACTAGATCCAAGATCAAAGGTTACTTGTATACCACTAATAAAGGAAAATGAAATAAAAATACCATTTACAGGAATAACAAGTAGTACCTGAAGTTAAATAAGGATAACAGACACCCATATAAGATCAGATCTCTGGACAGCATTAAATCAGGATCTACCATATAATTGCCAACATTCAATTATTTTGAACCTACAAAGACATTTTATGTGGTTCAACCTAATAAAAACATGAGAAAAACAAAGACCTAAATAAATGGAGAACAGGCACATTCATGGATTAGAGTCAACACAATACGTATTAAATTCCCAATGGTTTTTATGTTTAAATTATCAAGATGACTTGGAAAACTCAAATAAAAGCACACAGACCTAAGAAAATAGAGAACTACTGAAGAGCAAGGTAGGAAGCCCTGTTGTATCATATCATTAAAGTGTGGAACTGCTATCAGGACACACAACATAGACCCATGGTATAGAACAGACATCAGATGGATGCATCAAATATAGTCACTTGATATGAGGGGATACTGAAATCAGTGAGGGAAAAGTGGGTTTTATTTTAGCCTCTCTCCCTCAAAAATGGGCTATTTTTTTTAATTGTCAAAAAAAAATTTTTTTCATTACTGATAGAGAGAGAGAACAAGCAGAGGAGGGGCAGAGAGAGAGGGAGACACAGGATCTGAAGCAGGCTCTGAGCTGTCAGCAGAGCTCAAACTCACAAACGGTGAGATCATGACCTAAGCTAAAGTCAGATGCCCAACTGACTGAGCCACCCAGACACCCCTTCATTTTTTTTTAATGTTTATTCATTTTTTGAGAGACAGAATGCAAGTGGGGGAGGGGCAGAGAGAGGGAGACAGAATCCAAAGCAGGTTACAGGCTCTGAGCTGTCAGCACAGAACCCCATGCAGGGCTCGAACCCACAAACTGTAAGATCATGTCCTGAGCTGAAGTCAGACACCCAACCAACTGAGCCGCCCAGGTGCCCCCCAAAATGGGTTTTTTAATAAATGATGCGAGGAAAAATGATTATCCATATATATCAAGGTAAGTCAAACTCTCACACTGTACACAAAAACCTACTTCAAATGGATTAAAGGCCTACTAAAGAAAGATAAAACCACAAAGCTGCTTAAAATAATAATGCATTCTGGGCAGAAAAAGTTTTTCCCCTGCCAATGCCATGTTTTATTGAGATGTAATTGACATATACTGTGTAACTATACACCATAATGATTTGATAGATACATATACTGACAAATGATTACCACAAAAAGTTAACTTCCATCACCTCAGATAGTTTTAAGGTTAAGAATATTATTCATAACATGAACAAAGCTATAAAAGATATTTTCTCTACACATAACTGAAATGGCCAAGCCCCCCAATTAGAACTCCTAAAAAATTAGTAATATAAAAAAAATCAGTAATACAGACTACCTAATAACAGACTGCCTAGTAACAACAAAACATTTATGTTTGGAACAGAGTCCTCACAAAAGATATCTAAATTGACAATAAACATAAGGTTATCAATCTCCTTAGTAGTCAAGGAAATACAAATCAAAACCATAATGATATACTATTTTATTCTACACCCACCTGATTAGCAAAAATTCAAGTCTAAAAAAATTAAGTGTGGATGAGAATGCAGAGCAATGAGACCTCTAATACTGCTGTAGAAGTGTAATGTGATACAGCCCCTTAAATATTTGGTCCTACCTATTAAAGATGTACAGGTTTTACAATCCAGCAATTCTACTTCTAGACAAGATGCGTCCCACAGAAATTAATGCACATAAGCACCAGAACACAGGGATAATGTCACAAACAGCAAAGTTTGGAACAGCTCCAAACTATCAACGTCAGAACACATTTATACCTTCATTCTGATTTTTTATCCACTCTTTCTAGTAATGAGAAAAGACTTTTAAACATGGGGAAAAAAAAATTCTATCCACAAGCCACATACCACACTGGCTCCTTTTTGGCTCTCATGTTCCTAACACATCTAGTAAGGGCGCCTGGGTGGCTCAGTCAGTTAAGTGTCTGACTTTGGCTCAGGTCATGATCTCATGATTTGTGGGTTTGAGCCCTGCGTCGGGTTCTGTGCTGAATGCTTCCTCAGAGCTTGGAGCCTGCTTCAGATTCTGTGTCTCCCACTCTCTCTGCCCCTCCCCTGCTCATGCTCTCACTGCCTCTCAAAAATAAGTAAATGTAATAAAATAAATTTTAAATAAAAATTTTTTTAAATGACAGAACATAACGTGTTACAGGACAGCATGTTGCACTACTGGGAGAGGCATCACATAATTGTTCTAATTGTTTGCCTATCTATAATTTCCACTCAATTGTAGTTCTAGTCCCTAAAGCCAGGGTGCTCCACTCTAACTGTACTTCAGAATCACTAAGGGAAAACTTTTTAAATAGTGAGCTGGTTTTTTTTTTTTTTTTTTTTTTTTTACTCTATACTATGAGTACTGTTACCTCTTCCTATTACGTATACATGCTGTTTTTGTACTTCCTGTACTCAAGTACATTATAAGGCTCCCTATATAACCAATTTATATAGATGCCTTTTCTTTTTCTTCATGATTTATATCCTTATCAGAATTTCAAGCTGCTTGGAAGTCTGTGAGTTACATCTTTACCTGGAAGTGTGATTCTGTTTGTAGAAAGTTCAGAAACCATTTTCTAAAGTGTAAGTTATTATCAGCACCTCACATTATTTTTCTTTATTGTAAGAGTCAGCAAACTTTTTCATCAAGAGTCAGAAAGTAAGTACTTTAGATTTTGCAAGCCAGGGAGTCTTATATTTTCAGTACACATTACTGTAATGGTATGCATTGCAATCATTGAACAATGTTTTTCAAAACAAAAACAGCCATAGATCATGTGCATATGGATAGGCATTCCAAGAACTATTTTCCTAAAATCAGGTAGCCAGTAGGCTATAGTTTATAGACTCCTACTTTGTATTACTAACCATAAGCAGATGCTTAACCTCAGATTTGTTACAAGATAGAACACAGCCATTATATTTAACATATAAATTATTATCTATCCAATATATATTATATATAATAATTCTGTTAATCAGAATTTGACAAGCATTAGTGTGGCTGCTTCATATATAAATACATACATATTTATACACACACACACACACACACACACGCACAACTGCCAGGGTCATTCTAGAATCCCCACTGCTCAACAAAAATGTTCTTCTAAGAATTCATTCTACAAAAAAAGCAGAGCACAAAATACATAATCCAAGATTGTTTACTTAAACATTATAAGAACTAGAAACAGTTTAAGAGACTTTTCAAAAAGTAAATTAGTGAATTAATGATGGAAATAGCGGTTAAGTAATTTGGCATTTTGGGTGACGTTTTACATTTTGAATTCTCGTTAAGCTTGTTAAATTCTGTAAACTTAAGAAAATTACTATGAAGGAAAATTTCAGCTAGTCTTACAAGTACTGCAGATAGCTGATTAGGCTGATAGTCACTGCTACTACATCAACATACATCCTCTGTGAGGTAAGCAAGGATTTCTCTAATACTCAGTTATTTCCAAGATGCTTTCAAATAGTATCTCCAGTCTTAAAGCAGTGATAGACATTTAAGGGCCATTCTTATAAAAAAAAAAAAAAAAAAAAAAAAAAGGAAAGAAAAAAAATCTCAAGAATTTGTATAAAATAGTTCTCTTTTAGTATGTAAATTTTTATCTTTCATAGATTACATCTTTTTTTTACTGAGGAACATGTGAGTAATACCTAAGAATTACATTCCTTGATTACTTCAGTAATTATAGGGTATCAGTGTAGAGCATCTTACCCTAAGATAATATTCACACGAAGTTCTTTTTTGGTTCTTGAGATGGTCTTCAGTGCAGTAATTTCTGCATCAAACCAAAATCCTCTGTTACTAGGATTTTCTACAGAGTAATTAACCATTACCACATCACCAATATTTAGTTCATTCCATTTCAAATTCGTTCTAGCTCGTGGTCGAAGATCCTTGACATTTATTTCTACAGTACCACTTTCTGGATATCTGAGGAGAGAAAAAGAGAAGAATCACATAAGAATGTTGCTTATGGGGGGGCCTGGGTGGTTCGTCAGTTAAGCGTCAGACTTGGGCTCAGGTCATGATCTCACAGTTCGTGGGTTCAAGCTCCACGTCAGGCTCTGTGCTGAGAGCTCAGAGCCTGGAGCCTGCTACAGATTCTGTCTCCCTCTCTCTGCCCCTCCCCACTCACACTCTGTCTCTCCCTTGCTCTCAAAAATAAATAAAAAAACATTAAAAACATTAAACAAAAAAAAAAAAAGAATGATGCTTATGATTACTACCAAAGACGAAAACTATATGCAACATATAAAGAATCAAATCATTCTTAATTTAACTTAAATGACATCTTTTCATGATTTTAATTGCCACAATAAAGTTCTTCCTAAAATTTTAGTAAGACATTCTTTGCTAGCTTGAGGGGTGCGGGTAGGGGTAGGTAAAAAACACAAGTTCTTCTTATTCCATTTTTTTAACCTAAACTCAAGAATTACTTTAACAGTGGATGCCTGGGTGGCTCAGTCAGTTAAGTGTCTGACTTTGGCTCAGGTCATGATCTCACGGTTTGTGAGTTTGAGCCCTGCCTTAGGCTCTGTGCTGAGAACTCACAGCCTGGAGCCTGTTTCAGATTCTGTCTCTGTCTCTGTCTCTCTGTCCCTCCTCCACTCATGCTCTGTGTGTGTCTCTCTCTCAAAAATAAATGTTAAAAAAAAATTACTTTAACGGGACTAGATGTGGACCTCTTCCTGAACTTGAAATCAGTTTGAGATCTGTTGTTTGCTTTACACAACTTAGCACATTTCAATAGCCTCCATTTTTCCAGGAAGAGAGAGGTAAAATTCTAGTTCGTACATGTAGCCATGTAGTCTAGTAATGGCAAAAAAAAAAAAAGAAAAAGAAACTTGTATATATCAGAGAGTGGAACTGTGCGAAATAATTCTAGCAGAATCTTGATTTTGTGCTTCTAATGGTAAGCTTAACATAAAAAACAAAACTGATCTGAACCTAAA
Organism: Felis catus; assembly: GCF_018350175.1. NCBI lineage: Eukaryota > Metazoa > Chordata > Mammalia > Carnivora > Felidae > Felis > Felis catus. The sequence continues at coordinate 32,157,403 of NC_058380.1, read as the reverse complement.
GCTTTAGAAGTTTTCTAACTTTTCAGTCCTAACTTCTGGTATCAACAAGGCCAAAGACAGCAATGTAACAGTCTGTAGTGGTTTCTATAAAATTAAGACCGGCTGCCCCTATGTATTGCTGGGGAGTAGGGGGCAAAGAAATGAGTAATGTCTGGTTCCTACTCCTGTAAAGCTCAGTCTTTTGGGTAAGCCAAACTACTGTAATATAATGGTGTTTCTCAAAGTATGATCAACAGAATCAACATCATCTGGGAATATGCTACAAATGCAAATTCTTGGGCTCTACTTTGGATCTAATGAGTCAGATAATCTGGGAATAAGGCCTAGCAATTGATTTCACAAATCCTCTTAGTAACTGAAAAGCATGCTCGAGTCTGATAACCTAGTGTGCTCTAAGAATACAAGAATAAGTAGCATAGCCTACTGTGACAATATTAAGAAGGTAGAAACTAAGAGTAAAGACCATTAACCCTTAACCAACTGAGTGGCCTGCTCAAAATGTAAGTGGGTCTGAAATTGGAAGCATCTCTAGCAGAAAGCCTTGGTTCTTCTGAAGAAACCAAGTACTATGAAAGCCTATGACTCTCACAGTATATTTAACTCATTTAGAGTAAATGGGTATTAATTCTAGGTGGGATCTTTAGTTAATCATCCAAAAATCTCAGGATTAGCAAAGGGCCTCAAAGTGGATCTCGTCTATTTACCTTCTTATTGCCTTAATTCCCTTCTACCACAAGCCTTCCAAAAAATCACGTAACCTCTGCTTGGACTGTCATGAGAGGGCAGTTTTTTGTTGTTGTTTTTTCAAATTTATTTGAGAGAGTGCAAGCAGGGGAGGCACAGAAAGAGAATCCCAAGCAGGCCCTGCACCTTCAGTGTGAAGCCTGATACAGGGCTCTAACCTGTGAATAGTGAGGTCACGGCCTGAGCTGAAACCAAGAGACCACTGCTTCACTGACCAAGCCACCCAGGTGCCCCAAGGGGGTAAATTTTAACCCTAAGAAAAGCCATTCTATCTTCACATAGCTCTGACATAAAAAGGAGAACATACTTGATACTGGATCCAACATAAGCTTTGGAACTCATTCTATGCCCCAATTCCATGAAGGAATCCATATACTCTATCCACAGAAGACTTAATATTTGATGGTCTCAATGTCCCCACCACCCTCAATCTTCTCTTCTAAGTAAAAATATCTTCAACTTACAGAAAAAGGTTTTGAGTCCTTTATCATCCCGGTGTCTTCACTGGCTGAGTTTAAATTCCCATTTTAGCTTCCTGCTATTGGGACTCCCTGGGAAAATTCTGTACCCTTACTAACACTCTGTCATGTTTAAAATGTAGCTTAATGATAACTAACTGTACGTCATGTGGTTGTTTTGAGAACTAAAATGAGAAGACTTGTAAAGTGCTTAAATTAGTACATAATAGGCTAAGTAAATGTTAGTTAAGATATTGTTATTATCCCACAGAAATAATCATAAAGAAAGAAACTGACAATTACAACGTCAGGTTTATGGTTCTGCTCTTCTATTTCAATCCCATTTTTTAATGGTCAAATCTTGGGGCATCTGAGTGGCTCAGTCAGTTAAGCGTCAGACTCTGGCTCAGGTCATGATCTCATGGTTCATGAGTTCAAGCCCCGTGTTGGGCTCCGTGCAAACAGCCCAGAGCCTGGAGCCTGCTTTGGATTCTGTGTGTCTCTCTCTCTGCCCTCCCCTGCTTGTGCTCTGTCTCTCTCTCTCAAAAATAAACAAACATTTAAAAAAGTTTTAATGGTCAAATGTAAATTTAGAAGTCTCTAATACTTGGGGCTTATACACTCATGTTGTTTCACAATGGTTTGGTCACAAAAATAACCAACATTTCTCCTAACCTGTAAAATAAAGTTAAACTAGATTTTTTTAAGGACTTCTCTAATTTTGAAGTTTGTGAACTTGTTTCCTGCTTCAATATTCTTAAGACCATATAAGAATAGAAAACTATTCTTTTAGATGAGATTCCTTTTTCAGCTGTAATGTGAAAATTATACTTTGACATCATGACATTATCATGTATCTCTGTAAGTTTAATACAGGAAGAAAGCATATTTCAATGGCAAAACAATTCTCCATTTGCCTAAGTTTGTCAAAAGTAGATACTAAGGAAATATTTTAAAGTAGAAAACTTGACCAAAGTTTCAAATTTGTATATAAAATCATGTTTATCAGAGACAAGGCAAAATAAATCATCCCATACACCACAGCAAGGGAATATAAGCTATATTTGCCAGGGAATAAATTTGTACAATTTCGTAACAGAATTATACATACATATACTCTATGTGTATATACTACTAGTCTATAGAAGGTAAGTCATGAAAATTAAGTATACTTCTTCTAATTCCAGCCACAAAAAGATGCTAAGTCAATGCTGTGTATAAACACAAACATGGAAGGGGCACATAAAACTACCCTTACCAAAATCAAGAGCATGCCAAACACTCAAATATTATTACTATTTACCTGAGCATCTTCATCTACAGACAGAGTAAACAGAATGGGAACACATAAACTCTACTATAATCCCAATTTTCTTCAGACTCACATATCCAACTACATTTCTAACAGATATCTCAGAAGCACTTCAAATTCAAGGCAACCAAGATGGAATTTCCCATCCTATAATCTGATGTTTGGTATTCTCTGAGCAAACTATTCATATTCCCAGAAACTCAGGAATTACCCCGATTCCTCTTATAATGCCTTCATCCAGTTAATAAGTCCTCCTTATGCTATACCTTTGACACTACTTTAATGTAATTGTACCTCCTTAGTGAAGACCTGCATTTCTCTAAGACTATTGTCAAAGCCCAACATAGCTCCCTGTCTTTATGATCATACCTCAAAATATTTTGTGAAGTTTGATAATGGTCTGTTCACAGGTTGAGGGAAAACAAGTATTCTCAAACATTGCTGATGGGAATACAAAGTAGTATTGTCCCCTTGTAAAGAGAAATTTAGCAATAACCAGCAAAATTGCCTATGTTTACCTTTTGATCCAGAATTCTACTTCTAGGAATCCATCCCAAACATAGATAACAAAAATCCTTGTGAAAGGACACATTGGTGGACGCCCTGGTGGCTCAGTCAGTTGAGCATCTGACTTTGGCTCAGGTCATGATCTCATGGTTTGAGTCTGAGCCCTACATCAGGCTCTCTGCAGTCAGTGCAGAGCCTGCTTTGGATCCTCTGTCCCCTCTATCTCTGCCCCTCCACCATTCCCACTCTTTCAGAAATAAACATTAAAAAGAAAAAAGGACACATACACAAGCCTATTTATATATGTACTATCTATAATAGCAAGACTAGAAACAATCAAATGTCCATAGTAGAAAACCACTTGAAATAACATGATACAATTACATAACGGAATATTATGTTCCTATAAAAAGGAACAGAATTGTCTACAGTGAAATAATATATATGGAGAGCTCTATGGTAACTTAAAAAAAAAAAGCAAGATGCAAACAAGTTTATAGTGTGCTACTTTATACCTAATAAGTGTGTGGAAATACAAACATAAAAATACACTTGTATACATATAAAAATAGATGTGAGTGTATGTATGTGTATATATATGCATATATGTTTATTTTGAAACAGAAGGATAAACCAAAACTAATAAACATAGTTACTATAAAAAGAGGTAAGAAATAGAAGAAACTGGGATAGACACTTCTATTCATATATCTTGTTTTGGAGATTTACCTATAGATCATGTAATGTTTTATAAAAGCAAAATATAAAAAAAAAATGTAAGAAATTCCTTAAAATCAAAAGCATGGTGGCTTAAATACATAGACAGGAATCACTTTAAAAACACTAAATTAACAGTACACATCCCATACAGGGTTGTTTCCCAAGGACATAAAGTAAAAAACAAAAGCACCAACTTTCCAATAATCATATTGTTTGCAATATTACTACGGCCTATTCTGAAACTACAATGAATAGGATAAAGCAAATCAATGGTGTTATTAGGAACCATGCTTTTCAAGAGAAAAAATAATAAATGGAAGATTAAAGAGATTAAAGTATAACCCTTTAAATTTAACTAGAAATATCAATATAAAACTATGGTATATTTAGTATTTCCCAGCTGTGTCCAGTCAGAAAACCTAAAAATATGATTAAACAAGTATGGAGCAGCCCAGACTATGTACTCTAAATACCATCTCTAAAAAGAACTAGAACTCCACGAAGAAATGGCTGAATCCAGGCCTGTGAAGGAAATAGAAGAGCTGGGGACTCCTGCTGTACCTATTTGCAAAAAGCCCTCAAGAACTGTTGTGTGAAAATCAACCCAAAGGAGCCTCCCCAGGCCAGAGAGGGGACAATTTGGGCACCAAGAGCTTTAAATCAGGTGTTAAAATCTATTCATAATGACACTTAAGATTTTTAATCTTGTTGACCAACCTTTGGAGGATGATAAAGAACTTACTCTTAACACTCAAAAAGTTCAGGAAATCAATAGTTTATCCTTTTATAAATGAACCAATTGCTTGTTAAAGTTCTTTATGAAAGAATTATAGCTAGTAAATGAGGGAAAGATAGAATGAGGTATCATCCTTTTTGCAAGACAACAAAATAGTGGATACAGGTAAAGATAAATAGCTGTAGAACCATTAAAAGCTAATAGTAGGGTGCCTGGGTGGCTCAGTCAGTTAAGCATCTGACTTCGGCTCAGGTCATGATCTCACAGTTCGTGAGTTTGAGCCCCACATGGGGCTCTGTGCTGACAGGTCAGAGCCTGGAGCCTGCTGCAAATTCTGTGTCTCCCTCTCTCCGCTTCCCCCGCTCATGCTGTCTCGCTCTCCTCCAAAAATAAACGAAAACATTTAAAAAATTTAAAAAAAAAGCTAATAGCAAATTTCACAATAAATGGATCAGGATGACAACACCGAAATCTTAAGATAAAAAAAGAGAAAGAAGCAGGTATTATGTGCCTCCCCGTATCTTACAAAAGGTAAGTAAACATCATCTCTCAACTAGTCTTATCAAATAAGGAATTTTAATAAGCTTTCAGGAAACTAACATTAACAGAAAAAAAAAGTTAAATACCACTACAGGGTTGTAATCAGGAAAGCCCAGACTTTGAAAACTGAATAAACTGTCACTTGCCTTGTGCAAATAAATTAGCAAGGGAGAAAAATGGGTGAAATCTGTAGGTTGAAACTTAACCTATCAATTAAATGCAATGGGTAGATTTATTTTGCTTTTGATCCCTATTTGGACAACCTAAATATATTTTTTGAAAAGACCAGCCTATTGACTGGTCATTTGATATTCATGAATCATTACAAATTTCATGTGGGATTTGTCGGCTTGCTAGGGTCCCCAAGATTCAGTGATTTACTACGGAAACTCACAGGACTCTTTTTCACAAGGTTGTTTCCATGGCTATGATTTACTGCAGTGAAAGGATACAAAGCAAAATCAGCAAAGGAAAAAAGGCACACGCGGTGAAATCAGAAGAAATCAGGTACAAGCTCAGAATCCTCTCCCAGTGGAATCACACAAAATATGCTTAATTCCTCCAGCAACAAATTATAACAACACGTGTGAAGTATTATGTACCAGGGATGTGTAGTAAAGAATACTCAAGATTTTTATTAGGGGCTGGTCACATAAGCACTCAATTCCTAGCACGTACCAAAATTCCAGACTCCCAGAAGCAGGTGTTCAGTATAAACCATACTGTCTGCAGTTTAGACACAGTGGGTTTGTTTTTTTAAGTCAGGGAATGGTAAGAATCCTCCTGAAAGTGAATTTTCTCAAACACCAGCCAAAGGTCCACCGTACAAACAGACCTTTTAAAGAATATCAGCCTGAGATCTGATATGTTAGTTCTTCTCTTATACACTTTAAAAAGAATCCTGTCAGCTATTTTGCCAGCTGAATGCCCCGAGATGTTAAGATGAAGGTGAACCTTTAAAAGCTATGGAGAAAGAGTTGGACTAGATAGCAAAAGCCCTTAGACCATGTTGATCCATCACTTTGAAAGAAGAAAGGAGAGTTGGGCAAGAAAAGCATCAGAATGTGGTACAACTCTGACAAAGCTGACCAGTCCAACAGTGAGCCCTGTACAGAAACTGACTACATGGTCCCATAGTGAGCAGAAACTGCCAGGTCACACACACTAACTCATTGGAGGATGCCTGGAGAGCGTGACCTTGGCTCAAACACTGCGGCAGCTATCTAAGTGCTGTTGCTAAAAGTTATCAGCTAACTGCATTCATTCCTTGCAGCTAGTCATTTTTTTGTTTTTGTTTTTTTTCTGAAGGGAGCAGTGCACCCACCACAGCTACTAAGGCCATCTATAAGACCATTTACTGGTTGAGATGAGGTAAGGTTTGAGACTTGCTTCAAAATAATCCAGTGGTGCCTGAGGATGCTGGTTTAGATTAAACAACACTGGCTAGGAGTTCATAATGGTTGAAGCTAGGGCATGGGTTTGTTATACTTTTCTCTCAATCTCTGAATAAATTTAAAGATTTCTATAATAAATAATACAATGCTTTGTGGTTCAGGTTAAAATCCAAACAAAAGGCTTATGCTGCTTTTTCAGTTTTCCCATATATGTACAAAATCCAAAAAGTTAACACTCATGGCTTACTGTGAGGATAAACAGCCTGCCCTAGCCCACCATATTCCTGGCTCATATTCCCCAGATGCAACCATTTTCAATTCTTAGCTATTTCTTTAATTTACATCTGTATTTTTTAATAACATGCTTGAACTTTGATTTTTTACTTTAAACTATTATTCTACCCAGTCCCCATGTATAGTTCATTTGTCTCCATTCTCCTCTTCTTTATAATTGCTAACACATAGTGCTGCTTTAAGTGTGCACATATATTTACAATGCTTGGAACAGAGGTATGCTTTTCTAAGCCCCATTTTACAGATGAGGCACAGAGGTTTTCTGGACAGGAGCAGGAAGCAGAGACATGATTCCAACTCTGAAGATCTAAATCCCATTCTCCTTCAACAAACTTTTTCTTGTTTTTTGTTTTTTTTTTAATGTTTGTTTGTTTTTGAGAGACAGAGAGAGAGAATGAGAGAGCAGGGGAGAGGCAGAGAGAAAGAAAGATGGGAGAATCCAAAGCAGGCTTGGAGCTGTAAGTGCAGAGCCTCACGTGGGGCTTGAACTTCCCAACTGTGAGATCATGACCTGAGCTGAAATCGAGTCAGATGCTTCACCAACTGAGCCACTCAGGCACCCCAAACTTTTTGTTGCTCTTAAGAATATTATACAAACTTTGTAAAACTATGTTTTTTATGATTTTTAAAACATGTTGATTAAATAGTAATCACAAGAAAATAAAGTATGCTTTAATACCTGTCCTTTCTTCCACAGCTTTGTTTTCTGTTGAATGCTTAACTGTTCTGTAGTTATCATTACTTTACCTCCATTCTGCCCCTGTTGTTAAAACTCCTGTACATTCAGACATTTCAGGCACTCAACCAATCTTTCAGGCTTTAAAACATCTTTTTTAGAGACCTCACCCTAGTCTAACCTGGACTAGTGTGCTCTGTGCTCTGTAAGCCTATACCTGTTCCACAGCTTCATGCTGGTATCTCCTTTCATTACTTCTTATTTTCCTGACACAGTCTCCCTCTTCCTTGGTTTAAACTCTGAGCAGGGTGGGAGTAGTTAAAATGCTCTTTCATATAAATTAACCAATCCTCTTGTTCTCAGTTTTGTTCCATATGCCTACCTCCAAAGTAGCTCGTAAATCCAAGGCCTGAGCCTTCCAAAGGTTCTTCAATGCCAATTTAGTTGCTTGTTGTTGGCTTCTCATCCTTTAGGTTCCAGTTTTCTCCAGCCTGCTAAGTTAGGTATCATTTACCTATTAGCTTCGTACCTTCCAAAAGTTAGCTGCTTTCTTTTCTGTGTACTTTATTCCTATTTCATTTGTTATCCTTGGGGTTTTTGCATCTATTCTTTTACTGTCTTCTAGGAGGGTTTAAGAAGTGGAGACAAACAGCCATCTTAATCTGCCATGTTTAAATGAAAAGTCTTTACTCACCTTTAGTTTTACTGCTTACTACTCACCATATACCTCCTACACTCCAGCTACAGTAGTAATCTACCCTCAGGTAACCCTGTTATGTTTCCCACTTATCCTTGGTACCCTGCTATTCTCCTTCAGGAATACAAAAGTTATCTCCTCTACCTTGTACTCTTAGAGCCCTAGGTACTCTAAAAGCTAGGGGTGCATATTTCTATCACAGTACTTATGACTTTTCATTGAGAAGCAGGTACCATGTTCAAACTTAAGTGTGTTTGGGATATACCAGGGTCTACAAATGTTTGGAAAGATGTAACGCATTAAATAACAAAGTCTACTTTTATATAACTAAGGCTCTTAATCAACTGTAATAAACTATGACCATTATATTTCGAAAAGATCCTTCTGAGTCTCTTTCCTTGAGCTAGATAGTTAAGCAGGACCACGGAATTCTATGAAGAGCTAATACCGGCTTTTTAAAGACTGTTTTTGATGTTCTCAAAAACAAAACCCTGGGGCGCCTGGGTGGCTCAGTCGGTTAAGTGTCCGACTTGGGCTCAGGTCATGATCTCGTGGTTCACGAGTTCAAGCCCCGCGTCGGGCTCTGTGCTGACAGCTCGGAGCCTGGAGCCTCCTTCGGATTCTGTGTCTCCCTCTCTCTGACCCTCCCCCCATTCATGCTCTGTCTCTTTCTGTCTCAAAAATAAACAAACGTTAAAAAAAAAATTAAAAACAAAAAACAAAAAGCCTGTAGTCAGTTCAACTGTTAATTACGCCAGTACTCAAGACAGCTATAGGCAGTCCCCAAAACACCATTCTCCCCATCCCTTGAGGTCCAGTGTATGGTTGAAGACAACCTCTGCAAATTGGCCCAAGCTGCGGACTTTTTTCAGCATTTGCACAGGGGAAAACTGTAGGCGACTGAAATATTTTACAAAATGTTGGATGTCTGAACAACTTCTAAAACAGGGCTCAAGACATCCTCAAAGACTGAAACACAGAGATATAGGAATCTATCAAGGTCAACTTTACCTACATGGTGCTGAGGGCCAACTCTATAACGTACCAAAGTATGAAACTAGGGTCCTTCTTTCTCTTATATTACATGACTTCCTGTTCTCAGAACCTGAAGTCAAGGTTCTACTCTAATGTAAGATAAATCGTTCTAGTTAGCTACTTGCATTCTTTAGAGTTTAGACTACTTAGATAAGCTTAAAAATCTGTAAGCTTAGGGGTGCCTGGGTGGCTCAGTCGGTTAAGTGCCCAACTTCAGCTCAGGTCATGATCTCACGGTTTGTGAGTTTGCCCTTCATTAGGTTCTGGGTTGTCAGCACAGATCCTTCGGATCCTCAGTCTCCTTCTCTCTCTCTCTGCCCCACCCCCTTCTCTCTCAAAAATAAATATTGAGAAAAAAAATTATAAAAAAAATCCGTTTGGGGCGCCTGGGTGGCGCAGTCAGTTAAGCGTCCGACTTCAGCCAGGTCACGATCTTGCGGTCCGTGAGTTCGAGCCCCGCGTCAGGCTCTGGGCTGATGGCTCGGAGCCTGGAGCCTGTTTCCGATTCTGTGTCTCCCTCTCTCTCTGCCCCTCCCCCGTTCATGCTCTGTCTCTCTCTGTCCCCAAAATAAATAAAAACGTTGAAAAAAAAAAAATTAAAAAAAAAAATCCGTTTATTGTTGAATCACTATGTTGTACACCTGAAACTAATATAACATTGTATGTTAACTATACTTAAATTAAAATTTTTAAAAATCCCTAAGCTTAAGTTTCTTCAGTAACATTCGCACTGCTCTAAATATTTGGATATCTTTTAGAGCTATCCTTCAGAGTACATGCTTTTGATTATTCTAAACTCTGTTTAGCAAAGCCAAGTCTGTTTTCAACTCACAAAACAACCACTGAGTAAAGACAGGGGAGTTAAATTTAAGGGAAATTGAGTATTATTCTTCAAAAATAGGTTTATTACTATATTTCCTTATGTGGCTTGTAGGCTAATGCTAACTTTAGACTCAAACTGTATTAACAAAGTGGTATCACTGAAACTTTCCTTCAAAACGTGGCTTCCTGGAGACAGCGTGCTTAAATAAGAACATCATTCACCTGGAGGCATGTTCTAGTTTAGCACGTCTTTAATGTCATACCGCATGCAAAAAGCATTTCTTATTCTGATTGATAACATTACTAAAATGTTACACCTTAATGTAACAGCTTAATAAAATGTCACACCTTAAGTGCAAAGCATACTCAGACAATTAAGAATAACTTATAATTGCTTATAGTAGGGCTTTACATATTACATGGTAATAATATCATTTGTATAAGACATTAACAATGGTAGATAACTACCGTTATATTTTAATAATATAAACAACATAATTATGCTAAATACCTATGTTAAAGATAAAACTCTATTATTTAAGAGTATCTACCAACCTGGCTTTAATAAATGAAATGTAGAAAGTTTGATTCTATTATTACTGGGTACTTTTCAACGTTATTAGGGAAAAAAGCATAGGTCAAGTAGATATTTACTTGAAGATAAAGAAATTAAAGCTGCAAGAGTTCAAACAAAACAAAAACTTACCAATAAACCAAAGACCTAGAATTCAAACCAAATTCTGATTCTAATGCCTGAACTATGAAAGAACTACCACTCTGAAAACTTAACAGGTCTCTGGGGTACCTATTTGAAAAGCAGATTCCTGGGTCCTACCCCAGGTCCACCCTATACAGGAGTGGGGGTGAATTTAGTGTCTCTCTGGAATCTACATTTTAAACAACTTTCCTCCATGAATCTGAAGTGCTGCTAACCAGCCTTTTGAGAAACACTAATGTAAAGGGACAATGTATAAACTTAAAAAGGTGAGGGTGCCTCGGTGGCTCAGTTGGTTGAGCCTCTTGATTTTGGCTCAGGTCATGATCCCAGGGTTGTGGGATCAAGCCCTGCATCGGGCTCTGTGCTGAGCACAGAGCCTGCCTGAGATTCTCTGTCTCCCTCTGCTCCTCCCCTGTTACCACACACACTCTAAAAAAAAAAAAAAAAAGGAAAAGGTGAAATCAATATGTAAAGTCATTCTTCTAAGCAGTAAGCAGAAGAGCAATGATAAAGTTACAGCCCTAACTTCTTCTGCCTCCTTCTGATTATAATCCATTCAGAAAATGGCATGTCAGAGAAAGTTGGAAGGAAATAGTCTAAGTCTTTGGTAGATACACATAACAATAGGACAGTTTGGACCTCTCATTGCTGCTCCCTATACTCAATACCAACAGGACACTGACTTGATTAAAAATCTCCTACTCTCTCTCATCAAAACCCAGAAACCATTACATCTTGAAACTGCTTAAAATATTTTTGGGACTCCTTCAGAAATAGATCACTATATCAATACAGTTAAGAAAATCAGTGCTGCTCCCTTATAGAAAAACTACTTTTATCTAAAATACCACTTGATTTTATTTAGAACTGGCTCAGTGATTCTGTGCAATAATGGAGGCTACGCAAAGGTACTCAAAGGCATGCACCACAGGGTAGGAATAGCTTGAAAAATCTTAAAGAATGCTGAAAGCAATGACATTATCCTAGGACACTTCCCAGATGAGCTTTTAATTACAGCCTAGCATAAGTTACCCTGCAAGTCTCAAGTGATGCTATGGAATTTCCATCTGATTTCAATCCCACGGTAGAGCCTTGACACTGTTAAAAGCAGTTTAACCTATTTAAATGTCGTGTAACACTAATGAGCTATGGATTATCCCCAGAGAAAAAGGGCACAAAGGCATTCATGGAGGGTTCAAGGTATCTGTTCTGCAAAAAGCAATCATAATTGGAGAGATTGACAGAAAACATTTTAATTATGTTAACAACCCTATATGCAATATATAGATATTTTATAAGAATGCTTCTCTCAAAATTACAGTATGGTAGAGTCGTTGCCAAGTATGTGCTTTCCTGAATTGGGATCTACCACTTACTAGCAGTCCAACATTAGGCAAGTTACTCTTAAATTTCAGTTATTTCCACTTAACACATAAAAAAGTATCTACATCACTGAGTTTTTATAAGGATTATATAAAACAATCCAGGTAGAGTACTTGTTAGAATAATACTGTGTCAGGCACTGTACAAGATAATTATGGGGCGCCTGGGTGGCTCAGTCGGTTGAGCAGCCGACTTCGGCTCAGGTCATGATCTCGCGGTCTGTGAGTTCAAACCCCGCGTCGGGCTCTGTGCTGACAGCTCAGAGCCTGGAGCCTGTTTCGGATTCTGTGTCTCCCTCTCTCTGACCCTCCCCTGTTCATGCTCTGTCTCTTCCTGTCTCAAAAATAAATAAAAGGTTAAAAAAAAGTTAAAAAAAAAAAAGATAATTATTAAATTAAGCTAGTATACTTTAAAAAGAATACTTCAAGGGGCGCCTGGGTGGCGCAGTCGGTTAAGTGTCCGACTTCAGCCAGGTCACGATCTTGCGGTCCGTGAGTTCGAGCCCCGTCAGGCTCTGGGCTGATGGCTCGGAGCCTGGAGCCTGTTTCCGATTCTGTGTCTCCCTCTCTCTCTGCCCCTCCCCCGTTCATGCTCTGTCTCTCACTGTCCCAAAAATAAATAAAAAACGTTGAAAAAAAAATTTTTTTAAAAGAATACTTCAAAATAATTTACTAAAAAATCAAAACAAAAAGAACCTTGGTTTCTGAGGTAAACTGACATTGCTATTTTAAGTGGGAGAGGAAGAGAGAGAGAGGGAGAGCGAGAGTGAGTGAGGGTACACTGTAAGAGCATGGAAGACCACACAGTTTTCATGTGATTATGAAAACTCTTAACAATGTTTAAGGATTTGAACTTTGCTGAATAATTACTCTTTCTTAACGTATGGTATAGAAGGGGCTCCTGGCTCGCTCAGTCAGTGGAGCATGCAATCCTTGATCTCGGGGTTGCGAGTTCAAGCCCCATATTGGGTGTAGAAATTACTTAAAAATAAAATCTTTAAAAAAATAACTTCCATAAACATTTTCCATGTTTACATATATACTTCCTTATTCAAACTACTAGGTGTTTTCTAGATTTCTCTTCATAGAAATCAGGTAAAATTTAGAAATCAAGATCTCTAAAAGGGGAACGCTCTTGCACTATTGGTGGGAATGCAAACTGGAGCAGCCACTCTGGAAAAGAGTATGGAATTTCCTCAAAAAACTAAAAACAGAGCTACCCTACAACACAGCAATTGCGCTATTAGGTATCTACCCAAAGGATACAAAATGCTGATTTGAAGGGGCACGTGCACCCAATGTTTATATCAGCACTACCAATAGCCAAATTATGGAAAGAGCCCAAATGTCTAAAAACTGACAATGGATAAAGATGTGGTGTGTATATACATACATATGTACACACACACACACACACACAAACGGAATATTACTCAGTGATCAAAAAGAATGAAATCTTGCTATTTACAACAATGTGGATGGAACTAGAATGTATTATACGAAGCGAAATAAGTCAGTCAGAGAAAGACAAATACATATGATTCCACTCATGTGGAATTTAAGAAACAAAACAGATGAACACAGGGGAAGGGAAGGAAAAATAAGATAAAAACAAAGAGAAGCAAACCATAAGAGATTTTATGAGCTGTATGAATTTTTAAAAAAATTTTTTTAATGTTTATTTATTTTTAAGAGACAGAGTGTGAGTAGGGGAAGGGGAGAGGGAGAGGGAGGGGGAGGGGGAGGGGGAGGGGGAGGGGGAGGGGGAGGGGGAGGGGGAGGGGGAGGGAGGGAGACACAGAACCTGAAGCAGGCTCCAGGCTAGGAGCTGTTAGCACAGAGCCAGACAGGGGGCTCCAACTCAGGGACTGCGAGATCATGTCCTGAGCCCAACTCGGACACTTAACTGACTGAGCCACCCTGGCGCCCTGGTCCTGTTGGTATTCTTAAAGCATGAGAGATGGAAAATAATATTCCAAGGAGGGAATAACCAGTCCAGCACAACAGTAACATTACTGGGCTTATTCTAGATATTTTCTAGGTATCTAAGGATGATAAAACATCCTTACAGTGCATTTTTAAATTAAGTTTATTTATTTTGAGAGAGACAGAGGGAGTGGGGGAAGACAGGGAGAGAGAACCCCAAGCAGGCTCTGCACTGACAGCCGATACAGGGCTCGAACTCACGAAACTGTAAATCACAAACTGAGCAGAAACCAAGGGTTGAACGCTTAACTGACTGAGCCACCCAGGTGCCCCCAGTTTAAGTATCTAATAGCCATATTCTACTGATTCACTTGGAACTTACTACTCAATAAAATTCTATTACTGCTGCTAAACCATACACTCCAAAAGCACTACACAATGTATCCTCCATCCAAGGAATCAAGAACTTTTTTATTAGCTTAGTGAGATCATTATGTAGTTTACTATAGTTTTTAACTTACTTTTCCAGTAACCATGGGAAACAAGACTTTAACAAGATTTGCTATCCATCTTTATTGGGTCATGTCTATACCAACCTTCTGTTATTTGAGATTCTTATCCAGAAGCTCATCTATTTTATACTTTGTTTTATATAGTCTTTTTCTCTTTTTAAAGATGTAAATGACATTTACCTACCACTAAGCTTCTGTCATCTTTTATCTCTTAAAGATAGTTCAACTATTATATCTTTTAAGTTGCCAACAGTGACACATTTAATTGTAACACATAAAAGTATCTAGGACAAATTAATTTTAGTAAAAGAGAGTCTAAACCCAATAAGCATGAGAAGACTAACATTTATTCTAATGAAGACAAATACCTCCTTCTTTAAAAAAACAAAAAACAAAACAAAACGACAACAAAAAAAACCCAGCCAAATCAATGCTGAGGTACAGTGATTTGTGCCCTAATTACACCAAACTCAGGCCTAACCCTGGAAAAGTCCTACTCCAATAGCAAGAGCCCCTAAAACTGTTGAAAATTTAATAAGCCTTGGTTTGCTTAGTGTTTAAAGCTTAATACCCTATTTCTTTGCCATGCCATTCTGTACAATATATTTTGCCAATACTAGATGCTTTACTGGATTATTTCTTCTATTCTCTAAGAAATAAAACTCAAAGCAAATCAGGAACTCTAATTATTGATAGCAAATATACAGAGAGCTTAAGCTCCCTATACAGTATCTTGACTCTTTGTTACATCATTCATAAACTCATAAACTGATTACAACCCACACACCAACTCCAAACCCTTTCTATCTCAGCCTTGATTTACCAATAATGCCAGTTCTGGCCAATTCTAGATCTTAATATTCATTCTAGTTGTTGGTTATATGATGTCCTATTTGTTGTAGGAAGTCTCATTTGAAATAACCAACGTTGGCAAGTTAGACAAACCATAAGAAATATCAGAAAAGTAGATTAAAGTGATCTACTTTTGACCCCTTTCCAGGTATCCTGGAACTCTGGGTTAACAGCAAAGTATTTTATACCATTTTATGGCAAGAAAAATCACAACTAGTTTTGGATATTGAACTCTTATACTAGATAAAGATTTGGCAGTCTAATATTTCCACACATTAAGGTTATCATGATGACTCAAGTTCATTTAGTGTGTTGAATAAATACTAAATCTGCCCCAATGGTAACTTTTACAGGATTCTGAAAATAGGTAATTAAAAAAAAAAAAAAAATTCAGTTTTAGAATCTTGACCCTCAAGGCAAGTTCTTAACAGTTTTCAAATGAACATTTAAAAACATTTCATTGGGAGAGGGGGAGAAGGGAGTGACTGTTGGGTATGGGGGTTTTTGTGGGGAAGGAATAAAAATCTTCAAAAATTAGTTTGTGGTCATGAACAATCCTGTGAATACACTAAGAACACTGAACTGTACCCTTTAAATGGGTAAACTGTGTATGTGAATTTTCTCAGTAAGCTACTCAACATTCTTAACCTCATCCTAAAAGCTACTACTCTACATGTTATTACATGCTTTCTAAAACATTACTGAATACAAAAAAACCACTAATATCACAGAGGAAGAGACAAAGAGAAACTATTACATGCCAAATTAAGCCAGGTATTAAGACACCAAAAACAACAAACCACTTAGGAGCCAGAGATGACTAAGCATTAAGAAGCCCTTATTACAACCATTAAACAAAGGATAACAGACTGAACATGACCCCTAAAAGATTTCTTCAGAGAGACTATTATTTGAAAACAATCTTGGATGGAAGGCTTTGCTTCTATAAACAAAAATATGAACGAAGTCCTCAATAGCATGAGCACTTACTCATCATACTCGATATGATAAATAACGTCTTCATCAGCAGCAACAGAGTCTGAATTAGACGTAGAGGGTACACTGTCCAATTTATTTGTGTTCTCTTTGGAATTATGATTTACATTTCCATTAGTCCTTTTACAAGAACTGCCATTCTTCAGTGGAGTTTTGCCACGTGAATGTCCATCAGAAGCTCTAGTAACACTACGTATACGGGCTTCAAACCAAGCACCAAGGCCGACATCTCTGGCATCCACCAATTCATTTACCTAAAAAAAGTTTAAAATTAGTTAATGAAGCTTAATTTCATCTATTGCTTCAAAAACCATACTATAACTCAAGTTACTGTGAGAATTATCAAGGTTAATAACATTTGCAGCTATTCATGTTTAATTTCAAAGATTAGATCAGGACTATTCTTTTTGGACTATACTGTGAAATCTGTTATTTACTAATATGAAAATTAACTTTCCTTCCAATTTCGTTCAATGAAATAGATGTTTTCTTTTACTCCTTGCCTGGGTCTACATTAGACTTTTAAAAATATCATTCCTGTGTTCCCAAGAGTTGTTCTAGCAAGTCATTAAATAAGTATGTCACTTAGTGAAAAGCAGGGACTTCATAGTATTGTGCCTGTTATTGATTTGCTCCACTAATTTCTTCAGAATTCTAGCGATAACTTATATAGTCAGTTCAACAGAAAACAGTTAAGTATTAAACAGAAGAAACTTGAAAATGGGGGAAATTATACACATGAATAAAGAGAAGAATCTAGTGAACCTATATATATAAAATGGGGTAAGTTCCACTACCTGTTAATAATTCACTAACAAATGCATTATTTAGTATTTCAAAGAACAAAGAAAATAAAAAAGAGAACAGATGTATAAGATGCAAAATAGATGTAACTCAAGTCTAGTGGATGATTCAGAACTAAACCATGCAATCTGACAAAAGGAAAACTGTACATTAGAAAATATGACTATCAGGGGCGCCTGGGTGGCTCAGTCAGTTAAGCGTCCGACTTTGGCTCAGGTCACAATCTCACGAGTCGCTGAGTTCCAGCCCGTATCAGGCTCCACGCTGACAGCATGAAGCCTACTGGGGATTCTCTCCCTCTCTCTCTGTACCTCCCTGGCTCATGGTCGCTCTCTCTCTCAAAATAAATAAGTAAATAATAAATAAATAAATAAAATATACATGTATATGTACATATAAATAAAATATATACGTATATATATATAAAGGTTTCAAACTACCAAGCTAACATACAAGGTAGACTATAGACAAAACCAAAAAATATTAACAATCACTGCCATTAGAGGTATAATATCTGACCAAAAGTACTGTAAATAATGAATACAACAGCAAATGAAAAGTTTCAAAGACATAATAACATCTGACATAATATGAGAACAAAGAGTTTAGGAGGACAGAAAAAGATGTAAGGGTAAACCAGTCTAGACATAAGAAAGAATCAGAGCTGAAACACGATATATTTTACATAAATTAATTCATTTGGACACAAATGCTTTTCTTCCTCAATAGTCACTGACAAATTTAAAGACATTTACTTTCTTACAGGCAACATTAGGTAAAACAAAAACTAAAGTTAAGGTCTATCATACTTGGGAGAATAAACTGAGACTATTCTTTCACAGCAAATCAAAATATAAGATTGTATGTAGCACTACATAATTATAGAAGAAAATGTGGCATGTAATGGATACTGAAATAGTAACAGGAAACATAAGGAAATCTAAAAATACTCCCATTGCTTATACATCACACATAAGAGAACTTACTATCTCAAAGAGGTAGGACATCCTTTGAGTACAGCAACCTGAGACTTATAATTGTAAACAAGATCTACAAATTTTCATTAAGCATATGACAATGTATATAACCTGGGTGGGGAAAAATGCCTTTTAATTAAAAAGTAAGGTTTTTGCACATTATGTGGACATACTAAACTAGGTCAAATTTGAACGTGTCAAAATGCATTCAAGAAGTTAAAGGTAAAGCCTAGGTTTTAAAGATAATATAGAAGACGGTACTTAATATGATTAACATGAAAATAGGATACTGCCATGGTAATTTCTTGGATTTCATGGTAATCCAGTTCAAATTCAGAACTGATTGATAAAAAGTTAGGATATGTTATGATAAAAAACCCTTTGTAAAGTAGGTCTAGATGAAACATATCTCAGTAATAATGGCCTTATGTGAAAAACCCACAGCTAACACACTCAATGGTGAAAAACAGAGTTGTTCCCGAGGTCAAGAACGAGACAAGGATGTTCACTCTCAACACTTTTATTCAAATTAGCACTGGAAGCCCTAGCTACAGCAATTAGACAAATAAATAAAAGGCATCCAAATGGGGGCGCCTGGGTGGCTCAGTCAGTTAAGCGGCCGACTTCGGCTCAGGTCATGATCTCACGGTCCGTGGGTTCGAGCCCCGCGTCAGGCTCTGTGCTGACAGCTCAGAGCCTGGAGCCTGTTTCAGATTCTGTGTCTCCCTCTCTCTGACCCTCCCCCGTTCATGCTCTGTCTCTCTCTGTCTCAAAAATAAATGTTAAAAAAAAAATTAAAAAAAAAAAAAGGCATCCAGATGGCAAGGAAGAAGTCAAACTCTCATTATTTGCAGATGACATACTATACACAGAAAACTTGAAAGACTCCACCAAATAACTGTTAGTGATAAATGAATTCAGTAAAGTCATAGGATACAAATCAATGTACAGAACTCTGTTGCATTTCTTTTTGTTGTTATTGCATTTCTATACACTAATAATAGCAGAAAAGAAAATAATCTCATTTACAGTTGCACCAAAAACAATAAAATTATCCAGGAATAAACTTAACCAAAGAGGTGAAAGACCTGTACTCTGAAAACTATAAAACACTGATGAAAAAAATTCAAGACACAAAGACAGAAAGACATTCCATGCTCATGAATTAGAAGAACAAATACTGTTAAAACGTCTAGACTATCCAAAGCAATCTACAGATTCAACACAATCCCTATCAAAATACCAACAGCATTTTTCATAGAACTAGAAAAAAAAATCTTAAAATGTCTATGGAACCAAAAAAAGACCTCGAGTAGCCAAAGCAATGTTGAAAAAAGAAAAACAAAGCTGGAAGTATCACAATTCCAGATTTCAAGTTATACTACAAAAAGCGATAATAATTAAAGCAGTATGATACTGGGGCACCTGGGTGGCTCAGTGAGTTGCACGTTCAACTCTTACTTTCAGTTTAGGTCATGATCCCAGGGTCGTGGGATCAAGCCCTGCATCAGGCTCTGTGCTGAGCCTGGAGCCTGCTTAAGATCTGCTGTCTCTCCCTCTACTCCTTTCTCCTGCTTGCACTCTCTCTCAAATCAAAAAATAAAAACAAAAAACCCAAAAACACCTAGTGTGGTGCTGACACAAAAACAGACATATGGGTCAATGGAACAGAACAGAAAACCCAGAAATAAACCCATAATTATATGGTCATTTAATCGTTGACAAAGGAAGAATAAAGATCCAATGGGAAAAAGTCTCTTCAACAAATGGTGTTGGAAGAACTGGACAGCCACATACAAAACAATGACACTGGACAACTTTCTTACACCAAACACAAAAATAAATTCTAATGTGAGACCTAAAATCATCAAAATCCTAGAAGGGAGCACAGGCAGTAATGTCTCCGACACTGGCCATAGTATCTCCTCAGTATGGCCATATGATTTGTCATAAATCACTATACTCAGGGAAGGGAAACAAAAGGAAAAATAAACAACTGCGACTACATTAAAATAAAAAAACTTCTGCATAGTGAAGGAAACAATCAACAAAACTCAAAGGCAACCTAATGAATGGGAAAAGATATTGGCAAATGACATATCCAATAAAGAGTTAGTGTCCAAAATATATAAAGAACTGATAAAATTTAATACTCAAAAAACAATCCAATTAAAAGATGGGCAGATGACATGAATAGACATGTCTCCAAAGAAGACATACAGATGGCCAACAAACATGTGAAAAGATGCTCAACATCACTCATCATCAGGGAAATGCAAATCAAAAGTACAAGGAGATATTACCTTATACCTGTCAAAATGGCTAAAATCAAAAACACAAAAAGCACCCAATGTGGGTGAGGATGTGGAGAAAGGGGAACCCTCCTGCACTGTTGGTGGGAGTACAAACTGATGCAGCCATTGTAGATAACGGTATAGAGGTTCCTCAAAAAGTTAAAAATAAAACTACCTTATTATTCAGTAAAGCACACTACTGGGTGTTTATAAAGGATACAAAAACACTAATTTGAAAGGCTATATTCACCCATGTTCCACCATTATTTACAATAGCGAAATTATAGAAGTAGCCCAAGTATCCATAGATAAATGAATACATACATGGTGTATACACACACAGACACAGACACACACATGTAGTATTATTCAGCCATTAAAAAGGAATGAAATCTTTGCATTCCTTTATTTATTATTACTTATTTGCAATAACATGGATGGAGCTAGAGAGTACAATGCTAAATGCCAGAGAAAGGCAAATTCCATGATTTCACTCATGTGGAATTTAAGAAAACAAATGAACAAAAGAATAAAAAAAAGAGAGACAAACCATGAAACAGACTGAACTACAGAGAACAGCCTGGTTATCAAACCGGAAGTGAGCAGGGGATGGATGAAATAGGTGATGGGTTGGGGTGCCTGGGTTAAGCATCAGACTCTTGATTTCAACTCAGGTCATGATCTCATTTGTGGGTTCATGAGATCAAGCATGGTGCCTTCTCTCATCCCACCCTCTGCACGTACTCTCAAAATAAATAAATAAACTTTAAAAAAAAAAAGGGAAACAGGTGATGGGGATTAAAGAGTACACTCATCATGATGAGCACTAATATACAGAATGTTGAATCACTATACTGCACATGTGAAGCTGATTTAACTGTGTTAACTATACTGCAATAAAATAAAAAGAAATACAAAATCTAAACACCTCTACCCTGAATAAATAAATGGAATTCTTATATAAAAATCTTCCTATCACCATGGTGTGGGTGGGAGGGGAAGGTGGGCTCACTGACAAGTTGTTTATGGTCTATCTAGAAAGAGGTAATCTATCCTCAGCCAGCAAGTACCTCCCCCAAAGAGGTCAAAACATCAAAACATGTAAAGATACAGGGAAACAAATTAATGGGGGAGAGGTGTTTGAGCTAAAGTCATGAGATAAAGTTAAAAACAAAACAAACCCAATTATATAAATTATGTAAATATAAAAACCATAGCCACATTCAGAGAAGAATCTACCACATCCAAGTAGGTGATATAAAAAAAGAAAAAAGGAAGTATGGGAGGCAAGGAGAAATCATTAAAAAATGAAATATCAACAAATACTAGAAAATTTACTATATGCCAGGTGTACTCCTAAGCACTTTATATGTTCTGTTTAAAACACACCAGCTCTGCAGATAAACCTAGGTTTAAGTTTGTCTCTAACATCTACTAGATATAACCTAGAACAAATTACTTAACCTCCCTCACTTCAGCATCTTTATATACTTTGCTGTGTATTAAGAGATTGGGTGACAAAATCCACACGATGTGCCAACCTAGCAAGCATAGACACAAATGAAACAACTTTGCCTCCTTCTGCTAAGTATCAGTATGTCCAATTATAAGACTCATTAAACCTCAGTATAGTCTTAATACCATAGTCTTCTTAGTAAAGATATTAGCAGTTTATAATTATACTCATTAACTCCTTTAATAACTATAATACAAAGTTATTCTTATTTTCCAACGAGGTACAGAAGTAAATACACAGCTAGAAGTGGGAACTGTGAAAAAGCTGATACAGGTTTCTCTGACTCTGGGACTCTCTCATTATATCATGTTGTTTTCTAAAATTTACAAATCAGAGTACAATGTGGTTCCATTTACATAGAGTTCAGAAAGAAAATAAGGGATGCAAATATAGGTTAAAGGTTATTAAGAGGTTATTAAAGGGTAACAATAGGATAAAGTTAATAAAAAGTGAAGAAATAATTACCATAGAAATTTGGGTTATTAGTGGGGCGCCTGGGTGGCTCAGTCAGTTAAGTGTCCAACTTCAGCTCAGGTCAGGACCTTGTGGTTTGTGAGTTCGACCCCCACGTCAGGCTCTGTGCTGACAGCTCAGAGCCTGGAGCCTGCTTCAGATTCTGTGTCTCCCCCCTTTCTCTGTCTCTCCCATGTTCATGCTCTGTCTCTCTCTGTCCCTCAATAATAAATAAACATTTAAAAAAATTTTTTTAGAAGTTTGGGTATTAGTTACAACTAGGGAGGAGGGAGTAAGAATCAAGAGGGGGCCCCTGGGAAGTTCCTGGGGGACTGCTTTATATTTCCTAATTTGGTGGTATTTACAGACATTGACTTCATAATATTTCACTAAGCTCTACTTTTTTGTATTGTCTATTACGCTTCATAATCAAAAAGGTTAAAAATCAAGAAGAGCTGCACTATATGTAAAAGAAAATACTAAAGTATCCAGGAATTTTACTAATTATTGTGAAGTTTCCTCTTTCTTTTATTTCCTATAATGAGCATTAGAATATATGTAAAATTTAACAGTGCCACACACTTAACTAAACTCTAAAGGGCTTATTATCAACATCATTCCAGAGTTATTTAGGCCAAGATGACAGTCATTTCAACAGTAGGATCTACTGTGAGTCATTCAAAGCTTCTGCATCCAAAAACCAGAATTAAACTCTATTTAGGTATCAAAAGTCCACTTTGTTTGAGAAAATCACCTCTCAGAAACAATGGGAATGGATGGACCCAGCCTCTGCACAATCTTCCACAGGCTGAGTGTGATAATGATATCTAGTTTCATTATGAAAAGATGTCTGAAACTGACCAAATGTTGCTCAGTTACCAAATAGGGCGAAACAAGAATGACGGTGGGTAAGAATTTCAGATTAAAATTCTATCTTCATGTATTAAGTTTAAATGTTTACCTATGCCACTTTTGAGATACTAACTTGAAAATGCATTTTTTTGTATCCACTTGAGGTCCAAAGAAAAGTTTAGGCAAAAAGGAAAGCCCCAAATCTGTTTGCTCATCCATAAAGCAATTTTAATTACAGACAGTCCTATGTCTATGAAAGGAAAATCTTTGCAAAGCAAAAGTGACATAAGCAGTAATTCAAGAGAATGGCAAAAAAACCCTCCCAATTTTACTGAGCTAGGAACAATTTAATTTTGATGAGACTTGCTTAAAGGAAAATATTCAAAACAAACCAATTTAAAGGTAGCAGCTTCTAAGAGTTTTCAGGTTAGCCAAAGATGTTTTAATAGCTAACAACATTCCATGAAAACGGGGCAATATCATTTGTTTATCCTTGCATCTCTAATATCTAGTACAAATATATACTAGATAACCATTTATTCGATGAATGAATTACCCAGAAATAAGCACTTCTACGTCAAAAAAAAAAAAAAAAATCAGTGAAAATACCTATGACAATTACTAAGCTTAATGAAAAAAGCAAATAAATCTGTTACTCTCTTCAACTAGTAAGTTAAATGCAGCTTTGACTAAACATTACAAATAACAGCCTTTTGAGAGTTTAAGTTCCAGCTTGCATGTGTGTTTCATGTGTTTCCTAAATGAGGAAAGGGAGACCATGTAAAACTTGCCACATTTGTACCACTGGGAAGCAGCTGAACTGGAATTTGAAAGCAAGTCTGATGACAAAACTGAATACCTTAACCTCTACGCTATATATTAACATGAAATATAAGAGTTGTTTAAAAAGTTAGGTACATGAGGGGGTGATTGACCAGCTCAAGTCAGTAGAGCATATGACTCTTGATCTCAGGGCCATTACTCAAGCCCCACACTGGATGTAAAGCTTTAAAAAAAAAAAAAAAAAAAGACAAAAAATACTCCTGTGTCCTATACATAAAATCCTCTTTAAAAAGAAAAAAAAAGAAGAAAAAGAAAAAAAAATGTATTAAAAAAAGTTAGGTGCTAGAAATAGTGGGCAAAGTAGTAATACTGAAAATGAAATGCATAGATCTGCTGAGAAAAGCAGTTTCTCATAATGGTCTTCTGAATTTGGTTGGAGACATGGAAGGGTACTGAGAAATATGCTAAACAGAAAGAATTTA
Source organism: Felis catus (assembly GCF_018350175.1). Lineage (NCBI taxonomy): Eukaryota > Metazoa > Chordata > Mammalia > Carnivora > Felidae > Felis > Felis catus. Next base: position 32,132,921 of record NC_058380.1, on the reverse strand, counting down.
AGTTGACTAGACAGCTTAACCTGGACACTACATAAGCTGGCCCTCCTATGAAAATAAATTCTATACCTTCACTGCCCAAAATCTATCAAGTCAAATGTAGCAGCTTCTCAACTGTTACCCTTAGCCAAAAAGTCAAAATGTAAACTTAACATAGATACAGATGGCTACATACATATTTACGGATATATGGATATACAGGAATTATACATACATACACAAACCTCCTTAGTCTGGCATCTAAGGGTAATAAGAGCAATGATACTCCAGTAGCAAGAAGCATACCTAGTCCCCAGATCTTGGTTTCTAATACCATTCCCCAATTAAAGAATCAAGGCTCCTTAAGGAAATGGTTGATTCCAGGGCTGGGGCAGAAATAACTAAGATGAGCCTGGAGCAACTTCTAGGGCCAGAAAGAAGGTGCTTTAACAAAAACAAAAAACCCCACAAAAATGGAGGTATACTGAAGGGATATGTGGAAAAAAATATCCCTACTGATGTGAATAAATGACTAACAAAAAATAAATGGGGGAAAAGAGATCAGTCTCTCATGTAGAATTCCCAATACATTTTGTAGGTAATCTACCCTTCATGAAGTAGAGTTCATAACTCCCTCCTTAAATTTGGGCTACAGGTAGGGACTTCATCTCAAAGACTACAGCATGGAAAAAGGGGTAGGGGAAGAATAACTTCACAGTGAAGAAACTTGACAAATGTTACCTCAGCCAGGTAATTAAGGTTCATAGCAACAGGGATAACTTAACTACTGATGTAAAAACCCAAGCTATAATTAGCAAATGGAATGCTGATAGCTTGTGCCCTACATAGGATGTGATGAAAATAGCACTATACTTCTGTGGTCTTCCTCCAAAAATATGTAAATCCAGTCTAATGATGAGGAAAACAAGATGAATACTAATAGAAGGGTATTTTACGAAGTATCTGACCAGTACTCCTCAAAACTGTCAAGGTCATCAAAAAGAAAAGTCTGAAAAACTGTCAGAGCCAAGAGGAACCTAAGGAAATTCAACAACCATTTTCTATCGCACTAATGTAAATATGCTACCCTAGATGGGATTCTGGAATAGAAAAAGGACATTAGATAAAAGCTAAGGAGACAGGGCTCATTAATTATAACTAATGTACCATAGTATCATTAATGTAAAATGCTAAAGTTAACAGGGCAAACCAGGTGTGTAATACATGGAAAATTCTAGTATCTTCCCAATTATGCTATAAATCTAAAATTGTCCTAAAATAACAAATTTATTTAGAAAAAAACATAGAAAATACTGGTTACTCAGAGGGATGAAATCTCCAAAAGGGGACTTTCAATATTAATAATTCTGTCTAAATTTTGAGTACTACATAAAAGTTTTTTTATTTATTTATTTTAATGTTTTATTTATTTTTAGAAAGAGAGAGACAGAGCATAAGCAGGTGAGAGGCTGAACGAGAGGGACACAGAATCCGAAGCAGGCTCCAAGCTCTGAGCTGTCAGCACAGAGCCCGACGCGGGGCTCGAACTCACAAGCTGTGAGATCATGACCTGAGCTGAAGTTGGATGCTTAACCGACTGAGCCACCCAGGCACCCCCATAGAAGTTTTAATTGATATGTCTTGCTCATATCATGTTAATATTCCCAGACTTTACATTTTCTTATTGTAAGTTTTTTTTCTTTTACTAAATGATGGTAACAAGGAAAGCTATTGGTATTTAAAGAGCCACCTTACTGACTGCTCACATCATTCTAATAGGTTTATCTTAGTCTTTCCATATATCCATAAATAACTTTGCCTTCTCCAATATTTACACTTTGTTGTTCTCCTGCCTATCTGCATCATCTAGAAAGACGTTAAGTAACAGCATTAACTGACTTCTGTGGCTCCTGTCTTTAATGGGAAGGCTTTTGGCTTTTCCCCACTATTATATGAAGTATGGTTTAAAATATTCATCCACTCCCCTTGTTTCACTTACCAAGGATTTTTTAAAATTTAGAAATGGACCGCCCCCTTTAAGATTAGATCACTTATTTATTAATATGATGAATTATATTACTATATTGCGGGTTGGGTGAAATGGGTGAAGGGAGTCAACTGTGTGGTAACAGAAGGTAACTAGACTCGTGGTGATCACCTTGTAGTGTTACCAAATTATAAAGCTGTACACCTGAATTTTAGGTGGCAAACTATAAAGCTATATACTTGAAACGTCTATTAAAAAAAAAAAATCCAAATAACGAACTATCCCACTTCTTGACAAACCATACTTGGTCAAGGTATTATGTTCTTTTAACATATAATCATAATTTTATTTGCTAAATATAACTTAGGTTTTACATCAATATGTAGTGATACTGGTGTCCTTTTTGTCATGTTTTAGAATCAGTATTATATTAAATTTAAAAAGCAACTGAAAGCTTTCCTTTTTTTTAAGATGTGGGTCAATTTAGATAATACAATAGAGGTTTAAGGTAATTTATCAGTGTAGCCATCTAGACCAGGTACTTTGGAGATATAGGTCTTGGTGGGTTTTCTTGATTCTATATACATATGGACTTTCTGCATTTCTCCTTAGATCAAAAATTATCTCTATTTGCATTTTCTTAAATAATTTATTTCAGCTACCAATTTTTTACATTTTCGCCTTAAAAATGCTCTAAAAAATTGAGTCTAGGTCCCAATTTGTCCCAACCAGTATGAATGAAGAAAAATAGTTTTAAGGATAGAAAAGGATGAAGCAAAACTGTCAATTATTTCTACAAAATTTATTAGAATTTGAAAAAGTTGGTAGATACAAGGGTCAATAAATATTATCAATTGCACTTCCATATGTATGCAAACAAATCACAATTTTAAAAGATAACCATTTATAATAGCATTTAAAAATGCAGCTACTAGAATAAGATATATAGAGAAAACTGATAATGAGGTAAAGATCGAAGTTGATGGAGACATTATGTTCAAGAATGAAGGTCAATTCTCCAAGTTACTCTATAGATTCAGTTCCCATCAAAATCCCATATTACTTATCTGCAGAGTTTTGGCAAACTAATTTTAAAATTCTTACATGCAAGTGTTAAGCAAGACACCCTTGAATAGGAATAGATCTGGGAGATGGGGGGTAGGGAGGTAACAGTCTACTAGGCTACTAGTACTTAGAATAGTATAAGCACAGAAATACACAAGCAGACCAATGGAACACAGTAGACAGCAGTTATGCAGCATCCTGTGAGTGAACGAGCACTATTTCTAGACAAAAATTCCTAATGAAATTCTAGAACATGTGCACCTAGATACACAAAAGTTCAAAATAGCTGAAACTGGGAAAAGCCCAAATGTATCTATTAATCATGGATTAAATATACTGTAGCATGTTAATAGAATAATGTAATCATGAAAAGTAAAATACAACTATATGCATGAGAATCAAAGCTGTGAAAAAGCAGAATTCCATTAGATAGACTTCAAATATAGGCAAAGCAAATCATTTTTTTAGAGATAACATAAGTAGTAACACTAAAGAAAAACAAAACAAAATGATCATGATAGTTTACCTCTTCAGATAAGAGGAAGATATGTTCTGGGAGAGGCACACAGAAGGCTTTAAAAAGGAACTGGCATTATTCTACTTAACCTCACTGCAATTACACAGGTTTTTGTTTTATATTCTTTAAACTGTACTTATACATTTTATATACATTTATCTATATACTTCACAATTTTTAAAGACTACTTTTAAAAGTTAAAGTATCAACAGCTCAGTCTTTACTTGCAAATAAGTGAAGATTGATTGCCATTTGAAACATTCTAAAGAGAACAGACATCTGTATTCTCACAACTATGAAGTCTAAAGAAGACAACATACCTTATATAGCCCAATGCCAGGATCAATAAGAAAATCACAAGTTGATGTAGACGGCTGACCAGAAAGTCCCACCCTTGGGGTTTTCTTTACTTTAGGTGGGCTATTAGAACAGGGTTTGGCCTGTACATCAGTCTGTTTAGATGTGCTAGGAAGATCAGGGTCTGGGCGAACTAGTAGCTGAATTATGTCATTCAGTCCAACATCATAGTCAAATAAAGTATATCCATTTTCCAACTAGAAAAAAAGAATAAAAAAGATTAAAATGTTTCTCTCAAAATTTGATCTTTCTACATCTTTAGTTACTCAAATGTCCTAGCCAAATTATTAAAACAAAATTCATAGCAATGCAATTTAGTGAACTTAAAACCATTCCTACTACTTTATGGCCTCTGATGTCAGCATCTTCTCAGGACCTCAATAAATTCTTAAGAATCATTCTGTATTACCTATCAGGAAGACAGATAGCCACTGAAACCAAGAATGTACCATTGCTTCTGTGACTTCAACACCCAGGCAGAAAAACTCTAGATTTCTCACCAGGTCTTATTTATTTTAATTAACAGTATCTGAATCCACTGTAAGAAAGGAAGGTGAATTTTGAAAGAGGTTTTATGATCTTGTGTTCATAAAGACATTAAGTTAAAAATTTTGTTTCTGAAGCACTGTAATTTTTTTTTAAATCAAAAAAAATTGAAGAATAATTACAATTATTGTTCATGGTATTCCACTTGCCTAAAGTTCTCTAATTCTATTTGTAAAGGTTGTCAAGTTGTATCATAAAAAGTCTTCCAGGATGAATAGTGAATAAATTATCTTGCAACTTACCAATATTTTGGTAGAGACCTTGCCCACCTCCCCAATTTGCGGAAGTCCTAATCCCAAATATCTCAGTATGTGACTTTATTTGGAAACAGGATCTTTACAGAAGTAATCAATTAAAATTAGGTCATATGAGTGGGCCCTAAACCACTGTAATTGACATCCTCATAAAAAGTTTAAATTTGGAACACAGAAACAAACACAGAAGGAAGATGTGGAGGCAGCCACCTGAATGGAGCAATGCACCTACAAGCCAAGGAACTTAACAATGGATTGCTGGCAAACACTAGAAGCTGAAGGAAACAAGGATTCTCTATTAGAACCAGGGAACATGACCCTGATGATATTTTGATTTCAGACTCATAGCCTCTGGAAATAGAAGACAATAAATTTCTATCGTTTTAAGCCATGTAAGTTTTAGTACTTTGTTACAGAAACCCTTGAAAACTAAAAGTCTCCATTTTGTTTCTTTATAAAATCAGTTGGCTATTTCACCATGATACAGTAATAAAACCAAACTCCATAAATATCAAAACTATCATTTCCCCAGAAACATTACTAATTTAATCACTATTCATTTCCCCCTTTGTATATCATTCCTGTCACCAATCCTCAACTCCCTAACACAATAAGGCCATATTTCCAAAATCCACCAAAGAATGAAAGTTTGTCCATAAATATTGATAGACTTACTAAATGTACTAGATGAGTAATTTTAATTCAAGTGGTCCCAAAACACATCTAGCACAATCCTGCACATTACAGATGTTCACAGTTTTAACTACAATATGGGATCAAAAAATTCACAAATTTCCCAGGGGGAATTAGACACCATCTCACAGGTTAGTTAACATGCTTATTCCAAATAAGCCTAAGGAGTCTCTCAGGTCAACAACCAGATAAATCCTTATAGGGATTAGAGATTGTTTTGTTTTTAAATAAGGTAAGCAAAGGAGTACTGATGCATAGGGGCACTTGTACCCCAATGTTTATAGCAGCACTCTCAACAATAGCCAAATTATGGAAAGAGCCTAAATGTCCATCAACTGATGAATGGATAAAGAAATTGTGGTTTATATACACAATGGAGTACTATGTGGCAATGAGAAAGAATGAAATATGGCCCTTTGTAGCAACGTGGATGGAACTGGAGAGTGTTATGCTCAGTGAAATAAGCCATACAGAGAAAGACAGATACCATATGGTTTCACTCTTATGTGGACCCTGAGAAACTTAACAGAAACCCATGGGGGAGGGGAAGGGGAAAAAAAAAAAAAAAAGAGGTTAGAGTGGGAGAGAGCCAAAGCATAAGAGACTCTTAAAAACTGAGAACTGAGGGTTGATGGGGGGTGGGAGGGAGGGGAGGGTGGGTGATGGGTACTGAGGAGGGCACCTTTTAGGATGAGCACTAGGTGTTGTATGGAAACCAATTTGACAATAAATTTCATATATAGAAAAAATAAAAAATAAATAAATAAGGTAAGCAATATTAGCAAACAACAACTTCCTCTAATCCTGAATTCCTGGAGAAAACAAACTCAAGGAGCAAAAGAACTATACATTCACACCTTCATTTGACATTCTCCAATACTCCTTTCCCCCAAAAAAGGTGAGAACATACTAGTTCTGGAATAGTTAAATAAGTACAATGTGATCAAACATACAACTATTGCACATTATGACAGTGTTCAAAGCAGAAAATAAAAACTCTGTTAACATTTATAGGGCATGCAAACCAAACCAAAACAGTACAGTACATGCAAATTAACTGGAAGGACATTTCCTAAAATGAAGAGAGCTGTGAAGGCAGTAAAATAACTGGAAATCCAAAGTGCTTCCATAAACATTTTTCCATTGAAATCTGAGGCACAAGAGTCAGAGCGATAGTGGGGACATTCTCATATTCAATACCTCTGACTAGTTTCTACCAAGTGATTGGTCCAAATAACATAAGCTGCTTCAAATGGGATTTCGTTTGAAAGGAAAAGCAATGTGTGTAGTAAAACATGAAGCGTATCAAGGAATGAGGCCCTATAACAGAAGTTAGGTTTACATTAACATGTAACTTTTCCTTCAATTATTCATGCTTGCTAGGAGAGTCACTTTTACCCACATTATCTACTCCTTCCCTAATTCATAGGTATTCAGTTTTCAAAAAAAAGTGATTATCAGCCATTGCACAGTAACTTCCACACAGCTAGGCTATTGTGAATAATGTTGGAATGAATGTTACTTGAAAAGTAGTGAAGTGCCCCCAAATTAATGAAAGTGCAGACTGGAATCACTGTCATTTATATTATACTGTAAGAAAGAGATTGAGTCACTTAGAAATTATAAACACCTATGCGTTTCAGGCATGTAACTATAGTCCATCAATGTCTCATAGCTGAAAATGTTTCCAACTGCCATCCTAGAAGACAGGGGCACAGTCTTAGAATACTAGAAAGGCAGAAATGGCCCTAGAATTTTTTTATTATTGTTTTTTGTTTTTTTCTGCCAGACTGCAGTCTTCAATTTGTATTGGGTTGAAGTCAGAAATTCCAGGTAACAGTAAGAACTAGAAAAGTGATGCAAGGGAAAACTAGGAAGCAAACACCAACTGACAATTGCTGAGAAGTCAGGGGAGGAGAATTCATTCCAAAGGGGTTACTGATAAAGAATGCAGGTAGAGGGCATGAGGTTGACAACTTTTATGTATCTTTCCCATCACATATATAATATAAATATGACATACACATTCTCTTTCCCCTTTAAATAGGCAAAAACTTTTACTTTGTAATCCATGTGAAAACAGAATCTAGGGGCAAAAGCAACTACTCCGTTTTTCTTCAGCTTTGGTTCATGTCCCATCTACAGTGATACAAATGAAAAAAAGAGGAGGGAACAAATTCCTTTAAAAGTAGGAAAGCTCCGGATTTTCAAAATATTTAGAGATCCATCAACCTAACTCTTCCCTAAAGACCCAATCCCCAGGATGCACACTCAAACTCCCAGAGTAATGTCCAAGTGAGGTTACCCTACTCTAACCAGAACTCACAGCCCAAAATTGCTATTTTGACCCACAAAAGTGGAATCAACTACTCTGCTTCTCAAATTTAATTTGCATAGAGATCACCTGGGACCTTATTAAAAATATGGATTCTACTTCGATAGGTGTAGCGTGAGGCTCCCAGGTGAAGGTAAGGCTGCAGGTCCTGCTGATTCAGGGACCATACTTTGAAGAGTAAGAAATTAGGAGACCGACTATTTTTCAACTCTGGTGGTCATGAGAATCTCCCATGCGGTCTTGTTATATTCAACCACTTGCAATTCTGGGGTGAGCTGAGCATCTATAATAAATATCCACAAGTGATATATACCAAAGACTATAAGTAACAATCCTAACAAAAAGGGGTGGGGAATAAGGGAGAAAGGGTACCACTTACATCACAGACACCATAAATTTATCTATGACTTTTTTTCTCACTATGTAGTAAGGGGTGCCTTTTTCTGATAAGCACAAAGGCAGTTTACAAGTGAGAGAAAGCCCTGTGATGCCAATCCAGTAGTTGTCTGCTATAGACATACTACTCTCTCCATGCACTGTGAACTCCAAAGAGATAATAATCACTGCCATGGCTACTTAGCTCACAGAGAAGTAAACAAAACACAGCAGTGTCATCCTTCTGTCTTCAACTCAATGGGGCACCGAAGGTCCATTCCTCATCCCTACTGCTTTATCACTGAGCTGAAGAAATCAAAGTAGTGAGTTAAGAGTCCTGGGGGAAGAAGTACAAAAGGATAATTACCCTGAACAGTTTTTCCCTAAACCTGGAACTGACTTCCTGGTTTACTGGAAGTCTACTTTGTTGACCTAAATGTAACTCTATTTCTACTTTTTCCTCAAGGCAGCCATGTGCAGGTTCTCTTTTTGCATTTTTGATAATTAGACTTTAGGTGTGTTGCCCAGGAATATATTCTCATGCTTCATTTCTCTCTTGTGCTGAAGTCACCTAAGTATCCCAGAATTCATGTACTATTATCCCTACCTAGAAAATAAAACTCAGAAGACTTGATAACCTAATTTTCATCTTTGACCAAAAGATAAAAAAGGGATCACTGGAGGTACAGCAATATAAAGCTACATGGGGTTTAACATACACGATTTCAAAAGCAAGATTTACAACTAAAAATTGAACATGTGTTTTACAAGTCAAACAGTAAATGATCGACGTAAAAGAGCTGCAAACACATTATGAAAGATGCTACCACTTATTTGGAAACAAAACAGGGGCGCCTGGGTGGCACAGGTCACCATCTCGCGGTTTGTGAGTTCGAGCCCTCATCCGGCTGTGTGCGGACAACTCAGGGCCTGGAGCCTGTTTCAGATTCTGTGCTTCCCCCTCTCTGCCCCTCCCCTGCTCATGCTCTTTCAGTAATAAGTAGACATTAAAAAAATTAAAATAAATTAAAAATAAAAACAAATTAAAATAACCTTGGCACTTTCTCTGAGCATAATCTTGTTACTCTGAAATTTCTGGGTAGTTTTTGAAGCTAAACCTATGAAGAGAAGAAAAATATTCCTTTCAAATCCTTTGTGGCTATAGGAAAACGATGGGGTGCCTGGGTGGCTCAGTAGGTTGGGTGGCCGACTTCACCTCAGGTCCTGATCTCACAGCCCCAGAGTTCGAGCCCCGTGTCAGGGTCTGTGCTGACAGCTCAGAATCTGGAGCCTGCTTCGGAGTCTGTGCCTCCCTCTCTCTCTGCCCCAACCCACTCGCATTCTGTCTCTGTCTCTCTCAAAAATAAAAAAAAAAAATAAAAAAATAAAACAAAAAAAACGTTACTTCCACCAAATCAACAAGCTACTTTTATTCCAAACCACAGAACTGGAGCCAAACTGTGGTCTACCCAACTGGAGAATGCCACCTTTTTTAGTGAATTGAAAAATAATAATAAGGCAAAGACAAAATAGAGACCTGCCTCTAGGTATAGACCATGAGAGACCTCTGGTATAGGTAAAATATTCAATAGGTCAGGGCAGGGCCATACCATGCATGTAACTACTAGAGACACCCACAAACACCCTCACTCACTACCAATACCACTTTCAGCCTTGTACGTACCGCTGGTTATGCTCCAGTTGCAGTGTTAAAAGCTTGGGTGAGGGGGACATTAGAAGGTGAGAACAGGAAGAATAAAACAGCCTTTCGTACTCTTTTCCACTCTGAAAATAATCCCCCTTGCCTATACCTGGCAGCTTAAACCCGATTCCGAATTACATCAAGAGCTCGCTCCTTCAGCCCAAGTCTCCAATCTTCAAGACAGATTTCAATTTTAGAAGAGAAGGTGAAGGAAGGGAGCCAGAAGTTTTGGAAAACCTTCGAATCTTCAGTGTGTTCAAAACCCTTCACAGCGAGGAGGCAGAACTAGGGATCTTGTGCCAAAGAGGAAGCGATTTTTAAGTTTCCCCTCTCCTATCTGCGAGCCGCGGAAGCACTGCGAGCCGTTAGCCGGGTCAGCCCTCCCCACCCGCACCGTGGCATGGCCGCCAGAGCCAGCTGCCCTCCCCGCCTCCAGGGGCGCCGGACCCCACTGAGCGCGGGAAGCGAGGCAACCCAGACGCTCTAGCGGGCTCTGCTGCGAGCTGCTCTTGCCCAGCTGAGAAAGAGGGGTGAGGTCTCTGCGTTCTGGGCGTCCCCTCCTCTCACCCCTCCGGGCGCACTTCCACAACGAGCTGGTAGGGACCCGCTGCACCCCCTCGGCGGGCCCTGGGCATGCGCTATGAGCCTCGCGAGCTGCCCAACCCAGGAGGAGCCAGGTGCTCTCTACACGCGCTGCGAACCAAGCCCTCCGGCCCGCCGAGCCCACGCGTTTTGGAGGCGCCCTGCAGCCCTCACCCCGGGCTTCCCGAGAGGGTGCGGTGGGTACGCCTCACCTGCTTGCCCCGGTAGAACAGGCGCTGGCACTCGGGCCGCACGTCGAAGAGCGCCCACACCCGTTCGCGCAGCTCCTCAATTGTGGCTTTGCGAGACACGTCCTCAATGGTGCGCGTCTGAGAGCCGTCGATGGTGCGAACCTGGATCCACATCTTGGCTCCGGGAAAGGGGGCTGGCCCGGCTTTGTCTCCCCCTGCTCTTCGGACGCCGCTCCCCGCCCGGCCCGTGCGGCTTCCCCAGAGGCTCCGGCTCTCTGCGGGTGGCGGGCGAGCGCGCGCACAAACGAAGGAAACCGACCAGACGCTGGGCCCCACTGGCGGCGGTGACTGCTAGACCTCACGCCCGCCCAGCGGAGCCGAGAAGGAAAGGAAACCGGAACCAGTCGCAGGGTACGCCACTACCGCAACCGCCGCCTCACAAATAGGAAGAAGCCTTGTCTGCGCCGCGCGGAGTGTTTACTTATAGAGAGCTCTAGCTCCCACATGGAGGTCACGGCGCCAACCCGGATCTCGCGAGATCGACGCCCGGTTCCGCCTTAAAGAGGAAGCAGCGAGGGAAGAAGCTACAGACCAGAGAGAACTAAGATGGGCGGGTGCGGGGAGGGCGGGCTGAGGGGCGGGGCTACCGAGAGCAGTTACTTGTCTCTAAGCCTGCACCTGGGCCCTGAACACGCCCTCTAGCCTTTGGTTTTTGGGCCGTTACAAAGCCTACCACAGGGGTTCCCGGCTTAGTACCGGTTTTGGGACTGAGCAACTCCTCAGGTCTAGTGGATACGGCTTCTGTGATCTCAAAAACATGTCCAAAATAAACTCTGGCGTCCACTTGTATGATCATGAAAATGGGGGTGCGGGCGGGCACGGCCTAGATTTCTGAGAAAGCACACAAGGAAGTGAGCCTGTCCCACCGCGCTCGGCGGGACACTGCCCCCAATGGGGCCTGGCGGGGCCCGCTGCCCAGGAAAGGACCCAGGATCCTGTTTCGCTAACTTCCCGCCGGGCCCGAATGCTGGCTTCGCGTGGAAACCTGCTTCCTGCGGTTTTCCACAGCTGGGCAGAGGTGGCGGCTTCAGTTCCGCAGGCCGCTGGTCCAGCTGCTATCTCTCCGATCCAATGAGCTCACACCTGGACCTCTGGCCACAGACGTGTTGGTGTCGCCGCCCGGTGGGCCGCTCTCCAGGACGTTGTTTGTGAACCTTCCTTATTGGTGCGCTTTTGACCTAAGGGATGGAGGGGTCATGGAAAACACTTAACAAAGGATGAGGAACTACACCCCTCAGAGGAAAAAACTCCCAAGATCCTACCAGGAGTGAATTCTCAGGAATAGGCCTATCGCAGCATTGCTTAACAGTGGGTTTATTTAAAACGAAAATGCTTTCATAAGAAGGAAAAGAGCATATGAAAGCAGAAATACTTTAGAGACACAGGTATAAAATAAATAAATAAATAAATATATATATATATATATATATATATATATATATATATATATTAAAACAAGATTTGGACTTTATATTTGCCAAAATCCATAACTTGAATATTCAGTCTGATGCTAATTATTACCATAAAGGCAGAGCAGCATTTTTGTAATAACCAATTCAAATAATTACAAGTACAGAGAAGTCCAGAAGTAACATTAAAAAAGGATGACCCAACGTGGAAGAGACACAAAAAATGGAATACATACACATATTTTGGGTGTCTGCTCTTGCTGAAAATTTTACATTCACTTATATCCTCTAAATATAATTCATCTTGTCTGCTCCTGATTTAAGTAAAGCAAATATTGAATATTCATTATATGTGTAAATGAAATGATGGAGATATGTAAAGCACACTTCTAACCTGCCTCAATAAGGGATAGCTATTTGCTATGAAAAGAATACTCTAGGGGCACCTGCATGGCTCAAGTCATGATCCCATGGTTTGTAGGATTTGGGCAGGTGTCAGGCTCTGTGCTGACAGCTTAGAGCCTGGAGCCTGCTTCAGATTCTGTGTCCCACTCCCTCTCTGCCCTTCCCCTGCTCACACTCTGACTCTCAAAAATAAACATTAAGTTTTTTTTTTTAAAAAAGAATATGTTATACCCTTGTGGAGGCATGTTAAGAGTTTCTTTAATTCTCTGCGTACAGAGAATTTACAACCTAGTTTAGGTAAGATTTAGAAAAATGAAAATACTAAAGAATCATTTAGCATAAAATAGTTTGCTGTCAGTTTAAGCAGTAATTAGCAATGAGAGAAGGAGGACTACACTTACACTAGAGTGTAAGGATGGGGTACAGCTTGACCTGAGTTAGATGTTATATTGTAATGGGGACAGAATTTAAATGTTCAACTCATGCGTTGAGATAGATCTGAATTATAATCCTAGTGTTGACATTTACTTCAAATGTGATCTTGGACAAATTATTTAATTTCCTCAGTGTAAAATAGTGCTTACAACATTTAATGAATATATAGTGTTTAACGTAGTACCCATTCATTGGTAGTACACAATAAATTATTTTCATGCTATTATTATGGAGAGGATTTAGATAAGCAGAGAATGCCCAAAGAGGGGAGAGTGCATAAGCACAGACTGAGGGTATGAATTTTTACAAGTCAGAAGAGATCGCATATCAGAGAAAGGTTGACTAAATAGAGAAGGGCAGAGTGTGAAGATTAGCATTCAAAGCAGTAGGTTTTGTGGGCCCCATGGAGAAACTAAAATTTTAGGGAGCCCACCAATGTGATTAAATATGCATCTGGAAAGAGAGTAGAAGGTTTGTTGTAGGATGTCTTAGGGAAAAACTAAGGGACAGGGAAAGGAAAGGGAAATGAAGTCAGAAAGTTTAGTGAAGAAGCAATTGTGTCATTTTCAGTGAAATTTTGTGGCAGTGGCTAAGAGAAGAAAGGGTAGATTCCAGAATATTCTAGAAAATGAACCCTTGTTCATTCACACTTGTAAAATGTGTGAATATGAGGGTTGTGGAAATGTGAAATGCTGAGACTAATTCCCGAGTTTCTAGTTTAGGAGAAAAATGAGTTGGCTTGGGTAAATGGTGATGCTCTTAAACTGAACTAGATGGAGATATGTAACTGACCATTGGAAAAATAAGTCCAAAGTTTTTAAGGGAAGTAGAAAAGTTCTGACAGAGGAACTAGTCAAGACCTCTGTACTCACCCCCATGAGGGGATTTATCCTTGTTAATGTAGTGGAGAACTCTTGGGGGGAAAAGACAACTGTCAAGAGTGGTATCTACTTGGAATGTATCGGATTTATGTTAATTTAGTCAATATAGATCCTAAAGGATTTGGTAGGACAGGACTTAGAGGTGTGAGACCCAGAAAAGATATATTTGTCATGTGGAGAACAAATTAATTACTAATGGAAACAAGCTTATGTGTGTAGTAAGTTACTTAGGATATAAATAAGTAATTGCAAATAGTGATTCTGTATGTAACAAAATACATTCTGTATGTAACAAAATACATTCTGTATGTAACAAAATGTGTTTCTGTATTTCATCGCACAGTACATATTGTAACTAAGGTTTTACCTCTTTCCCTACAGTGCTTTTTCCTGCTTAGGAAAATTCTTTACTTAGGATATAAATAAGTAATTGCAAATAGTGATTCTGTATGTAACAAAATACATTCTGTATGTAACAAAATACATTCTGTATGTAACAAAATGTGTTTCTGTATTTCATCGCACAGTACATATTGTAACTAAGGTTTTACCTCTTTCCCTACAGTGCTTTTTCCTGCTTAGGAAAATTCTTAAGTTGCAAAAGCAAGATAGAAGTTCTCTGACAAAAAACAAAATATGAGACAGTTCTGACATAAACATACCTTATTATCACATGTATAGCTGACACAACTTGGATGTGAATAATCGAAGAGAAGAGGAATTATTTTCACGGATAAAGAGTAAATACTAAAATTTATGCCATCAGTCATGACTCAATATTTCTGCAAGTCAAAACAGGCAAAACAGAAAAAGATTGGTTTTTGAACTAATTATTCTAGACTCCTCATACCACAGAATATCTCCAGTTTTCTCACCTACTGTTCAAACTCAAGAACTTTCATATACATTAAAAATGAATTTCAATTTCCTCTTTGAAGGTGGGATTATCTTTTCATCAGCATCTCTATGTTGATGGTCTTCCTTTTGTTCCACCAGAGCTATCTGCTTGCTCTTCTGGAGTCTAAGGGCAAGGAATACATCAATGGGATCAGTGCTCTCAGGTTTCCAATTGAATCTAGCCAGTAGGAAGGAAGCACAGACAGTAAACTGGAAGAATAAGGTCAGCATATTTATTCTTCTGGCTTCCCCCTCTGAAAGTTCACCTCTAGCTGTCTGTTGCCTTCCTGGGAAGTCACTATTCCTCTCACAGTGGCCTACTCTACATGACTTACTTTTGCATGTTCTGATAATCTTTCCTTTCTCTTGTTGCTTTGGGTCTACAGACTGTAACAGCTCTACAGCCCTAGATTTATACCATGGTCCATCCATACCCTTTCAATTGAAGATTTTGTTATAATCTCTAGTGCTATTTCTAAAAGAACTACACGTTATGAGAAGTGAACTAGAATTTCCATTGACTAAAAAACACTTCATATTGTGGCTTATTACTTAAATTAGCTATATTTTAAAGGGTATGCTCTTTCTTTTTGATAGAATCACAGATTTTTACTGTGGACATCTGCTTTAGAGATCATTCTGGTCTACCTTGTCTTTAACAAATGAGAAAGTGATTTGGACACGGACATGTGACCCACTGTGTTCTTCCTCTTTTGCCAGAGTTCTTTACTCTTCAGCCATCCCTCTTTTGTTTCTGTCAAGGCTTCTCCATTCACTTTGTTCAGAGAATAATCCTTATCCTTCCTATAGTGTCTCTGGTTCTTTGATGGCTCACATAGAAGTGGGGACCTGGGATTCTCACTAAAGACTTAAAATTTATCCATGTTTTCAGTCACATGTTTTCTCTTGACTTCCAAAAAAAATTTTTCTTAAGATTTGATTTTTAAGTAATCTCTACACTCAACGTGGGGCTCAAATTCACAACCTTGAGATCAAGAATAGCATGGGCTACAGACTGAGCCAACCAGGCACCCTTCCTGCCCTATAAAATTGATCCTCCTATTGCTGAACCTTTCTGATGGTCTTTGGATCAATTCAGCTGAGATTCCCCCACTGAAGGCAGTTAGGGCTCAACTTTCTGATTACAGGGTCAGTGCTAGTTACAACTTGCTCTGTGAAACAAATTTTAGAGGTTTAAAATAGCACTAGTGACTACACAGCTTCTGTGACATAGGAGTTCTAAATTGGCTCAGTTGGAGAACCTGAGTTCTGGCTCAGAATTCATTAAGCTATTATAATCAGATGCAGCTCAAACTGGAACAATGAGGACTAGAGCAGTTGGGGATTAGCTAGGCATCTCTCCCTAGGAGACTTTCCCTCAGACTTCTCCATGTGATCTCTCTCTTTGGGCTAGTTTGGGCTTTCTCACAGCATGGCTGCCTTGGAGTACTTAGGCTTCTTACATGGTAATTGAAGACTTCAAGGGTGAGAATTGCACTCAGCAAAGTATAAGCTGTATCACTTTTTATGGCTTTGTTTGAAAGACATATAGCATCATTCTACCATACTCTTTTGGCTAAAACATTCACAAAAGCCCACTCAATGTCAGGGGGACAGGACAGATACCCCACCTCTTGATGGGAGGGGTACCAAAATCATGTAAGAAGAACATATGGGATGGAAGATATTGTTGCAGCCATTTTGAGGAAATAGAATGGTAGCATAACTTCTCCATCTAATTTTTTGTATAACCAAAGAGTTTTTAAATTATGACATACAGGGGCACCTGGATGACTCAGTCAATTAAGCATCCGATTTAGGCTCACGTCATGATCTCACCATTCGTGGGTTCGAGTTCCGTGTCGGGAGCTGTGCTGATGGCTCAGAGCCTGTGCTGATGGCTTAGAGCCCGGAGCCTGCTTCAGATTCTGTGTCACCTTTTCTCTGTGCCCCTCCCCTGCTCACACTGTCTGTCTGTCTCAAAAATTAAATAAACATTAGAAAAAAATTTTAACAAAAATAAATTATGAAATACATCAGTAATACAAAAAAGATACAGAGAATAATATAATAAACACTCTTGTATTCACCACCTTGCTTTGGAAATAAAATATTTCAAGTAGTTAAAACCCTCTCTGCTTACATTCTCTTCCTTTTTCAAACAGATAAACATTGTCTTGAATTGGACATTTATTATTATGAGGCCTGTCTTTATGCTTTTAATACATGTACATGACGGCTCAGACCCTGGGCCTGCTTCAGATTCTGTGTCTCTCTGCCCTTCCCCCATTTGTGCTCTGTCTCTATCAAAAATAAATAAGTGTAAAAAAAATACATTATTTCTAAAAATAGCAAACAACTTTGATGTCTTTTTAAGGTTTAATAACATGATTCTTTATAATATTGAAATTTATGTTTTAACTCAATTTTTTTTCTGAGATTTATTTATGTTACTATATAACTCTAGTACAAACTCTCTTAAAGGTTCATATGGTAAATATGTTTTCTGGACAAGCGATGTCTTGCAACTTTTCATTGTACAGTTGTAATACAAAAGCAGCTCTATTCAATATGTAAATGAATGATGTGACTGTGTTCTCTTTTTTTTTTTTTTGAGAGAGAGAGAGTGCATGAGTTGGGGAGAGGGACAGAGGGGGGAAAGAGAGAATCTCAAGCAGGCTCCATGCCTAGCATGGAACCCAATTTCCACAAGCCTGGGATCACGACCTGGGCCAAAATTAAGAGTCAGATGCTCAACAGACTGAGCCACCTAGACATGGCTCAGTGTGCCTATGTTCTGATTAAACTTTATTTTATAAAAATAAATTCAGAGTGCAGCATTGCTTACCTAAGCCCTAATATAACAATTATAACACTACAGATATCTTGTGTTCCCTAAAACTTACTCTAGGTTATAACCCATCTCCAACCCCATCCCTATCATACTCCTCTGCCTTAAGAAGTTTGGAGCAACACTGACTTAGGAATAAAATTGGCAGATTTGTTAAATTTTGATTTGTGGGAAGCCTCACTTGACTCTTGTTTTCATCTTTTATTCTTGAGGATAAAGGTCAGAAAATTCCTATCTTTAGACCCCTCTAGTCTTTTGAACTTGACCTGGCGCTTTCTTACCATGCCTTCTCTGCCTAGAACATTTATGTCAAGATTTCCCTCAAATGCCATTTCTTCCAGGCTGCCTTTCCTGATACTCCCCAGCTGAAGGAAATGCTTCTCCTGTATTCTCATACTTAGATCATGTCTCTACTCTTAACACTTAACTCATAGCTGTAATTGTTTGCATGACTGTCTTGCCCCATTAAATTTTTTATTCCCTAGAGGACAAGGAGTCAGTCTCATTATCTTTGTTTCCAACACAAAATTCAGTGCGTGGTACCTAGATATATTTAATAAGTGGTTGTTGAAGGATGGAAGGGAGGGAGGGAGGAATTAGAGTCTATTCAGGTATCTAATTGGAACAAAAAACAAATTTGTGTAATCTGTAGGCCTCTAAATATGGAGATCCCTCTTTCTTCATCATTCTATACCAATTTACCATAGAGCATTTCTTCATGCCCTCCTATCTCTTCTTTGCAGGGAGGCAGATAAATCATGCATTCTTTTATACAGATAAGTATAATTTTTACTAGAAAAAACTTTGCTGTACATTTTCTTATAATCTAAATTACCAGGTTTTAAGAGGTTAAACAGCTTTAAAACTATTGCTATTTATGACGGACAAGAAAATTGACATAATCAAAAAAATAGATTTTTCTCTAGAATAGTACAGAGAGAGAAAATACAGTGTTTCAATCTCATTAATATAATGTTTAATTTGCTATTAGGATTTACTGCCTGTGAAGGGGAAAACTTATTAACATAAACACTTTCTATAGTAGGGTGTTTCCCCCCATTTTCCAGTTGAAAACACATGTTGATGCTATTTTGCTGATTTGCCTGAGCAAGAAACCCTTTGTAATTGATCCATATCCGTTTAGTAATTAGTTTGTTTAATGTAGGTTTAATGAAATTGCGTAGCATAGGGGCACTTGGGTGGCTCAGTTGGTTAAGCATCTGACTTCGGCTCCTGTCATGATCTCACAGTTCATGAGTTTGAGCCCCATGTCAGGCTCTGTGTTGACAGTTCAGAGCCTGGAGCCTGCTTCAGATTATGTGTCTCCTTCTCTCTCTGCCCCTCCCCCACATAACACTCTGTCTCTCAAAAATAAATAAGAACGTTAAAAAAATTTTTCTTGAAGTGTGTATTATAATGGAAAGATCATGGGCTCCAAAATCAGGGACACTTGAATTTGAACCTGCAATCTGCTAATTACCAGTGTCATAGCATTGGGCAACTTAATTAATTTCTCCGAGCCTTGATTTCTGTATCCAAAATACAGAGCGCCGCAAGAAACAAATGAGACAAAGTCTCATTGAGTAGGCACTTTGTTTTTGTCACAATACCTGAATGCATTCTGTCAATAGAATTTATGCTGGTTTTCAAATGATTCTGTTGGTGATTTGAGATAATAAAGAAATTGTAATGGGAAGCACTGTTGTCATTTTAAATCCATTTATGGATTTATGGATTTATGTTTATGAGCTTGAGGAAGCTCTTTCTGATAGGGTTCCCGTCAGCTCAAGATGGAGATTAATTATGAAGTGCTAACTTTGCTTGGCAAATTTACATATATCTAAATTATTATTGTGTTTCATTAGTTCAACAAATAAATCATGATACTTACAAGGCACTTTAAGGCTTCTAGCCTCTTGTGAAATCCCAGAGGATTTCCAAAACTCAGAAAGATCTACTGTTTGCCTTCTCTCTTCTCATTCCCAGAATCCAAATTTAAAATCTAAAACATAACTTTGCAAAGCCAAAAAAAAAAAATCACAAAACAATTGCAAAAATATTTACAGTGATATAACATTCTCATTTTCTACCTGGTACCTAAAATGATGTCTAAAACATACAAATAAACCAAATATATCTAATGTACTCCCTACAAAACTATACTATTAAAATTGTATTTTATAAAGTTTCCATACAGTGAGGAATTTTGTTATTACCTTTAGGTTGTTGAAAGAGGTTTTTTTTGTTTTGTTTGTTTTTTAGAGAGAGAGAGAGAGAGAGAGAGAGTGAAGTGAGCAAGGGGCAGAGAGAGAGAGAGAGAGAGAATCCCACAAGAGGCACAGAAAGAAAAAGAGGCAGAGAGTGAGAGAGAGAAGTGGGGCTCACCTGAAGAGGGGCTCATGTTTTACTCGAAGAGAGACACAAGCTTACCTGATGTAGGGCTCAAGCTCATTGGATGCGGGACTCAAACTCACAAACCATGAGATCATGACCTGAGCCGAAGTCAGACGCTGAATTGACTGAGCCACACAGGCATCCAAAAGAGAGGGTTTTTTAAAAAGGATATTTAACCCAAGCCATCATTACCTTGATTCCAAAACCAGATAGAGACCCCACTAAAAAGAACTGTAGATCAATTTCCCTGATGAACATGGATGTAAAAATCCTCAACAAGATATTAGCCAACTGGATCCAACAATACATTTAAAATTATTCACCATGACCAAGTGAGATTTATACCTGGGATACAGGGCTGATTCAATATCCACGGAACAATCAGTGTGATTCATCACATCAATAGAAGAAAGGACAAGAACCATATGATCCTCTCAATAGATGCAGAGAAAGCATTTGACAAAATACAGCATCTTTTCTTGATAAAAACCCTCAAAGTAGGGATACAAGGATCATACCTCAAGATCATAAAAGCCATATACAAAAGACCCAATGCTAATATCATCCTTAATGGGGAAAAACTGAGAGCTTTCCCCCTAAAGTCAGGAATAAGTCAGGGATGTCCACTCTGACCACTGCTACTCAACATAGTATTGGAAGTCTTAGCCTCTGCAATCAGACAACACAAAGAAATAAAAGGCATCCAAATTGGCCAGGAGAAGGTCAAACTTTCACTCTTCACAGATGACATGATACTGTATATGGAAAACTCAAAATATTCCACCAAAAACCTGCTAGAACTGATTCATAAATTCAGTAAAGTTTCAGGATATAAAACCAACGCACAGAAATCAGTTGCATTCCTATACACCAACAATGAAACAACAGAAAGAGAAATCAAGGAATCGATCCCATTTACAATTGCACCAAAACCCATAAAATACCTAGGAATAAATCTAACCAAAGAGGTGAAAATCTATACACTGGAAACTATAGAAAGCTTATGAAAGAAATTGAGGAAGATACAAAAAAAATGGAAAAACATTCCTTGCAACCTGGATAGGAGGAACAAATATTGTTAAAATGTCAGTACTACCCAAAGCAATCTACATATTCAATGCAATCCCTATCAAAATAACACCAGCATTCTTCACAGAGCTAGAACAAATAATCCTAAAATTTGTATGGAACCAGAAAAGACCCCAAATAGCCAAAGCAATCTTGAAAAAGAAAACCAAAGCAGGAGGCATCACAATCAGACTTCAAGCTGTACTACAAAGCTGCAATCATCAAGACAGTATGGTATTGGCACAAAAACAGACACTCAGATCAATGGAACAGAATAGAGAACCCAGAAATGGACCCACAAACGTATGGCCAACTAATCTTTGACAAAGCAGGAAAGAATATCTAATGGAATAAAGACAGTCTCTTCAGCAAGTGGTGCTGGGAAAACTGGACAGCGACATGCAGAAGAACGAACCTGGACCACTTTCTTACACCATACACAAAAATAAACTCAAAATGGATGAAAGATCTCAATGTAGACAGGAAGCCATCAAAATCCTGGAGGAGAAAGCAGGCAAAAACCTCTTTGATCTTGGCCACAGCAATTTCTTACTCAACATGTCTCCAGAGGCAAAGGAAACAAAAGCAAAAATGAACTATTGGGACCTCATCAAAATAAGAAGCTTCTGCACAGCAAAGAAAACAATCAGCAAAACTAAAAGGAAACCGACAAAATGGGAGAAGATATTTGCAAATGACATGTCAGATAAAGGGTTAGTATCCAAAATCTGTAAATAACTTAACAAACTCAACACCCAAAAAACAAACAATCCAGTGAAGAAATGGGCAAAAGACATGAACAGACACTTCACCAAAGAAGACATCCAGATGGCCAACTGACACATGAAAAAATGCTCAACACCACTCATCATCAGGGAAATACAAATCAAAACTACAATGAGATACCACCTCACACCTGTCAGAATGGCTAACATTAACAACTCAGGCAACAACCGATGTTGGTGAGGATGCGGAGAAAGAGTATCTCTTTTGCACTGCTGGTGGGAATGCAATCTGGTGCAGCCACTCTGGAAAACAGTATGGAGGTTCCTCAAAAAATTAAAAGTAGAACTACCCTACGACCCAGCAATTGTACTACTAGGTATTTATCCAAGGGATACAGGTATGCTGTGTCGAAGGGACACATGCACTCCAAAGTTTATAGCAGCACTATCAACAGTAGCCAAAGTATGGAAAGGGCCCAAATGTCCATCGATGGATGAATGGATAAAGAAGGTGTGGTATATATATACAATGGAGTAATACTCAATGACCAAAAAGAATGAACTCTTCCCATTTGCAACTATGTAGATGGAACTAGAGGGTATTACGCTAAGTGTAATTAGTCAGTCAGAGAAAGACAAGTGTCACATGAGGACTTAAAGACACAGAACAGGGGCACCTGGGTGGCTCAGTCGGTTCAGCGTCCGACTTCAGCTCAGGTTATGATCTCACAGCTCGTGGGTTTGAGCCCCGCATTGGGCTCTGTGCTGACAGCTCAGACCCTGGAGCCTGCTTTGGATTCTGTGTCTCCCTCTCTCTCTGTCCCTCCCCCGTTTGTGCTCTGTCTCTCTCTCTCTCAAAAATAAGTTAGCATTAAAAAAATTAAAAAAAAAATAAGACACAGAACAGATGAATGTAAGGGAAGGGAAGCAAAAATAATATAAAAATAGGGAGGGGGACAAAACATAAGACTCTTAAATATGGGGAACAGACAGAGGGTTACTGGAGGGGCTTTGGGAGGAGGAATGGGCTAAATGGGTAAGGGGGATTAAGGAATCTACCCCTGAAATTATTGTTGCACTATATGCTAATTTGGATGTAAATTAAAAAACATTAATTTTAAAAATGCGACTAAAAAAAAAAGGATATTTAGCTCACATATTTTCTTTTACAAACTACCATGAAGATTTTTTATTATGAACATTAATATAATTTATAGACTACAAAGAATTTTAGTGAAAGACTAGAGTAAGAGATAGCAGAGAGAGCTTTGAGCAAATTGTAGTTTTTCTTGGCTATCAATTTCCTATCTGTAAATTGTAATGAGTAATAAAAGTAGTATTGGGTTAGAGTAAACCAATAGTTCTTAGCTCATGGTGCAGTGGCTCATAGCTTAAGCTTTGGAGACGGCTTTGGAGTCAACTCTGTGAGGCAAGCCTCAGTTTTCTCAACTGTAATCATTTAGGTACCTAATAGATTTATGGTAAGAATAAATGAGATATAATATGTGAGTCCTTAACATGCTATTCAGTGAATATTGAGTATCATTAGCAGCAGCAACTATTGGCAGGACTCAGAAGCAATTTATGTTTGAGTTTTTCATAATGATAATTAAGAATTTTTTCTTCATCAAGGACTCGTGATATACTTCCTATATTTGTTAGATTTTGCAGCACAACAAGCCACCCTAAAACTCACAGGCTTAAAAAAAACAGCCATTTATTCAACTCATAATTCTCGATGTTAACAATGTGGACTAGGCTCAGCTGAGCAGTTCTTCAGGTTTCAGATGATGGCTGGCTGATCTAGAATGGCCTGACTTGAAATGATCTGTCACTGCACCATTAGGGTCTAGCCTGGACTTGTTCACATAGTGAATGTGCAGGGTTCTGAGAAAGCCAGTGGAGCCCTGCAAGGCCTCTTGAGGCCTAGGCTTAGAATTGGCACAATGTCAATTCATCAGTATTGACCAAAGCAAGTCAAAAAGCCAGCCCAAATTCAAGGAGAGAAAAAATGGACTCTTCTTCTTGACAGGAGGAGCTGCAAAGACTCATAAAGGGGTAGGGAGGGAAATAATTATGGCCATTTTTGTAATTAATCTAAATCTAAATCTAATCACCATCTCCTACTAATCCTAGAAGTAATATTTATCCATTGGTATACTTTTCTAGCATTAGTAAGCTTATCACTCTATTTTTCATAATCCTCCAATCTCTCATTCTACCACAGATTGTGGTATTTGTTTTAAATTCATAGCAATAAAAAATGTTTTTAAAAACATAACAACAGGGGCACCTGGGCAGCTCAGTTGGCTAAGCATCCCATGTTGGCTCAGGTCATGATCTCGCGATTTGATTCGTGGGTTCGAGCACGGTGTCAGACTCTGTGCGGACAGCTCAGAGCCTGGAGCCTGCTTTGGATTCTGTGTCTCCCTCTCTCTATGCCCTTCCCCTTCTCACGCTATGTCTCTCTCACACAAATAAACAAACATTTAAAAACATTAAAAAGAATATCACAACAATGCTTAGTTTCTTAAAACTTACCACAAGTCCCAGGAGAATGGACTAAAAATAAAAAGATTGATAATGTTGAGTGTTAACAAGAGTAAAGAGCAACTGGGACTTTCATACCATGCAGGTGGGAATGCAAATTGATTCAACCAAATTTGAAACCTGGGCAGTTTCTACCTACCCACCCTAAGAGCAATTCCACTCATAGGTATATATGCAATAAAAATTAGTGCATATGTCCAATAAGAAATGTGCAAGAATGTTTGTAGTAGCCTTAGTTATAATAGCTCCAGGTTGGAAACCACCTAAATATCTATACATATGAGAATGAATGAACAAATTGTAATATATTTATACCATGGAATACTACAGAGCAATAAAAAAGAATGGACTATTAATATATGCCACACATGAATGAATCTCAAAAAAATTATGCTGAGTAAATGAAGGCAGGCACAAAAAGCATATGCTATATGTCTCCTTATATAAAATTCAAGAAAATGCAAATTTAATTCATAGTGTTAGAAGTCAAAACTTTGGGGAGTGAAGGAATTGGCAATGTTGACTGAGAAAACATCTGGGTAGGAAGAACTTCTCGGTGATAGTAATGTTCTATATTGTGATCTGGGTAGTGGCCACAGGCAGGTTTATATATGGAAAAATTACTTCTGATGTGTTCATTTTATGTATATCAAATGTTTATATTATACCTACACTCACATAGTTATATGGATATCCTTCTTTATTTTTATTTTTTTTTAAGTTTATTTATTTTTTGAGACAGAGACAGAGCATGAGCAGGGGAGGGGCAGAGAGAGAGGGAGACACAGAATCTGAAACAGGCTCCAGGCTCCGAGTCGTCAGCACAGAGCCCGATGCGGGGCTCGAACTCACAAACTGTGAGATTATGCCCTGAGCCTAAGTCGGACGCTTAACCGACTGAGCCACCCAGGTGCCCCTAATATCCTTCTTAGAAAAAGTGGACTTCTTATTTCTATGGGTAATACAAATGAAAATGTAAATTCTACCCCAGGCTTCAGAGTTGATCTGTAGAGAGAAATTAAAAAACCTTCTGCTTTTCTCTCTTCTTTTTCAGAGATTTATTAGGGAGAAATCCCAGTATAAGAGTTTGATCTGGTCAAAGGTAAAGAAAAGCAAAATTTAAAAGCTTCTGCAGGTTCTGCGATTAAGGATATTGATGAGAGGTTGGTTGTTCTGCATTTTGGGGAAGGTATGGTGGTGTGTGCACAAGCATATGTGTGTGAATGTGTGTGACCATGTGTGTGCACATGTTGTGCGCACACATGTGATGCATGTATGTGTGCCCATGAGTGTCTATGAGGGTGCATGTGTGTTTTCTACTAGATTCCCATAGGGGGAGCTAGGAAGCATAGCTTTCCTGTAAAATAGCAAAAGTGTATGCTCTAAGTTCCCAAATTCTGCTGAAGATCCTGAGTACTATTATTCTAGATATAACAATGCAATTTTGGGGAAATGTTTACCTTCAAGTGAATTGCTCTAGGTGGAAGTGGGGCACAAGGTACAGAGCCTAGGACCAGTACATCACTCTAAAGTAAGGTTAGAATCTCAGTGTGAAGGTAAATGGAGGGGATCTCTGAGGCAAAGTGACCTTTGAAGGAGGGTGATGGAAGGAAGTCTAGGAACTATGCTGCTCTGTCAAGGGGACACTTGTTTCTATTTTTTGGACCATGTAGCGTCTGGTTCTATGTTTTTTCCTACATTTTAATTCATTCTAGCTTTCTCCGAATTCTTCAGAAAAACATAGTACCCATTCTGCAGCCTTATGTTAGGGGTGTTGTGGGGACAGTGGCAAGGGAATTAAGAGACAAGGCAGTAAACGGAAGAGCAGCCTTACCATCTCTGAGGTCAGTGTAACTGGAACCACAGGGTATAGAGAGGGAGGACAATGATCCTAGAAATTATGAGGCCACCAGGAGTGAAGTGAATTGAACCCCACTATGTGACAACAGAGAAGCTGCTGCAACATAGACAAATGCAGGTGGGGGTGGGAGACAAACCCCCTGAGGTAAGGCAGGGCTGGGAAAGATGAGGGAGGATGAGCAGACACTTGGCTCACAGTGTGATTTTGGATCTTTGATAAAGAGACTAAATGACATGTGAATGAGTAGATCATAAAGAAAGCGACCTATTGGATTTTTTAAAATATTTTGAAACATCCCATGCGTGTTTCAATTTTAAAATGCGTGACAATTTTAAAAAGTCGAAATAAAGAGCTAAAATGCATTTGCATTTAGCTTACTGTTATCATGAAAGTATGAGAACAAATTGAAACAAGGTACAAATTTTAAAGAGTGGAGTTATACTTAAAGTATATTCCTTGAAGATTTAAATTATTCCAAATTATTCATAGATCAGTGGGGGAAATCATGGATTAGAAAAAAATGTGGTTTAAATTGTGCATATCTTCACCAACATTATCCATAGTCAGCAAATAGGCTAAATACATTTTAATTGTCAAAAATGATAAAAGAAACTCAACAAGAGTAAATGTAATTGAGACAGGGGCTTGCCCTTGTCAGATTTTGTATTCAGTAATTTCAACAAAACAACCCTTAAAATATTACTGGAAGATTTTTATATGTCCCATAGTCTTGGAATGTTAGTAAAAATAGAATGTATTCTCCTGAATGTCTCCTTTGAAGCAGAAAGTCCAATCAGGCTAATACTAAATGTAGCATGATTTCCTTCTATCTTTTCTGGGCTCAGTCCTAATCCATATGTAGTGATTAAGATGGTAACTCTGAATGTGGCCCCATTTTGGAGCAGTCAATTCAACCATGGTCATTAAAGCATCCAGACCTACATGGTCATTGTATCTGCTACTGTGTATGGAACCAGTTTATTATTTTCTGTTAAATTATTTGCAGAATTCCTGAAGTCGTTTTTTTTTTTTCCTATCCTCATTAGTAGGCATTTATTTGTGGCTCAAAAATACTTGAATGCTTCAGATATTGTATTAGTTTGCTAGGGTTGCCATAACAAAATACCACAAACTAGGTGGCTTAAACAACAGAAATTTATTTTCTTACAGTTTGTAGGCTTGTCCACGTTCAAGGTGGTCTTGAATCAAGCAGGTTTGATTCTCCTGTGGCCATTCTTCATGGCTTGCAGATGGCCACCTAGTTGCTTTGTCTTCACATGGTCTTTTCTCTGTACATGTGCATTCCTAATGACTTTCCCTCTTATATGGATATCATTCATATCAATTAGGGTCCTACCCATATGACCTGCTTGACCTTAGTTACTTCTTGAAAGGCTGTGTCTTCAAATACAGTCATATTGGGGGTTATGACTTCAACATGAATTTTGAGGGGAGGGGGACATAATTGAGTTCATAGGATATTGCCACACTCATGAATTTGATGTTTATCATTACCCACTTGCCTTTTAAGATTGCAACTTACTGCTAATTATAAACAACAAAATACCTTAAGTAAAGGATGAATTGCTATTGGAAAAAACCTTGGAACTAATTTAGGGATTTTAAAGTTTACTTCAGCCAGGTAGAACCTCAGATTGCTAAGAGCTGAAAGAATTATAACCAGATGTTGAATATTAATCTTAGAAAATTCAGTTATCTTAAATGTTAGTAAAACCATTGGCAAATAAATAACAAAAACAACTGTGAGAAAGAATGTAATGACCTGATCTTTTTTGCTTTGCAAATCTAAGAAAATCTAGATGAGATATTTTTTAGAACTTTTCCTTTTAATGAATCATGTTAAACCCTAAAATACCTAAAGAATTTTGCTTTCTAAAGCTAAATAGTTAAGATGCACTTTCCTTAAAAGAGCAAAGAACTCAAAAATGTAAATAAATAAGTTCTAAAAATATGTAATGAGAGAAGAAAGAACTTTGTATATATGACCTAAAGAGATAGAAATGTACGTATGTTTTAAGAATAGCTATTTTTTTAGAAAATGAGGAAAGAGTACTGAGATAAATCATGTTAAAAGATGATTGCTGCTCTGATTTGGCTTTCCTACTTTTGAAATAAACATGGCATGGATGCCAGAGAAGAAGCCTGTGGTTTTTCTGCAAATCTGGAGTGGCTCTTGTGTGCTGGCAAGTTTGGTGTGCTTGTTCTCAGAGAAATTCTTCCTATTTTGACAGTCGAAACCCTTAATTAGAGTTTAAAATATGATATTATGATCCCATAAAGCTATAGATATAAAAGACACTTTAAGTTTGCTTTTAAAATTAAAGGTAGACAAGAGTTGGTTTTTTGAAAAAATAAACAAAATTGACAAACCTCTAGCCAGGCTTCTCAAAAAGAAAAGGGAGATGACCCAAATAGATAAAATCATGAATGAAAATGGGATTATTACAACCAATCCCTCAGAGATACAAACAATTATCAGGGAATACTATGAAAAATTATATGCCAACAAATTGGACAACCTGGAAGAAATGGACAAATTTCTAAACACCCACACTCTTCCAAAACTCAATCAGGAGGAAATAGAAAGCTTGAACAGACCCATAACCAGTGAAGAAATTGAATCGGTTATCAAAAATCTCCCAACAATAAGAGTCCAGGACCAGATGGCTTCCCAGGGGAGTTCTACCAGACGTTTAAAGCAGAGATAATACCTATCCTTCTCAAGCTATTCCAAGAAATAGAAAGGGAAGGAAAACTTCCAGACTCATTCTATGAAGCCAGTATTACTTTGATTCCTAAACCAGACAGAGACCCAGTAAAAAAAGAGAACTACAGGCCAATATCCCTGATGAATATGGATGCAAAAATTCTCAATAAGATACTAGCAAATCAAATTCAACAGCATATAAAAAGAATTATTCACCATGATCAAGTGGGATTCATTCCTGGGATGCAGGGCTGGTTCAACATTCGCAAATCAATCAACGTGATACATCACATTAACAAAAAAAAAGAGAAGAAGCATATGATCCTGTCAATCGATGCAGAAAAGGCCTTTGACAAAATCCAGCACCCTTTCTTAATAAAAACCCTTGAGAAAGTCGGGATAGAAGGAACATACTTAAAGATCATAAAAGCCATTTATGAAAAGCCCACAGCTAACATCATCCTCAATGGGGAAAAACTGAGAGCTTTTTCCCTGAGATCAGGAACACGACAGGGATGTCCACTCTCACCGCTGTTGTTTAACATAGAGCTGGAAGTTCTAGCATCAGCAATCAGACAACAAAAGGAAATCAAAGGCATCAAAATTGGCAAAGATGAAGTCAAGCTTTCGCTTTTTGCAGATGACATGATATTATACATGGAAAATCCGATAGGCTCCACCAAAAGTCTGCTAGAACTGCTACATGAATTCAGCAAAGTTGCAGGATACAAAATCAATGTACAGAAATCAGTTGCATTCTTATACACTAACAATGAAGCAACAGAAAGACGAATAAAGAAACTGATCCCATTCACAATTGCACCAAGAAGCATAAAATACCTAGGAATAAATCTACCCAAAGATGTAAAAGATCGGTATGCTGAAAACTATAGAAAGCTTATGAAGGTAATTGAAGAAGATATAAAGAAATGGAAAGACATTCCCTGCTCATGGATTGGAAGAACAAATATTGTCAAAATGTCAATACTACCCAAAGCTATCTACACATTCAATGCAATCCCAATCAAAATTGCACCAGCATTCTTCTCGAAGCTAGAACAAGCAATCCTAAAATTCATATGGAACCACAAAAGGCCCCGAATAGCCAAAGTAATTTTGAAGAAGAAGACCAAAGCAGGAGGCATCACAATCCCAGACTTTAGCCTCTACTACAATGCTGTAATCATCAAGACAGCATGGTATTGGCACAAACACAGACACATAGACCAATGGAACAGAATAGAAACCCCAGAACTAGACCCACAAACGTATGGCCAACTCATCTTTGACAAAGCAGGAAAGAACATCCAATGGAAAAAAGACAGTCTCTTTAACAAATGGTGCTGGGAGAACTGGACAGCAACATGCAGAAGGTTGAAACTAGACCACTTTCTCACATCATTCACAAAAATAAACTCAAAATGGATAAAAGACCTGAATGTGAGACAGGAAACCATCAAAACCCTAGAGGAGAAAGCAGGAAAAGACCTCTCTGACCTCAGCCGTAGCAATCTCTTACTCGACACATCCCCAAAGGCAAGGGAATTAAAAGCAAAAGTGAATTACTGGGATCTTATGAAGATAAAAAGCTTCTGCACAGCAAAGGAAACAACCAACAAAACTAAAAGGCAACCAACGGAATGGGAAAAGATATTTGCAAATGACATATCGGACAAAGGGCTAGTATCCAAAATGTATAAAGAGCTCACCAAACTCCACACCCGTAAAACAAATAACCCAGTGAAGAAATGGGCAGAAAACATGAATAGACACTTCTCTAAAGAAGACATCCGGATGGCCAACAGGCACATGAAAAGATGTTCAACGTCGCTCCTTATCAGGGAAATACAAATCAAAACCACACTCAGATATCACCTCACGCCAGTCAGAGTGGCCAAAATGAACAAATCAGGAGACTATAGATGCTGGAGAGGATGTGGAGAAACGGGAACCCTCTTGCACTGTTGGTGGGAATGCAAATTGGTGCAGCCGCTCTGGAAAGCAGTGTGGAGGTTCCTCAGTAAATTAAAAATAGACCTACCCTATGAGCCAGCAATAGCACTGCTAGGAATTTATCCAAGGGATACAGGAGTACTGATGCATAGGGCCACTTGTACCCCAATGTTTATAGCAGCACTCTCAACAATAGCCAAATTATGGAAAGAGCCTAAATGTCCATCAACTGATGAATGGATAAAGAAATTGTGGTTTATATACACAATGGAATACTACGTGGCAGTGAAAAAAAATGAAATATGGCCTTTTGTAGCAACGTGGATGGAACTGGAGAGTGTTATGCTAAGTGAAATAAGCCATACAGAGAAAGACAGATACCATATGGTTTCACTCTTATGTGGATCCTGAGAAACTTAACAGAAACCCATGGGGGAGGGGAAGGAAAAAAAAAAAAAGAGGTTAGAGTGGGAGAGAGCCAAAGCATAAGAGACTGTTAAAAACTGAGAACAAACTGAGGGTTGATGGGGGTGGGAGGGAGGGGAGGGTGGGTGATGGGTGTTGAAGAGGGCACCTTTTGGGATGAGCACTGGGTGTTGTATGGAAACCAATTTGACAATAAATTTCATATATTAAAAAAAACAAACAAAAAAAAAGAAAACAAAAAAAACAAAAAAAAAATAAAATTAAAGGTAGAAAAATTTGCAATCTGTTCATTTTGCCAGCATGGATAATCACAGGTTTTATCCACTGTAAATATTTTAATTTTCCTGGAAAATTCATCTATTTTTGTTTTTGCTGTTTAATGATATTTTCTGAGAGAAAAAAAATGTTTATATACCTGTATGTCTAACTTTAATGGTTTCTAGAATGGCTTATAAAAAAAAAAAGAAAGAAAGAAAGTCTTTCCCCCACTCCCCCTTCTGACATTGGTAAATAAATGCCCTTCAATGATATAAAGCAGTGATAAAAATCTGTTGAAGTAACCACAGAACCCCCATTATGATAAGTATGTTCTAAAGACAACTTTTTAGGAGAAAATTTAGAGAATATTGTTGTAATTTCTATTGAGGTCCACAAAGATAAGTATGATTTTAAGTAGTCAAAGAATCAGAATTGGTCAGTTTTAAAACAGAAATTATTTTCTTTCTCAGCCCCAAAGTTTTTCATTTGTCGTTTATTATCTTTAGTACCTAGGCAATACATATTCATTGTAGAAATTAGAGATAAACAGAATGGGGGAAAATCACTTGAATTTCTACCATCTCTTAGAAAAAAACACTGTGAATTTTTTTTTTTTTTTTGAGAGAGAGAGAGAGAGAGAGAGAGAAAGGGCTCAAGTGAGCATTGGGCAGAGGGAGAGAGAATCCCAAGGTGGGGGGAGAGAGAGGGAGAGAGAGAGAGAGAGAAGTGGGGCTCACCCAAAGTGGGGCTCATATCCACCAGAAGCGGGGCTCAAGCTCACCTGATGCAGGACTCGAACTCATAAACCATGAGATCATGACCCGAGCTGAAGTCAGATGCTTAACTGATTAGCCAACCAGGTGCCTCACCACTGTGAATTTTTTAATATAAATACTCTAGTCATTTTTCTATGTGTATGTAATGTTTACTTAACACTTAACAGAATAACCTGAACAATGTTTGTTATTATATAGAGATCTATTTTGATATTTTTGATGGTTTTGCATAATATCTATTGAATGGATAACATATTTAACAAACTCCCAATGGTGGATATTTGGGAAGCTTCTAAGTTTTGCTCGTATAAAAAATACCAACATGAACACACACATGCACACATATGCATATCTATAGCTATATCTGTATATTTACATACCTATCCCTGTCTATCCTTATAAGTGATAAATGATATTTGTTTAGGATAAGTTCCTAGATATATATTCACTGGATTAAAGAACATGCATATTTTGAAAGGTAGAAGCCCTCTTAATCAAAGAGATAAAAGCTGGTAAATGGCCTATTAATCAAAATAGGTGGCTAAAGAGGGAAGTCATAAAAATATTATGTATATTATTATATATATTTATACACACAGACAAGCATATATATGTATAAAATCTATACATATATCTTAAGTATTTTACTTTTACTTAGAAAATATAAATTACAAATGTATTCATTCACCCATTTGAATGAAATTTTAAAATTTGTTTTTAGGTCAATGGAATTTATTGTTGTTGCTGTTGTTGTTGACAATGGACCCATGATTAAAGTTCCACATAATCTTTGTTGGATAAATGACATCTGCAATGAATTGTTTAGGGTTTTTAGTTTCCTTTTTTTTTAAGGTGGGGCAAAAATTGAAAAAAATGTATATTCTTCCTCCTATATTTTGCTCCTAAATTGACATTTTTGTGTGTGTGGTATGTCTTTAGAATCTATCCATAGCATTTCATTTAGTTTTCCCTGAAACATCTCTTTTTCTTTTCTTTTACATAATACGATTAAATAACATAATTGCAAAACAAGTACAATTGACATAAAAGTGTTAAAATAAAAAGCACCGACTCTCGATAAAAAGAAAATTCAAAATGTCAAGAGCAGATCAAAGAGTAGCCTATAAAGCCTATAAAGTAGCTGGACTCAATGGGTCCAGGCCATCAGTGTGTTTTATAGAAAGAATACAGTGTCAGTTTATCTAATAATTTAGTTAATTCAGGATTGGTTGAGAGAGTTTCTACTAAACTGCTTTCCAATAAAGTACCATTGACTTGCCCTCTTATCAGCAGTATATGAGGGCCTGTCTCCTTCCATTCTAGTTCTCAAACTTCAGTGGATATAAGAATCACACAGCTTGTTAAAAATGCAGATTCTTAACACACCATTTTAACATATTCTGATTTGGGGCAAGTCCCAAGAATTTGCAAAATATCAACCAAAGTGATCAGATCAAAATATTTAACTCAAGGATGAGATTTTATGATTCTAATTAACCCACAGTCTTCTAAAAAAATTTGGGTAAGGTAACAAAATAACTCATCTAGGTCATTTTTCCTCCTTGATTAATCCCTTCTTGATTAACTCTGGAGAGATAACTTTTTGGAAAAGAATTCTCTTGGTCTAGCTTTTCTGTGATAGAGATTTTGGCAATCTAAATATTCAGATTTATTTAAAAAAATTGAAAACTAGATATTTGAAAAATTTAAATGCATCTTAGCAGTAAGGAGTAGATCCTCTAAAAGCACACCAGGTAGGGTTTTTCAGAGTTGGATTAGGATTCAGAGGTAACTCAGATTCTTTTTTTTTTTTAATTTTTAAATTTGAGTATATTTGACATAAAATATTTTGTTAGTTTCAGGTGTAAAACCTAGTGATTCAAGTTTTCTATATGTTATGCTATGCTCACCACAAGTGTAGCTGTCACCATACAATGCTATTACGACATCATTGACTATATTCCTTATGCTGTGATTTATTCATTCCATAACCAGAAACTTTCATCTCCCACCCCTTCACTCAATTTGCTCATCCTTCCCATCTGCCTTCTCTCTGGCAACCATCAGCTTGTTCTCTGTATTTATATGTATGGTTGGGCTTTTTGTTTGTTTATTCATTTGTTTTGTTTTTTCATTCATATTCCACATATAAGTGAAATTATATGGTATTTATCTCTCTCAGTCTGGCTTATTTCGCTTAGCATAATATCCTCTAGGTCCATCCGTATTGTCACAAATAGCACAATCTCATCCCTTTTCATGACTGTGTAATATTTTGTTATATATGTAATATATATGTCATGTAATATATATGTCATATATATCACATATTATTTATTCATCTATTGATGGACACTTAAGTTGCTTCCATATCTTATCTATTATAAGTAATGCTGCAATAAACATAGTGGTGCACATATCTTTTCAAATTACTCTTTTGTTTTCTTTGGGTAAATACCCAGGAGTGGAATTATTGGATTATATAGTATTTCTATTTTTAACTTTTTGAAGAACCTCCATTCTGCTTTTCACAGCAGCTGTACCAATTTACATTCCCACCAATAGTGTATTGTTATGCCCAGAATTCGCGATCCCCAAAGACCACTAGGGAGCTGAGTCTGATGCAAAAGCAAAAGAGCCTTTATTCGAGCTAGCTCGAGCTCAATCCCCTACCTGCACCGACGCAGCGGTGAGATACCGAGGAGAGAGAGCGAGTTTCAAAAGGACAAAGGTTTTATTGGGGCCTAGGAGCAGTTGGTGAGGTAATGGCTGTGGCCTCAGCGATTGGCTGGGGAAGGGTCCGAGTCCTGTTAGGCAGGTAGGGGGGGAGTTGCTCAAGGGGAGGAGGTGTGGTCAAGGTGAAGGACACAGAACAAGATGGAGTCTGCCGGCATAGGCCCGCCTTTTCAGTATGAGGGTTCCTTTTTCTCCATATCCTCACCAACACTTACTATTTCTTGTCTTTTTTATTTTAGGCATTCTGATATGGAGTACATTCTTTCTTATGTATTAAACAATTTCATAGGGGCAATCTCACTTTAGTTTTTATCCAAGTCACTTTGCTATTAAACAGAATTTAAATAAACCTACAGTAAGGTAAATGAAAGAATTTGTTCTCTAAAAACCATGTCTCTTATAAGCCAATGATACTAAAACCTGAATTTATAATAAGGAGGTAATGCTTATTATCTCCTAAAACAAGAACAACAAAATACTCATTTTTTTTTTTTGATAGTAGAAAACCACAGTTAATTTACTAATACTTTTAGAGGTTTAGGGCCTTAATTAATCTTGACTAAATTGCAGTGTAGCTACCTAGTGTCTTGCAAAGAAGAATGGTGGGGAGCAAGGGGATTTTTATCCGGTTTTCTTGTTTTTTTTCGGGTTTGAGAGGTGGTAGTCAGCTGCAAAGGAAGATGATTTTTTCACTGGGATGAATGTTTCTGAAATTTTCTTGCCAACCTAGGGCCCTAGGACACTGAGTTAGCCTGGAAGCCAAGGCTGGCCTGATGGTGTTAATGGATGTTAGGAGGAGAGAATGCCCAGAGGTCAGGGAAGGGTTGAAAAGTAAAGAGACTTTCTGGCTCTAGGAGACTGAAGTAGGAGTCTTATTTTAAGGTGCCTGAGGCTTCCATCTGTGAGTCAGGCAGGAAGTGTTAAAGGCCTCAGCTTTCTCAGAGAAGTGTGGGAGTAAATATACATGAGCTTCAGGCTTAAAGTCCAGGGCTTCACTGAAGATGACATTTGGTGAGGGAATTACCCTTGGGAACAAAGATTTGGTATCAGAGGGTCTCTTAGTGAAGTTCAACATATAAAGGAACTAATATTTATTGAATGATTTATTATATACATCTTTTCATTTAAAATTGTTATCATCCCTCAAGAAGTTAAAAAAATGGTTGACATAAAAGATAAAGGGATTGCAATAAAAGGCATCATCTTTATAAGGCTTGCTTTTGTATTCATAATTTGGGACTTAACGACTAGAGAATTGGCTGATGTCAGACAGTGCTGTGTATCAGACACCTTAGTCTGTAGTACATGATGTTCTGACAGAGATTCTTTCCTTGACCATATTCAGGGTCCCCTTAAGACCTCTTTTCCACCAGGCCTCAACCTTGGTTTATAAAGACTGCAGACTCTCAGCATAAACAATTTTATTCACTGTCTCCCAGCACCCCCAAGACTGGAACAAACTCTAGCAGGTTTCTACAAGCTCAAAGCCATATACCCGGGAAGTTCCTGCTTGGGAGAGCTCAAGTCTGCCAAAATAATTTACTGTTTATTTCAGTCAACACCTGACAATAGGGCCACTGACTCCCAGTCTCTGTGAGAGGGTAGAAGCCTAACTTTGATAAGTATCAGTCAGCAAACTCAGATGGCCTATTCACATTGACCAACTTACCTACTGGCTTTTTTGTAATCTCCCATTTTCCAGACTGTCAAGCTCCTACTTATTCTGTTTCCTTACTCCCTCATTCTCCCTTTAAAATGCCTAGTCACTCCTGCGTGAATCAAAGCTAAACTCAATTTATAGTGGATTCTTTTCCCAACTGCAGTAGTTATTGAGTAAATCTGTCTTTACTGCCTTTAACTAGAGTCTGGCTTTGTTTCTCTTTGGCAGCTTTCATAATAAGTTGGAATGGCTCTAGTTGTGAGATGATATTTCCCCCATGTCTCCATTTGTGCTATGGCTGTACCAGACATAGCTTATGAATCTTCTCAGATTGATTCAACCCCACAGGTTCCATGGTTCTTGGTTGCTATCACAGTAACTCTAGGGTCTTGTCTAATCCATCTGGAACCAGTGGACATTCAGAGGGAATGTGGAAGTGCAGGGGCATTAATGCTGTGTGGGCAAACTTGAGTAAAGGAAAACAGGAAACAGGAAGGAATCAGCAGGTAAATTGCCTTTCTTTCTAACAGAAGATTTCAAGACATGGTGGCTCCATATGGCCTTTTCTAGAGAGGTCCTGTGACACTGAGCAATCCATTGTGTGCTTTTTGAAGCTATGATCAGCTAAGTAATGTACTATCGTGTTTGCCTTCTCTCCTTACCTGATGGAATCCTCTTTTTCTTCATTCTTGCTTCCTTGAGATTGCACTCCCCAATAAAACATTAGCACAAAATTTTTGCCTCAGGCCCTGGGTTTTTTTTTGGAAATTGAGGCTAAGAAAATGGATTCCAGGATTAGCCCTAAAAAGAAAACCCTCAGGATGGAATTTTTGAGTTGGGTTACCTACTTAACTAAAGACAATAAAGATCCTATTTCTGGTGGCAAGTGGGGTATTAAATGATCCCTGGCAGTGAAATCACAATTAATGAAGTTTTGCCTGTGGTTAGTTGGGAGGAGATGCAAGGTGGAGGGCAGCATATTTTCCTTAGCTGCCTCTAAAGTAGTTGATCTTTCTAGGGAAGCAAAGTCTGCATTGGTTTAATGGTCATGAACTCCTTTAGTTTTTGTTTGTCTGGGAAAGTCTTTATCTTTCCTTCTATTCTGAAAGACAGACTTGCTGGATAAAGGATTCTTAGCTGTATATTTTTCCAATTCAGCACATTGAATATTTCCTGCCTCTCCCTTCTGGCCTGCCAAGTTTCAGTGGATAGGTCTGCTACTACCCGTATGTGACTAACCTTGTAGGTTAAGGATCGTTTGCCATTAGCTGCTTTCAGAATTCTCTATCTTTGTATTTTGCTAGTTTCACTATGATATGTCATGGTGTTAACCTGTTTTTTTTATTGTGAAGGGAATTCTCTGTGCCTCCTGGACTTGGTTGCTTGTTTCCTTCTCCAGATTAGGGTAGTTCTCTGCTATAATTTGTTCAAATAAACCTTCTGCCCCTTTCTCTCACTCTTCTTCTGAAACTTCTCTAATACAGATTTGTTTTGTTTTATGGAATCATTTAGCTCTCTAATTCTCCCCCTCATAATCTAGTAATTTCCTTTCCCTTTTTTTTTTCAGCTTCATCATTTTCCATAATTTTATCTTCTGTTTCACCTATTATCTCCTCTGCTTCTTTCATCCTCGCTGTCACTGTACCTAGTTTATTTTGCATTTCATTTATAGCATTTCTTAATTCATTGTGACTATTTCTTAGGTCTTTGATCTCTGCAGCAATAGATTCTCTCCTGTCTTCTATGCTTTTTTCAAGCCCAGCTATTAGTCTTATGATTGTTATTCTAAATTCTTATTCAGATATATTGTTTATATCTGTTTTGGACAATTCTCTGTCATTTTTTCCTGAATTTTCTTTTGAGGCAAATTCTTCCATTTCATCAGTTTAGCTAGGTTTCTGTCTTTTACATGTTTTATTTTTTATTTATTTTTTAATTTTTTTAAATGTTTATTTATTTTTGAGATAGAGAGAGAGACAGAGCATGAATGGGGGAGGGTCAGAGAGAGAGGGAGACACAGAATCTGAAGCAGGCTCCAGGCTCCGAGCTGTCAGCACAGAGCGCAACATGGGGCTGGAACTCACAGACCGTGAGATCATGACCTGAGCCGAAGTCGGACGCTCAACCGACTGAGCCACCCAGGCACCCCTCTTTTACATGTTTTAATAACTTGTTATATGTCCTGCACCTGCAAGTACTACTATATTAAAAAGGGGTCACACACTGTCCAGAGCTTGGCACTTTAGGAAGTGTTTTTGAAGTGTGTTGCATGCACTCTGTTGTTGTGTATTTGGCTGCTCTGTCCCACTGGTCAGTCCTCTGCAAAGCTCCTCCTTGCTAGTAGTGGTGGAGTATTTGGACCTTCAACTAGGTGTGCTTTGATTTGTTCGTTGAGGTAACCCTGGAAAAACAGGAAAGGAGGGGGAAGCCTGATCCCATACAAAAGAAAAATGAAAGGGAAGAAAAGAAGACCAAGCAGAGAGTCAAGCAAACTATAATGCTTAATCCAGAGAGAGAAAGGAAAATAAAGAAGCAAAAGATATAGAAAAGGTGTAAAAAGAATAGAGTAAAAATGTCTGATTAAACAAACAAAATGGAAAAAAAAATGTGTGTGTGTGTATATATATATATACATACATATATATGTACATATATGCATACATATGTATATACATATACATACACACACATACATATATACATACATATTATATATGTATGTATATATGTATGTGTGTGTATATATGTAATATAATATGTATATATGTAATAATATATGTAATATAATATGTATGTATATATGTAACAAGAATTGACCAAAAACAAATCAGAAACTATGCACCTTATTCCAAAAGAGAAAAAAAAGAGGGTAGAAGGAAAAAGAAAAGAGAAGAGAAGACCAAACAGACAAATTGACAGATGGACAAACAGACAAAAACAAAAAACAGTTGTCTTTTGGTGACTGGGACCAGTGGCTGTGCTGGTCTGCAGGAGAGGCCGTCTGGTTGGCTCAGTGTCAGTCTTCCTCAAGTAAGCAGTTGCCATGCAAGGAGGGGTGGGGTTTGGTGTAAGAGGTCCCGCCTCCATTGGGGGCTGCCATGCTGCTCCCTTAAGTCCCATGTGTTGCTGTTGGGGAGAAAAAAGGCAACACTCCAATCTCTCCTTCCGGGTGGACCGGGTGTCTCCAACCATGCTATTCAGGCAGCCGTCACAGAACTGGCGTGGGTGATCAGCTTGCCTGGCTCCACAGTTATCCTTCATCTTCTAGGTGCTTAGCTGGCATTCGAAACCCGATGCCTTAAAGGGCCCTGCACCACGCAAACCCTGTTCAGGTGTAGTGCCCTGCAGATAAAAAGCCTTTGGCTGGTGCCTGCAGGGCCTTTCGTCCTTGGCAATATACCCTCTTCCCACAGAACTCAAGGAAGGAGACTGTCCTCTCCCAGTGCTCCCCTGAGATTGCTATAGCACCCCAGAGCTGGCTCCTTCTCCATCAGGTGCATGCCTCTTCTGTAAACTGTGGGCTGAAGAAAGTCAGACTTTTGAAACCTCTGAAATTTCAGCTCCTAGGGCTGTTTGCAAAATAGAAACTGGCCTCTCCGTATTTCTCGTTCCCCAGTCCTTGGTCCGGGGAGGTTTTCCTTCATAATATTTCAATACTGTAATTTCACATCCCCTCTGTCTTTCTCTTCCTTTTGTCTCTCCACAGAAGCAGTTCCCTCCCCTTCATGCCTAAGCTGTTTTATCTCCCCCAATGCACATACATGCACTTCGATCTCACCAAGCTTATTTCCCTCCACCTATAGAGATCCTTCTGCCACTCCACAGATTGAATTCCTGGGTGTTCCAAGTGATCTAACTTGGATACAACTGTGTTGGAAGGATGAGGGGAAATCCCAACCCCCCTACTTTTCCACCATCTTTACTCCTCCCAGGGAAATCTGCATTGGGGTGTGGCCCAGCAGCGCCCACTCAGCAATCTCCCACACCATGGCCTCTGTCTAGGAGCTCGCCTGCATCTACTGGCCCTCATCCTGCATGATGATGAGGTGACAGTCTCAGAGGATAAGATCAATGCCCTTATTAAAGCAGCAGGTATAAATGTTGAACCTTTCTGGATGGGCTTGCTTGCAAAGGCCATGGCCAATGTCAATATTGGGAGCCTCATCTGCACTGTAGGGTTGATGGACCTGCCCCAGCAGCTGGCACTGCACTGCTCCTTCTACCATGGCTGCACCAGCTGAGAAGAAAGTGGAAACAAAGAAAGAAGAATCAGAGGAGTCTGATGATGACATAGGCTTTGGTCTTTTTTTTTTTTTTTTTTTAATTTTTTTTCAACGTTTATTTATTTTTGGGACAGAGAGAGACAGAGCATGAATGGGGGAGGGGCAGAGAGAGAGGGAGACACAGAATCGGAAACAGGCTCCAGGCTCCGAGCCATCAGCCCAGAGCCTGACGC
Organism: Felis catus; assembly: GCF_018350175.1. Classification (NCBI taxonomy): domain Eukaryota; kingdom Metazoa; phylum Chordata; class Mammalia; order Carnivora; family Felidae; genus Felis; species Felis catus. The sequence goes on along the minus strand of NC_058380.1, from coordinate 32,091,812 downwards.
GGGGCTCGAACTCACGGACTGCGAGATCGTGACCTGGCTGAAGTCGGACGCTTAACTGACTGCGCCACCCAGGCGCCCCTGGTCTTTTTGAATAAACCTCTTCTGTAAACTGTTCAATAAAAAACTGAATTCTTAAAGAAAAAAAAAATAAAATTATATACTCTGGGCAGCTAATGGCTAACTTAAGGGATCCTCTGAAAACCAGCAGGATCAATGGCAGTCTGGCCTCAGGGTAGAATGGGTTGAAAATCAGATCCAGATTCTAATTATAAGCACAGTAAAGATATAAAGGAATTTAAATTTGTAGCTTAATATGTATATACTATATTAAAACCAGGAGCCAGGTAGGAAAGAGGGCACAAAAAATCTGTTATGAGGATATTTAAATGGGTAAACCTAAGAACCCTCAACTAAAAATTTCCCTGAAATATTCCTGGGACAGTGGAATATACCTGTTTCCTTTGCTAAAGGAAAACACCCTCACCTTTCCTAAATCTGTACAATGCCCTCACTTAAAGCAGGTGCCTAATAAGATGATACTTGTTCTCTTTAAAAGCTGCCTCTGCCACAACTCATCACATCCAGGCCAATAACCAGGGTCATAATTCAGCATAGCCTGAGAGAAAAGGTACAGTCCCTGCTTAGGGAAGAAACAGACTACCTATTAAATGACAGAATCTGGCTATTACATATATTAGCAGAGAACAAGGGAATATGTGTAGGAGTGAATTTTGAGAATAGATCAGGGGAATATAAGGCTGGACAGGAGAGAAGTCACAGGTATGGGGGTATCTTCCATGACTCAGGATTCAATGTTCCAGGACCTAGAGTTGCTCTAAACAAACTGTCAGGTTGGCTTCTTTAAACTTGGTCATGACAATGGCCCAGGGTATGTGAGGTGAAGTTGCCAGTTGTATTGGCATTATATTGAGCAGTGAGGACATATGGATCAGGAAGGCAAGAATATTAGAATGGATTTACTATGTACAACCTGAGAACCTGTTGCTGATTATGTTCCCTGAAAGACTCAGAGCTCACTCCTATCTCTAAGGCAATAGGAAATATACTAGTGCTGGGTATTCCAGTTTCTTTAGGAAGCTTAGTGGTGCCTGTTTTCTGCAAGTGATGCTTGTAGATGTGGAATAGAAATTAGGCTGCCTAATATTAATGAGGATAATGGGATTCCAGAATGACAGACACCTATGGCAGGACTTAATTCTCAGAGGCAAGATGTACATAATTAACACAATGGACATCAAAATCAGAATAGCAGTTAGAGTGTATTGGCCGCGATATACCTATAGTGATTTTAGGGGCAAGATACATGGAGAATTATCAGGCATTGCTTGATTTGGGTAACAGAAAATTTGAGAGCTGGAAAACTGACATCAGTGCTACAATTAACACTCACCCAGTTTCCAGAACTAAATAGACCCAGAGTCCATTGACTGAAGGGGAGACCAGTCAAGGTGTCTTGGGGGAAAGTTGAGCTCTGAGGTTCCCTGTCTTTCTGGTTTAACAGAGCCTTAATGAGTTGACCTTCAGGGCACAGTTGAAGACACTGCTTTTAATTTAACCCTTTATTTCTGGATAGACCTAACCAAACATGTTATTTAATAATTATTTTTTATTTCATTATATTCCATGATATGCTTGTAACACAGACTCTACAGATGTACATACCAGTGGGAGTGGTTGCCTCAGGAGGGTAGACCTCAGAAGAGGTCCTTGCAGGCTCTAGGAGGAGGCTTGATGCTGTTTGGACAAAGCTTTCTGTGGTCCTAGCAATCTCATGTGTGATTTAGAAGAGTGAGAGATACTGGGTTTTGATAGGCACATCCCTTGGCCTGTGGACCTCATTCTATAGGGAGTGGCATGGAGGAAGGAAAGCTATAAAATGCAGGATTTGGGGCAGGGCCTGGTTTTATGGGTGATGTGGGAAGTAGGGATGATTGAGGAACAAAAAGACTGGTGAAGCTGAAAGGAGGTAAACATGGGAGGCTGTAGTAATAGGATGAAACTGATGAGATAAGCCTTGAAGACAAGGAATTTAGATTTTTGTTTATTGGTATGGTTGTTTGCCAGTCAGACTGCATTTAGGTCTGCAGAGCCTTAAGTAAGAGCTGATTAGGACCTTGTCTGAGGCTTATCTGCGAAACTTTGGGACAGAAGACCTTCTGAAGGAAGGGGCTTAAGATTTCAGCAAGTTTGTGGTGAAGCAGAGGTCAAAGTAGACCAAAGTAGACCAAGATAATATCATAACTTGAGGAAGGAGCTTTTCCATAATATGATTCACCATGTATACCCCAGGCCTGAAACTAGAAACAAAGCCTATTTTAAATCACCTAAGAGCTGGGTAGGAGATAGAAGGCTACACTTTGCTATGAAGCTGACAAATGTTTGTGTTTCTTTTTTTTTTTTTTAATTTTTTTAATGTTTATTTATTTTTGAGACAGAGAGAGACAGAGCATCAACGGGGCAGGGTCAGAGAGAGAGGGAGACACAGAATCTGAAGCAGGCTCCAGGCTCTGAGCTATCAGCACAGAGCCCGACGCGGGGCTCGAACCCACTGACCGTGAGATCATGACCTGAGCCGAAGTCGGACGCTTAACCGACTGAGCCACCCAGGTGCCCCCAAATGTTTATGTTTCATACTGTCTTGGTTTCACTTACAAACACATTGAGGTTCTTTACAGCAGTGCCCTTGGATACCTTTCTTTGCATTCTACCTTCCCGTAAAATGAACTCCAGTTTGCCTGAATCTCAAACCCTGGTTCTGCAATTCCAACCTCTGGATTTGGGTTAAGTATTAGTTCTTTGTCTTGCCAGCTTTCCAATGTAAGCTTTCCCTAATGGAGTCTGATTTAGCTGATGTGTCTGACCTCCTGATGCCGTATGGCAAACACTGTTCTAGTTCTGAGCACTTGCAATCTAACTTCTGCCCTAGCTAAAACAACCTCTGCCTCCCAGCAAGGAGAAATTGAGCATTTTGTTAAGAACCACCAGATTCAGAGCACCTGCTTGGTTGCCCTGGCAACAAGGCAATGGCTCTGTTTTCCTTTAGTTCCTGGGCTCGGAGAATATGACACTACAGAAGGAAAATTCAGAGCCCCACAGACAGTTTCCTGTTGTTGGGTCCACCCAGTCAGTGTAGGTTGGGATGCAGATACAGACCACGCTTTCATAGTTACTGGGGCTTGCAGCTGTTGTGGGCAGCTAGGCTCATCCCTATTTACCAATCCAGAGAAATGTAGAGGCAATTCAGCAGAATTCTCTGAAATTAAGCAGTCATAATGATTTGTGAATATCCAGAGCTTTGGTTGGGAACTGGAGAAGGAGGGAGGTGCTGGTGGGTGCAAACTGATTGCATTTCTAACATACTGCATTTTAAAAGATGTGGAGGGTGGTAGCTCTGCTCCTGAAGCCCAGAAGCCATTGCCAGAGGGGAAGCAATAAAGGTCTACCCACAAGAACTGATAGGTATTGCTTATCTGCTAGGAGGAAGAATTGACACCTCTAGAGCTTTATGGGCTATCATGCAGGGGAAATGAGGCAGGAGTGGTCCAAAATTCCATCACAATTCAGCCACAGCCTCAAGGGAGGATTATGTAATAACCTAGCTCAGGTCACCAGGCTTGAGCCTTTCAATATTAACAAGTCATTAGGGAAATAAGTAAGTCAGAGAAAGATATCATGATTTCATTCATACGTGGAATTTGAGAAACTCAACAGGTGAACATAGGGGAAGGCAAGGGAAAAATAAGATAAAAACTGAGAGGGAGGCAAACCATAAGAGACTCTTAAATACAGAGAACAAACTGAGGGTTGCTAGAAGGGAGGTCGATGGGGGGGATGGGTTAAATGGGTGATGGGCATTAAGGAGGGCACTTTTCTGGGATAAGCACTTGTTGTTATATGTAAGAGATGAATCACTGGGTTCTATTCCTGAAGCCAAGGTTACACTATATGTTAACTAATTTCAATTTAAATATAGATAGGTAGGTAAATTAAATTAAATTAAATTAAATTAAATAAATACAGGTTAAAAATATATTAACAAGGCTTTGTACAAGGCTAGAAATGAAACTAGCACGTACTGTGCTTCCCTCTCTCTCTCGTGATAGCAGGGCTACTTTTCCAAGGCATGTGCATGTGTGTTTGCGTACATACCTGTTCCCCTCTGTCAGCTCCCCAAAGCAAGTCACCTATATCCTTATCACACATCGTGACTATTTTTATGCAGATTGCATTACTCATATTCTACTTATAAAAGATACTTGCTTAAAGATCATCTATTGCACAAAAATTATACATTAATTATAAAGATTTGTTGTTGGCAATTAATGTATAAGGATACTTCCTCTGGCAAGTGCCTTTTTTTGTACAGAGGAAACTTTTGGGAATGTTTTACACATGATGTTTGCACTATAAAGAAGTACCCAAACAATCTTTGGTAATAATGACTGATGCTTAGTAGTGGCAGCAGGACTTGTGCCATTTGAGAGACAGTAGATAGTTGAGAGCTTGGATCTGAGTCAGATGCACCTGGACTCAAATGTCCACTCTGCCATTTACAAGCTGCAGAGATTTGGGTAAGTTTCTTAATCTTCCTGCCTTAATTTTTACATTTGTGAAATTTCTTCCTTAAAGTGCTTTGATGGGATTAAAGAAGATAATAGGTGTATAGACCTTAGAACATAGCACTCAAATAAATGCATGACATGAAGGTTTATTGGACTTTATCACTGTGCTCCTGCTTATGAAGGCTCTTTAGATATTTGCAGAACATTTCCTTCTTTTTTCTTTTTTTTTAAAGATGTGCCAAGATTTTATTTCTTCAAAAAGGACAATAAAAAAAAATTCTATAATTCAAAATTATTATGTAGAATACCAAATGACTGCCACCAAAAAACCTAGAGCATTGCCCCTTCAAGAGGAGGAGGTACTTAAGCCTATTTATTACATTTCTAAATTATTTATAATTCCTTATCTCAACCATTCTATTTGCTCATTTGCAAGCTGGTTATTCATGTAGAGATTGGGCTCTCAATATTAAACAGCACCCTAAATTAGTTTTAAAAAGTCTCTGGATACTTTACTCACCCAACCTTCCCCCCCAAAAGTAACATATAACAATTATAAAATAACTGTTTGCCCGAATGAGTTTCTTCACTGAAGATTAAACGGATTGTTAATATTTTATCACAAAGTAAATTACCATTTTTCATTGTTATTGATTTTAATGTAAACAATGCTCTTAACATCTGTGCCTACAAACCATAAACTTTAAAAATCCGTATTTTGCAAATGTTTTTTCTTTCCACAATATCATTTCAAAGCTGCTATAAAAATGTTATGAATAATTGTGATATTTATCAATTGAACTATATACAGTAAAACAAATCAGACTTTGCCTTCCAAAATTGTAAATGGACTTTGGTTCTTTTATGAAGCACTTTAACCATAAGAAAGCATGGCTCAACTGGCCTTACTCATCACCACTGTTTCAGACATATGGTAACTTTTGAAAATATATAGATAGCTAGGTTTGATAGGCAGATTAGATAGGTCATAGATAAAAATATATAAATATATAAATATATATGATAAGGGTGATCTCTCAATATATACAGACATGCATTCTGCTGCAATGTTCATTTTTATATAAGGTAATAAAAGAACTAGGGGATATAAACCTTAAGTTTAAACCTTATGTTTATGTATGTAGGGAAGGGATGATTAAATCCAGCTCTCAGTCTTTGAAATACAAGATTGAAGGGTGCCTGGGTGGCGCAGTCGGTTGAGCGTCTGACTTCAGCCAGGTCACGATCTCGCGGTCCGTGAGTTCGAGCCCCGCGTCAGGCTCTGGGCTGATGGCTCAGAGCCTAGAGCCTGTTTCCGATTCTGTGTCTCCCTCTCTCTCTGCCCCTCCCCCATTCATGCTCTGCCTCGCTCTGTCCCAAAAATAAATAAACGTTGAAAAAAAAATTAAAAAAAAAAAAAGAAATACAAGATTGAGATGTTATGGCCACTTATAAAACCAATCAGTAATATTTGATTTGCATGCTGAAAATCCAGGACAAACACATTTAAACTTGCAGTTAAAGGAGGATCTCCCCAGATGGAAACTGACACTGTAAGGAATCTGCACTGAAATAAGAAAATAATTTAACAATCAATTTAACAATTATGAAAGGAATATGAGTGAGTTATAAATACCAACAAGCAAGATCCATTTGCATACATCTCCTCTTTGTAGAAGGTGGCTGTTATAAAACAAGAGAAAGGAATCATGGCTCAAAACCTGTAAATTGTGTTCCTCTTTCAAAACAATAAAATTTAATGCTAAAGCAGTTATAATCAAAAGTTGTACAGCATTTGTTAGAAAATATTTTTCCATTAATATTGTTCAGTTTCTGGCACTTGTATCAATAATTAAATTACAAATGATAACTATGACAACAGTGGATATGTATTTACAAAAAAAAGTTGTTACAAAAGGAAACTGTGTACTTAACGTTACAGTCTGTGGAGAGATAATATCACATCCTCAGCCTGAAAAAAATACTGAACAGCTTTGACCCCATTAGACAAAAATACATTCAGAAGTGTAATGCTTTGAGGAGAAGTTCAAGACATAACAGGACTTTAGCATGCTTTAAGACCTTGAGAGTTGAGGAATGCCTACCCAGGTGGCTCAGTTAGGCATCTGACTCTTGATTTTGGCTCAGGTCATGATCTCACAGTTAGTGAGATTGAACTCCATGCTATCAGCAAAGAGCCTGCTTGGGATTTCTCTCTCTCTCTCTCTCTCTCTCTCTCTCTCTCTCTCTCTCTCAGAATAAATAAATAAACTTAAAAAAAAAAAAAGACTGAGAATTTAAACAATCACCAGTAAGGTGAAGAATTTCCATCAGTTTAACATCACCACCACCAACAGGCCTTCTGTAACTTCCTGTCAATAAACAAGACAGGCATTAAAATGAACTGAAGGAGTTTAGGAGTGTGGTATGCAGAGAGCAAGAAAAAAGGGAGAAAAAGCAGTGAAAAGAAGTTTTAAAAAAATCCTTCAAATTCCAAAACATATTTTCTAATCCTGAGAAAAGGGCATGGCTACTTTGGGATCTTGCCCCCAAACCTTCCCAGACAAATGCAATTACCAAGATGTAATCCCACCTCTTGCCTTAAAACTCCATTTCCATCTGCTTGGTCTTAGTTTTCTCTTTAAAATCCATTTGGTCTATTCTATGGTTAAAAGGGTTTGTTTTTGTGTTTGTCCTCAGACATACCATTTGTTAAAATTGGGAGGAAGTCCAGAGTTGTGGCTGGTGCTAGTTTGAACTGCAGATGGGGTTTTAGTGGTATCTTTGCTGTTTGCAGAAGCTACAGTGGGTGGAGTAGAAGATTCATAGCCTGAACTGGCAGCAGAAGAGGAATCTGACCCTTGAGATTCATAAACCTTCATGCACTTGTGCAGGGAGCTTGGGTGCAGGACTTGTTGCACACTTTGCAGATGAAAGGCTTATCCAAGGTGTGCACATGTGTGCTTCTTGTGGTCACTGCTGTTGGCAAAGTGTCTGTTATAGCCTTCAAATTCATATTTGAAAGGCTTCTCCCCTGTATGGATCCTCTTGTGGACTTTGTGGTTTTTGGAGCAGGCAAAGATCTTCCCACAGCCCACGAAGGGGTATGGAAAGGGCTTCTGGCCCATGTGCACTTGAATGTGGTTGGCCAGTTTGTAGTTCACCTTGAAGGACTTGCCCTCACGAAGGCACTCTTCCCAGTAGCAGATGTAGTTGTTCTGCTCCAGGCTGTCTACATGCTCCATGGTGACACGTATCACCAGCTCGTGCATGATGCTGAAGGTCTGGTCACAGCTCTTGGGCTGGCTGAGCTGAGCCTTCTTGATCCACTTGCACAATGTAGGAATTTCTTATATGTAAAAATGTTAATTACCAAATCATAATATGAAAAAGCCTGTTTCATCTCTTGCTATTTTCAAATGATGTTTCTCCCCCCCCCCCCCCCCCCCGCCCCACTGCCCGGGGGGTGGGGTGGGGAGGGGAACCTTGCAATGTAGGAATATTTCCATGTGCTAGAAGTTGATTGCATTGTTTTGCCAAGGGACCCCCAAAAAGGATAAATATGATTTGGTGGCTAGCTTGCATATAAACAATACTATGCTAAACAATACTGTGCTATAGCTCACATAGTATTGGCATCTTTTCAGAGTTAACTAAACTTTCAGTTTTACTAAGAAGACTGCATTTTCTTCCTGCCCTCCCTCCCTTACACACACACATATACACATGAACACACACCTACAATTATACTAAAGTTGCTACAATAAAATAAAGTTTAATAACTCAAATTTAGATAAAAATTCTCTAAGCTTCAGTAAGGAGGGTCACTTGAATCAGATATACTTTAGCAATTTTCATGATCAAAATGTCCAAAGAAGCTAAAATTAAATTTCTTTTCAATTTTTACTTGTTCTTTTATATTTCTAAGCAAGTGAGACACAACATCCTTGCTTTTGACCTTACAGGAATCAATGGATATGTTGGTCAGTGGCCTCAGAATCCTTCAAGACCTAGCCAGAAGGAAAGAAACATATTTCATTTTTTGAAACACATTTCTTTTTTTTTGGAAACACATTCCTTGACCTCTAGAATGATCAAAAGGCAATATAAGGAAGCTTTCAAGCAAAAAGGACACATGATCTTTCCTTGTCCTATGAACCTAAAAGTCCTAGAAGACATCAATGTGCCTTCCTCCCTCATTTAAATGTTGCACAGGCAGTCTTCATGTAAGAATGGAAGAATTCCAATGGCCCATTTGAAGTAAGCTATATAGAATTCAGGATGCATTCTCCTTAGAAACCATATTAGGCATAGTGGTTAGCTATGTTTATTTTTTATTTTTTGAGAGAATATGCTGATTATTTTATTTTATTTTATTTTATTATTTTTTTATTATATGAAATTTATTGTCAGATTAGTTTCCATACAACACCCAGTGCTCATACCAAAATATGCCCTCTTCAATGCCCATCACCTACCCTCCCCTCCCTCCCACCCCCCATTAACCTTCAGTTTGTTCTCAGTTTTTAAGAGTCTCTTATGCTTTGGCTCTCTCTCCCACTCTAACCTCTTTCTTTTTTCTTTTTTTTCCTTCCCTCCCCCATGGGTTTCTGTTAAGTTTCTCAAGATCCACATAAGAGTGAAAACATATGGTATCTGTCTTTCTCTGTATGGCTTATTTCACTTAGCATAACACTCTTCAGTTCCATCCATGTTGCTACGAAGAGCCATATTTCATTCTTTCTCATTGCCACATAGTACTCCATTGTGTATATAAACCACAATTTCTTTATCCATTCATCAGCTGATGGACATTTAGGCTTTATCCACAATTTAGCTATTGTTGAGAGTGCTGCTATAAACATTGGGGTACAAGTGCCCCTATGCATCAGTACTCCTGTATCCCTTGGGTAAATTCCTAGCAGTGCTATTGCTGGCTCATAGGGTAGGTCTATTTTTAATTTTTTGAGGAACCTCCACACTGTTTTCCAGAGTGGCTGCACCAGTTTGCATTCCCACCAACAGTGCAAGAGGGTCCCCGTTTCTCCACATCCTCTCCAGCATCTATAGTCTCCTGATTTGTTCATTTTGGCCACTCTGATTGGCATGAGGTAGTATCTGAGTGTGGTTTTGATTTGTATTTCCCTGATGAGGAGCGATGTTGAGCATCTTTTCATGTGCCTGTTGGCCATCCGGATGTCTTCTTTAGAGAAGTGTCTATTCATGTTTTCTGCCCATTTCTTCACTGGGTTATTTGTTTTTCGGGTGTGGAGTTTGGTGAGCTCTTTACACATTTTGGATACTAGCCCTTTGTCTGATATATCATTTGCAAATATCTTTTCCCATTCCGTTGGTTGCCTTTTAGTTTTGTTGATTGTTTCCTTTGCTGTGCAGAAGCTTTTTATCTTCATGAGGTGCCAATAGTTCATTTTTGCTTTTAATTCCCTTGCCTTTGGGAATGTGTCGAGTAAGAGATTGCTATGGCTGAGGTCAGAGAGGTCTTTTCCTGCTTTCTCCTCTAGGGTTTTGATGGTTTCCTGTCTCACATTCAGGTCCTTTATCCATTTTGAGTTTATTTTTGTGAATGGTGTGAGAAAGTGGTCTAGTTTCAACCTTCTGCATGTTGCTGTCCAGTTCTCCCAGCACCATTTGTTAAAGAGACTGTCTTTTTTCCATTGGATGTTCTTTCCTGCTTTGTCAAAGATGAATTGGCCATACGTTTGTGGGTCTAGTTCTGGGGTTTCTATTCTATTCCATTGGTCTATGTGTCTGTTTTTGTACCAATACCATGCTGTCTTGATGATTACAGCTTTGTAGTAGAGGCTAAAGTCTGAGATTGTGATGCCTTCTGCTTTGGTCTTCTTCAAAATTACTTTGGCTATTCGGGGCCTTTTGTGGTTCCATATGAATTTTAGGATTGCTTGTTCTAGCTTCGAGAAGAATGCTGGTGCAATTTTGATTGGGATTGCATTGAATGTGTAGATAGCTTTGGGTAGTATTGACATTTTGACAATATTTATTCTTCCAATCCATGAGCATGGAATGTTTTTCCATTTCTTTGTATCTTCTTCAATTACCTTCATAAGCTTTCTATAGTTTTCAGCATACAGATCTTTTACATCTTTCGTTAGATTTATTCCTAGGTATTTTATGCTTCTTGGTGCAATTGTGAATGGGATCAGTTTCTTTATTTGTCTTTCTGTTGCTTCATTATTAGTGTATAAGAATGCAACTGATTTCTGTACATTGATTTTGTATCCTGCAACTTTGCTGAATTCATGTAGCAGTTCTAGCAGACTTTTGGTGGAGTCTATCGGATTTTCCATGTATAATATCATGACATCTGCAAAAAGTGAAAGCTTGACTTCATCTTTGCCAATTTTGATGCCTTTGGTTCCTTTTGTTGTCTAATTGCTGATGCTAGCACTTCCAACACTATGTTAAACAACAGCGGTGAGAGTGGACATCCCTGTCGTGTTCCTGATCTCAGGGGGAATGCTCTCAGTTTTTCCCCATTGAGGATGATATTAGCTGTGGGCTTTTCATAAATGGCTTTTATGATCTTTAAGTATGTTCCTTCTATCCCGTTTCTCAAGGGTTTTTTATTAACAAAGGGTGTTGAATTTTGTCAGATGCTTTTTCTGCATCGATTGACAGGATCATATGGTTCTTCTCTTTTTTTTTTTTTTTTTTTTTTTGTTAATGTGATGTATCACGTTGATTGATTTGCGAATGTTGAACCAGCCCTGCATCCCAGGAATGAATCCCACTTGATCATGGTGAATAATTCTTTTTATATGCTGTTGAATTTGATTTGCTAGTATCTTATTGAGAATTTTTGCATCCATATTCATCAGGGATATTGGCCTGTAGTTCTCTTTTTTTACTGGGTCTCTGTCTGGTTTAGGAATCAAAGTAATACTGGCTTCATAGAATGAGTCTGGAAGTTTTCCTTCCCTTTCTATTTCTTGGAATAGCTTGAGAAGGATAGGTATTATCTCTGCTTTAAATGTCTGGTAGAACTCCCCTGGGAAGCCATCTGGTCCTGGACTCTTATTTGTTGAGAGATTTTTGATAACTGATTCAGTTTCTTCCCTGGTTATGGGTCTGTTCAAGCTTTCTATTTCCTCCTGATTGAGTTTTGGAAGTGTGTGGGTGTTTAGGAATTTGTCCATTTCTTCCAGGTTGTCCAGTTTGTTGGCATGTAATTTTTCATGGTATTCCCTGATAATTGCTTGTGTGTCTGAGGGATTGGTTGTAATAATCCCATTTTCATTCATGATTTTATCTATTTGGGTCATCTCCCTTTTCTTTTTGAGAAGCATGAGGTTTATCAATTTTGTTTATTTTTTCAAAAAACCAACTCTTGGTTTCATTGATCTGCTCTACAGTTTTTTTTTTAGATTCTATATTGTTTATTTCTGCTCTGATCTTTATTATTTCTCTTCTTCTGCTTGGTTTGGGGTGTCTTTGCTGTTCTGCTTCTATTTCCTTTAGGTGTGCTGTTAGATTCTGTATTTGGGATTTTCTTGTTTCTTGAGATAGGCCTGGATTGCAATGTGTTTTCCTCTCAGGACTGCCTTCGCTGCATCCCAGTGTGTTTGGATTGTTGTATTTTCATTTTCGTTTGTTTCCATATATTTTAAAATTTCTTCTCTAATTGTCTGGTTGACCCATTCATTCTTTACTAGGGTGTTCTCCATGCTTTTGGAGGTTTTCCAGACTTCTTCCTGTGGTTGATTTCAAGCTCATAGCATTGTGGTCTGAAAGTATGCATGGTATGATCTCCATCCTTGTATACTTATGAAGGGCTGTTTTGTGACCCAGTATGTGATCTATCTTGGAAAATGTTTCATGTGCACTCGAGAAGAAAGTATACTCTGTTGTTTTGGGATGCAGAGTTCTAAATATATCTGTCAAGTCCATCTGATCCAATGTGTCATTCAGGGCCCTTGTTTCTTTATTGACCTTGTGTCTAGATGATCTATCCATTGCTGTGAGTGGGGTGTTAAAGTCCCCTGCAATTACCACATTCTTATCAATAAGGTTGCTTATGTTTGTGAGTAATTGTTTTATATATTTGGAGGCTCCTGTATTTGGCGCATAGACATTTATAATTGTTAGCTCTCTGATGGAGAGTCCCTGTAATTATTATATAATGCCCTTCTTCATTTTTTGTTACAGCCTTTAATTTAAAGTCTAGTTTGTCTGATACAAGTATGGCTACTCCAGCTTTCTTTTGACTTCCAATAGCATGATAGTTCTCCATCCCCTCACTTTCAATCTGAAGGTGTCCTCAGGTCTAAACTGGGTCTCTTGTAGACAGTAAATAGATGGGTCTTGTTTTTTTATCCATCCTGATACCCCATGTCTTTTGGTTGGCGCACTTAGTCCACTTACGTTCAGTGTTATTATAGAAAGATACGGGTTTAGAGTCATTGTGATGTCTGTAGGTTTCATGCTTGTAGTCATGCATCTGGTACTTTGTGGTCCTTCCAACATTTCACTCACAGAATCCCCCTTAGGATCTCTTATAGGGATGGTTTAGTAGTGATGAATTCCTTTAGTTTTTGTTTGGAAAGACTTTTATCTCTCCTTCTATTCTGAATGACAGACTTCCTGGATAAAGAATTCTCGGCCATATATTTTTTCTGTTCATCACATTGAAGATTTCCTGCCATTCCTTTCTAGCCTACCAAATTTCAGTAGATAGGTCTGCCACTAGTTTTATTGGTCTCCCTTTGTAGGTTAGAGCCTTTTTATCCCTAGCTGCTTTCAAAATTTTCTCTTTACCCATGTGTTTTGCCAGTTTCACTATGATATTTCATGCAGAAGATTGATTCAAGTTACATCTGAAGGGAGTTCTCTGTGCCTCTTGGATTTCAATCCCTTTTCCTTCCCCAGATTGGGGAAGTTCTCAGCTATGATTTGTTCAAATACACGTTCAGCCCCTTTCTCTCTCTCTTTCTCTTATGGAATTCCTGTTATATGGATATTGTTCCATATGATTGCATCACTTAGTTCTCTAATTCTCCCCTTATACTCCTGGATTTTTTAATCTCTCTTTTTTCTCAGCTTCCTCTTTTTCCATAATTTTATCTTCTAATTCACCTATTCTCTCCTCTGCCTCTTCAATCCGTGCTGTGGTCACCTCCATTTTATTTTGCACCTCATTTATAGCATTTTTTTTTATGTCCTCATGACTGTTTCTCAGTCCCTTGATCTCTGTAGCAATAGATTCTCTGCTGTCCTCTATGCTTTTTTCAAGCCCAGCAATTAATTTTATGACTATTATTCTAAATTCTTGTTCTGTTATATTACTTACATCATTTTTGATCAATTCGTTAGCTGTTGCTACTTCCTGGAGTTTCTTTTGAGGAGAATTTTTCCATTTCGTCATTTTGTATAGTCCCTGGGGTGGCTCCAAACTGCAGGGCACTTCCCCTCTACTGTCCAGAGTACCTTGTGTTGGTGGGTGGGGCCACAGTCACACCTGATGTCTGCCCCCAGCCCACCACTGGGGTCACAGTCAGACTGGTGTGTACCTTATCTTCCCTTCTCCCAGGGGCAGGACTCACTGTGGAGTGGTGTGGCCCCTGTCTGGGCTATTTGTACACTGCAAGGCTTGTAGTGCTGTTTTGATGGGATCTGGCATATTAGTTGGTGTGGATCTGAAAGGTGCACAGAGGCGGGAGGGGCAGGCTCAGCTCGCTTTGCCATCAGTGGTCCCCTGCGGGAGGGGCCCTGCAGCACCGGGAGGGAGGCAGACCCTTCAGAGAGATGGATCCACAGAAGCACAGCGTTGGGTGTTTGCGCGGTGCAAGCAAGTTCAGTGACAGGGACTGGTTCCCTTTTGAATTTTGGCTGGGGGATGGGAGAAAGAGATGGTGCTTGCCAGTGCCTTTGTTTCCCTGCTGAGCTGAGCCCTGTCTCCCAAGGCACAACTCTTGTTCCCAGTGTCCTCTCACCCTCCCCACTCTTTGAAAGCAGAGCTGTTGACTTTTGACATTCCAGATGTTAAGTCCCACTGGTGGTCAGAACTTATGCAGTCTGGCCCCTCCGCTTTTGCAAGCTAGACTTGGGGGCTTTGCCTTGCCGGGTGGGCCTCCCTTCCACCACCCCTCCCTCCCACCAGTCTGTATAGTGTGCACCACCTCTCTGCCCTTCCTACCCTCTTCCCTGGGCCTCTTGTCTATGCTTGGCTCCAAAGAGTCCATTCTGCTAGTCTTCTGGCAGTTTTCTGGGTTATTTAGGCAGATGTGGGTGGAATCTAAGTAATCAGCAGGATGCAGTGAGCCCAGCGTCCTCCTACACCACCATCTTCTTGGAGCCATATTGTAGGGCAACTTTCTATTGCCTGGTTTTGTTGTGTAATAAACAATTTGGCTCTCTTTGTTCCTGGCTTCTTGGAGGGTGCTTCTGAATCCTTGGAATTTCCTGAGTGATAGGAGTGTCTTTGTTATTTATGGTAGGTCCCTGGATAGTTTTAAGGTATGGGCTGGCCCTGCTGGAAAGACCCACCCATGTGATTAGAGGTTTGGGGATTTGGGCCACATGATATCAGCCTGAACCCTGAACCTTTGAAGATGGAAGCGGGGCTGGAGCTTGAATTCAATCATGTGGACAGTGATTCAATCAGTCATATCTATATAGTGGAACTTCAATAAAAACTCTGGATACCTGAATCTTAGGTGAACCTCCTAGGTAGGTAATCATACATCACTGTGGTGGGAAGGTGATGTGTTCTGAGTATTTGGAAGCTTCATATTTCCTCCAAGATCTCATTCTATGTATATCTTCATTTGGTCAGTCCTAATTTGTATCCTTTATAATAAAACTGTAATTTTAAGTATGGTGCTTTCTTGAGTTCTGTGAGTGAAGACAGAAACTTCTACCTCAGGCAATATGACTGAAGGAATGAAAGTAGCTGCCAGGTCCTGGCATTTTGAAAATGGAAAAAGAACAACACTTCCCCCTCCACCCCCAAATCCCCTGAGGACTCAGGTTCTGTTTTCTTTTCAGTTGGGGCTAGTTTTAAAAGAGGACAGACTTGGAGTCAAAGAGACCAGTGATGTATAAAATCAGTTAGTTAGGTCCATTCGGAGGCATAAAGAAGGTCCAGCATTACAGGGGATGGGCATCATGTTTAAAATGTTGCAATGCTGCTTAACATAGGGGTTTATGTTTCTTGACTTTGGCTATGTTTTCCCTCCAGCCCCTCTGATGCAGATGGCAACAAACTAGGAATTGCTGGAGAACAGAGAAGCAATTTTTTCCCTTTTAGGTGGCATGCTATTGTGGCAGGCACATGCTATTATAAGGGATAAACTTTGATATACAAAAATATTACAAACACAAGGCAAAGTCAAGTCACAATTTTATCCTGAATCCACAGTGGCAATCTCCTAAATTGAAGCTAGAGCTACTTTGTTTAATTAGGAGCTTCAAAAAAAAAATCAAGTTTAGTATTATGTTATAATTAGTCTAATAATACTTTCCCCTCCTTTCTGAGGGTCTTAGAGAGAAAAGAGTGTTCTTGATCATCTTTTTAAAATAAAAATTGTAGGCCAGGTAGAGCTTTCAAAGTTCCTTCTGAGATTTAGGGAAGGAAGGAAATGAGGAGGGGATAAAATTACAGATTATTTCATACATTTTCCCAGTTCTAAAAAGAAAGCTACTTTGGCATTCTGATAAACTAGTTTTCCAAAAAAGATTTTGGGCTTTGGCCTAAGGTCCCTCTAAAGCCATTGTCCTGTCCATTTAAATGCAACTCCAGAAAGGCTAGTATAGTGATACATTTCATCTACCAACTTTAGTGTAAAATAACTGGGTACAAAATGTTGGGTTCTCCACCCCAACAGCAGCAAATACCTATGTACAAATGGGAACTCCTTTTCTTAAAACTGAACTCTGCCCATTTCTTGAATTAACTTTGCCACTGTGGTTTAATCGCTTATTTATGATAGGCAGAGTCACAACTGTGATGAGGAAAGGGAGTTCTTGCACTGGTTAGGTGGCCAGGCAAGATTACCAAGGGGTTCATACTGGCTCCAGAAAGGGAAGCAGGTCATGCCCACTGCTTGCAACCAGATCGTCTCCACTCCTTGGAACCAGAACAACTCCACTTCAGTAAACTGGATCACTCCCACTCTTGGAAAGTAGGAGTGGATCGTCTCTCCTCCCTGAGGCTGGGAATGGATCATCCCTATTACAGCTGAAGAAGGAAGATAGACACTGCCAAGCTGTCTGCCACCTGCCACTCTAGACTTGATTGTCCCCATCAGACCTTCAAACGATCTGAATGTGGCTGACTTCTTCATGTCTCCAAGCTTCCTGCAGATGGCAGAGCCCATGGTGGACAGGGCAGCTGACATCTTTTGTTTCATGTCGACATTGGAGACTTGAACATCGTGCCAGCTTTTGAACAGATTCTGCCTCAGCCCCACAAAGGTTATGAGGCCCAGCTTTCTCTTGAGCTCCATACAATGTCTTTTTTTCACTTCCAGGGCACGGCGTAAGGTTACAATTTTCCCGTCTAATTTAGTGAGCTCAGATTTGATCTCCTTTCCTTCAGCCTCTGTGAGATCCTCTAGTTCAGCAGTTGGGTGGGATTCATGTGTGCTTGCCAAGGTCTCTGTTGTCATGATTCCTGGCATGGACTGGAAATGAAGATCTTCATGAAGAGAGTCCAGGTCCAATTCTTGGTAGAGAGAGTCATACTTGTAGCCAGGGGAGAAATAATCTTGGCCAACAGAGTCGAAATCTAAACCTGCAGAGTCCGACCCTTGGCTTGCAGAGTGGGACTCTGGGAGCGATGCATCCATGTCTTATTAAGTGGACCAAACGCCTTGGCGGCTGGTTGGGTATTCAGACGTTATTCTGACATGCAGAATGGATGCCTCAGCCCGGAGGGTCCACTTCTGGGTAGAGGGTAGGGAGTGGGCAGCGATAGGGACCTGCCCCTCTGGCTTCGGGGCACAGAGGCAACACTTACTGGCTGAAGGAAAAAGTGGAAGGAACCTGGAGTCAGCTGCAAGGACTCTAACACTGTGGGTGGTGGTTCGACGTCACAATGATCGTGTAAGGTGGGCAGTGGGCCCATTATTGTCAGAGAAGAGAGGTACTTTTAATTCTGCTATAGTGGGGGTAAGTCCTCACTTTCAAACAAAGTCTGACTTCCCTTACAGACACCAGATATTGTCAAACTCTTGAAAATCAGTTGAGCCCTGTGTACAAACAGAAAATTTCTGAAAAAGCTCAATACATAAAATAATTAAAAACCGCCCCAAAGTGGGGCAGAGAGTCTAGAACTCTTGGCCTTGACCTGTCTCCATTTTCCCTTCCCAGGTTACCAAAGGGCCTCAAGAAACTCTTAGGACTACTCATAAAGTAGGTTTGGAGGCTCCTCATAACTCTTGAGTCTAGATGGTGACTAATGTATTCACATGGCATAAATTATCAACCATGTCAGAGGCTTGGGATGGTGAAACTCAGAAAGTGAATCTCTCCACTAAAAGCTGTCTGTTATTTTTGGGAGTAGAGAGAAGGAGAAAAGTAAATCTGTAATAGTTGCAGCAAATTTAAGCTTAACAAAAAATGGAGACTGTTGTATTGTGAGAATTCAGGAGAGAAGGAGTAAGCCATGGAAATGGGCATGGTTTTCAATATTGTAGTTCCATTTTTTTTCTCCAAGCAACCACTCACATTTCGGAAAGCATGTCTGTCTACATAGATGGTTATCAGTTGTAGGAGATGGTCTGCAAAGTAAAATGGTAGTTGGATAGGTTCTGTCAGGATGTAAAACCACCATATCCCTTATTTCTACTCAGAGGTTGTAATGTATGCAGTGGAAAAATCAGGACTTCAATCCAGTGAGGGCAGGTGGTCACATATTTCTTAGCCCATTGTCAGGCTACCATTCCCAGGGAATAGCCTTGAGGAAGTTTTAGCTTTTGTGATTTTGTTGGAGATTCTGGTAATTATTGCAAGCATGATCTTGTGGAACATGATGTGATCCCTGGAAAATTTCAGCAATTTGCCATATGCATGCCATAGGTAACTACATAGCATCTAGCTGGGCTGCAAACTAACATCAAACCTTCCTTTGGGTTTATATTATTAAATAACCCTTTCATATAACTCAGTAGTGTTTATTATTGTGTTACCCTGAAATGTGTGCCTTCTTAGGTTAAAAAATGAGGATTGTTCTTATTGGAAACATGAAAGCTGATGATGGTTTGGCCATGTGTATTAAGGCCTGAAAAGGGCATCAAGTACTGCTTAAAAACAGATTTGTTCCACAAGGTGGACTTTTCTTCCATTGCCTGCAGAAACACTACTCTTTTCAGGAATGCTCTAGTTCTGAACCAGAAATCTTTCAAAACTGAGGATGAAAGTTAAAAAACACCCTGAATTAAGCTAAGTAGCATGGAACACGCATCGTCCATTGAAAGTTGAGATTCCAAATGACCATATTTGAATTTGTATTTGATTTATCCTTCTCTGAACACTATTGCCCACCAGCCTCACTACCTATTTTGTGTCTATCCTTACATGCCATTCAATTCAAGGAATGAAATCCTTTGTTAAATTTTTATTATTGTAAGTAGTGTAATGATTTCTCTCATAACAGAATTGACTCAATCTCTCTTAGCAACTTCATTTCCAGATCCCAAATAAAAACATGGCCTCTGGAAGGGGATCTCCTAACTAGCAGTGTTCTGACCTCCTGAGTAGACCTACCTGTACAAATAAGTTACACAATGGAACAATCTGTTTTATTAGGCTTATGCATAAGCACATATGAAACAACACATATTTTGAAAACACAGATCTAGCAAATGAAATTTCATTTAATTTATAGTGATTCTAACCAATTGTTTCAATAAACTATAGTGTTAAGTTGTAAAATACCAAACTATTGACCCATGGTTTCAGGATCTTACGTCCCTAGATTAAACAATGTAATAATCTATATCACATAGAAAAGTTAACAAAGTTGTTAATCTGAAACTGAAAGCCTTTCAATGTTATTTATGCATTAAAAAGAGCCAAAATATTTGATTCAGTAACATATGAAGAAAGAGTTTGAGAACTATTTTTAATCCTAAATTTGCTATCTTTTGTTTCCAAGGAAAACATTATTGACCCATTTTTAGTAAAGAATGAGCATTGAATTATTTCTCTAGTAAGAGTGATGGATTTGTACCAATCCTGTGTAAACACAAAGGTAAATGGTACGAGGAAAATGAAGTTTTTTTCCCTCCTAATGTTTAGAAGCTCATATGTTATGTTTTACATACAAATTATTGGAACTTGAATGTAAAAGCAAAGCCATAACCTTCACCAGGTCTGGATTGCTTGGGATGGAAGAAGTAAGATTGTCATATTTGACACTTGAGTCTAGAAATGATTAGGGACTTGTACAAGTGCCAGCATGTTTAACCATTTGACTTCTTTGGTATAAAAGACCAATATAGAGCTTTCTGAGTTGTAAAATAATCCACATTGGTGGTTCAGATTGCTTCTAAAGAACTGATAATTCATTTTGTAGTCCAATCCATTGCCGTGCTAGATTTAACCATACTGAGTACTCTAAGGGTTATTTCTAATATTACAGAGCTGCTATCATGAACATTTTGTTCATTTTAGCTGAATACCAGGAAAAATGCTTAAATATTTAATTGAGCCTGAAAATAAGGCGTGTAGTTGAAACTCTAACCAGTGAGAATGTTTCAAGAATAGGAGGAAAAAATTGGTAGTTGGGCCTTTCTTGTGGAAAGGCAGAATATTAGGTTTGATTTCAGTTTGCAAGTTATTTTCACTACTATCTCACATCATCACCCAGATCATCAATAATATATACAGTGTGTCATCCTCCCCAGAGGTATTCTCCAGCATGAACTGGAATATTTGCTGCAGTTTACAGCTGCAAGTATTAATTGCTAGCAATACTCATATTTCAGTGGTTGAGTCGATCTTCATTTTAGATGACATTTCCTTTCAGCCGCCTTCTACATGGACTAATTCATTTTAGAAATACTTAGCCATGGGACACCTGGATGGCTCAGTTGGTTAAGAGTCCAACTCTTGATTTTGGCTTAGGTCAGCTCCAGTCATGATCTCATGGTCGTGAGATGGAACCCTATGTAAGCTCTGTGCAGACAGCACAGAGCCTGCTTGGGATTTTCTCTCTCTCCTTCTCTTTCTGCCCCTCCCCCCCTCAGTAAATAAATAAACTAATAAACTTAAAATAAATACTGAGCCATATTACAGAATATGATTTTCCTTTCTGAAGCCCAAGCATACTTTCAGGATGGTAAATTGGAGCCTATGACTGATACTCACTCTCTTCGGTGGTGTATGTAATTGTGGCAGGAGTCCCCAGAGGAATGAAATTAAAATTTAGAATCTGTTCTCCTTCCCACAAGTGTCCATCTGCATGAGTTGATATGTATTCAGTGAGGGGATTTGTCAGGAGGAATTTTTCCATACAGATCTTCAGAGTTAGAAGAAGAGAAATGACAGGGAGATGGACAGATGATGGGAAAGGAAAATGATCAAAAGATGTAGATGCTCCACTAGATTAAAAACAAAGATTCTTCTCATTGGAGACATGAAGAGTGTGTATATAGGAAGGCCTACAAAATGTCACAAGTGCTCTTTAAACACTGTATTTTTGTTATAATTTTGTTCTAAAGAATAGACTTTCCTTTGATACTTGCAGAAATGTTAGTGGTTCCAGGAATTTTCCCAGACTCTGAACCAGAAACTGCTTTCTTGGCTAAGGATGAAGAGCAAAGAAGCCTATGAACTAAGCTAAATAAAAGGCAGTATGGGGAAACTTTAGAGGGAATTTCACAATGTAAGGTGTTCTCACTCTCTTCATTTGGATGAGGAAAGGGTGGTGGGGGGACAGATTCTCCCTTCCCAGAAGTTTGACTTTTGTTTTCTTTTTACATGTTGAAGGTGAGTAAGTCCTGGGGCAACAGTGGAGAATCATCCAGAAGAAAGTGGGCAAAGCCGATATGTGAACAAGAAAAGAGTTGGTCAGTTATGGGCTGGTAGATATAGGTTGTTTGTGTTCTGCCAAGGAACTGAAGTCTTGGCGTGCTTCTCTGGTTAGGATATAGAAGTTCAGAGGATGCCTTAAAGGGAGCAGGATATTGTAAAAAGACAAAGTTGGGACTTGCTACTCACTGTCACGCTCCTCTCCAACCAACACACTTCTTGAATTACATGCAGTTCCAACGTATGTACTGCTGTAATGTCTGCAGGGGACCCAGATTACTTGACCCTTAACTAAGCAGGAAAATTTAGCAAGAAAACTTAGGTGGATGATGTTTAGATTTGGGGTACCAGGAGATACAGCTTTCCTCAAGTGAGTGGGCACAAAGTGGACATCTACATAGAGGAGAGTAGAAGTGCATGCAAGGCCTAGCCCTGAGCATACAGGACTCCCAGAACTAACTGAGAAGACCTGTGGTGGGGGAGCTGAAGTCCTGAAGTTTGGCACTGTGGGGTTAGAACTGGAAAAAATGTGGGGAGTAAAGCAGTTTGACTGACATATCCACACACTGCAGAAGCCTGGGAACAATCAGGTTATTAGTAGAAAACTCACAATCTTTTATTTTATTTTATTTATTTATTTTTTTAATGTTTATTTATTTTTTAGAGAGACACACACACAGAGTGTGAGGGGTGAGAAGCAGAGAGAGAGGGAGACACAGAATCTGAGGCAGGCTCCAGGCTGTTTGTGTAGAGCCTGATGCAGGGCTTGAACTCATAAACCATGAGATCATGACCTGAGTCATAGTCAGACACTTAACCAACTGAGCCACCCAGACACCCCAACTCATGATCTTTTAAAGATTATAAACATTGTGGTGGATTTGCTGTAAATGAAAAACCTAAAGCCTGGACTCTAGACCCTGGTTGCTTAGCTCATCTTGTCTTAAAATTGTCATGCCTGCTATGGCAACAGCATAATTACTTTATTTCCTTGATTCTGAGATACAATCATTTGTAAGACACATCTTCATTTTAATGAGAAGTTTCTAAGAGGAAAAACCTACTATATTAAATCACACATTGATTTAAAGATGCAATTCCAATTTTAGAAACATTAAAATGCTACAAAATGTACATTTAGAATTAAAGGAATACAGTAGAAATGCAGCAAACAATAAGCACTAATGGCTCTGCTTCATTCTTCAGCTGGAATTCAGAATGGACTTTCTCTTTTGGGGTGTGTCTTTCCTACCCAGATTAAAAAAATTTTTTTAATGTTTTACTTATTTTTGAGAGAAAGAGAGAGAGAGAGAGAGAGAGAGAGAGAGGGAGAGAACAAGCGGAGGAGGGACAGAGAGAGAGGGAGACACAGAATCCGAAGCAGGCTTCAGTCTCTGAGTTATCAACACAGAGCCTGACATGGGCCTCAAACTCACAGACCACGAGATCATGACCTGAGCTGAAGTTGGGCACTTAAGCAACTGAGCAACCCAGGTGCTCCTCTATCCAGAATTTTTAAAATTAAAATTAAAAAAAATTTCAATGGCATTTTCAATGTCAGTGTCACAGTGTTTTATTAGTTTCAGGTGTACAATATAGTGATTCAACACTTCCATACATCACTCAGTGCTTATCACAAGTGTGCTACCTAATCCCCATCACCTATTTTACTCATCCCCTCCTCTTGCCTCTGGTAACCATCAGTTTGTTCTCCTAGTTAAGAGTCTATTTTTTGGTGTGTGTGTGTGTGTGTGTGTGTGTGTGTGTGTGTGTGTGTGTCTTTTTTTCCCCTTTGCTCATTTATTTCTTAAATTCCACATATGAGTGAAATCATATGGTATTTGTGTTTCTCGGACTGGCTTATTTTGCTTAGCATTATACTCTCTAACTCCATCCATGTTTTTGCAAATGGCAGGATTTCATTCTTTTTTAGTGGCTGAATCAGAATGGACTTTGATTTGCATTGGTTTCTCTGTCCTTTCTGAAAGAAAGGATAAAAGGGAAATAAGCATTATTAAATATCTGCTATAATAATAAAAATAATGGAGACAGCCAACGTTTATAGACTATGGATTATGTGTCAGGAATTGTTCTAAATCCTTTCATGTATGTTATTTCATTTAATCCTCATAATGATCTTGGGAGATAGGTGCTAGTAATACTGTAAATCTCTGTGAGACTCAGTTTCCCCATTTTTGCATATTAGAAAACTGAGATCCACAAAGAATAATTTGTCTGAGGCCACATAATTATCAAATAGCAAACTAGGGTTGGGCGCCTGGGTGGCTCAGTTGGTTAAGCTTCTGACTTCAGCTCAGGTCATGATCACGTCGTGGTTTGTGGGTCTGAGCCCTGCGTTGGGCTCTGTGCTGACAGCTCAGAGCCTGTAGCTTGCTTTGGATTCTGTGTCTCCCTCTCTCTCTGCCCCTACCCCCCGCCCCCGCACTCTGCCTCTCTCTCTCTCAAAAATAAATAAACATTAAATAGCAAACTTGGAATATTAGTCTATAAACCTAATCTATAAGGTTGCTTAGGTTTCTTTTTTAAAACCTCATTTTTAAACTTTTCTTCTTTAAAATTCTGAAATATGCATACAAAAGTGTATATATATAATTTTTGTGTGTGTGTATCTTTCAAAAATTGTCTTCTTTCTTTTTTTCAAGTTTTTATGTCAATTCCAGCAGGTTAACATAGTGTAATATTAGTTTCAGGTGTAGAATTTAGTGATTCATCAATACCATACAACACCCAGTGCTCATCACTACTAGTGCCCACCTTAACCCATCACCCATTTAACCCATTTCCCTCCCTGCTTACCCTCCAGTAACTCTTAGCTTGATCTCTATAGTTAAGAGTATGTTTCCTGGTTTCTCTCTCCCGCTTTATATGTTCATGTTTTGTTTCTTAAATTCCACATATGAATGAAATCCTATGGTATTTGTCTTTCTCTGACTGACTTATTTTGCTTAGCATAATACTTTCTAGCTCCATCTATGTCATTGCAAGTGGCAAGACTTCATTCTTTTTATGGTTGAGTAATATTTAATTGTATGTATATACTACTGCTTCTTTATCCATTCATCAGTTGATGGGCATTTGGGCTCTTTCCATGAGAGCTAAGTTTGATAATGCTACTATAAACATCAGGTGCATGTATTCCTTTGAATCAGTATTTTCTGTATTCTTTGGGTAAATACCTAGTAGTGCAATTGCTGGATCATGAGGTACTTATGTTTTTAACTTTTTGAGGAACCTCCATACTGTTTTCCAGAGTGGCTGCACCAGTTTGCATTCCCAGGGAGGGGTCCCCTTTCTCCACATTCTCACCAACACCTATTATTTCCTGTGTTGTTAATTTTAGCCATTCTGACTGGTGTGAGGTGATATCTCATTGTAGTTTTGATTTGTATTTCCCTCATGTGTCTGTTGACCATCTGTAGATTTTCTTCAGAGACATGTCTACTTATGTCTTCTGCCCATTTTTTAACCGGATTATTTGTTTTTTGGGTGTTGAGTTTGCTAAGTTCTTTATAGATTTTTGGATCTAAAATCCAAAAAGTTCTTTATCAGATATGTTATTTGCAAGTATTTTCTCCCATTCCAAATGCTGCCTTTTGGTTTTGTTGAGTGCTTCCTTCACTGTGCAGCTTTTTATCTTGATTAAGTCCCAAGAATTTATTTTTGCTTTTGTTTCCCTTGCCTCAGGAGATGTATCTAGTAAGAAGTTGTTATCACCAATGTCAAAGAGGTTACTACCTGTGTTCTCCAGTAGGATTTTGATGGTTTCTTGTCTCACATTTAGGTGTTTCATACATTTTAAATTTATTTTTGTGTATGGTGTAAGAAGGTAGTCCAGTTTCATTCTTAAACATGATGCTGTCCTATTTTCCCAACATTTTTTGTTGAAGAGACTGCCTTTTTTTCCATTGGATATTCTTTCCCACTTTGTTGAAGATCAATTGACCATATAGTTGTTGGTCCATTTGTGGGTGTTCTATTCTGTTCCATTGATCCATGTTTCTATTTTTTGTGCCAGTACCATACTGTCTTGATCACTACATATTTGTAATATAACTTGGAGTCTGGAATTGTGATGCTTCCCACTTTGCTTTCCTTTTTCAAAATTGCTTTGGCAATTTGGGGTCTTTTGTGATTTCATAAAAATTTTAGGATTGCTTGTTCTAGCTCTGTGAAAAATGCTGGTGGTATTTTGATAACGATTGCACTAAATGTGTAGATTGCTTTGAGTAGTATAGACATTTTAACGATATTTCTTCTTCCAATCTATGAGTATGGAAACTTTTTCCATTTCTTTATGTCTCCTTCAATTCCTTTCATCAGCGTTCTATAGTTTTCAGAATACAGATCTTTTACCTCTTTGTTTGGTTAGATTTATTCTTAGGTATCTTGTGGGTTTTGTTGCAATTGTAAATGGGATTGATTTCATTTCCATTTCTGCTACTTCATGATTCGTGTATAGAAATGCAACAGATTTCTGTACGTAGGTTTTGTATCCTGTGACTTTACTGAATTTGTGTATCAGTTCTAGCAAATTTTTGGTGGAGTCTTCTGGGTTTTCTACATAAAGAATCATGTCATTCCCAAATAGTGAAAATTTGACTTCTTTCTTGCTGTTTTGAATGCCTTTTATTTCTTTTTGTTGTCTGACTGCTGAGGCTAGGACTTCCAGTACTATGTTAAATAACAATGGTGAGATGGACATCCCTGTCTTGTTTCTGACCTTAGAGGAAAAGCTCTCAGTTTTTCCCCATTGAGGATGATATTAGCTGTGGGCTTTTTGTATATGGCCTTTATTATGTTGAGGTATGTTCTTTCTATCCCTACTTTGTTGAGGGTTTTTATTATGAAAGGATGCTGTATTTTGTCAGTGCTTTTTCTGCATTTATTGAAAGGATCAAAAGATTCTTATGTTTATCAATGTGGTATACCACGTTGATTGATTTGCAAATATTGAAACACCCCTGCAGCCCAGTAATAAATCCCACTTGATCATGGTGAATAATTCTTTTAATATACTGTTGAATTTGATTTGCTAGTAACTTGTTGAGAATTTTTGCATCCAGCTTCATCAGGGATATTGACCTTTAATATCCTTCTCAGTGGAACCTTTGATTTTGGAATCAAGGTAATGCTGGCTTCATAGAATGAGTTTGATAGGTTTCATTCCATTTCTATTTTTTGGGAACAGCTTCAGAATAGGTATTAACTCTTCTTTAAATGTCTGGTAGAATTCTCCTGCAAAACCATCTAGCCTAGGACTCTTGTTTGTTGAGAGATTCTTGATAACTGATTTAATTTCTTTGCTGGCTAAGGGTCTGTTAAATTTTCTATTTCTTCCTGTTTCAGTTTTGGTAGTGTGAGTTTCTAAGAATTTTTCCATTTCTTCCAGGTTGTCCAGTTTGTTGGCATACAATTATTCATGATATTCTGTTATAATTGTTTGTATTTCTTGGTGTTGGTTGTGATCTCTCCCCTTTCATTCATGGTTTCATCTATTTGGGTCATTTCTCTTTTCTTTTTGATAAGCCTGGCTAGGGTTTTATCAATTATTTATTCTTTCAAAGAACCAGCTCTTATTTTCATTGATCTGTTCCACTGGTTTCTTTGTTTCTATATCGTTATTTCAGCTCTAATCTTTATTCTTTCCCCTCTTCTGCTGGCTTTGGGCTTTATTTGCTGCTCCTTTTCTTGCTCCTTTACATGTAAGGTTAGATTGTGTATTTGGGGCCTTTCTTTTTTCTTGAGATAGGCCTGAGTTGCAATATACTTTCCTCTTAGGACTGCCTTTGCTGCATCCTAAAGGGTTTGGACTGTTGTATTTTCATTTTCATTTGCTTCCAGTTATTTTTAAAAATTTCTTCTTTAATTTCCTGGTTAACCCATTCATTCTTTAGTAGGATTTTCTTTAACTTCTTTGTATTTTAGGGCTATCCATTTTTTTTCTTGTGGTGGATTTCAAGTTTCATAGTGTTGTGATCTGAAACTATGCATGATATGATCTGGATCTTTTTGTACTTTTTGAGGGCTTATTTGTGATCCAGTATGTGATCTGCTCTGGAAAATATTCCATGTGCACTCTAGAAGAATGTGTATTCTGCTGCTTTAGTATTATTTTTCCCATTTTCACAGATGAGGACACTGAGAGAAAGGTTAAGTAATGTGCCCAAATTCACAGATCTAATAATGGCAGAGCTAGAATTCAAACCTAGGTCTTATGATTCCAAAATTCATCCTTCTTATCTGCTCTACCATTACATGTTCTCTGAAATACTCCCATTTTAGTTTTTTCTTTTGAGATGTGGCATATATAATTCTCATAATATATTTGTGTGGAGGAAATATAGACTTCTAGGCTTAATTTTTATTATTTTTGTTTGTTATTTTTTTGTCAATTTAAAAGAAAATTCTAGTTAACATACAGTGCATTATTGATTTCAAGAGTAGAATTCAGTGATTCATCATTTACATAGAACACCCAGTGCTCACCACAACAAGTGCCCTCCTTAATACCCATCACCTATCTAGCCCATTCACCATCTGCCTCCCTCTGTCAGCTCTCAGTTTGTACTCTGTCTTTAAGAGACTCTTGTGGTTTGTTTCCCTCTCTCTTTTTTCCCCTCCCATATATTCATCTGTTTTGTTTCTTAAATTCTACATATGAGTGAAATCATATATTTGTCCTCTGGCTGACTTAATTCACTTAGCATAATACACTCTAGCTCCATCCACATTGTTGCAAGTGCAACATTTCATTCTTTTTGATGGCTGAGTAATATTCCATTTTATATACATAACACACCTTCTTTTTTTTCAATATATGAAATTTATTGTCAAATTGGTTTCCATACAACACCCAGTGCTCATCCCAAAAGGTGCCCTCCTCAATACC
Source organism: Felis catus (assembly GCF_018350175.1). NCBI lineage: Eukaryota > Metazoa > Chordata > Mammalia > Carnivora > Felidae > Felis > Felis catus. Next base: position 32,063,309 of record NC_058380.1, on the reverse strand, counting down.
CATCACCCAGCCTCCCCTCCCTCCCACCCCCCATCAACCCTCAGTTTGTTCTCAGCTTTTAAGAGTCTCTTATGCTTTGGCTCTCTCCCACTCTAACCTCTTTTTTTTTCCTTCCCCTACCCATGGGTTTCTGTTAAGTTTCTCAGGATCCACATAAGAGTGAAAACATATGGTATCTGTCTTTCTCTGTATGGCTTATTTCACTTAGCATCACACTCTCCAGTTCCATCCATGTTGCTACAAAGGGCCATATTTCGTTCTTTCTCATTGCCATGTAGTACTCCATTGTGTATATAAACCACAATCTCTTTATCCATTCATCAGTTGATGGACATTTAAGCTCTTTCCATAATTTGGCTATTGTTGAGAGTGCTGCTATAAACATTGGGGTACAAGTGCCCCTATGCATCAGTACTCCTGTATCCCTTGGGTAAATTCCTAGCAGTGCTATTGCTGGCTCATAGGGTACATCTATTTTTAATTTTATGAGGAACCTCCACACTGTTTTCCAGAGTGGCTGCACCAGTTTACATTCCCACCAACAGTGCAAGAGGGTTCCCATTTCTCCACATCCTCTCCAGCATCTATAGTCTCCTGATTTGTTCATTTTGGCCACTCTGACTGGTGTGAGGTGATATCTGAGTGTGGTTTTGATTTGTATTTCCCTGATAAGAAGCGACGTTGAGTATCTTTTCATGTGCCTGTTGGCCATCCGGATGTCTTCTTTAGAGAAGTGTCTATTCATGTTTTCTGCCCATTTCTTCACTGGGTTATTTGTTTTTCGGGTGTCGAGTTTGGTGAGCTCTTTATACATTTTGGATACTAGCCCTTTGTCTGATATATCATTTGCAAATATCTTTTCCCATTCCGTTGGTTGCCTTTTAGTTTTGTTGGTTGTTTCCTTTGCTGTGCAGAAGCTTTTTATCTTCATAAGGTCCCAGCAATTCATTTTTGCTTTTAATTCCCTTGCCTTTGGGAATGTGTCGAGTAAGAGATTGCTATGGCTGAGGTCAGAGAGGTCTTTTCCTGCTTTCTCCTCTAGGGTTTTGATGGTTTCCTGTCTCACATTCAGGTCCTTTATCCATTTTGAGTTTATTTTTGTGAATGGTGTGAGAAAGTGGTCTAGTTTCAACCTTCTGCATGTTGCTGTCCAGTTCTCCCAACACCATTTGTTAAAGAGACTGTCTTTTTTCCATTGGATGTTCTTTCCTGCTTTGTCAAAGATGAATTGGCCATACGTTTGTGGGTCTAGTTCTGGGGTTTCTATTCTATTCCATTGGTCTATGTGTCTGTTTTTGTACCAATACCATGCTGTCTTGATGATTACAGCTTTGTAGTAGAGGCTAAAGTCTGAGATTGTGATGCCTTCTGCTTTGGTCTTCTTCTTCAAAATTACTTTGGCTGTTCGGGGCCTTTTGTGGTTCCATATGAATTTTAGGATTGCTTGTTCTAGTTTCGAGAAGAATACTGGTGCAATTTTGATTGGGATTGCATTGAATGTGTAGATAGCTTTGGGTAGTATTGACATTTTGACAATATTTGTTCTTCCAATCCATGAGCAGGGAATGTCTTTCCATTTCTTTGTATCTTCTTCAATTACCTTCATAAGCTTTCTATAGTTTTCAGCATACAGATCTTTTACATCTTTCGTTAGATTTATTCCTAGGTATTTTATGCTTCTTGGTGCAATTGTGAATGGGATCAGTTTCTTTATTTGTCTTTCTGTTGCTTCATTATTAGTGTATAAGAATGCAACTGATTTCTGTACATTGATTTTGTATCCTGCAACTTTGCTGAATTCATGTAGCAGTTCTAGCAGACTTTTGGTGGAGTCTATCAGATTTTCCATGTATAATATCATGACATCTGCAAAAAGTGAAAGCTTGACTTCATCTTTGCCAATTTTGATGCCTTTGGTTCCTTTTGTTGTCTAATTGCTGATGCTAGCACTTCCAACACTATGTTAAACAACAGCGGTGAGAGTGGACATCCCTGTCGTGTTCCTGATCTCAGGGGGAAAGCTCTCAGTTTTTCCCCATTGAGGATGATATTAGCTGTGGGCTTTTCATAAATGGCTTTTATGATGTTTAAGTATGTTCCTTCTATCCCGCTTCTCAAGGGTTTTTTATTAACAAAGGGTGCTGAATTTTGTCAGATGCTTTTTCTGCATCGATTGACAGGATCATATGGTTCTTCTCTTTTTTTTTTTTTTTTTTTTTTGTTAATGTGATGTATCACGTTGATTGATTTGCGAATGTTGAACCAGCCCTGCATCCCAGGAATGAATCCCACTTGATCATGGTGAATAATTCTTTTTATATGCTGTTGAATTCGATTTGCTAGTATCTTATTGAGAATTTTTGCATCCATATTCATCAGGGATATTGGCCTGTAGTTCTCTTTTTTTACTGGGTCTCTGTCTGGTTTAGGAATCAAAGTAATACTGGCTTCATAGAATGAGTCTGGAAGTTTTCCTTCCCTTTCTATTTCTTGGAATAGCTTGAGAAGGATAGGTATTATCTCTGCTTTAAATGTCTGGTAGAACTCCCCTGGGAAGCCATCTGGTCCTGGACTCTTATTTGTTGGGAGATTTTTGATAACTGATTCAGTTTCTTCCCTGGTTATGGGTCTGTTCAAGCTTTCTATTTCCTCCTGATTGAGTTTTGGAAGTGTGTGGGTGTTTAGGAATTTGTCCATTTCTTCCAGGTTGTCCAGTTTGTTGGCATGTAATTTTTCATGGTATTCCCTGATAATTGCTTGTATTTCTGAGGGATTGGTTGTAATAATCCCATTTTCATTCATGATTTTATCTATTTGGGTCATCTCCCTTTTCTTTTTGAGAAGCATGAGGCTTATCAATTTTGTTTATTTTTTCAAAAAACCAACTATTGGTTTCGTTGATCTGCTCTACTGTTTTTTTAGATTCTATATTGTTTATTTCTGCTCTGATCTTTATTATTTCTCTTCTTCTGCTTGGTTTGGGGTGTCTTTGCTGCTCTGCTTCTATTTCCTTTAGGTGTGCTATTAGATTTTGTATTTGGGATTTTCTTGTTTCTTGAGATAGGCCTGGATTGCAACGTGTTTTCCTCTCAGGACTGCCTTCGCTGCATCCCAGTGTGTTTGGATTGTTGTATTTTCATTTTCATTTGTTTCCATATATTTTTAAATTTCTTCTCTAATTGCCTGGTTGACCCACTCATTCTTTAGTAGGGTGTTATTTAACCTGCATGCTTTTGGAGGTTTTCCAGAGTTTTTCCTGGGGTTGATTTCAAGCTTCATAGCATTGTGGTCTGAAAGTATGCATGGTATGATCTCCATTCTTGTATACTTATGAAGGGCTGTTTTGTGACCCAGTATATGATCTCTCTTGGAGAATGTTCCATGTGCACTCGAGAAGAAAGTATATTCTGTTGCTTTGGGATGCAGAGTTCTAAATATATCTGTCAAGTCCATCTGATCCAATGTGTCATTCAGGGCCATTGTTTCTTTATTGACCGTGTGTCTCAATGATCTATCCATTTCTGTAAGTGGAGTGTTAAAGTCCCCTGCAATTACCACATTCTTATCAATAAGGTTGCTTATGTTTGTGAGTAATTGTTTTATATATTTGGGGGCTCTGGTATTCGGCGCATAGACATTTATAATTGTTAGCTCTTCCTGATGGATAGAGCCTGTAATTATTATATAATGCCCTCTTCATCTCTTGTTACAGCCTTTAATTTAAAGTCTAGTTTGTCTGATATAAGTGTGGCTACTCCAGCTTTCTTTTGACTTCCAGTAGCATGGTAAATAGTTCTCTATCCCCTCACTCTCAACCTGAAGGTGTCCTCAGATCTAAAATGAGTCTCTTGTAGACAGCAAATAGATGGGTCATGTTTTTTTTATCCATTCTGATACCCTATGTCTTTTGGTTGGCGCATTTAATCCATTTACATTCAGTGTTATTATAGAAAGATACGGGTTTAGAGTCATTGTGATGTCTGTATGTTTTATGCTTGTAGCGATGTCTCTGGTACTTTGTCTCATAGGACCCCCCTTAGGATCTCTTGTAGGGTTGGTTTAGTGGTGACAAATTCCTTCGGTTTTTTTTTGTTTGGGAAGACCTTTATCTCTCCTTCTATTCTAAATGACAGACTTGCTGGATAAAGGATTCTCGGCTGCATATTTTTTCTGTTCAATACATTGAAGATCTCGTACCAATCCTTTCTGGCCTGCCAAGTTTCAAAAGAGAGATCAGTCATGAGTCTTATAGGTCTCCCTTTATAAGTTAGGGCACGTTTATCCCTTGCTGCTTTCAGAATTTTTTCTTTATCCTTGTATTTTGCCAGTTTCACTATGATATGTCGTGCAGAAGATCGGTTCAAGTTATGTCTGAAGGGAGTTCTCTGTGCCTCTTGGATTTCAATGCCTTTTTCCTTCCCCAGTTCAGGGAAGTTCTCAGCTATTATTTCTTCAAATACACCTTCAGCACCTTTCCCTCTCTCTTCCTCCTCTGGGATACCAATTATGCATATATTATTTCTTTTTAGTGTATCACTTAGTTCTCTAATTTTCCCCTATACTCCTGGATTTTTTTTTACCTCTCTTTTTCTCAGCTTCCTCTTTTTCGATAACTTTATCTTCTAGTTCACCTATTCTCTCCTCTGCCTCTTCAATCTGAGCCGTCGTCGTTTCCATTTTATTTTGCGTTTCGTTTAAAGCGTTTTTCAGCTCCTCCTGACTGTTCCTTAGTCCTTTGATCTGTAGCAATAGATTCTCTGCTGTCCTGTATACTGTTTTCAAGCCCAGCGATTAATTTTATGACCATTATTCTAAATTCACTTTCTGTTATATTATTTAAATCCTTTTTGATCAGTTCATTGGCTGTTGTTATTTCCTGGAGATTCTTTTGAGGGGAATTCTTCCATTTGGTCATTTTGGATAGTCCCTGGAGTGGTGAGGACCTACAGGGCACTTCCCCTGTGCTGTGGTGTATAACTGGAGTTGGTGGGCAGATTCGCAGTCAGACCTGCGGTCTGCCCCCAGCCCACCGATGGGGCCACAGTCAGACTGGTGTGTGCCTTCTCTTCCCCTCTCCTAGGGGCGGGATTCACTGTGGGGTGGTGTGGCCCATCTGGGCTGCTTGCACACTGCCAGGCTTATGGTGCTGGGGATCTGGCATATTAGCTGGGGTGGGTAGGCAAGGTGCACGGGGGCAGGAGGGGCAGGCTTAGCTCGTTTCTCCTTAGGTGATCCACTTCAGGAGGTGCCCTGTGGCAGCGGGAGGGAGTCAGACCCGCTGCCCGAGGGTTGGCTCCGCAGAAGCACAGCGTTGGGTGTTTGCGTGGAGCAAGCAAGTTCCCTGGCAGGAACTGGTTCCCTTTGGGATTTTGGCTGGGGGTTCAGTGAGGGAGATGGCGCTGGAGAGTGCCTTTGTTCCCCGCCAAACTGAGCTCTGTCCTCCCGGGACTCAGCAACTCTCCTTCCCTTTGTCCTCCAGACTTCCCGTTTTCTGAACAGAGCTGTTAACTTACGGCCTCCCAGATGCTAAGTCGCGCTTGCTGTCGGAACACACTCCATCCGGCCCCTCCGCTTTTGCAAACCAGACTCGGGGATCTGCTTGGCCAGCAGGCTGCCCCTCTGCCCCGGCTCCCTCCCGCCAGTCCGTGCAGCGTGCACCGCCTCTCCGCCCTTCCTACCCTCTTCCGTGGGCCTCTCATCTGCACTTGGCTCTGGAGACTCCGTTCTGCTAGTCTTCTGGTGGTTTTCTGGGTTAGTTAGGCAGGTGTCGGTGGAATCTAAGTGATCAGCAGGATGCGCGGTGAGCACAGCGTCCTCCTAAGCTGCCATCTTCCCTACCTCCTCCCATAACACACCTTCTTTATCCATTCATCAGTTGATGTTCTCTCCATAGTTTGGCTATTGTTGATAATGCTGCTATAAGCATCAGGGTGCATGTACCCCTTCAAATCAGTATTGTTGTGTTCTTTGGCTAAGAACCTAGTAGTGAAATTCGTGAATAGGGTAGTTTTATTTTTAACTATTTTTAACTTTTTGAGGAACCTCCATACTGTTCCAGAGGGGCTGCACCAGTTTGCATTCTCACTAACAGTGCAAGAAGGTTCTCCTTTCTCTGCATCCATGCCAACACCTGTTGTCTCTTGTGTTGTTAATTTTAGCCATTCTGACAGGTGAGAGGTGGTATCTCACCATGGTTTTGATTTGTTTTTCCCTGATGATGAATGATGGTGAGCATCTTTTCATGTGTCTGTTAGCCATCTGGATGTCTTCTTTGGAGAAGTGTCTATTCATGTCTTCTGCCCATTTCTTAACTGGGTTGTTTGTTTTGTGGGTGTTGAGTTTGATAAGTTCTTTATAGATTTTGGATGCTAACCCTCTATCCAACATGTCATTTTCAAGTATCATCTCCCATTCTGTAGGCTGCCTTTTAGTTTTGTTGAGTGTTTCCTTCACTGTGCAGAAGCTTTTTATTTTGATGAAGTCCCAATAGTTCATTTTTGCTATTGTTTCCCTTGCCTCTGGCGAGGACAGAGGTTGCTATGGCCAATGTCAAAGAGGTTGCTGCCTGTGTTCTTCTGTAGGATTTTGATGGTTTCCTGTCTCACATTTAGGTCTTTCATCCATTTTGAATTTATTTTTGTATATAGTGAAAGAGAGTAGTCCAGTTTCATCTTTTGTGTGTTGTTGTCCATTTTCCCCTACACCATCTGTTGAGGAGACTGTCTTTTTCTGAGTGGATATCCTTTCCTGCTTGTTGAAGATTGGCCATATAGTTGTGGGTCCATTTCTGGGTTTTCTAGTCTTTTCCCTTGGTTTATGTGTCTGTTTTTGTGCCAGTACCATACTGTCTTGTTGACTACAGACTTCTAATAGAGATTGAAATCTGTAATCATGATGCCTCCAGTTTTGTTTTTCTTTTTCAGGATTGCTTTGGCTATTTGGGGTCTTTTGTGGTTTCATAAAAATTTTAAGATTGTTTGCTTTAGCTCTGCAAAAAAGGTCTGGTGCTATTCTTATAGGAATTGCATTAAATGTGTAGATTGCTTTGGGTAGTATAGACATTTTAATAATGTTCTTTCAATCCATGAGCATGGAATGTTTTTCCATTTCTTTGTGTCCTCTTTAATTTCTTTCATAGGTGTATAGTTTACAGAGTACAGATCTTTTGCTTCTTTGGTTAGGTTTATCCCTGGGTATCTAGTTGTTTTTGATGCAACTGAAAATGAGATCAATTTTTAAATTTCTTTTTATGCTGTGCTGTTATTGATGTACAGAAATGCAATGAATTTCTGTATATTTATTTTATATCCTACAACTTTGCTGAATTTGTTTATCAGTGCCAGCAATTTTTTGGTGGAGTCTTTTGGGTTCTCTACATAGAGTATTACGTCATCTCCAAATAGTGAAAGTTTGACTTATTCTTGACTTGGATGCCTTTTATTTCTTTTTGTTGTCTGATTATTGAGGCTCAGACTTCCAGTTTAAAATAGTAATGGTGAAAGTGGACATCCTTGTCTTGTTCCTGATCATAGGAGAAAGGCTCTCAGTTTTTCCCCATTGAAAATGATATTAGCTGTGGGACTTAAAATATGGCTTTTATGATGTTGAGGCATGTTCCATCTATCCCTACTTTGTTGAGGATTTTTATCAAGAAAGGATGCTATGTTTTTTCAAATGCTTTTTCTGCATCTATTGAGAGGATAATGTGGTTCTTATCCTTTATCCTTCTTATCTATTAAAATTAAAATTGAGGGGCGCCTGGGTGGCGCAGTCGGTTAAGCGTCCGACTTCAGCCAGGTCATGATCTCACGGTCCGTGAGTTCGAGCCCTGCGTCAAGCTCTGGGCTGATGGCTCAGAGCCTGGAGCCTGTTTCCGATTCTGTGTCTCCCTCTCTCTGACCCTCCCCCGTTCATGCTCTGTCTCTCTCTGTCCCAAAAATAAATAAACGTTGAAAAAAAAAATTTAAAAAAATAAAATTAAAATTGAAATTAAAATTAAAATTAAAATTAATGTGGTATATCACATTGCTTGATTTATGATTATTGAACCAGCTCTGAAGCCCAGGAATAAACCCTAGTTGATCATGGTGAATAATTCTTTTAATGTACTTTGAATTCAATTTGTTAGTATCTTGTTGGGAATTTTTGCATCCAGTTTCATCAGGGATATTGGCCTGTCATTTCCCTTTTAGTGGGATCTTTGTCTGGTTTTGAAATCAACGTAATGTTGGTTTCATAGAATGAGTTTGAATGCTTTCCTCCATTTTTATTTTTTGAAACAGTTGAGAGAATAAGTATTAACTCTTCTTTAAATGTCTTTAGAATTCCCCTGGAAAGCCATCTGGTCCTGGACTTTTGTTTTTTGGGGAGAATTTTGATTTCTGAATCAATTTCATTTCTGGTAATCAGTCTGTTCAAAATTTTCTGTTTCTTTTTGTTTTAATTTTGGTAGTTTGTATGTTTCTAGGAGTTTATACATTTCTTCCAGGTTGTCCTGGTTTTGGGCATATAGTTTTTCATTATGTACTCTTTAAACAATTTTTTTTAATGTGTATTTATTTTGGGGAGAGACAGAGACAGAGTGGGAGCAGGGGAGGAGCAGAGAGAGAGGGAGACACAGTATTGGAAGCAGGGTCCAGATTCTGAGCTGTCAGCACAGAGCCCAACGTGGGGCTTGAACTCACGAACCATGAGATCAGGACCTGAGCTGCAGTCAGACACTTAACCAACTGAGCCACCCAGGGGCCCCTTATTATGTACTCTTATAATTATTTGTATTTCTTGGTGTTGGTTGTGATCTGTCTCCTTTCATTCATGATTTTGTTTATTTTGTTCCTTTCTCTTGTCTTTTTGATAAGTCTATGTTTATCAATTTTATTAAGTCTTTTGAAGAGTCAGCTCTTATTTTTGTTGATCTGTTCTACTGTTGTTTGTTTCTATATGATTTATTTCTGTTCTAGTCTTTATTATTTCCCTTCTTTTGGCTATAGTTGATATTCCTTTTTTAGCCCCTTTAGATGTAAATTTAGGTTTTGTATTTGAAATCTTTCTTGGTTCTTGAGGTAGACTTATATTACAATATATTTTCCTCTTAGGACTGCCTTTGTTGCATTCCAAAGATTTTGGACTGTAGTGTTTTCATTTTCATTTGCTTCCATGTATTTTTTAATTCTTCTTTAATTTCCTGGTTAACCCATTCATTCTTTAATAAGATTTTCTTTAACCTCCAAGTATTTGTGGTCTTTCCAAATGTTTTCTTGTGGTTGATTTCAAGTTTCATAGTGTTGTGGTCTAAAAATATATGGTGTGATCTCCATCTTTTTTATATTTGTTGAGGGCTGATTTGTGACCCAGTATGTGATCTATTCCAGAGACTTTTCTGTGTGCACTCGAAAAGAATGTGTATTCTGCTCCTTTAGGATGGAATGTTCTGAATATATCTGTTAAATCCATCCAGTCCAGTGTATCATTCAAAGCCAGTCCAGTGTATCATTCCTCGTTGATTTTCTGCTTAGATGATCTGTCATTCCTGTAATTGGGGTGTTAAAGTCCTTTACTATTATTGTATTATTGTCAATGAGTTTCTTCTTTATGTTTGTGATTAATTGATTAATATATTTGGATACTTCAAGTTGGGGGCATAAATATTTACAATTGTTAGATCTTCTTGATGGATAGACCTCTTAATTATTATATAATGGCCTTCTTCATCTCTTGTTACAGTCTTTGGTTTAAAATCTAGTTCGTTTGATATGAGAATGGCTACTCTCACTTTCTTTTGGCATCCATTAGTATACATGTTTCTCCATCCTCTTACTTTCAATCTGTCAATGTCTTTAGGTCTAACATGAGTCTCCTGTAGTCAGAATATTGATGTATTTTGTTTTTTTAATCCATTCTCATACTCTGTGTCTTTTGATTGGAACATTTAGTCCATTTACATAGGGTGATTATTGAAAGATATGAGTTTAATGCCATTGTGTTCTCTGTAAAGTTGGTGCTTCTGGTGGTGTTTTCTGTTCCATTCTAGTCTTTGTGGAGTTTTTTGGTAAATGTTTTTTTGTTTGTTTGTTTTGAGAAAGAGTGAGCACAAGGGAGAAGAGGAAGAGTGAGAGGGAGAGAGAAAGAGAATCCCAAGCAGGTTCCACACTCTCAGTGCAGTCTCATTTGAGGTTTGATCTCATGAACCACGAGATCATGACATTAGCTGAAATCAAGGGTCAGATGCTTAACCAACTCAGCCACCAGGTCCCCTCTTGTCTTTGTTGCTTTTGGTCTTTTTGTTTTCCCCACTCAATATCAGAGTACCCCTAAATATTTCTTGCAGGGATAGTTTTGTGGTCACAAACTCCTTTAGTTTTTGTTTGTCTGGGAAACTCTTTATTTCTCCTTGTAATCTGAATGTTAGCCTTGCTGGATAGAGTATTATTGACTGCATGTTTTTCCCATTCAGCACGTTGAATGTATCCTGCCACTCCTTTCTGGCCTGCCAAGTTTCTGTGGACAGATCTGCTATGAACCTGATCTATCTTCTCTTGTAGGTTAAGGACTCTTTTCCTCTTGCTGCTTTCAGGATTCTTTCCTTGACTGTGTATTTTGTGAATTTGGCTATGACATGTGTTGGTGGTGGCCAGCTTTTGTGTTGAATTTAATGAGAGTTCTTTGTGTTTCTTGGATTTTGATTTCTGTGTCCTTCCCTAGACTAGGGAAGTTTGAAGATATAATTTGCTCACATGAACATTCTGTCCTTTTTCTTTTTCTTCATCTTCTGAGACTTCTAATGATATGAATGTTATTCTGTTGTAATACGTCTCTGAGTTCCCTAAGTCTACCTTCATGATCTATTACCTTTGTTTCCCTCCTTTTCATAATTATACCTCCTCTATCACCAAGTCCTTCCTCTGCTTCATCCATCCTCAGTCATGGCATTCATTTGGGTTTGCATCTCAGTTATAGCATTTTTAATTTTGGCCTCACTAGATTTTAGCTTTTTTATATCTGCAGTAGGGATTTTCTAGTGTCTTCTATGCTTTTTTCAAGCCTAGCTTGAAACCTTATAATTGTTTTAAATTCTAGTTCAGACACCTTACTTCTATCTCTATAGATTATATCCCTGGCCATAATTTCTTCCTATTCTTTCTTTTGGGGTGAATTCCTTTGTCTTGTCATTTTGGACAAATAAAATAAAATAAAATAAACTTTAAAAATAAAAAAATCAAATGAAGGAAGCCGCATCCTATGTGTGTTTTGGTCTGCTTAAGAGTAGCTTTATAGAAAAAAAGAGAAAAGAAAGAAATTAAAAATTAATAAAATAAAATAAAAAATTTGCTCCTTCTATATTAAAAAAAACACGACAAAAACAAAAAGAGAAGCAAAAACAAACAAACAAACAAATGAACAAACAAACCAAAACCCAAATGAAGCTAGATTCAGTTTCCCCTAGTTCTGAAAATTTGCAGCACTATATGATCAGTAGACTAAGCATGTGGAAGGGATTTGTGCCAGTCTTCTGAGGGAGGGGCTTGCTGCTCTGATTAGTAGACCTTGCCCTAGTGAAGATGTGCCTGGAGGTTCCAGAGGGGGTGGGGCTTTGTGTAATAACTCCGTTCTCCACTTGGTGGCACTGTTTATCTCACTGGGGTCCATCTTTGTTAGTGGGCAAATGGTGAAAATGGCTTCACCCCACTCTCTAGTCTCTGGAGTGGGAAGTTTGCAACCTCACAGTTTGGAGATTAATAACCCTTTATGTGTACCTAGCTTTGGTCAGATCCCCACCTTCCCCCTGTGTCTGAGCTGTCTGCCTGTCAGGTGGTACCTCCCTCCAGAGTTTTGTCTCAGGCACAGCTGTGTTTCAAAACCCCACACTTCAGAGCCCCCATGGCTCAGACTGGTGCTGATACTCTGAGGTAGGGTCTGGCTGCACTGTGGCCAGTACCATCTTGTTCCAAAAAATGTTCATGTGACTACAGCAGCAGCAGCAGCTCAGTATTTATGGTAAATTGCAACACACAGTCTGTGCCAGGGTTTGCTGCCCTCAGCTGGCCTCTTTGTTCCTATGCTGGTGGATGGAGCAGCTCTATAGTGCCCACTGGGTCTTTTGCCTGCGGAGAGACCCTATCACCTCTTCCAAATGCACTCCAAGCAAGAGAACTGCTTCTTCCTGTGTGATCAGGGGATCCTCAGACCCTTCTTTCTGCCTCTGGGGCTCTACCCTGTCTCCTTGCCAGAGAACCACCAGGTGCTGAGCATGGAAACTTCAGACTCTGTGCTCCACTGTTTATAAAAAACTGGTGGTTTTGAAACCCTTTCCTTCTTCTCTGTCAGTGGTTTTGTGGAAGTTTTCTTGTGCAGTCCCCTGTGTGTGTTTTCACTCTTTCTTCTCTCTTTCCTTTCAAGGGGAGTGCTTTTCTTGCAAGAACCCAAGGCACTGCTCAATCTCCCCCTTTCTCCTTCTCCTCTCCTCAAAAGGGGATCCCTCCCCTCTGCAGCACTATGGCTCTTCTCTCCCCCAGTTCACTTTTCCACACCATGTACTTGTAACATTCTGTCTCTCAAATTATGCATATTGTTCTGTTAATCCTCAGATCGATTTTCTAGGTGTTCAAAATGGTTTGATATTGATCTAGCTGTGTTTGAGGGAACAGATGAACCCAAGGTTCCCTTACTACTCTTCCATTTTCTAGACTTAATTGTTAAAATTGGGATATAGCACACATAAATTGACCATATCTTGAGTACATAACTCAAGGTACTTGTGTATATGTATACACCCATGTAGCCATCCCCAGATGAAGTTATAGAATATTTCTAACACTCCAGAAGACTATCTCATGCCCCTTTCTAATCATAGCCATTTCCCTGTCACAGGTTGTAGCTAATCTGTCTTCTAATAACATAGGTTTTGCCTATTCTTGAATAGGCTATAACTGGAAACATACACATATATCATAGTATAAGCAAGAAGCTAACTGGAATCAATAAGCACGTTTTTTGTGTGTGTGGCTTCTTTTCTTTAAAATTATGTAGGATATTTATTTATGTTGTTATATGTTTATTTTGTTACATATTTTTTCGCTATGTATGTAGTCCTTTTAAAGCTAACCTTTCCTCCTAGCTGCAAAAGTAATATATTTTCATAGCACAGAATTTGGAAAATAGGAAAAAGCATTGAAAAGAAAATAAAAATGACTTGTAACTCCACTATCCAGAGATATTTATTGTTAAAGCTTTTGATTATACTCTTCCAGGCTTTTATTTTTCTTATCCATATATGATTACTAGATTTGGATTATGTATATATTCCTGTCTTATAACCTGTTATATTTCTCTTAACAACTTATGATGAACATTTTCCATGTTATTAAACATACATTATTTTCCAATACAATATTTTAAAGAGCATTTTTATTAGATACTTTTTGTGTATGTGGTGATGGGAGAATATGTAAAGCATCCAGAAGGATGCATTCAAAAGGTACAAATGGTATGCAATGAAAAGTCTTTCTTCTATCCTTATCCTAGTCTTCCTCCTACCCACCCTGCCCCAGGATCCAGTATTCTTCTGGGGCTATTCTGTGAACATATAAACAAATATATATTCTGTGCACATATAAACAAACATGTTATTTTTCCCCCTCATACATGTAAATGTTAGCATATTGCACTCTTTTGCCCCTTTCTTTCTTTATTAATAAGGCTTTTTGAAAATTATTCCATGTCTTCCATATCAGCATTTCCACATCAGTATCAAGAGCTTTCTTGTTCTCTAACATATGATAAAATGCTTACTTTACTCATATTAAGTGAAACACAAATTACAGCCAGACCAAGAGACCATTTTTCATCTTATTGTCAAAATAAAATGGCATTCTGTGTTGTCAGGGGCATATGGAAGTAATAACAATAATAATAGCCAAGCACTATTCTAAACAGTTAACTTGTAATAAGTCATTCAATTCTCACAACAACTCTATGAAGTAGGTTCTGTTTTTATGCTGATTTTACAGAGAAAGAGACTGATGCACTGCATTTATATAATTTACCCAGGGTTCTCTTTTACAATGTTGGGGGACAGTAAACTGATACAATCTCTATGAAGAGAAGTTAGGCAATAGCTATCAAAATTGTCCATTTACTCTTCAATCAGAATTACGCTTCTAGGAATTTATCATATATTCCAACATGTCAGAAATTATACATATATAATGTTATTTTTCATGATAGTATTTATAATAGGAAAATGTCAAGAGCTGAGCTGCCAAAATGAAAGTAACTGTTAAGACTTTCATTACTGCTGTAGTTAGTATAAGCAAGAGGCTAACCAAGAGAAAGTGTGGGTTTCTCCAGTGTCCCATTCTTCCCCATGGAACAGCACCCAGTGAGGGTCAGGTGGATTAGTACAGATGTGAGGATCTTCTCACTGCCAGAAGAGCCCTTAGCAAAAGGTTCCTGCTATCTTATGGACTCAGGGGCTGGGGGGAGGTAGAGGAGAAAGAGATAGGGAAAAATAATACTCCTTAAGTACTGAGTCAGAGTGAAGAAAAGTGTCTTCAAGGTTCCTCTCCCCATCCCCTCATAAGGAGGTCTCAGCAGAAGTGTCTGGGAAAGCCCTGATAAAGAGGCCTCCAAATGGAGGTGCCTGGGCTAGGAATACAGACATGTGTAAGAACATGGTTGGCTGGAAGACCTGAGTCTTTGCAACTTCCTCCTGAGATTGCAGAGCACTGACTGTACATCAAATCTGCTATGGGAGGGCAGTTTTCCCAAGAGACTTGCCAGATAAAATCTTTGCAAGTGCCTGTGTTGGGGCCTGAGAATTAACACATAGGTTTTTGTCCAGGAGTCAGATTCATCACGAATATTAGCAACAATTTAAATGTTCTTCAGTGGAGTATTGGTTGAACAAATTGTGAGACACCCATACAGTGTCTTTCAGTAAAGCAGCAAAACATGATTTTTAGTGTCAGCAGAGTTAGGATTGTAGCTGACCATAGATGATTTACTTAAATCATTGAAGAGAGTTTACAACGGATTGAGGGATAGTGCAGCAGCGAGGGCTAGAGATAGGGAAGCCATTACTATCCTTAGGCCTGAATGGGCACAGAAAGAAATGGTTACAGAAACCCCCTTAAGAGCTGTGGCCTTTGGTAAAGGCACATAGCCACTGACAAACTATGGGCCATCAGGGAGGGGGCAGGAGGAATAAGTACCCTAACTTCTCCCCTTCCACCATTTGATCAAAACATCTGCCAAACCTAACCTGAAGACAGGGGATAAGGAAGCCTGTTCAATACAGTCTACAAAGATTAACCTTCCAGAGCACAGAGTAAGGAGGAATAGAGTAGAGAAAGTGGAGAAGGATGGAGATTTAAGCTGCAGAAGCAAACAGAATATCTAGCTCAATGATACTTCATTGTATAAATATATAATTTTTAAATTGGTCATCTGTTGTTGAGTAATTAGGTTGCTTCCAGATTTTCTTTTTGCTTGTTATAAACATTCTTTATTTAAATCTTTGCATGCCTATTTTTATTTTCATAAGATACATTCTTAGAACTAGAGTGGCTAGGCCCCACTTTTAAGATTTTTGACACATATAACCTTCAGAAAAAATTTTAAACTTTTAAAAATTGAAGTATAGTTGACACACATGTCATATTAGTTTTAAATATACAATATAGTGATTTGACAAGTTTATATATTATGCTATGCTCACCACAAATAGCTACCATCTGTCACCATACACTATTACAAAACCATTAACTGTATTCTCTATGCTGTACCTTTTATTCCTGTGACTTATTTATTCCTTAATTGGAAACCCATTCCCCTTCACCCATTGAAGGGTGTGCCTGCCCCCATCAGTTTGTTATCTGTATTTATGGATCTCTTTCTGCTTATTTATTTATTTATTTATTTTATTTTGTTTTGTTTTGCTTTTTTTTTGTTTTGCTCTGTTCCTTATCTTGTTGCTCTCTTTCTTTGTGATTGACGATTTTCTACAGTGTTATGCTTGCCTTTCTTTCTCTTTATTTTTGTATATCTATTATAGGTTTTGATTTGTGATTACCATGAAGTTCATACATAACATCCTAAGTATATAGCAGTCCATGTTAAATTTATGGTCATTTAAGTTTGAACACATTCTAAAAAAACTTTTTACTCTCCCTCCACATTTTATGTATATGTTGTCATATTTTACATCTCTTTGTCCATTATTTTCTTATGTTTAATTATCCCCCCTTTTTCCACTTAAAGAAATTCCTTTAACATTTCTTGTAAGGCCAGTTTAGTGTGGTGATAAATTCCCTTAACTTTTGTTTTTCTAGGAAACTGTTCATCTCTCCTTCAATTCCGAATGATAATCTTGTTGAATACAATATTCTTGGTTGTAGGTCCCCCCACCCCTGCTTTTTCCAGTCCTTTGAATGAGTTTCTGCTGAAAAATCAACTGATAACTTTATGGGGTTTACCTTGTACATAACTTTTTGCTTCTGTATTGCTACTTTTAAAATTCTTTCTTTATCTTTAAACTTTGACATTTTAAAAAATGTTTATTTTTATTTTTGAGAGACTGAGAGAGAGTGGGGGAGGGGCAGGGAGAGAAGGAGAGAGAGAGAGAATCCCAAGCAGGCTCCATGCTGTCAGTGCACAGCCCAATGCAGGGCTCAATCTCAAGTGCCATGAGATCGGGGCACCTGGGTGGCTCAGTTGTTTAGGCATCTGACTTTGGCTCAGATCATAATCTCGTGGTTCATGAATTCAAGTTTCACATTGGGCTCTCTGCTGTCAGCGTGGATCCACTTTGGATCCTCTGTCTCCCTCTCTCTGCCCCTCCGCCACTCATGTGTACATGTGTGCTTTCTCTCTCTTTCAAAAATAAATAGTAAAAAAAAAAAAAAAAAAAAAAAAACCAGGGCACCTGGGTGGTTCAGTTGGTTAAGTGTCTGACTTCAGCTCAGGTCATAATCTCATGGTTTGTGGGTTTGAGCCCTGCACCAGACTCTGTGCTAACAGCTCGGAGCCCAGAGTCTGCTACAGATTCTGTGTGTGTGTCTCTCTCTGCCCCTTTCCAACTCATGCTCTGTCTCAAATAATGAATAAACATTAAAAAGATTTTTAAAAAGAAAAGAAAAGAACATTGAGATATGACCTGAGCAGAAATCAAGAGTTGGACACCTAACCGACTGAACCACCCAAATACCCCTAAACTTTGATATTTTAATTATTCTGTGTCATGATGTGGACCTCTTTAGGTTCATTTTGTTTGGAACTCTGCTTCCTGAACCTGGATGTCTGTTTCCTTCCCTAGGTTAGAGGTCTCTCTACTCTGGTGAGCATCTTTATGATCATTGCCTTAAACTCTTTATCAGACATATTGCTTATCTCTATTTAATTTAGTTCTTTTTCTGAGGTTTTATCTTGTTCTTTCATTTGAAGCATACTTCCTTGTCTCCCTATTTACCTTGCTTTTCTGTGTTGTTTCTATGAATTAGAACATCTACTTCTAAACTTGAAAGAATGGTCATGTGTATGGGCACCCCCTGTATAGACTGTGTTTGCCTGGTGACTTTTATGGCCGGCTGCAGCTGTGGTCGGCACTGGATGGGTATTTGTGGGGCACTTTGTGCTGGGGCTGCCCTGGTGGGATGGCCAGAGTTGAAGTGGGTAAGGGCTGGGACAGTTCTGAGGCTCTCTATGCAGAGGGTGCCCTAGCAGGGCAGCTGAAGCTGAAGTGGGTGCAAGCTGGGAGATCCTGTGGCTTTATGCACAGAGGGCATCTTGGCAAGATAGCTGCAGCTGAGGTGTGTTAGCTGGGGTGTTCTAGGACTCTGTGCACAGAGGGTGCCCTGGTGAAACAACTGGAGCTAAAGTGGGGCACAGGCCAGGGTTTCAAGGGCACTCTACATAAGGAGTGCCTTGGCAGGACAGCTGAGCTCAAGTGTGTGTAAGCTGAGGTGGTCCTGGGGCTCTTTGTGTAGAGGGTGCCCTTGTAAGACAGTGGAAGCTGAAGTGGATACAAGCTGGAGTGTGCTGGTATGGAGCAGTTGGAACTGAAGCAGGTAGTGCCCTAGCAAGCTGTCTGAAGCTGGAGTGGGGCCTAGAGTTTTCAGGGTGCTTTGTGCTTGTTTCATCTCGAGGTGATGGCTGGAGATGTAGTGAGTGCTGAGGGGCACTCTGGCGTGCACCACTCTGTGACTGCCTTAGTGGGATGGCTGGGGCTGGGGTGAGCTAGGGGCTCAGGGCTCACTGAAGCAATAGGTTGCTTAGGGTGCCCAGACCTTGCTCTCATTCACACTGTCAAGGTGGAAGAAGTATAAACCATGGCACTTGCCAGTCTCTCTGACCTGGAGAGAGTTTCAGTAGCTCCTTCACTGGCAGGGTTCTAGGGCTAGTTTCTTTATATTCTAGTTGCTCTTTTAAACTGAGGCTTTTTTTTTCTGTGCCTCAGGGCATAGGAATCTGCTCCCCCCCCCCCCATCTCTTTATAGTATACCTCCCCACCGCAATTTCCAGCGTCAGGGGTGAGGGTTCCCTTTGTTACTATGCCTCTTTCTTGCCATTCTATCTTTTGTTGTGCAGAAGCTGTTCAGATAGCCCACAGTTCTTCACCAGGAGGAATTGCTCTATAAATGGGTGTAGATTTGGTGTGTCCTTGAAGGACATGAGTTCAGGATCTTCCTACATTGCCATCTTGGACTGGAGCCCCTTCAGAAAACTTTTAACAATTTCTCCTCCACCAAGAGAATATGAGTTTGTTTCCCTGCATTCTCACCAACACAAGGTATTATCATTAGTCTTTGCAAATTTAATAGAAAAAATACATCTTGCTCTTTGAATTTATATTTCTTGATTACTAGCTAAACTTAAAAATAAAACAGGTCTTCATCGAACATCTGTAACTGTGCTGTTTTATTTTGTTAAATTCTAAGCTCTCATTTGTACCTAGTGTCCTTCAATTTCTATAGATCTCTATTTTACCCTTTCCAGAGAGTAAACCTTCAATATTTTGTGATAATCTTTGTCACAGTTGCTTGACTAGATTTGGGGGAGAGCTTTGGGGTGTCTAACTCCTTAACTGGATTTTTAACCAATCTTCTTGTTTTTAGTTCCATTTCACACCACCACCCTCCTCTTCCTACTTCCAGAAACACCTGGTGGTGCTTTTGGTGGTTATAGAATGAAATTTGCTTTGATTCTTGACTTTCTCCACTGCCAGTTTAAGATGAAAATTTCTCAGGTCTTCCAAATAAGTTACTATTGTCCCCTGTGCTTACATCTTCCTCATTTCTGTGGTGGTTATCTCATCTCCTGACCTTTTTGTCCTTATAAATTATGACTTAAAAGTATATAATTTACTTTACTGTTATTTTGGTGAGTTTATTTGAGACATGGAGTTTTAACAAGGAAGTCCTGAGTTGAATTTGTATCTTGAAGTTGAAAATGTTTTGCTTGGCTTTGTTGACAATTATTTCAGGTATTTCAGATTCAGAAAGGATATAAAGGATAGTTGTTGTAGACCAGAGGATCTTGAAGTTGCCCCACATCAGTATAAAGAAGACTCTTCTACTGATGAAAATTCTATTCACGATCTCTTAGAATATCTCTGCACTCACATTTATAAAGTATTAAAGAGTTGGGTCACTTATGCAAAAACATTTTTGAAGTTGTTTATTTACATGCAATATAATTAATCAAACAGGTACACATTTATTATATTCATAATTCAGGTTAAGCCTCTTAGGAACATAGCCAAATATTTAATAACTGATGATGCATGAGCATTGACAATCAGAATGGTCAGTGGATGGAATAGGGTCTAGGAGGCCTTCTGCTAGGCCATTAATATGCTGGATCATGAGGTGATCTGGGCCACTTGAGAGATTTAGGAAGGGGCAGAGTGAGGGGATGGGGACACTTTGAAGGCTGAGTGCAGCTGCTATTTTCCAGCTAGTGTGGAAATATTTTTATATTTTATGGTAGGTATGGCCATAATGATATATATAATTAATTATCAGTTTTGAGTCTTTCCCTTTTCTTCCAACCATGGTGCCCTAACATGAATTATTTAGGATGCTGTAGATGTTACTTCAACTTATGTTTTACCTAAGTTGTCTGTCACTGCCTTATTTCCTCTACTCAATATCTTCCCCAGATTTCTACATATGATGGATCCCATCTATTAGACTCAGGCCCTCACCAGTTCTAAGTCAACTCTGAAGATGGTGGTAGTCTAATCAGTAACATCAGCAATCTAGTGCTTGCTTTCCAACAAGAGCCCTGGCTATCTATGTAATCCCTGAGGTGTAGCTTTCCCTTCAATCCCCCAATCTTGGTCTTATTAGTAGGGCAGACTTTTGCCTCAGTTTCCCTCCCCAGTATGGTTGGTATCTGATAACTTTTGGTATATCCTTCTTCCTTTGACTCCCCTCTCTCCAGTCACTGTCTGCACTCTTGTTGCAAATGGACAGATATAGCCTGTAATCATGATAGAACTCCTATGGAATTTTGGCCACATCTGCCACCTCTGTGCTGTTCTTTGCTCTTGGATTATATTCCTTTAGTATTGATGCTTGTTCAACCCACAGCCAAGTATTTCTGTGCACTTTAGATACTATATTATAGGCTGTCCATCTGCTCTGCAGGAGTATGTTTCATACCTTGGATTGGGCAAATTTAGCACCCTAAAAAAATCAGTGTTCTGTTATCAAGGATGGAGGGAAGGATGGTTGACAGGTTAGCTATCAAATAGCTTTTGGCACATCATGCCACATACTGGAATTGGAGATTTCCAACTCAACAGGCCTTCTAAAATATCTAATGAAGAAGCTTACAGTGGACAAGTGCCACCCAGATACTCATAACTTCCAATTGGCTTTTTAGTCCCCCTCTATTAAATATGAGAAAGCAACCAAAGATTATCATACATTTGAGGAAAACTGTACTCACAAAAGAAAGATATCAAAGTGTGAAAACATGAAAAATAACTTGGAGAAAACAGAGACAATGTAGGAAGAAGGGAAAATATTTAAGAATTATCAATATTCTCAGAGAGATAACATAAGATGTTATAATTGTGAAAAAAAGAAGAGAACATGATAAAAGGAATATTTAAAGGATAAAAAATAACTCCTGGAAACTAAAAAGATGATCA
Organism: Felis catus; assembly: GCF_018350175.1. Taxonomy (NCBI): domain Eukaryota; kingdom Metazoa; phylum Chordata; class Mammalia; order Carnivora; family Felidae; genus Felis; species Felis catus. The sequence continues at coordinate 32,042,155 of NC_058380.1, read as the reverse complement.
CAGAAATGATAAACTCAATAAGAGTTAGGCAATGAAATTGAAGACGTATTGAATATAGAACAGAAAGAAAGGAAATGGAAAATAAGAGAAAAAATAACATTAGAGTGTCATTGTAGCAGATTTAATAGCTGAATATTAGAGATTTCAAAAGAGAAATGAGAAAGTGATGGGGATTGCACAAAAACAGACACTCAGATCAATGGAACAGAATACAGAACCCAGAAATGCACTCACAAACGTATGGCTGACTAATCTTTCATAAAACAGGAAAGACTACCGAACGGAATAAAGACAGTCTCTCCAGCAAGTGGTGCTGGGAAAACTGGACAGCGACATGCAGAAAAACGGACGTGGACCACTTTCTTGCACCAAACACAAAAACAAACTCAAAATAGGTCAGAGAGACCTAAAGGTAAGACAGGAAGCCATAAAAATCCTGGAGGAGAAAGCAGGCAACAACCTCTTTGACCATAGCAACTTCTTCCTCAACACGTCTCCGGAGGCAAGGGAAACAAAAACAAAAATGAACTTTTGGGACCTCATCAAAATAAAAAGCTTCTGCACAGTGAAGGAAACAATCAGCAAAACTAAAAGACGGAATGGGAGAAGATAGTTGCAAATGACATATCAGATAAAGGGTTAGTATCCAAAATTCGTAAATAACTTATCAAACTCAACATCCAAAAAATAAATAATCCAGTGAAGAAATGGACAAAAGACATGAATAGACACTTCTCCAAAGAAGACCATCTCCAGATGGTCAACCAACACATGAAAAAAGGCTCAACATCACTCATCATCAGGGAAATACAAATCAAAACCACAATGAAATACCACCTCATACCTGGCAGAATGGCTAAAATTAACAACTCAGGCAACACCAGACATTGGTGAGGATGTGGAGAAAGAGGATCCCTTTTGCACTGCTGGTGGGAATGCAGGCTGGTGCAGCCGCTCTGGAAAATAGTATGAAGGTTCCTCAAAAAATTAAAAATAGAATTACCTTATTTTTTGTCTACCATGCACCCTTTCCTGGAAATTACTGGAGGATATGCTCCACCAAAACAAGGAAGAAGAAGACATAGGGCACATGAAACATATGATACACATGAGGTCAGGGGAATTCCTAAGATTGATGATAAAGGAATACCCCAGTATGAGAGTTATACACCAAGGCAATGAAGGCAACTAGTCCAGAATGGAGAATTTTAGAACTCTGGAAAAGGCTTCTTTAATAAGATGTAGCTATTAGATTACCTCACACATATGAATGTTTCAAGTCCTGATTCACACTACCGCCAGAAGTTAGAGGTTAATTTAAACTAGGGAAACAGAATCAAGCCAGAAAGAAAGCCAAAACTGGATTCAGACCTGGAAGATAGTTTCGGTGGGATAAGAGGGGCATTTATTGATATTTGATTCCTATATAGCTCATTTCTACCTTCTTTTTTAAAAAAATTATTTAAATGTTTATTTTTGAGAAAGAGAGAGAGAGAGAGACAAAGTGTGAGTGGGGGAGAGGCATAGAGAGAGAGGGAGACACAGAATCTAAAGCAGGCTCCAGGCTCTGAGCTGTCAGCACAGAGCCCGACATGGGGCTTGAACTCACGAACAGTGAGATCATGACCTGAGCCGAAGTCAGATGCTTAACCGGCTGAGCCACCCAGGCACCCCTCTACCTTACTTCTTAAGAATAAGTGGCCTTTGATGTCAAGGATATTATAGTTATGATTTATTATCACTTACCATTTGGACCAAAAACATCAAGCCCTTAAACCTTAAGTCTTAAAATTGTGTCAGTTATCTAGGTAGTTCCCTCAAACAGACTCAAATTCAGAAAATATTGTGGCAACAGCTATGGGGTTTATGTAACATGCGAACTTCCAAAGAGCAATAATATCTATTTTGGTGACTCTAAGTAATGGAATCTCTACTGCAATTGGAAATTAGAGGAATGCTACTGTAGTCTTGTTCTGGCATCTTACTGGTTTATGTTAGCCTTGATCTTTTTTCTGTGTCTCATTTTCCTGGAATTCATTTGCTCATTTACTTGTATCAGGGACTTCATATTTATATTAGCTATTTCTCTGTCTCTCCATCTGCAACCACTTCATTTAGTGCAGAACCATTAACAACTACATGGAAATTTGTGGTTTCCTCTAAAAAATTCTCTCAGTCTCAGTCTCTGTCAGTTCCTTTCTCCTGTATTACTCTGTGTATTTCCTACACAGGCAGGAGGGGTGTTAGAGTCCTCACTTTTTGAAAAAAAGAGGAAAAATCTCCAGGTTTAAAAAGATGATTTAGTGCATTGTCTTAGCTCAGGCTGTTATAACAAAATGCCATTGAGTAAGTGGCTTAAACAGCCATAGTTCTGGAGACTGGGAAGTACAGATGAAGGTGCCAGAAGATTTGATTCTTGGTGAGTCCTCTCTTCCTGGCATGCAGATGGCTGCTTTCTCACGATAGAAAGCTGTAGTGTCTCTTCTTATAAGGATGCTAATCTTATAAGGAACCCACACTCATGGTGTCATTTAAACCTAATTACTTCCCAAAGACCTCACCTCCAAATACCATCACACTGGGGTTGGGAAGTCAGTATGTGAATTTGGAAGGGACACAAACATTTAGTCCATAACAATGAATATAAACAATTACTTTTTTTTCCTTCCTATGAGCATCACCAAAAATTCTGGCTGCAGCCACTCATGAATGTACTGATTGTCTATTTCATGCCCACTATTTATAGAACAGTGCTTGTTAAACTGTAGAGTATATAAAGTTCATCTTGGGGAATTTTGTTAAAATACAGATGATTCAGATTCTGGGGTAGAGTTTGTCTATTTCTAACAATCTCCCAGGCAGTGCTGATGTTGCTGATATAGGGACAACACTTGAATAGGAAGGATATATGTAACCACACATACTCAGAATATTTATTTGGAAAATTGGAAAAGAAAGGATTTGGGCTTTGTTCAAAAATATTAAGCATGCAAAGAGATGGTGAGTGGGGGTCCAGCTGGGCTCTATGCATTGGTACTGAGCCTGGAAAAAAAAAGGACCATGTTCTCATGGATTAGGTTTAACAGCTACATAAATATCAAATCATTTTGAACACCCAATAAATTGATTGGAAGTCTTAGAGAACAAAGCTACGTGTCTACAAACCAGAAAAATGACCCATGGAAGGTGAGAACTGTGTAGAGTTCATGGGAGTAAAGAGCCATGGGAATCTCCAGGGAAGAAAACCCTGACCTTGGTGGGAGTAGTGAGAGTGGAGGAGGAGGAGAGAGAAGAAAAAGCACAGGGTAAGAGAGAGCGAAAACATGTTCAGGGGAATGCACAAAAAAAAACCTACTCCCCATAACCTTTGATGGGGAAAAAGGAGGGGGTTACAATAATGCCAGTTTTCTATAAACAGTGGAGCACAGTTTTCAGAGGTGTGAACATTACCAGGTTTGTGCCTGGCAAGCTTATTAAAGTACTCTGGTGGTAGAGGAGAGCTGAGCCCCAGCAGTGGGGAGGACCCCCCCAGGGTCACCGCGGAGAAGTGGTTCCCCTGCTTGGAGTGCATTTGAGAGGTGATGCAGCCTCTCCATGGACAAAGGACTCTGTGGGCATCATCCAGCTGTCGACTCACAGTTACAGGAGCAAAAATTCTGGCAGAGGTCTGCAATCCCTGGTGCTGGCTGTGTATTGAGATTTACCATAAATTCTGATCTACTGTGCAGTCATGTGGCTGTCTTCTGCAACACGCTAGCACTAGCCACAATGCAGGGAGACCCCAGCCCAGAGGATCAGTGTGGGTCTATGCCCCAGTTGTCTCTGAAGTGTGGTGTTTTGAAACATGGCCACACCTGAGATAAAACACAGGAGTGTTGTGCTGTTTGGCAGACAGACAACTTGGACACAGAGAGGGTGAAGGTGGGGATCTGACAGAAACCAGGGACACAGGTGGGGTCACTGAGCATCTCTGAGGGCTTACTGAAGAGGGGTTGCACACATTTCCTGCTCCTGAGATGAAAGAATGGGACAAAGCCATTTTCTCCCTGCACCCACCAGCTTGATTCACCACAGTGAGCTAAACAGCACCACCAAGTGGAGAATGGAGCCACCAAACCCCACACCCCTGAGTCCTACAGACACATCTCCACAGGGGTGATTGCATCTAAGAATCAGAGCAGCAGGCCCTTCCCTCAGAGGACCAGAAACCCTTCTCCCACACCAAGTCTACTGATTATAGAGTGCTACAAAGCTTCAGCTCTAGGGGGAAAAGGATCTAGCATCTTTGGGGGTTTGTTTATTTCTCTCTCTTTTTTTGTTTGTTTTTGTTTTTGTCTGCTTTTTTTCTTTTTAATACAGACAGAGCAATTAAAAAAATTTAAATTACATATATTTTTTAATTATTTTCTTCTTCTCTTTTCATTTTATTTCACTTTACCTTTTTTGTATCATGCTTCTCATAACAAGCAGACCAAAACACACGTAGGGTCAAGCTTTCTGTAGGTATATTATTGTTAAATTTTTTTCTTAAATTAAAAAAAAATTATTTTGTTTTATTTTGCTTTTTCTTTCTTTCTCTCCAAAATGATGAGAAGGAGGAATTTGCCTGAGAAGAAAGAACAGGAAAAAAAATGACACCCAGAGATTTCCTCAATGCAGATATAAGTAACTTGTCTGAACTAGAATTTAAAACGACAATTATAAGGATATTAGCTGAGCTTGAATAAAGCATAGAAGACACTAGAGAATCCCTTACTACAGAGATTAAAGAACTAATACCTAGTCAGGCCAAAATTTAAAAATGCTATAATTGAGATATAAACCCAAATAGAGGTCATAATAATGACGATGGATGAAGCAGAGGAAGGACTTAGTGATATAGAAAATATAATTATGGAAAATAATGAAGCTGAAAAGAAGAGGGAAAGAAAGGTCATGGAGCACAAAGGCAGACTGAGGGAATTTAATGACTCAGTAAAATGTAAAAACATTCATATCATAGGCATTCCAGAAGATGAAGAGAGAGAAATGTAGTAGAAAGTTTATTGTGAACATATTATAACAGTAAACTTCCCCAATCTGGGAAAGGATGAAGACATCAAAATCTAAGAAGAACAAATAACTCCCACTAAATTCAACAAAAGCTGGCAATCCTCAAGACATATGATAGCCAAATTCACAAAATACACCGTCAAGGAAAGAATCTTGAAAACAGCAGGGAAAAAGAGTCTTTAACCTACAAGAGAAGACAGATAAGGTTCATAGCAGATCTGTCCACAGACACTTGGCAGGCCAGAAAGGAGTGCCAGAATATATTCAACGTGCTGAATGGGAAAAATATGCAGCCAATAATACTCTATCCAGCAAAGCTATCATTCAGAATAGGAGAGATAAAGAGTTTCCCAGAAAAACAAAGAATAAAGGAGTCTGTGATCACACAACCAACCCTGCAAGAAATTTTAAGGGGGACTCATTGAGTGGAGGAAAAAAAAAAAAGACCAAAACAACAAAGACTAGAAAGGACCAGAGATCATGACCAGAAACACCTAGTCTACAGGTAACACAATGGTACTAAATTCATATCTTTCAAAAATCACTCGGAATATAAATGAACTAAATGCTCCAATCAAAAGACATAGGTTATCAGAATGGATAAAGCAAAACAAGATCCATCTATATGCTGCCCACAAGAGATTCATTTTATTTTATTTATTTTTTTAATGTTTATTTATTTTTGACAGAGAGAGAGAGAGAGAGAGAGACAGAGCATGTGCAGGGGCGGGGCAGAAAGAGGGAGACACGGAATCTGAAGTAGGCTCCAGGCTCTGAGCTGTCAGCACAGAGCCCGATGCGGGGCTCTAACTCACAGACCACAAGATCATGACCTGAGTCGAAGTCGGACGCTCAACTGACTGAGCCACCCAGGCACCCCACAAGAGACTCATTTTAGACTTACAGACACTTGCCGATTAGAAGTGAGGGGATGGATAACAATCTATCATGCTAAATAGATCTCCAAAGAAAGCCAGAGTAGCCATACTTATATCAGACAAAATAAATTTTAAACCAAATACTGTAACAAGAGATGAAGAAAGCATTATATCATAAGTAAGGGGTCTATCCATCAAGAAGATCTAGCAATTATAAATATACCCCTCATTTGAAAACACTCAAATATATGAATCAATTAATAACATAAAAGAACTCATTGATAATAATACCATAGTAGTAGGAGACTTTAACATCTCACTTACAACAATGAACAGATTGTCTAAGCAGAAAATCAACAAGGGGACAATGGTTTTGAATGACACACTGGATCAGATGGACTTAACAGAATTACAGAACATTTCATCCTTAGGCAGCAGAATACACATTCTTCTTGAGTGCACATGGAACATTCTCCAGAATAGATCACATACTGGGACACAAATGAGCCATCAGCAAGTACAAAAAGATTGAGATCATGCCATGCACATTTTCAGATCACAATACTATGATACTTGAAATCCACCACAGGAAAAAATTTGGAAATCCCTTAACTACATGGAGGTTAAAGATCATCATATTAAAGAAAGAATGGGTTAATCAGGAAATTAAAGAAGAAATAAAACAATACATGGAAGCCAATGAAAATGAAAACACGACAGCCCAAAGCTTTTGGAATGCAGCAAAGGCAATCCTAAGAGAGAAGTATGTTGCAATGTAGGCCTATCTCAAGAAGCAAGAAAGGTCCTAAGTACACAACCTAACCTTACATGTAAAGGATCTAGAACAGAAACAGCAAATAAAGCCTAAAGCCAGCAGAATAAGGGAAATAATAAAGATTAGAGTTGAAACAAATGATATAGAAACAGACAAACAAAAACCCCAGTATAATATATCAATAAAACAAAGAACTATTTCTTTGGAAGCATAAACAAAATTGATAATCCCCTACCAGACTTATAAAAAAGAAAATAGAATGGACCTAAATAGATAAAATCCCAAATGAAAGAGGAGAGATCACAACCAACACCACAGAAACACAAACAATTATAAGAGAATACTGTGAAAAATTATATACCAACAAATTGGGCTACCTGGAAGAAATGGATAAATTCCTAGAAACATACACACTACTGAAACTGAGGGGTGCCTAAGTGGCTCAGTTGGTTAAATATCTGACTCTTGACTTTGGCTCAGGTCATGATCTCATGGTTGTGAAATCAAACTCTGTGTTGGACTTCATGCATACTGTGTGGAGCCTGTTTGGAATTCTCCTTGTCTTCTCTCTCTTCCCCTCCCTTCTCTCTCTCTCTCTCTCTCTCTCTCTCTCTCTCTCTCTTTCTCAAAATAAATAAATAAACTTAAAAAAAAACTACCAAAACGGAAACAGGAAGAAATAGAAAATTTGAACAGACCCATAAGCAGAAAAGAAATTGAAGCAGTAATAAAAAAATCTCTCAACAAATAAGAGTTCTGGGCCTGATAGTTTCCCAGGGGAATTCCACCAGACATTTAAAGAAGAGTTAATACCTATTCTTATCAAACTTTTCCAAAAAAATAGAAATGGAAAGAAAACTTCCAAACTCATTCTATGAAGTCAGCATTACTTTGATTACAAACCAGACAAAGGCTCCACTAAAAGAGAGAATTATAGGCCAATATCCCTGATGAAGCTGGATGCAAAAATCTCAATAAAATGCTAGCAAATCAAATTCAACATTACATTAAAAGAATTATTCACCACACTCAAGTGCAATTTATTCCTGAGTTGCAGGAGTGGTTCAATATTCACTAATCAACCAATGTGATACACCACTTTAATAAAAGAAAGGATAAGAACCACATTATCCTCTCAATAGATGCAGAAAAAGCATTTAACAAAATACAGTATCTTTTCTTGATAAAAATCCTCAACAAAGTAGGGATGAATGAAGCATACCTCAACATCATAAAGGCCATATATGAAAGACCCACAGCTAATATCCTCAATGGGGAAAAACTGAGGGCCTTTCCCCTACAGTCAGAAACAAGATAAGGATGTCCACTTTCACCGTTACTATTTAACATAGTACTGGAAGTCTTACCCTCAGCAATCAGGCAACAAAAAGAAATAAAACGCATATAAATCAGCAAGGAAGAAGTGAAACTTTCACTATTTACAGACAATGTGCTATTCTATGTAGAAGACCCAAAAGATTCTACCAAAAATTGCTAGAACTAATACATGGATCAGCAAAACTACAGAATATAAAATCAATGTGTAGAAATCTGTTGCATTTCTATACACCAATAATGAAGAAGCAGAAAAAGAATTCAAGGAATCAATCCCATTTGCAATTGCACCCAAACCCATAAGATATCTAGGAATAAACCTAACTAAAGAGGTAAAAGATCTGTACACTTAAAACTGTAGAACACTTATGAAAGAAATTGAAGAAGACATAAAAAAATGGAAAAGCTTTCCATGCTCATGGATTAGAAGAACAAACATTGTTAGAATGTCTATACTACCTAAAACAATCTACACATTTAGCAATTCCTATCAAAATACCACCAGCATTCTTCACAGAGCTAGAACAAACAGTCCTAGAATTTGCATGGAACCACAAAAGATTCCGAATAGCCAAAGCAATTCTGAAAAAGAAAAACAAACCTGGAAGCATCAGTATTCTGGACTTCAAGCTATATTACAAAGCTGTAGTCATCAAGAAAGTATGGTACTGGTACAAAAAAAGGACACATAGATCAGTGGAACAGAACAGAAAACCCAGAAATGGACCCACAACTACATGGTCAACCAATCTTTGACAAAGCAGGAAAGAATATCCAGTCAAAAAATGACAGTCTCTTCAATAGGTAGTGTTGGGAAAAATGGTTGGTGACATGCAGAAGAATGAAACAGGGTCACTCTCTTGCACCATATACAAAAATAAATTCAAAATAGATGAAAGACCTAATTGTGAGACAGAAAACCATCAAAATCCTAGAAGAGAACATAGGCAGCATTCTCTTTGACCTCGCCTGAAACAACTTCTTACTAAGTACGTCCCCAAAGGTGAAGGAAACAAAAGAAAATATGAACTATTAGGACTTCATCAAGATAAAAAGCTTCTGCACGGCAAAGGAAAAACAAAATCAACAAATCTAAAAGGCAGCCTATGGAATGGGAGAAGATATTTGCAAACAACTTATCTGATAATGGGTTAGTATCCAAAACATATAAAGAGCTTATCAAACTCAACACCCAAAAAACAGCAACCCAGTTAAGAAATGGGCAGAATACATGGATAGACACTTTTCCAAAGAAGACATCCACATGGCTAACAGACACATGAAAAGATGCTCAACAACATTCATCAACAGGGAAATACAAATCAAACCACAATAAGATACCACTTCACACATATCAGAAGGGCTAGAAGAAACAACACAAGAAACAACAGTTATTTGTGAGGATTCGGAGAAAAGGGATCCCTCTCGGGACCTGGGTGGTGCAGTTAGTTTAGCGTCCAATTCTTTTATTATAATTTTTTTTTAATGTTTATTTATTTTTGACAGAGAGAGAGAGACAAAGTATGAGCGGGGGAGGGGCAGAGACAGAGGGAGACATAGAATCCAAAGCAGGCTCCAGGCTCTGAGCTGTCTGCACAGAGCCCGACGCGGGGCTCGAACTCACAGACAGCGAGATCATGACCTGAGCCAAAGTCAGACGCTCAACCGACTGAGGCACCCAGGTGCCCCATAGTGTCCAACTCTGGATTTGGGCTCTCATGTTTCATTGGATCAAGCCCCACATCAGGCTATGTGCTGATGGCATGGAGTCTACTTGGAATTCTCTCTCTTCATATCTCTCTGTTGCTCTCCTGCTTGTGCACACACATTTTCTCTCTGTCTCAGAAATAAATATATAAACCTCAAAAAAAGAGGGGGAACCTTCCTGCATTGTTGGTGGGAACGCAAACTGGTGTAGCCACTCTGGAGAACAATATGAAGGTTCCTCAAAAAACTAAAAATAGAACTACCTTATGATCCAACAATTTCACTATTAGGTATTTACCTTAAGGATAGACAAATAGAGATTTGAAGGGACACATGTATCCCAATGTTTATAGTAGTATTATCAATAATGGCCAAACTATGGAAAGAACCCAAACGTCCATAGACTAATGAATGGATAAAGAAGATGTGGTCTATCTATCTATCTATCATCTATCTATCCATATCTACACACACACACACACACACACACACACACACACACACACACTGGAATATTACTCAGCCATCAAAAAGATGAAATTATGACATTTGCAACAACATGGATGGAGCTAGAATGTATTTTGCTAAGTGAGATAAGTCAATCCGAGAAAGACGAATACCATATGATTTCATTCATTTGTGGAATTTAAGAAACAAAACAAATTAACATATGGGAAGGAATGGGGAAAGAGAAGAAGGGGAACAAAATCATAAGAGAATCTTAAAGAGAGAAAACAAAAAGGGTTGATGAGTGGAGATGGGTTGGAAATAGGATAGATGGGTGATAGGTATTAATTAATGAGGGCATTTATTGTGATGAGCAGAGGGTGTTGTATACAAGTGATAAATCCCTGAATTTACTCTTGAAACCAACATTACACTGTTATGTTAACTAACTAAAGTTTAAATTAAAAAGTAAATGTCTTGTATAATCACCCTAAAAAAGTATCAAGCATGAATATGTGAAAACAAATATTGCTGTCTAATATGTTTTCAGTATAGTTAAATATATTAAAATCATATTTGGTCTCAGTATGTTAGATGTTATAGATTTTATACCTGGAATTTACTGTTATAGATTTTATACCTGAAATTACTTCCATTGGCCTCATTCTCTGTAGATAGTAGAGATTTGTCCCCCTGGTATGGGGATGAGCAAGGATTGTCTCCTTTTGAGAGGGATAAATTGAAGAAAGGACAGAGATAGCACAGAGGATGATTGGATGGACAAGTATCAAAAATTACTTGCTAAGAGCTCTCTCCTTGAAAATATCATTGATTATTAAGCTAATGTTAAGCTAATATTTTCAAACTTTATGGCACATAAGAACCACCTAGGGTACTTGAAGACAGTGCATATTACTGAACTCTGTGCCTTGAGGTTCTGATGCAGTGGGTCTGGTGTAGGACAGGGGAGGCAAAAGTTAGTATTTTAAACAAGCATTTGAGATGAATCTAAGGCAGTTGATCCCTGGACCATTATTTTGAGAAGCATTGTATTAGAAAGACTTGGTAGGAGTCTTTGGGGAAAGGAAATAAAACACATAAACAAAACCAAGAAAATATTTCTATTTTGGTTGAAGTCTTTTTGACTTACTGTAAGAGAGAAACAAAGACATCCAACTCATCAGCAGATGGGTCTATCAGACATCTAACTGTAAATTAAGCAGCTCAAACCCTGTATGAGTACCCTGATGCAGGACTCATGGCCACTATTTATAGGAATATGGAATTTAGAGCCGATAGGAATCTTAGAGACTTTTCATCTGTTTTTGTTGTGCCTCATTTTAGCAGATACATTTTATATTGTGTTCCAGGCAGTGTACACATCCACAGACACATACAGCACATAATGTGTACATTTATTCACTTCATCAAACAACACTCTTACAACTTGTTATGTATTCTCATATTTTTTTGAGGGGGAGGTCACATTTAAATTAAAAAAAAAATCCTGGTCATGACTCATTCAATTGATTGTATGACCACTTGCCATTTGAGAAACACCAATGTAGTGTAGTCTTTTTATTTTACAAATGGGAAACAAGCTTTTACAGGTAAAACTTGTCCAAAATCACACAGCTGTGAATAGTAGAATTCAGAGCTAGAATTCAGATCTCGGGTTTTTAACCAAATGACCTGTCTGTTATGGCCTACTGTATATCTCAGTGTTTGTTTTATTCCTCTTAGCCTGTTTTCTTTTAGGAAAAAATAGTCCATTTATATCTATTAGATTGCCTTATCTAGTGGAAACATTTTGAAGGGTACAAATGTCTTTTCCCTAAAGGAACCACTGGATGGTAGTATAAACTTGTCTGATGGTAGACTATTCACCTCAACCAAGGTGAATTCAAATTTGTATATTTGCATCCTTATTTTATAATGCTTTATAGATCGGTATTCCTCAGGTGGATAAGCTGAGCTTTATGCCCATCCTGAAGAAACTGTTTTACATGATTGTACAAGTTGGATTACATCTTGTTACTTCATATTTCTTTCTTTTTTTTCATCTCGTGGAAGGGAGATTAAAAACACAAACACGTATGTGCTTCCAGTGTCCCCAAAAGGGCCCTCATGTTTTGTATTTAATATATTTTTTCTTTCCATACTTTTATTTTATAGGACTTTAAATAATCATTTTCTGTTATTTCTGTTATTGCAGACTGAAACTTAATTTCTTTTAGTGTGTGAAATCTATTTGGGCCCGCTTGGGTTTTCCATACATAAATAAAAACTCCAAGTGATTTTGTATTTATTAGCTCTTAATAAAGAAAATTAATACTTAGCTTTATAAGATTTTTTTCCTTAGCTTCAGCAAGGTTGGCAGAGTGATCTATGCATGTACTAGGAACTTCTGAGGGAGGCAGTCATGAAGACATTTATTGTTTGTTGGGGTTTCAGGGATAAACAGGCTGCACAGTTGAACCCTACTCAGTTGAGCTCTTCTTTAACTACACCTTCCTCACAGGTTAAAACTGGAAGGAAAAGGGAATCAGATGGCTATCCTTGACACTTATTCCTTTTATCCCTCTTTTCCTCCTCCTACTCAAGTTCTCCTTTAAAAAAAGAAGTTAAGGGTGTAAGCAAGAAAAGAAAGGGTAAGAAATGTGATGGTTAATTTAAATATTTTTTAGGTTTTTATGTATGTATGTATGTATGTATGTATGTATTTAGAGAGCAAGCCATGGAGGGGCAGAGAGAGAGAGGGAGAGAGAATCCCAAGCTGGCTCTGTGCTGTCAGTGCAGAACCCAATGTTGGGCTCGAACTCTCAAACCATGAGATCATGACCTGAGCTGAAACCAAGTGTCAGACATTTAACTGACTGAGCTACCCTGGTGCCCCAGTGATGTTTAATTTTATATGTCAACTTGGCTGGGCCATGGTACATAGATATTTGGTCAAATCTTATTCTGGATGTTTTGTGAGGATATTTTTGAATGCAATTGACATTTATATTGGTAGGTCTTGAGTAAAGCAGATTGCCCTTCATAATACGGGTGGGAAAACCTTATATAATCAGTTGAAAACCTTAACAGAATAAAGCCTAACTCCTCTACCCAACTTCTCCCCAATTTAGAAGGAATTTTGCCAGTAGAGTGCCTTTAGACTCAAACTGCAACTCTTCCCTGAGTCTCCAACTTGCTGGCCTACCCATCATATTGTGGACTTGCCAAGCCTCCACAATCATGTACAATTCCTTAAAATAAAATTTTCTCTTTCTCTTTCCCTCTGTATACATACATACCTATGTATATAGGCATTGTGTATGTGTATATGTATGTATGTACACATATGTTTATTCTTATCGTCATATATGTTTATGTATATACACACATATATAAACATACATCCATCCTTCAATTGGTCCTGTGTTTCTGGACAACTCTGACTAAAATAAGACGTGAAGGGGTGCCTGGGTGGTTCAATCAGTTGAGTGTCTGACTCTTGATTTTGGCTCAGGTGATGATCATGGTCATGGGATTGAGCCCTGCATCTGGCTCTGTGTTGAGCATAGAGCCTGGTTGGGATTCTCTCTCTCTCACTCTTTCTCTGCCCCTTTCCCACTCATGCTGTCTCTCTCTCTCAGAATAAACAAATAAAATTAAAAAAAAATAAAATAAGAAATGAAGGTAAGATGGGGGACTTCAGAATGGTTAAACCAGGTTTCAAATTAAAAACTCAATTAAAACAAATATAAAGACAATGAGAATAGTGCTATTCTTTCTCTTATTCCTCTGCCACAACAAGTTGTTCTCTGAAGCTTTGACAAATGCATGGACTAATTCTGTTTTCTTTACCATTGTATCCTCAGTGGTGACTGTAATTTTTGCCACATTCTAGGCTCTTGGTATCTGTTGGTTGAATGAATGAATGAACGAATGGTAAGGATTCTTAACTGTACAACAGGGGGAAGGACTGAATGCTCAATGTCACAGAAGAATGAAAATATGTAACACAGTTGGGAATGGTGCAAGGTTGAAGGTATTTGAAGATAGGATGGCTAGAAATAAATCTGGAAAGGTAGTGCTGAGGATTTGGGCTTTATCCTTGTGAGTAGCAGGGAGTCATCAAGCAAATTTAAGGAAAAATCATATTCATGTTTGCCCCTCAGAATGATTCCCAAGATTTTCTGAAGTTTTAGCAAAGCTCAAAGACTTTTATTTTTATTGTGATTTAGATTGTTTTAAATCCAAATGTACTTCTTTGCCTCTGCCTGTTTTCAGTCTCACTAGCTAACTTGTTTGTCTACCAACATAAATTGATAAAAAGAACATGGGTCTTAGATCTAGGTTGAATCCTGAGTTTAATACTTAGAGGACTTATGATCTTGAACAGCAGCTTTACTTTTCAGCAGCATGATTTCTTCAACTTTAAATGTTGGCATAACCCAGTGTTGAAAAGTCAAAAGCATTCTCTTTCAGATCAGGAACAAGAGGAGAGTCTATCATCTGCTTTCTTTCAGCATTGTAGTAAAGGTTCTAGCTAAAGTGATATGGTAAGAAAAAGGAAAAAATAGGAAAAAAGTATAAAGATTGGGAAATTAGTCAATAGGTAAATTATTTGAATGAATACGAAAGTTTAGCAGGCTTATTAGGCATAATGAAAATATGCTAAAAAGTGATTACGTTGTTATGCAATAGCAACAGAAGGTGTAATTCAATAAAGTTTACAATAGTGTTAAGAAATATTAAGCTCTTCATAGAAACCTAACAAGAAGTATCTAAGTACTTTATGGCAGAAATTCCAAAACTTTATTGAAAGACATCAGAGAAAAACCCAAATAAAGAAATATGCCATGTTTATAGATTAGAAACCATATTATTGTAAAGGTTTCACTTATCCCAAGTGATCTGTAGTTTCAGTGCAATTCTAATCAAAATCCCAATTGTGTATTTAAACCTGAAGAGTCAGTTCTAAAGTTTATGTGGAAATGCAAAGGATGAAGAATAAACAAGGTATTCCTGAGCAAGTATGACATTGGGGGATTTGCTCTACCAGGATATTAAATGTTAACATTTATAAAGCTGTTCAAAGATAGACAAATAGATTATTGGAACAGAATTGAGATTTAAATATATCTACGTGTATATGAAAACTTAAAGCAAATCAGTGAGGGAAAGAATTAATATTTGAATAAATGATGCAGGGAGAATTGATTGTCTATGTGGTAAAAATAAATTCTAGATGCATTATGATTTAGAAACTAATGTAAATAACACTATGTGTCAACTATACTCAAATAAAAACTTTTTGAAAAGATTTAAATATGAAAAGCAAAATAATGAAATTGTTAGAAGCAATATAGAAAAATACCTTAATGACTTGGAGTAGAGAAGGATTTATTAAATAAGACAAAAGACATAAACCATAAATGAAAAGATTAATAAGTTTAGCCATATTAAAATTAAGAATTTCTGTTTAACAAAAGACAGCACAATGATTGAGTGAAAATACAAGGCACAAACTGGGGGAAGACATTTGCAACTGATTAAACTAATAACAGCTCAGTATCCAGGATATATACATATTACTTATACACATTAGTTAGAAAAAATCAATAGAAAAATGGGCAAAAACTTGAATATGCATTTTACAGGAAAAGAAAGCTAAATAGCCAGTTAACCTATTAAAAAATGTTCTACCTCATTAGTAGTTAAGGAAATGCACATTAAAACCATAATGTAATACTATATAATCTCACCCATGAAATTAGCAAACAAATAGTTTTAGTGAGATATGAAGCAAGAGGAACACATATATCGTGGATCACAGTAATGTAAATTGGTATGACCACTTTGGAATAAAAAATAGTGATAAAAATACCCCATGATTCATCAGTCCCACTTCAAGAGAAATTCTTGCACATTTGCACCAAGGGACAGGTGAAGAAATTATAGGAATATTCATAGCAGTGCAGTTTGTAACAGCGAAAAAAACAAAACAACAAAAACAAAAACACAACTCAATGTCCATTGACAAGTAGTATAAGCTTCATTGTTCATGAACAGGTAAGAAGTATGGTATGACTATCCCAAATGTCATATATTTCATGAACACTGTATGCCATACTATCTAACAGGAAGATTCAAAATAACTCAAATTATTTCTTACCCCCATGAAATGTTAACATGGCTCATTGTTCTTTCATTAGGGATAAAGAATATGATGCCAACAATCAGCTATAAAAGAGGAATGATTTGTTGAATTGAACCTCTGCATTCTGTAAAGTCTGGAGTGGGTGTATAGAAAAAGAGACTTAAAAAACAATTCAAGACCAACTTTGGAATCAGTTTGTCAGTCTCTAACTTGCATATTCACTTTGTATTAATTTCAAAGCTGACTTACATCCTAATAAATTAAGACCACAAGGGTAATGCAGAGGGTGTGGTCAGTTTTTTTTTAATGGTAATAGGCTAAATGCCTGAGCAGAGTGCCTTTTCCTCATAGCTGAACCTACTTGAGTAATTAATGAATACAGCAGCTGCTGTAGGAGTTGTTCATTCCCCATCCATCAAATTATAATGGTTTTCTAGTGAAGGCAGAGCAAATGTTTTCTTTCTGTAGCTCAGTTATGAGCATATTTAACAGTGCCTTAAGAAAGCCTAATTTTACCCACATCATTGGAGTATTGAATCCTATCCATCTTTCCTTGTCCATTACTCAGGGAAGAACCACTTTTCCCTTCCTTCCTTCCTCTCTTTCTTTCTTTCTTTCTTTCTTTCTTTCTTCTCCCTTTCATAAATGTGATTAGGTGGCTGGGGCTTTGAGACACATGATACCAGCATGACCTCCAGGAAGGGTAGTAAACTAAAGATTAAGTCCTGGCCAATGATTCAATCATGTCTATGTAATGAAACCCCAACAAATTTTGGACACCAAATTTCAGGTAAATTTCCCTGGTTAACAGTACTCAGTGCAGGGGCGCCTGGGAGCCTCAGTCAGTTAAGTGTCCAACCTCGTCTCAGGTCATGATCTCGTGGTCTGTAGATTTAAGCCCCATGTCAGGCTCTGTGCTGACAGCTCAGAGCCTGGAACCTGCTTCAGATTCTGCATCTCCTTCTCTCTCTGCCCTCCCCCCCCCCACTCACACTCTGTCTCTCTCTCTCTCTCTCAAAAGTAAATAAACATTTTAAAAAAATTTTAAAAAAGGTACTCAGTGCAAACCATTACACATCAATGATCTTTTTTCTTTTTCAAAAAGAAAAAAAGAAAGAAAAAGGAAGAAAATGGGAAAAGGGAGACTTCAGGTGGGGGAGGGGAGTTGTATTTCATATTCTAGAGAAAAAATACTGCTGACATTTTATTTTGTCATGTTATGCAAAACAATAACTTCAAGAAAACAATTGAAGATTGAAGGCATCAGATACACTTGGCTTCTAGTTCTGGCTCTGTCACTAAATAAGCTGTGATGGTATTCAACTGCTTTCTCTTTCAAAGCCTTGGTTTCTTCATTCATAAATGAAGCAAAGTAATAGAGGCACCTTGCAGGATTATTATGTGAATATGATAGTGCATGTAAAGCATGTAGCCTAGCAGATGGTAGGTGCACAATAAACCTTAAGTTGGGAGAGCCTGGGTCCTGAGCTCAGTGATCCATTTTATTTTTCAAGGATTGCTCTAAAAATGATATTGTAACAGTCTTTAAAAAGAGTCTCCATACTGCCAAGTTTATGCTAGAATTTAAGCTGCAACTTCATGGTGAGTAGCTCTGGAAGATACAATGATGAAATTGGTTTCTCACTGAAAATGAAATTAGGTTACAGCAAGGCAATTATAGTGCAGATTTTATTCCTGAGAATAATGCCTCTGAGCTTCAGAGTTCTTCAGAGTTTGATACCTGCATGTGATATGCCAGGCATCTTAAACTCAATTTATCCAAAATAAAGCACTTGCTCTTCCATCCATGAATCTGTTCCTCTTTAGACTTCCCCATCTCACTAAACAGTGCTTCTGTGCATTCAGCTGCTCAACCCCAAAACCTGAGTCATTCCCAGATCTCTTGATCCCTCACTTCTTAATCCAGTTTATCTCCAAGTGTTATTTAAAGTTCCTCCAAATATATCTTCAGTCTGTCCACTCACCCCCATCCCTACTGCCATCACCCAAATCCAAATCGTTATTTGTTAAAATCCAGATTACTGCAATAGCTTTCCAACTAATCTCTTCACTTCTACTCTTATTCTCCCGCTGATTCATTAGATCTTGTCATCATCCTGCTCCAAAGCTTTGGTGGATTCCCTTTGCACGTAAGACAAATCCAGAATCTTTAACATGACCTATTAAGCTTGAATGATATGTCCTATGCCTAGCTTTTCAGCTTTATCCATCACTATTTCCTCCCTTACTCACTACATTAAGTTAATGTGGGAACTCAATTTTCCCAGTATGAGAATTTAGCCATAAGTAATGTGGTACACTTGAAAAAACTTTATCAAGATCCCAACCACTAATAAAAGCCTTAATAGCTATTTGAGAGTAGAATGCCATAGGACCAAGAATTGGAGTTTGATATATTCTCTGAAAGATGTATTTTGACAAAATTTTGTCATAACCATGGAATGAAGCTACAAGTAAAATTGGAATAAAATTACCTTGTTCTGTTATAGATAACTGTATATCCCAGAAGAAAGAAAAAACAAGTAGAATACATGTCCTCATGGTTTGTATACCCTGTATGGGAGATAAATCATGTATATATACAAAGTAGGCAGAATACAATCAACTTTGTAACCATAATTATCTAGAATCATCCATAAAGCCCTGAAAGGATAATGGAAATAGTTGAATTTTGAAGGAAGCACAAGAATAACATTGATGGAAAAGGAGCAAGAGGATATTTCAAGTATGTGAAAAAATTGGTAGTAATGAATGTTTCAGTTAGAGGAATAGTGAGGAAGTGAAGGTTCCTGGCATGTTCACACTTCTGACCAACTAACTTGCTGCAAATTTGGGGATTTCCACTATCCCCTCAGTTTCAGTAATTTTCTGGAACAACTCACAAAATTCATGAAATGCTATATTTGTGATAACACTTTTCTTATAGCACAAAGCAAAGAAACAAAAAGATCCACGAAACACAAACCAGGAAACCCAAAAGAAGAAGCACATAGGGAGAAGTCTAGGAGGGTTTTAAATGAAAATCTTTCATGTCCTTTCTCCTTGGAGTCAGGACATATCAGCCTCCCAGCTGCTTATCAAAGAAATTTACCTGAATTTTGGTGTTCAAAATTTATTGGTGTTTCATTGCATAGACACAATTGATTGAATCATTGGCCAGGAGGTTGAACTTAATCTTTAGTCTACTACCTTTCCTACAGGTCATGCTAGTGTCATGTGGCTCAAAGCCCCAATCGTCTAATCACATGGTTGGTCTTTCTGGTGTGGCCAGCCCCCATCCTGAATCATCTCGTTTTCATAAACTATCTAGCGACCCACCATGAGTTACCTTATCAGGATAAACTGTCAAGTTTGGTTTGAGGGACCTACTTTGAATAACAAAGACACTTATATCACTGAGGAAATTTCCAAGGATTTGGAGGGTACCTTTTAAGAACCAGAGACAAAGGTCAGCCAAATCTCCTGTTACTTGTTTATATATGCTTGTATTTACATGTAAATATTTATATAAATAAATATATAAAAATATGAATATTTTATATCTCCCATTAATATATTAAGCATTCTGAAATAAAATCGTGTTTACAAAATTTAATAGCTTGGGGCGCCTGGGTAGCTCAGTCGGTTAAGCATCCGACTTCAGTTCAGGTCATGATCTCATTGCTCATGAGTTTGAACCCCACATCAGGCTCTATGCTGACAGCTCAGAGACTGGAGCCTGCTTCCAATACTGTGTCTCCCTCTCTCTCTGCCCTTCCCCACTCATGCTCTGTCTCTTTCAAAATGTTAAAATAAAAAAAAGTTTAAAAAATTTTAATAACTTATGAATCTGCTGCTTAGCATGTCAAAGCACTGTGGTTTTCAGAAAACATTTACAGCTAGGTAGAAATAGCTAGTGACTATTTTCAAAACTGACAGGAGATAAATTGGCTAAAGGTGCAATTTCAAAATGGCAGTATCAGAGTTGCATAAGCAGGAAATATAATAGAAGAGTTTCTTTCCAATGGGGTTAGTTGTTTGGTCAAATTGAACAATTTTTTGGAAACCAAATATGAAATCCTGTCCACTGTAAAATATTTTCATAAAACACTTTATATAGATATCCCAGCACCTCCATATAGATTATCTGATTTGGGACATACAGAAAATGTATAATGTAAAATGGGTTATCTCGCATTTTACAAATCAGGTAAGAAAAGCAAAGCTCAGAGTAATTAATAATTTGCTCCTGGGACTTAGTAGGTCCAGTAGTGAGCCCTGTTTTTTCAGATCATAAGACTGCTTTTATACTGTTACAATACTTTTTTGTAAATAAAGATGCTGCTACTGACCTTTCAATAACATACCTTTATAGGTTTTCTTAACTTTTAATGATGAATTTCTAAAATTTAATCTACTCTATATTGATCAGTCCCTGAGGCCAAGAGTTTACATAGATGGCATGACTGAGGTAGGAATTAAGGTGCTGTCATATAATAAAAAATAAATACTTGGTCCTTATTTCCAGTTCCTGGTGTATAGCTCCTAAAACCCTTGGAATCTCTGGAACAGTAAGAGTGTCCTTTGCAGGCTAATGAGATGACTGGTGGCTAGGGGCCCCTAGATAGCTTCAGATAGCCAGAAACATTATGAAGGCATTATTAGAGGGTTTTAACTTTCAGCCCCACTCCCCACCCCTGTGGAGAAGAGAGGGACTGGAGAGTGAGTCAATTACCAGTGGTCAATGATTTGCCAAATTACACCTATGTAGTGAAATTTCTGTAAAAACCACTATATGACAGGGTTTGGAGAGCTTCTGGGTTGGTGAATACATTGAGGTTTTGGGATGGTGGTGTGGTGAGAGACATGAAAGCTTTTTGACCCTTCTCCAATGCCTTGCCCTAAGCATCTCTCTATTTGTCTCTTACTGAGTGGTATCCTTTATACTGAACTGGCAATAGCAAGTAAAGTGTTTTCCTGAGTTCTGTGAGTTCTTCAGGTGAATTATTGAATCTGAGAAGGGGGTTGTGTGAACTTCCAAATTTATAGCCAATCATTCAGAAGTACCAGTTATAACCTGGACTTGTGACTAACATCTGAAGTGGGGACAGACTTATAGGACTGAATCCTTACTGTGGAGTCTGAGACTAACTCTGGGTAGTGGGTGTCGGGAATGTTGGAGAATTGGTTAGTGTTTGAAAAAACCCACACATTTGGTGTCACAAGTGTTCATAAGCACAGTTCAGGTGCAGTTTGTGCCCATGAGGTAGAGAGAAGTTGCGTGGTGTACCTGGGCCTTGCATCTGGAATCTTGGCCTCATTAGTGCTCATAGACCTGTCTGACAGTATCCCTGCAAGGTAAGAGCCCTTCACAGTTATAAAAAATCATGAAATGATTTAAATGATGTTAAAGTGTCATGTGCTGAAAAAAGAGAGTCCAAAAGATGAAGTAAGCATTTATCTTCTTTCAGTGGAATTTGTTATGGAGCACTGCTTTCTTTTAATGAAAATATTGAAAAATAGTTACATTTTTTTCTATCTGAATGGGAGGCTGCTTTGAAGATGTCCCAAATGGATTCCTCTCCAGGAGAGATACCTACTGAGACACTCAAAGGAATGTCTAGAATGCAACTAGAGCTTGAGTACAAAGGTCCCTGTTCAAGGTATGTAGGACTAAGAAACCCTAAGGTAAAGAAAATATCAGTAGTGATCTGAATGCTAAACTAAGGCTCTGATAGGCTTTATTGCTTGGACCAGAGCTGGACCATTCTCACAGATGAAACTCAACCAAATTGTTAATGTTTTTCCAGTATGCTTTGCAAAGTAATAAAAGAGTAGTTTACCCCTAAGGCTACTAGAAAATTGGCTGTGTACTCTGGGGACAATCTAACCTTCAGGGGAACTTTTCTAATTGGAACTTGGCTGTGGTTTTTGAACACAGACTTAAATCTGATTCTTACAGAAAATAATGATTCTAGGAATTGTTGCTATATATAGTCACCAGTTATAGTGAGAATAGATATATTTTCTTCATATATTACTATACTCAGTCAACAAATGTCCTCCCCCCCCAGGTTATTGATATATAATTGACATATAATATGTAAGTTTAAGGTATACAATGGGATAATTTGATTTTGTGAAATAATTACCCCAATAAGGTTAGTTAACACATCTTTCACCTCATGTAATTATAATTTGTTTCCTTTTTGTGCTAAGGACATCTCTAGCATCTCTCTAGTAGCTTTCAAGACATCTCTCCAGCAGCTTTCAAGGGTATATTAGAGTACTATTAACAAATAATCATGATATGTATTAGATACCCAGAACTTATTCATCTTACAAGTAGAAGTTTGTACCCTTTGACCAATATCCTTTTTATTCATCCATCCGTTAATGGACACTTAAACTGTATCCACATCTTGGCTCTAATGAACTATATTGCAGTGGATATGGGAGTGTAGATATCTTTTCAAGATAGTGATTGTGTTTCCTTAAAATATATATACCAAGAAATAGGATTGTTGAATCATACTGTAGCTCCATTTTTAATATTTTGAGGGATATCGATACTGTTTTCCATAGTGGCTGCACCAATTTATGTTACCACTAACAGTGCACAAGGGTACCCTTTTCCCACATCCTTGTAACATTTATCTCTTGTCTTTTCAAAGAGAGCGATTCTAACAGGTGTGAGATAATATCCCATTGTGGTTTTGATTTGCATTTCCCTGATAATTAGTGATAATGAACACCTTTTCATGTACCTGTGAGTTTTTGTAAAGTTTTCACGGGAAAAATGTTTACTCAGTTCCTCTGCCCGTGTTTTAATTGGATTATGTGTTTGTATGCTATTGAGTTGTGGGTTCTCTATATATTTTGGATATTAATTGCTAATATAATACATAGATTTCAAATATTTTCTCCCATTCCATAGGTTGTCTTTTCATTTGTTGATTGTTTCTTTTGCTGTGCAGAAATTTCTTAGTTTGATATCGTCTCATTTGTTTACTTTTGCTTTTGTGGCTTATGCATTTGATGTCATATCCAAAATATTGTCAAGACCAATGTCAAGGAGCTTTTCCCATATGTTTTTTTTTTTTCCCTAGGAGTTGTATTGTTTCAGGTCTTACATTAAGTCCTTAATCCATTTAGAGTTAATTTTTGTGAGTGGTGTAAGATGGGGTTCAAAGCCTGGCTTTGTCCTCAAGATTGCTTTTATTCCAACTCTTTTGTAGTTTAACAAAAATTTTAGCATTTCCTTTTTTATTTCTGTGAAAAATAACTAGTTTCAGCAGGTAAAGATATTTTCTTGTCAGTTCCCCAGGCTGATAGGATTATCTCTGGAATTAGAGTTGTGCTGAGTTGGAGCTGATGATGAGGCTGTTACTAGGTCTGCAGTGGTGACTGTGGTTGGTGGGCTTGTTACCAGGGACTTGGGGGGTATCTTGTCTGGCATCTTGTCTGGTCCATGGGTGTATGAGATAGCCTCTAGTGCCTTGTTCAGGAGGGTGGTGCTGGGATAAGTGTCTGCAGGGTCCACAGTTGGGTCCTCAGACAATGAGTCTATTACCAGGGATGTAGACAGGTGTTGTTTCCACTAGGTCCCTGAGAGGGTTGATGCCAGGTCATTAAATGGGTTCCTGGATAGGTAGGACTTACCCTGGACTGTGGCTGAGAGGGCCGAAACTGAGCCCCACGGCTGTTTCAGGTTCCACAGCCAAGGTTCTGTGGTCTGACTCTGCACAAGTGGGTGTGCAGGTCCTTCCAGGTATCTTTGGCCTACAGTACTGGTAGCAGAACCAAAGCCAAATGGTGCTGTAGATAGGTTCTCATGGGTACAAAGCTGTTTCCATGTCTGCAGCTAAGATAACACCTGGTGAGTTAGCTGCTTGGGTGTGGACCTGTTTTCTCAAAATGGCTGTTTTCAATCTGGACTGAATTGCAGATTCACAGTCTCCTACTTGGATCCCAAAGCTCCTACGAAGGCATTTTTGTTCATCAAAGAATGCCAAATTATTATTTTTAGGGTGGGATATGAGTGAGGGATGTCTTTTTTTTTCCATCTTAATGAAGTCAATCTCCATGTCACGTTTGGGGTGCTTTCTGAGATTTTTTGGCAGTCACCTACCTGGACTTCTAGTTACACCTCTGCATCATCACATGCAGTATGTGATGCATCACATGCAGTATGTCACATGCAGTATGTCACTCATTTTTTTTTTCAGACAGTCATATTCCTCACATAATTATAGATGCTCAATTACAGACTGGAATGGATGCCTTTCTATCATTCACTTGTTGCTACCAGCAGCTTTCTGTGCCTCAGTTTCTTCACTTTGTTGTTGGGGCTTCCCTGAACCCCATGTGGCTGCCAACAAATACTTTTGAGTATATATTATATTCTTGCATTCTGCTGGGTGCTTAGGGAAAAAGTGGTAAACAAGGTTGGCACGGTGCCTGCTCACACAAAGAAATAAACAGATAACTATAATAATACCATCTAATAAGAGTGAAGGAAGAATATTTTCATGGCAGCATGAGAGGAGGTAACTAAACTAGCCTAGAGAGTGGTGAAGGAGATCAGAATTCTTGGCCTTCTTTGGTAACTCTCCTTAAAGAAGAAATGGCACACACAGACACACACAGACACACACACAAACACACACACACTTGCTTCTCAAAGTTGGGTTTTGCTATCTGTGGTTTGAGTAAGATGCCTTGGCTATTTTCTCCAGAAGTAGAGGAAGTAGAGGAAGATTTGAACAACAGATTGTAGATTCTGCAGAACCACAGGTAAGCTAATTAGAAAACCTTATCTTAAGGGCCGGGTCTATTATCCATTATTCCTTGGTGAAAACTGAAAGCTTCCTGAAGACCAAACTTCCTTCCCAGATTTGTACACCCACCACATAGGAAATGAGAGGCCTTGATACAAGTCTTTATTAGGGATGGGGGCAAATTAAGGCTGGGTCTTATTCTTTCTTGGTCTGCACATTTATATATCAAACAATTGGAAAAGCAGCTTAGTTTATAATAAGATTAAAACCAAGGGTAAGTTTTGCAGGGACTGCAATAACAATAGACACATATTTCTTTCTGTTAACACAGTTTCTTTTTTTAACTCTTTATTTTGAATACATTTTAGCCTCATATAAATGTTGCAAAGAGAGTGCAAGTATCCCTGTATATTTTTTATCCACCTTACTTTAATGTTAACGTCTTGCATAACCAGGTAAATTATTGAAATAAAAAAACTAACATTAATACAATACTATTAACTAATCTACAGACCTTACTGAAATTTCACCAACTTTCCCACTAATGTCTTTTTCCTGATCTAGTATCTAATCCAGTATTGCATTTAGTTACCATGTTTCTTTAGTCTCCAACCATCTGTGACAATTCCTAGGTCCTTCCTTATCTTTCCTGACCTTGACACTTCTGAATAGTAGTACTGGTTTATTTTGTATAATGTTCCTCAATTTGAGATTGCTTGATGTATCCCCATAGTTATATGAAAGTTTTGAGTTTTGGCAAGAATGTTATAGAAGTGCTTTTTTCCCCTTCTCATTACATAATAAAAGGGATGTTGACATGGCTATTTATTTATTTATTTAGAATTATTTTTTATTTATTTTAATTCCAGTGTAGTTAACATAAAGTTATATTAGTTTAAGGTGTAAAACATAATGATTCAACAATTCCATATATCATTCAAACTCATCAAGGTAAGTGTACTCTTAATTCCCATCATCTATTTCACACATACCCCCACTCACCTCCCCTCTGGTAACCATCTGTTTGTTCTCTGTAGTTAAAGGTCTGTTCTTTATTTTGTCTCTTTTTTCCCTTCCTTTGTTCACTGTTTTGTTTTTTAAAATACATATGAGTGAAATAATGTGATATTTGTCTTTCTCATACTGGTTTATCTTGCTTAGCATTGTACTCTGTAGCTCCATTCATGTTGTTGCAAATGGCAGGATTTCATTTCTTTCATAGCTGAATAATATCTATCATCTATCTATCTATCTATCTATCTATCAATAATCTATCTCACTTCTTTATTCATTCATCTGTCAATGGACACTTGGGCTTCTTCCATGGCTTAGTATTGTAAATCGTGCTGTAATAAACATAGGGGTGTATATATCCCTTTATACTAGTACCTTTTGTATTCTTTGGGTAAATACCCAGTAGTGTGATTACTGAAAAATAGGGTAGTACTATTTTTTTTTGGAGGAACCACCATACTGTGTTCCACAGTAGTTGCACCAGTTTTCATTTCCACCAACAGTGTAACACGATTCCTTTTTCTCCACATCCTTGCCAACACTTGTTTCTTGAGCTTTTGATTTTAGCAGTTCTGACAAGTGTAAGGTGATATCTCATCATGGTTTTGATATGCATTTCCCTGATGATGAGTGACATTGAACATCTTTTCATGTGTGTGTTGGCCATTTGGATGTTTTCTTTGGAGAAATGTCTGTGTATGTCATCTGCCTATTTTTAAATTAGATTATTCATTTTGCATGTGTGTGTGTGTTAAGGTTTGTTTTTGTTTTTGTTTTGTTTATTTCAGAAGTAATTTAGTGTTTCATCACTTACATATAACACCAGTGCTCATCACAAGTGCCCTCCTTAATACCCATTACCAACCTATCCCATCTCACACCCACCTCTATCCATCAACCCTTAGTTTGTTCTCTATCTTTAACAGTTTCTTGTTTTATTTCCCTGTCTTCTCTCCCCTCTACCTCCCATTTGTTCATCCGTTTTGTTTCTTAAATTCCACATATGAGTGAAATCATATGGTATTTGTCTTTCTCTGATTGTCTGATTTTGCTTAGCATAATACTTTCTAGCTCCATTCACGTTGTTGCAAATGGCAACATTTCATTCTTTTTGATAGATGAGTAATATTCCATTGTGTATATATACCACATCTTCTTTATCATTAGCCGATGTATATTTTAGCTCTCTCCATAGTTTGGCTATTGTTGATAATGCTGCGATAAGCATCAGGGTGCAGGTACCCTTTTGAATCTGTATTTTTCTATCATTTGGGTAAATACCTAATAGTGCAATCACTGAATCTTAGGGTAGTTCTATTTTTTTCCCTAAAGGTAGTTCTATTTTTAACTTTCTAGGGACCTCCACACTGTTCTCCAGAGTGGCTGCTCTGGTTTGCATTTTCACCAACAGTGTAAGAGGGTTCACCTTTCTCCACATCCTCACCAACACGTGTTTCTTGTGTTGTTAATTTTAGCCATTCTGACAGGTGAGAGGTGGTATCTCATGGTGCTTTTGATGACGAGTGATGTTGAGCATCTTTTCATGTGTCTGTTAGCCATCTGGATGTCTTCTTTGGGAAAGTGTCTATTCATGTCTTCTGCCCATCTCTTAACTGGGTTGTTTGTTTTGTGGGTGTTGGGTTTGATAAGTTCTTTACAGATTTTGGATACTAACCCTTTATCCAATATGTCCTTTGCAAGTATCTTTTCCCATTCCATAGGCTGCCTTTTAGTTTTGTTGTTTCCTTTGCTGTGCAGAAGATTTTTATCTTGATGAAGTCCCAGTAGTTTATGTTTTCTCTTGTTCCCTTGCCTTTGGTGATGTGTGTGGTAAGAAGTTGCTCTGGCCGAGGTCAAAGAGGTTGCTGCCTGTGTCATTCTTTAGGATTTTGATGGTTTCCTATCTCACATTTAGGTCTTTCCTCCATTTTGAATTTATTTTTGTGTGTAGTGTAAGAAAATGGCCAAGTTTCATTCATCTGCATGTCACAATCCAGATTTTCCAGCACCATCTGTTGAAGAGACTGTCTTTATTCCATTGGATATTTTTTCCTGCTTTGTTTAATATTGGTTGACCATATAGTTGTAGTTCTATTTCTGGGTTTTCTATTCTGTTCTGTTTACCTGTCCGTTTTTTACCAGTACCATATTGTCTTGATCACTACAGTTTGAAGTCCAAAATAATGATGCCTCCAGTTTTGTTTTTCTTTTTCAGGATTGCTTTGGCTATTCGGGGTCTCCTGTGGTTCCATACAAATTTAAGGATTGTTTGTTCTAGCTCTGTGAAGAATGCTGTTTGTATTTTTATAGGGATTGCATTAAATGTGTAGATTGCTTTAGGTAGTATAGACATTTTATAGTATTTGTTCTTCCAATCCACAAGTATGGAATGTCTCTTCATTTCTTTGTGTTCTCTTCAATTTCTTTCATAAGCATTCTATCATTTTCAGTGTGCAGATCTTTTACCTCCTTGGTTAGGTTTATTCCTAGGTATTTTATGAGTTATGGTGCATTTTTTAAAGTT
This sequence comes from Felis catus, assembly GCF_018350175.1. NCBI lineage: Eukaryota > Metazoa > Chordata > Mammalia > Carnivora > Felidae > Felis > Felis catus. The sequence continues at coordinate 32,013,492 of NC_058380.1, read as the reverse complement.
TATTTAATTCCTTTGGGGGCGTGGGAGAGAGAAGGAAAGAGAGAGAGAGAAAATCCCAAGCAGGCTCACACTGCCAGTGCAGAGCCTGATGAGGGGCTCGAATTCACGAACTGTGAAATCATGACCTGAGCTGAAATCTGGAGTTTGATGCTTAACCGATTGAGCAACCAGCACCCTGTGTTTTGGTGCAATTGCAAGTGGGATCGATTCCTTGAATTCTTTTTTCTGTTGCTTCATTATGGTGTATAGAAATGCAACAGATTTCTGCACAATGATTTTATACACTGCGACTTTGCTGAATTCATGTATCTGTTCTAGCGAGTTTTTGGTGGAGTCCTTTGGATTTTCCATGGAGAGTATCATGTCATCTGCAAATAGTGAAATTTTGAATTTCTTCCTGGATGACTTGTATGCCCTTTATTTCTTTTTGTTGTCTGATTCCTGAGGCTAAGACTTCCAGTACTATGTTAAATAGTAGTGGTGAGAGTGGACATCCTTGTTTTGTTCCTGACTGTAGGGGAAAGGTTCTCATTTTTTCCCCATTAGGGATATTAGCTGTGGGTCTTTTGCATATGGCCTTTATGATTTTGAAGTATGTTTTATCTATCCCTATTTTGTTGAGCGTTTTTATCAAGAAAGGAAGCTGTATTTTGTCAAATGCTTTTTCTGCATCTATTGAGAGGACTGTGGGGAATAAGCTTAGGAATCCCCAGGCTTATACCAATGGGTTAACAAGGCCTAAAGAAATACAAAGCCATAGGATGCTCACACCCGAGTTTGGGTAAACAAGATTAGCACCGCAAGAATAGGGAGGTGCAAGGGCACCAAAAATATGGGGGTTCAAAGGCACCCCAGAATAGAGACAGGGTGCAGAGAGGGGCAAAGGCACCCAATACAAAGGTATATGAGGTAAGCAAGATTAGGTGTTCAGGGCAGAAGCATCCCCCAATTTACTACTATAGCAAAAAGCTTATTTCACAGGCGGAAAGGACAAAGTTAGGTAAACAGGTAAATTGGACTATAGACCACTGTGCTGCAGGTGAAGCAGCCCAGAGCGGAAATGGTTAACAAAAGAAAAAGTGCCTTGTTAACCCTGAGGTTATTTCCCCTATCTGCCTTATCCCCTAGGCTAGCTAAGATAAACAGAGGTGCTGCCTCATGTCTGCTATTAACAACCATCTACCCATCTGCCTGGGGCCAGGATTTTGTTTTATATTGACCCAAACCCCAAACACTGTATATCTTCAAACCCCCTTTTTCCTTCACGTCCCCAAGTTAGTGTTCACAGTTTGTCTCTTTGTACATGCCCATCACATTTGTAAGCCTTCTGATCTGAATAAATACAGGGCAAGGACTCTTATTCAGGGCTCTTGTCTTTCCCTGGACATTAGCCATCTCTCTCTTTTCATCCTGTGTCCTGCTCTTTTGCTGGCCAAAAGAGAACTTTAGACTTAGAGTCTATGACAGAGGATCATGTGGTTTTTATCCTTTCTTTTATTAACGTGGTATATCTCAATTGATTTGCAAATATTAAACCAATCCTGCAGCCCAGGAATAAATCCCACATGATCATGGTGAATAATTCCTTTAATGTAATGTTGAATTATATTTGCTAGTATTTTGTTGAGAATTTTTGCATACATGTTCATCAGGGATATTGGCCTGTAATTCTCCTTTATAGTGGGGTCTTTGTCTGGTTTTTGAATCAACGTAATGCTGGCTTCGTAGAATGAGTTTGAAGCTTTCCTTCCATTTCTATTCTTTAGAACAGTTGAAAAGAATAGGTACTAATTCTTTTTTGAATGTCTGGTAGAATTCTCCTGGTAAGCTGTCTGGCCCTAGACTTTTGTTTGTTGGGAGATATTTGATCACTGATTCAATTTCATTTCTGGTAATCAGTCTGTTCAAATTTTCTATTTCTTCCTGTTTGAGTTTTGGTAGCATGTGAGTGTCTAGGAATTTGTCTATTTCTTCCAGATTGTACAGTTTGTTGGCATATAATTTTTCATAGTATTCTCTTATATTTATTTCTATTTCTGTTGTGTTGGTTGTGATTTCTCCTCTTTCACTCATGATTTTATCTATTTGGGTCCTTTTCTTTTTGATAAATCTGGCTAGAGTTTTATCAATTTTTTTTATTCTTTCAAAGAACCAGCTCTTTGTTTTGTTGCTATGTTCTGCTGTTTTTTGTTTATTTGTTTCTATATTACTTATTTCAGCTCTAATCTGTATTATTTCCCTTCATCTGCCAGCTTTAGGCTTTATTTACTATTTCTTCTCTAGATCCTTTAGGTGTAAGGTCAGGTTGTGTATTTAGGACTTTTCTTGCTTCTTGAGATAAGCCTACATTGAAATATACTTTCCCCTCAGGGCTGTCTTTGAATCCCAAAGGGTTTCGGACTATAGTTTTTTCATTTTTATTGGCTTCCATGTATTTTTTAAATTTCCTCTTTAGTTTCCTGGCTAACTCATTCATTCTTTAATAGAATGTTTGTTAACCTCTGTGTGTTTGAGAGCTTTCCAAATTTTTTCCTGTGGTGGATTTCAAGTTTCATAGCGTTGTGATCTGAAAATGCATGGTATGATCTCAATCTTTTTGTACTTGTTGAGGGCTGATTTGTGACCCAGGATGTGATGTATTCTGGAGAATGTTCCATGTGCATTCAAGAAGAATGTGTATCCTGTTACTTTAGGATGAAATGCTCTGAATATACCTGTTAAGTTCATCAGGTCCAGTGTGTCATTCAAAGCCATCGTTTCCTTGTTGATTTTCTGCTTAGATGCTTTGTTCATTGCAGTAAGTGGGGTGTTAAAGTCTCCTACAGTATTTGTTATCAGTGAGTTTCTTCATATTTGTGATTAATTGATTTATATATTTTGGGTGTTCCAAGTTGGGGCATAAATATTTATGATTGTTAGATCTTCTTGATGGTTAGACCACTTAATTATGATATAATGCCCTTTATCTCTTGTTATAGTCTTTGTTTTAAAATTTAGTTTGTCTGATACAAGTAGAGCTATGCTGGCTCTCTTTTGATATCCATTAGCATGATAGACCGTTCTCCATCCCCTTATTTTCAATATCCAAGTGTTTTTAGGTCTAAAATTAGTCTCTTTTCACACCATATATATAGCTCTTGGTTTTTTTTAATATTTATTTATTTTTTTGAGAGAGCACAAGCAGGGGAGAGACAAAGAGAGGGGGACAGATGATCTGAAATGGGCTCTGTGCTGACAGGCTGTTGGCAGTAAGCCCAATATGGGTCTCAGACTTACAAACCACGAGATCATGACCTGAGCTGAAGTCTGACTGATCCACCCACATGTGCCTGGATCTTGTTTTGTTTTTTTTTTTTTTTTTTTTTTTTTTTTTTTAATCCATTCTGGTACCCTATGTCTTTTGATTGGAGCATTTAGTCCATTTACATTCACAGTGATTATTGAAAGATATAAATTTAGTGCCACTGTGCTGCCTGAGAGTTGGTGTTTCTGGTGATGATCTCTGGTCGTTTCTTGTCTTTGTTGCTTCAGTATTTTTTTTTCTCTCCACTCAACGAGTCCCCTTTAATTTTTCTTGAAGGGCTGGTTTAGTGGTCATGAACTCCTTTAGTTTTTGTTTATCTGAGATACTCTATCTCTCCTTTATTCTGAATGGCAGCCTTGCCAGATAAAGAATTCTTGGTTGCATGTTTTTCCCATTCAGTACGTTGAATATATGCTGCCACTCCTTTCTGGCCTGCCAAGTTTCTGGGGATAGATCTGCTGTAAACCTGATCTGCCTTCCTTTGTAAGTTAATGTCTTTTTCCCCATTGCTGCTTTCTGGATTCCTTCCTCGTTTGTGTATTTTGGGAATTTGATTATGATATATTTTGGTGATGGTCAGCCTTTGTTGAATTTAATGAGAGGTCTCTATGCTTCTTGGATTTTGACGTTTGTGTCCTTCTCCAGATTAGGGAAGTTTCTAACTATAATTTGCTCACATAAACCTTATTCCCCCTTTTTTCTCTCTTCATCTTCTGGGACTCCTGTGATACAAATGTTATTCCCATTTAATAAGTCTCTGAGTTCTCTTAAGACTCGTATTATGATCTTTTGCCTCTTCTCTCTTCTTTTCAGCTTCATTATTTTCCATAATTTTATCTTCTATCTCACTGATTCGCTGCTCTGCTTCATCTATTCTCAATGTCATGGCACCCATGTGAGACTGCATCTCACTTATAGCATTTTTAATTTCAGCCTGACTAGATTTTAGTTCTTTTATCTCTACAGAAAGGGATTCCCTAGTGTCTTCAATGCTTTTCCCAAGCCTAGCTAATATCCACATAATTATGGTTTTAAATCATAGTTCAGACATCTTACTTATATCTGTATTGATTAAATCCCGGATCATGAGTTCTACTGCCTGTTTCTTTCTTTTGGGGTGAATTTCTCAGTATCACCATTTTGTCCAGAAAAGAAGAAAATAAAGAAATACAAACAAGCAAAAAACAAAGAAAAAGAAAAACAAGCAACAACAACAACAACAAAGCCCACAAAAAACCCCTAGATCCTAAGTGTGTTTTAGTCTGCTTGTAGATGAATCCAGATCCAAAAACAAATAAAATATAATGAAAATAAATAATAAAATAAAAATTAAAAAATTAAAAGAATATATATGAAAACAAAATATAATAATAATAAGTAAAGGAATTAAAATATAAGAGAATAAATGATGAGGTAATAATAAGAAAAGAATAAAGAATAAAAGTAAAATGGAAGTTAGAACCTATTTCTCCTAGAGCTGAAGCTTTGCAGCACTATGATCTATAGACTTGGTGCAAGGGAGTTTTTTGTGCTGGTCTTCTGCAGGTCTTCTCCTGCTGTGCTTATTCTTAGGCTGACTTGTTTCAGTGGAAATGGGTCTCCAGGGTGCAGGGGGGCAGGGCCTGGTGTAAGTGACTCTGGCCTCCAGTAGGTGGCTCAGTGTTTTTTTCTGAATTCTGAGTGTTCTGGTGGGTGGGGGTAGGTGGAATATAGTGTCACCTCGCCCTCTTGTCTCCTGGGAAGGCAACTTGTGGCTATCTCTGTTAGGAGGCCCTCACAAAAAAAGTGTCCCATGTTTAGTCAGAGTCTTTTCCTTAACCTGTCTTTGTCTTGATAATCGACATGCCCCAAACCACAGTTCTGTGTTTTATCTCTGGCTGCTGGCTGGGATTCAAAACTCCAAATTTTAAAGAGCCTGGCAAAACCCACTCCTCTCCTCCAGAGGAGAGACTCACTGCATGCCCTTTACCATTCTTCTCCAGAAAAATAGTATCAGGGCAAGAGCACTGTGGCTGGGGTCTACTGTGGAGCACACTGAAAAGCTGTGACCAGGTTAACTGCAGTCTGTGCATGCCTCTTTCTCCTGCTCCCTTCTGTCCCAGAAAAATAGTCACACAAGGGTGGAGTCTATTGTGCACAGCAAAAAGCTACCACAAAGATATCTGCAATCTATGTGTGCCTCTATTTGCTGCTGTTGAATGACTTCTCAATAGATCCAGGCAAGAATTTTGTCCTTGAAGAGGCAAAAAAAACCCCTCTTCTAAATGTACACCAGGAAGGGGAACGATCTCTCCCAGTGTGACCTATGGGATTCCCACACCATGGAGTCTTACATGAATCCTACATGTTGCTCCACCTACATGCTCCTCACCACTCTCCTTCTCTTCCTGACCTCTCTCTGTGAAAAGGGTTCTCTTCCCTCTGCAGAACCATGGCTTTCCTGTCCCTCAAAGCACAGCTCCAAACCTTTCATCTGCCATATTCTCTCCCTCCAAGTGCATATTGTTTTCTTTATCCTCAGATAGATTTCCTAGTTGTTCAAAATGATTTGATGTTGATCTAGCTGTATTCAAGGGATGAGGCAAGCTCAGGGTGCCGCTACTACTCTGCCACCTTATCTTCTCTCCCTTGGGTGTTGACTTTTATAAGTTCTTAACATATTTTGGATACTAACTCTTTTTCAGATATGTCATTTGCAAATATATTCTACAATTCAGTAGGCTGTCTTAGTTTGTTGGTTGTTTCCTTTGCTGTGAGGAAGTTTTTTATTTTTATGAAGTCCTGATAGTTTTTTTTGTGTGTGTTTCCCTTCCTTCTGGAGATATATCTAAAAAGAAGTTGCTGCATCTGATGTCAAAGAAGTTATTGCCTGTGCTTTCCTCTAGGATTTTTATGGTTTCAAGTCTCACAGTTATTTATTTTTTTAATGATTAATTAATTTTTAATTAATTAATTTTTAAATTTACATTCAAGTTAGTTAGCATACACTTCAATAATGATTTCAGGAATAGATTCCTTAATGCCCCATACCCACTGATCCCATCCCCTCACCCACAACCCCTTCAGCAACCTTCAGTTTGTTCTCTGTATTTTAAGAGTCTCTTACGCTTTGTCCCCTTCCCTGTTTTTATATTATTTTTGCTTCCCTTCCCTTATGTTCATCTGTTTTGTATCTTAAATTCCATATATGAGTGAAGGCACATGATATTTACCTTTTTCTGACTGACTAATTTCACTTAGCATAATATCCTCTAGTTCCATCCACATAGTTGCAAATGGCAAGATTTCATTCTTTTTGATTGCCGAGTAATAATCCATTGTATATATATACCACATTTTCTTTATCCATTCATCTGTTGATGGACATTTGGGCTCTTTCCATACTTTGGCTATTGTTGATAGCACTGCTATAAACATTGGGGTGCATGTGCCCCTTTGAAACAGCACAACTGTATCACTTGGAAAAATACCTAGTAGTGCAATTGCTGGGTCATAGGGTAGTTCTATTTTTAATTTTTTGAGGAACCTCCATACTGCTTTCCAGAGTGGCTGCACCAGTTTGAATTCCCACCAGCAGTGCAAAAGAGATCCTCTTTATCCGCATCCTCGCCAACATCTGTTGTTGCCTGAGTTGTTAATGTTAGCCATTCTGACAGGTGTGCAGTAGTATCTCATTGTGGTTTCAATTTTATTTCCCTGGTGATGAGTGATGTTGAGCATTTTTTCATGTGTCAGTTGACCATCTGGATGTCTTCTTTGTGTCTATTCATGTCTTTTGCCCATTTCTTCACTGGATTATTTATTTTTGGGGTGTTGAGTTAGATTATTTATAGATTTGGATACTAACCCTTTATCCGATATGTCGTTTGCAAATATCTTCTCCCATTCCTCAGTTGCCTTTTAGTTTTGTTGATTGTTTCCTTCACTGTGCAGAGGTTTTTTATTTTGATGAGGTCCCAATAGTTCATTTTTGCTATTGTTTCCCTTGCCTCCAGAGACGTGTTGAGTAAGAAGTTGCTGAGGCCAAGGTCAAAGAGGCTTTTGCTTGCTTTCTCCTCTAGGATTTTTATGTCTCACTGTCTTACCTTTAGGTCTTTCATCCATTTTGAGTTTATTTTTGTGTATGGTGTAAGAAAGTGGTCCAGGTTCATTTTTCTGTATGCCCCTCTCCATTTTTCTCAGCACCATTTGCTGAAGAGACTCTCTTTACTCCACTGGATATTTTTTCCTGCTTTGTCAAAGATTAGTTGGCCATACGTTTGTGGGTCCATTTCTCGGTTCTCTATTCTGTCCCATTAATTTCAGTCTCTGTTTTTGTTTATATGTTTCTAGGAATTTGTCCATTTCTCCCAGATTACCCATTTTATTGGCATATAATTGCTCATAATATTCTCTTATTATTGTTTGTATTTCTGTAGTGTTGGTTGTGATCCCTCCTCTTTCATTTCTAATTTTATTTATTTGGGTCCTTTCCTTTGTCTTTTGGATCAATCTAGCTAGGCGTTTATCAATTTTGTTAATTATTTCAAGAACTAGCTCCTGGTTTTATTGATCTATTCTATGGGTTTTGTTTTGTTTGTTTTGTTTGTTTGTTTGTTTGTTTTGGTTTTGATAGCATTGATTTCTGCTCTAATCCTTATTATTTCCTGTCTTCTGCTGTTTTGGGGTTTTATTTGCTGTTCTTTTCCAGCTCTTTAAGGTGTAAGGTTAGGTTATGTATCTGAGGCATTTCTTCCTTTTTTAAGAACGCCTGAGTAGGGCTGATGGCTCAGAGCCTGGAGCCTGTTTCCGATTCTGTGTCTCCCTCTCTCTCTGCCCCTCCCCCGTTCATGCTCTCTCTCTGTCCCAAAAATAAATAAACGTTGAAGAACGCCTGGATTGCTATATACTTCCCTCTTATGACCACCTTTGCTGCATCCCAGAGGTTTTGGGCCGTGGTGTTATCATTTTAATTGGCTTCCATGTACTTTTTAATTTTGTCTTTAACTTCTTGGTTAGCCCATTCATTCTTTAGGAGAATGTTCTTTAGTCTCCAAAGTATTTGTTATCTTTCCAAATTTTTTCTTGTGATTGATTTCAAGTTTCACAGGGCTGAGGTCTGATAAAATGCACGGTATGGTCTCAATCTTTTTGTACTTGTTGAGGGCTGATTTGTGTCCCAGTATGTGATCTATTCTGGAGAATGTTCCATGTGCACTCGAGAAGAATGTGTATTCTGCTGCTTTAGTATGAAATGTTCTGAATGTATCTGTTAAGTCCATCTGGTCCAGTGTGTCATTTAAAGCCATTGTTTCCTTGTTGATTTTCTGATTAGATGATCTGTCCATTGTTGTAAGTGGGATGTTGAAGTCCCCTATGATTTTGGTATTATTATCAATGAGTTTCTTTATGTTTGTGATTAATTGATTTATATATTTGGTTTGTTTCATGTTTGGAGCATAAACGTTTACAATTGTTAGGTCTTCTTGGTGGATAGATCCTTTAATTATGATATAATGCCCTTTATCTTTTGTTACAGTCTATTTTAAAATCTAGCTTGTCTGATACAAGTATGGCTACTCCAGCTTTCTTTTGGTGACCATTAGCATGATAGATGGTTCTCCATCCCCTTATTTTCAATCTTAAGGGGTCTTTAGGACTAAAATGTGTCTCTTGTAAACAGCATATAGATGGATCTTGTTTTCTGATCCATTCTGTTACCCTATGTCTTTGACGTTTAGAATGAGTATTGAAAGATATGAATTTATTGCTATTGTGTTGCCTGTAGAATCAGAGTTTCTGGTGGTATTCTCTGGTCCTTTTTAGTTTTTGTTGCTTTTGGAGTTGTTGTTTTTTTTTTTTTTTTTTTTTTTTTTGTCTTTTCTCTCCTCAGAGAGTCCCTCTTAAAATTTCTTGCAGGGTTGGTTTAATGGTCATGAACTCCTATTTTTGTTTGTCTGGGAATCTTTTTATATACCCTTCCATTTTGAAAGACAGCCTTGCTGGATAAAGAATTCTTGGCTTCATATCTTTCTGATTCAGCACATTGAATATATCTTGCCACTCCTTTCTGGCCTGCCACATTTCTGTGAATAGGTCTGCTGAGAACCTAATCTGTCTTCCCTTGTAGGTTAAGGACTTTTTTTTCCCTTGCTGCTTTCAGGATTCTTTCCTTGCCTGAGTACTTTGTAAATTTGATTATGATATGCCTTGTAGATAGTCAGTTTTTGTTGAATCTAGTGGGAATTCTCTGTACTTCCTGGATTTTGATGTCTGTGTCTTTCTCCAGGTTAGGAAAGTTTTCTGCTATGATTTGCTCACATAAATTTTCTACACCTTTTTCTCTCTCTGTATCTTCTGGGACCCCTATAATTCTGATGTTGCTTTTTAATGAGTCACTGAGTTCTCTAATTCTTATATCATGCTCTTTTGCCTTGGTCTCCCTCTTTTTTTTTCTGCTTTATTATTCTCCATAAGTTTTTATGTTTTTATGAGAGTTTTTATCTCTTTTATCACTGATTCGCTGCTCTGCTTCAACCATTTTTGCCACTGTGGCATTCATTCGAGATCACAGCTCAATTGTAGCTTTTTCATTATCATCCTGACTGACTAGCTTTTACTTCTTTTATCTTCACAGAAAGAAATTCTAATCTATTTTCAATCCCAGATAGTATTTTTATTATCATGATTCTAAATTCAAGTTCAGACATCTTGCTTGTATCTGCATTAAGTCCCTAGATATCATTTCTTCCTGTTCTTTCTTTTGGGGTGAATTCCTTGGTTTCATCATTTTGAAAGAAGAAAAGAATTAATAATGTAAAAAAGAAATAAAAATTAAAAATTAAAAACAACACAAAAAAATCAAAGAAAGGATGCTAAATCCTAGATGTGCTTTGGTCTGGTTGTTGAAAGAAGTTTGATAGATTAGAGAAAAAGGGGAAAGATAAGAAAAGAAGAAAAAATAGGGGAAAAAAGGAAAACATTTGAAAATCAGAAAAAATGAACACAATAAAATAGAATAAAATGAAATGATAAAAGTAAAATATAATTTAAAAAAATTACAAAAAAGTAAAAACTATAGTAGAAAAAATTTAAAATCTTTTTAATAAAAATGGAAAATAAAAAAATTTTCTCCCCTATTCAAGAATAAGAAAAGAAAAAGAAAAAAATTGAATAAATGGACCAGCAAACAAAATGAAATACGACTAAATTACAGTTGGTTTCCCATAGAAGTCAAACAATGAAGCACTTTATAGTTCATAAACCAAGCAGATGGAGAAACTTGTGTTCATCAAGAGTACAGTTGGTCCAGTTGGGTAGGGCTTGTTTTCCACTAGATGGCGCTGCTTAGCTTACTGGGGTGGATTGTTGTGGCACGTGCAGGTGTTTATGTGCATGTGTTGGAGGATGAAAATGGCATCACTGTGCTACCCAGTCTCTAGTATTGGAACTCTGTGCTCTCCCTGACCAGCAATGAAGCACCCCTCCTTTGTGTCCAGCTTCTATCCACTCCCCACTTCTACACTGTTGGTGACCAACCCATCAGGCTGCCAGGCAGCACCTCCCTCCTGAGTTTTATCTCAGATGGGGCTGTGTTTCCCAACCTCTCACTTCTTAGGGATGTGACTTTGACATGCTCAGATCCTCTGGAGGAGAGTCTTACTAAGCAATGGCCAGGTGCCAGCCCACCCTCAGGAGCATTTGCAAGACCACACTGCTGCCAATGACCAAAGACTGCTGCTGGGTGCCAGCATGCCCCAGAAAAACTTCACACGATCATGTACCAGTGGTGTTTCAGAGTTTATGGTAAGTCACAACACACATCTGGCACCAGGCTTCACTCTTAACATCCTTGTTCCAATACCAGTGAATGTGGTTGTTCTCCAGGGTTCACTGGGACATTTGCCTGTGGGGAGGCCACACAGCCTTTATCGAATGTCCTCCCCAAAAGGAAACTGCTACTCCCTGTGTGGCCCTGGGGACCCCTCAGAGCTCCTCTCTGCACATGGGGATTCACCCTTCCCACCAGAGGACCACCAGGTATTGAGCTACAGAGTTTCAGACTCTGTGCTTCCCCTGTTTATAGAGTCTTAAGGGAATTTAAACCCTCTCCTTTCTCCTTTCTCCCTTTTATGTTGAGACCCTTGGGGCTGTTTCCACTTTTTCTTTTTCTCTCCAGCTGTTTTTGGGGTGGGATGCTTTTCCCATACTCTCCCCCCATCCTCCCATCCTCTCTCCACAAGCAAAAACAGCTCTCTGCCCTCCTTGGCTTCTCTCTCCCCTAATTTACCTCTCCACACTGAGTACCTGCTGAGTTCTGTTCAGGTTGTGAAGACTGTTGTGTTAATCCTCAAATCAGTTTTCTAGGTGTGCAAGATGGTTTAGTGTTTATCTGGCTGCATTTCAGGGATGAGAGATGCAAAAAAAAAAAAAAAAACTTCCATGCTGTTCCACCATCTTGGTCCATCATCAAGTCTCACATTTAGATATTTAATCTATTTAAAACTTATTTTTGTGTCTGGTGTAAGGAAGTGCTCCAGTCTCATTCTCTTGCAGGTTGCTATCCACTTTTCCCAATAGCATTTGTTGAAGAGACTGCCTTTTTCCCATTGGATGTTGTTTCCTGCTTTGTGGAAGAGTAATTGACCATAGTTGTGGGTTCATTTCTAGGTTTTCTATTCTATTCTGTTAACCTATGTGTTTATTTTTGCACCAGTACCATACTCTTTTGATCACTATAGCTATGTAATGTAACTCTTAGCCTTCTTTTTACAAGGTTGCTTTGGTTATTCAGGGTATTTTGTGGTTCCATACAAATGTTAGGGTTTGTAGTTCTGTGAAAAATGCTGTTGGTATTTTGATAGATTTGCATTAAATGTGTACATTGCTTTGGGGAATATAGACATTTAAACAATATTTGTTCTTCCAGTCCATGAGCATGGAGTATTTTTCCATTTCTTTGTGTTATCTTCAATTCCTTTCATCAGTGTTTTATAATTTTTAGAGTACACGTCTTTCACCTCTTTGATTAGATTTATTCCTACATATCTTATTGCTTATTGTGTAATTCTAAATGGGATTTATTCCTTAATTTCTTTTTCTGCTGCTTCATTATTTGTATATAGAAATGCAACAGATTTATGTACATCGATTTTGTGTCCTGTGAATTTAATTAATTCATGTATCAGTTCTAGCAATTTTTTTGTCAGAGTCAAGTTTTTTTTATGTACAGTATCATGTCATCTGCAAATACTGAATGTTTGACTTCTTCATTGCCAATTTGGTTGACTTTTATTTCTTTTTGTCATCTAATTGCTGTGGCTAAGACTTCCAGTACTATGTTAAATAACAGTGGTGAGTGTAGACATCTTTGTCTTGTTCTTGACCTTAGGGAGAAAGTTCTAAGTTTTTTCCCACTGAATATGATGTTACCTATGGGTTTGAATGGATGTTGGACTATGTTGTCAAATGCTTCTTTATGTTCTGCTGAAATGATTATACGATTTTTATTCTCTTATTGGTGTGATGTATCACATTGGTTGATTTGTGAATATTGAATGATCCTTTCATTTCAGTGATAAATACCATTTAATGATGGTGTATGGTATTTTTCTGAGTGTATTGTTGGATTCAGTTTGCTTGTATTTTGAGGAAGATTTTTGCATCTATGTTCATCAGAGTTACTGGCTTTAGTTCTCTTTATTTTTCTGTTTTATTCTGTTTTTTAATTAAAAAAAATTTTTTACTGTTTATTTTTGTGTGTGTGTGTGAGAGAGAGAGAGACAGGGTGTGAGCAGGAGAAGGGCAGAAAGACAGGGAGACACAGAAGCTGAAGCAGGCTTTAGGCTCTGAGCTATCAGCACAGAGCCTGACACGGGGCTTGAACTCATGATGGTGAGATCATGATCTGCACTGAAGTCAGATGCTTAACCAACTGAGCCACACAGGCACCCCTGTGTTATTCTGGTTTTGATATCAGGATAATGGTAGACTCATAAAATGAATTTTGAAGTTTTCCTTTATTTTTTTTCTTTCTTTCTTTTTGGAATCATTTGAGAAACATAGGCATTATCTCTTCTTTAAATGTTTGATAGAATTCACCTATAAAACCATCTGGTCCTGGACTTTTGTTTATTGGGAATGTTTTGATTACTGGTTCAATTTCATTGCTGGTAATTGATCTGTTCACATTTTGTATTTCTTCCTGCTTGAGTTTTGTTAGGTTATATGTTTCTAGGAATTTATCCACTACTTCTAGATTGTCCAACTCTTGGCATATAATTTTTCATAATATTCTCTTAAGTGCAGTTTGTATTTCTGTAATGTCAGTTATTTCTTCTCTTTTATTTGTGGTTTTGTTTATTTGAGTCTTTTCTTTTTGTTTTTTTGATGAGTCTGACTATAGGTTTATGATTTTTGTTCATCTTTTCAAAGAATCAACTCCTGGTTTCTTTTCTCTGCTTTATTTTGTTGTTGTTATTTCTATATTGTTTATTTCTGGTCTAATATTTATGATTTCCTTCCTTCTGCTGGCTTTGGGTTTTGTTTGTTCTTCTTTTTCTAGCTTCTTTAGGTGTAAGGTTAGGTTGCTTATTTGAGATTTCTCTTGCTTCTTGAAGTAGACCTTATTGCTATAAACTTCACTTCTAGAACAATTCTGCTATATTCTGAAGGTTTGAATTGTAATGTTTTTATTTGCATTTGTTTTCATGTACTTTTTTATTTCTTCTTTGATTTCTTGGTTGAACCATTCATTGTTTAGTAATATGTTATTTAACCACTATGTATTTGTGTTCTTTCCAGATTTTCTTGTGGTTGATTTCTAGTTTCATAGAAAAGATGCATGATATGACCTTGATCTTTTTGAAATTTTTGAAGCTTGATTTGTGGCCTATTATTGTGATCTATTCTGGAGACTGTTCCATGTACACTTGAAAAGAATGTGTATTCTGCTATTTTAGTATGGAACGTTGTGAATATCCACTATGTCATTCAAAGTCACTGTTTCCTTGCTGATTTTTTATTTGGATGACCTGTTCATCGATATAAGTGTGGTATTAATGTCCCTTACTGTTTTTGTATTTCTATCAATTGGTTTCTTTATGTTTGTCTTGAACTGTTTTATGTATTTGTATGCTTTCATATTTGATGCATAAATATTACAATTCTTGTACCTTTTTATTGGTTCCCCCCATTTATTATCATAGAGTGTCATTCTTTTTCTCTTGTTGCAGTCTTTGTTTCCAAAATTTTTTTTAAGTTTATTTATTATTGAGAGAGAGAGACAGAGCATGAGAATGGGAGGGGCAAAGAGAGGAGGAAATGCGGAATCTGAAGCAGGCTCCAGGCTCTGAGCTGTCAGCACAGAACCTGACGTGGGGCTCAAACTCGCAAACAGCGAGATCATGACCTGAGCCAAAGTCGGACGCTTAACTGACTGAGCCACCCAGGTGCCCCACAGTCTTTGTTTTAAAGTTTATTTTTGTTTGTTTGTTTGTTTATTTAAGCATTGCTATCCTGGCTTTCTTTTGTCATCCATTTGCATAATAAATATTTCTCCATCCCCTCACTTTCGATCTGCAGGTGTCTTTAGGTCTCATATGAATCTCCTATAGGCAACATATAGGTGAGTCTATGTTTTTACATGCAGTCTGTCTGTTTTTTGATTAGAGATTTTAGTCCATTTCAAATTAATTATTGATAAATATATATTTATTGTCATTTTGATATTTGTTTTGTGGTTGTTTTTATAGTTTTCCTCTGATCCTTTATTCTCTTTCATGTTTTGTTGGCTTTCTTTAGTGATATACTTGGATTCCTTTCTCTTTATTCTTTGTGTATCTATTAGTGGTTTTTGATTTGTGGCTACCAGTTTGTATATAACTTTTTCTGTTTAGCAGTCTATATAAATTTGATGGCTGCTTAAGTTTGAATCTTATATTTGAATCCCCCCCCCCCATGTTTTAGGTATATGGTGTTATATTTTACGTTCTTTTATTTTATGAATCCCTTGACTAATTTTTACAAAAACACGTATTTTTTTCTGCTTTTGTGTTTTTTTTTCCTTTTCATACTCTCACTTACAGTCTTTTCTTTCCACTCAGAGGGTCTCCTTTGAGATTTCTTGTAGTGGTTATGAACTTCTTTGGTTTTTGTTTGCCTGACAAACTCCTTATTCTTCTAATCTCAATGATAGCCTTGTTTGATACTGTATTCTTGCCTGCAGATTTTCCCCTTTCAGCCTTTTGTGTATATCATGCCACTTCCTTCTAGCCTACAAAGTTTCTTCTGAAAAATCCACTGATAGCTTTATGGGAGTTCCCATATATGTAACTGTCTTCTTTGCTGCTTTAGTTTTTTTTTTTTTTTTACTACTTTTTGGCATTTTAATTATTATTTGTTTTGTTGTGGACCTTCTTGGGTTGATTTTTGGGGGGCATCTCTGCCTTCTGGATATGGGTATCTGTTTCCTTCCCCAGATTAGGGAAGTTTTCAGCCATCTTCTCTTCAAATAAATTTTCTGCTCTTTTTTTCTCTGTCTTCTGCTGGGATCCCTATAATGTAAATGTTATTATGTTTGGTGGAGTCACGGAGTTTCCTAAGACTATTCTCAATTTGCACAATTTGTTTTTCCTCTCATCTTCTCAGCTTGGTTACTTTCAATTACCCTGTCTTCTGGTCATTAATTTGTTTCTCTGCTTCCTCTAGCCTGGTATTTTTTCATTCAAGTGTATTTTCAATTTTATTTATTATGTTTTTCATCTTTGATTGGTTCTTTTTCTTATCACTTTATTAAGGGCCTTATTAATGTCTTCCACTCTTTTCTCAAGTCCAGTGACTATGATCGCTACTTTAAATTCTTTTTTTTTTTTTTTGGTATTTTTATTTAATTTATTATTATTTTTTTAAATTTACATCCAAATTAGTTAGCATATAGTGCAACAATGATTTCAGGGGTAGATTCCTTAATGCCTCTTACCATTTAGACCATCCCCCCTCCCACAACCCCTCTAGTAACCCTCTGTTTGTTCTCCATATTTGAGTCTCATGTTTTGTCCCCCTCCCTGTTTTTGTATTATTTTTTTCCCTTCCCTTATGTTTATCTGTTTTGTATCTTAAAGTCCTCATATGAGTGAAGTCATATATTTGTCTTTCTCTGACTGACTAATTTCGCTTAGCATAATACCCTCTAGTTCCGTCCACATAGTTGCATAATTTAAATTGTTTATCAGACATATTACTTATATCCATTTCACTCAGGTCTCTTCCTAAGACCTGGTTTGATCCTGTTCTTTCTTTGGGGACATATTTCTCTCTCTCTCATCATTTTGTCTAACTCTCTGTGTCTGTTTCTCTGTGTTGGGAAAGTCAGCTACATGTATTGCTCTTGATGGTAATGGCATTATGAAGAAGAGGTCTTATTGTGCCATGCAGTGTAATGTCCCTGTTACCCAGGGCATGGTGCTTCAGGGAGTGTCTCTTATGTGTGTTGTGTGTGCTCTGCTGTTGAGTCCTGGCCAATTTTTCCCTTAGTCCCATTGCTTGCAGAGGCTCTTTGCCTGATATGGGAAGTATTTGTTCTCCAGCAGACGTGCAGTCCATTTTAACAAAGTGTACACTTGTTTGCTTGCTAAATGAGACCTACCACCACCACTGGAACTGACATCCTGTAAAATGCATGGGTCGGGAAACAAGGTGCTATTGGGATTTGTGCCATTCTTCAAGGAAGCACACCTGCAATTTGAAGACTGAGGCAAGGGTGACTGGAAAGGGCAGATCTGATGAAGTGTAGAGGAGTGGGACTTTGGGAAAACAAGTTAGGTAGTGACTATTGGTCCCTTGCTGGTCCCCAAGGTGGCTGTGTTTATGCTGGGGGATGGAGGGTGTGTGTGGTAATGTTATACACCTACTCCTTTGTTTCTAGAGAGGTCTTCCTGTGATCCTTGCCTCTCTGGGCTATACTCTGAGATGTGTAAATCACTCTCTTTCTGGTCTGCCCCTGACATTTTTCAAACTCATGGTTCTACGCTGTATCTGCTCAGGCTAGCTGTCCTACTGTCTCTTTAATGCTCTCTGGGCTCTTCTGGGGCCAAGCCTGATGATTTTTACATTCCAGGTTTTAAGTCCCACTGGTTGTAAGAACTCATGAAATTTGGCACCTTTTGCTTTCAAAGCCAAATGTTATGAGGATTTGTTTTCTCCGTGTGGGCTTCTGGGCGTGAAAATCTGTTTTTCACCTTCTCTGTGTCACTGGCTTCCTGCCCACTGAGGACTGCCATAGTCCATTTTACTCCCAAACCCTATCTGTGTACTTCCTACTTTCTTTGATGTGGCCTCTTTAGTTGTGTAATTTGTTCTCCAAGTCTTTAGATCATTTTCTGGGTTATTTACACTGATGTGAATGTTATCTAGTTGTATCAACTGGACAAGTGAGTAAGGTCCTCTTACTCTGCCATCTTCCCAGCCTCCTCCTAGAGGATCTTGTTTTGATGGTGAGGGCTGCTGAATGATCAGGGTGGTGGTTGCTAAAGATTGGGGTAGCTGTGACAATTTCTTTTTTTATTTTTATATTTATTTATTTATATTCAAATCCAAGTTAGTTAATGATAGTGTAATAATGATTTCAGAAATAGAATTTAATGATTCATCACTTACATACAATACCCAGTGCTCCTCCCATCAAGTGTCCTCTTTACTGTCCATTGCCCATATAATCCATCCCCCTATCCAACACCCCACCAGCAACCCTCAGTTTGTTTTCTGTATTTAAGAGTCTCTTATGGTTTGCCTCCCTCTCAGTTTTTATCTTATTTTTGCTTCCCTTTCCCTATGTTCATCCATTTGGTTTCTTAAATCCCACATATGTGTGAAATCAAATGATACTTGTCTTTCTCTGACTCACTTATTTCACTTAGCATAATACCTTCTAGCTCCATCCATGCTGTTGCAAATGGCAAGATTCATTCTTTTTGATTGCAGAGTAATACTCCATTGTATACCACATCTTTATCCATTCATCTGTCAATGGATGTTTGGGCTCTTTCTATACTATGGCTATTGTCAATTGTGCTGCTTTGAACATTGGGGTGGATGTGCCCCTTTGAAACAGCACACCTGTATCCCTTGGATATATACCTAACAGTACAATTGCTCAGTCATAAGGTACTTCTATTTTTAACTTTTTGAGGAACCTTCATAATGTTTTCCAGAGTGGCTGAACCAGTTTGCATTCCCACCAACAGTGCAAAAGAGATCCTCTCCCCACATCCTTGCCAACATCTGTTGTTGCCTGAGTTGTTAATTTTAGCCATTCTGATTGGTGTGAGGTGGTATCTCATTGTGGTTTTAATTTGTATTTCCCTGATGATGAGTGATGTTGAGCATTTTTTCATGTGTCTGTTAGACATCTGAATGTCTTTTTAGTCATCTTGGTGTTTTCTTTGGAGAAGTGTTTATTCATGTCTTTTGCCCATTTCTTCACTGGATTATTTGTTTTTTGGGTGTTGAGTTTGATAAGTTCTTTATAGATTTTGGATACTAACCCTTTATCTGATATGTCATTTGCAAATATCTTCTCCCATTCTGTCAGTTGCCTTTTAGTTTTGCTTATTGTTTCCTTCACTGTGCAGAAGCTTTTTATCTTGATGAGGTCCTAATAGTTCATTTTTGCTTTTGTTTCCCTTGCCTCCAGAGACATATTCTGTAAGAAGTTGTTGAGGCTGAGGTCGAAGAGGTTGTTGCCTGCTTTCTCCTCTAGGATTTTTATGGCTTACTGTCTTATATTTAGGTCTTTGATCCATGTTGAGTTTATTTTTGTGTATGGTGTGAGACAGTGTCCCAGATTCATTTTTTCTGCATGTTGCTGTCCAGTTTTCTCAGCACCATTTACTGAAGAGACTGTCTTTACTCCACTGGATATTTTTTCCTGCTTTGTCAAAGATTAGTTGGCCATACGTTTGTGGGTCCATTTCTGGGTTCTCTATTCTGTTCCATTGATCTGAGTGTCTGTTTTTGTGCCCGTACCATACTGTCTTGATGATTACAGCTTTGTAATACAGCTTAAAGTCTGGAATTGTGATGCCTCCAGCTTTGTTTTCTTTTTCAACCTTACTTTGGCTATTCAGGGTCTTTTCTGATTCTATATAAATTTTAGAATAGTTGTTCTAGCTCTGTGAAGATTGCTGGTGTTATTTTGATAGGGATTGCATTGAATACGTAGATTACTTTGGGTAGTAGCGACATTTTAACAATATTTGTTCTTCCAATCCATGAGTATGGGATGTTTTTCCATTTTTTTTGTGTGTGTTATTCATTTTCTTTCATAAGCTTTCTGTAGTTTTCAGTGATAGATTTTTCACCTCTTTGGTTGAGTTTATTCCTAGGTATTTTACAGTTTTTGATGCAATTGTAAATGGGATCGAT
Organism: Felis catus; assembly: GCF_018350175.1. Classification (NCBI taxonomy): domain Eukaryota; kingdom Metazoa; phylum Chordata; class Mammalia; order Carnivora; family Felidae; genus Felis; species Felis catus. Next base: position 31,993,787 of record NC_058380.1, on the reverse strand, counting down.
TCTGTAATTTTTCTTTCTGCTGCTTCATTGTTGGTGTATAGAAATACAGCTGATTTCTGTACATTGATCTTATATCCTGCAACTTTGCTGAATTCATGGATCAGTTCTAGCAGTTTTTTTGTGGAGTCGTTTGGATTTTCCAAATTGAGTATCATGTCATCTGCAAAGAGTGAAAGTTTGAATTCCTTCTTGCTGATTTGTATGCCTTTTATTTCTTTTTGTTGTCTGATTACTGAAGGTAGGATTTCCAACACTATGTTGAATAACAGTCGTGAGAGTTGGCATCCCTGTCGTGTTCCTGATCTCAGGGGGAAAGCTCTCAGTTTTTCCCCATTGAGGATGTTATCAGCTGTGGGCTTTTCATAAATGGCTTTTATGATGTTTAAGTATGTTCCTTCTATCCCGACTTTCTTGAAGGTTTTAATCATGAAAAGATGCAGTATTTTGTCAAATGCTTTCTCTGCATCTATTGAGAAGATCATGTGGTCCTTATCCTTTCTTTTATTAATGTGATGTATCACATTGATTGATTTGTGGATATTTAACTAGCCTTGCATTTCAGGAATAAGTCCCAGTTGATTGTGATGAATAATTCTTTTAGCATATTGTTTGATCCTGTTTGCTAGTATCTTGTTGAGAATTTTTGCAACCATGTTCATCAAGGAAATTGGTCTGTAGTTCTACTTTTTAGTGGGGTCTTTGGTTTTGGAATCAAGGTGCTGGCCACGTAGAATGAATTTGGACGTTTTCCTTCCATTTCTATTTTTTGGAACAGCTTCTAAAGAGTAGGTGTTAACTCTTCTTTAAATGTTTGGTAGATTTCCTCTGGAAAGCCATCTGGCCCTGGAGTCTTGTTTGTTGGAAGATTTTTGGTTACTGATTCAATTTCTTTACTGCTTATGGGTCTGTTCAAATTTTCCATTTCTTCATGTTTCAGTTTTGGTAGTTTATATGTTTCTAGAAATTTGTCCATTTCTTCCAGATTGCCCAATTTGTTGGCATATGATTGCTCATAATATTCTCTTATTTTTCTTTGTATCTCTGTAGTGTTGGTTGTGATCTCTCCTCTTTCATTTGTTGTTTTATTTATTTGAGTCCTTTCCTTTTTCTTTTGGATCAGTCTGGCTACTGGTTTATCAGCTTTGTTAATTCTTTCAAAGGACCAGTTCATGGCTTTATTGATCTGTTCTGTTGTTCTGATTTCAATATCATTGATTTCTGTTCTAATCTTTATTAATTCTCTTCTTCTACTGGTTTTGGGCTTTATTTGCTATTCTTTTTACAGCTCTTTAAGGTGTAAGGCTAGGTTGTATATTTGAGACCTTTCTTCCTTCTTTAGGAAGTCCCTCTTGTGACTGCCATTGCTGCATCCGAGAGGTTTTGAACTGTCGTGTTTTCATTTTCACTGGCTTCCATGTACTTTTAAATTACCTCTTTAATTTCTTGGTTAAATTTCCTCTTTAATTTCATTCTTCAGTAGGATGTTCTTCAACCTCCAAGTAGTCACAGTCTTTCCAATTTTTTTGTGGTTGATTACAAGTTTCATAGTGTTGTGGTATGAAAATATGCAAGGTGTGATTTAGATCTTTTTGTACTTGTTTTTTTTATATGAAATTTATTGACAAATTGGTTTCCATACAACACCCAGTGCTCATCCCAAAAGGTGCCCTCCTCAATACCCATCACCCACCCTCTCCTCCCTCCCACCCCCCATCAACCCTCAGTTTGTTCTCAGTTTTTAAGAGTCTCTTATGCTTTGGCTCTCTCCCACTCTAACCTGTTTTTTTTTTCCTTCCCCTCCCCCATGGGTTCCTGTTAATTTCTCAGGGTCCACATAAGAGTGAAACCATATGGTATCTGTCTTTCTCTGTATGGCTTATTTCACTTAGCATCACACTCTCCAGTTCCATCCATCCTTTTGTTGCTACAAAAGGCCATATTTCATTTTTTCTCATTGCCACATAATATTCCATTGTGTATATAAACCACAATTTCTTTATCCATTCATCAGTTGATGGACATTTAGGTTCTTTCCATAATTTGGCTATTGTTGAGAGTGCTGCTATGAACATTGGGGTACAAGTGGCCCTATGCATCAGTACTCCTGTATCCCTTGGATAAATTCTTAGTAGTGCTATTGCTGGCTCATAGGGTAGGTCTATTTTTAATTTTCTGAGGAACCTCCACACTGCTTTCCAGAGCGGCTGCACCAATTTGCATTCCCACCAACAGTGCAAGAGGGTTCCCGTTTCTCCACATCCTCTCCAGCATCTATAGTCTCCTGATTTGTTCATTTTGGCCACTCTGACTGGCGTGAGGTGATATCTGAGTGTGGTTTTGATTTGTATTTCCCTGATAAGGAGCGACGCTGAACATCTTTTCATGTGCCTGTTGGCCATCCGGATGTCTTCTTTAGAGAAGTGTCTATTCATGTTTTCTGCCCATTTCTTCACTGGGTTATTTGTTTTTCGGGTGTCGAGTTTGGTGAGCTCTTTATACATTTTGGATACTAGCCCTTTGTCCGATATGTCATTTGCGAATATCTTTTCCCATTCCGTTGGTTGCCTTTTAGTTTTGTTGGTTGTTTCCTTTGCTGTGCAGAAGCTTTTTATCTTCATAAGGTCCCAGTAATTCACTTTTGCTTTTAATTCCCTTGCCTTTGGGGATGTGTCGAGTAAGAGATTGCTACGGCTGAGGTCAGAGAGGTCTTTTCCTGCTTTCTCCTCTAAGGTTTTGAGGGTTTCCTGTCTCACATTTAGGTCCTTTATCCATTTTGAGTTTATTTTTGTGAATGGTGTGAGAAAGTGGTCTAGTTTCAACCTTCTGCATGTTGCTGTCCAGTTCTCCCAGCACCATTTGTTAAAGAGGCTGTCTTTTTTCCATTGGATGTTCTTTCCTGCTTTGTCAAAGATGAGTTGGCCATACGTTTGTGGGTCTAGTTCTGGGGTTTCTATTCTATTCCATTGGTCTATGTGTCTGTTTTTGTGCCAATACCATGCTGTCTTGATGATGACAGCTTTGTAGTAGAGGCTAAAGTCTGGGATTGTGATGCCTCCTGCTTTGGTTTTCTTCTTCAAAATTCCTTTGGCTATTCGGGGCCTTTTGTGGTTCCATATGAATTTTAGGATTGCTTGTTCTAGTTTCGAGAAGAATGCTGGTGCAATTTTGACTGGGATTTCATTGAATGTGTAGATAGCTTTGGGTAGTATTGACATTTTGACAATATTTATTTTTCCAATCCAAGAGCAGGGAATGTCTTTCCATTTCTTTAAATCTTCTTCAATTTCCTTCATAAGCTTTCTATAGTTTTCAGCATACAGATCCTTTACATCTTTAGTTAGATTTATTCCTAGGTATTTTATGCTTCTTGGTGCAATTGTGAATGGGATCAGTTTCTTTATTTGTCTTTCTGTTGCTTCATTGTTAGTGTATAAGAATGCAACTGATTTCTGTACATTGATTTTGTATCCTGCAACTTTGCTGAATTCATGTATCAGTTCTAGTAGACTTTTGGTGGAGTCTATCGGATTTTCCATGTATAAAATATCATGTCATCTGCAAAAAGCGAAAGCTTGACTTCATCTTTGCCAATTTTGATGCCTTTGATTTCCTTTTGTTGTCTGATTGCTGATGCTAGAACTTCCAGCACTATGTGAAACAGCAGCGGTGAGAGGGGGCATCCTTGTCGTGTTCCTGATCTCAGGGAAAAAGCTCTCAGTTTTTCCCCGTTGAGGATGATGTTAGCTGTGGGCTTTTCATAAATGGCTTTTATGATCTTTAAGTATGTTCCTTCTATCCCGACTTTCTCAAGGGTTTTTATTAAGAAAGGGTGCTGGATTTTGTCAAAGGCCTTTTCTGCATCGATTGACAGGATCATATGGTTCTTCTCTTTTTTTTTGTTAATGTGATGTATCACGTTGATTGATTTGCGAATGTTGAACCAGCCCTGCATCCCAGGAATGAATCCCACTTGATCATGGTGAATAATTCTTTTTATATGCCATTGAATTCGATTTGCTAGTATCTTATTGAGAATTTTTGCATCCATATTCATAAGGGATATTGGCCTGTAGTTCTCTTTTTTTACTGGGTCTCTGTCTGGTTTAGGAATCAAAGTAATACTGGCTTCATAGAATGAGTCTGGAAGTTTTCCTTCCCTTTCTATTTCTTGGAATAGCTTGAGAAGGATAGGTATTATCTCTGCTTTAAACGTCTGGTAGAACTCCCCTGGGAAGCCATCTGGTCCTGGACTCTTATTTGTTGGGAGATTTTTGATAACCGATTCAATTTCTTCGCTGGTTATGGGTCTGTTCAAGCTTTCTATTTCCTCCTGATTGAGTTTTGGAAGAGTGTGGGTGTTCAGGAATTTGTCCATTTCTTCCAGGTTGTCCAATTTGTTGGCATATAATTTTTCATAGTATTCCCTGATAATTGTTTGTATCTCTGAGGGATTGGTTGTAATAATTCCATTTTCATTCATGATTTTATCTATTTGGGTCATTTCCCTTTTCTTTTTGAGAAGCCTGGCTAGAGGTTTGTCAATTTTGTTGATTTTTTCAAAAAACCAACTCTTGGTTTCGTTGATCTGCTCTACAGTTTTTTTAGATTCTATATTGTTTATTTCTGCTCTGATCTTTATTATTTCTCTTCTTCTGCTGGGTTTAGGCTGCCTTTGCTGTTCTGCTTCTAGTTCCTTTAGGTGTGCTGTTAGATTTTGTATTTGGGATTTTTCTTGTTTCTTGAGATAGGCCTGGATTGCAATGTATTTTCCTCTCAGGACTGCCTTCGCTGCATCCCAAAGCGTTTGGATTGTTGTATTTTCATTTTCGTTTGTTTCCATATATTTTTTAATTTCTTCTCTAATTGCCTGGTTGACCCACTCATTCGTTAGTAGGGTGTTCTTTAACCTCCATGCTTTTGGAGGTTTTCCAGACTTTTTTCTGTGGTTGATTTCAAGCTTCATAGCATTGTGGTCTGAAAGTATGCATGGTATAATTTCAATTCTTGTAAACGTATGAAGGGCTGTTTTGTGACCCAGTATATGATCTATCTTGGAGAATGTTCCATGTGCACTCGAGAAGAAAGTATATTCTGTTGCTTTGGGATGCAGAGTTCTAAATATATCTGTCAAGTCCATCTGATCCAATGTCTCATTCAGGGCCCTTGTTTCTTTATTGACCGTGTGTCTAGATGATCTGTCCATTTCTGTAAGTGGGGTGTTAAAGTCCCCTGCAATTACCACATTCTTCTCAATAAGGTTGCTTATGTTTATGAGTAATTGTTTTATATATTTGGGGGCTCCGGTATTCGGCGCATAGACATTTATAATTGTTAGCTCTTCCTGATGGATAGACCCTGTAACTATTATATAATGTCCTTCTTCATTTCTTGTTATAGCCTTTAATTTAAAGTCTAGTTTGTCTGATATAAGTATGGCTACTCCAGCTTTCTTTTGGCTTCCAGTCGCATGATAAATAGTTCTCCATCCCCTCACTCTCAATCTAAAGGTGTCCTCAGGTCTAAAATGAGTCTCTTGTAGACAGCAAATAGATGGGTCTTGTTTTTTTATCCATTCTGATACCCTATGTCTTTTGGTTGGTGCATTTAATCCATTTACATTCAGTGTTATTATAGAAAGATATGGGTTTAGAGTCATTGTGATGTCTGTATGTTTTATGCTTCTGGTGATGTCTCTGGGACTTTGTCTCACAGGGTCCCCCTTAGGATCTCTTGTAGGGCTGGTTTAGTGGTGACAAATTCCTTCAGTTTTTGTTTGTTTGGGAAGACCTTTATCTCTCCTTCTATTCTAAATGACAGACTTGCTGGATAAAGGATTCTCAACTGCATATTTTTTCTGTCTAGCACCCTGAAAATCTCGTGCCAATTCTTTCTGGCCTGCCAAGTTTCAAAAGAGAGATCAGTCATGAGTCTTATAGGTCTCCCTTTATATGTGAGGGCACGTTTACCCCTTGCTGCTTTCAGAATTTTCTCTTTATCCTTGTATTTTGCCAGTTTCACTATGATATGCCGTGCAGAAGATCGATTCAAGTTACGTCTGAAGGGAGTTCTCTGTGCCTCTTGGATTTCCATGCCTTTTTCCTTCCCCAGTTGAGGGAAGTTCTCAGCTATGATTTCTTCAAGTACCCCTTCAGCACCTTTCCCTCTCTCCTCCTCCTCTGGGATACCAATTATGCATATATTATTTCTTTTTAGTGTATCACTTAGTTCTCTAATTTTCCCCTCATACTCCTGGATTTTTTTATCTCTCTTTTTCTCAGCTTCCTCTTTTTCCATAACTTTATCTTCTAGTTCACCTATTCTCTCCTCTGCCTCTTCAAGCCGAACTGTGGTGGTTTCCATTTTGTTATGCATTTCGTTTAAAGCGTTTTTCAGTTCCTCGTGACTGTTCCTTAGTCCCTTGATCTCTGTAGCAAGAGATTCTCTGCTGTCCTGTATACTGTTTTCAAGCCCAGCGATTAATTTTATGACTATTATTCTAAATTCACTTTCTGTTATATTATTTAAATCCTTTTTGATCAGCTCACTAGCTGTTGTTATTTCCTGGAGATTCTTCTGAGGGGAATTCTTCCGCTTCGTCATTTTGGATAGTCCCTGGCGTGGTGAGGACCTGCAGGGCACTTCCCTTGTGTTGTGGTGTATAACTGGAGTTGGTGGGCGGGGCCGCAGTCAGACCTGATGTCTGCCCCCAGCCCACCGCTGGGGCCACAGTCAGACTGGTGTGTGCCTTCTCTTCCCCTCTCCTAGGGGCGGGGTTCACTGTGGGTTGGCGTGGCCCATCTGGGCTACTTGCACACTGCCAGGCTGTGGTGCTGGGGCTCTGGCGTATTAGCTGGGGTGGATAGGCAAGGTGCACAGGGGCGGGAGGTGCAGGCTCAGCTCGCTTCTCCTTTGATGATCCACTTTGGGAGGGGCCCTGTGGCAGCAGGAGGAAGTCACACCCACCACCAGAGGGATGGATCCGCAGAGGCACAGTGTTGGGTGTTTTGGGTGTTTGCACAGTGCAAGCAAGTTCCCTGGCAGGGACTGGTTCCTTTTGGGATTTTGGCTGGGGGATGGGCGAGGGAGATGGCGCTGGCAAGCGCCTTTGTTCTCTGCCAAACTGAGCTCTGTCGTCCAGGGCTCAGCAACTCTCCCTCTCATTGTCCTCCAGCCTTCCTGCTCTCTGAGCAGAGTTGTTAACTTATAACCTTCCAGATGTTAAGGCCCGCTTGCTGTCCAAACTCACTCCGTATGCCCCTCAGCTTTTGCAAGCCAGACTGGGGGGTCTCTGCTTGGCTGGCGGGATGCCCCTCTGCCCTGGCTCCCTCCCACCAGTCCGCGTAGCACGCACCGCCTCTCTGCCCTTTCTACCCTCTTCCATGGGTCTCTCATCTGTGCTTGGCTCCAGAGAATCCATTCTGCTAGTCTTCTGGCATTTTTCTGGGTTATTTAGGCAGGGGTAGGTGGAATCTAAGTGATCAGCCGGACACGGTGAGCCCAGCATCCTCCTACGCCACCATCTTCCTCCACTTTTTTTAAAAAAAATATTTTTTTATGATTATTTGTTTTTGAGAGAGACAGAGAGAGCAAGCACGAGTGGAGGAGGGGCTGAGAGAGAAGGAAACATAGAATCTGAAGCAAGCAAGCTCCAGGCTCTGCGATGTCAGCACAGAGCCTGACAAAGGGCTCGAACCCACGAACTGTGAGATCATGGCCTGAACCTAAGTTGGACTCTTAACCAACTGAGCCACCCAGATGCCCTTTTAATGTTCCACTTTTAATTCTAGTTTTCTTCCTATTTCCACTACATCTGAAGATATCTTCTCTCCTTAAGTCTTGAGGGTTGGAATCAACTTATTCCAAACTCCTCCTCCTGTTGATATTTTGACCTCTTCCCATAAATTACAAATGTTCTTCATGACACCTAGGATGGTGAATCTTTTCCAGGAGGTTTTCAATTGACTGCCAGATGCATCAGAGGAATCACCTGTCTATGGCAGCACTAGCTTCATGAAATTTATTTATTACATAATAAGATTCGAAAGTCGAAATTACTCCTTAATCCATAGACTGCAGAATGGGTTTTGTGTCAGCAGGCATGAAAACAACATTACTCTTTTTGCCCATTTCCATCAGAGCTCTTGGGTAGCCATGTGCACTTTCAATGAACAGAGGTATTTTGAATGATTTTTTTTCTCTGAGAAGTGGGACTAAATATTCAGTAAATTATATCATAAGCAGATATGCTGTCATCCAGGTTTTGTTCTTCCATTTATTGAACACAGGCAGAGTAGATTTAGCATAACCTACTCTGTAAGAATTTTAGAATGGTAAATGAGCATTGGCTTCAACTTAAAGTCACTAGCAGCATTAGCTCCTAATAAGATAATCAAACTGTCCTTTGAAGCTTGACACTGACTTCTGTAGCTATGAAAGTCTTAGGTGACATCTATTTCCAACATCAGAGTGTCTCATCTATATAGGAAAATCTGTTGTTTTAGAAATAACTTCTTTCCTTATACCTATGCATTAACCTCTGTTAGCTTCAAACTTAACTTCTGTAGCTTCCTCACTTCTCTCAGCCTTAATAAAATTAAAGAAAGTTAGGGCCTTGCTCTGGCTTTAGTTTAAGGTAATATCGTGGCTGGTTTTATCTATCAAGACCACTAAAACTTTCTCCATCTCAACAGTAAGGCTGTTCTGTTTTGTTTTTTTTTTTTAATTTTTAAAAAATCATTCATGTGTTCAGTGGTGTAGCACTTTTAATTTCCTTCATGAAGTAGTCCTTTGCGTTCATTACTTGGTTAACTATTACAGAGGCCTAGCTTTCAGTCTTTCTCAGTTTTTGACATATCTTGCTCACTAAGCTTAATCATTTCTAGCTTTTGATTTAAAGTGAGATGTGTGACTCTTACTTTCATGTGAACATTTAGAGGCTTTTGTAGGGTTATTAACTGGTCTAATTTGAATATTGTGCCTTAGGGAATAGAGAAACCTGAAAAGAGGGAGAGAGATGAGGAAATGGCCAGTTGGTAGAGAGGTCAGAGCACACACATTTATCTATTAAGTTCATTATCTTATATAAGTGTGGTTTGTGATGCCCCAAAATAATTACAATAACATCAAAGATCACTGATCACTATAAAAATATAATAATAAGGAAAAGTTTGAGATATTGTGAGAATTTCCAAAATGTGACACAGACAAAAAATGATGACATACCTTTAGAAAAATGTTGTTGATGGGCCTGTTTGATGCAGGGTTGCTACATTTCAATTTGTGAAAAATAAAATATCTGGTAAGCACAATAAAACAAGATATGCCTGTATTGAAAATTATTATTAATTAAAATCCATAGTTGACATTAGAGTTTACTCTGTTGCACAGTACTATGGGGTTTTACAACTGCATAATGTCATGTATCAACAATTATAGTATCCTACAGAATAGATTCATTGCTCTAAAAGTCCCCTGTGTACCATCTCATATCCCTTACTGTTCCATTTCCTTCCTGAGCCTCTGCTATCATTGATCTTTTCACTGTCTCCATAGTTTTGTCTTTTCCAGAATGTCATATAATTGGAATTTTACAATATGTAGCATTTTAGACTGCCTTTTTTCACTTAACAATATGTATTTAGAGTTTCTACATGCCCCATTGTGGCTTGATAGCTTGTTTTTTAAACTGCTGAATAATATTTCATTTTATGGATATACTATGCCTTTTTTTATCCTTTCACCAGTTGAAGGACATATTTGTTGCTTCCTACTTTGGAGCAATTATGAGTGAAACTGCTATACCCATTCATATGCCAGTTTTTGTGTAGACTTAAGTTTTCCAACTCATTTGAGTAAATACCAAGGACCAAGATTGCTGGATCATATGGCAAGACTACATTTAGCTTCTTAAAAAGTGGCCAAACTGTCTTCCAAATCTGCTATACCATTTTGTATTTCTACTAGCAATGAATGAGAGTTCCTGCTGCCTCACATTCTCATTAGCATTTGGTATTGTCAGTATTTTGGATTTTAGCCATTCTAGTAAGTATATAGTGATATCTCATTGTAATCATGTCTTTCCTTTAGCCACTCTCTTCTACCACCTCTCACTGGAAACAGTTTATCCTGTTATTCTAGGCAAGAACAAATTCCAATTTGACTGAGGAATTTAGCATTCTGACAAGTTTAAATCAGCTTTTAATGAAAACAACAAAATAAAACAACCAAAACACCATTGTATTTTCATCTCTAAAAAATGCTAAATGGTTTCACTTATAGGCTGGCAGACTGAGTTTACACTGCATGGTATCAGGCCAATTGCTGTTTGACTTTATTATTTTAGTCACATTCATCGAGGGATAATTTTCATACAGCAAAATTCACTTATTAATTGTACAGTTTGATGAGTTTTGATAAAGCATATAGATGTATAATCACCACCTCAGTCAAGATATGAACATTTTCATCACTGAAAGAAGTTCCCTTATTGCCTTTTGTAATCTATCCTCATCTTAGGCAACCACAAATCTAATTTCTGTCTATATAGTATTTGACTTTACAGAATGTCATATAACAAATATCATACACTATATGCCCTTTTATTGATGGTTTTTTTCACCTAACAAATGCTATCGAGATTCACCCATGTTGTTGCATGTGTTAGTAGTATGTATTCTACTGAATGGATATATTACATTTTGTTTATCCATTCACCAATTGGTAGACTTTTTGGTTATTTCCAGTTTTTGGCTATTATGAATAAAGTTGCTATAAGCATTTACAAACTGCTCTTTATGTGGAAATATGTTTTCATTTCTCTTCGGTACTCAGGAGTGGAGTATTTTGTAAGAAACTGACAAATTATTTTCCAAAATGGCTGAACAATTTTGCATTTCTTCTAGCCATGTGATAGAGTTCTAGTTATTCTTCATCCTTGACAGCACTTGATATTCTTAGTCTTTTAGATTTTATCTATTTTAATAGTTGCATAGTGTTATATAGTAGTAGTTGGTATGTCAGTGTGGTTTTAATTTGCATTTCCCTGATGACTAATGATATTGGGCATTTTTTTCATGTGCTTATTTGTCATCCGTATATCTTCTTCAGTGTCTGTTCAAATCTTGTGTCCATTTTTATTTATTTATTTGTTTTTAATTTTAATTTTTTATTTTTTTAAATTTACATCCAAATTAGTTAACATATAGTGCAACAATGATTTCAGGAGTAGATTCCTTAGTGTCCCTTCACCATTTAGCCCATCCCCCTCCCACAACCTCTCTAGTAACCCTCAGTTTTTTCTCCATATTTATGAATCTCTTGTTTTGTCCCCCTCCCTGTTTTTATATTATCTGTTTCCCTTTCCTTACGTTCATCTGTTTTGTCTCTTAAAGTCCTTATATGAGTGTAGTCATGATATTTGTCTTTCTCTGACTAATATCGCTCAGCATAATACCCTCCAGTTCCATCCACGTAGTTGCAAATGGCAAGATTTCATTCTTTTTGATTGCCGAGTAATGCTCCATTGTATAGATATACCACATCTTCTTTATCCATTCATCCATCGATGGACATTTGGGCTCTTTCCTTGCTTTGGTTATTGTTGATAGTGTTCCTATAAACATGAGGATGCATGTGTCCCTTTGAAACAGCATACCTGTATCCCTTGGATAAATGCCTAGTAGTGCAATTGCTGGGTTATAGGGTAGTTCTATTTTTAGTTTTTTGAGGAACCTGCATACTGTTTTCCAGAGTGGCGGCACCAGCTTGCATTCCCATCTTTTGTCCATTTTCAATGGGTTATTTGTACTGTTGCTGTGTTGCAAGAATTCTTTATATTTAATTCTGAATATGAGTCTTTTATCAGATGAATGTTTTGTAACATTCATTCATTCATTCATTTGTAACAGTCTGAAGCTTATCTTTTTATTTTCTTAATGTCTTTTGAGGAACAGAGGTTCTTAATATTTGTTACCTACAGTAACATTTTTTCTTTATGGTTTGTGTTTTTTGTGGGTTTTATCTAACCAATCTTTGATTGACTTATTGTCACATATTGTGTGTGTGTGTGTGTGTGTGTGTGTGTGTGTGATTTCTTAGAGTTTTGTATTTTTAGCTCTTATATTTAGGTCTATGATCTTTGCAAATTAATTTTTGTGTCTGGTGTGAAATAGAATCAATTTTATCCCCTCTTCCTTCCTTCCTTCTACATATGGACATTCAATTGTTCAAGCACTATTTATGGAAAAAAACCATCCTTTTTCTGCTGATTTAAATCTTTGTTGAAGGCACCTGATCTCGGTTATTATATATAGGTTACATGTATGTTGATTAAAATCTCTACCACAATCATGGCAGAGTTTTGAGAAGCTGGTTCGAAAATTGACAACATGCCTGGGTGCCTGGGTGGCTCAGCCAATTAAGCATCTGATTGATTTTGGCACAGTTTATGATCTCATGTTTGTAAGATCAAGCCCCGAGTTGGGCTCTGCATTGACAGAGCATGGGTTGCTTGGGATTCTCTCTCTATATCCCTGTCTCACTTGCATGGATGCTCTCTCTCTCTCTCTCTCAAAATAAATAAACATTAAAAAAGATAAAAGGGAGAAATCGGTGAAAGAGAAAACAAAAAAAAAAGGAAAAATCAAAGATGCTAAAAACTGGTTTTTTGAATAGCTCAGTAAAAATGATAAACATGTCATGAAACTAATCAAACAACAAAAAGAAAACCCACATTATCAATATTGGAAATGAAAGAAGGAACATCATTATAGATCTTAAAAGATAAGAGAATATTTTGAACATCTTATTGCTGATACATTTGATAGCTTAGATAAAAGGAACACATTTCTTGAAATAAGTTAATTACTAAAGATAACATGAATAACAGCATATCTATTAAAGAATTGAATTCATAGTCCAAAATGCTGCCACAAAACATCTCCAGGCCCAGATTGCATCACTAGTGAATTCTACCATGGAATTAAGGAAAAAAATAATAATTTATACAAAATCTTCCAGGAAATAAAAGAGGAGGTAACAGCTACTCATTTAATGATGACAGCACTATTCCCAGTAGCAAAGTCAAATAAAGGTATAAAGAAAATATACTAACCAATATCCCTCCCAAACCTAACTCAAAAAACTTAAAAAAAATTTTTTTAACGTTTTATTTATTTTTGAGAGACACAGAGAGACAGAGCCTGAGTAGGGGAGGGGCAGAGAGAGAGGGAGACACAATCTGAAGCAGGCCAGGTTCTGAGCTGTTGGTACATAGCCCAACATGGGGCTTGAACCCGTGAACCGTGAGATCATGACCTGAGCCAAAGTTGGACACTTAACCAACTGAGCCACCCAGGCCCCCCCTTTTTAAAAAAAAGGTTTTTTTCCAAAAATCTGAATAAAGTATTGGTAAATTAAAATGAGTAATAAAAACCTGAGAAACTCAACAGAAGACCAGGGGGGAGGGAAAGGGGGGAAAAGAAAGTTACAGAGAGGGAAGGAGGCAAACCATAAGAGATTCTTAAATATTGAGAACAAACTGAGGGTTGATGGCGGTGGGGGGAAGGGGAAAGTGAGTGATGGGCATTGAGGAGGGCACCTGTTGGGATGAGCACTGGGTGTTGCATGGAAACCAATTTGACAATAAATTTCATATAAAAAAAATACTTCAGCAAAAGGAAAAAACCCAGATTAAAAAAAACCAGTAATATACAAAAAGATCATACATCATAAAGTGGGACTTATCTCAGTTATACAATGTTGGTTCCACATTTTAAAATCAATTATTGTAAGTTACTATATGAACAGAATAAAAAAGAAAATTATATCATAATCTCAATATGTACAGAAAAGCATTAGCAAAATTCAATATTTATTCAAGATTTTAAAACTCGCAGCAAACTAGAAATAGAAGGAAACTTCCTCAACCTGATAAAAAAATATCTACACAAAACAGATTTAACTTTATTTTTAATCCTGAAAGGTTTAATGCATATTTTCAGACCACAACACTATAAAACTTGAAGTCAACCACAAGAAAAAAATTTGGAAAGACCACAAATACATGGAGGTTAAAGAACATCCTACTAAAGAATGAATGGGTCAGCCAAGACATTAAAGAAGACATTTTTAAAAAGTACATGGATGCAAATGCAAATGAAAAGAACAGTCCAAACACTTTGGGATATAACAAAGGCAGTTAAGAGGGAGGTATATTACAATACAGGTCTTAATCAAGAAGCAAGAAAAGTCTCAAATTCACAACCTAACTTTGCACCTAAAGGAGCTAGAAAAGGAACAGCAAATAAAGCTTAAAGCCAGCAGGTGATGGGAAATAGCAAAGATTAGAGCAAAAATAAATAATATAGAAACAAACAAACAAAAAAAACCCAGTAGTATAGATCAACAAAATTAAGAGCTGGTTCTTTGAAAGAATTAATAAAATTGATAACCCCCTAACTAGACTTATTAAACAGAAAACAGAGGGGTGCCTGTGTGGCTCAATCAGTTGAGTGTCTGACTTTTGATTTGGGTTTGGGTCATGATCCCAGGGTCATGGGATCAAACCCCACATCAGGCTCCACTCGGCAAGAAGCCTATTTAGGATTCTCTCTCTTTCTCTGCCCCTCTTCCCTGCTCGCATTTGCTCTCTCTCTATAACAAAACAAAACAAAACAAAACATCCAAATAAATTAGGCCAATTTAGTTGAAAGTGTTGCATATTTTCTATTTCCTTACTGTTTTATTTTTTTTCTTTTGGTCTGCTTGCTCTGTCGTATACTGAGAGAGAAGTCTTATGTTTTCAACTCTGTGATCATCCTACATTCTTTCCCAAGGGTGCCTTTTTTGGCTCAGCAGTACAAAGGCAGGGCCTGTAGTAGAGCAGGCATCAGCCAGGCAATTAAATGTCAGTCTCCTCTGGCAGGGTCCCAAAATTTATCAGCGATTTTATGGGAAATGTTTACTTTTGGTTTCTAAGAGATGAAGGGAGGGGATTGTTTTTCTTCACGAGTTTAGCATTCCTAGAACACTTGACTTTTCCATCCCTTATCAGTCCTCTTTTGCATTGAAATGGATGAAATGATTTGTTCAAATAACTGAATTTCAAATATTGAGTAATTACTGGTTTTCTTTCCATCCATGGGGTCTTAATGACAATTCAAGGAAAAATAGGAAAAGTTCTGTTAAATAAGTTACACTTGCATGGAACTGAATACCAAATCAGTTCATACTGATTTGCTTAAAATCCTATATTGCAATTAATAAGACTTCTCAGGGCACCTGGGTGGCTCGGTTGAGCATCCAACTTTGGCTCAGGTCATGATCTCATGGTTCGTGAGTTCGAGCCCCACGTCAGGCTCTATACAGACAGCTCAGAGCCTGGTGCCTACATAGGATTCTGTGTCTTCCTCTCTCTATGCCCTCCCCTGCTCATGCTCTGTCTCTCTCTCTCTCTCAAAAATAAACATTTAAAAAAAAGACTTCTCACTGAGGAAGGACTGTTTATGTCAAAGAGGTGGTGTGTAAGCTGAAACTCATTCCAAAATTCCCAACTGTTTCCTTAGAGAATGTGGAGTAATCATTCTTTTAATAGAAGAAAAAGCCAGTATGGTGCAATGGTAGTATGTTATCAGCAGCAAAAAGCAGAAATATATTTTTCTTCTTGTCTTTGTTTAATTTTACAAAATGCCTCTAATAATGAGGCAAACTAATAATGAGGATCCCATTCAACTGCAAAATTCTGACCTGATTTAAGTTTTGTTTGTTTTCTTTGAGTGTGGTTCTTTGAAAAGTATGCCTCCCTTGAGGAAAAAAAAAAGTTCTATTGGATATTAAATTGCAAATGTATGTCGAAAGGAGGAAATAGGATTAACTTTTGTTGATCCCAATATAGTCCAGACACTGTGCTAGGTGCTTACAACCATTTCCTTATTCCATCTTCTCAAGATCCCTATCTGGGAGATATATTAGCTCTATTTAACAGGCAATGACACTGAGATACAGAGCAGTGTGAGGTCACATAGATGGCAGAAATTAAAATTAGAACCAAGATCTCTCTAGTACCAAAATTCATACTCTTTGCTGTCCATCATGCTTTCATTAATATGGAGGCCTGACACAAAAGTAACCCATTGCTGTTTTTACTGATTAGTTCTGTGGTTTCTGAAATGGTTTTATCTAATGGTAGTTGGCATAGAATGAGATCTTTCTCTTTATATTCATTGTATTAGGAAAGCTTTGATCATACCATGTACTTTAAACAGAACTTGATATTTTGGTCTTTGATAAATTTGACATTATACAATATAGACATCTCTTTAGACTTCAGTCTTTGCAAATGTTAGGCTTAATGTGAGGACTGAGCAGAGGGCAGTTTAGGGCCTTTGGTCTAGGCAAGGAGGGACAACTAGGAAAATTCAAAGAGTGTAGCAAGATTGGTCAGTAGAAATGAGAAAACTGGCATGGAGGCAAGTACAGGTATCAGAATTCAAGGCAAAACAGATATCAGAGACCCAAAAGAACTTGTTACAAGAAAGAATAATCATGCAGAGAAATGATTCCAAGCATAGGTCATCAGTGATGTGGTTTGAAGTGTTGAAGTTTGGAGCCGATGGCTAAGAAAGAATTCTTGAGATGTTTTTGGTGCAGAAAGGTGGCTTTATTAAAGCACAGGGACAGGACCTGTGGACAGAAAGAGCTGCACTGGGGTTGTGAGAGGTAACTGATTATACACTTGGGAGTGGGGGAAGATAAAGGCAAGGGGAAGTTTCCAAAAGGACTTTCCTATGTTAAATAAGACTCACAGGATCCTGGAGGCCTAGATATTGTCAAGCTAAAGTTATTTTTCCCTCTAGCAAAGCATTAACATTAAGACAGTTGGGAATTCCTGGAAGAATGTCATTCTCTGCCTATCTCAAGTTATACGCCAATGGGCTGTGGGTTATATGGAAATTTAATTTTATCTACAGTTCTTCTGCCTTTGTTTCCCCCGTTAACCAGTGGCCATGCACTTGTATGAACTGGAACATTGATTTTCAGATATGATCCTCTGACCAGCAGTATTGCCATCACATATTAAATTCTCATAAATACAAATTCATGAGTTCCACTCTGATCTACTGGATCAGGATTTCCATGACTGGGACTCAGGAAACTGTGCTTTAACAAACTTTTCAGATTATCCTTATTCATGTTAATATTTAGGAACCTCTGAACTAGAGGTGCAGAGCATCAAGTAGCAGGAAGGAATAAACTAGTCATGGAGCCTTGACTCACTCCTTCATATACTTAATAAAAAAATTATTAGAAGTGCCAGGCACTGTGTTAGGTACTGGTTATACAGAGATGAAGGCATAAGAATGACTTTGTTGATGAGATAGAGGAAAAGAATGCATTTAGTCAGAGTTGTGTTAAGTTTGAACAATCTAAAGTACATCTAAATGGTAGTGTCCCATAGGCAATAGGAAGCACAGTTGGCCTTTAATCAGAAAAGATATCTTGTCTAAAAAGTTACCAGTCCTTAAAAGAAGAGCTAAACTTCTGGGAGCTAATGGCCTTGTGTGGGGTGGGGTCTAGTTGGGGGCTGGCAATGTGGAGTGAGAAATGAGAGGGTCAAATGTCTGAGATTCCTTGAGACCTTGTTAACCGCTCCATTCCCAACCAGATTCCCTGCCAGATGTTCTACCTTCTATTTACTCTATTAGTGAAAGGGGGAGATTATTCCTTGCCCTAAGTAGTATGAGATGCCCAAACACGCAATGCCTGACATGATCAGATGAGATCAGCAATAGTTTATTAGTCACATATACTCACAGCCTGGGGAGAGGAGGACACCATATGCCAGGGCCCACAGGGGTTTCTCTTGGGAGCAGAGTGAACAAGCAGGGGCTATGGGAGGCAAGATTTATAATGACAAGAGAGTGAGGTGACCCTTGATCCCTGTTGGAGGGTGTGGTTTATTTGAATAGTAACTTGGGCTGTCAAAGAGATGAAACCTGTTAGTTTGGAGAGCCAGGTAGTGTGTAGCTAGCTGGGCTGACAGGTGAGCTAGCTGGGTGGGGAGCAAGGGAACTCATGGTAGGCCTTTGGGATTCTGTGAGGCTTAAAGCTGTCAAGGCAGCACATGGAATTTCAGATTTTACAATTCACCAGCATACATGGGAAGTGCACTTCAACAACCGTCTTCTTTTAAGGGAGTTTATCTGGGCTAAAGCCATCTTGTTCTCTTTTGGTTTTCATTCCACAGCCTGATATCTCTCTGACACCTGTTAGAAATAAGCCCATCGACACAACCAAACAAGGGACACAGAGGGAGCACAGTGAAGGGAGGCTTTAATCAACGTTCTTGCAAGAGCAGGTGTCTGATGAACAGGCACACTTAGGGCAGTTACAGCAGACAATTTATCTCCTAGCATACAAGTCCCTCCCCTGGTTCCTCTTTGGCTGAGTACTACAGAGGTTACAGCCTTACCCATGATGAGGTTTTGGGGTGATGGTGGGGGGTCCAGAGCCAATGACCAAGAAATAATTCTTGAAGACGTCTTTGGTGCAAAAAGGTGATTTTATTAAAGCGCAGGGACAGGACCCATGGGCAGAAAGAGTTGCTCTGGTGTTGTGAAGAATGGCTGTTTTTATACTATGGAGTTGGGGAGGTAAAGTCAAAAAGGAGGCTTCCAGAGGGACTTTGATATGCTAAAGAGGACTCTTAAGGTACCTGAGGCCTTGCTATTGTTAAGCTAAGGTTGTTTTCCTTCTGGTAAGGCATTAACATTAGGACGGTAGGGAGTTCCTGGAGAAATTTTATACTCTATTTGCCTCAAGTATTTGTCAATGGGCTGCAGGTCACCAGAAAATTTAATTTTACCTGCCATTTCCTTCTTGCCTTTGTTCTCCATATCACTATGGAGGGGTGATGTTGGGGCTCCAGGAAACTGAGTCCATAGGTTTCTGGAGATTAGGCTTTTTCTTGCCTAATAAGATTGCCTTTTTCTTGTAATTTATTAAGATAAAATCATGGACACCAATGTCCTGTATGACTGTGATCTCTATCAGTTGGCCATTTGTTTTCTTTCCTTTCCTTTGTCCTGGGGCAGACAGGAGTGCCTGAAAAATATCACACATCCCACCTGGGGGGGGAGGTGCTAGCTTGCACTTTGTCAGCCCGACCCATGCTCCCTTATCACCTGGATGTCACCCATGCCCATGTAAGACAAAAAGTTGTCTGATTGGAACAAATGTACATTCACTAAGGTGACACAGAGATTTTCAGTCCTTCCTCCCTTTGTTCTTTGGTGCATGCTCATTGCAAAGCCCATGAAAATAAATCCGGGAAAATAAGTCCACGAAACAGAGAAGGGAAGAAGAACCAGGAAGTGAAGAGTCTAAGGGTTTGGGACTCCACTGTGGTGGGGAGAAGTTGTACATATTTCCAATAGGTTGTAAACCTACTGTTAACTAGACAGCACAGCTTTTATTTGGTATTTCTGAAAATGAATCATCTCCTTTCTCACACTGTTATGGAATCAGGCTGGAATGCTGGCAGAAAAACCAAGCAGCACTTGGAGACCCTGGTGGATTGGAGATTTACTTAACACCAGCGGGCTCAGAGGAGATCGTTTCTCCAAAGATCTGAGCCCTGAATGCGAACGGGAAGGGTAATTTATAATTATCAGCCTTCATATTTGTGTGTGTGTGGGGGGGGTTTCGCGCGGGCAGCAAAGGAAGAAGAGCCCGGAGGAGGGGGTCTCTAAGCTAGAGACCAGAGTTTGTTTTAGTCCAATCAGCCATCTTTGGTGTACATTATCCACTTCTCCAAAATTCCCCCCTTTGATGCCTTAAAAAAAAAAACCTTTGATAGGCATCACCTTTCAGTTTTACAGGTTGGTACTCTCAGAAGGCTAAGATATGTGCAGTAGTTTGGCAAGCAACAGTGTTTTCAGTAAAACATACCATGGCATTCAGTATACAGGGGCCGATGGATACAAGTAAAATTATGGAGAGGAGGGGCCCCGCCAGGGCAGGAAGCAGGATGCCCAATCTGTGAGATCCCATCCTTTCCATTGATTGATATTTTCCTATTGTTTATGTTGCATTCTTTCCTTGAATTTCTTAACCTTAGTTGTAACTATTCTTGACTGGTTTAGGAGATAGCAACATTCCTCCCCCAGAAAGATGCAAGTCCCTCCTTTTTCTGAAGTGAGGAGGTTGAGGGCTCACCTATTTTGGAGGGTCACTGCCGCCAGAGAGTTTATTTGGCTTTGTAAGGTTATCAGAGAATCTGCCACCTGTTCCATGTCTTCATTTAGCTCTTGAGATAGTCTATGGTATAGTCCCACGGATGAACTTATGCCCCCTATTCCAGTTCCTATTCCTGTCTCAATTTCTGCTGGTATCAGAACAGGTAGCAGGACTGCCTGTTTAGTCTGGGGCTTGGGGCTAAAGGCTGTTAGGAGCTTATCTTCAGTATATACGGATATCTCTGGGGTTAGGAAGATGGAATAACATATCTGAGTCCAGTTGGCTTCTAAGCATCGGTAGCTGAAGTAGAACATAGATAGAACACCCTAGGGGGTGAACATAGGGTTGTATTCCTCTTTAAGGTTATATTTCTTCATTATAGAGAGGTACTATTCATACCCTCAGGGACTGTACAGATTAGATTGTTGGTATTTGTGAAACGGAGCCCAGTGGTCAGGGTCCAATTAAGACAGAAGTGTTGGATTTGAGATTTTCAGGAGCTTCCCAGGTCAAAGGGATAGGAGTGGCTAAGTAAGCCCTCCAGCTGAGGGGCAAACACATCCAGCAGGTATGGGTGTGATCATCTATTTGATGGAGGACTTTAGAGTAGTGTTAGTCCAACGCTGGAGTGGGGAATTGGTAAGCATCTGACTGAGGGCTGAAAGCCTCAAACCCTGGTAGGCTGCTGGGGGAGTGGTCGCCTTTATGGCTTATATTACCCTATCCTGGGTATCTTTTATAAACTTTTGAAGGGCCCTGTCTTGCATTCCTCCCCTCTGAGATCCCCCATTGAGGAAGCTAAGTGTAGCAAGCTTCCCTCTCTGGAGGCCCTTTTTGTGACATGGGTTTCTGACATTTTGGGTTATCCCCATGGTCCAAACCTTAGTCCTTGGGGCCCCAGGGGGCCTGACAGAGAGTGGGTGTTTTTCCCTTGTAGCAATCTTTGTGGAGGGAGGTGAAAGTGCTGAACGACCTTGACCCCCTTATTGTCATATAACAATCCTGGGGGCAAAGTGGGTAAGTGGCAGTTGTGAAAGTGAGAGAGGTTATCATAATATACAGACAATACTTAATAATCCTCCCATCTAGAGGAGGTATGTGAGATCCAGCATACATCTTTTGCCCCATGTCCAGCTTGTTGGTGCAGTCTCTATCAGCCCAACAGTAAGAAGTAAGATCAGGGCTATGACACCAGTGAGAGGTAAGGGCTGGCAGAGTTGTATCCAAACCCCTGGGTTCGGTGCATATATTGATTCCTCAAGCTTCTGCCATGCACAGGCCAGCCAACTTCCGGGGTGTGGTTGGAGCAGGGCTGGAGATCTCAGGGGCCAGTGTCTTTTTGAGGGTCAGTTTAAGCGGGTTGCCTGGATCTGGATCACTTCGCCAGGTTGAATGTTCCTCTGACTTGGCCTTCTTAGCTCTGGAGTGATGGATCCATGGGGTGATACCTGAAACTGAATCCTCTATTTGGTTGTATGTCTGTAAAGTCCACCTCCAAGTCTTCCAAAGGGATAGGTTTCTGGTAACTGTCAGATCAGGTTTAGGGAAGATATGGTTTGCATATTTAGAGATCCATAGTGTTTTTCAGTTGTTTAAATAATCATATGCCCATGGGGTCTTATTATTATCCCTATAGTATAACAAGCACAGAAGATTGCCTATATATGAAATACTGTGACAATTTTCTGAAGTTTATCTCAAGTTGTCTAGTTTAGGCAAACAACAAACATTTAAAGGCAATCATAACTAGAATTTAACATCAATAACGGTGCATTGTTGAAACATAGTTGTTCTCTCTAAACACCCCCCCCCCTTTCCAGAGATAGCCAAATTGAGACCAATGCATTTGTAGAACAAATCCAGTCTTAACAAATTTGGCCTAATTATTTACATAAGCTCAGCAAGAATAGCGATTGATCATGAGTATCTTTTAAAGTTTGCTTTGTTGGAACCTTTTATAAGGAATCCTCAGGTTGAACTTTTAGTAGCCTCTCCAGGCCAGAAGTCAAGCCAAATACATGCCATCAGACAGGCCTGCAATACATGTAGAATTGGGCGAATTCCTCTTCATGAGGTCCCCAAGATATCCTGAGGTTCCTGCACATGCCAGGAAGCAACCTTCTTTACTTACCTGGTGAGACTGCTGGGAACTCTGTAAGCAGGGACCAGGCCAACACTTCCAAGGGGCTTTATGGCTCCATGTTTTATAAAGCCAACCCTAATTCCTTAAAGCTGTCTGGTCATATTTGAGTCTATGAATGTCATCCTCAAATATGACATTCCAGTCAAAGCCTTGGTAAAATAACCAGTATTTCCAAATGGTGACCTGTTATAAGATGAACAGATTCTTATTGAACTTTTGCAAACAATTGTAATTGCCATGAAAGAAAGAATACTCATTGAGAGTTTTGAATTTCAGGGGAATTATGTAGAGAGAAAAGATAAATGCTTCAGTTTACAAATGCATACTTTATGACATTTTTATATATCATAGTTATCTTAAGAGAAAGTTTCCTTAATCTGGAAGAGGAAACATTAGGGAACCAGCAATATTTTTAACAAGAATCACAAAACTATAATCTTCCTCAGTTCATTTAATCTCATGTTCCTAATTCTTATTCAATTTGAATGCAGCTTTTTAGTTCTGGAAATTTTTACCCATTTTAGTATTAATCTTAAGGATGTTGAATACCTGTATTTGTCCCCAAATTCCCTTTTATAAATCTCCTTGAAGAAGAGACATGTTTTGTGAGAGAATAAGAACAATTATAAATGGCAAAATCTCAGAAATAGACATCATTAAAGATCTGATGAGAGTTCATTATGATGTAATTGACAAAGAAATTCGGTTATTTCTGTGACACCTAACACCTCAAGTAATCAGAAAATTAAGTGATAACCTTATATCAAAACATTAAAATTTTAGGAATTGCATATATTCAGGAAGTTACAGCATTTACCTGTGCAATACAATCTAAGGTTTATTATTGTATGACAGAGCTTTTCCAAGTAACTTAACATCCCAAATAAAAGAGCCTAATTGGTCAAGAAGACTTCATTTACCATTTAAATCTTGAGAAGTTTGTTAAAACCCCAAAAGTCATAAGTGCATCCTAAATAGGATTACAGATCATTACAAATCTTACAATTTTATATATTCAACCAAAGTGGCAATAAAAGATCCCAAAGGTGAATATATAGCATTATATAGTTGTTATCAAAACCTAGCTCCTTTAACATTCAGAAGTTTTAACTAAGTAATCAAAGACCTGATAGAGATGAGACCTAAAACTTTGATTTTCCTGGAGGATAAACCTTTGTTTGCATTGTCTTATCAAAAGCAGATCAACAGTTTAAGAAAACTTTGTCATTTGAGCAGAGAGAAAAGCAGGATTTCAACCTTATACTAGTGTACTTTTAAAGTTCCATTTATCTCAACCTTCTATAACTTTCTTTTGCTTCTAAATTTTGTCCCAAAGCCATTTCTTTCCAAATAACCAAGTTTCATTCAGGACAAAATTATTTTCTTCTACCCTCAACGAAACTGTATTTCCATTCCTTATATCTTTCTTATATACCTCCTATTTTCCTACATACAGAGTTGCTTTCTTTATTTTCATCAGTCTTAAGTATATTTAGCAAAATTTAAACTCTTAGGAAACTTTAGTCTCCAAATGAGGACTTGGTAACCAATTAAGAGGTGTTTAATCAGAATTTTTTTAGATGGTAAATTCATGAATCAATTAAGTACAAAGCATGCATTCCAATAGGTCTGAATAGCCTTAATTTCTCAGCAATAAGAAGTTAAAAACACAAACCTATGTTCAATAATCAAAGCTTTAGCATTCCATACTATTTGGAAAGTTTCAGGTTGCCAAGGACCTTGAAAGTTATCTTAACAATTACCCATGAAAACTTTGAGACAAACAAAATTAACTATCATTAACAAACTGCAACAGAAATAATAGGAGCTTATTTGACCTTTGCTGATAACTTTAAAGACAGGTCCAATAAACTTAAATTAGTTTAAACATCGAATATGTTTAACCTGCATCCACCTAAAAGTCAATCAACTTTTCTCCATTGTCAATTTTCATTTGGGGCACCAGTGGAGATATCTGAAATGGGTGGTCCAAATAGGGTGCACTTTGCTCCTTGACTTGGAGGGTGGGAGGAGGAACCAGTGGTGCCTAAGACACTGAGGATGGTATAGGACCACACCTAAGCTGGTGCAGAAACATGAGGGGAAGGGGAAGGCAGAAGCAGCAGCTGCTTGGGAATATTCCTTAAAGTCCCCGTCTTCAGGTAGACTAACCACAGTTGGCTCCAACTATAACTTTTAACCTGGGAAATGAGGGAGAATCCCTCACATCTATTAAGCAGAGGAACAGGGAGAGAGAGAGTCAGTTTCCCCTTTTAGTCTGGTTCTGTCTCAGCTAGACCAACAAGGTCCCCTTCTGGAGGTTCCTCCTGATTTCCGCTGGGTTTTTGGGACTTTCCCTTGTTGGGACACTTATTATTCTTTTTAATGTCCTTTCCCCTTGCAGTAGGTTCATTGACCCCTTGCTAAGGATGTTCTGGGCATCCCCCCTTGCTACTGGGCATATTTATGGCTTTGTCAGACCCCTGCTCTGATCTTCCTGAGAGCCTCTTGATATCAGTGGATGTGGACTGGCATCTGGAGAGCGCCTGCCCCTGAGTGCCTGTGCCTGGCCTAGGATGCAATCTGGCCATGAGCTTTGTGGGGGAGGGTTCTCTGGCCTGGAAGGGGAGGAGAAATGGGCGGCTGCTGCAGCAGCAGCAGCACTCTGGCTGGGGCAGCAGTGGCAGCAGTCCACCAGGGGAGGAGTTTCAAGCTCAGGGGAGGGGGGAGGGAGCCTAAAGAGTCATGAAGAGGGTAACATTAGGGGAGCGGTGGGTCGCTCCTTTGGCTCCCTGGGTGAGTCTCCGGATAAAGCAGCTAAAACCTTTATCTGGCTCTCCTTGTTCTGTCCCAACCCCACAATGCTCCTGTGAGGCAGAGTCACAAAGACAGAGGGACAGGGCATCCCCTCCAATGAGGAGACCAGCCAGATGCCCGCCTGGCTGTGTCTTGAAGGAACCCAGGTGACGCTCAGCCCACAGGTCCTAGCCCTGCCACCCACGATCAGAAACCATTCTGATATCGCCACACCGAGTGCCATCCATCATGGAATCACAGATGGGCCCACTCAGACTCCGTGGCCCCCTGGGGACCCCAAGGGCACCTGCCTGTGGAGCCACAGAATCTAACTCAGCAGGCAAGCTAGACTGAGTCACACATTCACATTCACATAAACACCAGAGGTTATTATATTCCCTACCATAAAATCCCTACCTGTGAGACTTCTGACGTCTCAGGGAGTGATCAGGTCCCCCTTCCACTCTTGCAAGTGGGCCTGACTAGATTGGGCCCCAGCCTTACGGTTCGATGTCGGGTCCAGGTCCTCACCTGCCAAGTATCCTCAAGTCTGGTGGGAACGGTGGAGCGGGCCGGCCTAAAGGGGACAGAGAAGGAGACTGCTGAAATTTAGGCAGGGTGCACACTCTCCCTTGTGATCCCTTATTCTGTAACTGCCTCGCTCTTCTCCCAAACTGGTGGCAACAATGGGCCAGCGCGGTTGGGTTTCCTAGTCAGGGAACCAAATTTGTTATGGAATCAGGCTGAAACGCTGGCAGAAAAACCAAGTGGCCCTCAGAGACCTTGGTGGATTGGAGATTTAACACCAGCGGGCTCAGAGGAGACCTTTTCTCCAAAGATCTGAGCTCCGAATGCGAGCGGGAAGGGTAATTTATAGTTATCAGCCTCCATATTTGTGTGTGTGTGGGGGGGGGGGGATGGTTTTCCCGCGCAAGCAGCAAAGGAAGAAGAGCCCAGAGGAGGGGTCTCTAAGCTAGAGACCAGAGTTTGTTTTAGTCCAATCAGCCATCTTTAGTGTACTTTATCCACTTCTCCAACACCACCCGCCTTCTCTCTCTCTCTCTCTTTCTCTCTCTCTCTCTCTCTCACACACACACACACTTTTATATTGACAATAGGTTTGGATAGTCCTCCTTGATGTGGGAAACAAAGGCAAAAGGAACTGTAGATAAAATTAAATTTCCATTTAACCCACAGCCCATTGGCATATAACTTGAGACAGGCAGAGTATGACATTCTTCCAGGAACTCCAGCTGTCTTAATGTTAATGCTTTGCTAGAGGGAAAAACAACCATAGCTTGACAATATCTAGGCCTTCAGGATCCTGTGAGTCTTATTTAACATATGAAAGCCCCTTTTGAAACTTCCTTTTGCCTTTACCTCCTCCAACTCCCAAATGTATAATCAGTTACTCCTCACAACCTCATGCAGCTCTTTCTGTCCACAGGTCCTGTCCCTGTGCTTTAATAAAATCACCTTTTTGCAGCAAAGACATCTCAAGAATTCTTTCTTGGTCACTGGGTCTGAACCCCAACACTTCAAACCACATCACTCCTGGCTGTAAATTCAGCTGGCAGGTTACCACCCCAGACTGTAGAAGAAAGTGCCTTGTGTTTCTTAAATGATCCATATACTCAGACGTGGTATTCCCAGCCTGGGTCTAGGATCTAAGTAAGCTCTTGCTTATCTGAGAAAGTGGGTCTCATATTCTTATATAGAAACACAAATACTCAAGATGGCAGAGAGAAAAAGAGCATGTTTAGGAAGCTAAGAAGAGTGGTAAGAGAAGTTGGAAGAGAAGCTGGGGAGGTATATCAGAGAAATCAAACTAAAAGAGACTACCCAATAAGAATGGGGTGGTTGAGAAGAACACATGCTGCTGGGAGCAGTGGAAGAAATGGACTGAAAAGTGAATATTGGATTTTTCATTTCAGATGTATTCATGCTACCTTGTTAAAACAGTTTTGATAGAATATGTGTGTAAAGATATGTGTGGGGAAGAGTAAGGGGAGGGGTAGGAGAAAGAAAGATAAAACCATAGAACAGTGAATTCAGAGAGAATGGATACTAAGGTATTTATGGGAGAAATTACATCCTTCAAATACTCCAGCAACAACATCAAAAATTTAGTGGGATTGAAATGGGGAATTAACTAAATAAGAATGGACAATTATTGATTATTCTCCATTAGAGCTATCTGATGGGTCCTCATTATTCTATTATGAGACTACTTTTTAAGCTTATGATGTGTTTGAAATGGTCAATAATAAATGTCTGAGTGTTTCTTGAGGACCAGAAGGGGCCATGCAGGAGAGAAAGCCATCAAGGGGACATTTGTGAGAGGGCAAGGAGACCCCAGTGGAAAAAAGATAAAGGTGTATCAGCTAATGACAAGGGGCTGAGGAAGAAACTGTAATATATTCCAACACTTCTAACCCTACAGCCTTTTTAGGAGAGCAGCAGTAGAGAGGAGCCCAGCAGGAGATCTTTAAAGGGCACTTTGAAAGAAAGTATCAACTTTAATCATCTGCCAGTCTGGTTCAGGGATATATCAACTTTAATTGTCTACTAAGACTGGCAAACTTGAAGCCATACAAGTAATAAAGAACTGTTTTATCTCTTCACCTCTCCTCTCTTCTTCATTCTGTCTGTTCCCCACTCCCCACACAACTTTAATCCCTAGAGAGAGCAAGTCTTCAGGTAGCAAGTGAAGGAGAATGTGACCAGAAGGCCAAGTCCCTTTCCTCACCCCAACTTGAAGCAGGATTTTGGGGTGGTGGGTAGGAAGGGTAGGGGTGGGGAAAAGATGTGATGCTAAATTAAGTTCAGAGATTTGAGTATTGCACTGAACTGGACATTCTAATTATTGTATTGAGACTGTTTGCAATGTAATATGACAATAGGACTGTCTATCAAGAATAAGTGGAAAAGTATAAGAGGCAGGATTGAATTAAGGGATGGTGGAAGACAACTAATGTTTTGATCACCAATTATACTTAAGGTTGTGGACTACACCATTTTTATTTCTGGTTTTATTTCCTTATCGTGATCATTTCAGCTCACACTCAAACTATTCCAACAAACCCATTCTCTTCCTTACCACTAACTCCTGTTTCCCACCTCCTCATTTCTGTTTCTGGCGACTTCATTTTTCCCAGTCTCTCAGGCTCAATATCTAGGAATTAATCTTGATTCTTCAGCCATCAGGTGTATTGATTTTTCTTTCTCATTAGGTTCTCTGACTCCACCACTCACTGACTGTGGGCCTGGCATAAACTAGGAGATGTGTTCTAGGATGCCTACAACTCAGCCATTTCAATTGGTAGTCCCTGATGAAGGTGTTCATATCTATATTATGAGAATGCGACCCCATGGCCATAGTGACTGGATGGACCAGCAATCAAGTACAGCTTGATAGGTAGATATACTAGGGCAATATGATTCTCTTTCAAGAATGTGAACCAATACCAGTTTTTGTTGTTGTTGTTGTTGTTGTTGAACAACTTTGAGAAATTTTTTATTCCTAATGGCCAAACTAGGTCTGAAAGGAAGAGAGTCAACATTTAATCCCTCTGAGCCTTAATCTTCATATTTATAACATTTAATCCCTGCTCTATTATTTATACTAGTGGTGGCAAACTAAGTAGCTTACTACTTCTAAACAAGGTCATTTTAATTTAAAAAAATTTTAATGTTTTAATTTAAATTCCAGTTAGTTAACATACAGTAATACTAGTTTCAGGTGTACAATATAGTGATTCAACACTTCCATACAACACCCAGTGTGCATCACAAGTTCAGCAAAGGAAACAATCAGCAAAACTAAAAAGCAACCTATAGAATGGGAGAAGATATATGCAAATGACATATCTGATAAAGGGTTAGTAATCAAAATCTATAAAGAACTTAGCAAACTCAACACCTTGAAATTGAATAATCCAATTAAAAAATGAGCAGAAGACATTTTTCCAAAGAAGACATCCAGATGTCCAACACACACATGAAAAGATGCTCAACATCACTTATCATCAGGGAAATGCAAATCAAAAGTATAATGAGATACCATCTCACACCTGTTAGAATGGCTAAACTCAACAACACCAGAAAGAACAGGTGTTAGTGAGGATGTGGGAATAGGGAACCCTCTTGTATTGTTGGTGGGAATGCAAATTGGTGCAGGTAGCCTGGAAAACAGTATAGAGGTTCCTCAAAAAAGTTTAAAAAATTGTTACAATCCAGCAATTGCACTACTAGATATTTACCCAAAGAATACAAAAATAACTAATTCAAAGAGATACGTGCACCCTGATGTTTATAGCAGTGTTATCTACAATAGCCAAATTATGGAAACAGCCAAGTGTGTCCATTGACGGATGACTGGATAAAGAAGATGTCACACACACACACACACACACACACACACACACACACAAGCACACAAACTGGAATATTACTTAGCTATAAAAAAGAATGAAATCTTGCCATTTGCAATGACACGGATGGAGCCAGAGAGTATTAAGCTAAGTGAAATAAGTCAAGCAGAGAAAGACAAATACTAAATAGGGTCATTTTTAAAAACTATGTGTAATTCACACTATAAAATTCACAATTTTAAGCTGTACATTTCAGATGTTTTTTTTTTTTTTAATTTTTTTTTTCAACGTTTTTATTTATTTTTGGGACAGAGAGAGACAGAGCATGAACAGGGGAGGGGCAGAGAGAGAGGGAGACACAGAATCGGAAACAGGCTCCAGGCTCTGAGCCATCAGCCCAGAGCCTGACGCGGGGCTCGAACTCACGGACCGCGAGATCGTGACCTGGCTGAAGTCGGACGCTTAACCGACTGCGCCACCCAGGCGCCCCATCAGATGTTTTTATTGTATTCACAATATTGTGGAGCCATCCCTGTCTCACTCCAGAACATTTTTATCATTCCAGAAAGAAATTTCATACCTGTTAGCAATCACTTCTCATTCTCTTCTCCACTGGCCTTGGCCCACACCCCCTTTTCACTGCAAACCACTAATTTTCTGTCTCTGTGGATTTGACTATTCTGGGTATTTCATATAAATGAAACCACATACTATGTGGCCTTTTGTGTCTGGCTTCTTTCCCTTAGCGTAATGCTTTCAAAGTTTATCTATGTTGTAGCATCTATTGGTACTTTATTCCTTTTTGAGGCTGAATAATATTCCATTGTATGGTTATTATCTGTTGATGGACATTTCTATTTTTGGGCTACTATAAACAGTGCTGTTATGAGCATTTGTGTTCAAGTTTTTTGTGTGAATATGTTTCCATTTCTCTATGATATACACCTAAGAGTAGAATTTGGGTCAAATAGTAACTATGTTTAACTTTTTGAGGAATCAACAAACTTTTCTATACTGGTTGTACCATTTTACTTCTTCACAAACATTGTATAAAGGTCTCAATTTTTCCATATTCTTGCCAACACTTGTTATTTTCCTTTTTTAACCCCCCCCCCGCCTTGATAGGTATAAAGTGTTTTTTTATTAATTTTTTCAATCAATTTCATTCAAAATGGAAAAAACTATTTTTCTCACTATCTTTGCTCATTGTAATGCATTCAGGTAATGCAGTTAGCTATCAAGATAAGCTAATATCAAGATAAAAATAAAAATTGTCCACAACTCCATCAATCCAATGATAGCAACTGTTAGCTTTTGGAGGAGGGCAATAGTTTGAAGTGCTATCTCATCTAGGTCTTGGAAATACCTACACTGTGGAATATATCTTTGTATGAACTGAAGTTCTTGTTTGCCAGAGTTCTAAATAAATACTACCCAATTTTTGGAAATTATCCATTTCCACCCCTACCTCCTGTTTACACAATCTTGAGATAATTGCTTAGAAACAGTTTTATTTAGTCAAATGCTTCTCCCATCCAGATTATGTCTGAAAAGTGAGAAGAAGAATAACCATGTATTGAACTTTTGTGAGACAACAGGCATGGCATTAAGGCACCTTCCTTGTATTACCTTATTTAATATTCAGAACAGCTTTGTGCGACAGATCTTATTGTCATTCCCCTTCACAAACTGAAACAGATGCTGAATGATGTTAAAAGTAACTTACTGATAAATCTAAGGCCATGATTTTCCAACCTGGATCTGAGAACCAAAAAACTATTTTTCGTGTTGTTGTGTTGTTGTTCAATTCAACAATGCAACATCATTTGGTGGGTTACTTCTTTATTCTATTGCAGTTTTTATTAATTCAGTTAATCACGTATTTTAAGCAGTTAGTGGTGAATAACTTTAAGGACAATGCAATAAGAAACTGAATAAGAGAAAATATGTCAAAAATACAGTTATTAATTATTGATAGTGTAGCCTATTAAATATCTTTAAGCATTCTGATAGTTTCATTGAAGCTTAATAGGTAACCAATAAACATAATTTAAGATGGACAATTTGGTAAGTTTTGATATACGAATGCTCCTGAGACACCTTCACAGCACAGTCAAGTTAGTGAGCATATCAATCATGCCCAGAGTTTCCTCTTGATCTACGGTAATTGCTCCTTTCTTCCCCACTCCTGTGCACTTCCATCCTCAACCAACCACTAATGTGCTTTCTGTTACTATAGTTTGCGTGTTCTAAAGTTTTTATAAATAGAATCATTTTGTATGTACTCTTTCTTTTTAATCCAGCTTTTTCACTCAGCTTAGTTATTTTGAGAATCATCCATGTTGTAGTGAATCTCAATAGTTTATTCCTTGTTGGTGGTGAGGAGTAATTTTATTGTATAGATACACTATAGTTTGTTTATCCATTCACCAGTGAATGGATATTTGGGTTCCAGTTTTTTACTATTGCAAACAATAGCATTCATGTTTTGTATAGAAATATGCTTTTATTGCTTTTGGGTAAATACCTAAGAGTGGAATGGCTAGATCATATGATAGATGTATGTTTACTTACTTTAAACATCTTTTTTAAAATTGATTTATTGAGGTATAAATTATGTACTTTAACATTCATTTATTATAAGTGTACAGTTCAATGAATTTTAATATTACAGAGTTGTATAATCACAATCCAACTTTTGGCAATTTCCATCACCTTAAAAAGACCGTTGGTCCATTAGCAGTCACTCTCTGCTTCTACCCTAAGCTCCAGGCAAACACTAATCTACTTTTCATTTCTATAGATTTTCTGTTTTAAGCTTGAGGGCTGGAGATGGAGTGGGCTGGCAAAGGTGTGTGTGTGTGGAAGGACTAGGGCATGCTGCAACAGAGGTACCTTGGGGGGGACAGCTGGATTTGGTATGGGCCAGGGCCCAGGGCAAGCTGGGGTGGCCCTACTAGTCCCTCTAGAGCTCCTAGATCATGCTTACTCCATGCTATCAAGGTGGAAAGGGAATGTAAAAAATGGCAATTGCCAGCACCTCCAACCCAGGAGAGAGAGCTTTCCAGCAGTTCCTTGTTTTGCAGATGCTCTAGAGTTAGCAAATAGGTTTCTTTAACTTATAGTCTCGTTGTCCCTTTAAACTAGGTGCTCCTTGAAAGTTTTGCTGTGCCAAGATGGGGAAGGCTTATTGACTTGATGTCCCTACCTACTTCAGATTCTGCCTGGGGGGTGGTGTTCCCATAATTATTGTGTCACCATCTGTCTTACCCTTCTCTCTGTGGTCCCTCTATCATTTGTTATACAGAAACTGTTCAATCAGCCCTCAGCTCTCTTAAGGAGGGATTGCTGTATATGTAGGCATTTAGATTTTGTGTTTCTGTGGGTGGAGAGGAGTTCAGGGTCTTCCTATGCCACCATCTTGGACCACTTCATTTTTTTTTTTTTTTTTGGCATATGGATATCCAATTGTATGAACACTATTTGTTGATAAGACTTCCTTTTTCCATTGAATTGTCTTTGCAGTTTTGTAAATAATCAGTTGTGAATATATGATTAAGTCTATTTCTGAACTGTCTATGCTCTATCTTTATGGACATACCACATTGTCCACATAAATGTAGCTTTATAGCAAGCCTTGCAAGTAAGTAGTAGACAAAATTTTTTTTTTTTTCAAAATTGTTTTGGCAATTCTAGGCCCTCTGAATTTCCATATAAATTTAAAAATCAGCTTGGGGTTTTGATTGGGATTGCACTAAACCTATATACCAACTTGGGAAAAATGGACATCTTAACCATATTATGTCTTCTTTTTTTTAAGTTTACTATTTGTTTTGACAGAGAGAGAGAAAGAGTGAGCACATGAGTTGGGGAGTGGAAGAAGGAGGGAGAGAGAGAATCCCAAGCAGGCTCTGCTGACAGCACAGAGCCCGATGTGGGGCTCAATCCCACAAACTGTGAGATCATGACCCTAGTCAAAATCAAAAGTCAATGCTCAAAAGACTGAGCCACCCAGGCACCCCAACCATATTAGATCTTCTGACCCATAAACGAAGTATATCCCTCCACTTATTTAGGTCTTCCTTAATTTCTTTCAGTTGTGTTTGGTTGTTTTCAGTTTATAGATCTTGCACATCTCATATTTCTCCCTAAGTATTTAAAATTTTTTAATTGTATTATAAATAGTATTTTAAAAATTTCAATTTCCAGTTTTCTTTTATTATACAGAAATACAGTTGATTTCTGTGTATGGATATTGTATCATTCTGCATCCTTGCTAAATTCATTAGTTCTATTAGCTTCTTGGTAGATTCCATTGGATTTTTTGCATGGATAATCATCTTATTTTTAAATAAAGGCAGTTTTACTTTTTCTTTTCCAATTTGGATTATTTATTTCTTTGTCTTGCCTTATTGCAATTACTAGAACCTCCAGAAAAATTCTGGACAGAAGTAGTGAGACTGACTTCCTTTTATTGTTTTTGATCTTAACCAGTCTTCTATTCAGTCTTAGACTATTATGATGCTAGCTGTAAGTTTGCTTTGGTGTCTGCCCTTTATCAGGCTAAGAAAGTTCCCTTATAGACTGTTTTTATCAGGAATGGATGTTAGATTTTGTCAGCTGCTTTTTCTGCATCTAGTGAGATGATTATATGGTTTTTCTCTTATAGCTTATTAAAATAGTAAATTACATTAATTTTTGAATATTAAACTAACATTGTATTCCTGGGATGAACACTACTTGATCATTATATACCCTTATATCCCTTTAATACATATAATACATATCCTTATATACATTATATATCTACTTTTTATATTTGTGGGTTGATTAACTAAAATTTTAGCATGTAAATTTTTGAATTTTTGTATCTATGTTCATGAAAATATTGATCTGTATTTTTCTTTTCTTGTAATATCTTTGGTTTTGATATCAGTGTAATGGTTGCCTCATAAAATAATTTCAATAGAATTCTCTCCTTTTTAATTTTTTGGCAGAGTTTGCTTAGAATTGATATTATTTCTTCATTAAATGTTTGAAAGAATTTACCACTGAACTGAAGTTTTTTGTTAAAACATTTTAAACTATAAATTCACTTTAAAAAATGAATATAGGGCTATTCATATTGTCTGTTTCTTCTTGAGCAAGTCTTAATATTTTGTGCCTTTCAAGGATTTTGTCTATTTTCACTGAAATTACCAAAATGTTGTCCATAGTATTCTCCTTTTCATCCTTTTAATATCTTTAGAGTCTATAGTAATGCCAATTCTCTTATTATTAATATTGGTAATTTGTATTATTTCTTTTTGTTTTTCTGATCAGTCTGGCTAGAGGCTTATCAATTTTATTAATTTTTCTCTAATATCTAGCGTTTGGTTTCATTGATTCCTCTATCATTTTTCCAATCTACTTAATAGATTACTACATAATTTTATAGTTATCTCTTTCCTATATCTTGAAACATCTGTACTTTTATCAAATTATCTTAAAATACTTTTTAATGTTTATTTTTGAGAGAGAGAGAGAGAGAGCACAAGGGGGGAGGAGCAGAGAGAGACAGGGAGACACAGAATTCAAAGCAGGCTCCAGGCTCTGAGCTGTCAGCACAGAGCCTGATGCGGGGCTTGA
The DNA here is from genome assembly GCF_018350175.1 of Felis catus. Taxonomy (NCBI): domain Eukaryota; kingdom Metazoa; phylum Chordata; class Mammalia; order Carnivora; family Felidae; genus Felis; species Felis catus. Next base: position 31,958,612 of record NC_058380.1, on the reverse strand, counting down.
ACTCACAAGCTGTGAGATCATGACCTGAGCTGAAGTTGGACACTTAACCGACTGAACCACCCAGGTGCCCCTATCAAATTATCTTTTGAAGAAATATGGGTCTTTTCATTTTTACTATTAAACTTTTTTACTTATAATGTAATATTTTATACTTATAAAATACTATATGTAACTTGTAGGTAAAGAAGTATAATAAAATAAACACCTATGAAGTTGGTAGATTACTTCTATACCTGTCAGATCTCTTTAATTCTGATTCCTATCCTCCCCCAACACACACACTTTATCTCTTACAGGGTAACTTCTATTAAAGTTGTAGAGAAATTTGAGCATGTTTCTCTATGTGCTAATTGTACCTAAGAAACATTGTTCTCAGTTAATATCAGTCAGGTTTTCCTGCCTTTTAAAGCTAACATTCACTGAGAGCTTGCAATGTGCAAGGCAATTCTTATCAGTGTCCTAAGAAGCAGGTGTTCCCATCATCTCCTAGTGGTTGAAGTTTGCTTGAAGCCACATTAAAAAGAAAACCGAACTCTAGCTTAAGCACACATGGATTTATTTTTCTCTCTCAATAATAACGTTTGAGAGGGAGGGAGCCAAAACATAAGAAACTCTTAAAAACTGCGAACTGAGGGTTGATGGGGGGTGGGAGGGAGGATAAGGGTGAGTGATGACTATTGAGGAGGGCACCTGTTGGGATGAGCACTGGGTGTTGTATGGAAACCAATTTGACAATAAATTTCATATTAAAAATATATATATATATATATATATATACAGAAAAAAAAGAAAGTTTGCAGTTAATACTACAAGACTGGCACAGCAGAAAACAATGGCACACATGTCCCGCTGTCTTACATTAGGCTCCCTCGATGTGGATCTGAGTTAGGGATTCATGAGTATGCAATTTACTAAGGAAATATTCCCAAGAAAGATTGCTAAGGGAGTTGGGCAGAACAGGGATGGGCAGGAATCTAAGTAAGAATGTGATCTCATGCTTAAGTCCAGCAGAGGGTAGCTTCAGCATGAAGCCTCTAAGAGAATTTTTGAGTGAAATTTAAGATAGAGTTCTTTGACCCAAGCAAAAACTTCCAAAAGTCTCGTGAGGCTGATGGGAGGAATGCAAACTAGCAGAAATTTTCAACTCTCTGTGCAAGAGGGCAAAGCAACATCAGTACCATAAAAACAATTCTTGTAAGAAAAACTGTAAGTGATGGATATTGAAAGTGCACAGAAGATGGTGGTGGTGGTGGTGGTGGTGTTTATATGGGTGTATGGTACACACAGAAATGTAATAAAATAATTCAATATAAAGGGATCCAAGGGGATTTGGGTAGAACACCATTATTGTTCACAACACCAGAGTTCTTCCATATTTCCTTCCTACCATTTTTAATGTATTGACCTTTATCCCCATGTTCATTGCCCCATGGTCAGAAGTTGGCTGTTCTACATTCAGCCTCATATAGGTAAGAGGTTTAAGTCTAGGTCTAGGTAAGAGGAAGGCAGAGAGGGTGAAAGACAAAAAGTGCATTTTAGTTGAGTATGTCCCTTTAAAAAAGTTTTTCTTGGGGCTCCAGGTGGCTCAGTCGGTTAAGTGTCTGACTTTATTTCTGGCTCAGGTCATGATCCCAAGGTTGTGAGATCGAGCCCCATGTCAAGTTCTGTGCTAAGCATGGAATCTGCTTAAGATTCTCTCTCTCCCTCTGTCACTCTCCCACACTCGAGCTGGCTCTCTCTCTCTCTAGAATAAATAAATAAATAAATAAATAAATAAATAAAAGTTTTTCTCAAACCTTTATCCTGCCTATATTTTATTGTTCAGAACAGTGTCAAGTGGTTACCATATCTACTACATGGGAGTCTGGGAAGGCGTAATCCTGTTAAGAAAGTGGGGATAGTGGTGTTGGATATTAGGTAAACAACTACAGTATTTGGTACCTTCTTACCTTATAGAGAATAAACAGAGATTGAGAGAGTTCACATAATTTGCTGAAGTTGCACAGCCTGTAAGCAGTAAACCAAACCTATGGTCTTTTTTAAAAAAAAAATTGTTTTGTTTCCTTGTTTCTGTATGTATGTATGTATGTATGCAACATCTACACCCAATGCGAGGATTGAACTCATGACGCTGAGATCAAGAGTTGCAGACTCCTCCAACTGAGCCAACCAAGTGCTCCCAAATCTATGTTCTTACTATGCTGGGTAGTGATTCATGCATTCTTCTTATGGGAATACCATATGGGCTAGGGACTATAATTGGACTTGGACAAGTGTTTCATAATCTTGGCACCTCAACAGGAAGTACCTCATTGATTCTATCTCTACCAATTTGGCTTTAACTTTTATCTCTTGCATCCATTTCTCAGAGTCCTAAGCCCCCTAATCCCAACCCTGACTGGGACCTGTAGAAGGAACCTATATAACATAACCTTGAGGATGGATACATGAATAGATCAGGGTGGGTAGTAGGGTAGAGAATTCACTCTTATTTCTTTCTCTAATGTGAAACTCACACTGATCTATCTTACCTTTGTGCAAATGTGTACTGCAGAGTTGGAGGTTAATACATAAATTGTACATGTTTTAAGTTCCATGTGGACAAGGAGCATAGTTTAGTTTTTTTTTGGGGGGGGGAGGTGCTTTCACACTACCTAGCAAAGTCCAATAGGCATGACATGTATTAAGGGAGCAACTGCTAGAGGACAAGACTTCTGGGCTGTATAGGTCATTGTATGATGGGGATGGGGGAGGAATTTTGAGTACCCTTGTTTAAGATTTTTCCATCCATCATGCAATTTCTCAGCATGAGGCATAAAGGTTGAAATTGTTTTTATTTTTTGGCTTTTTTTTTTTTTGCAGATGTGGTGGTTATAATTCAGTTTTTTAAGATTTTAATCAAGCTGTTGCATTCTTTTTTAAAAAAATGTTTATTCATTTTTGAAAGAAAGAGAGAGAGAGAGAGAGAGAGAGAGATGCCACAAGTGGTTAAGGGGCAGAGAGGGAGACACAGAATCTGAAGTAGGCTCCAGGCTCTGAGCTGTCAGCACATAGTCCAATATAGGACTTGAACCCATGACAGCGAGATCATGACCTGAACTGAAGCTGGATGCTTAACTGACTGAGCCACCCAGGCACCCCGTCAAGCTGTTGCATTCTAATTAAATTAGCAATTATTTTTTCAAATTCCCTGAATCTTAACTCTTCATTTTTTTTCCAATTCTAAGTCATATTACTTATTCAAATAAAGTTTTCTTGACAGTATTTCAAGGTATCCAATAAATACATAAAAATCTAATGAATATAAATAAAATGAGGGAAAAGTAAGTTTTGGCATAATTGTTATTCTGATACAATGAAATGGAAAAATTCCTTCCAGTTATGTCTGTGTTATCGACCATCAAAACACATGAAAGTAAGTGACAAAAGACCATCACACATTTAAATATTTTAAATAATACTCAGTATAGTAATGGTACAAAGTATTTTTTAGAAAAGGAGAATTGAACATGAAAAGTAAGATAACCAGGTTGAAAGATACCTAAATGATCAGAGGTCAGGTTAAATCTCCTTTGGCAGGTGTATGTTGGCTGTTTGATTTGGGGTAAAAGTCACCAAATAGCTCATCTGTGCTGGCCAGTATGATGGGCACTGGGAATATAAAGGTGTAAAAGACACAATCCCTTTTCTGGAATATCTTAATTTTGAATGACCAAGAACATCAGACAAATGACCTACTTCATATACCAACATTGGTGGAGTAAAGTGTACTTACTTTCACTTAAAAACTTCAGAATATTGAGTCATTTTATGATAAAAACGTGGCCTCACAGACTTTTGAAAAATGCAATTTATTCAAGAACTTAAACAATTTAATAGATATATCTGGTTACTTAAAAACAATAATTTTAAGTATATCATAGAGATGCATATGATTAACATTTAGTGTTTTTCAGAGCGGATGATATAGATTCTGCGTTTATTTTTGTCTCCATAATAAAATTGGCAATGAAAGCATAAGAGACTCTTAAAAACTGAGAACAAACTGAGGGTTGATGGGGGGTGGGAGGGAGGGAGGGTGGGTGATGGGTATTGAGGAGGGCACCTTTTGGGATGAGCACTGGGTGTTGTATGGAAACCAATTTGACAATAAACTTCATACATTGAAAAAAAAAGAAACTTGAAACAATATACAAAAAAATAATAAAATTGGCAATGTAATGAAAGATTTATTATTGTTTATAATTGCTTACCCTCACACAGTAATTCTCAGCCTTTTTAATCTTATGTTCCACCAGCATTATAATCTAATAGATCTCAACAATTAAAAATTAAAAAGCCTACACTTTCAGAAAAAGTTGCATTTTATAAGTATTGTCATTAGTTTTATCATTTACTGTCAGTGTTAAGCCTAGGAAAAATTATAGTAGAATTAAGGCCTTAAAATCAGCAAAACCATTCCTTTAGTAGTTGAAAAATCTTATTATATGGTTGAGTATGAATTTTATTACCTTAGTAATGTAAAATGCAAAGATATTTAATAAAAAAATATTGCTCTTTAATAGGCTTATATGAAATTCTACAACATCAGATAGATGAAGTAAAATAAAGATGGCATCCAGATAGCAGGTGATTTGTAATGAAGCTCAGGAGTCACAAAAGGTATATCAAGAACACATTTGGTCAAAAGAATAAAGAAGTAATAAAAGTCAAACAAATATGCCATAATAAGTAGGGTAATCGGAAAGCTGGACAAGAAAAACATTTGTATACATGGGAAGAAAGTATTAGAAGAAATTTTGTCCAGGGTGATATGTATATCAAAAGTCATAGATCCCTGGAGAATAGGGTCAGAAGGACATTGTATACTACAAACATCAGGAAGAGTCAGTTATTGAAATTGTGATGTTAATCCTGTGTCCTATCTAGGCTTTAGTAGATTAGAGGATTTCTGAATTCACTGTGGTACTTGGATCCCATGGTACTTGGATGTCCTAAAATAAGTTGTGTCTCAGTGCTTTTAAAAAAACGTTTTAATTTGTTGGATATTCCTAATGATTTCAATTATATGTCTGAACTAAAATTTATTTCATTTCCTAATATAAGAATGTTTTGCTTAAACTTAACTAAGTCTATAAAAAATCAGCAGTTTACAAACAATTAGAGGTAAAATTATTTACTTTCTAAATACTGGATTTATTTTTCTTAATGTTTTGACTGTCTTTGTCATTTCATATATTTATATTATCTGCCTACCTATGTAGGTAGGTATCTGAAGTTTTGGACATCTTCAAACAAATTTGGTGTTTTATTCCAGTTGTGAAATGGTCAGTCCAAATAGATTTGGTTGTCTTTTCACCAATAGCTTTAGTGTTTGAACTCATTGTTTGGAACCAGGGAAAATTATGTCTTTATGTAGCTCTTTAAAATGGATCCCTGTCTAAAATGAGACTTGGATTAAGGCCCTTGCTTCTCCCCAGAGGTCTCAGCTCTAAATATGAAGTTCTTTCTGTACTGAAAGTAGAAAAAAATTAAAGTTCAGGTTGTACCTCTTCTGAGGTCTCTTTAGCAATACCCTATTGAATATGTAATGATACAGAAGGAAATAAAATGCAGAAATGAAAGACCATAAAAAAGTATTTACACATAATGAGAAAAACATTCCATAGCATACTAAGTACCCTCCATTTCCCTTGAATGTTACCTCTTTCTTTATTTCTTGATCATTTCTCCAGTGGTAGCTATTTGAGTTATCCAACACAAGATCCACAGCTTTCCATAACATTAAGTTTAAGAGAGTTTAAATATGATATTCTCTGTACTAAAATACTCAGTTTGATCCTCTACTTTAATTAGAGCAAGGTGGTTATCCTTTACTCCTATAAACACTCCAGGGTCATTCTTACATTCAAATGAAACACATTTGGAAGACTTCCTATGAAGGCGGAAGAAGGCCTGGTCTGGCAATGGTTTTTTACATTTTTGTAGCTGAGGAAACAAGAAAGAAAGCAATCAGTATGTGAGTGGGAAATCCATAGTCAACCTCACCTTCCTGTGTTAGAAACTAAAGAGAAATAATTATAACTTGGTATTTCTAGCAAGGCTACTTACTAAGTAGGGGATGGGAATGGGGTAGGAAGAAGCTAGTAGAGGGCTGAAGTGGGGCGGATTTAATTTAATTTACTGATGGTCTACATACTTTGAGATACTTTGTAGCTTAGAATGACTGGATTTGGATACAGCAGCTCAGGATTTGTGCCCCACTTTTGCCATGTACTATCTCTGAGTCCTGTGCACATTGCTTTACCTCTCAAGCCTCAATTTTTTAGCCTAATCTGTTTTCTACATGTGAGTGATATAAATGATTATTATTTCAGGCCAGTAAGTGTTGGGAATGGTTTGTTATACAGTAATATCTGACAAAAACAATAATTCCATCATAGAATTACTACAAGAATTAAAGGAGACTGCTTGTAAAACATTTAGCATGGTATTTGGCATATAATAGAGTTCTGTATGGGTTAGCTCTTACTACTGAGTAATTATATATGCCAAACACTGTTATATACATTGAGGAGCATTTGTTAAGGAAGATGTGGGGTACCATCCAGTGTTTATGTTAATACCTTACATGGCTGTATTACTTAGATTTATAATTTTGTATTTATGTAATTTGTCATCTATATTATACTCTTATGTTTTCTTCCTGGTCTCCATCTTTGGCTTGTTTGTTCCTCAAAATGTTTATAACTCTTCATCATGACCAATATTATACTAACATTTACTAACTGAAAAAGACTGAGTAGTGAATCCTATGATTAGAATGTAGATTATTATTTATAATGATAATTGTAAATCTTGGCAGATGGAAATATTTATGACTTTCCCTTTAGCAGGCTTGGAGTGTAAAATTACTTTTGCATTTGCCTAAGAAAACTATTTTATTAAGAAATGCTTCCTGGAAAAACAAAGTAGTTCCTAAAGCTGAGTAGATAGAATTTCAGATCATTCTACATAGTAGCACTTTTCAAACTTTAATGCACATATGAGTCTCCTGGAGATTTGTTAAAACACTGATTCACATTCAGTTCTGAGGAAGCCTGAAATTCTGCATTTCTAACAAATTCGCAGCTGATTCTGCACTACTGGCAGAGCCCAGACTTTCAGTAGCAAGGCTATACATGCCATTTCCCTCCCTTCCCTATTCCAGAAGCAAGTTATTAGTAGTAACTGTGTTTTATGTACAATAGCAGAAACAAAACTTTTTCCTTGAACTGTGCCAAACACCCAAATCTGCACAAAAGAGTGGAGTCAATTATAAGTGCATATTTCTATTACCTCCACAGAGTGTTCTTTGTTATTGGCATGCAGCAGGAAGTCTTTGTCTTTTGTAGGACTCAGATTTACCAATAACGTATGGCCATCATCAGCATCACCTTGCAATTAAAAAAATATGTAAATTAAAAATAATAAATTAATTTAAAAATCTAAATTATAAAGCTAAGAATTGAACAAGTAAGTTCAATTTAATGAAATGAATTTAACACCTAGGAAAAGAATCCAAGATGTGATGTAAAATAAATGCTTCATTAACCAACATGTCTTATAGAAGTGTTTGTACCCAAATGAAACTAAAAAGTCACCGGATAATTTGGGGGTAATGTTAAGCTCCTAAAGAGTCATTGGACAATTTGGGGGTATTTTTAAGCTCCTTAGTTTTCTTATTTGGTTTCTAATTGTAGAATTATGACTCTATTGGTTATTTGTCTGGGTGTCAGCTTCCCTGTCTCCATGTAAAGCCACTGATAGTTTTCCTTCAATATCCCAACTACTCTCCTTGTGTAATAGAACATTTCCCAGTCTGTTTTCTTGTAACTAAGTGTAGCAATGTGACTAAGTTTTGACCAATGTGAGGTGAATGGAAGTGTCACATGCAACTTCAAGGTTTTGTCCTTAAAGGGAAAGATAATTCATGCATCTGTCTTCCACTGTCCTGCTGATTGGGCATTGCTGAGGTAGCAAGTAATCTTGAACCATGTAGATGTTGGCAGAGTGACAAAGAGAGAAGGATCCTGGTCCCCGGACAACTTGTTAAGCAGCACTGCCATTCTCGTCCTGGCTAAGATAGAAATGAAGTTTTGTGTAGCTTAAACCACTATTATTCTGGATCTTTTTTAAATGTTAACCTTCATCCTAGTTATTAAACTGCAAATGGATGGGATGGAATAAATCCTCTAAGAATCTAAGAGATAACCATGAATGTGGGCTGGAGAGAATCTTCTGAGACTGCCTTCCTTTTTTATGGGGCATTTTTGGATTTGTCCTTGCCCCAAATTCAAGAATTCAAGTACTACAGCTACCTAGTCTTCCAAATTACCTGTTTCACGTGAGGGAGATTGGAAATCATAATAACGGAATAACACCTTATCTGAAAGAGAATGCATAAAATCCCTTCAGTGAGATACAATTTTATCAAAATGTTTCAGTTTTAACAAATACATAACGTCAGACAATATCCTCTTTTATTATACATCAATTAAAGAAAGTTTGTGATTTTAAGGAAGGTCTCAAAAATGTATGAATATGCTCTGATGAATTCTCTAACACAGTTATTATTAAAATATTTAACAAATTGTCCATAACACTGGTATATTCTCTTATTTGAGATTGTACTTTGGTGATATTGATAGGACTGGAAAGATATAGCAGGTAATTAGCAGTAGCAAATATATGTGGTCTGTTCATCCATTTTTTTAAAGTTTATTTTGAGAGAGAGAGAGCACATGTTGGGGAGGGGCAGAAAGAGAGAGAGAGAGAAAGAGAGAGAATCCCAAGCTGACCTGTGCTGTCAGTGTAGAGCCTGACATGGGGCTCAATCCCATGAGCGCTGAGATCATGACCTAAGCCGAAACCAAGAGTTGGATGCTTAACTGACTGAGCCACCCAGGAATCCCTCTTCCATCTTTCACAACAGATACCGCTTCTCAATATCAGCATCCTTTCCTATTAAATCCTCACTAAGCTTCTGAATTCTCTTCAACTTAGTGATATTTAGGCATGTCCGCCAATGTATTGGAGTTAGCACACAGTATGAAATCTATGTGTCATGTCTGAAGTAATACATTATTTATGGCTTGGTAAATTTATTTTTTTACTTTACTAGTCATCATTATATCGTTATAGACAAAAGGAAATAGTCTACCTTTCTCTTGGTCTTTTCCCAAGTCTTCTACATAGATCTCATAACTTCCATCCTCAAAAACGAAAGTAATAGATTGATCATTGTATGTGCTCAGGGAAGCAGAATATTCTGTAACAAGTGAAAAGCTTGCCATTAAAAATTCAAAATATCTTGTTCCCATGAACAATCCTCAGCAATTAAAAAAAAACCACTTTGTTTAAGGTTTTTGTTTTTGTTTTCCCAATTTGAGCTGTACTTTGTCCACCATTGTTGGATAGATAAAAGCCTTTGGTGCAAGCTTAACATAGCTCAAAGGCGGAGGTATGTCGCTTGAATGGGATTAAAGATGCTGGTCTCCTTCATGAGGACTATAGGAGGTCATGTTAGTGTGCTTATGGGAGGATTTGATGGTGAGAAGTAAGCTGGAAAAGTGACAGACTTTGCCGGCTTCCTTGTTTCTTATGGTCAAGGGGACTGTGGACAAGAAGGGACTGTATTTTGAGAGACATGGTTAAATGAATACCCATCTGTAAGGTGTGGAGACCCATTCTGTCTTCTGGCTAAATAACAGAGACATTTACAGCAGCACTCTCAACTTTTAAAACAATGTCCCAGCACACATAGAAAATGATAGTATTTCTATGGCACGCTGGGGTAAACTGGTGTAGAATTAGGACCTATGTTGGTCCTTGAAGAAAAAAAATCATTACATTTTCTTTATATTATAGAATTGTGCTAAGAGAAATAATATACAAAATAGAAGAATGTTAAATATTGAATGTGTATATGAATTTCTGAAGTAAAATTATTTAAGTCTTTATTTAAGTTTTAGTTAGTTAACATACAATGCAATATTGGGTTCAGGAGTAGAATTCAGTGATTCATCACTTACAATACCCAATGCTCTTCACAAGTGCCCTCCTTAGTACCCATCACTCATCTAGACCATTTCACACCCACCTCTCTCCATCAACCCACAGTTTGTTGTCTATTATTAAGAGTTTCTTGTGGTTTGTTTCCCTTTCTTCTCTTACCCCCTATGTTCATCTGTTTTATTTCTTAAATTCCACATATGAGTAAAGTCATATGGTTTTTGTCTTTCTTTTATTGACTTATTTTGCTTAGCATAAATTCTTAATGAGAAACTTCAGTATGTTTCTGGAAACTTAAGATATTTATATCAGGAGTTATGCTTGAAATGGCAATATGCCATTCCTGGTCAAGTTTTCTTAATGATCTCCTCATTTCTTGATAGTTACCATCAACTTGGGGTTTACTTGCACAAGTAGGTGATACAACCTAAAACCAATTTAGCAACTATTTAAAATGTTTATGAGCTGAAATTATATCTTAAAAATATAATAGTTCTTCATTTTCTTTCATTGTCAAAATGTTGACATTTGGGGATGAAATGTGTTTTTTTTTTTTTTTCCCTGAAGGATTAAGTATTTTCCCCAGGAATAATGTATATGGGATTCCAACCCATGACAAGCATTTCAAAATAATGATGGAGGGCTAACTATAGAATGCACATATATTGTTAGAGCAGCTACACTGTGACTAGTTTGGATACCACTAAATGGGTACAATGACAGCAAATGGACAGAAGTTTCTGTTACACAAGTAGGCATGGACTTGAAGCTGTTTCCTGAAGTGGCACTTGCCATGGTCCTGTGTCTTACCTCCCTCCTCACACCCACACCATGCCCATCACCAGGCATACCTTGGATACTTGGAACATCAGTTGTTCCAAAGCATTTCTGGACCATAGGCACACCAAAGGCTAAGCCCTCCACAGGCCGTTCCAGCTGCTGATGACGGGCAGTGAATACTAGATGTTCTTTATACTTTCCAGCTGTAGGATAAGGAGTGGATTGTCAGTACCCACTCTGCCCAAACCCCTTACCCCCACTTTGAGGATTCTGAGTCAAAGCTGCTTGCTGACAGTGATGACTGACCCCAGGGCTTTAGCCACCCCACAGTCTGAAGGGATCAATATTTCCTGGCACACTTATACCACAGTAGGGTACACTCATTGGAGTCCAGATGGGAGAAAACTAGTGACCCATGGTCTCAACACCCAAAAAAAAAAAAAACAACTGCTATTAACATTTTAGTTTAATACCTTTAAATGAAAAAAAATGTAAAATACTGTAAATATATTTATAATTTAATATCCTCTGTTTTCACTTATTATGATATGACTATTTCTACCATGCTATAAAACTCTTTATATGTCCTTTTGAAAATGGCTAGAAAATAGTTCAGCATCCTTACTATTTTTCAGAAGGAAAATTTGGTCGAGGGAAAAAATTATATAACTAAGATGTGGTAAATGAAGGCTAATAGATGCCTATTACTATATTGAAAAATTACCAGGAAATGTAGTTTCCCCTTACCTCTTCTTGTTGAATGTCTTTTGGTGGTTTCTTTCTTAAAATAACAGGCTGTCTTTTTTATAAGGCCAGAACGTAGCTGCATAAAGTACATTTGGCAAACTTCTTCAGCCTTCTGCTGGGATTCTAAACAATTGAAAAATTTTGATACTGTTTCATTCCATCCATATTTATCTTTTTACAAACCCTGAGCATAGCAGTCCACGAAAGCAACTAAAGATCCACAGTATCTTATCAGAAAGCTTGGGGTCAATTGTGTTTCAAAATTCAGTTTTTTATTTAAAAAAAATTTTAATGTTTATTTTTGAAGGATAGAGAGGCAGAGCATGAGCAGGGGAAGAGCAGAGAGAAAAGGAGACACAGATTCTGAAGCAGTCTCCAGGCTCTGAGCTGTCAGCCCAGGACCTGACATGGGGCTCAAACTCACAAACCATGAGATTATGACCTGAGCCGAAGTCAGACGCTTAACCGACTGAACCACCTAGGTGCCCCCAAATTCAGAGTTTTTTTTTAGATTTTAGAGTTGTCAGGTAGAGTATATGCTGTATATATGTAGTACTCCCAGCAGGGACTAGGGCAGCACTCATAACCAAATATTAATTCATGATTTAAAGTGAAATATAGGAAAATGCATATAAAGTGAAATAAATAAAGACTTCATGTTGGTTCAGGTCAGGATTTGTCACATGAGTTCAGATTGTATTTTATTACCAAATGAGTTATGAAAAATTTTAGGTCCTTAGAAAAAAAATTTGGTTTTCAGAATTCCATATAAGGGAGTGTGGATCTACATCAAGCATATATCAATCTTTGCCTAACTTTTGTGATCACATGAAATCTATAATCTTCTTTTACTTATCTAGAATACACTTTTAATAATTTTAGAAGAATGGCTATAGTCTCTAGAGGTTATTGATATTAAAAATAAGTGACCCATGTCTTCAAGCTTTTTTCCTTTATTTTCTTCTAAGAGTTTCATGTCTAACATTTAAGTCTTTAATCCATTTCAGGTCAGTTTTTGTGAGTTCTTTTACATGCGGATACCCAGTTTTCCCAACACCATTTATTGAAGAGACCATCTTTTCTCCTTTGAGTATTTTTTTGCTCCCTTCTCAAATGTTAGCATGTCTACAGTGGGCCAAGCACTGTGCTAGTAATTTTACTTACTGTTTCATTTAATCCTTTACAATAATATTACAAGGAAGTTATTCTCTTCATTTTCCAAATGATGATCAGAGGCTCTGAAAACTCTTAAGAGGACTCTGATACTTATCAGCAGGAGGAATTAGTGAGTCATGAAAAAATATGAATGACAAATTTGGCTTTTGCTGGTTATTTTTTAAGCAGTAAAGGGAATCCCCCCACAACACACACACACACACACACACACACACACAGCTCCAGGGCACAGCTCTTCACTTTCCTGATATTTCTCTTTCTTTTATTTTATCTTAGAATTAGGGGCAGATTCTTGTCTGATTTGTTGCAATGAAAGAATAGCTATTGGTTTTCCCAGAGGCCAAACTGTGTTTCCAAGAGTGCATGCTGTGAACCTTTGGAAGACATCAAGTTACCTTTATGAGGAGTCTGGGAAAGACAAGCTGGTGGACTCTGGGTCTCTCTAAGGAGATACTCTATTTGGATTAGAAGACAGTTGTTGGTTTCATTCACCCATTCCAAACGAAAACAAAACCAAAGAGCAACTCAGCTGCTATTTATATCCACATCTCAACACTAGATTAGTGTGATCTTGGCCAAGCATCTTAACCTCATTGGTCCTTGGGTCATGTGCCAAATCTGTCTCAGAAAATTGCTAAGAGGTTTAGGTGAAATGACTAAGTAAAGCCCAGTTCCTGGCCCATCATGGATTTTCAAACACACTTGCCCAAGGTTACAGATCTGGTGAGAAGTTGTAACTCAAGTATGTCTAACATCAAAGCTACTCTTTCCATCCACTTCCATCTAAGAAAATGCTACACTGCAATTTTAGGAACTAACATAATACAAATCCAAATTAAGTCAAAGTAAAAAATTTAATCACCTATTTAGTAATTCTTTCATTTAGTCAAAGAAAAAGTCTCAAATAAAAAATTAAATTTTCTACTTGCAAATTCATAAAAGGTTTTTCAGAGTCAAATGGAAAAGAAAGTTGTAACACTTGAGTCATGGCATCTCAACTTTTAGTGTTTTGGTAAATGAATTATCAAGCAATTTGTATCAATACAGCCAAATTTCAATTATTCAGTGATTCAGAAAATGAAAATTATGATTTTAGGATCCATTCTATGATATATATTTTTTAATGTTTGCTTATTTATTTTGAGAGAGAGAGAGAGTGAGTGGGAGAGGGGCAGAAAGAGAGAAGGAGAGGGAGAATCCCAAGTAGTCTCCATACTCAGCTTGGTGCCCAATGTGGGGCTTGATCTCATGAAACATGAGATCATTATTGAGCTAAAATCAAGAGTCAGACACTTAACAGACTGAGCCACCCAGGCACCCCTCCTCCTTTTAATTCTCTAGAAGATTTGTCTTCCTGATATACTTTTGAAAGTTAAGTAAACTTTTGTAACTTACTATTTTGAATTATCTATATCTTACCTCCAATTCAGATGGGCATCTGCCTTTAGGTATCTTCCACACTCTGAATGGGGCAAGACCACTTAATTATACTAACATCTACATTGGAACTCCCTAACATTGCATCAAATTTATAAATATCAACTGTAGTATCACATTTACGTAATGCTTTTACAATTGCAAGGATAATTTATAAACCTATGCCAATGCCAGCATTGAACTTAGTTTCCTGACGACTAATTTAATAAAATACTTTATTAAATGTTTCACATTGTCTCTCCAGAACTAAAAGGCATAAGATGATACTGAAGGCATGCTCATTCTTTACATGCTTATCTTTATGTTATCTTCAGAATCCCATTGGACATAACTGACAGGCATGTCTAACATTGAGAGTGGACCCTGTAGGGAGCAGGATGTGGGTCTTGGGTAGTTAGAAGTAACAGTCATGACATTGAGGAAGTATTATGGGTGTAGAATAGAGGAGCTAAAGATATTGATGTAGAGGCTATCATCTAGTGGGACAAACACTAATATAATTTATTGAGGGGTGACTACATTTGAAATATTGAAGATGGAGCACCTGGGTGGCTCAGTCTGTTAAGCATCTGACTTCAGCTCAGGTCATGATCTCACCATTCGTGGGTTTGAGCCCCGCATCCGGCTCTGTGCTGAGAGCTCAGAGCCTGCTTCAGATTCTGTTTCCTTCTCTCTCTGCCCCTCCCCTGCTCATGCTGTCTCTGTCTCTCTCTCTCCCTCTCCTTCTCTCTCTCTCTCACAAAATAAACTTAAAAAATTCTTTGAAGTATTGAAGATAATTTACATTAGGAGAATTTGTAAGAAGGTATACTTTCGTGTTCAGGGCAGCTGAAAGTATGGTTGTGAGGGTTGTGTTCTCAGACGGGAAGCACAAAGCTGGCATGGCCTTGGGGACTCTGTGGGAGAGAGTTCTCTGCTGGGGTCAAAAGGCCAACTCAAGCTTATGTAAGGGCTGTTGCCACTTCCTATGTCTCTATCCTGCCTGATGTATGAGGGCAGTGTCTCAGATGGTTTTTAAAGAAATTCTCATAAGTAATTTCATCATAGCAACATGATGAAATCCTTCACGCATTTCTGGTGAGTAAATGGGAAGGGGCTTGGAAATCTTTCTGTACTTCTGTCACTAAGAGAGCCAGACTATGGCTGACAGGAACTACGTAAGTGAATCACTCATCTTTCATTTCTTCCCGAAACACCTATTTCACCAAAGTCTCTCCTCACTGCTTACTACCCTTGATTTATCTGTGGCATTTGACTTTGGCAACCACATCCTTCTCTGAAACTCTTTCTTTTCTTGTTGTCATGTCACCAGTCTTCTTATGTTCTCCTTTTTTCTCTCTGATCATCCATCTCTGCTTCTTTGTTGGTTTTCTCCTTGTTTGACTGCTTCTAAAATATTGGTGTTCCTCAAAATTTGTCCTTTGCCTTTCCTCTCACTCTAGACTTTCTTTCTGGGCAAGCCTACTCCAATGACATCTTTTTATACACTGATGACTCCCCAAACTGTAATTGTCCCTTAGTTCTGTCTCCTGAGTTTCCTATCTGTTGCTCTTTCTTCACAGGGTATTTTGACTTAAGTTATCCTACAGCATCTCTGTGTCTATCTATGTAGAGCCACCAGAATTCTAGACATCTCTACCTGGATGACCAATACCTACTCCAAATTCAAATATACTCATAAAAAAATCAACCCTTCGTTATCTTTTTCTACCCAAAATATATTCCTCCTGAAATCCTATCTTGAAAAACAGTACCACTTTCTACCATTGTCTGCTCATTCTTAAATCATCCTGAAAGCTGAGAATCATCTATTTTTCCATCTCTGTCCATGCCTCAATTTATGTGGTCTGTCATTAAATCTTATTGATTTCACTTTCTGAATGTATCTGAAATTTAGTTCTTCCTTCCTATTCTGTTGTTTTAGGTTAGGCCCTCATCATCAGTCCCCTAGATGAATGCAGTGGACTTCTAACCCATTTTTGTTTCTATTCTTGCCCCTTCACTCTATATGCCACCATCAATGTGATTGATCTCTCTAAAATAAAAATATCCAGTGCCTGGGTGGCTCAGTTGGTTGAGCATCTGACTCTTGATTTCAGCTCAGGTTATGATCCCAGGGTTGTGGGATCATCATGCTCCACATTGAGCATGGAGCCTGCTTGAGATTCTCTCTCTCTCTCTCTCTCTCTCTCTCTCTCTGTCTCCCTCCTCTGCTCATGCACCCTCCTTCTGCCTCCCTCCTCTGCTCATGCACTCTCTCTACCTTAAAAAAAAATCTTGCTATTCCCCAATTAAATGTTTTCAATGGTTTCTTACTGTCCATAGGATAAAGTTGAGCTCCATCACTGTAACAGAAGATATTCCATGGACATAACTCAAATTAAAGGGGGTGACCTCTACTCGCTTCTATTGCCAATTATTGCCATGTAGGGATATGGACCCAGTGTTGCTAGATTTTCAGATTTTTCAAGATATGGAGATTTTTATGCACAATCTTCTAATTTTTAAATGTTTCCTCAATTAAAAAACAACAATATACTGTTCAGGCCAGATAAAATACTTCTGCTGGATGGATCTGTCCCATGGCTCTCATACTGTGACTGGTGGCTAGATTCACTAGGAAGCTGGATTGTCAGGACAGAGAAAGTGTTGATGAATGTAGGGGAGAAGAAGTAGCAGAGGAAAATGGCCTGACTCTACAAGTAGTTTCCTTGAAACTAAGAAGGAAATGAGTTTGGGGAGGGGCTTTTCTCTAGCTCATTAAGTCCTGTATCTTATTGGTACTAGGGATGAAATACTTTAGTGGTGACCAAACTCATATGGAACCTGATTGTATGTATACCTCTAGCCGATAGATATTGAGTTTTCTGGCTTTGTGATTGTATCAGATCCTGCTAGTCCAAAGGAGAAGGAACAAAAATGAGCTTTCTTGCTTTGTTGCTTGGAGGCTCAAAGCAGTTAATTTAGAAAAATAAGATACAATATTACTTGCACCTTGAGTTTTGAGAAGTGCACCTGCCACACACTTTATAGATATCTGTTGAAATTTTATCCGACAGTGTCTAAATAATGAAAATCTTAGTGTTAAACTGAGCAATATTATTGGAAAAGAAGATCTGTTAAGGGACAATAAGAATAATGTGCTGTATTCCAAAGCCATATACATGATTTGGGGATTATCTTTATCATGTTTCTCTAAATGGTATAAGTAAGCTGTTAGGGCCACTGCACCCTTAAAGGAGAGGCTACATTTTAATTTTTGCATCAATGCCAGCAACTCTGGCATAAACTCCAGCCTGCTCCTCCACTCTAGTATCTATAAAGTGGCCACATCTCCTGGTGTACAAAGAAAACACATTCTTTATTAAGAGGACATAGAGTCAGTTCCACTGAGTCACTGTTTCTACACAGAGAGTTTTGATTCAGACACAAATAAAAGGATTAACTTAACTGCGATTTTCTGGCCATTCAGAAACTACAATTAAATTAATGTTTTCCTTGGTTACTAAAAACAGCATGGGTGGGCCACAGCTTTAGGGAAGACAGAAAACGATATTCTTTACCACTGCTCTCTTCTAGCCTTAACGATGTTCAAAGAGATGAAGAGAACAAAGAACAAAGATATGCTAGTCCCCACTATCATTCCTCATCCTCTATTTTCTCTCCAGTCTTGCCAGACTTCTATTAACTTTCTTTGGTGTTACCTCTTTTGTATGAAAAACATGAGTGTAAATTTGCATAATGCTTTCCTATGATGATTTTCAGGATCAAAGATATTAGCTCTTTCATCTTAAAACTATGGCTACTACCTGCCTTTACTTACCCTTCAATTTATGCCAATTCCTTTGAGTTTTCAATTGGATAGACTTGAGCATCATTTGATCAACTCCGCTTTATTTGGGGCATGTATTATTCAAATATCTTCACTTATTATTCTCTCCCTTATCAGAAGTTGCAAGTCAAGACCACAGTACACCAAAGGTGTTTTATACATAAATAAATGTTTGTTGAATGAAAGAAAATCAGTTTAAAATTTTATTGATCTGGGAAAAAGATTTTGGGTTAGGTAGAAAGAGGTGTGGGTAGAAAGAAGGGATTGATATTAAGGGTTATTCATGTTTATCACTATTAGCAGGTTTCAATTACCTAAACCATTCTTGTCCTGGTATGTATCAAATAAGCAAAAGTTGGCTATATATAGTTTGTCTAAAACCAAAGACTGCTGTATTACAAACTTATGAGCCATCCTTCCTAATTTCAGCTCTTGTATTCTTAGTAGCTTTTGGCAAGATATCATGTATGAACATCAGAATCATAAAGATTTGATAACAGATGAATATAGTGTGTAAAACAATCATAAATGCTTAAGTTCTTACTTCCCAACTTGGGAGATTTTACCAAAGCCTTGCCTGCTGAGCTGTTCATCTTTGCTGGGGAGATTTTGGTGGTTGAATACTCCATTTTCGTCTTCATTTTTCAGGCTTCTGTAGGTTAAAATGTAATATTAGTTCAATTGTCTCAAATGAAAATAAACAGAAACAACTGTGGCAAACTCAATATTAATAACAGCCACATAAGGAAAGTAATTATTTCAATAATATTTGAACATAGTTTTCTGAAAATATATCTATATTGGAATATAGTCAGAGGTCAAAAAGAACTGCAAAGAAATCTTAAACTTTACTTACTGAGCTTTTTGTTGGTGGTATTACTGATTTTGGAATTCTGAAGCAGTTTTTTCTATACTAGAGTATAGAACAAATAAGTAGATATGTTAATGTTACAGGATTTTTACCGCAGGGGAAAGGAGATACAAATATAAAATATAAGAAGCCAAAGGGAAATCTCTGTTGTGTTAAATCTGAATCAGCAGTATCAGTATGCCCATCTTAGTTTCTAAACAGTTTTTACACTAAAAGGAACCAGGACTCTAATTATGGGTTGGGAATATAGAAGTGAATATGGAATATTCAGTAATGCCAAAAAGCCATGTGTCATTCAAAAATTTGTGAGGCTGTGTCAAAAGGACACAGGAGTCCCCTTAAAGGGTTTCCCACTGGCCAAATTTGGCATAATCTGAGCATCAAAAAGAAAAATGAAGGTAATTTACTATAAAGCATTTAATGTAAAAAGAAACCCACCAGTCTTGCATTTCTCAAGAATGAATGAATGAGGGATTTATTCATTATAGAAAGAATGGTAGAATTAGAAAAACAACAGTCTTGTAGCCCCCAATTTAATACTTGATTCAGGCAAGGATCATCAATGGTTGCTGCATCTTGACTATCAAACTGGGTGGCAATATCTTACTGAAAGAATATTGTGTTCTCTATTATAAATTGCAGAAAAACTCAAATTCTTTCAGTAAGGTACCACAGACTGGCTTCATTATCAAGGTAAGGCAGTGGTGCTGTGATTTGTGGAGAGAGCAGCATTTCTCCAGCTTTAAATTCTCCCTTATATTGCCTGAAACTCTGCTAATAGTTATTTCTACTTGTATTAAGCATTGCCCTCTTTTTCCTAGATTACAAAAAAAAAATCAGTTTATTCCAGGAGTGGTTATTATTTAAATCCCTTAGAAATTTTACATGAATCTGTTCTTCTAGCGGGGTAAGGAATGAGCATTGGGTTTCTGAATTAGAGGACTCCTTGGAAGATAAAGTTCATACAACTTTGTTTTTGTCTCTGGACTTCACATAGGTTGAAATTCCATTGTTTTTGTTGTTGTTATTGTTTAGATGGATAACATTACATGCAACCATCTTATTTACACTGGGTTTCATGAGCAAAATTCTTCAATGGTAAGAACACTTAGAAGCAGAGAATCTTTGATATCATTTTCCTGAGCCCCTAAAACAATGGATGAGTAGGCTAAGACTGAAAGATTAAATGGCTTGCCCAGGATCACAAAAGAAAAACTGGGACCAGAATCTAGTTTCCTGATTTCCTTCTTTATGCCAGAGTTTCCCACCCTATCTCCTCTCTTCCTCCTCCAAATGTAAGAAGAAAATAATCAAAACTGGGAATTTAGTTTCAAATGCTTAGCCAGTTGTCCAACTTCTTTGAAAATAATAAATTTCTAAATATTGTAGTTAATTTGTAATCATAACATGTGGAATAGTTTGGTATTATTGTAGTTAAATTTTAAATTTATAGAAAATAGTTCAAATAATACCTTGCACACAGTAGGTGTGCAGACAATACTGATAAAATGAAAATTATAACACTCGTTTTTAAGTTTGTTTCCTTTTTTATCCAAGCATCCTTACATTCCAGGAAAAAAAACTACTCCTGGATGGACATAAAAAAAATAAAACCCAAAACAAACTGTTTCAAATAAATGTAGGAAATGTCCCTATTTATATTCCACCTCTTGTGAAGTCAGAACCACATTACCAGAGTGAAGAGGTAAGCAGTCTTTCATTGAAGATTCATAGGTACTTTAGTTTAATTATTTTGGGTAATTATTTGATCTTGTAACTTCCCCCACCACCTCTATTAACAACCCTGTTAACATGGACTATCTATTAGCATGGGCTAATTTGAGATAGCATACTTGGAGGAATTCAGCTTTAAACCAAAATTAGCTTTCTGATTTAAGCAACATAGATAAGCAACTGAAATACCAAATTTACAACGCAGTCATTGACACAAAGTTAGCTGCTTTTTAAGAATCAAATGGTAAGTCAAAAGCATAGTCAGGAAATATTTTCAAATCCTATTCAAAAAGAAAAAAAGCATTTCTTTAAACAACCTACATATCTTTACTCTAAAAAATACAAGCATTCTTTTCACCTTTTTTTCAGACTTAAAATTTACTCTTTATCTTCCTATTTTAAAATCAGAAATATTTCAGAAAATATAGCAATATAAACATCATTGGTTCTTTTATGCTGCTTTTCCCAAAAACATAGGCAAATATTCTTATACACCGGTTATGATAACTCACCTTAGTTATAAACGTGAAGGGCTGCTCTCAAATGATGAAGTTTCTTGTCATCAACATTTGATAGTAGTTGATGCAGTTATATTTCAACTCCACTTATATATACACACTTGGATTAAGCAACATTGGGTGACAGCTTTTGATGAATGAGGCAGTGTAAATAGTGCTAGTTGAATGGGTTAGAATGAGTGGGAGTATATTTTATTCCCACAGCCAAATCCTAAACAGAACTTTTAGATTATTTTAACTGCAGCAATTTCAATGAGTTATACTCAGTTAATCATTAATTTTTATGAAACCTCTATGACATGGACTCTAGGTACTGTTTATTGCTCAATGTAGATCATACAAGGGCACAGATTGTTTCATTGCCTTTCTCTTTTCTTTCGGGAAGTTGAAAACTTTAGGTAATTTTTTTTCTGATTATAAAAATGATGTACATGCTCTCAGAAGATAGGTAAATGACAGGAAAGCATATATGTTGTATTTCTTGACATTCTTTTTCCAATGTAGAAATACTATGCATATCAATTTTTTCATAAAAATAGAATCTTCCAAAAAAATAGAATCTTCCACAAATTTTATTTTATAAGCTGCTTTTTTGATTTTTCAATAATACTACATCATGAATACATGTCAGAAATATTCTTTTACAGGAAGCATTATAATTAGCATTCAATTATATAAATATCCCATAACCAATCTTTTATTAACACTTTGGTTGTTTCTATTTTTTCCCCTTTCTTTTCTTCTTTTCTAATATCACCAATGTTGCAGCTGACATCTGTGTGTGTGTGTTTGTGTGTGTGTGTGTGTGTGTGTGTTGTGATTCTTGGTAAACCTTTGTACGTTCATTGGTAGCACAAATTCCTTGTACTGGGATTGCTGAATCAAAGGGTTCTTGCATCTTACATGTTGATAGATATTTTCCCATTGAATTCCAAATTTTTTCAACAATCCAAGTAAATGCCTTTTCATCATTGTCTTAGCAGCAATGGTGTCATCACCTGTAAGATATTTGCCTTTCTAGTGGAATTTAAGAAACAAAACAAACGAGCAAAGGGGAAAAAAAGAGAGAGAGGCAAACCAAGAAATAGACCCTTAACTATAGAAAACAAACCGATGGTTACTAGAGGGGAGGTGGGAGAGGGAATGTGTGAAATATGTGATAGGGATTAAGGAGTGCACTTGAGATCATTTCCAGTGCTATATGGGAGTGTTGAATCACTATATTGTACACCTGAAACTAATATTACACTGCATGTTAACTTAACTGGACTTTAAATAAAAACTTAAAAAAATATTTGCTTGTCTAAAGAAAGGAAAATATTTCATGGTTTTGAATTTTATTTAGTGAAATTAAGCAACTTAACAAAATGTATTTGTTATTGGGGTGCCTGGGTGTCTCAGTCATTTAAGCATAGACTTTAACTCAGGTCATGATCTCATGGTTAGTGAATTTGAACCCTGTGAGTCTGAGTCCGCTGTCAGCACAGAGCCCACTTTAGATCCTCTGTCTGCCTCTCACTCTGCTCCTCCCCCACTCACACCCATGTGTACTCTCTCTCTCTTTCTCTCTCTCTCTCTCAAAAATAAATATTTAAAAATCTATTTGTCCTCAATTTCTGTCAATTATTGATTTATATGAATCCTTTGTAAATTAAGAAATGAAAGCCTTATCTCTGTGTGAGTTGAAATTTTTTCCATTTTTTGCTGTACATAAATTTTCAAATCTTATGTGGTCAAATTTAATCACTGTTTTAGAATTCCTGGATTTTGCATCCTGCTTCAAAATACCTCCCTTCTAAACTTATAAATAAATTTATTATACCATTTCCTAAAATTATATCTTTTACTACTTAACACCTAAATCTTTGATACACTATTTTACTATGAAGAATAAGGTATTTTTTTTTCCTACAGTGCTTATCTCCAACCTCACATGTAATCCAATTTAGACAAAGTGATGTTTCATGTGTTATGTTGGAACTAACATGCAAAAGTCTATGAATGCAGAAATAAGGAGTTTGAATTTTATCCCATAGCCAACAAGAATCTTCTAAAAGTTTTTTAAATAAGTGAGAAGTGTTACAAAAACTGTGTTTTATGATTATATTATAAAAACTAATTTTATGGTTGTGTCTGGAGGAATGAAAGAAGAAAAGACAGGAAACAAGGTCAGTCAGGAGGCCAATTAAAATAGCCCAGGCAAAAAGCAGTGAGGGCAGGGTCAGGGCAATGTTAGTGAGGCCAGTAAGGAGGGGATGAAGGTCATAAGTCCTTAAATATTAGAGTGGTCAGTAAGGAGGGGATATTAGAGGCCAGTAAGGAGGGGATGAAGGTCATAAGTCCTTAAATACCAGAGATCCCTGTTCTAGCTCCACTAAGTCACTTAGCTTCTTAGTGACTGAGTCAGGATTAAAACCCAAGTTTCACTCTCAGTTCAGGGTTGTGTCCACTACAGAGCCTCCATAGCTCTTTTTGGATGTGTTTGTATCAGCTCTGGACTGGGGTAGAGGGGAGGCAAAGGGAATTGAAGGGGGTGCCCGTGGTTCATGGTAGGAAGCTCAGGTGGGGAGTCTATTGTCAAGCACAGGTAATGAGTATAATGTGGGGCAGATGGAGTTTGAGATACTTGAGGAGCACTTACATGGAAATTTCAGCACTGAGCTGGAATTAGGTTGTGGGTGGGTAGGGGAGGCCAGAATTAGCTGTGTGGATTTGTTTTTCGTTACAGCATGAGAGTTGATGATGTAGGAGCAAATGAGAATGTCTCAGCTGAATGTGGAACAGGAAGCAGGCTATGTCTAGATGGAACTATAGGAAATCTTACATTTAAAGAGTAAGAGAAGATAAGGAGTTAGAAAAGACTAGGAAGAGAACCAGAAAAAAAGAGGTCATATATTATGAAGACTAAGAGTGAAGACCATCTCAAAAAGCAACATTTGGTGATGAGCACTACAGTGACCCAGCTGGGGATTAGAGACCTTTTAGAGAGACCATTAAGCGTGGGACTCTCCAAGAAACTGCAGTGGATTGCATAGTGTAGAGGAGGAACTGAGACTTTTTCAAGAAATACAGTAATGAAAGGGAAACAAAGAGACAATGGAATCTTGCCAGAGTAGCATGGAGAAGGGAAAATACTGCTTACTAGTTAGACAATCTTGGGCAAGTTGCTCAATATTTCTAAACTCTCAATTTCTTCATCATAATAATTTTCTTCATAATTTGAACTCAGTGGGTCATTGTGAGAATTATATGAGAAGGTATATTTTAAGCAATTGGGACAGTACCTGGCACATAGTGGGAACTTAATACTTGTTATTATTATTATTATTGATGTTTTTTATTGGAATATGGGACTCGGGCATGTTACAATGCAAAGAGAAAATGAAAATGAAAGAGATAAATGAAAAGGAGAAAACTGATATAATAAAGTCCCAGAAGAAACAGAGTGAAAGGAGAGAGCAGTAGTGGAGGGGTTGGCTTTGAAAAGGAGGAGGCATTCTTCTTTCTGTAGTAGAGGAGGAAAAGCAAAAGAATGGTAGAGATGTAAAGTTTTAAGGGACAAGAACTTGACAGTCTTGTAAAAATGGCTTGAATCTTCAGAAAGTAAGTTGTGAGGAGAGTTACAGAAATTAAGAGAAGTAAGCATGTGTTTTAATTTCTGAGGATGAGTAGAAAAAGTCTGAAACAGTTCCTTAGAGAATGTAAAAAAGAATTTACTAAGAAATGGGGAACCACTGTTCATGGATATCGAGTTTCAGTTTTAGAAGATGAAAAATGTTTTGGAGATGGATTGTGGTAATGGTTACTCAGCAGTATGAACGTACTTCATGCTACTGCACTGCATACATAGAATGGTTAAAATGGTAAAGTTTACCACAATTTAAAAAGTGATTTTACAAAGAATTTAAAAATTGGAGTGGGAGAAGTAGAAAGACTGGAGGTTGTTTGTAAACTGAGGAATTTGGGGGAATTCCGAGGAATGTTCTCTGTCTTGGAGATTGCAAAGTTCTGATGATAATGGTAGTCAAGATTAGCTTTTGCAGGTGAACTGTAGAAGAATATTAAAGACTCATCAAAACAGGCACTGGAGTCACCAAAGGTGACCTCAATAGAGGCGCCATCAAACAGAAAAGGATGTTAGGGTCTCTATCAACCTGAATGGAAAGGAATTAACATAAGTAGTTAGGTAGTTGGACCCATGGTGAGGGTTAGCAAGAGCAGTAAAAAATAAGAAATGTGTCACTTCTCTATTGTCCCTGGGAGATGGGCACACAAAGAAAGGGTGTGGGTTTTGAGAATAGTGGTGTCACCAAGGGAAGCTGCATTTTAGTTAATAAAGGAAAATAGAAGGACCTTTTTAAGGAAAAAAAGGAGGGAGATGACATTCCAGAGGAAATGACACACATTTAAATTATGAAAGAAAAAAAAAAAAACAAACAACCTGAAAGAATATTTTAATCTATCAAGAAATAATATCTTGCATGGAAATTCATTAGTTGGTGATTCACATCTTAGCAACAACAACAAAAATGTATGAAGTGTAGTCATTTCCCAAACTGCAGTGTTATGTTTGTCTCTTTGCCTGGCAAAGTCTTCCAGAAACTTACACATTCAACAAATATCAAGTGCCCATTACTTGCCAAGGACTATGTATTCCAACCCCATTAACCCATGGGACACTGCATGAAAATTTTCATTTCACTGTGTCTTCTTATCTACATCTGATCAACTGGAAAATCATTTATTGAATTACCAACCACCTCTCATATGTCAGGCAATGCCCTTTGATAAACAATTTCCTTTTTTTAAAATACCAATACCCTTTATAATGTTAAGTTGGCTGTTGGCTTTTCTTTCCTGATTGTGAATTTTACTTGTAAAATAAATTCATTTGATTAGATTGATTTCTTGTGAAGAGACTTGTCATTAACATGTAGAGTTTATAAGAAATTTTTATTAAAAATACATGTTAATTATGGAAATTTTGGAATACAAAATATAAAGTTCAACATTTGATGCCCTAGAAGGAGCTAAATGTTTTGGAGGGAAAAAAAAAAGTCTTGGGACATCTGGGTGACTCAGTGGGTTAAGTGTCCAACTTAGGCTCAGGTCATGATCTCTTGGTTCTTGAGCTTGAGCCCCACATCAGGCTCTGTGCTAACAGTTCAGAGCCTGGAGCCTGCTTTGGATTCTGTGTCTCCTATTCTCTCTGCCCCTCCCCTGCTCTCACTCTGTCTCTTTCTCTCAAAAATAAATATTAAATTTTTTTAAAGAAAGAAAGAAAAGAAACATGCCTAGTAATCATTGTAAAGAAATTCTGCCCTCCTAATATCCCAAGAAAAGTCCGAAATGATGTTAGATTTGTACATGTCTATACTATACCACAGAGTGCTGCCGAGTAATCATAACAACAGTAATAACTCAAACACTTGTCTAGTGCTGCGTTAGGTGCTGGGGTATAGCAGTGAACAAAACAAAGTTTTTCCTGCCTCCTGCAGTTTACTCTCTTTTGGAGAAATAGATGTTGAACAAATAATCATGCAAATAAATCATTTATTTTATTTTATTTTTTAAAGTTTATTTTTATTTTGAGAGACCGAGAGAGAGAAAGAGAGAGAAAAAGAGAGTGTGTGCACAAGCAGGGGAGGGGTAGATAGAAGGAGATATAGAATTCCAAGCAGGCTCTGTACTGTCAGTGGGGCTCGAACTCATGAATGGTGGTATCATGACCCCACAAATAAATCATTTATAAACAGTGATAAATAAATAAGAACTAGGCTGGTAAAGAAGATAAACAGTAGTATTAAAGTAGTGTGGTCACAGAAAGTGGCATTTATGTTGCACTCCAAGGGTGTGAAGAATATATGGAAGGGAGGAGACAGAGAGTGCTTTCTGGGCAGAGAAAACCCCAGGGTCAAAGGGTCTTACAGAATTTGTCGTATTTGGAAATGAGAGGGCTAGTATGGTTGGAGCACAGTGGACAATGAGGAGAGTATAATGTAATGGTGTTGGCAGTAGAAGAGGACAGAAGCCAGGTAGGGCTGGGCCCTGGAGACCAGAAGGAGGAACTTGGATTTTATTCAAAATTCAGTGGGAAGCCAATGAAGGGTTTTTAAGTAATATGGGATGTGACTTGGTTTTCATTTTTTAAAGACTGCTTTGGCTGTCATATAAGGAATAGATGGAGGGTAGGAAGAGGAAAGAAATGAAATCAGCAAGGAGTCTGCATTAGTTCAAGCTCTTAATAATGGTGGTGGTGATGATAATGGTGATGGCACTTACAGTGTCTTGGGCATCTTCTGTGGGCCAGATGCTTTACATATGTTATCTCTAATTGTTACCATGACCCTGGTATTTGAGTGCCATTTTAAAATTTAGGAAATAGAGACTCAAAGAGATTAAGTGTGTTGCAAAAGACCACATAGCTAGTAAGTAGCAAAGCTAGGATCTGAACTTAAGTCCATCTGGTTCTTTCTCTTATTCCATGGGAACCATTGGTAAAATGAGGTGAAATTAAATTTTGGTGTTTTAAATTCCATTCACCACCTTGTAAAGCTTACATACTTTTGCATGAGCAGAAGATCTATGAAGGTATAGAGGGGTCATCAAAACTCTTGTTGGGTACTAGAAAATTACTGGAAGAAGACAGTGCCCCACAACTTGTCTTGGCTGGTAGGAGGGACAGGAAATGGGGAGAATGATTAAGTTTGACAACGCTATATGATTTCATTCTGGGAGATTTCACAGGGGAGCAGGAGGGAGAGGGTGAGATGGGAGGGTGATCACATTATCCTCTGTTCCCTTGAGTATAGTGGTTTCACTTCTTTCTTGGGGGAGG
Organism: Felis catus; assembly: GCF_018350175.1. Taxonomy (NCBI): domain Eukaryota; kingdom Metazoa; phylum Chordata; class Mammalia; order Carnivora; family Felidae; genus Felis; species Felis catus. The sequence goes on along the minus strand of NC_058380.1, from coordinate 31,930,626 downwards.
TCAGAAAAAGTGATGTCGCAGAAGGGGAGGTTGAAATTTGGGGAACAATGAGATAGCATTGTCCTTGTTCAAACTGAATCACTTCCTGTCCCTGACTCCCTGGCACTCTGAAAGTTTCTACACGCCTCTTACCTGGACCCAGGAGAGAACATTTCTCCCAATAAGAGGAAACACTACAAAGAAATTTGGCAAATCAGTATATGATTCAAGTAGAACTCCTTGTGACAGGAGAGGAAGGATGTTGAGATTTTAAGAAAACTTTCTTTTGTTCTTTACTTAGCATTTGTAAAGCACTTCTATGCTTTCCCACAGTATTCCTGGATGCATTCTTACCCAGTCATTTTTATTCACTGACACTACCTAACCCTTCAACCTTTGTAGCCTCACACAACAGTAACCCCCCTACTCCCACACATACACACTGTACATTTTATACCCATTGGACTGCTTACTATTCTTCAATTCACCACACACTTGTATACTTCCATGCCTTTGTACAAGCTGTTCCTCTTGCTAGAGATGCCTCTTCCTCTTTGCCTGGGAAGCTTCTATTTAACCCTTAGAGCCCAGTTCAAATGCCTTCATTTCCCTAACCACCCACAATCCAACAGAATTTATTGCTTCCTTTTCTTACTTGCTTATCATATCCAACTAAATTAGTTTTCCTATATCCTCTGCTGGAATGCTAGCTCCTTAGAAATAAGGGTTGTACCTTAGTCATCTTTGTTTCCCAAGCAGTTATTGATAGCAGGCACCCAGTAAATGTTGTGTACTTTGGATCTGTCCTTGCAAAAACCCGAAAAAATAGGTAAGGCAGGTATTACCCACTGAAGAGATGTGGAGATCTTGTCCAAATCCCAAACATCTACTGAGTGGTAGAGCTGGAACTGTGAGTTGAACAGGATAGAATTGGCACTACTACATTTTGACCTACAAAGATGACAGTTTTATATGACTCAGTCTAATGAAACCCAGGTCTTCTTGTTCTTGGGTCAATGCTCTTTCTAAAGCATTCAAAGAAGCTGACTTTTTGTTTGGTCTATGGCCCTGTGGTTTTAGTGTGGCCAAACATTTCGAATTGTTCAGTTCAATGTATTGTTTTTATTCCCCTCCAGTGACCTTCCCCATGTCTCACATACTTTGGAGATCTAGCTACGTGTTGAACCAAATCTTTAACAATTTTTGAAGAAACAGAAGAAGAATGACCTCCATTCCTAAGCTTACATTCAAGATTTGCTCCCTCTCTGCAGGGCTCTTCAGCTCTCTCGGTCTTAGTTTCCTCTTCTCAAAAATGAAGAGGGTGCATGAAAGCCAGTGTCTTCCTATCCCTTTGACTCCTTCCTGTGCTCCTATACAGGATTCCACTTCAGCCTCTTCCTTCTCCTTTCCCTGGGCCTGCTTCTTCAATACCAGCAGCTGCACCAGCCCATTGCCCACCCAAAAGATGTCAGCTTCAGAAAACTGCACAAGTTCTGCTTCAGCCCTGTACCCTCCTCTTCTCCTTCCACTACCTTACAGCAAATAGCATAATGGAGTTAGACAAGGGGGCAATTAACTAACCTGGGGTCATGTCCTGGCAAAGGCAGATCTGAAATACAGTTAAGCCATTGATTTGGGTACATTGTGTCTTAGGGCAAAATTATAGGGAAAGAGGAAGTCTATAGAGTCTGTAGTATATATTTTCTTTTTTATGGATTCAGGAAGCTTTTAAGTGTAGAGGAAAGCAATGTACGGGAAAGAAACAACATGGAACAAATACGTCTTTGGTTTTAGTTAATTCTGAGGTTTAAAGTTGAGATCTTTTTTTTTGTTTACTTAAAAAAATTTTAAGTAAAGCTGGACAAATAATATACAAATTATGAATTTTGTAAAAATTTAGTGGAGCATAAAAAATGCAATAGGAGTATGCAGAGTTAAAAGTTCTGTGTTTTTAGAAATTTACCCTTGTATAGTGTTTACTATGTGCTAAGTATTGTACTACATGCTTTATATAGTTGACTAATTCAATTATCATAGCAATCTTGTCAAAAGTGTACTGTTATTTTCCCTATTTTACAGGTGATGAAACTGGGGCACAGAAGGGTCAAGTAAGTTGCCCAAGGTCCCTTGGCTAAAACCTGAAGCAAATGTTTTCAGAATTCATGAGGGGCTCTAGAAAGGCGTTTCTTTTGGATTTCACATCTTCCCCCCGATCCCTCACACCAGAGCAGAAACTCCTTACCCATAGTTGGTTTCTGCTTAAAGTATACTTGGTCAAGAATATTTTGCTACAAGAAAACAAATTAAGGGGGTGAGAATATGGCCTAAATCCATAACACCTGGATTATTTAACCCTGTAAAGGAAGAGTGAGACTAAAGTCCAATTCGTATACCATCATTGGTGGTCTTGTTGGTGAGGAGATTTAGCAACATCATAAGAAGAAACCATTATACTTTAAGGCTGGAAGAGGGAATTTTCAAAACTTTTTCATGAGTAGAAACCTTGTCTGAAAAAGAAATATTGCTTAGAAACCCCAAAAGGATTGGACAAATCAGTAACTTACTGATATAAATGTTGTTCATATGTTTAAATTTTTAATATTTGCTCATTATAATGTTAACTAACCAGAGACTTCTCTTTTCAGCATGATGGTGGATTAGTTATTATGACCAATCCTCCTTACTAAAACTACTAAAATGTTGAAAGAAATATTAAAAAAATCTTTCAAACTCATTTGTTGAACTGGAATGAAAGTAAAGAATGTATAGTGTTCAAAATACTGGGAGACAAGAAACCTTGGCTTTTTCCTAAAGTCATCTACTATATTCTAGAGACAGGTTAGACAACTACATGAAGTTCAGGGCCTAGGAGATAAAGTCCAGGATATGCCTAAAATGGGGATCCTAATAGGAAACTGCATGGCCTAAATCTGAACACCAAAACGGCTACACTTGAAGTGTAAGGGTGGTTGAGATAAATAAACCTCACCTGCAGAAGGGGACTGCTAGGAAGCTCTGGCACTAGATGGAGGGAAAATCATTCTTCTGAGGATGATTCCTCATGAAAAGTCAGCCCCCACACGGGTTTGTAGTTTGAAATCACACTACCTGTGTGTTTCCAAAGCCTGAAATAGAGAATTAAATATCAAATGGTTTCAGGTTGGTAGTATCCCAAGACAAATGGGAAAGGCAAACACAAATCCTATCTTGATGAACTCAGCTGCAGCCCAAGCCATAAAGTATTCATCCACACAGAAAAATTTCCAGGGCAAATGAATAGTTTGCATCCAAGATTTATAAAACAAATAAAAATACTTGGCAACATGATGAAAGCCACAGAAGGAACAGACAACAGAAGCCAACCTGAAAGTTGATTCATGTATTAGAACAATCAGAAAGGACATATTGAACAACTGGTTTTAATATCTTTAGGTAGAGTTTTAAAAATATTGAAAAAAATGAATAAGGAAAATTTAGAGTTGAAAAAGATCCAAATAGAATATCTAGAAATAAAAAATACAATGTTGAAATTAAAGCTTCATTAAATAGCAGATTAAATGGCAGATTACACATAGTGAATTAGATGAAGAATCATGAATTAGAAAATATATCTGAAAATATTCATTGGAAAACAATTTAAAGACACATAGAAATGGAAAATATGAAAAAGAGGGTGAGAAACTTGAAGGACGGAATTGGACAGTCTAATGTGTATCTATTTGGAATTTTAGAAGAAGATGATAAAATAGGGAAGGGAAAATATTTGAAGGTAAATAAAGATTAAGAACTTTCCAGAATTATTGAAAGACTCCAATCCTCAGATCTAAGAATTCCAAGCAAGTTTAAAAAATTAAAGAAATCCATTAAATAATGAGGAAGGTTTTAGAAGATGTAATTAAAGCTGAGTCACAGAAAATAGTTCTGGCAGAGCATTCCGTATAAGGTGGCAGAAAAACAAGGTGGGAGCAGATAGATCTAAAATCTCAGCCTGGACAAATGCTTTTCAGAGTCATGCACATGGAAAAAGCAGATGCCAAGCCACAGAATGTGTATTGACTTGAGTCACTAAGTTGTGAATTAGTTCTCAAAACTGGAGATGAAATACAATCTGTCTTGCTTCAGTTCACTGCTTTAGACCTGGCTTGTTTTACTTTTTAAATTTTTATTTGTACCTAGATCCACAAAGGAAGACAACTTGCAAAGGTAGTGTCCCAAGACAAATGTATATAACATTTGTATATATTTTAAAATATGTCATCTCTGTTCATGAAAAGATAGTAATTGCATCTATGTATATGTATGTATGTATGGGAGATTTATTTCTGAGTCTTGCCTAATTCTCTGCAAATATGTACCAACAAGTGTTAAGAACATCTCTGAATTGGCAACAATATAAGCAAAACAGATTGCTTAACTAAGGATGAAAACTTGCCCATTAATATTAGCTTTGACTCTGGGGATAGTCCCCAGATTCCAAAGCCTAAAGTAATTTAATATTTTCAAAATTTTCAAATATTTCAAATTTTTGGGAAGTATCCTAAATTCTATCAAGTGACTTATGTTCAAGAGAAACATACATGAGTTTTAGACAGGCAAAGATTTACATTTTGAAGCACATCTTCTGAGTAAAATGTAATGTATCTTTAACTTGGCTCTAAAGAGGTCGACTTGGCACATAAAACACATAAAACATTGATGAGGAGACATTTATTCCAGATACCACAGATATATATATGTAAAGCCAATGAAAGTACACTTAACTTCAATTTCCAGTGCACAGGGATGCCACTTAGATACTTCTGGAATCGATTCTGGGAACTAATAGGCTTCATATGAAGGCAGCTTTGGAAAACTAAGGAATAACAAGAGGAATTTCTAAAAGGATGAGCCAGATATTTATGGAAATGTGGAAAGTGGAACTCAAGTCTCTAAAATTTAGAAGCAAGAGAAGGCAGCCTGAAGCAGCAGCTGAGATAACAAAACTTTGCATTGGTGGAAGATAAATGTAGCAGATCTCCTTTAAAAAAATAAGAAAAACATTAAAAAAAAGTTTTCTCTTTAAGAATGGAAATCAACTACTTTTTAGTCAAGTGCTTGCTAGCTACATTATGAAGACTAAAGATAAGTTTCAAAAATAGATATAAAAGATAAGTTGCAAAAGATAAGTTTCAGACTCCTGACACCCAGCCAGAAGATAAGAATTGTCCTTGTGCTAAGAAACCAGTCAGCCAATGAACCTTTACTATTTTGATGTCACATGCAGAATCTCAAGATGATCTGGTTTATCAAATGCTTCCGATAAATTACACAAAGCAGATACTTTGTTAAATTATACATCATTTGAACAATGTTTAAATCAAGAAAAATAATCAGGGTGGATTATTGTTAGCTCATAATGATTTAACAATACTTTAAACTTTCTTAAAGTATGTTGTGTTCAAAGTCTATAAAACTACCTCTTTCTGCCATCTTGGAGCCTGAGGAGACCTGCTGGGAACAGTACTCCTAAAACGACAGAAGGCTGTAGTCCAAGGCCATTTTTGCTGGCTATCAGCAGGGTCTCTGGAACCAGAGGGAGCACACAGCTCTTCTTAAAATTGAAGGTGTTTATGCTCGAGATGGAAATGAATTCTACCAAGCAAGAGATGCATCTATGTGTACAAATCAAAGAACAACCCAGTGACTCCTGGTGACAAATTTAGTAATCTAAAAAATCCTAGTAATCTGGTAAAAATAACTCACACTCATGGAAACAGTGGTACAGTCATGCCAAATTCCAAAGTCACCTTCCTGCTAAAGTCACAGAATCCCTGTGATGCTGTACTCCTTAAGGATTTAAATTTACTGAAAAGCAAATAAATAAAAGTGTAGGTTTGTTAAAAATAAAACAAAACAAAACAACCACACAGTCTATCGAAACTAAATTTGTGACCATGGGGTTAAGAGAATAATCCTTTTTTTTTTTTTCCTACCAAGGTAGGACACTTAAAAAAAGTGGTTCCTGACTTTTTTCCCCCCTGAATCACAAATACAATATAATGGTTCTTCCTCCCCCCACCCATTAATGTTGCTTTGCAACTGGGACACAAAAAACAAATGCCTCAACCCCAAAATTACAATCTTAGGGAAGATATATATTTTTCTAAAGTGTGTCTGCTAGCTAACTCAAGTCTGGGGAAAAATTACTAGCTGCCCCAGACTGACATAATGCCCGCCTATCAAAATGGCTAAAATGAAGAAGATAGAAAATATCAAGTATTTGCAAGGATTTGGAACAAATGGAATTATACATGGCTGATTGGAGTATAAATTGCTACAACCACTTTGGGAAATAATTTGGTAGCATTCACTAAAGCTGAGCATGTGCATACTTTTGACCAAGCAATTCTACTTGAAGGTATATATGAAAGGCATAAAAATGCCAAAAGACATAGTAAGGGAATGTTCATAGCAGTCTTAGTTATATAACTCCAAACTGGAAACATGGAAAATGTTCATCTACATTATAACAGATAAATTGTAACACATTTATTTAGAGGAATTCTAACCAGTAATAAGAATAAACATATGTGCAACTACACAGAGGGATCTCACAAACATAATGTTGAGTGAAAAGCTAGACACAAAACATATCCTGTATGAATTCATTTGTAAATAGTTCAAAAACCCCACAAATTGAATATGTGGTGTTTGATGTTAGAAAGTAAAATACTATTCTTGAGGTAGAGAGTAGTGACTAGAAGAGGGCATAAGGAGACTCTGAGTTCTATACTCCTATTTCTTTAAATAATTACTGAGGTTGGTTTACCTTGTAACAAACCATTAAGCTATACAGTCAGATTTGTGCAGTGTTTGTGTGTGTATATGTTAATGAATTTTTTTTAAGTTAAAGGAAAGAGAAGACTATCAGTGAATTCTAAAATGTACACATTCCATATTCTTAAATGTGGTGGTCAAAGACACACTGACAGAATTAAATAAGCCCTCTATATTGTGGTTAAAAAGAATCAAAGCAGTGTCAGTGTCTGTGTTTAAGAATGCATTGAGCTGACTGGAAAATGGTCAGACAGGAAATGAACACATTCTCTTCTTCCCTTTGTACAAAATAAGTGGTTCTGATATGCCTGATTAAAGACTTAGTTTTCATACAGAGAAAGACAGATACCACATGTTTTCACTCTTAGGTGGATCCTGAGAAACTTAACAGAAACCCATGGGGGAGGGGAAGGAAAAAAAAAAAAAGGAGGTTAGAGTGGAAGAGAGCCAAAGCATAAGAGACTCTTCAAAACTGAGAACAAACTGAGGGTTGATGGGGGGTGGGAGGGAGGGGAGGCTGGGTGATGGGTATTGAGGAGGGCACCTTTTGGGATGAGCACTGGGTGTTGTATGGAAACCAATTTGACAATAAACTTCATATATTGAAAAAAAAAAGACTTAGTTTTCTGACCTGAAAAAATTGAAAATTAATCAGATTAAAAGAGATTTTTCAGGTGTTTTTCGGAGTAAGGCAGAATCCTCAGGGTAACTTTGAAAAGAGTTTGACTGCCCTTTGTAGGAGTTCTTAAAAACGAAAAATGGTTTGAGTTCGGCAGAAATCAGAGGATGTCAACAACCTGGGAAGTTATTTGTTACCTAGGATGAATGTTGTTCCTTAGCTGACAAATCTCTTTTCTTTCACCAAAGACAAAATTTAGATATGCAGAAACATAAACCATTCATGGCAATCCTGACTATCTGCCAACAGTGTCTAGGACTAGGCATGTAACCCAGATCTTGCCAATGAGACAAAGGGGTGGCGTATCTGGGACTTGTGGGACAATTTTTCTGCTTAGGAGTAAGAACTTTTTGACTTTTTGACTTTGCCTCTGTGAAGATGTAATTCTCAGAGCTGGGCCAACAATATCTCATAAAGGAAGAGACCATGGACAGTCTGAGGATGGCAGAGTAGAAGGATGAGAAGAGCCTGGGTCTTGGTGACGTCCTTGATTCTTTGCACCAACTCTGGTATTGCCCACTTCAGAACTTCTTGTTAAGTAAGCACCAAGTGTCCTTATATTTTAAGCCATATCTAATTCATTATTATATTTTTGCAGCTAAAGCATATCAGTGATACAAATTCTCTTTGGCTTGTTTTGTTTTGTTTTGTTTTGTTTTTGCCTAAATGTAATCTACATCGGCTTTTTCTAAATCCTAAAATGAAATGGCAAACAACTAATGTATTCTGGACATTGTCTTAATCATATCTTTAAATACAGCTGGATTATTTAAGCATTTCCCCTGCCCTCCCCCTGCCATGCTCAAAGTTCTTTTTTTCCTTTAGTTTTTAATGTAGTAAAAATATATATAACATAAAACTTATCATCTAACCATTTTTCAGTGTGCATTTCAGTAGTGTTACCAGGTCTGTTCTGCAGCAGGTATCTAGAAGTTTTTCATCTTGCAAAACTGAAACTATATTCATTGCACAACAATTCCCCATTTCCTTCTTCCCCAGGCCCCTGTCAAAACTGTCCTACTCTCTGTTTCTGTATGTTTGGCTACTGTAGATTCCTCACATAAGTGGACTGGTATAGTATACAGTATTTGTGTCTGGCTTATTTCACTTAGAATGATGTCCTTAAGTTTCATCCATGTTGTAGCATCTGACAAGATTCTTTCTTTTAACATTGAATAATATTCTATTGTATGTATATACCACATTTTCTTTATCCATTTATTGGTGAATGGACATTTGGGTTGATTTTACCTGTTGGCTATTTTGAATAATATGGCATTGAACATGGGTGCACAAATATCTCTTCAAGATTTTGCTTTCAATTCTTTTGGATATATATGCAAAAGTGGAATTGCAGGATAATATAGTAGTTCTATTTTTAATTTTATGAGGAACCTTCATACTGTTTTCCATATCAGCTAAACAGTTTAATATTTAAATAATGTTATATTTAAAAATTATGGCATAATAATATGGATATATAAATCGATATGTTATAAACAATAACATATTGTATATGAGAGAAAAAGCATGGTATGTCAGAAATAGAAAAGATAAACTGAAAATATTTTGTATCAGGACAAGATTTTGAAAACATATAAGTAACTGAGATGCTTTTTAAAAAATAAATTCAGATGGCCAATAGCAGTACTGTTATTACTATTTTTACAATTAATTCTATAGATTGCCAATATACTATTATATTATTATTTTTGCAAAACATCAATTGGATTTGTTTACCAAAAACTTTTACATGTATAAATTTGCCTAAATTTGTGTGTAAAATTGATTATGAAAATTACATATACATATACATATTGGTCATTGTGCTTGGACAAATAGTGACAAAATGAAATGACTTGTAAACACTTTGAACAAAGTTAACATTCTATTTATAAAGTGAACTTTTAAACAGGTTTTCATATCCTCCAGTAACTAATGTAGCTAACAAAGGGGCAAAAACAACAACTGTCAATAAGGTATTAACATTTTCAAAGTTAAAAAAACTGAAACAATTGGGCCAAAGTATAAATAAAAAACATATTTTTAATTAAAATATTTGAATTTTATTATTTTTTTCAAGTGTAGAATTTCGTGATTTATCCCTTATATTCAACATCCCATGCTCATCACATAGTAAAATAGGTAAAAACTCAAGTAGGTATATAATAAAGTGATGTTGGAACTCCATTGAAATTGCCAAAATGAACTCGTGATTTTATATATACAGATTTTCTCCCCTATCTCTGTAACTGAACTAATTTAATGTCAGTAGTAAAATGAAATAATCTACTATATATCCCAGGGCCCATATTTTGTAATCTAATAATGTTCTCCACTAAAGAAATCAAAGTTCTTTGGAGAATAGCTGGTTTCTGTTACAGGTAGAAGACATGCAAGATGAGCCTGAATAAATTGTTGCCTGAAAGCAGTGATGCATTTTGTAGAGTTCTAAGGTGATTAATAAAAGAGCAAATGAACCAGCATAAAAAGGCTTCTAAGTGCCAAATAGTGGTAATTTGAGTCAAAACAATAAAAAAATTATAGCTAATCAAAACAAGTTAAGTTTGAAAATTTACAACAATGTCGACAAAAATCATGAGTCCATAATGATGCTCAAAAGAAAAAAGCACTAAAAACTGTTTTCTGTTCAAATTATCATTTCAGAATACCTACATTTGTAAGTTAATTGTAAATATTTTCTCATAATATGTGAAAGTTTTTCCTTGTACAAAGACTGAAATTACTGCTTGCATAACTTTTATAGGAATTTTCTCCTATGTTTGGGATATGTCTATCAAATAGTTACAGAAATACTGGCCAAATTATTAATACTTATGTAAAACTTTAGATATTCCACACCACCCTCACTGACACATTATCTCAGATTAGCTGGTATAGTCCAAAATCAGAATGAGAGTTCCTTCTAATGCTGATATTCAGCGGGCATGCTGAATATGCTCCATGTGGCTGGTTCTTTTATTTATTTCTGCTTATGCCATACCAGAACATCAGAACATACATGAACATCATCACCCGTGGATAAACCAAGAGATATTTTTCACAACCAAATAGCCACCTAGTAATAAACTGTATCATATATTAGATGATATTAAATTTGATTATTAAGAGAAATTTAAAAATTAACAGTATGGTAGCTTTCTTTCCTTTCTTTCCCTTCCTTCCTTCCTTCCTTCCTTCCTTCCTTCCTTCCTTCTTTCCTTCCTTCCTTCTTTCCTTCCTTCCTTCTTCCTTTCTTCCTGCCTTCCTGTCTTTCTTTCTTTCTTTCTTTCAAATTACATTACATTTGAGACTTTTAAAAATCACTTACTCTCTTTAAGAAAAAAAATATATATAAACTGCTTGATAGCATTTCTTACTGCCACTGATAGAGCAACAGGCTAAGAAGTTAGAGTGGTTGATATTGAACACAGCAGAGATGCAAAACAATGAACCTCTGTCAAACTCTTTAAGAAAGCATTGAATCTTTGCTAGGAAATTCAAGAGAAGTAATGAGCAAAACATGATTGCTAAATGTCTCAGATGCACTAGTATTGTGAGGGAAAATTGTGGCAATCATCTAATTTTTGAGGTGTTCAGAGTGAAGAGGAATTAGATGTAGACTGTTGTGCTAATTAAAAGTGAAAGCAATCAGCCAAGTTTGTGGGTTCTGGCAATACCAACGGGAATGGCAAAAGAAAGTTACATTAGAAAATGGTGGCTGGCAGGGAAACTTCTTCAGATGGCAATGAATGTAGACCTAAAAAAATAGGTGGAAAGTTTTAATGTCATCTCACTAATGTTTCTGTATTTGGAAATCATGGAAACTGAATTGAAAATCGCTTTACAAAAAGATTAAGGTCATACTAAATGAAGTTGTTTGGAATCCATCTTCCTTCTTGGTCCTTTTCCTTCATGGGACTTAACTCTGGATTTTAACCTCTGGTTTGAAATTTGCTGACTGCGTTATTTTGGGTTAGTACAATCTTTCCAAATCTTACTTGTTTAACTTTATAAATGGAGAATGTTATTATCTTACAGAAGTGCTGAGGATTAAATGGGATAATGGGGGGAAAATAACTCATTTAGTACATGTTCAGTGATTAATAAAGTTACCTTTAATGACTACTTCTGGCTTGCTTTATCTTTATAGGTATCAGAACACCTCTCTAAGGTAGGATTTTTTGTTGTTATTGTTATTGGTTTGTTTATTTTTATATCTTGCACCAGAGGAAAAAAATTCAGGGTCACGAAAGTTAAGATCCAAAATCATGCAGGTAGTCAATGATAGATGATGGATTTAAGGCCTGTCTGGCTCAAAAAAAATATGTGTATTTTTACTATTACGCTATATTGCACTCTTAAAGCAAAAACAAAAACAAAAGTGTTCACAGATATAGCATGATCTACCAATAGTAACAAGGCTAGCATGCGAGTATCTGCCAGGAGTCTGTTACAGGGAGGAAGTGCTCCAAACTCCTTATTTGCCCATAACTATCCTACAATAATGAACTTTGCCTGCCCTGTGAGGCTGGTTTCCTCTTAAAGCTTTCTTTTGCATGCAGATGTCAACACCAGAGAACCCAGAGGGAAACTGAAAAAAAGATTAGAGGTTTTTACCATGATTTCCTGAAGTCCTTGAACCAAGCATCATTTTTTTTTTTTTGAAGGAATTAAGATTTCTTTCTGCTCTTCAAGGAGATTATTTTTGGTCTTGTTTCTAAATGTCCCTGCTATAAGCTGTGATATAAATAAGAAAGATTCTGACAGACACTCTTGATTCTTACCATGTCTGCCAAAATTTCAACTTGTTGAATGAAAGATACATAGATTTTGGCACAGTCACACTCACATCTCCAAAAATGACCTCATGCTATCAGATTTACTGGCATAAAAATTCCCTGAATTTTCTTCCTCCCAATGCTGTCCCTTCTGCAGTACTTCCCTGTAAAGAATTTTTTTTTAATTTTTTTTTAACGTTTATTTATTTTTGAGACAGAGACAGAGCATGAACGGGGGAGGGGCAGAGAGGGGGGGAGGGGCAGAGAGGGAGGGAGACACAGAATTGGAAGCAGGCTCCAGGCTCTGAGCCATCAGCCCAGGGCCCCACGCGGGGCTCGAACTCACTGACCACGAGATCGTGACCTGAGCTGAAGTCGGACACTTAACCAACTGAGCCACCCAGGCGCCCCTTCCCTGTAAAGATTTAATTCTGCATGAGTATCTCCAAAAAAGGCCTTGTTCTGTCAAATACTCACATAAATATTCCTTCGTGTTTATTTTTTCTCCCTTCTGTGCTTCACATACACACACCCAACAGTATTTGCTTGTAATGATTTAATTCCCCCATGAGTGAAACTTTTACAACTGAATCTCACACACATTCCCAGAAGTTAGTTGTAAGTTCTGTTTCTTTAACCCTCTGCAGACCCTAACCAGGAGTGGCAGTTTCCATTTCTCAGTCTCTTGCCTTACTTTTAGCCCTGTTTCAAACCCTAAGTAAAAATTCTCCTAAGAATTCTTCCCTCTCTATAAATGGGAAAAAGAAAGAGGTACATTCTGGCTGTATATATTGTAAGCTAAACAGTGATGGGAAATCGAAAAATATCTAGGTCATTGCTGAGAAAATGCTTTATGTAGCTACCAGCCAAGGTTTCATGGGAAATCTAGGATCCTTTCAGAGAAGAATGGAGAAAATGTGAAATTTGAGCTGCAGAGTTATGCTTGTTCAGAGAGTTAACTATTTAAGCATATTACTCAATTATGTGATTCTTCTCAAGCACTCTAAACTTTGGGAAATAGAGGACTCTGAAGTTTTCTGAACACAGAGCCATGCCCTTTTGGGGCAAAATTTAAAGAAGGGCATCAAGTATTCTAAAGACAAATGTGAGGGGCGCCTGGGTGGCCCAGTCGGTTAAGCGTCCGACTTCAGCCAGGTCACGATCTCGCAATTCGTGAGTTTGAGCCCCACGTCAGGCTCTGGGCTGATGGCTCAGAGCCTGGAGCCTGTTTCCGATTCTGTGTCTCCCTCTCTCTCTGCCCCTCCCCCGTTCATGCTCTGTCTCTCTCTGTCCCAAAAATAAGTAAACGTTGAAAAAAAAAAATTTTTTTAATTAAAAAAAAAATAAAGACAAATGTGAGAAGCAATAGGTAGGGATATTGGGAACAGCATAGGACCACAGTATACAGGGATGATTCAAGCTGAAGAAGCACAGGGCTGAGGAGGGAGTGAGAGTCAGGAAGATCCAACCACACTTAGTCCTAAACTCTCAAATTTCCAAATACCTTCTAGAATCAACTTTGTGAAGCAACAGTACTTTTGGATTTGTGCCATTTTCTTTATTAAAATAGTCTGGAGGTATGTATTCATGTGTGGAAAGATAAGGCAGAGAAAAGTGCAAGGAGAAAAAAATTGCCACAAGGCAGACAGTAACAAATAAAGAGAAAAAAAATCTTTAAATGAAATTGTCTAAATGAAGAATAGTAGCAAAACTAATAAGCTTTTGAATTTACCCATTTAGTCATTTAGGATGTAAATTACTTATTTTTTCAAAAAATTGTTTATTTTTGAGTAGATGATTTTGAAGGGATGACCCCTCTCTGTTCTTTTATTTGTCCTCCTTTTTTGAAACCACTGGTAAACAATTGGGAGTAGGTTTGTCTTGGAAGTACAGTTATCAACTTGTTTTATGAAGTTTTGTGGTGGGGGAGAAAAACTTACTATAAAGACTATTAATAATCAATTTTAGCAATTTATTAATGATTTTCCAAATCACCCAAAGGAAATCAAAGTGGAATTATAAGTTAGTAGCAACTATCATTATTATCAACTTTTACTAGTATTGGCAATAAATAGCAACAATTCAGCCTAATCCTTTACTTTATAGAAATAAAAAATAGTTCTCCATGGTTCCCAAGATCTTATTTTGCCAAACCTGAGAAAAAAATCTACCAGAATGTTAGTCTTATTCTTACCGTGTAATCTTGTTTTGATTTCTCCTCTGAAAAGCAGCAGTTCTGTGTTCAGAGGGCTTGCAGATTCTATTTATTACTCAAAGTTTGGCAGAGAATCAAATCGCCAAAGGAGGGAGATCTGAGTGGGTGAGATTTTGGCAGGTTTTAATTGCATGTAAAGAGCCAATAGAATTACAATCCTGTTAACATTCAAGATTCCCTACTTTCTGCCTTCTCCTCATTTCCATCTTAAAATTTAATTAAACAATTATGGATTTTACGTTTTGTGGTTTTTTATTTCCAACTCACATCAGAATTATCTCACATGCAATCCCCACTCCCATCTGCAACTCACAATCCTCTGCCCCTACACATTACAACTTGGCTCTCTTCAAAGTTGAACTTCACCCCCAGCACTGTTCATACTGAAATTTTTGGAAGAAGTTTTAGGTGATGATGAGAAGTTCCTAAACTTACCTTCTTCTCCCATGAGCACACCAAATCTACAGCTATATGTGGATCATTTTCTTCTGAAATAGATATGAAAAGTAGATGAACTGCTCTTCAAAACAAAGAATAGCACCAAAAGGATACAACAAAGATAAAAAGACCACATAAAGATGGGTAGGAGAGGCAAAGACACAGTCTCACAAAAACCCCATCCCCTGGCATGGCAACACAGAACAGGAAGGGATATCACTAGATTAATGTGGAGTTATCAGAAGAGTGAAGGGTTAGAATCCAATATTGGGTGCTCCAGCCTGTGGGATCTACATGGGAAATACAAGGCCCCAGGAAATCTACAAGTCCCAAAATGCAAAAAGAAACTGAGATTCTCTTCTTGGAGAACTCACATGTGGCCTTACTTGCCCCAAGACTCAGTAAAAAAAACCACAACAAAACAAAACAAAACACAGCAGTTTGAAAAGCACCTAGACTCTATGTGAGGACATCCATTTGCTGATCTGGAAGTACTGGCTGGAGGGATGGGATAATTGAGGTGCCTCCTGGAAATGGAGACGCTGGTGGATACAGTTGTTGCATTCTCCACATAGCCTGCAAGCACAGGCAGGTGAGCTCAGATACAGCACCCTCTCACCAACTTGTGTGGGAGGGAGGAGGAAAATGATTATAGCACTTAGGCCAGAGAGCGCAGGCAGTTGTAGTGATTCCCCACTTCCTGGCTGGAGTGAGCAAGAGCAAGTAGTTACCACATTCCACCTTTCAGCTTAAAGCTGGTGTGTGTGCACAGACAAGGCACTCTTGCACTACATTCCTAAAGTATGTAGGGGCATGCAGTGAAGACATTTGCCTGCTGCATTTCTGAAGCTGGTGAATGTGGCCTACCCCCTATACTCTCTAGCTGCCTTGCCCAAACCAATGGGCATGTGCAATCCACACAGGGGACACACTTTAATTGCCTGGCCCTGGTGGCCAAGACTGTAACAATTGGAAAGACAGTTCTTGGCAGGCCATTAGCCTTGGGCACTTCACAGGCAGAAAAACCCCAATCTTCCTATGAAAAAGGCTTACTTAGCCTGGAGCTTCAGCCTGAGGGACAAGCTTTAGTATCCCACACATCTAGAGGGTAGGAGTGCTTTCAGGGAATATAAGCAGGGATACAAAACCCTTGCACACCCCCTTGGCCTTGCTAGAGGTTGGTGAGACTTCCCAGAAGCTAATACACTTTTTAAAAATATTTATTTATTTATTTATTTATGTATTTGTTTGTTTTTAATTTACATTCAAGTTAGTTAGCATACAGTGCAATAATGTTTTCAGGAGTAGATTCCAGTGATTCATTCCCTATTTATAATGCTCAGTGCTCATCCCAACAAGTGTCTTCCTTAATGCTCCTTACCCAATTTGCCCATCACCCCACCCACAGGCCCTCCAGCAACCCTCGGTTTGTTCTCTGCATTTAAGTCTCTTCTGTTTTGCCCCCCTTCTTGTTTTTATATTCTTTTTGTTTTCCTTCCCTTACATTCATCTGTTTTCTATCTTAAAGTCCTCATATGAGTGAAGTTACATGATATTTGTCTTTCTCTGACTGACCAATTTCGCTTAGCATAATACTCTTTAGTTCCATCCACATAGTTGCAAATGGCAAGATTTCATTCTTTTTGATTGTAATACTCCACATATATATTGTGTATATATACCACATCTTTATCCATTAATCTGTTGATGGGTATTTGGGCTGTTTCCATACATTGGTATTCATAGCACTGCTAAAAACATTGGGGTGCATGTGCCCCTTTGAAACAGCACACTTGCATCACTTCTGTATATATAGTAGTGCAATTTCTGGGTCATAGGGTACTTCTATTTTTAACTTTTTGAGGAACCTCCATACTGTTTTCCAGAGTGGCTGTACCAGTTTGCATTCCCACCAACAGTGCAAAAGAGATACTCTTTTCCCACAACCTTGCCAACATCTGTTGTTGCCTGAGTTGTTAGTTTCAGCCATTATGACTGGTGTGAGGGGGTATCTCATTGTGGTTTTAATTTGTATTTCCCTGATGATGAGTGATGTAGATCATTTTTTCATATGTCTGTTAGCCATCTGGATGTCTTCTTTGGAGAAGTGTCTATTCATGTCTTTTGCCCATTTCTTCACTGGATTATTTGTTTTTTGGGTGTTGAGTTTTATAAGTTCTTTATAGATTTGGATACTAATAATTCTTTATCTGATATGTCATTTGCAAATATCTTCTCTCATTCTATCAGTTGCTTTTAGGTTTGCTGATTGTTTCCTTCACTGCACAGCTTCTTATCTTGATGAGATCCCAATGGTTCATTTTTGCTTTTGTTTCCCTTGCCTCTGGAGATGTGTTGAGTAAGAAGTTGCTGCAGCGGAGGTCAGAGAGGTTTTGCCTGCTTTCTCCTCTAGAATTTTTATGGCTTCCTGTCTTACGTTTACTTCTTTCATCCATTTTGAGTTTATTTTTGTGTATGGTATAAGAAAGGTCATTTTCTGCATGTCTCTGTCCAGTTTTCCCTTAACCATTTGCTGAAGAGTCTTGTTTTTATTCCATTGGATATTCTTTCCTGCTTTGTCAAATATTAGATGGCCATAAATTTGTGGGTCCACTTCTGGGTTCTCTACTCTGTTTCATTGATTGAAGTGTCTGTTTTGGGGCCAGTACCATACAATCTTGATTACAGCTTTGTAGTACATCTTGAAGTCCAGGACTGTGATACCTCCAGCTTTGTCTTCTTTTTCAGGATTGCTTTGGCTATTGGGGTATTTTCAGGTTCCATACAAATTTTATGAATGTTTCTTCTAGTTCTGTGAAGAATTCTGATGTTATTTTGATAGGGATTGCTTTGAATATGTAGATTGCTTTGGGTAATATCAACATTTTAACAATTTTTGTTTTCCAATCCAGGAGCATGGAATGTTTTTCCATTTTTTTTGTGCCCTCTTCAATTTCTTTCATAAGCTTTCTATAATTTTCAGTGTATAGATTTTTCACCTCTTTGGCTAGGTTTATTCCTAGGTATTTTATGGTTTTTGGTGCAATTGTAAATGGGATCGATTCCTTGATTTCTCTTTCTGTTGCTTCATTATTTGTGTATAGAATTGCAACCAATTTCTGTGTATTTATTTTATATCCTGTGACTTTACTGAATTCATGGATAATTTCTAGCAGTTCTTTGGTGGAATCTTTTGGGTTTTCCATATAGAATATCATGTCATCTGCAAAGAGTGAAAGTTTGACTTCCTCTTTGCCAATCTGGATGCTTTTATTCCTTTGTGTTGTCTGATTGCCGAGGCTAAGACTTCCAATACTGTGTTGAAAAACAGTGGTGAGAGTGAACATCCTGTCATGTTCCTGACCTTAGGGGGAAAGCTCTCAGTTTTCCCCATTCAGGATGTATATTAGCGATGGGTCTTTCATATACAGCCTTTATGATCTTGAGGTATGATCCTTCTATCCCTACTTTCTTCAGGGTTTTTATCAAGAAAGGTTGCTTGTTGTCAAGCTATGTCATCAAATGCTTTCTCTGCATCTATTGAGAGGGTCATGTGGTTCTTGTCCTTTTTTTTTTTTTATTGGTGTGATGTATCACATTGATTGTTTTGCAGGTATCAAGTCCTGTATCTTAGGTATAAATCTCATTTGATCATGGTGAATAATTCTTTTAATGTATTGTTGGATCCGGTTGGCTTCATGGAATGAGTTTGGAAATTTTCTTTCCATTTCTATTTTTTGGGACAGCTTCAAAAGAATAGGCGTTAATTCTTCATTAAATGTTTCGTAGGATGCCCCTGGAAAGCCATCTGGCCCTGGACTCTTGTTTTTTGGGAGATTTTTAAATTACTAATTCTATTTCTTTACAGGTTTTGTGCCTGTTCAAATTTTCTGTTTCTTCTTATTTCAGTTTTCGTAGTTTTCTATGTTTCTAGGAATTTGTTCATATCTCCTAGATTGCCCAATTTATTGGCATATAATTGCTCATAATATTATCTTATACTGTTTGTATTTCTGCACTGTTGGTTGTGATCTCCCCTTTTTAATTCGTGATTTTATTTATTTGGGTCCTTTTTATTTTGTGCCTAACTGGCTAGGGGTTTATCAATTTTGTTAATTCTTTCGAAGAACCAGCTCCCGGTTTCATTAATCTGTTCTACTGTTTTTTGTTGTTGCTTTGTTTTTGTTTTCATTTCGATAGCATTGATTTCTACTCTAATCTCTATTATTTCCTGTCTTCTGCTGGTTTGGGGTTTTATTTACTGTACTTTTCCCAGCTCTTTAAGGTGTAAAGTAGGTTGTGTATCTGAGACCTTTCTTCCTTGTTTAGGAAGGCCAGGATTGCTATATACTTCCCTCTTATGACCACCTTTGCAGTTTCCCAGAGGTTTTGGGCTGTGCTGTTATTATTTACATTGGCTTCCATGTACTTTTAGTTTCCTTTTTAATTTCTTCTTTAGCCCGTTCATTCTTTTTTTTATTTTAATATGAAATTTATTGTCAATTTGGTTTCCATATAACACCCAGTGCTTATTCCAACAGGTGCCCTCCTCAATACCCATCACCCACCCTTCCCTCCCTCCCACACCCCCATCAACCCTCAGATTGTTCTCAGTTTTTTAAGAGTTTCTCATGGTTTGGCTCCCACCCTCTCTAACTTTTTTTTCCCCTTTCCCTCCCACATGGAATCTTCTGTTATATTTCTCAAAATCCACTAAAGAGTGAAAACATATGGTATCTGTCTTTCTCTGTATGACTTATTTCACTTAACATAACACTCTCCAGTTCCATCCACGTTGCTACAAAGGGCCATATTTCGTTCTTTCTCATTGGCATGTAGTACTCCATTGTGTATATAAACCACAATTTATCCATTCATCAGTTGATGGACATTTAGGCTCTTTCCATAATTTGGCTATTGTTGAGAGTGCTGCTATAAACATTGAGGTACAAGTGCCCCTATGCATCAGCACTCCTATATCCCTTCGGTAAATTCCTAGCAGTGCTATTGCTGAATCATAGGATAGATCTATTTTTAATTTTTTGAGGAACCTCCACACTGTTTTCCAGAGCAGCTGCACCAGTTTACATTCCCACCAACAGTACAAGAGGGTTCCCGTTTCTCCACATCCTCTCCAGCATCTATAGTCTCCTGATTTGTTCATTTTTGTGACTCTCACTGGCGTGAGGTGGTATCTGAGTGTGGTGTTGATTTGTATTTCCCTGATGAGGAGCGACGTTGAGCATCTTTTTATGTGCCTCTTGGCCACCTGGATGTCTTCTTTAGAGAAGTGTCTATTCATGTTTTCTGCCCATTTCTTCACTGGATTATTTGTTTTTCAGGTGTGGAGTTTGATGAGTTCTTTATAGATTTTGGATACTAGTCCTTTGTCCAATATGTCATTTGCAAATATCTTTTCCCATTCCATTGGTTGCCTTTTAGTTTTGTTGATTGTTTCCTTTGCAGTGCAGAAGCTTTTTATCTTCATGAGGTCCCAATAGTTCATTTTTGCTTTTAATTCCTTTACCTTTGGGATGTGTCAAGTAAGAAATTGCTGCGGCTGAGGTCAGAGAAGTTTTTTTCTGCTTTCTCCTCTAGTGTTTTGATGGTTTCCTGTCTCACATTCAAGTCCTTTATCCATTTTGAGTTAATTTTTGTGAATGGTATAAGAAAGTGGTCTAGTTTCAATCTTCTGCATGTTGCTGTCCAGTTCTCCCAGCAACATTTGTTAAAGAGACTGTCTTTTTTCATTGGATATTCTTTCCTGCTTTGTCAAAGATGAGTTGGCCATACGTTTGTGGGTCTAGTTCTGGGGTTTCTATTCTATTCCATTGGTCTATGTGTCTGTTTTTGTGCCAATACCATGCTGTCTTGGTGATTACAGCTTTGTAGTAGAGGCTAAAGTCTGGGTCTCTATCTGGTTTAGGAATCAAAGTAATACTGGCTTCATAGAATGAGTCTGGAAGTTTTTCTTCCCTTTCTATTTTTTGGAACAGCTTGAGAAAGATAGGTATTATCTCCCCTTTAAATGTCTGGTGGAATTCCCTGGGAAGCCATGTGGTCCTGGACTCTTATTTGTTGGGAGATTTTTGATAACTGATTTAATTTATTTGCTGGTTATGGGTCTGTGCAAGCTTTCTATTTCTTTCTGTTTGAGTTTTGGAAAGGTGTGGGTGCTTAGGAATTTGTCCATTTCTTCCAGGTTGTCCATTTTGTTGGCATATAAGTTTTCATAGTATTCCCTGATAATTGCTTGTATTTCTGAGGGATTGGTTGTAATAATTCCATTCTCATTCATGATTTTATCTATTTGGGTCATCTCCCTTTTCTTTTTGAGAAGCCTGGCTGGGCCAGAGAGAAATGAGTCCCTTTTTAAGTGTCCTGCACAGCTGGGGAAGCCAGTGCTCACTCACATGCTCTCCTTTCCCCCACAGGATAAATCAAAGGTTGAGGAAGATCTTTCCTGGCCCTTTACTGTGCTTCCTGGGGTGAAGTGATGTTGGTAAAATCAAGCTGTTTCTCTTACCCATTTCAGTATGTCCAAATTCATTTTTTTTTTTTCTTCAGCAGTGTGCTGGAACTTCTCCTCTGGAAACCTGGACTTCCACAAAGTCTCTCTCATCTGTGGGTGATTGTCTAAGGCAATGTTTTTCACGGAGTCCCAGACTGTGGCCAAGAAGGACTGGAGCAGGTCCATGGGTCACTGCAGAGTCCACAGCCAGGATTTAAGTTTGTATACCTATTTCTCAATACACATGTGGGTGAGACTCCTTCTGGGTCTCTTGTTATATGGTGCTTGATCCCACAGTTTTAATAAAGGCACTTTTGTCTGTGGATAAATGCCAAAATTATTGTCATTGAGTGGGGGGACAAAAACAAGGGAAGTATTATTATTCTACCATAGTGCTGATGTTACTCTCTCTCAGCCATCTTCTCATTTGGTCTTGTAACACTTCTACAGTGCAGCTTAACATACAAAGTTGCCCTCTGTAAACGTGACTCTATTAAGAAAAAAGAAGAAATATAGATTTGGATATAGATATTGATTAAACTAAACATTTCTCTGACCATTTTTGGAGAAAAAAGCTGGTGAAAATTGTCAATGCTAGAAACCTTGTAAATGAGAATGAAATGAGATGGAGATAACAGAGGCTAAGTGAATAAGTCTGCCAGTTCCCCACCACCACAGCTGCATAAGGAAAACTGTTCTTGCCTGAGGGGATAAAATGGATTGTAGAAGAAATGCAATTTTTTGATCTGTTGTTTATTCTACCTCTTCAGTTTGCCTAGGTCAGTGATTCTTTTTTTTTTTTTTCAAAAATTAGCATAGATGTTTATTGTTGAATATAAGGAAATAATGACAGCTTTTCAAGATCTTATAGATAATATGGCAAATAATTAGATATTAATAAAAACCTTAATGTGGAATTTTATTTCAGTTACTGTCTTTTATAAATTTATTTTATTTTTTTAATTTTTTATTAACATTTATTTATTTATTTATTTATTTTTTATATGAAATTTATTGACAAATTGGTTTCCATACAACACCCAGTGCTCATCCCAAAAGGTGCCCTCCTCAATACCCATCACCCACCCTCTCCTCCCTCCCACCCCCCATCAACCCTCAGTTTGTTCTCAGTTTTTAAGAGTCTCTTATGCTTTGGCTCTCTCGCACTTTAACCTCTTTTTTTTTTTTTTTCCTTCCCTTCCCCCATGGGTTCCTGTTAAGTTTCTCAGGATCCACATAGAGTGAAACCATATGGTATCTGTCTTTCTCTGTATGACTTATTTCACTTAGCATCACACTCTCCAGTTCCATCCACGTTGCTACAAAAGGCCCTATTTCATTTTTTCTCATTGCCACCTAGAATTCCATTGTGTACATAAACCACAATTTCTTTATCCATTCATCAGTTGATGGACATTTAGGCTCTTTCCATAATTTGGCTATTGTTGAGAGTGCTGCTATGAACATTGGGGTACAAGTGGCCCTATGCATCAGTACTCCTGTATCCCTTGAGTAAATTCCTAGCAGTGCTATTGCTGGGTCATAGGGTAGGTCTATTTTTAATTTTCTGAGGAACCTCCACACTGCTTTCCAGAGCGGCTGCACCAATTTGCATTCCCACCAACAGTGCAAGAGGGTTCCCGTTTCTCCACATCCTCTCCAGCATCTATAGTCTCCTGATTTGTTCATTTTGGCCACTCTGACTGGCGTGAGGTGATACCCGAGTGTGGTTTTGATTTGTATTTCCCTGATAAGGAGCGACGCTGAACATCTTTTCATGTGCCTGTTGGCCATCCGGATGTCTTCTTTAGAGAAGTGTCTATTCATGTTTTCTGCCCATTTCTTCACTGGGTTATTTGTTTTTCGGGTGTCGAGTTTGGTGAGCTCTTTATACATTTTGGATACTAGCCCTTTGTCCGATATGTCATTTGCGAATATCTTTTCCCATTCCGTTGGTTGCCTTTTAGTTTTGTTGATTGTTTCCTTTGCTGTGCAGAAGCTTTTTATCTTCATAAGGTCCCAGTAATTCACTTTTGCTTTTAATTCCCTTGCCCTTGGGGATGTGTCGAGTAAGAGATTGCTACGGCTGAGGTCAGAGAGGTCTTTTCCTCCCTTCTCCTCTAAGGTTTTGATGGTTTCCTGTCTCACATTTAGGTCCTTTATCCATTTTGAGTTTATTTTTGTGAATGGTGTGAGAAAGTGGTCTAGTTTCAACCTTCTGCATGTTGCTGCCCAGTTCTCCCAGCACCATTTGTTAAAGAGACTGTCTTTTTTCCATTGGATGTTCTTTCCTGCTTTGTCAAAGATGAGTTGGCCATACGTTTGTGGGTCTAGTTCTGGAGTTTCTATTCTATTCCATTGGTCTATGTGTCTGTTTTTGTGCCAGGTCAGTGATTCTTTGTAAGCTTGATTTTATGACTAATTTTACACTAATATAGATGGGATAGAATAGAGTAATACCATGATGCAATTAATAATTTGTTACTTTTCCCATAAAAGATTATTTTATTGCCAATTTATTTTTTCCTAAGCACAATCTCTGCCTGAGGAATCTAGCACAAGATTTTTGAAATAAACAAGTTTATCCTCAACATTCATTCCTGCTATTTCTCTGCTTCTTTTTCAGGCACCCATTGCTCTCAGGCTGCCTCCCTACTATGAGGTCACCACAATTAAACATTGCTTTCTGTCCCATACAAAGTCTTCCCCACCTCAATTTCTCCATGCATGTGACACATACTAATTGAGGGCATTGCCACCAAGAGAGTCCAGAGCATACAAGAGGGCACAGAGGACAGGTCTCATAGGCCAGTGTTCAATATGATCCACTAATATATGTTGTAATATAAATGACACCATACCCTATCCTTTAAGCAGTATATGCATTTTAAGAAGATCTCCAGAGATGCAAAACTCATCACCCACCAAAGGGATTATTCCCTGATGCTGGAAATTTTAGTAGGCAACAAGCTAATGAGGGAGATATGCTGGGGCCAGAAGATGTATTTCAAGCCACGCCATGAAGAGAATTGTTTACTCCAAGTCAGACTGAGAAGTGGTCTCCACAAAACATGTGAAGTTCTTGATAAAAATGTATTGATGAGCTAAATAGAAAGATATTTAAATAAACAGAAATACAGATGGATAATAAGTGAACAGATGATATGGGAAGTTTACTGATGATGACTTACATGACATCTGGTCAGATAGTTAATATAAAGTATTAACAGGTATTGGAAAACTGAAAAGGCAAACAGGGAACAATGAAGCTATTGTGGAAATGGATATTGACATAAGCAGCTATTCTATTGCTAGGGCTATAGAAAAAAGAGAAGAGTTTGTAAATTAAATCTAAGAAGCTTAAAGGAGATTTTTCAGGATAAGACTCAGACCTCTGAGTAAGTGGCTGCTGCTCAGCAGTTAGTGGAGCTCTAGGTGTTTTGAGAAGGAACCAGATAGAAAGACAGACCTCTGAGGAAGGCACATGAGCTAGCTGGGGCTGATGTCCCTGGAAGGATGTAACAGAACTGGTTCAAGGAGTTTGGGGATAATTACAAACTAGAATCAACTGTGGCTCATGGAAGTTGCTACACTCAAAGTGAAGAGTCTTTGCTAGTGTGATGAGAGAGGAATGGGAATCAGACGAGAAAGAGCCAGGTTTTCTGCTCCTCCAGCTCTCCAATCTCCCTCCAGCACTCGCTATTGACTGGGTTTAACAGGGGACAGGCTGGCAAAGGAGTAATGGGGTTTGTAGAATCCCAGCCCCAACATTATAAAGGCGAAAGAGAAGGATGGGTTTGATGCTAAGTGATATTAGCTTAATAATCCACACACACATTATCTTAAATGTTAGGGTTTTCCACTTCTGTTTTCCAGAAATACCTTTTCTTTTAAATAAATAATTTATAATTTTAAGTTATATTTTGTAATTATACTTTTTAAAAGTTACTTCTGACTGATATAAGAATTCAGTTTGTCAGTTATCATCTTTCCATGTGGAAATTAAACCTTCATTTATTGAGAAAATATATTCACTTATGAGGAAATGTTTCCTCAAGGAAAGTAAATATAATGTCTAAGGGGTTGTTCCTTCATCATAAGGTTTGGAAGAGATATTTTTTCCCAGAGGGACGTGAGCAGGATTTGAATTGCATAATAAAAATATGGAGGTTTCTCAAAAATAGACAAATCAAAGCACTCAGAACATATCAAAGTGAAGTTTCAAAAGGAAATGATTCTGCCAGAAAGTTTTGAGGACTTCAGTGTACATAGTCAGGTTTGGAGGAATAAAAATATTTGTATTTATATATTGCAAAATATACCTTCAACAACATAACAACATCAGTAAAAACTTACTGAGAGGTTACAATATGCTGGGGACTTTTCTAAGTACATAACACAACTTAACACATCTGATCCTCATGGTGACCCTAGAAAGCATCTCTATTGTATAGACTAATTAAGTTGCCCAGGGTCACAGTGATATAGCCAGAATTTGAATTCTTAAGTCTAGTTCCAGGACCCATACATTTTATTTCTCAAAAGTGTGGTACTAAATCTAAAGTTATCAAATGTCTTTTCTTAAAGAAAGAGTTATAAGAATAAAGAAAACTTGCCAAGGAACAACACTGCCACAATTAACCATTTAGTGAAAAAAACATATTCAGCCCCTCTATCAGCAATACACCACCTAAGATGGTGAGATGTGAACTCAGAACTCTGAAGTGGGTTCTGTGCAGTGGGCTGGTGCCACCATCCAGTTCCTACAATAACACTACAGGAACATTGTGAACCAGAACACTGAGCATAGGAACACCCAATACAGGCCTAAAATGTGGGGAGAATACTCACAAGTCACACCATGACATAAAGACAAAAAAACTTACATAAAACAAGAAACTTACTATAAATCATTATCTCTAAAACATTAGCAGAGCAAAAACAAACAAAAAAAACTCAGACTCAAAATTAAGTACATATTGTATGATCTCACTTATATGAAACTTTAGAAAAGGCAAATCTAATCTATACTAATAGTACATTAGTGGTTTTCTGGGTCTGGGTTTGACTGAGAAAGAGTACAGGGAACCTTTTGAAGTGATGAAATTGTTCTATATTTTGGTTATAGTGGTAGTTACATGGGGAATAATGATTTGTTAAAACTCATGGAACTGTACTTAGAATAGATACGTTTCACTGTATGTAAAACACCTCAATAAAGTCGAGAAGAAAACATTACTGCATATTATTTCTAGAGAAAGGAGTTTATTCATTCAACAAATATTTATTGAGTGCCTCCTATGTCTGGTTCTTTTCTGTAAGGTTTATATCATCAGTGATTAAAACAGGTGAAGATCCCTGCCATCATGGATTTTACATTCTAGCAAGGGGAAAGAGAAAATAAACACAAATAGGAATAAAAGAAAGAAAATTATAAACCTGCATGATTCAAAACCAAGCATTTGGCAATACTAACCAAGCATTTGGCAAAAAAATGTTGAGTTGTAACCTTGGGTAAAATACCTCTCATTCATTCAATAAATATTTAGTAAAATCCTATCATGTGTCAGACATTTCTAAGAGCAACCACAGTTACAAAAATTATAAGACAGAAATATATTCACTTTCTATCCTAGAGGTGTCAAGATTGTGGAGCAGCATGGAGCCCCTTGAGCTTGTCTCATCCCTGAAACACAGCTAGATCAGCACCAAACCATTTTGAACACCCAGGAAATTGATCTGAGAATTAACAAAACAATCTGCATTACTTGAGCCACAAACTGAGCACAGAATGGTGCATAAAGGTGAACTGGGGGAGAGAAAAACTTCAGAGGGTAGGGAGCCATCTTCACTGGGTGAGGACAGAGAGAGAAAGCGAAATGGGGAGAGTGCAGCACATGGGGATTGTGAAGGAAAAGCATTCCCCCCAAAAATAGTTGGAGAGAAAGAGAGAAAATACTCATAGGGGACTGAACAAGAAATCTGTTCCCCAAAACCATTGATGATGAGAAAGGAAAGGGTTTCAATAACATAGAATAGGATTCTATAAAGAGTAGAGCACAGAATCTGAAGTTCTGGAGCTCAGTACCTGGCGGTGCTCTGGTGATGAAGTAGGTTAAATCCCCAGGAGCAGGCAGTGTGGTCTGAAGGGTTCGTGTACCACACGGAGAGAAGTGGATCTCCTGCTTGGAGTGAATTTGGTAGAAGTCATATGGCTTCCTCACAGGCAAAGGTCCCAGTGGACCTTGGAGAACAGCCATGTTTGATGGTATTGGATCAAAGATGCCAGAGTGCAGTGAAAGCTGGTGCTGGCTGTGTGTTGTGATTTACCATAACCTCTGAGCCTCTGCCACTATGCAATTGCATGAATGTTTTCTGAGGCAAGCTGGCACCCAGCCATTGCTCAGTGAGACCCTCTCCCAGAGAGTCAGCACAGATCCAAGCCATGGAGGTTTATGAAGTGTGGGGTTTTGAAACACAACCCCATTTAGATAAAACTCTGGGGGGAGTGTTGCTTGGTAGGCAGACAGTTCGGACACAGAGTAGAGGTAGGGAATGGATGGAAGACCGAGACAAGGGAGGGGTGTTAGATCGCAGGTCAGTGAGAGCCTGAAGTTCCTGTGCCAACACTAGGGAGCTGGGTGAAGTCATTTCCACCTCTCCTACACAATAGCATGTAGGCACAGGCAAGTGCACCTACTGATCCACCCCAGTGAGCTAAGCAGCACCACCTGATGGAGAACAAGTCATTATAATAAGCCCCACCCAACTGCGACCTCCAAGAACATACCCAAGAAGACCATCAAAAGTCACTCCACCTGCTTAGTGTACGGACTAAGTGCTTCATAGTTTGAGTTCTAGGGGAAACTGGATGTAACTTCATTTGTGTTTCATTCTTTTTACTGGTTCATTCATTTGTTAATTTTCTTACCTTCTGCTTTTGCTTAAATTGTTTTTGTTTTTCTTTCTTTTCTTTCTATTTCTTGGATAAAGAAAGAAGGAAGTTAATTTTATTTTTTTTACTTTAGTTATATTTTTATTTTTATTCAATTTCATTTTCTTTATTCTATTCTATTTTATTATATAATTTTTTTAATTTTTAAATTTTTTACTTTTTCCCCCTTTTTCTTCCTTTTTTTCCCTCTATTCTATCAAGCTTCTTTCAACAAAAAAATGGAAACACATCTTCCTTTATTTGATTTTTTGTTTTGTTTTTCAGTTTTTACTCTATTAATTTTTATCTTCCTCCAAAATGGCAAAATGAAGGAATTCATCCCAAAAGAAAAAATAGGAAGAAATAACAGCCAAGGACTTAACACAGAAATAAGTAAGATGTCTGACCTAAAATTTAAAATCATGATAATAAGAATACTAGTTGGGGTTGAAAAAAGCATAGAAGACACCAGAGAATCCTCTTTTTGCAGAGATAAAAGAAAATCTAGGCAGGCTGAAATTAAAAATGCTATAACTGAGTTGCAATTTCGAATGGATGCCATGACAGCAAGGATGGATGAAACAGAGGAGGGAATCAGTGATATAGAAGATAAAATTATGGAAAATAATGAAGCAGAAAAAAGAGGGAAACAAAGGCAAAAGATCATGATACAAGATTTAGAGAACTCAATGACTTATTAAAAAGGAATAACATCTGAATCATGAGAGTCCTAGAAGATGAAGAGAGAGAAAAGGGGGCAGAAGGCTTATGTGAGCAGATTATAGTGGAAAACTTTCCTGAACTGGGGAAGAAAATACACATCAATATCCAAGAAGCACAGAGACTTCCCATGAGATTAAAAAAACCCAACCATCACCAAGGCATATCATAGTCAAATTCAAAAAATACACAGACAAGGAAAGAATTATGAAAGTCCTTAACCTATAAGGGAAGACATATCAGGTTCACAGTAGACCTAATCACAGAAACTTGGCAGGCCAGGAAGGAGTGGCAGGATATATTCAATATGCTAGATCAGAAAAATGTGTAGCCACGAATCCTTTATCCACAAAGCTGTCATTCAGGATAGAAGGAGAGATAAAGAGTTTCCCAGAAAAACAAAAACTAAAGGAGTTCATGACCACTAAACCATCTGGCAAGAAATTTTAAGGGAGACTCTTTGAGTGGAGGAGAGACAAAACCAAACAAAAAAGACCCAAATCAATAAAGACTAAAAAGGACCAGAGAACATCACCAGAAACACCAACTCTGCAGGCAACATAATTGCAATAAATTCATATCATTCAGTATTCACTCTAAATGTAAATGGTCTAAATGCTCCAGTCAAAAGACATAGGGTATCAGAATGGATATGAAAACACAACCAATCTATATGCTGTTTGGAAGAGATTCATTTTAGACCTAATGACACCAGCAGATTGAAAGTAAGGAGTTGGAGAACAATATATCATGCTAATGGTCGTCAAAAGAAAGCTGGTGCAGCCATTCTTATATCAGACAAACTAGATTTCAAAATAAAGACTATAAGAAGAGATGAAGAAGGACATTATATCATAATTCAGGGGTCTTTCCATCAAGATCAAACAATTGTAAATATTTATGCCCCCAAAGTAGAACACCCAAATATATAAATCAATTAATCACAAACATAAAGAAAATCATTGACAAAAATACTGTAATAGTAGGGTACTTCAACACCCCACTTACAGCAATGTGATTGTGTAAGCAGAAAATCAACAAGGAAGCAATGGCTTTGAGTGACACACTGGACTGGATAGACTTAACAGATATATTCAGAACATTTCATCCTAAAGCAGCAGAATACACATTCTTCTCGAGTGCACATGGAACATTCTCTAGAATAGACCACATACTGGGACACAAAACATTCCTCAAGTGCAAAAAGATCAAGATCGTACCTTGCACGTTTCAGATCACAAGGCTATGAAATTCAAAATCAACCACAAAAAAATTTTTTTCAAGAGACCATGAATACTTGAAGATTAAAAAACATCCTACTCAAGAATGAATGGGTTAATCAAAACATTAAAGAGGAAATTAAAAAATACGTGGAAGCCAATGAAAATGAAACACGACAGTCCAAAACCTCTGAGATGCAGCAAAGGCAGTCATAAGAGGGAAGTAAATAGCAATCCTAAAGAAGGAAGAAAGGTCTCAAACACACAACCTAACCTAAAGCTAAAATAGCTGGGAAAAGAACAGCAAATAAAGCCCAGAACAAGCTGAAGAGCTATAATGAAGATAAGAGCAGAAATCAGTGATACAAAAAAACAGAACAAACAAAACAAACAGTAGAACAGACCAATGAAACCCAAGAGTTGTTTCTTTCAAAGAATTAACAAAATTGATAAACCCTTAGCCAGATTGATTCAAGATTGATTCAAAAGAAAAAAGAATGGACCCAAATAAATAAAATTACAAATGAAAGGGAAGAGATCACAACCATCACTGCAGAAATATTATAAGAGACAATAATAAGAGAATACTATGAACAATTATATGCCAATAAATTGGGCAATCTGGAAGTAATTGACAAATTCTTAGAAATGTAAAAACTACCAAGACTAAAACAGAAAGAAATAGAAAACTTGAACAGACCCATAACCAGTAAAGAAACTAAATCATAAAAAAAAAAATCTCCCAACAAACAAGATTCCAGGGCTGGGTGGCTTTCCAGGGGAATTCTACCAAACATTTAAAGAAGAGTTAACGCCTATCCTTTTGAAATTTTTCCAAAAAATAGAAAGGGAAGGAAAACTTCCAAACTCACTCTATGAGGTCAGTATTACCTTGATTCCAAACCAAAAAAAAAAGACCCCACTAAAAAGGAGAACCACAGACCAATTTTCCTGATGAACATAGATGCAAAAGTTCTCAATAAGATACTAGCCAACCAGGTCCAAAAATATATTAAAAGTATTATTCATCATGATCACGTGGGATTTATTCCTTGGAAGCAGGGTTGGTTCAATATCTGCAAATCAATCAATGTGATATATCACATTAATAAAAGAAAGGATAGGAACCACGTGATCCTCTCAATAGATGCAGAGAAAGCATTTGACAAAATACAGCATTGTTTCTTGATAAAAACCCTCAAGAAAGTAGGGATAGAAGGAACGTACCTCAAGATCATAAAGGTCATATACAAAAGACCCACAGCTAATATCATCCTCAATAGGGAAAAGCTGAGAGTTTTCCCCTTAAGTCATATGTCCATTATTACCACTGTTACTCAACATAGTGTTGGAAGTCCTAGCCTCACCAATCAGATAACAAAAATAAAATGTCTCCAAATTGGTAAGGAGGAAGTCAAACTTTCACTCTTTACAGACATGATTCTCTATGTGGAAAACCCAAAAAACTCCACCAAATAAACTGTTAGAACTGATCCATTAATTCAGCAAAGTTGCAGGATATAAAATCAATGTACAGAAATTGGTTGCATTTCTATACACCAATAATGAATCAGCAAAAAGAGAAATCAAGGAATCGATACCATTTATAATTGCACCAAAAACCATAAAATACCTAGGAAAAAACTAACTAAAGAGGTGAAAAATCTATCACTGAAAACTATAGAAAGCTTATAAAAGAAACTGAAGAAGACACAAAGAAATGGAAAAACATTCCATGCTCGTCAATTGGAAGAACAAATATTGTTAAAGTGTTGATACTACCCAAAGCAATCTATGTATTTAAAGCAATCCCTATCAAAATAGTACCAACATTTTTTACAGAACTAGAACAAACAATTCTAAAATTTGTATGGAACTAGAAAAGACCCCCAAAACCCAAAGTAATCTTGAAAAAGAAAACCAAAGCTGGAGGCATCACATATCTGGATGTCAAGCTGTATGACAAAGCTGTAATCATCAAGACAGTATGGCACTGCCACAAAAACAGACACATAGATCTATGAAACAAAATAGAGGATCCAGAAATGGACCCACAAATGTATGGCCAACTAATCTTTGATAAAGCATGAAAGAATACCCAATGGAAAAAAATACATTATTTTCAGCAAGTAGTGCTGGGAAAACTGGACAGCAACATGCAGGAGAAGGAACCTAGATCACTTTCTTACACATACACAAAAATAAAATCAAAGAGAAAGACCTAAACATAAGATGTGAAGCCATCAAAATCCTAGAGGAGAAAATGGGCAACAATCTTCAACCTCAGCCACAGAAACTTCTCACTCGACATGTCTCTGGAGGCAAGGGAAACAGAAACAAAAATAAAGTATTGGGACCTCATCAAGATAAAAGCTTCTGCACAGCAAAGAAAATCAGCAAAACTAAAAGACAACCGATGGAATGGGAGAAGATATTTGCAAATGACTTATTGGATAAAAGGTTAGTATCCAAAATCTGCAAAGAACTTATCAAATCCAAAAAATAAATGATCCAGTGAAGAAATGGGCAAAAGACATGAATCGACACTTTTCCAAAGAAGACATCCAGATGGCTAACAGACACATGCAAAGATGCTCAACATCACTCATCATCAGGGAAATACAAATCAAAACCACATGAGATACCACCTCACACCTGTCAGAATGGCTAAAATTAACAACTCAAGCAACAACAGATGTTGGCAAGGATGCAGAGAAAGAGGAACCCTTCTGCACGACTGGTGGGAATGCAAACTGGTGCAGCCACTCTGGAAAAATCTATGGAGGTTCCTCAAAAAATTAAAAATAGAACTACCCTTCACCCAGCAATTGCACTGCTAGCTATTTATCCAAAGGATACAAAAATGCTGATTCGAAGGGGCACATGCACCCCAGTGTTTATAGTAGCACTATCGACAATAGGCAAAGTATGGAAGAGCCCACACGTGCATCGATTGATGAATGGATATATATATCACTTCAGGGGCGCCTGGGTGGCGCAGTCGGTTAAGTGTCCGACTTCAGCCAGGTCACGATCTCGCGGTCCGTGAGTTCAAGCCCCACGTCAGGCTCTGGGCTGATGGCTCACAGCCTGGAGCCTGTTTCCTATTCTGTGTCTCCCTCTCTCTCTGCCCCTCCCCCGTTCATGCTCTGTCTCTCTCTGTCCCAAAAATAAATAAATGTTGAAAAAAAAAATTTTTTATATATCACTTCACACACACACACACAATGGAATATTACTCGGTGATCAAAAAGAATGAAATCTTACCATTTGCAACAACGTGGATAGAGCTAGAGTGTATTATGCTAAGTGAAATAAGTCAGAGAAAGATAAATATCATATTATTTCACTCACATGTGGAATTTAAGAAATCAAACAGATGAACATAGGGGAAGAGAACTAAAAATAACATAAAAACAGATAGGGGGGCAAACCATAAAAGACTCAAATACAGAGAACAAAATGAGGGTTTATTTTACAAAATTAAATTTTTTGCTCATCAAGAGATGCTGTTAAGAAAATGAAAAACAAACCATAAATTTGGAGAAAATATTTGCAATTCATATGTCTGAAAAAGGGTTTGTATCCTAAATTTATAAAGAACCCCTCATAAAATTTAACATGAAAAAGACAAAACAGTTTCATTGCTTAAGTTCATTTTAAATAGGTGGCCAGGTGGTTACAGGTAGCTCTTAGAAGAGAGCTGAATGGATTTGTTTGGTATGAAGCACAAACATTCTTTCCCTAGAAGATGTACAATCAAGGAAAGGATGGGGCGCCTGAGTGGCTCAGTTGGTTGAGCATCTGACTTCAACTCAGGTCATCTCACAGTTCATGAGTTCAAGCCCCGCATCAGGCTCTGTGCTGACAGCTCAGAACCTGGAGTCTGCTTCAGATTCTGTGTGTCCCTCTCTCTCTGCCCCTCCCCTGTTCACACTCTGTCTCTCTCTCTCCTAAAAATAAATAAACATTAAAAAAAAAAAAAAAAGGAAAGGAAACAAGGAGTGAGGGATCATCTCAAGACATAGTAAATAACTGGAAAATCCAGGTCATTACAACTGAGTTGGACACACTTTACTTCAGCTAACGAGTCTGTATCAGTCATCTTTTGCTGTTTGATAACCACAAAATCTCAGTGGCACATAATATGCATGGCATTTATTTCCCAAATAGCTGAAGCTGGATGAGTCTGTGGTAGATGGGGCATCTCTCATACTTCTTCAGATCAGCTGAGGTGGTTGTTCTTTGTGTGTCTCATTCTAGAGCCTAGGTTAGAGAGTGAGCAGTTAACCTGGAGACATTTTTCTTGTGGCAATGGAAAATGAACAAAAGTTCAAACTTCCTATATAAGTATATTTCAATCTCCTCCTTAACCAAAGAAAATCACATTGACTCCCAAAGTCAGTGGGAGAGCTATTCACCTTTAGAGGGATGCCTCTCAACTGGGGCAATTTTGCCTCTAGGGGAGGATATTGACAGTGTCTGGAGGCATATTTGTTTTTCAGAATGGCAGGGAGTGGGAAGTGATACTGGCATCTTGTAGGTAGAGGCCAGGGATGCTGCTAAACAACTTCCAATGCACAAGATCACCCCACAGCAAAGAATTACTCATCCCAAAATATCAATAGTGTTTTAGTTGAGAAATCCTGTTTTAGAGGGAAGAATTGCAAAGTTAAGTGGCAAAGGCATGGATACAAAAAAAAATCAAGAATTTAAGTCACTAATTCAATCTACTAAAGATCATAAATGTGAATACCCTTATTAGAATCTTCTTTGAAAATATTGTAATGAATTATCACCTAAAGATTAAGGAGATATGGAACTTTTTGCCCTAAATTTACAAAACA
Source organism: Felis catus (assembly GCF_018350175.1). NCBI lineage: Eukaryota > Metazoa > Chordata > Mammalia > Carnivora > Felidae > Felis > Felis catus. The sequence goes on along the minus strand of NC_058380.1, from coordinate 31,895,486 downwards.
TATATCAACCTGGGCTCCAAAATTTTGAGTAGTTATGTAATCACAGCAGCAAAAATATATGTCATTGGAGAATGTTCACAATATCACTTCTAGAGAAGTTCTATCTAAAAATAAAAAAACTTCGGAAAATATTCTCAAAAGGCAAATCCTAACAACATTGCCCAATATCAAAACCAGTATCAATTAAATCATGGAAAGTTGGAGAGTGAGGTCCCCCTGAACACTGGGCAGTCAGGCTAGAAGTTGTTGTTGCTATTAAGGTTAAAAACATTTCAGGGAAAAACTCACCTAGGGTGATGAGTAGTCAAGTACTGAAATCTGGTTTTTATCATAAATGACGTTTCTATTGGTCAAATTTTAATATGATATGACCATGGCTGAAGTTTTGACTTTGAAATATGCCTTTTCATAGTATTGTGAAGCTGAGGCATCACAGCTTCAGATATCACATCTTGAGATATCATTTTCACTATGATGTAAGCCATTAAACAATGTCTATGGAAAATGGAAAGTGAATGTAAGACATGAGATGGAAATTTAAAGTAAAAGTCAGCATATTAACAAGTGAAAATTCCAGAGTATTATTAGTATCTGTAAGGTGATATGGGTTTTTGCTGACTACATTTGCCTTTCATGGGTATAGTGGTCTTAGCAATCAACAATGGAATTGTCTCTAGATAGTTTAAGGAAGAAAGAAAGAAAAGAAAAGACAGGAAGAAAGACCCAGAAGAAAGAAAGAAAGAAAGAAAGAAAGAAAGAAAGAAAGAAAGAAAGAAAGAAAGAAAGAAAGGAAAGAGAGAGAGAGGAGGGAAGGAAGGAAAGAAAAGAAGGAATTCATTATAGGATAATAGTTCACAGACTCACTTGGAGGATCCAAGGCCAGACTCTGAGGCCATGTAGTCAAATACAGTGTCCAGACACACATTGTGGGGGGAGACTTTTCTTAGTACATCACTACCTCTGCCATTTAGTACCTGTACTGCTCAGGAGAGAGTGCCAGAGTCCTGTTCCTACCAGAGCCTAACACTTCTGTTGCCACCTGTGCCAGGTCAGTCCTGGTATGTGCACTATTTCTTTACATTGCACTTGGAGACCTCTGACCAATGTGGACTTAAATGATTAATAGAAATTAGGTTACATGTTTGCAGCCTAACTTTAAGGGAATCTGACTATGAACATTTTCTGAGATGGTTGTACCCATAATGTGGAAATTACTAAAATAAAAGAGAATATTTGATATCGTTGTGTGGCCACTAATACAGAATATTCACTACAGGAAGAAAGACTATCAAGGAGAAGAAAAAATAACCAATGTTCCACATCAGGAATCAGCAGGTGAAGGTAAACCAATAACTTATCAGGTCTGCAACATAGGGTGCTAGAGGTCTGGAAGATGTGATGGTGAAGGATTCTAGTTGGTCTCAGTAAGTCTCCTGACTCTCTGTCTCCTTGTCAAAAGAGCTGACCACTCCTCAGGACTCACAGATGTTACAAGGGTCCACAGTTGCAGCCTGTCTTTGAGAAGGCATTAGTTTCTATGAAATTAATTCTTTTGTCTCTATAAAATTACTACTCCATAGATTGAGACTCATGTCTTTGGCTTAAGCTTTGGCCTCATGATAACATAAAATTATTTCCAAAAAGGGTATTTTGTGGCTATTTGCCATTTACACCCAAATGTGGATGATTCAGATTCTTTCCTAGAAGCACACCCCTTTCCTTTAAGTTGGATATTCTGTTACTTACAACTGAAAGCATTAGAATTGATATAATTATTGATAATTCTCTCTATATATAATTGATATAATTATTGATTATTATTGATAGAGTTGATAGAGTAGCACTCTTAAACCATCAATAACTCAGTTAAAATTACATCATCTCAAAATAAAGAGTTGAGTGGTAAAATCAATGCTGAGCTATGCTCTCCAGATCCACTTTCAGGACTAGAGGATATAATCACCAATATGCTATAAGTGTTGGCTAACAGACCTCCTCTGTCATAACTGGGCAGCACCTTCACTATAGAGATCTGTCTGCCTCAATCAAGTTTGATCACTCCCTTCCCTGGGAGCAGCCCAGTATGGGCTGGCTATACCAGTGCCTGGTCAACATGAAAACATAAGGGCTAGGCCACCTATCCCCAACAGAGGACAACTCTCAATGACTATCCTAGTGTCAGAGCTTTTCATGGGGTCAGCTGAAGCCTTTGCAGTAACTACATTACAGCTCATTTTCTCCCTCTATGCAATTCTACTTCCTTTCTTCCACAACTGTAGTTTCCAAGGACACTCCCATACACTACACTTCCTACATGCCAATTTCCATTTCAGTCTGCTTTCTGAGGAACCCCACCTATGATAAATGGTCTCTTTATTAGTTAGTATTAGGTTCAGCTTCAGGCTATCAACAACCAACAATAATAACGGCTTAAATAGTATCTACACCTATTCCTCCTAAGTCCAAGACTGTATCACAGATCTAAATGTGATATGGTGCATCATGGAATGGTGCAGAGACAATATTCTCTATGTCTTCTTGCTCTGCTCTGAATAGATTTGACATCATGGTCCAAGATGGCAGTGCATATGTGCTAAACAAGATGGAGGAAGGGACAAAGAGGAAACAAAAAACACACTTGTACCCTCTTAAAGACCATCCTGTGAGTTGGGGGATTCAGGGAATAAAACTAACGTTCCTGTTAAAACTTCAGGCATTTACTATGTCTGCCATGGTTTTAGTTTTCTTGGCCCTGTGATAATCATGTCATGTTTGAACATGCTTTGACTACAGACCTCTTCTTTGGACTCATGCTTACTAGGATGGCTCTTTTCAGTATCCATTCATTCTACCTGGGCCAAATTCCTGCTTCCTACACTTACCCACCATTCACTTCTGACCCCAGAATTATACCAAGTACTTAAACTCACCATCAACAGACCATGATATGACACATCAGTAACAAAACATGACCTAAAGTAACATAAGTTATAATTTGCTCTTTTCTGATCCTTGTATGGTGGGCAGAATCATTGATTCAAGAAAATGGTGTGATCTTTAACCAAACTGTGGATTCATTAGCAAATATACATCTACTTTAGCCACTTAAAATTATTTGGAATAATGGGTTTTTATTTTTAGAATTTATTTATTTTTATTTTCTATTTGTGTAAATGAAGTTTCAAAACAGGAGTCTCTCCCACTGGTTGAAAATGTATCTTGACTCCATAATAAAGGATATCATTATGCACTGCTCTTTTTACCAGAAGATGACAATGTATAACAATAAGTAACAGCATGGGCACTGACCAGTCAGAATGGATGCCAATCATAGGTAACCTTTGTAGTTGTCCTGGTAGTGACCAGATGAACATTGTGGTGCTTGTTAGTTGCAGGAAGGAGTATCATGTGACAGGCAAGCATACAGGATTGAATCTCTACTCTGCTTTTTACTAACTCTGGCACCTCTAGAAACTTTTCCTCAGTTTCTTTATCTATAAAATAAGGATAATAAAGTCCCACCTTCAGAGCATTTATTAGGAACATTAGAGAAGATAATTCATGTGGAACATTTGACATGATATCTGACACATTGCAAAAAGCTCAAGCTTCTTTTATCCTATGTAAAAGCAATTTTAATTATTTGGGCTCTTATGAAAAATTCTTGTAAACATTAATGAGCATAATGTCCACTGTTACTTTCCATAAATTCTTCTTAGTTCAGTTCCTGGCCACTTGACAAAAAAAAAATCTATTTTAATTGACCTTATGGTACAGCAAACTAAGTTTAATTTCATTATACAGACTATATTAGCTATCTTTGGATATAATTGCTCTTTCCCTGAGGTATTTAAGTTTTTATTCTAATAGCATAATGGTTACAAACACAGGGAGGCTAAGTAGTTTGAAGCCTAGCTCTTCCACTTCTTAGCTGGGGTAACTTAGGCTTATTGCTCTCCCACTCTGAGCATTCTCTCTCTCTCTCTCTCATCTGTTTAATAGATATAATCCAAAGAATTTACCTTATAGATTCAATAACATAATTTAGAACATTTAAAATAGAAAGAAGAATCATTCAATAAATATTAGCTATCATTATTTTACTACAAACTATTTCAACTCCTTTTGTGAAGTAGAGGCAGTATAAACAATAAACTATGAATGGAGTACGAAAGGAACTGTTCACTAATTTTTTCATCATATACAGTCCTCATTTTTTTAAAAGTTTTTTTCCTCTGTAAAGAAAATGTCCATTCTTATTTGTAGTTGTATAAATAAGGTTCAAAAGAATTCACACTACACTCAAATGTGTAGAAAAGCATGTAATTAATCTGATTCCCTTCATATGCCCCACTTGTCAGACAGTAAAGCAAGGACAGTAGCCCAGGTATACTCGTGACAGCGGAGATGAGGTAAAGTTCTCAAATCCTAGTGGTGACTTCTGTATCACTGCTTGTCTCTATCAATGAGTGATTGTTTTGGGGTGCTCCCTGGTGCGCTGAAGAGTGACTGGTCCCATGCTTATGGATTCTCCTGGCTGCTGCTTCTGAAGTCTGCAATGAGATAGCTCATGGTGATATCTCTGGTCAGAACTTGGTGGTGCTTGCTAGATGGTTCAGCCTGGCCTTTGCTCTCAACTGATGCTAAAGATCTCTCTAAGACCGCTCCTTTTCCCTTTTCATCCCTGACCTGTGATGCCCACCTAGGCTGTGCCATTTGCTACAGCAGACCTCATGGCAGGCCCACCTTCTGTGTGCCCTTTTTGGATATGTAGGAGATTTCCACCTTTACTGCCTGGAAACCACAGGCAGCTCAGGAAAACTAAACTCAAACCCACCCTCTGCAATCAGTGCCACAGAGATCTTTGCTGTAGCTGTCCCCAGGCTAGTGTAAGGGCCTCCTCTGGAGACCCAAATGTGTAATGAGGCAAAGCCCTGTGCCAGGGATGATCCCATTCTGGCCAAAGCTCAGAGAGGAGAGGCTAGGCCATCTGACCCTTACCCCTTATCTCTCCTCAATCTGTCTCCCTTCTTCTACATCATAATTCCCAGGGGCTATGTGATAGTTAATTATTTTATGTGTCAACTTTATTGGGGTAAAGGATGCCTACCCCGATAGCTGGTAAAACATTGTTTCTGGGTATGTCAGTGAGAGTTTTTTGGAAAGAGATTAACATTTGAATTGGTAAACTGAGTAAAGAAGATCATCCTCACTGATGAAGGAGGGCCTCATCCAATTCACTACTATTCTGAATAGAAAAAAAAAAGTAGAGGGAAGAACAGTAAATTTGCTGTCTTTGAGCCTGTGACATCCATCTTCTTCTGCCCTTTGACGTCAGAATGGGTGCTTCTAGTTCTTGGGGCTTTGGAATTGGACTGGAGCTTATATCATTGGCTTCTCTGGTTCTCAAGCTGGGAACTTAATTATACTACTGACTTTCCTGGCCTGTAATTTGCAGATGACAGATTATGGAACTTCTCAGCCTCTGTAATCATGTGAGCCACTTGTTATAATAAATCTTATGTATGTATGTATGTATGTATGTATCTATCTATCTATCTATCATCTATCTACCTATCCATCTATCACCTATCTACCTACCTATCATCTATCTATCTATCCTGTTTGTTCTGTTTCTTTGAAGAACACTGACCAAAACAGGCCAAAAGGAACAACATTCGGACTTGACACTTCCTGTAAGTCAGATACTCCTTCCAGACTCCAAATTCATGGCTATGGTGGACAGGGTATGGGAGCAAAAAAATTAGTTTACCAATGAAATTACTTAAATTGGAAGTAATCCAAAATATTATCTCCCTCAACATTTGAACTGATTGCAGTTGTAATTGGATTATAAATTATTTTTGTTTTAAATAAAAACATAATACATTATTGCTAATAAATTGGTTCTGTTATTCAAGAGGATAAAGTACTACTCTTGTATTGACAGAAAGTAAGTTCTGACTCCTACTTCTCCTTATAAAACTAAGAATATAAATGGCTTCTTTATGTTATCCTGCAAAAAGCAAAAATTGAGGGGGTTTCTGACTGTTAAGAAAAATTACACTAAAGGCATTTTTTTCCCCTTGTGGTTAGATCAGAAATTGAGGTGTTCATGGATTAAAAACCATTTTCATTTAACTTTTCAAAAATATTAAATCCCATAGACATACATTTGTAACAACCTGGGAAGATCCCCTTTTGTCAGTGGAGATGAAATTGATTTCTTAAAACAAATATCTTCGAGTGGACCATAGATAATAAAAATAAACTAAGTATTCTCTTCTTAAAGCCATGAAGAATTTACAAAACTAATTGGAAAAACCAACTTTCTTTCAGCCCCCTTTGCCTAAAAATGCTGAAAAGAGTCTTTTGTGTTTCCTAACACTTAGTTCTTTGCTGACCCTCTCACCAATCCTCTTACCCCCAAACAAAAGGCCAGGAGAATTAAAGTCTCATAAAAATTGATTTTTAGATCTGATAGAAAAATGTTGTAAAATCTTTTTCTTGCCAAAAGAATTAAATGAGAATTGAGTAATAGAAACTCAGTAAAACACTTCCCTCCAGTTTATTCATTTCCCGTACCTCACAACATTTTTTACATCAGTATTCATCCTTCCTTCCCATTTATTCTGTGACTTGGTATGTATTTTCACATACCTAACTCTTATCACCAAAAATTCATGTATGCATATTTTTAGCATTTTGTTATATGTATATTAACTTTTATGAAAAAATCAAACTGTACAAAAATAAAGGTATTGTATAGGGACTCCCATTTACCTATCACCTTGTTTTAATAATTATCACATGGTCATCTTTTTCCATCTATACCACCAGCCACTTCCCACAAGCACCTTTTCCCTCAGATTCTTTTGAAGCAAATTGTTTCATTGTTTTTAAAGCAAATATTTCAAGTATATGTTGCTTTTGTCAGCATAACCATCTCAGTTTTATGTTTCTTCCTTTGGTTCTTCCTGCAATTTAAATTATATAACTTTCTATTTTCACTTTCTATTCAGGAGTTGTATCTTCTACTTTGAACTTGCCATGTGCATCTAATAAATGGATTGAATCTAGCTGGAATTCATTGCATTTTAAGTATGATATCTACCTACAAAAACTTAGAATGGAGCCAGTGGGAGAAATAAAACCCAAACAACATTGGCAAGAAAAATAATACCACAATGAGCCATCTGTGTATTGGAGAAAATCTATATTGTGTAGAAGAAATCTTTAGGGTATAGGTTAACAGGTTCCCCAAACCTAGGATTTTTGTGTTTTATACTTCTTTAAAGTAGTAAAACCCATTACCAATCACATTTTATATACTAGATCATAAAGTGTTAGTTAATGGGTTTGTGTTTTATCTGCTAAGGATTTGAAACTTCCTCTTAAGACTAAGACTACTATAACTGTGACCACATGACCCCCTTGTTCCTCTGAGGTAATCTGCATGATCTGCCAAGAGGTTGCCTTACTCTTCCTTACTTAAAGCAATAGCACCACCTAGTGGTAAGATTAAAATGTTTCCTCACACTAGTCCTAGAACTTTTTAGAGCTGTTCTTAACAGGCCAAGTAAGCAGTCTGGTGAAATTTTGAAGGCCTTCTCAGACTAACGTTTTTAAATGCATAAAACACAATACATAAAATTACAAAGAAAACTAATTACATGAAATGCTGTTGTAGCCAAGTGTCCATAAACTTCTATTAAGAAGCCACAATAGGATATTAGGAACATGAAATTATAGTTCCCTCAGAAGCAGCTCCTATTATTTGTAATTAAGGATCATATTTTGCAGATAGGTCTTAAGGAATTATACAATGGTTTTGGTTTAATCTCTATGAATATTTAAATACAAATATTATAAGGGAGAGGGTACTGGAGCCAGAAGGGGAGTATCTATGTAATAAAAACAGTCTGAACAGTGAAAAAATGTTGGGTTTTGTATCCTGAATGCTTTTATTAGGCCTACAAATGGGGAGCAAGCTGGAAAATTAATGCTATTACCATTAATACTATTATTAGCTCTGCTAGGTAAATTCCACTCTGGAAGGTGCAGAATTAAGTTCCCACCAAGGACTAATGAAGTAGCTTTAGATATCACTAGAAGGCACTGTGAGGATTCTGTTGTCACTGAAGTGAGGGGTGGTTATTGTACTGCATACCCCTGAAACGGAGGCTCAAGGAAGAGGCTAGGGGCACAGAAAGGAGGACTATTAGCATCACAAATCTTAGGTTATAATAGCAATAATAAAGATTTACCAAATACTTCAGGCTCTCATATCTCCTGAGCACATGGGAGGATTGCACATTCTTGGCCCCCCTTGTAAGTAGTAAGTGAGGCCATGTGATTGGCACCTGTCAATGAATTGTCTGTGAGAGTGACATGTATCTCTTCTGGGTCACGCATTTAATTGTCAGCAAGAGACCTTCCAGAATTCTCTTTCCCTTTGACACTGGGAAGGGAAGTTTTCCAGATGGTAGCTACTCTGCCTGGTTCCCTCCCTGGGTAACTATAATGAGACAAGTTCTCCTGCTGATTCACAATAGACATGTAGCATGATTGAGAAATTTTAAACCACAGATATTTGGGAATTATTTATTGCTGTAGCACAACATAATCTATCTCAACTATCACAGCCAGATATTCAACTAAGTGCTTTAAGTATTTTCAATTGATTTACTCACTTTTCCTCATTCTTCAGATGAAGAAACTGAGCCTTAAAGCATTTAAGGACTTGCCAATGTCATGAAGCAGGGTAAGTCCTTTGACTCTGTATTATGTCTCTTTAATTATATTATCCTACCTCCAAAGACCTGTTAGAACCTGCATTGTGTGGTTTCAATAGAGAAAGAAGAAATGTATGGAACCAGGAAGCCAAGAGGAAGGAGTGCTGAAGCTACTTTCTAGAAGACAGATCCCAAGTCATCCTCAACATTTAGTAGATAAGAGTTCTACTAACCTCTCCTCACTGATTTGAACACGATTCCTCTTCTTTTTCCCATAAACCCTCCCCAGGTTTTGCAAGACTTCTACCTGGATTCCTTGCCTCAATTCTCTGACTCCTCCTAGTCATCTCACTTCTCATTCTGCCTCCCAAATCATCTTTCCAGTTAGTGGATTTTAGCTCTAGCCTTGCTAAATTAGCATTTAGCTCTAGGCTAAATTAGCATTTAGCCTTGCAAATACATATGCATAGGTCAGTAGGAGCGTGGTCAAGTGTATTTTTTGTATTTGGCTACAACTAAGGACCATTATGAAAGACCATGACGTCATGTTTCCATACTATCAGGTCCCGCTTAACCTTTTCTAACTTATTGCCCACATAACCCTCTCCCCATGTTTCAGTTGCAGTAGAGAAATTATTATTCCTTGAAAAAAAGCAACAAAGAATATTTTTCTGTCTCCAAACCTCTCCTTCACTTGTTCCCTTTATCTGAAATTTCTTCCTCTTCCCCATAGGTAAAAATTCTACCATCCTTCAAGTGCTACCTCCTCCACTTAGTTTCCCCATGCTGCCTCATGTCAGAATAGATCCTTGATTCCTTGGGTCCCTCCTGCCTTTATTACATTTATTTATACATGTCTTACTTGCCCACTAGCCTGTCAGTTCATGAAGGGAGGGCCCAGTGTTGTTTTTTCTTCTTGCCTGGTGGTATTTTATCTTAGTATTCCACAAAACACCTCTCACAATGCTTGGTACCTAGCAAGTGTTCAATATTCTTTAAAATGCAATTTAGATAGATGAATTAAATATTTCTTTGCTCATTTAACAAATATTTATTGAGTGCTCATTCTGAGACAGACATTACAGATATAAGCAGACAAAAATCCCTGCCTTCATGAAGCTTACATTGTAGGGTGTGATACAAACAATAAATGTGATAAATAAGTTATATATGTAATATGTTAGAAAATGATAAGTGCTGAGAAGAAACACAAAACAGAGATGGTAGATGAGTTGTCTATTTGAATTATTTGTATGCAGGTTAAAGTTTGAGGAGCTGCACTATAAATGAAGCATTATTCTTTATAGGGATTCTTTACAAAATAATAAGTGGATGTACACATCAGACCCCAAGCCAGCTCTTTTGGGAAGGCAGGGAGATCCTAGGTCAGTTTCTTGGATTTTCGAGCCAAATGCTAGCATCACACAGGTATAAACTCACAATGGAATCAAAACACTTCCTAAAAATTCTTCCTTTTATTTTAAGACAAGGATGTGTATATATATGTATATATTATGTGTGTGTGCTTATATGTATTGATATGTGATTAGAGGAAGGAAAGTAACCTTTTTTGTGCTACTGTACCAGGGCTAAACCTTATACTGTAAATAAGGAGATACTAAAAAGATTATATTTGTATTTAACCAAATTAAATTAGTTTCTACTCAAAAAATATATCTATTATTTTAATCAGGAGGAAAATAAATTTCTAAAAGTCTCTCCACCCGATATTGCTCAGTCATTACTGAGTCTCTCCTTCTGGTATAGACACCTTCACATACTGTGTGCCTCAGCTCTGATTCCTGCCATGGCTGTGGCAAACAGATCCCTGCAGGCCTCCTTCCTCTTGGCACTGATAGCACCTCACCTCAAGACTTGTTTCTCTCACTTCCTGCCTCAGAGCTCCTCTGGTTCCTTTCTGTGAGTGCCCATACGTGCCTGCTTTAGTACTCACACATGTGCAAACCAAAAAGGTTAATGTCTCAAACAATGGGAGGTAGGAGCAGACTAATGAGTCTCTCCCTTTTGTCCCTAGTCCCTTCAGCAGGCAATTTGATTTGAGTTCATGCCAGTAACCAGCTCAATAACGCAACATTGCACTGACTTTCCCTCATTCTCTATCCTATACACTTGCTCCATAGGATTACTTTCCAAATAAATTACCTACACCCAAGCCCTATCTCAAGCTGTGATTTCAAGGAAATACAGGTGAAGACACACTCCCATCCAATTAAATTCACACAAAGTCCTTTGGGTCTTACAAAGAGTAAGACCAGCCTTATGACCAAATGGACCAGCCTTTGGTCCACACATTGGGCCACCGCTTGAGATATTCATTACCCAAGGCCAATATGCAGTTATGGTAGTATGGTGGTATGCACTTACGGAGTATTCCCACTTCCTTTTGGGCATAGTAATATTTACTAGGGCTGGGAGCCTCAGTATTAGCATCCAGTCTTACCTCACCTGTACACCATATACCTGTGGGGATCCAGCCTATTGAAGAAACATAGTTCCCCATTCTCATGGAACATCCCTCATCATTTCCATAAACCTGAGAGTAATATCCACTTCCTCTCTGTTCCTATTTCTTTCTCTGTAAGGATACCCACCTCCCTTTGTCCCCATCCCTCACAGATCTAAACAATCTCGATGTGTTTAAAATTTCACAGAGGGAAAACCTTTGTCTTCAAAGAGCTGCTTCCTTCCTTATAAATTACTCCCAAAAAAGGGATACACGAAGGACCTCCCTAGAAAATGGAGAAGAGGAAGAAATAGGGAGGAAAATCCTACATTAATTAATATTGCAAAAATCCCAACTTTCTATATCTATATTTTTATTCCATTTAGATGTCATAATGACCCAATGAATTAGGTCCTATTATTCCCCATCGAATATGAGCAAACTAGGCTTGAAGAAATTTAGTAACTCTCCCAAAGTCTCACATCTCTTTTTTTATTTAATATTTTTATTTTAATTCCAGTAGAGTTAACATATAGTGTTATATTAGTTTCAGGTGTACAATATGGTGATTCAACAATTCTGTACCTTATTCAGTGCTCATCATGGTGAGTGTACTCTTCAATTCTCATCACCTATTTCACCCATTCCTCCACCCACCTCCCTTCTGGTAGCCATCGTCTGTTTTCTAGAGTTAAGTGTCTGCTTCTTGGTTTGCCTTTCTCTTTTTCTTTATTCCACATATGAGTGGAATTTATTCTTAAATTCCACATTTGAGTGAAATCATATGGTATCGGTCTTTTCCTGATTGACTTATTTCACTTAGCATAATACTTTCTAGCTCCATCCATGTCATTGCAAATGGCAAGATTTCATTGTTTTTTGTGACTGAATTGATATAAAATCACTTCTTCTTTATCCTTTCATCAGTTGATGAACACTTGGGCTGTTTCCATAATTTGGCTATTATAAATAATGCTGGTATAAATATTAAGATGTGGATAGCCCTTTGAATTAGTGTTTTTGTATCCTTTGGGTAAATACCTAGTAGTGCAATGGCTGAGTAGTAGGGTTGTTCTATTTTTAGTTTTTGAGGAAACTCCATACTGTTTTCCCAGGGTGGGTGCACCAGTTTGCACCAATGCTGCAAGAGAGTTCCCTTTTTTCCACATCCTCACAAATGGCTGTTGTTTTTGTGTTGTTGATTTTAGCCATTATGATTGATGTGAAGTGGTAGCTCATTGTGGTTTTTACTTGCATTTCCCTGATGTGATCATCAGGGTGATGTTGAACATCTTTTTATGTGTCTGGATGTCTTCTTTGGAAATATATCTCTTCAATTCTTTTTTTAATTGGATTTTTAATTTCAGCAGCATGTTTTTATTTTTAATTGGATTATTTTTAATTTTTAATTGTTTTTTTAATTGGATTATTAATTGGATTAAATTTTCAAAATTGGATTATTTGTTTTTGGCGTTTTGAGTTGTATCATTTCTTAGTATATTTTCTATACCAACCCTTTATCGGATATCTCATTTGCAAGTATCTTCTCGAAAAGGTTGCCTTTTAGTTTTGCTGATTGTTTCCCTCACTGTGCAGAAACTTAATTTTGATGTAGTTCTAATGTTTATTTTTGCTTTTGTTTCCCTTGCCTCAGGAGATGTATCTAGAAAAATGTTGCTAAGGCTTATGTCAGAAATACTACTATGTTCTCTTTTAGGATTTTTATGGTATGAGATCTCACATTTAGGTATTTCTTCCATTTTGAATTTATTTTTGTGTATGGTGTAAGAAAGTGGTCCAGTTTCACTGTTTGGCATGTAGCTGACCAGTTTTGCCAGCACCATTTGTTGAAGAAACTGTCCTTTTCCCATTGGATATTCATTTCTGCTTCATCAAGGATTAGCTGATCATCTGCTTCATCAAGGATTAGCTGTGGGCCTATTTCTAGGTATTTTATTATGTTTCATTGATCTATGAGTCTATTTTTGTGCCAGTACCATACTGTTTTTTTAAAAAATATATTTTCGTTCATTTTTGAGAGAGACAAGAGCATGAGTGGAAGAGGGGCAGAGAGAGAGGGAGACACAGGATCCAAAGCAGGCTCCAGGCTCTGAGCTGTCAGCACAGAGCCTGATACAGGGCTTGACTCAGGAACCTCAAGATCATGACCTGAGCCGAAGTCAGATTCTTAATCAACTGAGCCACCCAGGGGCCCTGATACTGTTTTGATCACTATAGCTTTATAGTATAACTTGAAACCTGGAATTGTGATACTTCCAGTTTTGTTCTTCACTTTCAAGGTTGCTTTGTCTATTCAGAATATTTTGTGGTTCCATACAAATTTTAGGAGTATTTGTTCCACTCCTGTGAAAAATGTTATTGGTATTTTGATAGGAATTACATTAAATCTGTCGATTGCTCTCAGTAGTATAGACATTTTAACAACATATTATGATAGGAGAAGACAGAATTCAGTAGACAGAGAGGAAAAGATTAGGGCCTGAGGTCCCTGGGTGGGGAAAACACATATTTTGGAATGATGCTGGGAGTGTCTGACCACAGCAAAACCCCTCAAGCTAAAGTTCCTCTTAAGAAAGTAACAGACCCAGGGCACATGAGTGGCTCAGTGGGTTGAGCATCCAACTTCAGCTCAGGTCATGATCTCACAGCTTATGAGTTCAGGCCCCATGTCGGGCTATTGTGCTGACAGCTCAGAGCCTGAAGCCTGCTTCAGATTCTGTGTCTCCCTCTCTCTCTCTGCCCCTCCCTGGTGCTCTCTCTCTCTCTCTCTCTCTCTCTCAAAATAAATAAACATTAAATTTTAAAAAATTTAAAAAAAAAAGAATGTAACAGACCCTACCTATTCCCTCTCAGGTTTCCCTCAGGAATTTGACAAAAGACCTACATATGACCATAGACGACCTCTCATTCAATGATGAAAAGGAGCCAAGGAATGGACAACCCAGCACCTAAAGCTGAGAAGGAACAAGGGGGAAGGGAAGGGAGAGGGCTGACTAGAACCTTACAAAACAAGGACCCTTGCCTATAGTCCTCAGGCATTCACTTTTGAATGTCTCCTCTCTATAAAAAGAGCTTTCCTACTATTCTTCTTTTCTAATAATAATATTCTATTAAATTTTTGCCTGCTCCTCATTTTGTGTCCACATCTTCATTATTCAGAGCAGTGAGACAATGAATCCTGGGTATTGTGGTAAAAGAATCCTGCAACAATTTGATTTGATTTTCCAACCCATAAGCATGGAATGTCTTTCCATTACTTTGCATCATTATTACTGAATTTATTTATTAGTTCTAGTAGTTTTTTGGTGGAGTCTTTAGGGTTTTCTATATATAGTATCATGTTATCTGTAACTAGTAAAAGTGTTACGTCTTCCTTAGCAATTTGGATTCCTTTTTTTTTTCTTTTGGTTGTCTAATTTCTAGTTGGCTAGGACTCCCAGTACTGTGTTGAATGGAAGTGGTGGGAGTGGACATCCCTGTCTTGTTCCTGACCTAAAGGGAAAACCCTCAGTTTTTCCCCATTGAGTGTGATGTTCACTGTGGATTTTTCACTTAAGGGCTTTATTCATATAAGGGCTTTACTTCACATAAGAGCTTTAAGGTATGTTCTCTTAAACCTACTTTGTTGAGAGTTTTTATCATGAAGGAAAGTTGTACTTTGTCAAATGCTTTTTCTGCAACTATTTAAATGATCATATGGTTTTTATCCTTTCTCTTATTGATGTGATGTGTCATGTTGATTGATTTGCAAATATTGAACCACGCTTGTAACCTGGGAATAAATCCCACTTGATTGTGGTGAATAATTTTTTTAATGTATTGCTGATTTCAGTTTGTCAATATTTTTTTGAGGATTTTTGCATCCATGTTCATCAGGGATATGGCCTTGTGGTTCTTTTTTTTGTAGTGGAGTCTTGCCTAGTTTTGGAATCAGGGTAATTCTGGTCTCCTAGAATGAATTTGGAAGTTTTACTTCCATGTCTATTTTTTGGAACAGTTTGAGAAAAATAGGTATTAACTTTTCTTTAATTGTCTGGTAGAATTCCCCTGTGAAGCCATCTGGCTCTGGAATTTTGTTTGTTGGGAAATTTGTGATTACTGATTCAATTTCTTTGCTGGTTATTGGTCTGTTCAAGAGTTCTATTTCTTCCTTTTTCAAAAAGTTTTGATAGTTTGTTAGTTTCTACGAATTTGTTGTCCATTTCTTCCAAAATGCCCAATTTGTTGGCATATAATTTTTCATAATATTCTCTTATAATTGCATTTCTGTGGTGTTGGTTGTGATTTTTTTCCTCTCTCATTTGTGATTTTATTTATTTGGGTCCTTTCTCTTTTCTTCTTTATAATTCTGTCCAGAGGTGTGTCAATTTTATTAATTTTTCCAAAGAACCAGCTCCTAGTTTCATTGATTTGTTCTACTGTTTGGGGGGGGGGGGAGAGGGGGTTGCTTGGGTTTTTGGTTTTGTTTTTGTTTTTATGTTTTTTCGTTTTTAGTTTCTGTATCATTTATTTGTCCCCTAATACTTATCATTTCCTTTCTTCTGATGGCTTTAGACTTCATTTGTTGTTCTTTTTCTAGTTTCTTTAGGTGTAAGGCTAGGTTGCTTATTTGAAATTTTACTTATTTCTTGAGGTATGCCTGTATTGCTATACACTTCTGTCTTATGACTATGTTTGCTGCATCCCAAAGGTTTTGGACTGTCATGTTTTCATTTTCATTTGTTTCCATGTATTTTTTAAATTTATTCTTTGATTTCTTTGCTGGCCCATTCATTCTTTAGTAGCATGTTGTTTAACCTCCATGTATTTGTGGTCTTTCCAATTATTTTCTTTGGTTGACTTCAGTTTCATAGTTTTTGGTTTGGTATGATCTCAGTCTTTTTGTACCTGTTGAGGCTTGATTTGTAAGCTGGCATGTGATCTATTCTGGAGAATGTCCCGTGTGCATTTGAAAAGAATATGTATCCTGATGTTTTAGTATGGGATGTTCTAAATATATCTGTTAAGTCCATCTGGTCCAGTGTGTCATTCAAAGCCATTGTTTCCTTGTTGATTTTCTTCTTAGATGATCTGTCCACTGATTAAGTTTGGTGTTAAAGTCCCCTTACTGTTATTGCATTATTATCAATGAGTTCCTTTATGTTTGTTATTAATTGTTTTACATATTTGGGTGTTCAAGTTGAGGGCATAAATATTTATAATTGTTAGATCTTCTTGTTGAATAGTGTCCTTTGTTATGACATAGTGCCCTTCTTCATCTTTTTATAGTCAGTGGTTTAAATCTAGTTTGTCTGATATAAGTGTTGCTACTCTGACTTCCATTTGCATCATAAATTTTTCTCCATCCCCTTACTTTCAATCCTTGTAGGTCTAAAATGAGTTTCTTGTTGGCAGCATATGGATGTAGTTTGTTTGTTTGTTTGTTTTGTTTTTAATCCATTCTGACATCCTATGTCTTTTGATTGGAATGTTTAGTCTGTTTACATCAGAGTAATTATTGATAGATATATAATTAGTGCCATTTTATTACTTATTTTGTCATTGTTCTTGGAAATTTTCTCTGTTCCTTTCTAGTCTTTGTCATTTATTTTCTTTGCTTCCCACTCAAAAAGTTCTCTTTAATATTTCTTGCAGGACTAGTTTAGCAGTTGCAAACTCTTTTTTTTTTGTTTTTCCTCCAAAAACAAAATTCTCCGAAAATTCTTTATCTCTCTTTCTATTCTGAATGATAGCCTTGCTGGATAGACAGAATATTCTTGGCTGCAGATTTTTCTCATTCAGCATGATGAATATATTATGTCACTCTCTTCTGGCTTGCCAGGTTTCTGTGGAGAGATCTGCAGCTAGCCTTATGGGTCTTCTCTTATAACTTAGGGACTTCTTTTGTCTTGCTGCTTTTAGGATTTTCCTTTATCTCTATGTTTTGCGAATTTAACTACAATATGTCATGGTGTTGGCCTGCTTTTATTGATTTTGATGGGAGTTCTCTGTGCCTCTGGACTTGGATGTCTGTTTCCCTCCCCAGATTAGGGAATTTTTTAGCTCTTATTTCCTCAACTAAACCTTCTGCCCCCCTTTCTCTTTCTTCTCTTCTGGGACTCGTATGGTACTAATGTTATGCTTGATGGAGTTCCTGAATTCCTTAAGTCTGTTTTCATGATCCATAATTCTTCTTTCTCTCTTTTGTTTAGTTTATTATTGTTCATTATTCTGTCTTACATATCTCTTATTCATTCCTCTGCTTCTTCAGTCCTGTCATCGCTATATCCAGTTGGTTTCGAATCTCAGTTATTGCATTTTTCATTTCTGACTTTTTTTTTTAACTCTGCATTAAGAGTTTCCTGATGTCTTCCATACTTTTCTCTAGCCTGGATAGGAGCTTTATCATTCTTGCTTTAAATTCTCCATCAGTCATATTACTTATATCTGTTTCAGTTGTATCTGTAGCTGTGACCTTTTCTTGTTCTTTATTTTGGGATGAATTCCTATTTCTTGGCATTTGTCTAGGTCTCTGTCTTCTGTGGGTTAAAAAAAGCCAATTGTGTTTCCTGCTCCTGAGAGTAATGGCTTTATGAAGAAGAGGTCCCAAAAGAATGAATAATTTCCCCTCACACATCCCAGGCATTTTTCAGATTACTGTTTTCGTGCTCTCTATCTTGGGGTTGCTTGCCTGCCTGGAGCAGCACAGTGCACTTTGGGCTCTATCCCAGCCGAGCCTGCTGACTTTTAAAACTCCAAACTTTAGGGATGTGGTATGGTGGAGGCCTGTGCTAGTCCTCTGGGGAAGGATCTCACCATGCTGGGACTGATGCAGGTTTGACTGAGAAGGGCAGTCATGCCAGAGCACAGGGTATGGGATTTGGAACAAAGCAGGGTAAAGAGCCATATCCTTGTGAACAGCCTTCAGCAGGTGTCTCATCTCTGAGCCTATGCTGAGAGGCAGGGGAGGAAAATGGAACCAGCTGGCTCTTTTGTCCCTGGGGAGGTGTGTCTGTGAACCCTACCTCTCACAGATGCACTCCAAGAAGAGCAAAGAGTCTCTCCTTGTGTGCCTTAGTTGATCCTCAGATTGTACCATCTGTCCCCTGGGTTGCTTTCATGACTTCTCTCCAGGAATATGGCAGCACCCTCAGAGCTCTATCCCAGTCAAGCCCAGGAACTTCTAGAATTCCAGTCTTTGCGCCCCACTGGTTGCAAAATCTCATGAAAATCAGCCCCTTTCATTTTGCTAATTAGTAGCTTTGGAGAAGTGTTCTTGTGTGACTCCCTGTGCACTCTTCTCTCATGCCTTTCTCTATGATGAGGGCTTGCTCCCCTCCAGAACACTCATGATCCATTTCTCCTCCACACCATGTCTCTGCACTTCTTACCTTCCATGATGTGGCCTTCTCTCCATCTAATTGTGCATTTCATTTTGTCAGTCTGTAAGTTAATTTATTGGGTATTTAGAATGATTTGGTAGCTATCTAGCTGTGTTTGAGGGACAAGGCAAGCCTAGGGTCCTTCTACTATGGCACTACCTTATCTCCCATCCAGAATCTTATTAATAATGATTCTTCACAATAAAGCTAAAAAAAAAAAAGACCCAGGTTAATAAGTTGGGTTATGGATGTTTCCTATTTATTTTAAAGGCAAAATTAGAGCAATTAAAGGAAATGGGCTCATAACAAAAGAGATATCAGAATGAATGACTGAATAAACAAAAATAAATATCTTCATTAGACATTTTCCTAAGTTAACATTTTCAACGGAAGGGGTGATTTTATGTCTCTTATGTCTTTTATTATGTAACAATTTTTCTTCTCCTTTTGGATGAGAAATTGGGTCATTTTTCAAAAACAAAATGAAACAAAAATAATAAAAGACTATAACTACTTGGGTCAAGATTTATTGTAAAGCTACAGTAATCAAGACAGTCATTGTGGCATTGAAGTAAGGATAGGCATAGATTAATGAAACAGAATAAATGGTTCAGAAATAGGTCTACATATATATGGTCAATTCACCAAAGGTATCAAGGTAATTCAGTGGGAGTAAAAGTGGAGCAACTATAAATCCAAATGCAAAAAGAAATGAACCTCAACCCATGCCTCACACAATATACAAAATCAACCTGAAACAGATCCCATACATAAATGTTGTATCTAAAACTATAAAGCCATAGAAAAAAATACTAAAGAAAATCTTTGTGACCTTGAGTTGAGTCCTATTTAATTAAGTAGGACATAAAAAGCCTTAAAAAATGTAAAAAGTGATAAATTAAACTTCACCAAACTTTAAAACTTTTGATTATTGTAAAGACATAGATAAGAAAAAGGAAAGGACAAAATATTTGAAAATATATATCTAATTAAGGATTTGTATCAAGAATATAAAAATAAATCTTAAAACTCAAAAATAAGAGGACAAAAAAACTAGAATTTTTTAAATGGGCAAAAGAGGGGCACCTGGCTGGCTCAGTTGGTAGAGCATGTGGCTCTTGATCTCAGGGTCATGAACTTGAGTCCCATGTTGGGTAGAGATTACTTAAAAATGAAATTAAAAATGGGAAAACATTTTGAATAAACACCCCACTAAAGCAGATACACAAGTGGCAAATAAGCACATACAGAGATGTTCAACACTGTTCGTTCTTAAGAAAATGCAAGCCAAAATCACAGTCATATTCCACTACATACTCACTGGAATGACTGAAATCTTAAAAAATGAGAATCCCAAGTGCTGACAATGATGTGGAGCAACTGGCACTTTCATACATTTTGCTGTTGAAACGTAAAATGGTATAACCACTTTGAAGAGCACTTGACAGTTTCTTATAAACCTACACTTACCCTTTAACCAAACCATTCCTCTCCTAGTATTTGTCAAGAGAAATGAAAACATATTTTCACAAAAAAATTGTTCTCATATGTTCATAGGAGCTTCATTTATAATAGCTTAAAACTTGGAACAATCTGGGGCACCTGGGTGGCTCAGTTGATTAAGCATCTGACTTCGGCTTAGGTCATGATCTGGACATTTCTGAGTTCAAGTCCCGCATTGTGCTCTGTGTTCACAGCTTGGAGCCTGGAGCCTGTTTCAGATTCTGTGTCTCCCTCTCTCTCTCTGCTCCTCCCCCACTCACGCTCTTTTTCTCTCAAAAATAAATAAACATAATTAATTAACTAACTAATTAATTTAAAAAACTTGAAACAACCCAAATTTCTCTCAGTTAATGAATGCACAGATTGTGGCATATTCATATAATGGAATAAAAAGGAAAAAATATGCAACAGAATGGATGAATATCAGAAACATTGTGCTGAGAGAAAGCATCCAGTTACAAAAAGTCACACACTAAATGATTCCATTTATATGAAATTCTGGAAGAGACAAAGCTATAGCAACAGAAATCAGATCAGTAGTGGCTTGGAGCCAGGAGTGGAGAAAGGAGATTTTCTACTGAGGGACTGACCCAGGGAACTTTTTGGAGTAATGAAAATGTTTTCTATATAGTTGTGGTCATGGTTACTGGACTGTAATCTAATTATATAATTATAATTGGTGAATTTTATTACATGTAAATTATGCCTCAATAAACCTGATTTAAAATAAAAATACTTCATAGGTGGTGCAGTGCACTTCCTATTGCATCACTTAATGCCTGTTATGAGCCAAGGACTACTTGGGAAAACAAACCACACTAAGTACTTCAAGAGGAGATTTTATTTAAGGGATTGGTTATACAGGTGTGGGATATCTGAAAGAGTAAATAAAAAGCACTGAAAAAACCAAAAGATGATAACTGAAGGAACTTCCCTAAAGTTAACTTCCCTAAAGCTGAGGGAACAAAATTGAACTGGTATCTTTAAACTCAGCGGAGGGACCTCCCAGAGTTGAAAGTGAAACCTCTAAGGGGTGCCCCTAGGCTACTGCTGGTATCTCTGCAGAGATGAGCGAGATTAGACTTTTTGAGTGTTACACAAGGGAGGGAATGGTTGCCACCAGGAGGAAGGGCCATGGTTAGGGCAGTCCAGGCAAGAAAAGGAAAAATGGAAAGGAATAATCCCATTTCTGTCCTTTTCATACCCTCCAAATCTCTAATGGCTCTTATTGGTGAAATCTATCAGGGACTCATTTATGGAAAGAGAATATTTTTTCCAGAGCCCAACCTCAGAATCAGAGAACAAATTATAGGAAGTATGGATGTGGACCTGAAAGACAACAGTAAATGATGCCTCTCATTTATCCCACATTTAATAATATTAAGATTAATCAGTAATTTCAGTTGGTTTCATCTTAATTCCTCCATTATTATATTCCTAGTCAATATTTAACATTCATTGGTTGTTATTTCCTAAATTCATGATTTATTTTGGGGTTATAACACAGAAATTTTCTGATTTTAGCATTCTTATGCTAATTAGTGCACTTATTAGTTGGAATTCTGTAAAGAAGAATGTACCCTCATTATCTATTTGGTTATCCTGAAATACAGTTTGTACAGGAAAGGCAGGAAAAGTCTTGATTATTTTATCCATTTCATAGTTGGTGACCTGGCAACTTCCAAAAATGGTTAATAAGTTAGTGGCTTTTGTTAGTATTGGAAACTCAGCACTTTTGTGCATATATTTGATGTTTTTAAATCCATTATAGGCATTATTATTCTCTTTTAATATTCAGATTGTCTCATCTTAGGCCAGAGGGAGCCTTGGTGGGTTTCTTGTTATTGTTGTTGTTGCTGCTGTTTCCTGTATTTTTATTCTGGATTATTCTTGTTAAAATATCAAATATGTCCAATTTAATTCTGCCCCCCCCCCTCATTTGACTCTAAATCTCTCAGATCTCGGAATAAATTTGCAATTTATTTTGCACTTTTCTCACTTAATAAGCTGCTAATGAATACTTGAATTGTCTGGTATTGAGCTACCTTATGGAAACATTCTTAAATGGCCTCTCAATAGTGCAAACAATTTTAAAAGCCAACTTTAATTATAAGGCTTAATAAAGTTCTTCAACTCTAACCAAATCTGCAAGTCCAGTCTTGATCCTGGGTATTATGCATGTTCCTGGGGCAAAGTTGGGGGAGGAAATGGTGCAAAAAGTAAATAGAAGAGAATTATACAATAGAGGAAGTACCTTAAGATTTTAAATCAGTATGTTTTTCTAAAATAAGAGATCATAAGTAATTTTCCCAAAATGGATTCAGTTTAGCTCCTACTGTTGATATGATGACCATCACTATAGCACGTGGGAGCAAGAAGATAGCAAAACACAAATTCTGGGAGTCACTTTTTTGGGAAGCCTTTTTTTCCTTCAGGAAGAGTTAACAGTCTTTTGGTTTGAATTAACACTGCTGTTTATCCATTTCTAGGTAAATAAATAGGTACATTGCAGTACCTCCAACCAGATGCCCAAACTAAAACTTGGGGAAATTTCCTAAGCTGTTTCTTCTCTGAGTGCCATTGACACACCTCTTAAAACCTTCCAAATCCTTGATAGTACCTCCAAAAGTATAACTGAGTTCCCTGTTGCTCCACATCCTCACCAACCATTGCTATTATCAAACTTTTAAATTTAAAGCATTGTGTGTGGTATGTCTGTGGTGGTGTCTCATTGTGGTTTTAGTAAGTCTTTAAAATACTAGTAGATATAGTATTAAGAGAAGACTCCCCTCTCCCCCATATAATTTTTAATATATATGTATAATATATTTGCTGAAACAGCAAATGCAAAGGCCCTGCAGTTAGACTTATTTAAGAAACAGTAAGAAAACCAGTCATCTGGAGCAAGATGCAAAACTGTAGTCAAGATCTTGGAATCAGAACCAAAACTAATCTAATCAGCGGTTCTCAATTTTGGTATTTACATGAAAATTCAGTGTGTTTGTTAAAATTGAACATTTGGGGGTTGCATTCCTCAGAGATTGATTCATTAGTTTAGACCTTGGTCTCTAATATCTAAATTTAAAAATAAGTATCTCAAGTGATTCTGATGCAGCTGGTTTTGGTTCACAGCATGAGAAACACTACTTAGAGAATAATGCTTCTTCCTAAATGAGTATAGTATTGCATATTACAATGTAATTTATGAGACTATTTTGTCTATCATCTGGTTAACCCTAAAGCTGTGATTTTCTGTCTTTGAGGATATATGCAGCAGTGTTTTACAAAATTAAAATTAGGCCCACTTGGAGAAGTTTAAGACAGACTTTGCAGTAAGTGAAGGCCTCTGATCATGTTGCAAAATTAAGAGTAATTATGGGGAAGTGGTATGGTGAAAGATCACTGGTGTTGCTTTCAGAAGAGGTAGATTTGAGACGCAGCTGTGTCATCTTAGGCAGAGTCCTTAACCTCCCTGGGTTTCTATTACTTACCTAAAATTAGTATTAAAACTTTCCCACCGACTTTGCAAACCTGCATAAGGGTCAAAATGACTGAGTGGCAAAGTGCTAATACAAAAGTAAGATCTAATTATTGTTAGAGGAACGATCATTGTTTTTGATTGACACACCTGCTTGAATTTAAAGAAACAATATTTGACTTCAAGGACATTTGTTTCTTACAATAATCTCAGCATCTTCCTACTAAAAGGAAAACCATAAAAGCATTTTACAGTGTAGGCAACATGCAAAGAAAACTTTGAGTGACGTGACCAAGGATACAAAATTAATTTACAGATAAGACCAGGATTCAAGTCTTCTGATTACTAGCCCCGATCACTTTCCACCATACTTTATTCAGTTGTTTTTCTCATTCTTTATTATTATCCACGGGCCAGGTGATTCTGACACACCAGGGTTTGAGCACCACTGTTTTTAGTGCTTTAGATGTGGTAGTGGGATGGCAATCAATGTCTTTACCTTTTATTGTACTTATTTGATAAACAGCTTTATTGAGGTATTATTCACATACCATACAATCCACCAATCTAACAATGCAATGGTTTTTAGTATAATCACAGAGATGTACAACTACCACCACAATTAATTTTAGAACATTTCATCACCCCAAAAGAAACCGACTATCTGATAGCAGTCATTTTACATTCTCTCCTTCCCACTGCCTCTGTAAATCTACTTTCCGTGTAGATTTGCCTTTTCAAGACCCTTCATATAAACGGAATCATACAATATGGGACCTTTTGTGACCGGCTTCTTCCACCTGGAGGGTTTTCAAGATGCAATTATTGCGTTAAAATTACCGGGGTAACAACAGAGCTAGTTTATTAATATAACGGAGGTAAAAAGTCACCCACAATCCCATTCTAATACATTCAAATCATACTTTTCTTTTTCTTTTTTTTCTTCTTCTTCTCTGCAGGTGCCTTTTCATCTTATTGGAAAACAGACCGAGGATGTCCCTCATCCCCACCCCATCTCACTTATCCCCCCCGCCCCCAGGCCCGGCAGCCCACCTCCGGGAGCTCAGACACAGCACCCCGCCAGCAGTGGATAAGCAGCCCCGCCCATCCCCTCGGGCGCCTCCCTTACGTCACTGTTTCTGGCCGCAGACCCCCTCCCTCCATCTCCGTCGCGGTTTCTTTGACAGAGCGCTATGGCGGCGGCCGGGTCTGCAGGGGTACCGGCCACCGTGTCGGGAAAGCAAGAGTTTTACCAGCTTCTGAAGAACCTGATCAATCCAAGCTGTATGGTGCGGAGGCAGGCAGAAGAAATCTATGAAAATATTCCAGGTCTGTGTAAGACTACATTCCTCTTAGATGCTGTCAGAAATAGAAGAGCAGGTTATGAGGTGAGACAAATGGCTGCCGCGCTGCTACGACGGCTTTTGTCCTCTGGGTTTGAGGAAGTCTATCCAAATCTGCCTTCTGATGTTCAGAGGGACGTCAAGATTGAACTGATACTGGCCGTTAAGTTAGAAACACATGCTAGCATGAGGAAAAAACTTTGTGATATTTTTGCAGTGCTGGCCAGAAATTTGATAGATGAGGATGGCACTAACCACTGGCCTGAAGGTTTGAAGTTCCTTATTGATTCAATCTACTCTAAAAATGTAGTTCTTTGGGAAGTTGCACTTCACGTTTTCTGGCACTTTCCTGGGATTTTTGGGAACCAAGAGCGGCATGATTTGGATATCATCAAACGTTTGTTGGACCAGTGCATTCAGGATCAAGAACATCCAGCAATCAGGACATTATCTGCTAGAGCTGCAGCTGCATTTGTACTTGCTAATGAGAATAATATTGCTCTTTTCAAGGACTTTGCAGACTTGCTTCCTGGAATCTTACAGGCTGTGAATGACTCATGCTACCAAGATGATGATTCAGTGCTAGAATCCCTTGTTGAGATTGCAGATACCGTACCTAAATACCTGGGTCCTTATTTAGAAGATACTCTGCAGTTGAGTCTGAAGTTATGTGGAGACTCTAGACTTAGTAATCTGCAACGCCAGTTGGCCCTTGAAATAATAGTGACCTTGTCTGAAACTGCAACCCCAATGTTGAAAAAACATACAAATATAATTGCACAGGCAGTTCCTCATATATTAGCAATGATGGTTGATCTACAAGATGATGAGGACTGGGTAAATGCCGATGAAATGGAAGAAGATGATTTTGACAGCAATGCCGTTGCTGCTGAGAGTGCACTAGACAGACTGGCTTGTGGGCTTGGTGGGAAACTTGTTTTACCAATGACTAAGGAGCACATCATGCAGATGCTTCAGAGCCCTGACTGGAAATATCGACATGCTGGATTAATGGCCTTATCTGCCATTGGAGAAGGATGCCATCAGCAAATGGAATCAATTCTAGATGAAACAGTTAACTCTGTTTTGCTTTTTCTTCAGGATCCTCACCCAAGAGTGAGGGCTGCAGCCTGTACTACACTTGGGCAGATGGCTACAGATTTTTCTCCTAACTTCCAAAAGAAATTCCATGAAACAGTGATTGCAGCTCTGTTGCGTACCATGGAAAATCAAGGTAATCAGCGTGTACAATCACATGCGGCTTCTGCACTTATTATTTTTATTGAAGACTGTCCGAAAACATTGCTAGTTCTATATTTGGATAGTATGGTGAGAAATCTACATTCCATCTTGGTGATTAAACTTCAAGAATTGATTCGGAATGGAACTAAATTGGCCTTGGAACAGCTTGTGACAACCATTGCCTCAGTTGCAGATACAATAGAAGAAAAATTTGTTCCATATTATGATATATTTATGCCATCACTAAAGCACATTGTTGAGCTTGCTGTTCAGAAGGAACTCAAGCTTCTGAAAGGAAAAACTATTGAATGCATTAGCCATGTTGGTCTTGCTGTTGGGAAGGAAAAATTTATGCAAGATGCATCAAATGTGATGCAGCTATTGTTGAAGACACAATCAGACTTGAATAATATGGAAGATGATGACCCTCAGACATCTTACATGGTTTCAGCATGGGCTAGAATGTGTAAAATTCTTGGAAGTGATTTTCAACAGTACCTTCCACTAGTTATTGAGCCTCTTATTAAGACTGCTTCAGCTAAACCTGATGTTGCTCTCTTAGACACACAAGATGTGGAAAATATGAGTGATGATGATGGATGGCAATTTGTAAATCTTGGAGACCAACAAAGTTTTGGAATTAAGACTTCAGGACTTGAAGCAAAAGCAACTGCTTGCCAGATGTTGGTTTACTATGCTAAGGAGTTAAGGGAAGGATTTGTGGAATATACAGAACAGGTTGTAAAGCTGATGGTTCCTTTATTGAAATTTTATTTCCATGACAATGTTCGAGTGGCAGCAGCAGAGTCTATGCCTTTTCTCCTGGAATGTGCAAGAACTCGTGGCCCAGAATATCTTGCACAGATGTGGCAATTCATATGTGATCCCTTAATCAAGGCTATTGGGACTGAACCTGATACAGATGTACTCTCAGAAATAATGAATTCTTTTGCAAAGTCCATTGAAGTAATGGGAGATGGGTGCCTTCTTGATGAACACTTAGAAGAACTAGGAGAAATATTGAAAGCAAAACTTGAAGGACACTTTAAAAACCAAGAACTGAGACAGGTTAAAAGACGGGAAGAAAACTACGACCAGCAGGTTGAAATGTCTCTGCAAGATGAGGATGAATGTGATGTTTATATTCTGACCAAAGTATCAGATATTTTGCACTCATTATTTAGTACTTACAAGGAAAAGATTTTACCATGGTTTGAACAGCTTCTTCCATTAATTGTAAATCTAATTTGTTCGAATAGGCCATGGCCAGATAGACAGTGGGGATTGTGCATATTTGATGATATTATAGAGCACTGCAGTCCAACCTCATATAAGTATGTAGAATATTTTCGGTGGCCAATGCTACTAAATATGCGAGATAACAACCCTGAAGTCAGGCAAGCAGCTGCTTATGGCCTGGGTGTTATGGCACAGTTTGGTGGAGATGATTATCGTTCTTTATGTTCAGAAGCTGTCCCATTGCTGGTAAAAGTTATTAAGTGTGCAAATTCCAAAACCAAAAAACATGTCATTGCTACAGAGAACTGTATCTCAGCAGTAGGGAAGATTTTGAGGTTTAAGCCTAACTGTGTAAATGTAGATGAAGTTCTTCCACATTGGTTATCATGGCTTCCACTGCATGAGGATAAAGAGGAAGCTATTCAGACTTTGAGTTTTCTCTGTGATTTAATTGAAAGTAACCACCCAGTTGTACTTGGTCCAAATAATTCCAATCTTCCCAAAATAATCAGTATAATTGCAGAAGGAAAAATTAATGAGACTATTAATTATGAAGATCCTTGTGCTAAACGCCTAGCTAATGTTGTGCGTCAGGTACAGACTTCTGAAGAATTATGGTTGGAATGTATATCGCAACTTGATGAGGAGCAGCAGGAAGCTCTACAAGAGTTGCTAAATTTTGCTTGATGCACGTTAATGTCACTTGAATATCTTCTACCATAAAAGTAATTCCAAATAACTATTGTGAATGGATTCCATTACAATTGTGAGAACTGTTCTTTCCTTGCCAAGCAGTTTATATTCCTTCCCTATATGTTTCTCCAGGATTAGTCAGTGTTACAGCCTTGTGTTCACCTTGCATGTTTTATCTTTTAAATATAGAGCTTGGTGATAACCATTGTCTTAGTGTTTGTCACCTTTCCCCTAGTTGATGTGAAGTACATAAATTGTTGCTACTTGTCTGAATTATTGATGCTGGGCAAACAATATACTTGTGTGAAGATGTCATGCTGCCCATCACAAGGTGCTGAGAGCTTACAAAGATAGGAGAACTTCCAAGGCAAACTATTTGGAATTGTGGGTGAAAGATATAGTGGCAAGCTTATTCCTCTGGGTGCTTTTCATGGTAATGGGAGGATGCTGAAATTGGGAGATACTGCCTTGGATGTGGGGAGATTTCTCTATATATTATGTGAACTTTTTCATCATGTCCTCCTGAGAACTGGGTGAAGCATATCCATATTCTAGTCCTCAAGGTGTCCAGCTGAGAGTTAAGAGAATTGTAAAATCTTAGCCTGACTGGTCTCTATTTTTCAAGTTATCCAGGACTCTAAGAACTATGGTTATTGCAAAGGGTATCCTGGTACATGGAACATTGGTAACATGTAACATACTATTCTGCAGTGTTTGACAAATAGTAAGTAATCAATATTTGTGGGACTCAATCAGTATTATGTGTTTAAGCAGAATATTGCATTGTGTATATATGCCATTTTCCCCCTGAAAGCAGCCCAACAAGGAGAGAAGCCCTGATTTAAAATGGAGTTTAAATAGATTTCTATTTTGAAGAAGTTCTTAATAGATTCTATAGTAGCACTGAAGATGAAAGGGAAGCAAAATTAATTTTATCTTTAAACATGAGAAAAAACAGCTTTGACTCCAGTCAAATAGCGTAGATGTGCATTTTAAGAAAACAGCTAATCTAGAGTTAATTAATTGGAATGTTGATCTTTAATGTCCAGCTTTTTGTAGGGTAGGAAAGAAGCTTTCTACTCAGTGAGTCATTGACCCAAAATTTAAGAACAAATGTATCTGTCATGATTTCCTGGGGTATTGTGAGTACTGTGTATGTAAAGTATTTAGCAAATATTTAAGACCTAGTAAGTGCTTAATAAATTGTACCTGTTAGTGTTGTTGTTTGTTTGCACCTCTGCTGTGTGTGTGTGTGTGTGTGTGTGTGTGTTAATGGTTTGGAATTCCTTTTACATTAGAATTTCCCTGATTCACTCCCTGCCAGTTCAGATGAGCAGGCCATGTAGGCTGTTGTGGACAGAAATATGAAGTTGAGATTTTAGATATGGATTTCCCATCCATTCCCTGCAATGATTTATTATTTATTACAATAAATAATAGGAAAGGACATTAAGTATAGTATAGTCACAATTTTATTTAAGATAAATAAAAGTATACATAAATTAATAGAAAAATTCTGCAACAAGATATTAATAAAATTTTCTCTGGGTGGTGGGATTAAATGGCAATTTTTCTTCTCACTAATAATTTACCTACAACCAACATATTTCTTGTATAATAGTTTTTTTAAGCTTAAGGATCTGATCCTACTTTCATAAAAGCTAAGATCACAATCATTG
This sequence comes from Felis catus, assembly GCF_018350175.1. Classification (NCBI taxonomy): domain Eukaryota; kingdom Metazoa; phylum Chordata; class Mammalia; order Carnivora; family Felidae; genus Felis; species Felis catus. The sequence goes on along the minus strand of NC_058380.1, from coordinate 31,865,728 downwards.
TGGCCTCTCCATGACCTATAGCTGTGATTCCTTCAACTCCTACCTCTTTATCTTAATTGATATCCCATCAGAAGCCCTTGATCAAATTTCTAGCAAATCCCTACACTCTTGTGCATGAAAATTGGAAATTCTGCCAGGTGGCCTTGGAGAATTAGGTACCTTGGAGAATTTTGAAGTGTGACAGACCTAGATTTGAATTTTGGCAAACTACTTTCTTAACCTAAGCATCAGTTTCTACATCTGTAAAATAGGCATAATACCTATGATTGTTGTGAGAATTAAAGGTGATAATGAATGTAAGGTGCTTAGTGGCACAGGAGTCAATAAATACAATCTATATTATGAGAGAGTCTTGAAATAGAGTTGGTGGCTAAAGATAAAGAGGGGATATTTGCTGGGGGAATGGTCAAAGAAAATGAAGGATGCTCAATGAGACTCATTTTGGGTTGCCATTTGCTGAAATTAGACTGTTCCCTGGCTTTGTTGCTGTGAGCTGAGGTACATCTAAGGGCTCTGAGGAGAAAGCGAAATGTCTCATAAATTACAAATGACTGACGAGAGGAGACCTTGAAAACTGGATAATGGGTGTGTAGGAGCGTCAATACTCAATAAGTGTTCTCATTTAACTATTTTACCTAATTCTGCTACTTAACTTACTGCTACTCTTTCCCCCCTTCTCCCAAAAGCTTTGAAGTTTTGACTTTTATTCATTAAAGGTTCACAATAATCAAGGATCAGAATATCCTGACCATTTGTTTAGATGACTTGTACTTTTAAAATGCTTGATTTCTAGGACATAATTGCCAGTTTCAAGCTAGAGCATTCTGTGTAAATAGAAACATATGTGCATCTTTCTCTTTTTACACAAATTTTTAAATGCTTATTTATTTTTTGAGAAACAGAGAGAATACGAGCGGGGGAGGAGCAGACAGAGAGGGACACAGTATCCGAAGCAGGCTCTAGAGGCTGCGAGCTGTCAGCACAGAGCCTGACGTGGGTCTGGAACTCACCAGCTGTGAGATTGCAACCTGAGCCAAATTGGTTGCTTAATCGACTGAGCCACCCAGGCACCCCAAGATTTGCATCTAATAGAACATAAGAAAATAGTAATATCTGCTTTATGGAACCATTACACTCTTTCACCCCACTTACTTTAAGCATTACCTAATTAAAATGAATGAGGAGTCCACGTTTTAGACATTCAAAAGTAATTTTTAAATGTATGGTGACATTGTAAGGCTAGCGACCTAATACTGTGCAGCTTAGACTTGAAATATTTCAAAACTTTATAACCCCAAGGATTTTTAATAAGTTTCCATTCCCTTCCTTTATTCTTAGCAGATCTCAAGAATGGAGGTGGGAATATGTTAATTTTAACTGAAAACAAGACATTACTTAAAATAGGAATTGGTCAAGAACTGGACCAGAGTTTTAGAAATTAACAGTTTTACAAATTATCTTTTTTTTTTTCCATGTGAACATATGTTTTAGTTGGTCGAGTCCTTGAACCTGTTTTCTAAACTATAAAATTCTAGTTTTATATTAAAAACCCGGCAGTTACATGGGGGAAGGTGGGTACAGAAAATATGAAATTTACAACAGGATAGGATTTACATTTTGTGCCTTCTCACTATTCATTTGCCATTAACAAGGGTTTTATGGAGCAAGGTCCTTCAGAATTAATTTTAGTTTTTATTCCCCCCCCCTTTTTTTTTTTTTTAACATTTATTTATTTTTGAGAGACAGAGCAAGAACAGTGGAGGGACAGAGAGAGAGGGAGATAAAGAATCTGAAGCAGGCTCCAGGCTCTGAGCTGTCAGCACAAAGCCTGACATGCGGCTCCAACGAAGGAACTGTGCGATCATGACTTGAGCCAGAGTTAGAAGCTTAACTGACTGAAGCACCCAAGCGCCCCAGGATTAATTTTAGTTTTTAGGGCTTTTAGGGTCTTGCAAAAGAAAAAAAACTCTTTCACTTTCTTTAAAAGCCCTTGGGCCTCTTCGGCAGTGTCGAGTACTCCTGCGCAGGCGCCTTGCTTCTCTCCCCACTCCGCCCCTTAACAGTAGGCTACATGCTGATGACATAATTGGTCCGCGCAACGTATAGGCCTCGGAGCCGGTCGCGCAACCCAAGTCAGTGCTTTTGCGTAGCTGGGCGAGACGCGAAGGGGGTGGGTGGGGCTGTTCTACTACGCATGCGCACCGTGGATGGCGACGGTGCCCTTTTTTTGCCTCTTTCTAGAGCCTGGGGGGTTGCTTGAGTGCCCTCCCTCTTCTTCTCCGCCCCTCCCCTTCCTTCCCCCCGCCCTCGGCCCAGCGGGACTTCTAACTGACAGTTGTCGCCGGGGCCGTTCCGCGCGCCGCCTCCTCCTGCCCGGGTACCCCGCAGGTAGAGAGGGGGCGGGAGCGGGTGTAAGGGGAGAGGAGGAGGAGCCCCAGCCTCCGCAGCCCAGTGCTGCAGCCCCCTTCGGGGCGGCTAGAGAAGAATCCTCACTTCCTCTTCGTCCCCTCCCAACCCCCTTACGGCCGGCCCGGAGAGGGTGGGGCGCCGAGGCCGCGGCAGCCAGGCCTAGCCTGGCCGGTGAGGAGCAGGCGGGCGGGGCGCGAAGGGGTGAGGCAAAGGAGGGCCTGGCGCGCTCCGCCGCCGGGGGGAGGGGAGAGGAGGGCACCTAGGCTCTCCTCTTCTCTCCCCCCTCCCCAGCGCGCCATGTAACCCCGCCCCGCCGGCTACAAGCTCAGGACCCCCGCGGGTAGCGAGCGGAGCAGGCGGCTGAGAGGAAAGCCCAATGCGGCTGGGGCTGCGGGGCAAGGCCGAGCCCTAAGGAAGCGGCCCGCGCTCACGCGTTCCCCGGCGCCTCGATCGGCGTCTCCACACGGCCCAACGTGGTTCTGCCGGGGCCATGAGCGTGCCCGAGACGCCGGGGGAGATGGAGCCTGCCGGGGAGGAGGAGCGGCCGCCACCAGCGACCAAGGAAGAGGACGACGAGGAGGAGATGGCAGTGGCGGTCCCGGCCTCAAGGCCGGCTCAAGGGAGGGGTACTTCGTCGCAGGAGGAGGAGGACGACGAAGAGGAGGAGGAAGAGGCGATGGTGGTCGGGGGCGGTGGCTGCAAGGAGCAGGACCTGACCTATGAGCTGCAGCAGGGCTACCGCATCCTGGGCGAGTTCCTGCAGGAGAAGCACCGGGGCCTCACTGCCCCCTTCCTGCAGCCCTTGGGGGGCGTTGCCTTCGGGGAGGCTGAGGTGGCTGAGGGGCCGCGCAGCGGGGGCCGGGGCGGTCGCGCCCTCCCGCAGCAGGTCGGGCAGGGCATGTGTCTGCTGCAGATGGAGGAGAAGTTCGCCGGCGGCCAGTACCGCGGCATCACCGAGTTCGTGGCGGACTTCAGGTTGATGCTGGAGACATGCTACCGCCTGCATGGAGTGGACCATTGGATCTCCAAACAGGGCCAGAAGCTAGAGATGATGCTGGAGCAAAAGTTGGCGCTTCTTTCTCGGTAAGTGAGTCCTGTCCCCAGTGGGACTGATGGAGTGACACAAACATCGTCGCACGTGTCCGAGGATGGGTTGGGCCAGGGGACGGGGGGCGTAGCTGTTACGTGCAGGGTTGGTGCTGCAGAACCCGGGAGGAGGAGCAGGCCTGAGTGGAGGCCCACAAGGGTGTGGTGGGTGTGTGGTGAATGTACTCATTACCCAAATGGAAAGCTGAAAGGGAGTCGAGTCCTGAGCGCTGAAGAACAGGTAAAGTTTGTAGATAGAAAGTAATATGGTACCCATAGGAAGAATTACGGGGGTAGGGTAGAGGGAAAGAAAGTTTTACTGAGATGGGAGATGGACCCGCCAGTTTTAGACAGTTTTAACATGACGTTAGAGAAGGTTTTAGGATGAAGTATCGTTAGAAAAATGTGTTTGGCTTATGTAAAAAGATGGTCGTTTCAAACCGTTTAAAAAATGTGTCTTTTTTTCACTACCCATGTCGACCGTCGGAAATTTACGGATTGTGTTTAAGTGGTTAATGATTACTCTGGCGTATTCCTGATCTTTTCTCTCAGCTTCATATGAGGAGACCGAATTTTTGTGAGAATAGTGGATGCATCAACACAAAATTTTTAAAACGTTTAGACTTTTGTGTTTATTCTACCAGAAATCAGAGTCAATTCAGATGGCACTGTGCTCTTGATATAATCCACACAAATAGCCAGAGTCAATTATTTTTCTTTAGTCAGAGAAAATAATGTAACACAAGAGATAATAAAATAAACATATTTATAAATATATATTTGATGTGAACCAAATTAATTTCTCAAGTGGAAATTCTTCAGGAATAGAAAAATAATTGAATGTTGGAAATGGTAGTTGAAGTGGAATAGTAGTTTGATTCTTTACTAGCTGAGTGAACTTGAACAAGTCACTACCTTTTTGGCTTCAGATAATAATAATATCTCATGGGGTTGCTGTAAGATTAAATGAGTTAATAAGTGTAAAGTCAACAGTGTCAGTTCCATAATTAGTCTGATATAAGTTGTAACCATTACAATATTAGCAATAGTAGTTGAATAAATGAATATTTTCCTCGTTTCCTGGGCCTTATACTAGTGCTTTTATGGAATAGTTTCTGAGAAGTTGTAGGTTTTTGGTCCTTGATTTATTTTATTTTTATTTTATTTTATTTTATTTTATCATTTTATTTTATTATTTTATTTTATTTTATTTTATTTTATTTTATTTTATTTTATTTTATTTTATTTTATTTATTTTTGAGAGAAAGGAAGAGAGAGAATCTTGAGCAGGCGCCACACTCAATGCAGTGCCTGACGTTGGGCTCGATCCCATTACCCTGGGATCATGACCTGAGCCTAAATTAAAGAGTTTAATGCTTAACTGATTGAACCAACCAGGTACCCCTGGACCTGGATTTATAATGGTAGTTTAAAAATAATCTAATATGTCATTGGCTTCCCATACGATGTTTTCAAGACTAACAGTGACTTCTTTCACTGAAAACAATAGTTAACCTAGTGCTTGACTCATTAGAGGGCCTCTAAGGAATTTCTTCTTGAATCCTTTCATAAAATACAATCATTTGGTAATGATTATTCACAGATTTGCTTTTAATACTTTATTTAATGTTATTATACTTGTGTAGTGTGTTTGTTACTATTGTCTCCACAGAGTCATTATAGTTATGACTTACAAAGAAAAACAGTCCATTCACACGTCACTTTTTAAGTGGTAAAATATACTCCAAGTTGATGTCACAGGATTTTAGACTTGGAAGGCACCATAGCGTTCATTTAGTCCAAGCATCCAGATTTACAAATGTGGAAACGGCTTTAGCATGAGATTGCATGAAAGTGCTAAGAAGTAGCATATTGGTTTGGATGAATTACAGGTGTTTTCAAAAGTGTATGTGTATAATAAATACTTTTTGAGCCCGACAAAAGAACAAGAAGACTGTTGAACATAAAGTTAATTTCTAAATGCTTAGTTAGAATGATTCCTGGTGGCTAATGCTCAGAATGCTGTATTCCCATATGGTCTAATAGCATCCATACTTAGAAATTAAACTTAAGGGGCCCCTGGGTGGCTCAGTTGGTTAAGTGCCCGACTTTGGTTCAGGTCATTATCTCGCAGTTCATGAGTTCCAGCCCCAGGTTGGACTCTGTGCTGATGGCTAGGAGCCTCGAGCCTGCTTCGGATTCTGTGTCGCCCTCTCTCCCTTTGCCCCTACCCTGCTCATACTGTGTGTGTGTGTGTGTGTGTGTGTGTGTGTGTGTGTGTGTGTGTGTGCGCGCGCGCGCGCGCGCGCGCGCACTCGTGTGTGTCTTAAAAATAAACATTAAAGAAAAATTAAACTTAAGACATTCTCGGTTGACTCCATAGCTCCGGGGTTAGAGCACTGGTCTTGTAAACTTAAGACATTCTGTTGTTTATAAACATAATGACATAATGTATTTCTGACATTATTAGTTCAAGAGATAAAATTCTTGCATTTTAGTAGCAAAAACTAAAAATATGATGGTCTCAGATGAAGTTTTGAGTCCTTCAATTTTATTGTATTTGATGTAAGTAAACATTTTGTAATTAATTATTAATAAGTTTGCCAGACCACACTTGTAGAATTCATTTCTTTTTCTATAATAGCCTAAAATCTGAGTTATTACTAAATAAATGCTTTGAGTGGGCATAATTTTGAGAAAAGTGTGGGTTATAACTGGTATAAATTAAGATACATAGATGTTCCAGAACAACATTCTGTGAACCGGCCACATGAGTATGATTTTTAGCAGTTGACTCAGATACCTTGTTTGAAAACACATGGTATGTGGTATTTTAGTAATGAAAAAAAAAAATCTCTTAGATATTATTTAAGTTTTCTTTTGTCTTATATATATTTGTAAAACATTGAATTCTTATTTTTAGATTATTGTAAAGAGAACTTTACAGCTGCTCCATATACTGCTGAGCTTTTAGCGAGCAAGAAATGAGATACAGTAAAGAAAATGACACATTATCATGGTAGAGCAGCCCAATAGTTTTAGTACCCTGGACTATGGACACAGTGTTTAATTTGAATCTCATTCTAAGTCATTTGTACTATCAGAGTATTAGGCTAGATTATTTGTACAGATTAGTGTCTGCCAAAGCTAGTCATTCAGCTTCCTGAGATCAAAAGATAAGCCCGAGCCTATAAACATAGTTTAGTAGGGAAACAGAGACTTAAAAAGATAATGATTCTATAATGGACATATAGACAGGTACATGGGGAATTTAAGAGGGAGACCTAAATCTGAATGGGAATAAGTGTGGGGATGGCAAGTGAGAAGAGGAAATGAGAAGGGGGAAAGAGATTAGGTAAAAGATAACGTAAAGACATTTATACCTGAACAATTATTGAAGATTGCTGCTGTATATTTTTTGGAGGGCTTCAGGGTGGCATTGTAGAATGCTCAACTATAGTGAATGCAAGGTATGAAATGCAGTGTTTCTGGGAACTACAGGTGCTTCTGTATAGCTACAGTGTGGTCTCCAGAGTAGAGTTTGCACCCCAGCAGGTATGCAGGATGATTGACTGGGGTGAAGGAAGAAAATATTACAATTTCAGTATATTTGGTTTTTTTTAATTCTTTTTAAATCTCTATTTTAGTTTACTTTTTGGTGTATATAATAGCATTGCATGTATAAAGTATAAACTTATAATTTTATATATAAATATATATTAGTGACATATAACAATTTGTTTTTTGTATATATTATTTATGATAGAACTAGGATTAAGATTTAGACAACAAATCTATTCTCAAAGTTTTATATATACATATATATATATATAGTGGCTAATATACAATGTGTACAGTGTGCTCTTGGTTTTTGGGGTGGATTCCCGTGGTTTATTGCTTACATACAACACCCACTGCTCATCCCAACAAGTGCCCTCCTCAATGCCCATCACCCATTTTCCCCTCTCCCCCACACTCCCATTAACCCTCAGTTCTCTGTATTTAAGTCTCTTATGGTTTGCCTCCTCCCTCTCTGTTTGTAACTGTTTTTTTTTTCCCCTTCCCTTCCCTCATGGTCTTCTGTTAAGTTTTTCAAGATCCACCTATGACTGAAAACATGTGATATCTGTCCTTCTCTGACTGACTTATTTCACTCCGCATAGTACCTTCTAGTTCCATTGACATTGCTGCAAGTGGCATGAATTCTTTCTCATTGCCAAGTAGTATTCCATTGTACATATAAATTGCATCTTTATCCATTCATCAGTTGATGGACATTTAGGCTCTTTCCATAATTTGGCTATTGTTGAAAGTGCTGCTATAAACATCGGGGTACAAGTGCCCCTAGGCATCAGCACTCCTGTATCCTTCGAATAAATTCCTAGTAGTGCCATTGCTGGGTCATAGGTAGTTCTATTTTTAATTTTTTGAGGAACCTCTACACTGTTTTCCAGAGTGGCTGCACCAGTTTGCATTCCCACCAACAGTGCAAGAGGGTTCCCATTTCTCCACATCCTGTCCAGCATCTACAGTCTCCTGATTTGTTCATTTTAGCCACTCTGACCAGTGTGAGGTGGTATCTCAGTGTGGCTTTGATTTGTATTTCCCTGATGAGGAGTGACGTTGAGCATCTTTTCATGTGTCTGTTGGCCATCTGGGTGTCTTCTTTGGAAAAGTGTTCATGTCTTCTGCCCATTTCTTCACTGGATTGTTTTTCTGGTGTTGAGTTTGATAAGTTCTTTTGTAGATTTTGGATACTAACCCTTCTTCCGATAGTCATTTGCAAATATCTTGTCCCATTCCATCAGTTGCCTTTTAGTTTTGTTTATTGTTTCCCTTGCAGTGCAGAAGCTTTTTCTCTTCATGAGGTCCCAATAGTTCATTTTTACTTTTAAGTCTCTTGCCTTTGGAGATGTGTCAAGCAAGAAATTGCTGTGACTGAGGTCAAAGAGGTTGTTGCCTGCTTTCTCCTCTAGGGTTTTGATGGTTTCCTGTCTCACATTTAGGTCTTTCATCCATTTTGAGTTTATTTTTGTGAATGGTGTAAGAAAGTGGTCTAGTTTCATTCTTCTGCATGTTGCTGTCCAGTTCTCCCAGCACCATTTGTTAAAGAGACTGTCTTTTTTCCATTGGATATTCTTTCCTGCTTTGTCAAAGATTAGTTGGCCATACATTTGTGGGTCCAATTCTGGGGTTTCTATTCTATTCCATTGGTCTATGTGTCTGTTTTTGTGCCAATACCATACTGTCTTGATGATTATAGCTTTGTAGTAGAGGCTAAAGTCTGGGATTGTGATGCCTCCCGCTTTGGTTTTCTTCTTCAATATTACTTTGGCTATTTGGGGCCTTTTCATACACTACAGATTCCACACAAAGGTTAGGATTGTTCTAGCTTTGAGAATTATGCTGGTGCAACTTTGATTGGGATCTCATTTAATGTGTAGATTGCTTTGGGTAGTATTGACATTTTAACAATTCTTATTCTTCCAATCCATGAGCATGGAATGTTCTTGTGTCTTCAGTTTCGTTCATAAGCTTTCTATAGTTTTCAGCATACAGGTCTTTTACATCTTCGGTTAGGTTTATTCCTAGATATTTTATGGTTCTTGATGCAGTTGTAAATTGGGTCAGTTTCTTTATTTCTCTTTCTTTTACTTCATTATTGGTGTATAAAAATGCAACCGATTTCTGTACATTGACTTTGTATCCTGCGACTTTGCTGAATTCATGTATCACTTCTGGGAGTCTTTTGGTGGAGTCTTTCAGGTTTTCCATGTAGAGTATCCTGTCGTCTGCAAAAAATGAAAGTTTAACTTCTTCTTTGCCAGTTTTGAGGCCTTTTAATTCATTTTGTTGTCTGATTGCAGATGCTAGGACTTCCATCACTATGTTAAACAACAGTGGTGAGATTGGACATCCCTGTCGTCTTCTTGATCTCAGGGGGAAAGCTCTCAGTTTTTCCCTACTGGGGATGAGATTAGTTGTGGGCTTTTCATAGATGGCTTTTATGATGTTTAGGTATGTTCCTTCTATCCTGACTTTCTTTAGGGTTTTTATTAAGAAAGGATGCTACGTTTTGTCAAATGCTTTTACTGCATCTATTGACAGGATCATGTGGTCTTATTCTTTCTTTTATTAACGTGATGTATCACACTGACTGATATGCGAATATTGAACCAGCCCTGCAGCCCAGGAATGAATCCCACTTGATCATGGTGAATAGTTCTTTTTATATGTTGTTGAATTTGATTTGCTAGTATCTTGTGAATTTTTGCATCCATGTTCATCAGGGATATTGGCCTGTAGTTCTCCTTTTTTGTGGAGTCTCTGTCTGGTTTGGGAATCAAGGTAATTCTGGCTTCATAGAATGAGTCCGGAAGTTTTCCTTCTGTTTCTATTTTTTGGAACAGCTTGAGAAGGATAGGTATTAATTCTCCTTTAGATGTCTGGTAGAATTCCTCTGGGAAGCCATCTGGTCTAGGACTTTTATTTATTGGGAAAAATTTGGTAACTGATTGAATTTCTTCACTAGTTATGGGTCTGTTCAAATTTTCTATTTCTTCCCGTTTGAGTTTTGGTACCGTGTGGGTGTCTAGGAATTTGTCCATTTCTTCCTGGGTGTCCAGTTGGTTGGCATATAATTTTTCATAGTATTCTCTGATAATTGCTTGTATTTCTGAGGGATTGGTTGTAATAAATTCATTTTCATTTGTGTTTTTATCTATTTGAGTCCACTCTCCTTTTTGAGGTGTCTGGCTAGGAGTTTATCAGTTTTCTTTATTTTTTCAAAAAACCAGCTCTTAGTTTCATTGATCTGTTCTACTGTTTGTTGTTGTTGTTGTTGTTGTTTTGATTCTATATTGTTTATTTCTGTTCTGATCTTTATTATTTCTCTTCTGCTGGGTTTGGTGTTTCTTTGCTGTTCTGCTTCTAGTTCCTTTAGATGTGCTGTTAGATTTTGTTTTGGGGATTTTTCTGTTTTTTGAGATAGGCCTGGATTGCAGTGTATTTTTCTCTTAGGGCTACCTTTGCTGCATCCTAAAGGGTTTACATTGATGTATTTTCATTCCATTTTTTTCCATATATTTTTAAATTTCTTCTTTAATTGCCTGGTTGACCCATTCATTGTTTAGTCGAATGTCCTTTAACTTCCATGCATTTGGAAGTTTTCCAAACTTTTTCCTGTGGTTGATTTCAAGTTTCATAGCATTGTGATCTGAAAGTATGTATGATCTCAATTCTTTTGTATTTATTGAGGGCTGTTTTGTGATCTGTCTTGGAGAATGTTCCATGTGCACTCCAGAAGAATGTATATTCTGTTGCTTTAGGATGAAAAGTTCTAAATATATCTGTCAAGTCCATCTGGTCCAGTGTATTATTCAGAGCCATTGTTTGTTTATTGATTTTCTGTCTAGATGATCTGTCCATTGTTGTAAGTGGAGTATTAAAGTCCCCTGCAGTTACCACATTCTTACCAGTAAGATTGCTTATGTTTGTGATCAGTTGTTTTATATATTTGGGTGCTTCTGAATTCAGTGCATAAACATTTAGTTAGCTCTTTACAACTGTCACAACTTTACTGTTTTCTAGGGAACTTGAATATAAATGCACTGTATGAGAGTTAGTGACCCAGGGAGCCTTCTGTTTTGCCTGTGCTGAGAAGTGATTGCTTCTGTATGATAAGGAATAGCTGTAGTGGTAGGTAGTAAGATGTTCAGCAGAGCAGTCCTAACTTAGTAAAAATGCTTATCAAAATTGTTGACGTTGGTAAGGCACTGAATGCTATTTTCTTGTAAATAAAAACTTAACCTTTGTGTGTACCTTAGAGAAAATCAAGAAATGGAAAATTATTCTGAGCAAAATATTCTTATTAAAAATTAATTATGATAGTCTGCAGTTCTTTTGGAAATTTAATTTTTTTATTTGGTGCCACTTCAGTTACAAATATAGGCCTTGAAAGTTTTGTTTGTTTGTTGTTTTTATAAGGACTTTTGCAATTCCTGTTGAATTTGCCATCTTGCATTTTGCTAATGAATGCCTTCTTGTTTAATCCTTTGCTTTCACTTTCCCCTCTCCATCTATTTGGTGAATGAAATAGTTTAGATCACTTCGTAGTTACAACTTTTCTCCTTTCCACTCTATTGTGCTATTACTTAAACTGTTTATCTTTTGAGTCTTCCTTTGGCTGTGTTTTTCATTATAACTGTGGATAATCTCTGAAGTTATGCCTTTAGATCTTCTTAAATCTATTCTTGTATGGCAAGAGCATTTATTTTTTATAACTTTATCAGTAAGACTCTCAAATCAATATTTTGAGCTTTCCCTTTTGTTTTAGTTTCATATTTCTGTCCACAGAACTTTTCCAATGGGTTGTACAACTATTGTATCTGAAAATGTTAAAAACTAAGTTTATTTCTAACCCAGATCTCCTTCTAATTTTTCTGTTTTTCTTTTCAGCTTTCTCATTCTTCTCCGTGGTGTCACTATTGTTTCAATCTGAATATATCAAATTCATCTTTGATTCTTACACTTTTCATTCAGTACATACACACTATCATCATGTTCATTGCTGAGTTCCTGTTGCTCAGCAAATATTTTGAATGAATGAATAACGGGAATGAATATAATTAGTATTCTTTCTCTACTCTTTCCTACTGATGTAAAACTGTTCTTTCTGCAAAGTCCAAGTCCTTGATGAGAAAGTAATCACACAGTACAGAGCAGTTGAGTAAATATGAATGAAAAAATATCACATGGGAAGCTGGGAAGATGGCAGAGCAGGAGGACCCTAAGTTTGCCTTGTCCCACAGATACAACTAGGTAACATATCATATCAATGTAAATACCCCAGAAAACTACTGGAAGACTGGCAGAACAAATTCTACAGTTAAAGGTAGAGAACAGGCCACATGAAAGAGGGTAGGAAGGGTGGAGATGCAGTGGGAAGCAAAATCCTGGCCATCGCGGGCAGTAGGAAGTCACAAGTGCGGAAAAGGGCGAGAAACAGTATCACCCTGGGGAGTCTGCATGGGAAAGCTGAATCCCTATAACATTTGGCTTTGAAAATGAGAGGGGCTGAATTCGTGGGTTCTTATAACTAACGGAACATAAAGTTTGGAATTTTGAAAATCAGTGGGCTTGGTTCTGGGAGAGCTCAGAGGATGTTAGGAAGCTGAGACCCTCCCTTAAAGAGACACCTTGACAAGTGTAATATTCCCATTATAGGTATTTCAGAATAAGAAGAGAGAGAAAAGGGAGCAGAAAACTTATTTGAAGAAATAATAGCTGTAGACTTCCCTAATCTATTGGGGAAGGGCACAGATATGCAGATCCAGGAGGCACAGAGATCCCCCAACAAAATCAACCCAAGGAGGTCCACACCAAGACAAATAGTAATTAAGGTGGCAAAAATTAGTAACAATTTTTTTTTTAAGTGGCAAGAGAAAAGAGATACAAACAAGGGAAACTTCATGAGTTTGCCTGTCAGCAGATTTTTCAGCAGAAACATTGTAAGCCAGAAGGGAAGGGCATGAAATATTTAAGGTGCTGAAAATGAAAGATCTGCAGCCCAGAATACTGTACCCAGTTAAGACTATCATTCAGAATATAAGGAGAGATAAGAGAGTTTCTCAGACAGAAACTAAAGGAGTTCATGACCGCTTAATCAGTCCTACTAGAAATCTTTGAGTGGAAAAGAAAGACTATAAATAAGAGAATGAAGAGTAGGAAACACAAAAGCAGTAAAAATAAGTATATCTGTAAAAATCAGTCAAGAGATTCACAAAATAAGAGGATGTAAAATGACAGTATATACCTAAAATGTAGGGGGAAGAGGAATAAAGAACAGGTTTAAATTTATGAGACCACATATACAGAAGATATTATATGCAAACTGAATGGTAACCACAAATTCAAAAACCAGTAATAGAGATGTAAAGAATAAAAGAAAGAAATTTAAGTCTATCACCAAAGAAAGCCAGCAAACCATGAGAGAAAGACAAGAAAGGATCAGAGAAAAATTTCAATAACTATTTTGAATGTAAATGGACTAAATACTCTAATCAAAAGGCACAGTGTGACAGAGTAGATAAAAAACAAGACCAATCTATATGCTGCCTACAGGAGAGTCATTTCAGAAGAAAAGATGCCTGCAGATTGAAAATAGGGGATAGAGAAACATTTATCATGCAAATCGTTGTCAAAACAAAGATAGGATAGCAATATTTATATTGGACAAACTAGACTTTAAAACAAAGACTGTAACAAGAGAGAAGAGAGAAGGATACTATATAATAATCCTACAAGAACATATAACAATTATAAGTATTTATGCACCCCACATGGGAGCACCCCAATACATAAAAAAATAACAAATATAACGGAACTCAACAATAATAAAACAACAATAGTAGGGGACTTTAACACCCCACTTACATCAGTGAACAGATCATCTAAACAAAATCAACAAGGAAACTGGCTTTGAATGACACATTGAACCAGATAGATTTAGCAGATATATTCAGAGCGCTCCACCCTAAAACAGCAGAATACATATTCTTTTCAAGGGCACATGGAATATTCTCCAGAATAGAGCATATATTAGGCCACAAAACAACTCTCAAGAAATTCAAAAAGATAGAAGTCATATGATGCATATTTTCTGACAATGCTATGAAACTAGAAATCAACCACAATAAAAAATCTGGGAAGACCACAAACACGTGGAGGTTTAATAATATGTTAGTAAACAATGGGGCAACCAGAAATCAAGAAGAAATAAAAAATTACATGGAGACAAAAATAAAAACAAAATGGTCCAGAATCTTTAGGATGCAGAAAAGCAGTTCTTTTTTTTTTTTTTTTTATGAAATTTATTGACAAATTGGTTTCCATACAACACCCAGTGCTCATCCCAAAAGGTGCCCTCCTCAATACCCATCACCCACCCTCTCCTCCCTCCCACCCCCCATCAATCCTCAGTTTGTTCTCAGTTTTTAAGAGTCTCTTATGCTTTGGCTCTCTCCCACTCTAACCTGTTTTTTTTTTTCCTTCCCCTCCCCCATGGGTTCCTGTTAATTTCTCAGGGTCCACATAAGAGTGAAACCATATGGTATCTTTCTCTGTATGACTTATTTCACTTAGCATCACACTCTCCAGTTCCATCCACGTTGCTACAAAAGGCCATATTTCATTTTTTCTCATTGCCACGTAATACTTCATTGTGTATATAAACCACAATTTCTTTATCCATTCATCAGTTGATGGACATTTAGGCTCTTTCCATAATTTGGCTGTTGTTGAGAGTGCTGCTATGAACATTGGGGTACAAGTGGCCCTATGCATCAGTACTCCTGTATCCCTTGGGTAAATTCCTAGCAGTGCTATTGCTGGGTCATAGGGTAGGTCTATTTTTAATTTTCTGAGGAACCTCCACACTGCTTTCCAGAGCGGCTGCACCAGTTTGCATTCCCACCAACAGTGCAAGAGGGTTCCCGTTTCTCCACATCCTCTCCAGCATCTATAGTCTCCTGATTTGTTCATTTTGGCCACTCTGACTGGCATGAGGTGATATCTGAGTGTGGTTTTGATTTGTATTTCCCTGATAAGGAGCGACGCTGAACATCTTTTCATGTGCCTGTTGGCCATCCGGATGTCTTCTTTAGAGAAGTGTCTATTCATGTTTTCTGCCCATTTCTTCACTGGGTTATTTGTTTTTCGGGTGTCGAGTTTGGTGAGCTCTTTATACATTTTGGATACTAGCCCTTTGTCCGATATGTCATTTGCGAATATCTTTTCCCATTCCGTTGGTTGCCTTTTAGTTTTGTTGGTTGTTTCCTTTGCTGTGCAGAAGCTTTTTATCTTCATAAGGTCCCAGTAATTCACTTTTGCTTTTAATTCCCTTGCCTTTGGGGATGTGTCGAGTAAGAGATTGCTACGGCTGAGGTCAGAGAGGTCTTTTCCTGCTTTCTCCTCTAAGGTTTTGAGGGTTTCCTGTCTCACATTTAGGTCCTTTATCCATTTTGAGTTTATTTTTGTGAATGGTGTGAGAAAGTGGTCTAGTTTCATTCTTCTGCATGTTGCTGTCCAGTTCTCCCAGCACCATTTGTTAAAGAGGCTGTCTTTTTTCCATTGGATGTTCTTTCCTGCTTTGTCAAAGATGAGTTGGCCATACGTTTGTCGGTCTAGTTCTGGGGTTTCTATTCTATTCCATTGGTCTATGTGTCTGTTTTTGTGCCAAGAAAAGCAGTTCCAAGAGAGAAATTTATAGCAATACAGGCCTCCTTAAGAAGCAAGACAAATCTCAAACAACCTAACCTTACAGCTAAATGAGATAGAAAAAAGAACAAACAAATCCAAATCCAGCAGAAGGAAGCAAACAGTGAAGATTAGAGCAGAAACAAATGATACAAAACTAAGAAAGCTAGGAGCTTGTTCTTTGAAAAGATCAATAAAATTGATAATCCCCTAGCCAGACTCATCAAACAAACATAAAACAACAACAACAAAAAAAAACCCAAAACTCAAAATCACAAATGAGAGAGGAGAAATAACAACCAACACCACAGAAATACAATTACAAGAGAATATTATGAAAAAACTGTATGCCAACAAATTGGACAAACTTAGAAGAAGTGGATAAATTTGTGGAAACATAACTAACCAAATTAGAATCAGGAAGAAATAGAAAGTTTGAATAGACTGAACCGGCAAATAAATTGAATCAGTAACCAAACAACCACCCAAAAACACAAGTCAAAGACCAGATGGCTTCACAGTTGAATTCTACCAAACATCTAAAGAATTAATAGGTATTCTTCTCCAAGTATTTCAAAAAATAAAAAAGGAAAACTAACAAATTAATTCTGTGAGGCCAGCATTATCCTGATAGCAAAACCAGATAAAGACACCACTACAAGAGAGAACTGCAGGCTATTATCTGTGATGAACATAGATGCAAAAATTCTCAATAAATACTAGCAAACCGAATTAAACAATACGTTCAGAAAGCCATTCACCTACATAAAAAAAAAAAAATCATTCGCCACAATCAAGTGGAATTTATTTCTTGGTTGCAAGGGTGGTTCAGTGTTTCCGAATCACTTAATGTGATATGTCAAAAACATTTGACAAAATACAATATCCATTCACAATAAAAACCCTCAACAAAGTAGGTCCAGAGGGAATATATGTCAACATGATAAAGGCTTTATATGAAAAACCAACAGCTAACCTCATTCTCAGTGGGGAAAAACTGAGAGCTTTTTGGCTAAGGTCAGGGGGAAGACAAGGATGTCCACTCTCAAACTGCTATTCAACATAGTACTGGAAGTCCTATCCACAGCAATCAGACAACAAAAAGAAAAGGAATCCAAATCGGCAAGGAAGAAGTGAAACTTTCACTATTTGCAGATGAAATGATACTGTATATGGAAAATCCGAAAGACTCCACCAAAAAAGCTAGAACAAACAGTTCTAACATTTATATGAAATCATGAAAGACCCCAAATAGCCAAAGCACTATTGAAAAAGAAGCAAACCTGGAAGCATCACAATTCTAGACTTCAAGTTATTACAAATCTGTAGTAATCAAAACAGTATGATGCTGTCACAAAAATAAACACACAGATCAGTGGAACAGAATAGAAAACCCAGAAATAAACCCAAACTTTATGGTCAATTAATTTTGACAAAACAGGAAAGAATGTCCAATGGGAAAAGGACAGTCTCTTTAACAAATGGTATTGGGAAAACTGGACAGCAACATGCAAAAGAAAGAAGCTGGACCACTTTCTTACACCTATTAAAAAATAAATTCAAAATGGATTAAAGACCTAACTGGGAGACCTGAAACCATCAAAATCCTAGAAGAGAACACAAGTAGTAACTTCTTTGACATCAGCCATAGCAACTTTTTCCTGGATATGTATTGTTAGGCAAGGGAAACAAAAGCAAAAATACACTTTTGGGACTACATAAAAATAAAGAGCATTTGCACAGTGAAGGAAATCAAACTGAAAGGCAAGTCGAACAAAACTGAAAGGCAACCTCTACAGAATGGAAGAAGATATTTGGAAATGACATCTGATAAAGGGTCAGTATCAAAAATATATAAAGAATTTATGAAACTCAATGCCAAAAAAAAAATGCAATTAAAAAATGGGGAAGACATGAACAGACATTTCTCCAAAGAAGAGTACATATGGCCAATAGACACATAAAAGAATGCTCAACATGACTGATCATCAGAGAAATGCAAATCAAAACTATAATGAGATATCCCCTCACACCTGTCAGAATGGCTAAACTCAACAGCACAAGAAACAACAGGTATTGGCGAGGATGTGGAGAAAAAGGAACATTTGTGCATTGTTGGTGGGAATTCACACTGGTGGAGCCACTGTGGAAAACAGTATGGAGGTTCCTCAAAAGTTAAAAATAGAACTACGATTCAGCATTTTCACTATGGGGTGTTTATGCAAAGAATACAAGAACACTAATTCAAAGGGATACATGCACCCTGATGTTTATAGTAGCATTATCTATGGCAGCAAATTTTTATCGTAGAAACCCAAGTGTCCATCAGCTGATGAATGGATAAAGAGTAATGGTATGTATCTACAATGGAATATTATTCAGTCATAAAAACAAAGGAAATCTTGTTATTTGCAGTGACATGGATGCAATCTAGAGAATATAATGGTAGGCAAAATAAGTCAGAAAAAGACAAATACTATATGATTTCACTTGTGGAATTTAAGAAAAAAAAACAAGCGGAAAAAAAGACAAACCAGGAAACAGACTCTTAAGTATAGAGAACAAATTGATGGTTATCAGGGAGGAGGTGAGTGGAAGAATGGGTGAAATAGAGGATGGGGCTTAAGGAGTGTACTTGTGATGAGCACTAGGTGATATATGGAATTGTTGAATCAGTATTGTATACCTAAAACTAATATAACAGCATATGTTAACTATACTGGAATTCAAATAAAAAAAATTCATAAAAATATTTTAGGTTTAAAATAAATCATTTATTTATTTTTGAGAGAGTGTGAATGGGGGAGGGGCAGAGAGAGAGGGAGACAGAAAATCCCGAGCAGGCTTCATGCTGTCAGTGCAAGAAAGATGAATGCCTGAGACGGATAATTGGTTAAGAGAGATGAGATCAGCAGTTTGTCAGGTATGATGGTCCCAACTACCTGATATGTGGATAGCTAAAAGGCTGAATTATATTAGTGCAAATGAAGGAATCAAATAAGGGATTGGAGATCTGGATGATGATGGGTTAAAAATGCAAGGGGAATAAGAGTAATAACTGGGAGAATAGTAGGTAAGGAAGATCAAGTAAGAAATAAATTTCGTAGCCTAATAAATACCTTTTTTTGTAGGCATGAAGACTTTTTTTCTTAAAACTTTTCTGGGTATTCAGTACAGCTGAATATGAGAGTACTTGTTTCCAAACTTTTATGATCTGGCTTCCCAAGCAGAAAATATTTTGAATAGGTACCCCCAATGTATCTATATTTATTTATCAATCATTTAATCATATTCTGTACTATTATATTTTGTATATTGTAAAGTGTTACAATCTAAATACTTAAACATGAGAGATAAGCATATTTTAAAATAAGTGTTAACATTAATGTTACAAAACGTTAGTTTTGGTGAGGGCATTGTGATATTTCATTAGTTTTGAAAACCTTGGTTAATACTTGACTGTAGAACTATTTGAAAGTTTTGTTTTATATTAAATTTATTTTAATACTTGGCTTTAATGACTTTTGTAGTTCAGAGCTCATAAAGATGCATACATCCAGATGGAATGGCATTGTAAGCTGGGCTGACTATATTAGACAGGCAAAAGTTTTTGTTGAAATAAACCAATGAGAGTTTTGTCTTCCCTAATTTCAAATAGTTGTTCTTGAAGTCTAATAATACTACCGTTCTACTTTGATGGATAATTTTCATTTGCCCATCCAAATCTATTCTCCACTTTTGTGCACTGTGCTGTGTCCCAGGAGGCTGATTTCTAAGGACTGCATCAACTGGTCTGCCTTGTGTTCTGGCTTTTGATTGGGTTCAGTCAATGGGAGGCACTGACAGGAGGACTGGAGAGAGGTCAGGATAGCCTAATGGCTTTCGCTTTGCTGGGCTATATGTCATCAGTAACTGTGCTCCATCATTCTGTGGCCCTCTTCTGTAATTATAGCTTCCTTTGTTCTAATAATGATCCCATCTTTTTCCCCTTTTGGATCCTAGATAGCTCCCTAGCTAGCCCAAGAGTGCTTCACCATCCTTGACTAATTTCCCTTAACGTTGGCTACGCATTTGTGAATAGTCTTATCATTAAACATTACATCCGTTTTAGTATTACCTTGCTAGCACTCTGAGGGCTGTAGTCGCATTTAAAAATTTTGACTGAAACTCTTTATTTAGAATATTTTTAAACAGATTAGATAATTTTGTTTCCAAGTTTTAGTTGTACAGATAGAGTTTTTATAGGTGACACATTTCTTTGTTTTGATAGCAACAACGAAAATCACATAATAAGGGAAATTTTTTCAAACATCTGTTTTTTTGGGGTGGGCAGTGTTAGTGCATGTATTAACCATAAGTAAAGCTTAAATAGCAGTTTACTTCTTTATTAATACTTAACTTGAATAATTTGAAACAGAATTAAGCCTCTGAATTCTGAAATTTGGAATGTGTTAACAACACAGAAAAGACCTTTGATGCTTTATGTGAAAAAAAAAAAAACAAAAACAAAAACAAGGGGTAACTAAAACTCAATGAGTCCACTATAATTATTGCTTAGCTTTTGCTTATAGTTAGCAATCTGTTATTTTCAAACTATTGCCAGAGTGATTTCATAAACTAATTTTCCTAATAGTACAAAAGCTTGAATTTTGGAAAGGGAGAGTTATTTTAGTGTATGATTTGATTGTTGATTGGTTGTCTGACAATTCTTATTTGGAGGTAAGATTTATTTTTGTCTTATTGCATTTTATTCTCTGATAAATGAAACCCAAGTAGTTAGTAACAATTGTTTGATAGGTATTTCACTCTGGAGAAAATAGATGGCTGCAATTTTTCAACTTGAATTATGTCTGTAAATTTAAAATGAAAAATAGCTTGGCTTGTATCCTTCCATATATCGTGTGTGTGTGTGTGTGTGTGTGTGTGTGTGTGTGTGTGTCTGAAGTTACATCCATTAAAAAAACAAAATCCTTATTCTCCTGGAGGTTTTATTCTGGTGAGTTGAAAAATTACCAAATAAATAGGTAATTATACAATATAATGTCGTGGTAAACAGGAAGGAAAAGAAATGGGTAAGGGAACAGAGTAACAAGGGATCCTTTACCAGTTATGATGGTCAGGGAAGTCCTCTCAGGAAGTCCTCTCAACTGCTGTTGAACAGACATTAGGATAAAGTGATAATGCCTAGCCATACAGATACCTGGGGGAAGAGTGCCTGAAGTGAGGATGAGCTTGATCAAAGGCAAAGCTGATATTGGTGTGACTAAGAATAACAGAGACATTTGTGGCCAGAACACAAAGAGCAATGAGCAAAATGGTATAAAATGAGGTCTGGAGTGGTTGATGAGGGTCATATCACACTGGTCTTATAGGCCATCAGAATTTTGGTTTTTATTTTAAGTATAACTGAAAGGCTTTGGAGGAGACAGAGCAGGGGGATGACATGATCTGATTACCTTTCGAAAGGATGACCTGGGTTGCTGCATGAAGAATAGACTGTAAAGAGATCAGAGTAGAAGCCAGGGTGCCTGTCACAAAGAGATTGCAGTAGTCAGATGAGACTTTGAACTTGTATACAAACACACATGCTACTTGGTGCCATATATATGTTTACATATACTCATTTATATATGATTGCTTTTGGCTTAAAAGATATATTCAGAATTTTTTTCACATTCAGCAATGTAATGTAGACATCTTTTATAGTGAGTACATACAGACTTCCTTACTCCTTTTGATGGATGGATGTTATTCCATGTTATGGTACACATTATTTAATCCATGTTGTATAGAAGGACATTTATGTTTACAGGTTATTCTTTTTACTTTTTTATTTAAGTTTACCTATTTATTTTGAGAGAGAGACAGCATGAGCAGGGGAGGGGCAAAGAGAGAGGGAGAGAGATAATCCCAAGCAGGCTCTGTGCTGCCAGCTACAGAGACTGACACAGGGCTTGAACTCACAAACCATGAGATCATGATCTGAGCTGAAACCAAGAGTTAGTTGCTTAACTTACTGAATCACCCAGGGGCCTTGGGGGTTATTCTTTTTAAAAGTACTCTGTGCAAACGTGTGTGTGTGTGTGTGTGTGTGTGTGTGTGTGTGTGTGTGTGTGTGTATTACTGCTCACAGTTGTGGAGATACGCCTGTAGGGTAAATTTCTAGGAGCATGAAGGGTCAAAGGATATGTGCACGTTAAATTTTAATGATTCTTACCAAATTGACTTATAAAAATGGTGTGCCCATTTTACACATCCAATATTGTATAGAATTATTCTTTTCTTAGATTCTCCCCAACACTGAGGAATATGTCTTTTTAATCTTTACATGTTGATATGAAAGGTACATTACAGTTTTCCTTCTTGTATTTTAATTATGAATGATAACTATCAAAGCATATCCATTTTTTTTTAATTTTTATTTTTCAACGTTTATTTATTTTTTGGGACAGAGAGAGACAGAGCATGAACGGGGGAGGGGCAGAGAGAGAGGGAGACACAGAATCGGAAACAGGCTCCAGGCTCTGAGCCATCAGCCCAGAGCCCGACACGGGGCTCGAACTCCCAGACCGCAAGATCGTGACCTGGCTGAAGTCGGACGCTTAACCGACTGCGCCACCCAGGCGCCCCTCCATTTTTATTTCTGATGAGTAGTAAAGGATATTAATTTCTCTTTGAATATTTCTCTAAAGGATAATACTATTTCTCTAAAGAATAATACTATTCTACTTGTAGGACTTCTCTACTTGAAGTTAAAGGGTAAAATTTGGTTGCTGACTTGTTTACATAACAATTTAGCTGTGTGTCTTACTATTTCCCTCAACTCTCCTTACTCCCAGTGCTTTGCATATACTGTGACCTCTGAGAACTCATGTTTCAGTGCATTACTGTTCTCTTCCATTAGTATTGATGAGGAAGTACTTAAAATTACTTTTATCACCAGTCAGTTTATTAACTTTTGGTCCACATTCCTTATTCCCAGCCCAATTAGCCATCATACAGATCTACGCTATTGTGCATAAAATAATCACAGCCTGAAACAGTGTGGCTACATTAGCCCAAATTCTTCAGGATTAGTTGAAAACTAATTTAAAAGTTCATGACCTACTTAAAGCTAAATCAGTTACATTATTATCCCCTGTAACAAAGAAAATACATAACAGTGCCATAGTTCAATAGAACCTTGTAGTTGTACCATTCATGGGATCTAGATGTAAGATTGTTATAAAAGTTCTTCTAATTTAAAGTAATAATCCACTGTGAACAAAGTCCAAGATGGACAGGCATTTGATTGTATTTCATGCCATTAAGGTTTGTTTTGTTGAACCTTACCCTATTTTAAGAAAAGCTTGTAGGAAAGCAGGAAAATTTGATTACAGGGTCAACTTTTAATTTACATAGATTCTTATCGAGCGTATTGAATGCTTACCTGCGGTATTGACTTGATTTTGCCATTGTAGAAACAACACCATGTACAAAACCTTCAGAGGCTCTGGAATATTTTGCAAGGTAGAAGAGTAGGTATTTTCCCTGATGCTTTTTGTAATTCTCCCTTTTACAGATAAAAGTTCAGAAGTCAGGTTTTAATTTAAACTTTAAAACTTGATAACATTAATGTTTTTTTCCCCAGTGTAAATTTTTTTTATGTTTATTTACTTATTTTGAGAGAGAGAGAATGAGTATGCGTGTGCTCACCAGCAGGAAAAGAGCAGAGAGAGAGAGAGAGAGAGGGACAGAGAGACTCCAGGCATACTGCACACTCAGCGCAGAGCCTGTTGTGGGGCTTGATCTCACAATCGTGAGATCATGGCCTGAGCCAAAATCATGAGTTGAATGCTTAAACGACTGAGCTACCCAGGCATCCCTTCCATTATACATTATTTTAATCAGTTATTTCAAATTCATTAAGGGGATATATGGATAATTAAACTCCTGAGAAACTTTTTCAGCAGTATTTTCAAGTCCTAGTCTAATATTAATAGAACATTATAGAGTAGAGAGACATTTGTGGTGACATTGAAGAGGTAATCTTAATTCCTAGATTCTTATTATAGGTTAGTCAGTTTTCTGAATTTGCACTTATATGTTGTAATACTTCATTTGTTTAGAATTTCTTCAAAGTGTTTATGTACCATGAATTTACTCCCTCAAAATGTTTTTGTAGTATCGTTTATTCTCCTATACCAATGATAAGTAGTATGAAATACATGAAGAAATGTAAAGATGAGCTGCATTTAATTTTGCAAACAATAAACTTTTTTTCCATTAAAGAGATAGTGTTTTAATGCTTAATTTTAGTGCTAAAGATTTATATATTTCTTTTTTTTAATTTTTTTAATGTTTATTTATTTTTGAGAGAGGGAGAGAGACAGAGCATAAGTGGGGGAGGGGCAGAGAGAGAGGGAGACACAGAATCTGAAGCAGGCTCCAGGCTCTGAGCTGCCAGCACAGAGCCCAACGTGGGGCTCGAGCCTGCTGACCACGAGATCATGACCTGAGCTGAAGTCGGACGCCTAACCAACTGAGCCACCCAGGCGACCCAAGATTTATATATTTCTTAAATGTAGGGAAGGGACTATCACTCAGACTGATTTTATGATATGGGTAAGGAAAACTAGAAATTAATGTAGGGTGAATAAAAATCTGGAGCATAGGGGCACCTGGGTGGCTCAGTCAGTTAAGCATCTGACTTTGGCTGAGGTCATGATCTTGTGGCTCTTGAGTTCCAGCCCCATATTGGGCTTTCTGCTTTCAGAGAACCCACTTCAGATCCTCTGTCTCCCTCTATCTGTCCTCCCCCTGTGTGCTTGCTCTCTTTCTCTCTCTTTCTCTCAAAAATGAACATCAAAAAAAAAAAAAAAAATCTGGAGCTTAGTTAAGTAAGGTTTAACTATATACTTTTTATATAATTAGCAAAAGGGATTATTCTTAAGATGCTGGCTAAATGGGTTTATTACTTACCCAGAAGGTTTAACCTTATGAATTGACTTATTCTTCTCCAAGGCACCTGAGAGAAAAGACAACGATAGCAGTCACATCTAGAGGCTATTATGGACTGGAGGATGAGAAGGGAACTGCATGTACCTCAACAAGGCGTCGGTCAACACCACGAAGTTTGGCAGGCTTGACAAGTGGAGTTTTTGAGTCAATAATGGTTCAAGTTTTGAGACAGGAAGAACAGCTGAGAGCAAAAGAAGAAAAAAGGTAAATGTTAAAAAAAAAGTTTCATGTTTAAATTTCTAGGAACTACTTTTCAAAGAGTAGCTTATATAACTTTTGTGTGCCCATGTCAATTTGGGACCATTTTAGTAGTGATGCAAAATACATGGTCACCAAGTGTATGAATTCATAATGAAATAAATAATCACAGTGAAATTTGTTTAAAAATATAATTTTAAATTTTAATCCAAATTACTTTGAAACTATAAAAAATAATTTTGACAAAAGATTTCAGAATGCCTTCTAGATTTCTAGAATTATAAATGGAAATAGAAGTATTATCAAATTTTAAATTAAGAGAGTTTTATATAGATTTGTATAGCCTTAGAATAGTTTCACATACATTTAAAATTAAAAGAAATTACAAAGATTATGTAGTTCAAAATGACACATAGGTTTACCTCTGCTAGTTTCTCCATTGGTATTAATTTTCTGGATACTCAGCTTACTCTGGGCTCATCAAGAAAGAATGTTGTGCTTAATTAGTGTTACCTTCTAGGATCTGGGAGCATGGACTAATGGCATTTATATAACATTTTATTTATAACAAAGAGACAAGGGCCCAGAGAGGTGAGTGATTACTCAGAAAAGACTGGTGATTTTTATACTAAATCAAATCTCAGACTCAAACTATGGTAGGAATGATTGCTGATATAATAGGGAACTGCTAATGCTTACTCAAAAGCAATTTATAATATGTTGTTGCTACTTTCATAGTAATAAATTTAGCTTGCTTTGATAACTGTATGATTAAAACTCAACTTTGAGACTTTCTTCTACCATACTTTTTATTCTAGTGATTAATTCAGAACCCACTGTGAAATGCTTTTTTTTTCCTTCTACAAAACCTCATAGAACTACTCTTGCTATAAGAAAGGGGATTTCATGGAAAGGGATAAAGATTAATCCCACAATAGAGTATAATAGATTGGAATGGAGAGAAAATGAAGAGAAAGGCAAGTAGGAAGAAAGCTGTAGTAGTCTAGATCTCCACTACTGATGACCAGAAATAGGGAGAGAGAGGTCAGATTGTTATGGGAACAAGTAACAAGACTTACTTAATACCTTCCTTGATACTAAGGGGGAACAAAGATTAAAAAAAGACAAAGATAAGTCAGGACACAGTTATAATCATGGTGATTGAGCAGTTACGAAGGAGAAAAAAGAATGGTAATCATTTATTGAATATGATTATTTGCCAGGTTTAGCTCTAGGCATCTTACATGTATTTAACATTTGTCCTGAAGCACAGAGAGATTAATTAACTTGCTCAAGGTTAGGCAGTTTTTGAGTGTAGTCAGTATTTGAACCCAGGCAGTTTGGCCCTGAAGGTTGTGCCCCTAAACAGTATGCTGATTTATGACTTGTAAAATGATGGAATGAACAAAGAAAACAGAAGAGTCTAAGTCCATCGTATGGGGAAAGATCAGTAAATTCTTTTTAGTTAGTTGTTTGAAGTGATAAGAGAAACATTTAATCATTCAAGTAGGAATGACTAGTAAAAAACTAGAAATATAACTGAATCTTTTTGCTTCCTCCGATTTTACATGTGTTTATGTATTAAATGTCTTAGTGTTTATGTATTATGTTTATGTATTAAATGTCTTATTTTTTATATTTTATATTTTTTATATTTTATATTTATATTTTATATTTTAATACATTAATTAAATGTATTAAATTATGTATTAAATGTCTTAGTGACTATGATAGTTTCATAGAGTAATGAATTAAAGTTTTTCTTTGGGTGTAGTGTTAACTTTTGATTTTTAAGTTGTAAATATTTTAAAGATGAAGCAAAGAATAAATAAAATTATAATAAAAGCCTATGTACCCACTACTTAGCAGTTTTTAAAGAAATTAACGTAGATAAAATTGATTCCCTGTATTTTCTCTTTGTCCCCAGAAGAAACTGCTCTTGTCATTCCCATGCCTTTTATTATTGAATTTTAATAATTCTTTTATATATTATGGATACAAGTACTTTGTCAGATATATATGTATTGCAGATATTTTCTGTCTATGGCCTTTCATTTTCAGTGTTTAATTTTAAGAAAAAGAAAATTTTAACTTTGGGTTTGTTTTTTTTTTTTTTTTTTTTTTGATGTTTTGTGTTTTTTAGGACTTAAGAAATCTTAGCTTACCCAAGATTATGAATTTTCTCCCTTTTTTCCCAGAAATTTCTAAATTTTTATTTTATGGTTAGGTTTGTGATTCATTTGAACTTAATTTTTTTTTAACTTAATTTTTATATGTGGTTTGAAGTAAGGATAAAAGTTTATTATTTTTCCCATATGGATAGTCTATTGTCCCAGTATCATTTGTTGAAAAAACTGTTCTTAGATTATAAATTAGATTTGCATTTTAGTTGAAAATCAGATGAACATATATTTGTGAGTCTTTGTGGACTTTATATTATTTCATTTATCTATAGGTCTGTTCTTAGGCTAATAATATATTGACTTGATTGCTATAGCTTTTATAGTAAGCCTTGAAATTTGGTAATATGAGTCTTTGTTTTTTGTTTTCAAAATTGTTAGGTTATTCTAGGATCTTTGCATTTATTTCTATGTGATTCATATCATATTGTAAGCTCCTACAAAAAAACAGCCTGAGGAAATTTTGATTGAGATTGCATGGAATTTATCAGTCAGTTTCCAGATAATTGTAAATTTCTTTCAGTGCTATTTTGTAATTTTAAATTGTTTACATTTTCCATATATTTGGTTAACTTTATCCGTACATATTTTCATGTTTTTAATGAGATTGTAAATCATTTTTTAAAGTCAATGTATTAGTTTTTATATAGAAACACAATTTTGTATAGATATTTTGTATAGAGTTTTGTAGAGATACACAATTGATTTTAGTATAGGGCCTTTTGTCTGTACTCTAAGTTCTGAAAGATTTTGATGCTTAGGGTTTTTTGATGGGTTGGTGTCCTTATTACTATGAGTATCTCTTTTTATCCCTGATAATATTTCTGACACTGTTTAACGTTGCATGTATCTCCACTGTTGGCTTTTGAGCCATCGTTTGAATATTTTTTTTTTTTTTTTTTAGTGGCTTCTCTAGGCTATTTATCCCATTTAACTTCAAATGTTATACTACTTTACAGTATACTACTATTTATCTCTTCTCATACTTTGTGCTGTTGTTGTCATTTACTTCTACAATGTATTGTAAACCCCAATGCTCCATTATTGTATGTTCTTCAAACAGTTACTTGTTGAAGAACTTTAAGAATGAGGGGGAAAACGCATTTTAAATTTATCCATACATATACTCTTCCCAACAATCTGCCTTCCTTTGTATTGATCCATGATGCCATCTGGTGTCACTTTTCTACTGCCTAAACAACTTTCTTTATCATTACTCATAATGTAGGTCTGCCAATGAACTTTAATTTTTTGGTGTGAAAACAGTTTTTAGTTTTCCTTTCATTTTGAAGGAGAAAGATCTACATTGACTTCATTTTTTTTTTCTCCCCTATCAGTACTTAAAGTCTGACATAACTATATGTAATTTTTTCTTGAGTTTTAATTTAAATTCCAGTTAGTTAACCTACAGTGTAATATTAGTTTCAAGTGTACAATGTAGTGATTCAACACTTCCATACATCACCAGGTGCTCAGCATTCCTTAATCTTCATCACCTATTTAACCCATCCTACACTGCACTTCCCTTCTAGTAACCATCAGTTTGTTCTCCATAATTTAAATTTTTTTTTTTTATTTTTTTAATGTTTACTTTTGAGAGAGAGAGGGAGACAGAGCATGAGTGGGGGAGGAGCAGAGAGAGAGGGAGACACAGAGCTGTCAGCACAGAGCCTGATGCGGGGCTCGAACTCACAAACCATGAGATCCTGACCTGAGCCAAAGTCGGACACTTAACCAACTGAGCCACCCAGGCTCCCCTGTTCTCCATAATTAAGAGTCTCTTTCTTGATTTGTCTCTTTCTTTTCCCTTTGTTCATTTGTTTTGTTTCTTAAATTCCACGTATGAGTGAGATGACATGGTATTTGTCTTTCTCAGACTGACTTATTTCACTTAGCACAATATTCTCTAGCTCCATCCATGTCATTGCAAATGGCAAGATTTCTTTCTTTCTTTCTCTTTTTTTTTTTTTTTGATGTCTGAATAATATTCCATTATCTGTATATCCTACATCTTCTTTATCCATTCATCAGTTGATAGACATTTGGGCTCTTTCCATACTTGGTAGTTATTTATTATTGATAATGCTGCTTATAAACATTGGGGTGCATGTACCCCTTCAAATTTGTATTTTTGTAACCTTCGGGTAAATGCCTAATAGTGTAATTGCTGGATCATAGGATTGTTCTGTTTTCAGGTTTTTAAGGAACCTCCATACCGTTCTCCAGAGTGGCTGCACCAGTTTGCATTCCCACCAGCCGTGCAAAAGGGTTCTCCTTTCTCTGCATCCTTGCCAACACATGTTGTTTCTTGTCTTGTTAATTTTAAGCCTTCTAACAGTTGAATGTTATCTTATTTTTGTTTTGATTTGTATTTCCCTAATGATGAGTGATGTTGAACATTTTTTCATGTGTCGGTTGGCCATCTGGATGTCTTCTTTGGAAAAGTGTCTATTCATGTCTTCTGCCCACTTCTTAATTGGGTTGTTTGTTTTGTGGGTGTTGAGTTTGATAAGTTCTTTATAGATTTTGGATACTAACCCTTTATTGGATATGTCATTTGTATATGTCTTCTCCCACTCTGTAGGCTGCATTTTAGTTTTGTTGTTTTCTTTGCAGTGCAGAAGCTTTTTATCTTGATGAGGTCCCAATAGTTCATGTTTGCTTTTCTTTCCCTGGCCTCTCGGCTACATGTCTGGTAAGAAGTTGCTCCAGCCAAGGTCAGAGAAGTTGCTGCCTGTGTTCTTCTGTAGGATTTTGATAGTTTCCTGTCTAACATTTGAGGCTTTCATCCATTTTGAATTTATTTTTGCGTGTGGTATAAGAAAGTGGTCCAGTTTTATTCTTCTGCATGTCACCATCCAGTTTTCCCAGCACCATTTATTGAAGAGACTTTTTTCTATTGGTTTTTTTTCCCTGCTTTTTCAAAGATGAATTGACCATATAGTTGAGAGTCCATTTCTGTGTTTTCTGTTCTCTTCTACTGATCTATGTGTTTGTTTTTGTGCCAGTATCATACTGTCTTGGTGACTACAGCTTTGTAAAATAGTGTGAAATTCAGAATCCTGATGCCTCCAGTTTTATTTTTATTTTTCAAGATTGCTTTGGCTATTTGGGCCTTTTTTGGTTCCATATAAATTTTAGGATTGTTTGATCTAGCTCTGTGAAGGATGCTAGTGGTATTTTGATAGGGATTGCATTAAATGTATAGATTGCTTTGGGTAGTATAGATATTTTAACAGTGTTTTTTCTTCCAGTCAGTGAACATGGAATGTTTTTCCATTTCTTTGTGTCTTCTTCAATATCTTTCATAAGTGTTCCATAGTTTAAAGAGTATAGATCTTTTACCTCTGTAGTTAAGTTTATTCTTAAGTATCTTATTGTTTTTGGTGCAGTTGTAAATGGGACCAGTTCCTTGATTTCTGCTGCTTTGCTATTGGTATATAGAAATGCAAGATTTCTGCATGTTGATTTTATATCCCATGACTTTGCTGAATTCATGTATTAGTTCTAGCAATTTTTTGGTGGAGTCTTTTGTGTTGTCTACATAGAGTATCATAGCATCTGCAAATAGTGAAAGTTTGACTTCTTCCTTGGCAATTTCTATGCCTTTTATTTGTTTTTGCTATTTGATTGCTGAGTCTAAGACTTTCAGTGCTATATTAAGTAGTAATGGTGAGAGTGGGCATTCATATCTTGTTTCTGACTGTAGGGGAAAGGCTCTCAGTTTTTCCACATTGAGGATGAGATTAGCTGTGCGTCTTTCACACATACGGCCTTTATGATGTTGAGGTATGTTCCATCTATCTGTACTTTGTTGAGGTTTTTTTAGTTTTATTTTTATTTTTTTTTAATGTTTATTTATTTTTGAGACGGAGAGAGAGCATGAATGGGGGAGGGTTAGAAAAAGGGAGACACAGAATCCGAAGCAGGCTGCAGGCTCTGAGCTGTCAGCACAGAGCCCGACGCGGGGCTCAAACTCACGGACTGTGAGATCATGACCTGAGCCGAAGTCGGATGCTTAACCGACTGAGCCACCCAGGCGCCCCTGTTGAGGTTTTTTTTAAATCAAGAATGGATGCTGTATTTTGTCCAATGTTTTTTCTGCATCTACTGAGAGAATTATATGGTTCTAATCCTTTCTTTCTTTCTTTTTTTAATGTTTATTCATTTTTGAGAGAGTGTGAGTGTGGGAGAGGCAGAGAGAGAGAGGGAGACATAGATTCTGAAGCGGGCTCCAGGCTTCAAGCTGTCAGCACAGAGCCGACGTAGGGCTCGAACCCACGGACCGTGAGATCATGACCTGAGCTGAGGTTGGATGCTCAACCAACTGAGCCACCTAGGTGCCCCTAATCCTTTCTTTTATTAATGTGGTGTATCACTGTGATTGTTTTGCAAATATTGAACCAGCCCTGCAGCCCAGGAGTAAATCCCATTTGATCATAGTGAATACTTTTTTTAATGTAATGTTGAATTCTCTTTGCTGGTATCTTGTTGAGAATTTTTTGCATCTAGGTTCATCAGGGATATTAGTGTGTAATTGTCCTTTTTAGAGGGATCTTTAGCTGGTTTTGGAATCAAGGTAATGCTGGCTTCATAGATTAAGTTTGGAAGATTTCCTTCCATTTACTTTTTTGGGGACAGTTTGAGAAGACTATGTATGAACTCTTCTTTAAATGACTGGTAGAATTCCCCTGGGAAGCCATCCGGCCCAGGACTCTTGTTTCTTGGGAGATTTTTTGATTACTGATTCAATTTCTTTCCTGGTTATGGGTCTGTTCAAATTTTCTATTTCTTACTGTTTCAGTTTTCATAGTTTGTGGGTTTCTTTTCTTTTTCTTGCAAGTTTATTTGTTTATTTTGAGAGAGAGAGTGCAAGAGTGTAAGTGGGGGAAGGGCAGAAAGAGGAGAGAGAATTTCAAGCAGGCTCTGTACTGTCAGCACAGACTCTTGGTTAACCAACTGAGCCATCTAGGCGTCCTGGTAGTTTATGGGTTTTTAGGAATTTGTCCATTTCTTCCTGATTGCTCAGTTTCTTGGCATATAATTTTTCATAGTATTCTTTTATAATTGTATTTCTGTGGTGTTGTTTGCAAAATCTCCTCTTTTGTTTGTGATTTTATCTATTTGGATCCTTTCTTTTTTCTTTTTGATAAGCCTGGCTAGGGGTTATCAATTTTATTTCCAAGAACTAGCCTTTAGTTTCATTGACCTGTTGTATTGTTTTGTTTGTTTCTATATTGTTCATTTCTTCTCTAATCCTTATTATTTCCCTTCTTCTGCTGGCTAAAGCTTTATTTGCTGTTCCTTTTCTCTAGTTCCTTTAGGTGTAAGGCTAGGTTGTGCATTTAGGACCTTTCTTGCTTCTTGAGATAGGCTTTAATTGCAATATACTTTGCTCTTAGGATTGTCTTTGCTGCATTTCAAAAGGTTTGGACTGTCATGTTTTCATTTTCATTGGCTTCCATGTATTTTTTAATTTCTTCTTTAGTTGCCTGGTTAACCTATTTATTTTTTAGTACGATGTTCTTTAGCCTCCATATATTTGAGGACTTTCCAAATTTTTTCTTGTGGTTGACTTCAAGTTTCATAGTGTTGTAATCGGAAAACATGTATGGTATGATCTTGATCTTTTTGTACCTGTTGAGGGCTGATTTGTGACTCAGTATGTGATCTGTTCTGCAGAATGTTGTATATACACTCCAGAACAATGTGTATTCTGCTGCTTTAAGATGAAATGCTCTGAATATATCTGTTAAGTTCAGCTGGTCCAGTGTGTCATTGAAAGCCATTGTTTCCTTGTTGATTTTCTGCTTAGATGATCTGTCCATTGCTGTGTGTGGAGGAGTAAAGTTCCCTACTATTACTGTATTATTATCGATGAATTCCTTTATGTTTGTGATTAACTGATTTATATATTTGGTTTTGTCCAAGTTGAGGGCATAAATATTTACAATTGCTAGATTTTCTTGGTGAAAAGACCCCTAATGATGATATAATGCCCTTCTTGTTACAGTCTTTGTTTTAAAATCTAGTTTGTCTGATATAAGTATAGCAACTCTGGCTTTCTTTTGACATCCGTTAGCATGATAGTTGGTTCTCTATCCCCTCACTTTCAGTCAGCACATGTCTTCAGGTGTAGATATCTCTTGTAGGCAGCATATACATGAGTTTTGTTTTATTATTTTTTTTCTGATACCCTGTGTCTTTTTGATTGAAGCATTTTAGTCCATTTACATTCAGAGTGATTATTGAAAAATAAAAAGTTAGTGCCATTGTGTTACCTGTAGAGTTGGTGTTTCTGGTGATGTTCTCTGGTCCTTGGTAGTCTTTGCTGCTTTGGTCTTTTTATTTATTTATTTTTAAATTTCATTCATTCATTCATTCATTCATTCATTCTCTGCTCAGAGTACCCCTTAAAATTTCATGCAGGGCTGGTTTAGCAGTCACAGACTCCTTTAGTTTTTGTTTGTTGGGGAAACCCTTTGTCTCTTTCTATTCGCAATGAAGTCTTGCTGAATAAAGAATTGTTGGGTGCATGTTTTACCCATTCAGTACGTTGAATATATCCTGCCACTCCCTTCTGGCCTGCCAAATTTCAGTGGACAGATCTGTTGCTAACCCATGTGTCTACCCTCATAGGTTAAGGACATTTTGTCCCTAGCTGCTTTCAGATTTCTTTCTTTACCTTTGTATTTTGCAGTTTTCACTACAGTATGTCATGGTATTGACCTGTTCTTGTTGATTTTGAGGGGAGTTCTCTGTGCCTCTTGGACTTGAATGCCTTTTTCCTTCCCCAGATTAGGGGAGTTCTCAGCTATAATTTGTTGAAAGAAAACTTCTGCCCCTTTTCCTGTTCTTCTTCTTCTTCTTCTTCTTCTTCTTCTTCTTCTTCTTCTTCTTCTTCTTCGACTCCTGTTATATGGATATTGTTCCATTTTATGGCATCACTAAGTTCTCTAAGTCTTCCCTTGTGATCTAATAGTTTACTTTCCCTCTTAAGCTTCATTATTTTCCATAATTTTATCTTCTATATCACCTATTCTCTCCTCTGCTTCTTCAATCCTTGTTATGACTCTATCCAGTCAGTTTTGCATCTCAGTTACAGTATTTTTTTATTTCAGCCTGACTACTTTTTAGGTCTTTGATCTCTGTAGCAAGGGTTTCTCTGGTGTCTTCTATGCTTTTTTTCAAGCCCAGCTAGTAGTCTTATGACTTGTTCTAAATTCTTGTTCAGATATATTGCTTATATCTCTTTTGAGCAAAC
Organism: Felis catus; assembly: GCF_018350175.1. Taxonomy (NCBI): domain Eukaryota; kingdom Metazoa; phylum Chordata; class Mammalia; order Carnivora; family Felidae; genus Felis; species Felis catus. The sequence continues at coordinate 31,831,336 of NC_058380.1, read as the reverse complement.
CCCTGGCTTTGATTTCTTCTTGACTTTTCTTTTGGGGAAAATTCCTCTCTCTTGTCATTTTGGCTAAGTTTCTGTCTTTTGCATGTTTTAAAAGTTTGTTGCATTTCCTACACCTAAAAGTAATGCTATATTTAAAAGAGGTCATATACTGTCTAGGGCCTGGCACTTGAGGAAGTGTTTCTGGTGTATGCTGTGTGCACTCTGCTGTTGTGTTTTGACTGCTCTTTCCCACTGGTCAGTCCTCTCTGGAGCTCCTCTTTGCTTGCAGTGGGGAGTGTTCGGACCTTTAACTAGGTGTGCTTTGATGTGTTTGTTAAAATAAGCCTGGGAAAAAGGGGGAGGGAACCCCAGAGAATAAAAAACTAAAAGGCTGATTCCAAAGAAACAGAAAGGGAAAACAAGAAGAAAATAAAAATAGAAGAAAAAAGAAAAGAATAAAGAAGCCTGATCCAAAAATAGAAAAGGAAATGAAAACAAACAAACAAACAAGAAACTGTGAGACTGATTCCAAAAGAAAAAATGAAGAAGAAAGAAAAAGAAGAAAAAAAAGTAAGCCTAGTCCTAGTTCCACGAGAACTGCAGGTATAATTTTGAAGCACTGGATTTTCAGTACACTTGGTACATGATGGGTGCTGGTTGTGCTGGTCTTCTGGAGGAAAGGCCGGCTGCCTTGGCTCACAGTCAGTCTTGCCCTGGTTAATAAGCATTTGCCAAGCATAGGGGGACAGGGTTTGGTGTAAGTGGGCCCCACCTCTACCGGGGGCCTCTTTGCTGCCCAGCAAAGTCCATTGTGTTGGTATTGGGGGCAGGGGGGAGGAAATGGCACCACCCACATCTCTTGTCCCCAGACAAGGAATCTCACACCCCCAGCTATTCAGGCAGCCCTCACAGAATATGAGGGCAGTTCAGCTCTCTCTGCACCACAGCTCTCCTGTGTTCTTTCTTTGGTGCACTGCTGGGATTCAAAACTTGACATCTTAAAGAACCTAGCACTTAGCGACCCACCCCCCTCCTCAGGAGCAGAGCCTTTCCACACTGTGTCTGATGTCCTTTGTCCCAGAAAAATAGTTCTGTGCGTTGCATGGAATCCATGGCAGAGCACCACTAAAAGCAGCAAAAAGTTTACATGTTCTCTGGGTGCAACTCTGTCCCCTGCCTATGAAAGGCCTTTTGCTGAGCTTACAGGGTCTTTTGTCCTTGGAAAGGCAATATACCCTCTTCCAAAAGTACTCCAGGCAGGGGAATGCGCTCTCCTAGTGTGCCTGGGAGATCTCTACGCCACACTGTGTGCTCTGGGGCCAGTTCCCTCCTTCTCCTAGGAGTCTCTGCCACAGCTCTGCCCCAGAGAAAGTTGCACACTTCCAGAACCTCAGAGTTTGAGCTCTAAATGCTATTTCCAAAAAAAACAAAAAACAAAAAACCTGCAACATTCAGTACTTCTTGCTCTCCATTGTGTTTGTCCAGATGGGTTTTCCTCCTGTGCAAATCCAGTGCTGCACTCTCTCAACTCCTCCTTTTCTCTTTTTTGTCTCTCCACAGAAAGGGTTTTCTCCCTTCCACAGCACTGCCATTTTTCTCTCCCCCAGTTCACTTCCACATACTTTGTACCTGCCATGCTACCTCCCTCCAACCATGGAGATCCTTCTGCCAGTCTGCAGATCAATTTCCTGGGTGTTCCAAGGAAAATTGCATAGTTTTTCCTGGAGAACCTCTCAAAGTATGGTTGGGATTCCTATTTTCATACCTACTATGTTTGGCTTCCTGGCCCTTAACAGGGCTTCCATAAACTCCCTACTAATCTTTAAATAAATTCCTTTTCTGCTTTAGCCAGAAGAGATCTTCTGTTGGCAGTTAAGTAGGAAGCTTGACTGAATACCTAATATTACTATTTCTATTTTAGAAAATGTAAACAGGGGCGCCTGGGTGGCTTAGTTAAGCGTCCGACTTCGGCTCAGGTCATGATATCGCGGTTCGTGAGTTCCAGCCCCGCGTCGGGCTGTGTGCTGACGGCTCAGAGCCTGGAGCCTGTTTCAGATTCTATGTCTCCCTCTCTCTCTCTCTGACCCTCCCCCGTTTATGCTCTGTCTCTCTCTGTCTCAAAAATAAATAAACGTTAAAAAAAAATTTAAAAAAAAAAGAAAATGTAAACAAATGCCTTGCTTTCTTTTTTCATGCCTTCAATTTGCATACATTATATTGTTTCCTTAATTGATGGATTATTTTGGATTAAATCTCATACATATATATATATTTTTTTTTTCTTTTACCAGATTGTAACCTCTTTAAGAGTGGAGCCCATGCTTTCATTTCTTTATATCCTTACACATGGTAAAGATTCAATAAACATTTATAAAACTGGTAAAGTTAGGATACTTTGAAACATTATTTATTTTTTGTAAAGCTTTTCACTCACTAGCAATGTTCCTTAGTTATACATGACCAAAATAACTTTAGGCATAGCTTCTGTTATTGTTTCACACAGTAACAGGTAAATACTCTCTAAGCCAAAAAAGAACAACATCAAAAATGAGACTTGTCCAGTCAAAGAAAAATTTTGGACCACTTTTTCTGTTCATGTGTTGTTGTTTACCTTTTATTTTCTTTTTATTTAGCAAATATGGCTTTTAGAATTATCTTCAGACAATTTTTTAGCATGTCTCCAACACTGAAGGCTTAATTTTTTGAACTGACATTTTAGAAATGTGCACTACTATATCTGATTGTAGAATTCTCCTTTGAGCAAATTTTTAAATTGAGAATAACCTTGAAATCTGGTGAATTTTATCTGTCCTTGTCAGCAAAATGTGGTTTGCTCCAGCATTTCAGAATACAGTATTAAAATATTTTTTTAATTATGTTATGTTTGACAAAGGTTTCAAAAATTGTTGAATTATAGACATTAACTCTACAGTTCTTTGGCAGGCCCCATTTCTACTGAGGATTAGAAGAGACTCACACTTCTAATTCTAAGGAACTATTTTGTGGTATGCTTGCGTATACCACACTGGACTTTGTTTTTCTTCCTCATGCCTTTTTATACTCTATCTATCATTCTTCCCTGAAAGGTACCATTTATAAGGAACAGAAGTGTGAGTAGCAGCCCTTGAGTACCTTCAGGCAATACCCACAGTTGGCAGTATCATGCCCCAACTATATCATAACTTTTCCAGGCACTTGAGCCAACAGACGTGTGTATCACACCATTGCCTAATTTTCTTCTTCCAAGTGTAAACCAATTGATGCTGTGTTTGGTGCTATAAATGGCAAACTGTATTTCTGGCATTTACACTAACCCACTATCTACACCTGAGGAAGTTTTCTTACCCTTCTATGTCCTTAGTGTCCCTATCAATAAGTTGAATTGAGTAATTAAAGAAATTACTGTGTCACTAACCTTTATTGACCAAGGGTTGCTTATCACTACTGTAGGCAAAAACAAGTTCATAAAAGTGTTTTGGTCTGTTCCAACTTCCCCTTTCATTTTCTTTCTCAAGCACTAGTTTTACTCTTTCACTTCTGCAGAAACAGAGTTGATTGTGACAGGGTTGACCAAAATCAATTTTAATGCTAAGAGTACTAAATTACCTGCATTGTGATGGTTGGTGTTCCAATAGATACAGTTTTCTATACCAAACTTTTAAAGAAACTCTGAGTTATATTCCATGAGAAATAATTGGACAACCTTTTTGGTATTAATAGCAGAATATTGAAGAAGAAGTGACTACTCTTCTTAGTATCTGAAGTGTAGAGAAACTCATTTTCATGGTAAAAGACACAATATCTATAAATTTAAGATAAACAGATTCTTTAATATTACCTGGCTTATATTCTTTAGCTTTTGAAAAGTTGGTTTAAGAATTTTTTTTTCATTTCACAGGCCTTTTAATTTTTTTTAATTTCACAGGCCTTTTAGTTTAATTTTTTAATTGTTTATTTTTGAGAGAGAGTGAGAGAGTGTGTGTGTGTGCACGTGTGCACGAGTTGGGGAGGGGCAGAGAGAGGTGGGGATACAGAACCTGAAGCAGGCTCCAGGCTCCAGGCTCTGAGCTGTCAGCATAGAGTTGACAGGGGGAATCGAACCTGTGAACTGTGAGATCATAACCTGAGCCGAAGTCAGACGTTTAACCGACTGAGCCACCCTGGTGCACCACACAGGCTTTTTAGTATAAAAGTCAGGTGGTTCTATTAAGGTTTATAATGAAAGACAGCAACCTTACTTCAGCTCAACCTCAAGTCGATGAGTCAGAAATTATCCTCCTTTAGATATTTCTTTTAGTGATTGTTTCCACATTTCAAATTGCATGCTTATATTGCTATTTCTTGATATTTTGTTTTGTCATTATCTAGTGAAGTCCATCTGTGGAAGATGAAGATTTTATTCGCTTACAGCCATTTCCACTGGTTTGGAAGTTCCATGCTCTTTATGTCTGTTCTTAATTTGATCTCTTCTGCCTCATCAACCTTACATATTATTGTTAAATGATAATTTAGCTCTGTCTCATTTTTTACCCTAAACTAGACATTATTGTAATTACTGTTTTTTGTAACATGGTTAACAGTTGATTTGTTCTCTCATCTTTACATCTTAGAACTTCTTTCCGTGGTCATTTTTTTTTTCTTCCTGAATTATATACTCTAGAAGTATTTTCTCTGTATCTTTAAATTGGGGTAGTTTCTATCACTGTCTTCAAGTTCACTAATCTTTTCTTCTGCCATGTCTACTTTGCCATTAGTAAATATGGTATATTTTCATCTCAGACATTGTAGTTTTCATCTCTCAAAGTTTGATTGTTGTCTATTTTATATCTTTATGTCTCTAGTTAATCTTTTGACTGTATTGATTATGGTTTAAATAACTACTTTAATGGCCTTCTTTGCTAATTCTAACATTTGTTTTCATTTCTGGGCCAGTTTTGATTGATTTTTCTCCTTATATAGGTCATGTGTTTTCTGGTTCATTGTAGGCCTGGCTTTGGTTTAGGTGGCAAACATGGTTTTGTCTTGGAGGATGCTACGTGTTTTTATTCCCATATTTTATTCCTGTAAATCTTAATGGGTTTTTTTCTGGAATGCAATTAAATTACTTGGAAACAGATTGATCATTTGGATCTTTTAGGATTTGTTACCTGGGTCCAGAGCAATGGCCAGTTTAGGGCTAATTATTTTCTACTACCAAGTATTCTATTTACTGTCCCATAATTTGTGAGTTCTTCTAGTATGTCTAGTAGGAATAGATGTTGTTTTCTAATTTTGGGGGTATTTTTCCCCTACCTAGCCTTGGCTTGTTACCTAACATGCATGCACTAATTAGTACTCTGAATATTCAAAGGGGATCCTCTGAACATCTTTGGTATTCTCATTTCCTTCAGCTGTCTCCTCTTTGGTGTTGTGCCCTGAAGACTCTAGCTGCCTTCCTTTCTCTGGACTCTTGCCTGGGTTTCCCCTTCCTGCATCATGGCCTGGAAAATCTCAGCAGGCAATAAACTGCCACAGTTGCTGGGCTCACCTTGTCTGCTTCCCATTTCTTAGAGGATCATTGTCCTTTGCTTGATACTTAGGTTCCTATAAACCATCCTGTTATCTATTTTGACAGGATTTTTTTGGTTGGTTCAGGTGGGAGAGTAAATCTGATTCCTTGTTATTTCATTTAGGGTGGAAGCAGAAGACACTTTAGAAGTTTTTACTTTTGTTAGAATCAGTTCTACTTTTTTTGTCCAATTGGAAACATTAATTTATCTTCATTCATGAGTGGTACTGTTTCAGGTTTATTTTGTTGCTGTTAATGTGTCTTTCAATCCTTTTGTCACTTCTGTGTATGTAATCTTTTTTCTTCTCTGCTTGTATGATTTTTTTTTGCCTTTGATATTTTATTGTTTTATTATGATGTGCCCAAGTGTGGCTTTCTTAATTTATTTTCTTGGGTTTCCTGAATTGAAGATTTGTGTCCTTCAGTAGTTCTAGGAAATACTTAGCCATTGTGTCTTCAAATATTGCTGTCATCACCATCTTCCTACCCCTCTTCTCTATTCTTATTTTCTGAAGCTCCAACTGGTTGTTTGTTAGATTGCAATCTGTCCTTCATTGGTCTTTATATCTCTTCCATACATCTTATACTTTTGTCTTTTTGCACTGAATTCTTTGAAATTTCTTCAGCTCTGCCTTTTCCTATATACAATCAACTGTTTAACCTATCCATTGAATATTTTATTTTTGTGTTTATACTTTTTTATTTCTGAAAGTGTCTTTAAAAAAATTTTTTTAATGTTTGTTCATTTTTGAGAAACACAGAATGAGAGCACGAGCGGGGCATGGGCAGGTGGGCAGCAGAGAGAGGGAGACACAGAATCCGAAGCAGGCTCCAGGCTCTGAGCTGTCAGCACAGTGCACGATGCGGGGCTTGAACCTGAGCTGAAGTCAGATGCTCAACCAACTGAGCCACCTAGGAGCCCCTATTTCTAGAAGTTTCTTTAGTTTTGTTTTCAAATTGCCTAAACAAAATCCAAATCCAAAAGATGGTTCTTCGAAATTCTCTGATAATTTGTTACTTACTTTAATTCCCTCTTTTACTTCTTTAACATGTCTCTTATATTTTGTTTCTAATATTGCATTCACTAAAATTTTTGAGGTGAAATCGTGTAGTGAAGGCCTTAGGACCCCAGTTTTTCAATGTGGGGAAGATTTTAAATTATGTTTCTTTAATAGATAAACATTATGTAAGTTTTCATTCTTCTTCCATCAGTTTTGTTAATTCATGTTTTTCGAAAGACTTGGCTGATTTATTTAAATTGTTATCTGGCATAAAATTGCTCATAATATCCTTAAATCATTTATGTTTGTAGGATCTACAGGATGTGACATTTTCATTTTTTGGATGGAGTGTGTGTGTGCACATGCAAGCACACACACGCGTGCTTTCTTGAGTGACCTTGCTAAGCATTTATCAAATTTTGTTAATGTTTTCAGAGACCCAACTTTTGGATTTAATGATTTTTCTCTTGTATATTTGTTTTCTATTTCATTGACTTCTACTCTATATTTTCTTTTTTCAACTTTGATTTGCTTTTTCTTTTTTTCTAATGAACACTTATGTATTTGATTTTCAACTTTTCTAAATGTACATTCTTTTTTAAAAGAAGTATTCATTGATGTATAGTTGACATACAGTGTTATGTTACTTTCAGGTGTCTGACATAGTGATTCGACAATTCTGTACATTACTCATTTCCATAAGTGTATAATATTATTACAGTATTGACTGCTGTATGCTGTACTTTTCATCTCTGTGGCACATTTATTTTATAACTGGAAACTTTTTACCTCTTAAATCCCTTCAGCTATTTTCTCATCCATCCACTTCCTCCCTTTTCAACTACCAGTATAGTCTCTTTATTTATGAGTCTGTTTTTGTGTTTGTTCTTTTGTTTTTTTTTTTAGATTACATATGTGAGTGAGATCATATGGTATTTGTCTGATTCATTTCACTTAGCATTATACCCTCTGGATCCATCCATGTTGTTGTAAATGGCAAGATCTCATTCTTTTTTTTTTAAGACTGAGTAACATTCCATTCTATGTATCCACCACATTTTCTTTATCCATTCATCTGTCAGTGTCCACTTGGGTTGCTTTTATATCTTGGCTGTTGTAAATAATGCTGCAGTAAACAGGGTGCATGTATTTTTTCAAATCGGTGTTTTTTGTTTTCTTTGGGTAAATACCCAGTAGTGAAATTATTGGATCACATGATGTTTCTATTTTAATTTTCTGAAGAGCCTCCATACTGTTTTCCACAGTGGTTGTACCAATTTACATTCCCAACAACACCATTTATTGAAAGCATTATTGTTTCCTCATTGTATACTCTTGCCTCCTTTGTTGTAGGTTAATTGATCATATAAGTGTGGATTTATTTCTGGGCTCTCTTACCTTGTTCCATTGATCTATGTGTCTGTTTTTGTGCCAGTGTCATATTGTTTTGATTACTATAGCTTTATAGTATAGTATGAAATTATGGAGCATGATTCCTCCAGCTTTGTTTTTCTTTCTCAAGATTGCTTTGGCTGTTTGGGGCCTTTTGTGGCTCCCAAACAAATTTTAGGATTATTTGTTTTAGTTCTGTGAAGAGTACTATTCATTTTTTGATAGGGCTTACATTGAATCTATAGATTGCTTTGAGTAGTATGGATATTTCAACAATATTAATTATTGCTATCAGCATGGTAAATTTTTCCACTTGTGTTGTTTTCACTTTCTTTTATCAATGTCTTATACTTTTTACAGCAAAGGTCTTTTCACTTCCTTGGATAAATTTATTTCTAGGTTTCTTTTTTGTGCAATTGTCAGTAGTATTGTTCTTTTAATTTCTTTTTGCCACTTTGCTATTAGTGTAGAGAAATGCAGTAGACTTATGTATGTTAATTTTGTATCTTGAAACTGTATTGAATTTACTTATTGTAATAGTTTTGTGATGGAGTCTTTAGGGTTTTGTTTTTGTTTTTGTTTTTGTTTTTTCCTATAAGTAGTATTATGTCATCTGCAAATAGTAAATGTTTTACTTCTTCCTTACCAGTTCGGGTGCCTTTTAGTTTTTGGGGTTTTTTTGTTTGTTTGTTTTGTTTTTTGTTTTTTCTTGTCTGATTGCTGTGGTTGGGACTTCTAGTACTATGTTGAGTAAAAATGGTGAGAGAGAACATTCTTGCCTTGTTCTTATGTTAAAGGAAAAGCTTTCAGTTTTTTCACCATTATGATGTTAGCTGTAAGTTTTTTTAACATAGCCTTTATTATGTTGAGGAATGTTCCCTCCATCCACTTTGTTGATAGTTCTTTTTTTTTTAAATCAGGAATAGATGTTATATTTTGTCAAATGCTTTTTGTGCATCTATCAAGAGGATCATATGGTTTTTATCCTTCTTGTTAATATGATGTATCATGTTGATTGATTTTTGATATTAAACCATCTCCTTGCATTCCTGAAATAAATCTCACTTGTTCGTAGTGAATGATCTTTTAATGTATTCATGAATTTGGTTTCCTAATACTTTGTTGAGATTTTCCACCTGGTTCATCAGGGATATTGGCCTATAATTTTTTTTTCTTTGTAGTGTCTTTGGTTTTGGTATCAACGTAATGATGGCCTTATAGAATAAATTTTGAAAGTTTTCCTTTCTCTTTTTTTTTTTTTGGAAAAGTTTGAAAAGAATGGGTATTAACTCTTTAAATGTTTGGTAGAACTGTTCTGTGAATCCATCTGATCTTATACATATGTTTCTTGGGAATTTTTTAATAACAGATTCAATTTTATTACTTGTAGTCAGTCTGTGCAGAATTTCTATTTCTTCCTGGTTCAGTTTTAGAAGATTGTTTCTGGGAATTTAGCTATTTTGTTTAGGTTGTCCAATTTGTTGGCATATAATTTTTCATAATATTCTCTTATAATTCTTTGAGCTTCCGTGGTATTAGTTACTACTTCTCTTTCATTTCTGATTTTACTTATTTGAGTCTGCCGTTTTTTTTCCTTGATAAATCTTACTAAAGGTTTATAAGTTTTGTTTAAAGAATTAGCTCCTGGTTTCATTGATCTTTTCTATTGTTTATTTTTAGTCTCCATTTCATTTTCACTCTAATCATTGTTTCCTTCTAATAACTTTGGGCTTTTTCCTTTTTCTAATTCCTTTAGGTGTAAGCTTAGATTGTTTATTTGAGATCTTTCTTGTTTCTTGAGGTTGGCCTATATCGCTTTAAATTACCTCCTTAGAACAGCTTATGCTGCATCCCAAAGATTTGGGACTGTTGTGTTTTCATTTCCATTTGTCTCCATGTATTTTTTTATTTCTTCTTTGATTTCTTCACTGACCCATTAGTTGTTTAGCAGCATATTATTTAGCCTTCATGTGTTTTTTCCTTGTAATTGATTTCTAGTTTCATACCATTGTGTTGGAAAAGATGCCTGATATGATTTCAGTCTTCTTAAGTTTATTGAAACTTATTATGTGGGCTAACATGTGATCTATTCTGGAGAATGCTTCATGTGCACTTGAGAATAATTCATTCTGCTATTTTGGGATGGAATGTTCTGTGTATATCTGTTAGGTTCATCTGCTCTAATGTGTCATTCAAAGCCATTGTTTCCTTTTTGATTTTCTGTTTGCATGGTCTACCCACTGATGTAAGTGGGATGTTAAAGTCCCCCTACTATTATTGTATTGCTTTCAGTTTCTCTGTTTACATCTGTTAATATTTCCTTAATGCATTTAGGTGTTCCTGTGTTGAGTGAAAACATATCAACAGTTGTTATATCCTATTGTTGGAATTATATCTTTATTATTATGTAATATACTTCTATGTTTTTTGTCACTGTGTTTGTTTTAAAGTATAATTTGTCTGATATAAGTATTGCTACCCAGGACAGCCAGCTAGCCACCCTGCCTGCCTGCCTTCTTCCCTCTCTTCCTCCCTCCCTCTCTTTCTTCCTTTCTTCCTTCCTTTGCTTCCATTTGCATGGAATATGTTTTTCTATTCTTTCACTTTCAGTCTGTATGTACCTTTAGATCTGAAGTAAATCTCTTGTAGGCAGCATAGAGACAGGTCTTGTTTTTTTTGTCCATATAGTCACTCTATGTTTATTTATTAGAGCCTTGAGTCTATTTATATTTAATGTAATTATTGACAGGTATTTGCTTATTGCCATTTTGTTAATTATTTTCTGGTTGTTTTTGTAGTTATTCTCTGTTGCTTTCTTCTTCTCTTGCTCTCTTCCCTTGTGGTTTCAATGGCTTTCTTTAGTGTTATGCTTGAATTCCTTTCTCTTCTTTTGTATGTCTTACAGGTTTTTGTTGTGTAGTTACCATTGGGTTCATATATAACATCCTGTGTGTAATAGCAATCTATATTAAGTTGATGGTCATTTAAGTTCAAACACATTCTAGAAGCATTAAATCTTTATTCTTCCCTCCATGTTTTATGTTTATGATGTCATATTTTACATCTTTTTATTTTGTGTGTCCCTTGACCAATTTCTAGATATAATTGATTTTTCTACTTTTTTAATTTTAACCTCCATTACTTTATAAGTAATCTACTGCCTTTACTATATGTTTATTTTTGCCAGTGAAATGTTTTCCTATTATAATTTTCTTTCTTCTGTTATGGTCTTTTCTTTCCACTTAAACAATTCCCTTTAACATTTCTTAGAACACTGCTTTAGTAGCAATTAACTCCTTTAACTTTTGTTTGGGATATTCCTTCTCTGTCTTTTTATTCTGAATGATAACCTTGTTGGATAGTTATTCTTGGTTGTAGTTTTTTTCCTTTTAGCACTTTGGATATATCATGCTATTCCCTTCTGGTCTGCAAAGTTTCTGCTGAAAAATCAGTTGATAGCCTTTGGGGTTTCCCTTGTATATAACTTCTTTTACTGCTTTTAAGAGTCCTTCTGTATCATTAATTTTTGTTATTTTAATTATTAAGTATTCTGGTGTGGACCTCTTTGGGTTCATCTTGTTTGGGCCTCTCTTTGATTCCTGCACCTGGATGTCTGCTTTCTTCCTCAGGTTAGGGAAGTTTTCAGCCATTATTTCTTCATGTAGTTTTCTGCCCCCTTTTCTCTGTCTTCTCCTGGTCTTGTAAGAAGTGACTTCCTGTAAGGGGTGCCTGACTGGCTCAGTTGGGAGAGCATGCAACTCTTGATCTTGGGATTGTGAGTTTGAGCCCCATGTTGGGTATAGAGATTACATACATACCTACATACTAACTAAAAAAAAAAAAAAAAAAAAAAAAAAAGAAGTGGTCTCCTGGAGAGGTCCTGAAGTGACCTGTAGCACAATCCCCGCTAGTCACCATAATTAGAAACTCCAGGGATGTCCCTGTGTAGGCTGCATGTGCCCTCCAGTTGTGGCTGAGCCACAATTGCTAGGAGCACAGTGGTGGATATAGTGGGGACTCAGCCTGGCTGGCTACAGTTTGCTTCTGCAATAGCTACAGGCACATTGAAGATCTGTTTTTGCTCCCTGTACAGCCAGCTCAGAGGCCTAGCTGCAGAAACTACAGACATGCTGGCATGTGTGGTTATCTCCTCATGTACACAACCTTCACCCCCACCTAGGGAGTCAGTTTGGAGTAGTGCCAGTACCAACTGAGACTGCCTGATGGTATGGCAGTGTAGAAGCTGTCGTGGAGGGGTTGCCTTCTCATGTAGGCATGTTGGGTGGTGTGGGTCTGCAGGGTAATGTCAAGGCCTGTGGTTCTGGCAAGGTTGATGAAGAGTGATAGCATTGGCTCTCCAAAGCATCTGGCTGTCTACACTGGGGAAAGGTAAAAAAATGGTACCTGCCAGCACTTTTGTTCCTGGAGAAATCTGCACATCCTTGCCCTTCTGGCAAAAGTCCTAAGATTAGTGAATATCTCCTTCATGTATACCCTAGGTACTTTCCAAACTGTTGATATTGTGCTGTGTCTTGGACCAAACTTTTTAGCATGCTGGCTCTTTAGGGGCAAGGACTCGGTTTCCTATCATGTGCTTGCTCTCTTGGAGTTAAACCCTGTTGATTTTTTTTAAAGTTCCTAGACTTGGGGCACCTGGGTGGCGCAGTCGGTTAAGCGTCCGACTTCAGCCAGGTCACCATCTCGCGGTCCGTGAGTTCGAGCCCCGCGTCAGGCTCTGGGCTGATGGCTCGGAGCCTGGAGCCTGTTTCCGATTCTGTGTCTCCCTCTCTCTCTGCCCCTCCCCCGTTCATGCTCTGTCTCTCTCTGTCCCAAAAATAAATAAAACGTTGAAAAAAAAAATTTAAAGTTCCTAGACTTAAGCCCCACTAATTTTCAAAGCTAGATGTTACGGAGACTTGTGAGTCCCCAGGGCCAGGGTGTGGTAACTGCTATCCCTCACTCCTCTGTGCTTGTGATTATCCCTCCCATTTGTGGTTAGGTTCACCAGGAGTTTGGTTCCTGATTGCTTGTCTGCCGCTCTTGCCCTTTTTAACGGGTGGCCTTCTCTCTGCAACTACCTATAGAAGATCTGTTCTGCCAATCTTCATGTCATTTTCAGAGTTAGTTGCCTGAGTTAGATGTAGTTGTTGCCTTGGTGTCTATGGTGCAAGGTGACTCAGGATGACTCTGTCATCTTAAATATACCTTCTTCATGTATAAATTTCCCTCATAATACTCTTTTAGCTGAACCCACCACTTTTGATTATTGTATCATTTTTTCTTAAATGTTTCTATTTCTGCTAATTTGAATGTTACAAAGTTTAAAATCAATCAGCATTTTTACCTTCCTGATTAATGCAAAGACTTTGCAATACATTTCACTTTAATCATTTTTTACCGAGCTTATTTCCTGTTGTTGTATTTTAATTCTGTCTTCTTTTTAAAATCTATAAAACATTTTTATCATTACTTTATGCCATGTCTATATAGATATATATCACCACTTTTTTTCTCTTTTCCTATCACTACTTTTTTTCTCTTTTCCTGTATCTGATCTTGAGTCAAGAATCACTGTCCTTCCATCTTTAGATTTCATTCTCAAGAATTTCTTTAAGTGGGGCTCTGTTCATCACAAATATTGAGTTTTTGTTTGTCTGAAATATTGTTATTTTTGTCTTTATTTTTTGAAAGGTCTTTTTGCTCTAAATGGAAATTTACATTGATTTTTTAAGTGCATTAATGATATTCCATTGTCTGTTGGCCTCCATCGTTGCTGTTGAGGAGTTAACTGTAAATCTGGTTTTTTCTTTTAATATTTGTATTTTTCATATCTAGAAGTTCTGTAGTTTCTTTTCACAACTACTTTGTTGCTTTTTATAGTCTTTTTTTCGATCCATGTTTTCACTTTCTTTTCACTAAACAATATATTTTCTATTTCCTGTAATTCCTATCTATGGTTTTGGGGGACTAGATTTTTTCCCTGTCCCTTACAATACCTTATTTCTTATGTTTTGTAATCTTTGGCTGTGAACTAAATTTTTGTCAGCTGTATCAGTGGGAATTTTTTAAGATAGGTGTAAGATACATTTCCTTAGAGATATGATTTTTTTTTCTGTTCAAGTACCAGACAACAAATTTGGCATGAGACCACATTAAACTTGGTTCTTAGTGTGATATTTTTCTGAGCACCTAGAAATGTGAATATCAGCAATAAATCCATGTGAGTGTCAGTTTGTAGTTACATATTCTTAGGAGAGACGTTACTTTTTCCATCTACCACTTCTGTTGGGAGAACAATTTTTGTTATAGCCCTATAGTTGGGGACAAGGGAGGGGACTCTTGTTTCTGGTACACCCTTCTACTGATTGTGTGGGCTTTTGAACCCACGTTCTAACCAGCCCACCAATGCTTCCATTCAGTAAAAGGTTTAAAGTCCTCAAAACTATAAGCACATTTGAAAAAAATTTGAGTTTTATGAAGAATACCTAACATTGCTTGTTCAAATATAATTAATATGTATAAATGCTAAATCACAAATGACAGTTTCTTTTAGTTGTTGAAAATGAACCAGTACTACTTAATTAGATAATTTATTGTATCTGTATTAGCAAGGTAGTTGTAGTGTGATCTCTTAGCCAAAAATATAAAAGTAGGCTTGTTCTGTAAAAGAGAAAGTTCTGATATTGCCGAAGTGGTGTACTTAACTGTGTATTGGTTTTGCAGGTTATAGTGGGATAGTACAGAAAAATATCCGGTATCAGACATTATTTTGCCTCAGTTTTCATTTAGAGTCCAGGAACTAGTCCTATCTCTGTACTTTCATACATCTTTTCTAGACGAACAATTCTCTTGAATCACGAGCAAGATAAATTATATTTTCCCTCCTTTGTTGTTGTTATTCTTATTTCTGCTTCCCAAACCTTATGTGTTTTCCCCTTTTTTTTGACAGCTTTATTGAAATATATGATACACCATACAAATCACCTATTTAAAGTGTAAAATTCAGTTACTTTTAGTATATTCACAGACTTGTTCAACCATTACCACGGTCAATGTTAGAACATTCATCACTGCAGAAAGAGAGACTATTGATAGTCATTCACCAGTTCCCCTGACCTTCCTAATCCTAGGAAATTTCTAACCTATGTTCTGTCCCTATAGATTTCTGGACATTTCATATAAATGGAATTATACAAAATGTAGTTTTTGTGGATGGCTTTTTTCACTTAGTATCATGTTTTCAAGATTCATCCTGTGTTGTAGCATGTATCAGCATTTTTTAAATTGATAAATATGCCATTGTACAGATATGCCACATTTTCTTTATTCATTGAGCAATTGATGGCCATTTGGGGTGTTTCCATTCTTTGGCTATTGTGAGTAATGCTGCTATGACCATTCATATACAGGTTTTTGTGTAGATATGTCTTTTCATTTCTCCTGGGTATATACCTAGAAGAATTGCTGGATCACATGGTAACTGTATGTTTAACATTCTGAGAAACTGATAGTGGTTTCCAGTTTCTCCACTTTTGGACCAATACTTGTTAACTCTCTTGTTACAGTCCTCTTAGTGGGTATGAATAGCTGTCTTACAGTGGTTTTGATTTACATTTCTGTAATGAATACTAATGTTCAGTGTCTTTATGTGTGCTTATTGTTCATTTGTATATCTTTGGAGAAATGTCAATTCAGATCCTTCACCCATTTTTTAAACTTGGGTTGCCTTTTATTATTACTGAGTTATAAGTGTTCCTTATATTTTCAGGTTATATGTCTCTCATTAGATATATGATTTGCAAAACTTTTCTTCCATTTTCGGTCTTTTCACTTTGATTATGTCTTTTAAAGGCACAAAAGTTTTTGATTTGATGGCTCCACTTTATTTTCTCCTTCATTGCTTGTGCTTTTGGTGTCGTAAGAACATATTGTCTAATGCAGGATTACAAAGATTTATGGCTCACTTTTCATCCAATTTTAATTTTTAAAAAATTTTTTAAGTTTATTTTCAGAGAGAGAGCGAGCAAGCAGGGAAGGGGCAGAGAGAGAGAACCTCAAGTAGACCGCGCACTATCATCACAGAGCCTGACATGGGGTTCGACCTATGAACTGTGAGATCATGACCTGAGCTGAAATCAGGAGTTGGGTGTTTAACCTACTGAGCCACCCAGTGCTCCCCAATTTAAAAAATTTATTTTATTTTATTTTATTTTATTTTATTTTATTTTATTTTATTTTATTTTATTTTATTTATTTATTTTCAATACATGAAATTTATTGTCAAATTGGTTTCCATACAACACCCAGTGCTCATCCCAAAAGGTGCCGTCCTCAATACCCATCCCCCACCCTCCCCTCCCTCCCACCCCCCATCAACCCCCAGTTTGTT
Organism: Felis catus; assembly: GCF_018350175.1. NCBI lineage: Eukaryota > Metazoa > Chordata > Mammalia > Carnivora > Felidae > Felis > Felis catus. The sequence goes on along the minus strand of NC_058380.1, from coordinate 31,815,027 downwards.
CTCAGTTTTGAAGAGTCTCTTATGCTTTGGCTCTCTCCCACTCTAACCTCTTTTTTTTTTTTTCCCCTTCCCCTCCCCTGTGGATTTCTGTTAAGTGTCTCAGGATCCACATAAGAGTGAAAACATATGGTATCTGTCTTTCTATGTATGGCTTATTTCACTTAGCATCACACTCTCCAGTTCCATCCACGTTGCTACAAAGGGCCATATTTCATTCTTTCTCATTGCCACGTAGTACTCCATTGTGTATATAAACCACAATTTCTTTATCCATTCATCAGTTGATGGACATTTAGGCTCTTTCCATAATTTGGCTATTGTTGAGAGTGCTGCTATAAACATTGTGTACATGTGCCCCTGTACATCAGTACTCCTGTATCCCTTGGGTAAATTCCTAGCAGTGCTATTGCTGGCTCATAGGGTAGGTCTATTTTTAATTTTCTGAGGAACCTCCACACTGCTTTCCAGAGCGGCTGCACCAATTTGCATTCCCACCAACAGTGCAAGAGGGTTCCCGTTTCTCCACATCCTCTCCAGCATCTATAGTCTCCTGATTTGTTCATTTTGGCCACTCTGACTGGCGTGAGGTGATACCTGAGTGTGGTTTTGATTTGTATTTCCCTGATAAGGAGCGACATTGAGCATCTTTTTATGTGCCTGTTGGCCATCCAGATGTCTTCTTTAGAGAAGTGTCTATTCATGTTTTCTGCCCATTTCTTCACTGGGTTATTTGTTTTTCGGGTGTGGAGTTTGGTGAGCTCTTTATACATTTTGGATACTAGCCCTTTGTCCGATATGTCATTTGCAAATATCTTTTTCCATTCCATTGGTTGCCTTTTAGTTTTGTTGGCTGTTTCCTTTGCTGTGCAGAAGCTTTTTATCTTCATAAGGTCCCAGTAGTTCATTTTTGCTTTTAATTCCCTTGCCTTTGGGATGTGTCAAATAAGAGATTGCTACGGCTGAGGTCAGAGAGGTCTTTTCCTGCTTTCTCCTCTAAGGTTTTGAGGGTTTCCTGTCTCACATTTAGGTCCTTTATCCATTTTGAGTTTATTTTTGTGAACGGTGTGAGAAAGTGGTCTAGTTTCATTCTTCTGCATGTTGCTGTCCAGTTCTCCCAGCACCATTTGTTAAAGAGGCTGTCTTTTTTCCATTGGATGTTCTTTCCTGCTTCGTCAAAGATGAGTTGGCCATACGTTTGTGGGTCTAGTTCTGGGGTTTCTATTCTATTCCATTGGTCTATGTGTCTTTTTTTGTGCCAGTACCATGCTGTCTTAATGATTACAGCTTTGTAGTAGAGGCTAAAGTCTGGGATTGTGATGCGCCCTGCTTTGGTCTTCTTCAAAATTTCCTTGGCTATTCGGGGCCTTTTGTGGTTCCATACAAATTTTAGGATTGCTTGTTCTAGCTTCGAGAAGAATGCTGGTGCAATTTTGATTGGGATTGCATTGAATGTGTAGATGGCTTTGGGTAGTATTGACATTTTGACAGTATTTATTCTTCCAACCCATGAGCACAGAATGTTTTTCCATTTCTTTATATCTTCGTCAATTTCCATCATAAGCTTTCTATAGTTTTCAGCATACAGATCTTTTACATCTTTGGTTAGATTTATCCCTAGGTATTTTATGCTTCTTGGTGCAATTGTGAATGGGATCAGTTTCTTTATTTGTCTTTCTGTTGCTTCATTATTAGTATATAAGAATGCAACTGATTTCTGTACATTGATTTTGTATCCTGCAACTTTGCTAAATTCATGTATCAGTTCTAGCAGACTTTTTGTGGAGTCTATCGGATTTTCCACGTATAATATCATGTCATCTGCAAAAAGTGAAAGCTTGACTTCATCTTTGCCAATTTTGATGCGTTTGATTTCCTTTTGTTGTTTGATTGCTGATGCTAGAACTTCCAACACTGTGTTACACAACAGCGGTGAGAGTGGACATCCCTGTCGTGTTCCTGATCAGAGGGAAAAAGCTCTCAGTTTCTCCCCATTGAAGATGATGTTAGCTGTGGGCTTTTCATAAATGGCTTTTATGATGTTTAAGTATGTTCCTTCTATCCCGACTTTCTCCAGGGTTTTTATTAACAAAAGATGCTGAATTTTGTCAAATGCCTTTTCTGCATCGATTGACAGGATCATATGGTTCTTCTCTTTTCTTTTATTAATGTGATGTATCACGTTGACTTATTTGCGAATGTTGAACCAGCCCTGAAGCCCAGGAATGAATCCCACTTGATCATGGTGAATAATTCTTTTTATATGCTGTTGAATTCGATTTGCTAGTATCTTATTGAGAATTTTTGCATCCATATTCATCAGGGATATTGGCCTGTGGTTCTCTTTTTTTAATGGGTCTCTGTCTGGTTTAGGAATCAAAGTAATACTGGCTTCATAGAATGAGTCTGGAAGTTTTCCTTCCCTTTCTATTTTTTGGAATATCTTGAGAAGGATAGGTATTATCTCTGCTTTAAACGTCTGGTAGAACTCCCCTGGCAAGCCATCTGGTCCTGGACTCTTATTTGTTGGGGAGATTTTAGATGACTGATTGAATTTCTTTGCTGGTTATGGGTCTGTTCAAGCTTTCTATTTCCTCCTGATTGAATTTTGGAAGCGTGTGGGTGTTTAGGAATTTGTCCATTTCTTCCAGGTTGTCCAGTTTGTTGGCATATAAGTTTTCATAGTATTCCCTGATAATTGCTTGTATCTCTGAGGGATTGGTTGTAATAATTCCATTTTCATTCATGATTTTATCTGTTTGGGTCATCTCCCTTTTCTTTTTGAGAAGCCTGGCTAGAGGTTTATCAATTTTGTTTATTTTTTCAAAATACCAACTCTTCATTTCGTTGATCTGCTCTACAGTTTTTTTAGATTCTATATTGTTTATTTCTGCTCTGATCTTTATTATTTCTCTTCTGCTGCTGGGTTTAGGCTGTCTTTGCTGTTCTGCTTCTAGTTCCTTTAGGTGTGCTGTTAGATTTTGTATTTGGGATTTTTCTTGTTTCTTGAGATAGGCCGGGATTGCAATGTATTTTCCTCTCAGGACTGCCTTTGCTGCATCCCAAAGCGTTTGGATTGTTGTATTTTCATTTTCCTTTGTTTCCATATATTTTTAAATTTCTTCTCTAATTGCGTGGTTGACCCACTCATTCTTTAGTAGGGTGTTCTTTAACCTGCATGCTTTTGGAGGTTTTCCAGACTTTTTCCTGTGGTTGATTTCAAGCTTTCGTCTGGAAGTATGCATGGTATGATCTCCATTCTTGTATAGTTATGAAGGGCTGTTTTGTAACCCAGTATGTGATCTGTGTTGGAGAATGTTCCATGTGCACTCTAGAAGAAAGTATATTCTGTTGCTTTGGGATGCAGAGTTCTAAACATATCTGTCAAGTCCATCTGATCCAATGTATCATTTAGGGCCCTTGTTTCTTTATTGACCGTGTGTCTAGATGATCTATCGATTTCTGTAATTGGAGTGTTAAAGTCCCCTGCAATTACCACATTCTTGTCAATAACGTTGCTTATGTCTGTGAGTAATTGTTTTATATATTTAGGGGCTCCCATATTTGGCACATAGACATTTATAATTGTTAGCTCTTCCTGATGGATAGACCCTGTAATTATTATATAATGCCATTCTTTATCTCTTGTTATAGCCTTTAATTTAAAGTCTAGCTTGTCTGATACAAGTACGGCCATTCCAGCTTTCTTTTGACTTCCAGTAGCATGATAAATAGTTCTCCATCCCGTCACTCTCAATCTGAAGGTGTCCTTAGGTCTAAACTGAGTTTCTTGTAGACAGCAAATAGATGGGTCTTGTTTTTTTATCCATTCTGATACCCTATGTCTTTTGGTTGGCACATTTAGTCCATTTAGGTTCAGTGTTATTATAGAAAGATAGGGGTTTAGAGTCATTGTGATGTCTGTAGGTTTCATGCTTGTAGCGATGTCTCTGGTACTTTGTCTCACAGGATCCCCTTAGGATCTCTTGTAGGGCTGGTTGAGTGGTGACTAATTCCTTCAGTTTTTGTTTGTTTTGGGAAGACCGTTATCTCTCCTTCTATTCTAAATGACAGACTTGCTGAATAAAGGATTCTCGGCTGCATTTTTTTTCTTTTCATCACATGGAAGATTTCCTGCCATTCCTTTCTGGCCTGCCAGGTTTCAGTAGAGAGATCAGTCACGAGTCTTATAGGTCTCCCTTTATGTGTTAGAGCACGTTTATCCCTAGCTGCTTTCAGAATTTTCTCTTTATCCTTGTATTTTGCCAGTTTCACTATGATAGGTCGTGCAGAAGATCGATTCAAGTTACATCTGAAGGGAGTTCTCTGTGCCTGTTGGATTTCAATGCCTTTTTCCTTCCCCAGATCAGGGAGGTTCTCAGCTATGATTTCTTCAAGTACACATTTACCACCTTTCCGTTTCTCTTCCTCCTCTGGAATACCAATTATGCGTAAATTATTTCTCTTTAGTGCATCACTTAGTTCTCTAATATTCCCCTCATACTCCTGGATTTTTTTATCTCTCTTTTTCTCAGCTTCTTCTTTTTCCATAATTTTATCTTCTAGTTCACCTATTCTCTCCTCTGCCTCTTCCATCCAAGCCATGGTCATTTCCATTTTATTTTGCAGCTCATTAATAGCAATTTTTAGCTCCTCCTGACTGTTCCTTAGTCCCTTGATCTCTGTAGCAATAGATTCTCTCCTGTCCTCTATACTGTTTTAAGCCCAGCGAATAATTTTATGACTATTATTCTAAAATCACTTTCTGTTATATTGTTTAAATCCTTTTTGATCAGTTCGTTAGCTGTTGTTATTTCCTGGAGATTTTTTTGAGGAGAATTCTTCCGTTTTGTCATTTTGGATAGTCCCTGGAGTGGTGTGGAACTGCAGGGCACTTCCCCTGTGCTGTCTTGAATAACTTGGGTTGGTGGGCGGGCCGCAGTCAGACCTGATGTCTGCCCCCAGCCCACCGCTGGGGCCACAGTCAGACTTGTGTGTACTTTCTCTTCCCCTCTCCTAGGGGTGGGATTCACTGTGGGGCGGTGTGGCCTGTCTGGGCTACTTGCACATTGCCAGCCTTGTGGTGCTGGGGATCTGGCGTATTAGCTGGGGTGAATGGGCAAGGTGCACGGGGGCAGGAGGGGCAGGCTCAGCTCGCTTCTCCTTCCGTGATCCGCTTGGGGGGGGCCCTGCAGCAGTGGGAGGGAGTCAGACCCGCCGGAGGGATGGATCCGCAGAAGCACAGTGTTGGGTGTTTGCGCGGTGCCAGCAAGTTCCCTGGCAGGAACTGGTTCCCTTTGGGATTTTGGCTGGGGGATGGGCGAGGGAGATGGCTCTGGTGAGCGCCTTTGTTCCCCACGAAACTGAGCTCTGTCGTCCGGGGCTCAACAACTCTCCCTCCCATTGTTCTCCAGCCTTCCCATTCTCTGAGCAGAGCTGTTAACTTATAACCTTCCAGATATTAAGTCCCGCTTGCTTTCAGAACACACCTCGTCCGGCTCCTCCTCTCTTGCCAGCCAGACTCGGGGTCTCTGCTTGGCCAGCAGGCTGCCCCTCCGCCCCGGCTCCCTCCCGCCAGTCCATGTAGCCTCTCCTCACTGCCTACCCTCTTCCGTGGGCCTCTCATCTGCACTTGCCTCCGGAGAATCCGTTCTAGTAGTCTTCTGGCGTTTTTCTGGGTTATTTAGGCAGGTGTAGGTGGAATCTAAGTGATCAGCAGGACGCAGTGAGCCCAGCATCCTCCTACTTCGCCATGTTCCTCCTAGTCGAGGATAATGTTTTTAAATGTGTAGACTAAACCTTGTTTTATTCTTAAAAACAATGCTTAAGATTACAGGAGAAAACAATCCGAAAGCATGGGTAACCGAGTCAAACGGAGATGCTGGAAGTGTCCATAATCTCTTGCTCTGTGCCAGCAAAGGCTAGATGGGAAGTAGTGTTCCCCCAAGGCAGGGCCAACATCTGTTGTTGCCTGAGTTGTTAATTTTAGCCATTCTAACAGATGTGAAGTAGTATCTCATTGTGGTTTTGATTTGTATTTCCCTGGTTATGAGTGATGTTGAACATCTTTTCACGTGTCTGTTGGTCATCTGGATGTCTTCTTTGGTAAAGTGTCTAGTCTGTGTTTTCTGCCCATTTCTTCACTGGATTATTTGGTTTTGGGCTTTGAATTTGATAACTTCTTCATAGATTTTGGATACTATCCCTTTATCCAATATGTCATTTCAAAGTATCCTCTCCCATTCCGTAGGCTGCCTTTTAGTTTTGTTGATTGTTTCCATTGCTGTGTAGAAGCTTTTTATCTTGATGAAGTCCCAATAGTTCATGTTTGCTTTTGTTTCCTTTGCCTCTGGTGATTTGTCTGGTAAGAAGTTGCGGCAGCCAAAGTCAAAGACGTTTCGGGGCGCCTGGGTGGCGCAGTCGGTTAAGCGTCCGACTTCAGCCAGGTCATGATCTCGCGGTCTGTGAGTTCGAGCCCCGCGTCAGGCTCTGGGCTGATGGCTCGGAGCCTGGAGCCTGTTTCCGATTCTGTGTCTCCCTCTCTCTCTGCCCCTCCCCCGTTCATGCTCTGTCTCTCTCTGTCCCAAAAATAAATAATAAAAAAAAAAAAAACGTTGAAAAAAGACGTTTCTGCCTGTGTTCTCTAGGATTTTGATAGTTTCCTATCTCACATTTAGGTCTTTCATCCATTTTGAATTTATTTTTGTAAGAAAGTGGTCCAGTTTCATTCTTCTGCATGTCACTGTCTATAGAGTTTTCCCAGCACCATTTGTTGAAGAAACTGGTTTTTGTTTTTTTTTTTTCCATTGGATCGTCTTTCCTGCTTTGTTGAAGATTAATTGACCACATAGTTCTGGGTCCATTTCTGGGTTGTCATTCTGTTCCATTGATCACTGTGTCTCTTTTTACACCAGTACCACACTGTTTGATGACCACAGCTTTGTAATACAGCTTGAAGTCCAGATCGTGATGCCTCCAGCTTTGCTTTTCTTTTTCAGGATTGCTTTGCCTATTGTGGGTCGTTTGTTGTTCCATACAAACTTTAGTATTGTTTGTTCTAGCTCTGCTAAATGCTGTTGTATTTTGATAGGGGTTGCATTAAATGTGTAGATTGGTTTTGGTAGTAAAGACTTTTATATTTTAACAATATTTTATTATAATATTTTATTATAATATAAAATATTATATATTTTCTTTTATGTTTTAACAATATTTGTTCTTCCATGAGCATGGAATGTTTTTCCATTTCTTTATGTCCTCTTTAATTTCTTTGATAAGTGTTCTATAGTTTTCAGAGTACAGATCTTTTACCTCTTTGGTTAGGTTAATTCCTAGGTATCTTAAGGTTTTTGGTACTGTTGTAAATGGGATTGATTCCTTGATTTCTCTTTCCGCCACTTTGTTATTGGTGTATAGAAATGCAACTGAGTTTTGTATGTTGATTTTATATCCTGCAGCTTTGCTGAATTCATGTATTAGTTCTAGCAATTTTCTGGTGGAGTCTATCGGGTTTTATACATACAGTATCATTTTGTCTACAAATAGTGACAGTTTGACATCTTCCGTGCTGATTTGAATGCCTTTTATGTCTTTTTGTTGTCTGAATGCTTAGGTTAGGACTTCCAGTACTATTTTAAATAACAATGGTGAGAATGGACATCCTTGTCTTATACCTGATGTAAGGGAAAGGCTCTCAGTTTTTCCCCATTGAGAATGAGTTTAGCTGTGGGTCTTTTGTGTATGGCCTTTATGATGTTGAGGTATATTCCTTCCATCCTTACTTTGTTTATGGTTTTTATCAAGAATGCACGCTGTGTTTTGTCAAATGCTTTTTTTGCATCTATTGAGAGGATCGTATGGTTCCTATTCTTTCATTTATTAAAGTGGTGTATCACGTGATTGATTTACAACTATGAACCAGCCCTGCAGCCCAGGTATAAATCCCACTTGATCATGGTCAGCAATTCTTTTGATATACTGTTGAATTTGATTTGCTAGTATCTTGTTGAGAATTTTCATGTTCATCAGGGACATTGGTCTGTAATTCTCCTTTTTATGGGGTGTTTGGCTGGTTTTGGAATCAAGGTAATGCTGGCCTTGTAGAATGAGTCTGGAAGTTTTCCTTCCATTTCTGGTTGGTTTTTTTGTTGTTGTTGTTTTGTTTTTTGTTTTTTTTGGAACAGTTTGAGAAGAATAGGTATTAACTCTTCAATTGTCTAGTAGAATTCCCTGGGAATCCATCCAGCCCAAGACTCTTATGTCCTTGGGAGATTTTTGATTACTAATTCAAATTCTTTGCTGATTATAGGTCTCTTCAAATTTTTTTTCTTCCTGTTTCAGTTTTGGTATTTTGTATGTTTCTAGGATTTTGTTCATTTCTTACAGAATACCCAGTTTGTTGGCATATAATTTTTCATAATTTTCTCTTCTAATTGTTTGTATATCTATAGTGTTGGTTGTGATCTCTTCTCTTTTATTCTTGATTTTATTTATTTTGGCCCTCTTTTCTTTTTGGTAAGTCTGGCTACGGATTTATCAATTTTATTAATTCTTTCAAAGAGCCAGCTCTTACTTTGTTGATGTGTTCTACTGGGGCTTTTTATTTTTGTTTCTATATTGTTTATTTCTTTTCTGATATTTATTATTTCCCTTCTTCTGCTTGTTTTAGGCTTTATTTGCTGTTCCTTTTCTAACTCCTTTAGGTATCAGGTGTGGTTGTGTATTTGAGACTTTTCTTGCTTCTTGAAGTAGGCCTGTATTGCCATATACTGCCCTCTTATGGCTGCCTTTGCTGCATCCCAAACGTTTTGGACCACCATGTTTACATTTGCTTCCATGTACTTTTTTTTTTAATATATATTTTTAAACATTTATTCATTTTTGAGAGAGAGAGAGAGAGAGTGTGAGAGGGGAGGGCAGAGAGCAAGGGAGACAGAATCTGAAGCAGGCTTCAGGCTCTGAACTGTGGGCACAGAGCCCAACACAGGGCTCAAACCCACGAACTGTAAGATCATGACCTGAGCTGAAGTTGGATGCTCAACTGACTGAGCCACCCAGGCGCCCCATGCTTCCATGTACTTTTTAAATTTCTTCTCTAATTTTCTGGTTTACGATTTATTCTTTAGTAAGCTGTTCTTTGACCTCCATGTATTTGAGGACTTTCTAAATTTTTTCTTGTGGTTGACTTCAAATTTCATAGTCTTGTGATCTGAAAATATGCATGGTATGATCTCAATCTTTTTGTACCTGTTGAGGGCTCATTTGTGACCCAGTATTTGGTCTGTTCTGGAGGATGTTCATGTGACATTGAAAAGAATGTATATTCTGCTGCTTTAGGATGAAATGCTTTGCATATATCTGTTAAGTCCTTTTGGGCCAGTGCGTCATTGAAAGCCACTGTGTATTGTTGATTTTTTTGCTTAGATGGTCTGTCTGTTGCTATAAGTAGAGTGTTAAAGTCCCCTACTGTGCTGTGTTATTGTCACTGAGTTTCTTTATGTTTGTAATTAATTGATTTATATATTTGGGTTCTTCTAAGTTGAGGGCATAAATTTTACAATTGTTAGATCTTGATGGATAGACCTCGTAATTATGATAATAGTGCCCTTTTTCATGTTACAGTCTTTGGTTTAAAATCTAGTTTGTTGATATAAGTAAGTATGGCTAGTCCAGCTTTCTTTTGATGTCCATTAGATGGTTCTCCATCCCCTCACTTTCAATCTGCTTGTGTCTTTATGTCTAAAATGAGTCTCTTGTAGGCAGCATTGTGTGTGATAGGTCTTGTTCTTTTTATCTTTTCTAATATCCTATGTCTTTTGATTGGAGCATTTAGTTTATTTACATGCAGAGTGGTTATTGAACGATATGAATGTAATGCTATTTGTTACCTATAAAGTTGGTGTTTCTTTTTTTTTTTTTTAACGTTTATTTATTTTTGCGACAGAGAGAGGCTGAGCATCAACGGGGGAGGGTTAGAGAGAGAGGGAGACACAGAATCTGAAACAGGCTCCAGGCTCTGAGCGGTCAGCACAGAGCCTGACGCGGGGCTTGAACTCACGAACTGCGAGATCATGACCTGAGCCGAAGTTGGACGCTTAACCGACTGAGCCACCCCAGCGCCCCTAAAGTTGGTGTTTCTGATGATGATCTCTGGTCCTTTCAATCTTTGTTGCTTTTGGTATTTTTATCCCCAAAGAGTACCCTTTAATTTTTCTTGAGGTCTGGTTTAGTGGTCACGAACTCCTTTATATTTTTGTTTGTCTGGGATACTCTTTATCTCTCCTATTCTGAATGATAGCCTTGCAGGATAAAGTATTCTTGGCTGCATATTTTTCACATTCAGCTCATTGAATATATCCTGCAAGTCTCTTTAGCCTACTAACTTTCTGTGGATAGATCTTCTGTGAATCTGGTCTGTCTTCCCTTGTAGGTTAAGAACTTTTTTTCCCTTGCTGCTTTCAGGATTCTTTCTTTGTGTATTTTGGTCTTGTATTTTGTGATGGTCGTTTTTATTGAATTTAATGGGAGTTCTTGCACTTCTTGACTTTTGATGTGTATTGTCCTTCCCCATATTAGGGAAGTTTGCAGCTCCAATTTGCTGAAATAAATCTTCCTCTTTTTTCCTCTCTTCTTCTAGGACTCCTGTGATACAAATGTGATACAAATGCTTTAAAGAGTTGCTGAGTTCCCTAAGTCTACCATCGTGATCCAATACCTTTGTTGCTCTCTTATTTTTTGCTTCATTGTTCTCTATAATTCTGTCTTCTATATCACTGACTCATTCCTCTACTTCATACATCCTTATTGTCATGTCATCCAGTTGGGTTTGCAACTTAGTTATAGTATTTTTAATTTTAGCCTGAGATTTTATTTTTTTTTATCTCTGCAGTAAAGGATTCTCTAGTATCTTCTATGCTTTTTTCAAGCCCAGCTAGTTAGTATCCTTATAATCGTTGTTTTAAATTATGGGTCAGATATCTTATGTCTGTAATGATTGAATCCCCAACTGTGACTTTTTCCTTTTCTTTCTTTTGGATGGATTCCTCTGTCTTGTCATTTTCTTTAGGTCACTGTTTTTTTGTGATTATTAGGAAAGCCTGTTCTATTCCTGCTCCTGAGAGTAATGGCTATATTAAGAAGAGACCAACAAAAGGGGTATCCTATATGCAGTTTGTTGTTGTATTTTGGCTTTTCCTACCCTCAGGCCGGTCCTCTGTAGAGTGTCTCCTTGCTTGCAGTAGGGGGTGTTTGGACATTGTCCACTGTGTGGTAGTTTTTGTCTAGGTCTGTAGGTGTGTTTTGATCTGCTTTTTAAAAGATGTGGGATCAAAAAAAAAATGAAGCTAGACCTTATTTCTCCTAAATTGAAGCTTTGAAGCACTCTGTCAGTAAACTCTGTGCATGAAGGGATGCACTGGGTTTGGGGGAGAAGCCTGCTGCGCTGATTTTCAGGTGGTCTTGCCCTAGTAGAGATGCACCTGCAGGGCACAGTGGGATGGAGCTTGTTATAAGCAGCTCTGGTCTCCACTGAGGAGGCTGTTTAGCTCATTGAATTTGGTCAGTACTGATGGGGGAGAGCAAGAAAGTGATGTTGCCAGCTCTCTTCTCCTGGGAGCAAGGAGTTCGCCCCACCACTCCTCAAGAAGTCATTGTAGAAGAGCAAAGAATCCCTCTCTACTGTTCCCAGCTTCTGTCAGATCCCTGCCTTCACCTTGTCTGAGTCCCAACTGTCAGCCTTCCAGGCAGCACAGTACTCTTATGTTTTATCTCTGCCATGTGGCTGGGTTTCAGAACTCCAAATTTTAGGGAACTGTGTAGCCCGCACCAATGCTGATGCTTTGGGAGAGGGTCTTGCTATGCTTTTGCCATTTACCAGTTTGTCCCAGGAAAGCAGTTGCATGACCACACAGTGGTTCAGAGTTTATGGTGAAGTGCAGCAAAAAGCTGGCACCAAGACTTGATACCTTCAGCCTGTGTCTTTGTTCCTATGCTAGGGAATAGGGCAACACATTGGCACCATCAGTTCTTTTGTCCCAGGAGAGTCCATGCCACCACTCCCAAATGAACTCCCAAGAAGGGGAACTGTTTCTCCCAGTTGGACCCAGGGGATATTCAGATCATGCTTCCTACTCCTGTATCTCCTTCCTCCTTCCTTCCCCACTGGGGCACTGCTAAGCCTGCCAGATACAACCCAGCGATGGTAGGGTCTTCTGAAACTTCAGACTTTGAGCTCCACTGCTCATAAAAACTAACAGTCAGCCCCTCTCTTTTTCCCAGTCACTGGTGTTGGGGAAGAGTTTTCTTGTGCAGTCCCCTGCCTGTTGCTTCACTCTTTCTCTCTCATTCAGGCACACCTCCATGATCAGGGCTCCCTCCTCTCTGCAGCACTCACAGTTCTTTGCTCCTCCACAACAATTGTCTGTAGCTCGTACCTTCCACGAGGTGGTCATTTTTCTTCTTGTAGATGTGAAGTTTTATTCTCTCAGTCCTCAAATCAATTTCTTAGGTGTTCAGAATGATTTGATATTTATCTAGCTATGTTCAAGGGATGAGGTAAGCTTAGGGCCCCCCTACTCCTGTGCCATCCTCCTCCCATAATTTTAGTTGTTAAGGCTACCTAATAATAGCCAGCTTATTTCCCAATTGTGTAACTTTTTTATAACTTTACAAAAGTTTATAAAAACTTCTTTATAACTTTTTTTATGTGGTTAAAAGTTAATTCTGTCAAGTTAATACAAACAAAAACTTTCTAGGCACGGAATTACCATGTCAAAGGATTTAAATATCTTTATAGTTCTTATATGACATCATACTACTTTTAGAAAGCACTACCCTGTGCTTTTGTTTAGTACACATGTTTAAATTTTTTTCATTTACTTTGAAATTGATACACATCCTAAGTTGAAGAATTTTACTTTGGATGAAGAAATGTCAGAAGACTCAGTGTCAAGTTATATATTTATTTCATCATCTGAAGAAAATAATGGTACATCTAATGAGATACTTTGTAGCCATTTGCCTTGTTGATTAAAGATTAATATGACACCAAATATTCAGTATTTAATGGTACTTTCTACTTTAACAATAGTATAATTTGTTAAACTTTCTTTAGGCTTCGGGAGCAGGAAAGAAAAGAAGCAGAAGAAGCTAGTCAAAAGGAAATGGAAGAATGGGAAAGAAAACTCCTAGCTCAAGCAGCTCCAACTTGTATGGAGACTATGTGGGAAATTCCAGCTATTGGTCATTTTCTTTGTTTAGCCCAACAAATTCTAAATTTGCCAGAAATAGTCTTTTACGAATTGGAACGTTGTCTTCTGATGCCTCAGTGTAATGCTTTTCTTTCTAAAATAATGACTTCTCTGTTAAGTCCACCTCATCGCAGACCTACCTTACATCGAAGACCTACTTTGCCTTATAGGACCTGGGAAGCAGCACTGAGACAGAAAGTACAGCAGTGGTATACTGCTGTAGGACAGACTGAAAATCCTGATAACTGTGCTGAAAAGCTTGGGTTATGTCCTCAGTTTTTTAAAGTTCTTGGAGAAGTTAATCCATTGGAAGAAAAACCTTTTCATGAACTACCTTTTTACCAAAAAGTATGGTTACTTAAGGGTCTTTGTGACTTTGTGTATGAAACACAAAAAGAAGTTCAAGATGCTGTACTTGGACAGCCTATTCATGAATGCAGGGAAGTTATCTTGGGTTACGATTATTTGGAGAATGCTTATGTGCATTTTCCACAGTTCTGTGGTGCAGATGTACGGATTTATAAACAGAGACCTTTTCAAGCCCCAGAATTTCCAGTTCCACCCATTAAAATACAAAGAGTACCTCGGATTAAACTGGAGAAATTGAAATGTGACTATGTTAGTACGAGTAATGGAGAACATAGGTGTAGTATAGGCCTCTCCTCTGCCTTCAAGAAAGAGCAGGAAACTAATTTTGATACAACTTGGGCCTCTGCTAAGATGAACTTGGATAATCATGACATCCCTGTTGAAATGGAAGTGAAATCCAGCTGTGAAATTAGAATTTGCAGGCCCTGTGAAATTAAAAAAACTGATTGTTATAAAGAAAATTTAGGGGAACCAGGGAGTCCAGGGGAAGTTACTGGCTTTGGAGAGCCTCTTAGTCCAGGTGAAATAAGGTTTATAGAAAATCAAGAAAAATATGGTGAAGCTTCCAGAGTAAAGCCTGAACCCAGTCCATTAAAAGAAAATGCTCTAAAATCTTGCCAAATACATGTAAATGGAAGTCACAGTGATCATCCAGAATTTAACTGCCACAAAGTTGTAAGAGACATTCTATTAGAGCAGTCACTGCAGAGTCACAAGAAAATCAAACTAACTAAAATGAGGGCAAAAAAGAAGAAAAAGAAAAAAAAGAAATTGAAAGATGTTTTAAATGAAAACTTACAGAGAAAGCGTGAAAGTCTTCATTCTCTTGCATTCAAATCTTACAAACCTGAGATCCAGAATAAGTTATTGATCATCAAAAAGAAAGCAAAACACAAGAAGCACAAATCTGGTAAGCTAACACAAATGGATGAGAATTACATTTAAGCATACTTCATGTTGTTCTTGCAATTAGGCATGAGAGGCACTGATTAACAGAATGAAAAGTGTGTGTGTGTGTGTGTGTTTGTGTGTGTGTGTGTGTGTGTGTGTTTAAGAGATCAAGTTTTATATTCTTCCACTGATTAAAACTCAGAGCAGAAGAGGTTTTGTATACTCAACAGAAAAAAATACTGTCACGGTACATTTTAATTTAATTTTCAGTTGAAGATCTTTGGACATAATGTTTTTACATTTCTCTGGACCAGATTCTTGATAAATAATGCTTCCCATCATTTTTGAGAAGTGTTTTTCCCCCCAGGCTAAGACCAGTACAGCAAATGGAAAAAGCACTGATATCAGGAGATACCATTCCCAAGACTATATAGAGTACATAGCAACTTAAACCAAGGCAAGTCAGATTATCTTTCTGGGTGTTGTTTTTTTCCCACATCATATATTTTTTAGCACTCTATTTTCAGTATATATTTTCATACCCAGGAAAAATGTGAAATACAAGGAAAAACATTGCATCAACTAATAGGACATGAAGCATATTTTGTAAGAAGATTTGCACATTTGTCTTACATCAAATTTGAATACCCCATGTATTTGTTGCAAGTCTATTTAAAGAATAACAAAAAATTCTGTAAATAAAATCTTCGGTGGTTGGTTGCACTATCTTTTCATTACTCAGGTGTTTTTGCTTTTTCTATTGTTTGCCTTTTAATCAGTTTCTGTGTCTTGTTTGTCAAGAAGATAGGTGAGATAAAAGCAGATGTTGAACTCCACTTATTATAAAATTTGCCTGGTTGGGAAAAACTTGAATTGTTTACTAAAATGAGTTGTGGTTTATTGTCATTATTTGTGGATTTCCATTTTTTATATCTTCCCTCAGTAACAAAGATAATTAGGATTTGACAATAATTTGATAATGAGTTGGTAAATGAGAGAGTGAAGTTTGTTTAGTTGATATACTTGCTGTTACTTAAATGAATACAGTTAAGTATATTTTAAAATGTGTATGTAATATATCATTGATAAGGAAGCATAAAATTTACTATTAAGAACAGGCTTAATTTGATGAACTGATAATTGCAAAGTTGAACCACTACACTGGCCAGATGATGAAAATCTACAATTTTTTAAAGTAACTTTCAGAAATAAGCCTTTTAAATTTTGTAATAATCCACATATTTAGGCTATATAAATTTAGTTTGATTTGGCACGTTTTCCTCTCAAAAATATTAATTAGTAGTTTAAGTTGGAAATATGTTTTCCAGTGCTAAAGTATGTAATACTGTTTTATTAGTACTGTTGTCACCTGAAACCTTTTATTGTTTATTTATGACCTACTATTCATGTGTGCAAAGGTAATTGTGACTTATGGGGGTAGATACTGATGTAGCTCCTATACAGGCTTTACCAATAGCAGAGTAAAAAATATTAACTGTAAGGATTACTTAAAAATTTTTTTTTCAACGTTTATTTATTTTGGGGACAGAGAGAGACAGAGCATGAACGGGGAGGGACAGAGAGAGAGGGAGACACAGAATCGGAAACAGGCTCCAAGCTCTGAGCCATCAGCCCAGAGCCTGACGCGGGGCTCGAACTCCCGGACCGCGAGATCGTGACCTGGCTGAAGTCGGACGCTTAACCGACTGCGCCACCCAGGCGCCCCTGTAAGGATTACTTTTAAATGTATTTTTATGGTAAACAATTAAAGTGTTGCCACATTTTTTAAATGGTAGTTCAGAATATTTGTAGATCAGAGAGAATATTTGTGGGGGTGTCATGTCCAGTTGTCCAAGTGAATAAAAAAAAAAAGCGAATTCAGCAAGTACTTATGTACCCTCTGAGCATCTTTAGGTGGGTATAGACAGCTTACAGGGATGAAATAGAAGAAAATAATGCACTAGCCTATATACTAATTTTATCTTCAGAGCAAATTTAGGAGGTTAGTCTTCAGTAACAAAAATACTTGGATCTGGCAAATACAGTTTCTCTCTCCCTTGATAGTTCTGGGTAAGCATATGCCCACTCTTTCTTTATAAGATACTAAACTCCTTTCTGTTATAACAGCAGTACATAAAATGATATTAAAAAATTTTTATTAAGTTTATTTATTTTGAGAGAGAGGGACAGAGAGAGTGAGCAAGCCTGGGTCAGAGAGAGGGAGAGAGAGAGAATCCCAAGCAAGCTCTGTGCTGTCAGCACAGAGCCTGATGTGGGGCTCAAACTCATGAACATGAGATCATGACCTGAGCCAAAACCGACTGAGCCATGCCTTTTAAAAATTTTTTTAAATTAAATTTATTTGTTTGTTTGTTTGTTTGTTTGTTTATTTATTTATTTATTTATTTATTTATTTAGAGAGGGAGCTGGGGAGGGGCAGAGAGAGTGAGAGAGGGAATCCCAAACAGGCTCCCTGCTGTCATTGTGGAGCCCTATGTAGGGCTCAAACTCACACACCGTGAGATCATGACTTGAGCTGAAACCAAGAGTCGGAGGCTTAACTGATGGAGCCACCTAGGCACATAACAACAACAACGACAACAACAGAACATTTGTTTTACATCATTTTCAGTACACTTGTCTTCCTGAGGCTTTGCCCTGGGCTCCTTTATTAGTTATGAGGCATTGTAGCCTTTTATAGTCAGTTTTGGGCATACTCTAATCCGGTGTTTTCTCTTTCACTATTTTTAAAAGGGAGCTCCATGGTGACATGTTTGGAAAATGTGGAAATGCTCCTCTTCTAGATTCACATTGTGCATTAGTACAGGTCCACAATGCATTTTACAAAACTCTTGTATCAGATATGTTTTGGAATTCAGAAATCATCAGATTATAGAAGGATATTATGATATATATGTTTATTAAATAACATCCCCAGTTGAGTTTGGTGTAGCCCCTGTAATTACACACATAGTTTTTACAGAAAGATATGTGAATGGGTTAAATGAGATGAAAACTATAAAGAACCTTAGAACAGTTCATGTCATGTTTATTTTTAAAAGGTTAGTTTTGAGAACTTTTTGAACTTCAGAATTGTGGAAAAGTGATTTGGGGCCTTTATTTTAAGGACTCTGGGAAGTCTTGAAGAAAACAAACTGTTTAGTTTTGTTTAACCTAGTATTTTTAAGTTTACTTGAACACAGAGATTTTTTTTTTCACGTAATAGCATTCTGTAGAATATGCTTTGGGATAAAGTGTGTCATCCATGAGCGTTCACTTAGGATAGAGTAAATTCTACATGTGGTTAATGTGGTCCATTTTATGTTGATTATACAGGCTTTAATTTTTGGTGGACTCTGTAAATTTAGCAGGTGGGAGATAATTTTTAGTAGAAGGTGCAAAGACAAATTGGTTGAGAATGATTTGATAATTTTAGGGAACTCTGGGGCAGTTTTGCAACTTTTAAGCATTTTTATCTATTTTTTAGAATTGGAGTTTGCTTTCTGCTTTTTAATTGAATTCATTTTTAGTTATTTAAGCCTTTCCTTACTCTTAGAAATATTATAGAATAGAAAAACGTTGGAATATCCCCAGTTGTGCATGCTTATAGCATCAGATACTTCTCCTTTATAATACTTATAACATTTATTTATAATGGTTGCATTTATTTCTTTGTAAATTATTTTGATGTCTTCCCTGTATTTTATAACATTCTTGGGGACAGAAGGTTAGCACAGTGACAAACACACTGTGTAGGAATCTGTCGAATAAATAAATGAACACACATAATATAGTTTACTCAGCTATAAGTAAGATTAGCTCCTTAAAATGTATCTTTTATATCCTTTTCAAGGCCTATATATTTTTGAATTAGCATTGTACTATCCATACCATTTTACAATCTGTTTTTTCCTTGTGTAACAGTGCACCCGTGAACTTCTGTGGGATCAATAGATCTTTGCACCATCATTTTGTTATGTGATTTTGTAGTTATTTTTCCAACCTCCTTATTAGACATTTTGGTTGTTTTCAATAGTATTCTGTTATAGATTTTGTGGAGTGGAGTTGGCTGAAATAAAATAGGTTTTAAAAACTAGAGGACTTTTTATAAAACCTGAAAAAAATGGGCAAAAATTATTAAAGATACATTAATTGTTACAAAAAGCTTATGATGTTTTAAGTTACTCATTTTTGCCAATTTGGTTTGGAGGGTTTTTCCCTCTTCTCACATGTTCATTATTTTCAACGAAATCATTTTGTGTTAGCTCCTCTGAACTGATTAAAATAAATAAGACAAGTGGTGGTGTTATTCTTTTATAAGTGAATAAACTAAGGCTCAAAGTGGTAAACAATTCATTTTAATAATTTTTAAGTATATAATAGAGTAAAAGGTCAAGTCGAGAGTAAATCAGTCAGTGTTTGCTATAGTTGTCTTGGAAGGTTTTGCAGAGGATATAAGACTTTGAAGAATAGTGGGGATTGGATAGATGAACAGTGGTTAGTAATGTGAATAAAAGCATGAGGGTATAATTAAGCTGGTGTCACTGAAAACACAGAGAAAAACATAAGGAAAAAGGTGAAAACTTGAGGTTTTAGAAGCTATTTGAATGATGAGACTGTGCCAGTTATGGGCGATCTCTTTCTGGACAGGTGGTGCTGTTTTAAATAATTGCATCAAGTGCCTAGTGCAAGGAAATGACCTTACAATAAGAGATAATGTGTAAAAAGCAATAAGCTCCTTTATAGGGAATAACTAAAAAAGCAGTGTAATCTACAATATTTGGTTACATCCAGACCCATTATTGTGAAAAAGTTTTACAGTTTTTTGTTGTTGTTGTTGAAAACCCAAAGATCCTAACTATGTGTGTCTGTATGGGGAAAATTTTAGAGGACCAACTCAAGATGCCAAGATATAAGAGAGTGAAAGGATCGATAGAGTATTTTGTCCTTTTATTTTAATGCTGTATACTCATAAGTGCTAACTGTATGCCAGGCACTGTTCTAAGCCTTTATATATATTTTCTCATTTGATTTTCATAAAAACTCCATTAAATGGTATTATTATTCCTCATTATATAGATTTTATAGATTTAAAAAACTGAGGCACAGAGATGTTTATTAACTTGTCCAAGGTTACATAGCTAATAAGTGGCAGGATTAGGAGAAAGGATCTTGCAGAATAGTTAGGACCATTAAAGAGTTATAAAAGAAACTGGCAGGGTTTTCATGAAGGGGTTGAAGGTAAGTTTAAGAAGAGGAAATTTCTAAATCCAGATAGAGAATGACTGACTATATGACTTTTCTTTCACATTGACAGAAGAAAATAATGTTTTGAGAGAGATGTTACAATAAGTAGCAGAATTTGACAGCTGATTCAGTATTTTAAGCTAAAGGAGAAAAAAATCATTGTTTAGCAGTTATTGAATTATATGATAGTGGTAAAAAGTTACCAGTATGATGAGAAATTTGCTAATAGGCAAGAAGAATGGAAAGAAAATCAGCTGTTTTGTTAAGGTTAAATTGCTTACTTAAGAGATACAACACTCCAGAAACTTGTATAGACTAAATATTTGCTTAGGACATAAACATTTAGTACATAAAAAGTCAAACTTAGACTCTGGTTCTGTGACTTCACATTCCAGCCACTTCCCAGATTTCTATTTAATAATATAAATGCCCTTGGCCTTTTTTTTTTTTTTAACAGTGATTAATGTCTTTTTTTTTTTTTAACAGTGATTAATGTCTTAGTATCCATTCATTTGTTACGATTCCTAAAATGTAAGCACTGAGAAACTAGCGAATGTGTTAGGATAGTTTTTTTTTAATGTTTATTTTTGAGAGAAAGAGTGCAGGTGGGCAAACACGAGCTGGGGAGGGGCAGAGAGAGAGGGAGACACAGAATCCAAAGCAGGCTCCAGGTTCTGAGCTGTCAGCACAGAGCCTGATGCGGGCTCAAACCCAGGAACTGTGAGATCATGACCTGAACCGAAATCAGACGCCCAACCAACTGAGCCACCCAGGTGCTCTAGGATAATTTTTAACATAAGAAGGCCAAATCTAGGAGGGCTTTGAAATAGAAGTCTCTGAATAGTTCAAGGGGCCAAAGAATGAAGACAGTCAGGTAAGGCAGATAAAGGAGAAGGGAAAGATGGAGAATAAGAGACAGGAAAGAGGAGTTGGATTGGGGATAATAATCACCTGCATTTTGCTAGTTAAGAGGTATATCTCCATGTTCTGGAAGACTAGAGTTTTGTGCCTAAGTTATAAAATATATTTTTAGTTACATTGTTTTCTCTCAAGTTGGGCTTCCTTTACTGCAGCTGTTCTCAGCATAGTTTTAAAAAGCTTCCTTAGGCCACACTTGAATACTAATTACTAGGCCATGTTAAGTTTTCCTTCTCTATTTTCCAGGTACAAGTTGACACTCATTTTTTGCTCATGTGTGTATTTTAGGCCCAATAATTGTGTCAAAATTCTGTATATGCTTTAAAGTGATTCTGACTTTAGCACAGCCCCAGATCTGAAAATTGTATTCTGTTTTATGGGACGAGATGATTTAGGGCTGGGGTGGGGGGGGGTGGGGGTGGGTAAAGACCTGGTGTATCATCAAGTGAGTGGTGGAAGAATGGAAGCCCACTAGGGGGCAGTATGTACCTTGCCCTATATGTATCTTGCCCTGGAACAAAAGCAGATTACCAAATAAAGCCTGTGTGGTTTTGTAGTATCCATGCTACATTTTAAAAGTGGTATAATAAAAAGGAAGAGCCAGTTTTTACTGAAGAATGAAGGAAAATTTGTATTCAAATTTTTATGAGGATATAGTCTGAAGATACTAATAGTGAATATGTGAATCTTATAATCCTAATCAAAAAAGGAATGCTCTGAAATCAGTCAGAAGCAAATTACATTCCTGCAGAAAATTTGAAAGAATGCAATATTTTATCATAAAAAGCACGCAACTTTGAAGTGAGGCAGAAATAGTGCAAATATATGTCCAGTGCACATTAGCTATAAGTCCTCCATCAGTTTATTTGCCTGTTGATAGCCAGTTTTTTTATCTGTGAAAAATGAGGTAAGACATACCTTGATGTAATCATTACAAAGATTAATTGGAATAGTGAATGCATAGTACTTAACATGGTGCCTGGCATGTGGTAGGAATCAGTAAATGGTAACTGATTTTCAAGAGGTAGAATTATATAATGGAAAGAACTTGGACTTTGGAGTTAGAATCCCTGGCTGTGGTGCTTGCTTACAATGTAACACTTGAATAAGTTAAGTAACCTTTGATTTTCAGTTATCCTACATTAAAATGAGGTGTTGCCTACCTTGAGGGGTTGTTTTGAGTATTAATTGAGATAATTTATATAAATTATCTTGCTAAGTTTCTGACATAATAGGTTCTCAATAAAAATTAGTGTTCTTACTACCACTCCTAGGTCATGTTGTGAAACTCTTTGGTAAATTGCGTAAATTATCTAGTTATTGCCAGTGCTTTCTTTATTTAAAAATGGACTCAGAGAGACCTTAAGAATTATAAACAGTTACCTGCCTCCCTTTTCCTATCTCCAGACTGGTGAAATTTCTGATTAAAATTAGGATTTTTCTATTTAAGGATCATTTCTCATAACTTCTTGTATGAAAAATGCTGTAAATAAAAAACGAATAATGTGACTTCTGTCATCAATAATTCAGTCTAGTAAGGATGAGAAACCTATAAATGGATCATTACAATACTGTATGATGTGTTACATAAATATTGTAGGAAGTAGAGTGGTAGCACATAGGATATATGAGCAAGAACTAAGATGAAAGAATAAGTTAATAAAAGAATTTGAAGAAGGTAAAATGATAATATTTGTTTAGACACTTATCATAATGGCTTAGCTAAGGGAGATAATAACAACTAACATTGATCACTTAACCATGTGCCTAACAGTAGTCTGAGTTTTTTTTACGTTTTAATTCCCAATAAGAAAGTAGGTAATATCATTATCTCTGTTTTATAGATAAACTGCACGAGGAAATAAAGCAATTTGTAGCTAGTAGGTGGTTAGAACTGGTATTCAAACCCAGGTAGTTTAGTTCCAAAACTCAAGCTTAAAACCACAACAGAATACTACTTCCATTTATTTAATCTACATTTAGGTATCCTAATCATATAGTGAAAGGAAATACCCAGTAACCACTTCAGCTGCTTAATCCATTAAAATAAGCATGGCTACTAGAGTGAACTTGAGCATTTAGTACCCAAATTTAGTGCTTATGTGGCAACAATATAAACTTTATTGGAAGTATCAAGGGTGACCTCTGTTGTGCTTACAAATGAATGCAAAATCAAACGGTATTTATTTACTCATTTATTTTCACATGGTTTTTAAAAAGCTAATTAGAACAGTGCTGGGGCTGGGGTGGGGGTGGGGGGATAAGGAAGGATTTCATTTCCTTCAAATTGTTTTTATAGCTTTCCCAAAATTCGTGAGGCCATTAAATCTTTTCCTATGAACTTTAAAAAATGTAGTTTATAGAAGAAAGGCATTCTTGTGTCCAGACTCATGAGTCCCTTTGAGAGGTACCTATTGCATCCAATTAGAAATCAGTTATTCTAGCTGTGTTATAGAGATACCAAGAGTTGAATCACTTCTTCCTGAATACTGGTTAAGCAGACCACGCATTTGCCTATTTTTGTGGAAGTTTAGTTCCCGTATAGATTCTGTGTAAGCACGGAAACAAGTAACAGTGATAAGAAAAGAAATAAATGTTAGGTTATTTTAATTAAAAACAAATGTCAAGTGACAGCAGGCTGATACTTATTAGAACAGGACAGTGAAATCCATGTGAACTTCAGCAACAAAATTTGTAGTAGTTCAAGCATAGTATACGTGCATTTTACTGAGTCAAAAGTTAGAAATGATCAAATGATAGTTCTGTGATATGGTTGTAAAGGAATACAGAAGAAAATACAATTATATTTAAATTAGAATTGTGCCTACAAGTTGAATAAAATGTTGCAATCAAATGAACTCTTTGCATGGAAGCAGATCATATCTATATAGGAAAATGTTCAGAAAGGGATTATGTAAAAAAAATAGTAACTTTTAAGCTGATTTTAACCTACAAATGATTGTGAACTAAAATTAACTTTTAAGTGTTTCTGATTAATTTTTATTCCCTTATATAGATTATCAGCTCCTGGAGGACAGGATTTCCATTTTATAATTCTTTGTTATTCCCATAAATTGTAAAGTGCCCTGTATCTCATGTTTGTTGAATAATTAACAACCAGTTTATTAACTGATTTTGCTAAATGCAAATGTAGACAAAACACTTTAACATGTTCCTTTCTGAAAACAGAGGCTATATGCATGTATCTCTGTTATGTTAAATACAGAGTAGATACATTTCAATCTGTGCTAATGAGTTGGATTTCTTTAAGAATGTGGATTTATTTTTCGTAGTGATTTCTGATTGCATAAATGACTAGATGCACTTTTTAAAGGGAGATTTTTACCTTGTTTTTAAAGTGATTATTGAATCTGCCAAAGGCAGCCTCTTAGGTGATAAAGAGATAAAGAGATAGAAAGACCTTGTTTCCTAAGCTGCTGAGAGGATTTTCACATTAGATTGGTTTAAGACCATAGTCTTCAGAGTATAGTTTTATGCAAGTTCCTGACTATGGAAGTCATTGTTAAAAGGTAAGATTTTTTTGTCTTATAAAATTTCATTTTAAGTTGTGAATTAGATTTTTAACTGAGCAGTAGTAATATGCCTTTTTTTTTTTTTTGCCAAATCTTATTACAGTAAGTTCTGATACTGTGAAATTCATCAGAGATTTTGATAGTTTAGTTCATGTGTAAAGAAAACAGCATTTGTTAATATACTTGTTACAGGTAGTTATAGTTTAATGTTTGCTTTTACTACGGCTTGTTTTGATTCATCACTTTTATTTGACTCACTAGAAGCCATCTGTTAGTTATATTTTAACTTTCAAGGTTCTATGTAATTTGGTTCTTGTTAATGAAGTGCTATAAACAGTATTATGAAGCTTTTCTCTTTTAATCTTGAAAGGAAAAAAATCCATATCTAAAAAAGCAATCACAAAGAAGAGGAAAACTGTTACAAAGTCACCCACTGTACCAGAATTTCAGGTAAATGTTTCAATTTTGTCTCAACATTTTTAGTTTAACTTTTTTAGTGTTTATATTGTTCCTCAAGAGATTGGCTGAATTCCACTGTAACACCCATACTTTAAATGAAGTGTTTCCAACTATGACTTTTTTCCCTTTAAGTGCAAGGCACGGATGGCTAAGATTTAATCTAGTATTTCAAATTTTTTTACCTCTATTTTTGTCTCTTTGATAGTCAAAAATCTCTGGTTTTTCTTATGTTATTCTACTTTGTAGAAGTAGTTTAATAGAATATATACTATATATTATAAATATAATATAAATGTTTAATATATGATAGCAAATGTGTACATGAGAGTCTTCCAAGAACAAATCATAATTTGTAAACAATTTGTAAATAGGTAATTTATTTTCACTTATTTGGGCACTGTGGAAATAGTAGACTTATTAACTTAAAAACAAATCTTTTAACTCTTAACTATATATGAACTTCAGAGAGAATATTAAGTAACATTTAATTGAATGGTCTTTACACATTTCTGCAAAAAGAAATAACTATATTTACTGCCAGATTATTATGTGAAGAATTTTTCATTTGTAGCTGGTACTAGAATCAGCAGAGAATTTCACCCTAAATAATACTTTTATTTTCAATCTAATAAAAGATGTTTTTTCATTCAAATGACTCTTCTTTTAAACTATCTTTGTATTACCATGTCCAGTCCAGTTCTAACAATACTTAATTGCCAAAAAATAAAAATGGTGTTAAAATAAATTTCTGTCAGTCTCAAGTCAAGAAGAAAACAAAGAACAATAACTATGAAAATATTGGTAATATGTAATGTGAGTTTAATAGTTACATATATCCAAAAATGTAAACACATTTATTTTCCAGTAAAAATCTTATTTTTAGAAGTGTTTTTATGGAAGTTACTAATTGGTAAAAATACAATTTTAAATGAACAGTGAAAGAAAATAGGCATTTTCTTTTAGTATTTTAGGATAGAATATATTTTTTTAAATGTTTATTTAGTTTTTTTGAGAGAGAGATGGAGAGAGAATTCCAAGCAGGCTTCACACAATTAGAGCAGAGCCGGATGCAGGGCTCGAACCCATGAAACTGTGAGATCATGACCTGAGCAGAAATCAAGAGTTGGACATTTTAACTAACTGAACCACCTAGGCACCCCTAGGATAGATATTTTTAATGACTTTCTTAGAATGAATTTCAAATATTTCTACATAATCTTTTTGTATAAAGTAACCTTGGTTACAGAATATTAAGTGAAAAATGTATATTTACTGTTTTACTTGGAGGCTTGTCTAACCATTGCTTATACCTGGTATTCAGTACTATAATATTGTCATTCTTCCATTGATATCATACCAGCCTTTGCTATTTTTCCCACTGATTTTTTTCCCCTCAATCCCTTAAAATATTCATCCTGGGAATATAAGTCTCAGAACAGATCTGACCTGCTGTTGATGTTTGTTTCCATTCCTATCTTAGTGGATGGACTTTTATATGTAATAAGTGACATAGATAAAATAGTGTTTTTAAAATTGCAAATGGTATTCATTAGTGAGGCATGAAATTAATCTAGCAGATTATATGACCACCATTCCTTTTATAAGCCAACAGTTAAAATAGAAAAGAAATTATGAATGTGTCAAATACAGTAAGGGTAATATCATTTCATGAAACTTTGGTTTTGGTCTTGTGTTTATTGTACTTGCTTGCACTGTAAAATATATTTTTGACCATGGGTAGAGCAAAAAATCTTGAAAAGCACAATACTAAGTGATGCTTTGTCAGTTACTGACCATTTGCTTACCACTCTCAGAAACTTAAGGTCAGAGTACATGTTTTGCCAAATTGAGCTGTTTAAAATAAATATTATATTAATTATGTTATGTTTTATTATGTTATATATAAATCCCCTTCCTGGTTCTTAAGGTGTCCTAGTGTGGAGGGGGGGGCGCTAGGATGGGCAATAGGCTTATGAAAGCAGTGGTTCTTATGTCTAGTTTATAATATGAATACCATGGTATTATCCCATGAAATTGATAGCTGTCTCCCAGGAAAAAGGTCATTTGCTTCAAATAAGCAAAGAACAGGAGATAAGACAGTATTAGTCACTAGTAAACTTTGTTGTTACAGACAAAACCTATAGTTTTGCCTTTCAAAATAACTTTATGTAGAATTTTTTTCTTTGAAGTTCCCCACATGTAAGAAACTGATTATTATGTAATGAAGTGAATTTATTTCTTTCCCAAAAGTTCTAGCAATATGTCATTTAGCACCTCAGATTCTGTAAATTATTCATTTTATCCAAGTTCTTTAAATATCCCATTTCTAGTATTAAACATAAAAATACTTTCTAAAATGGTTTCGCTGGGAGATTTTCTTCACCACATTTATTCTAAAATATTTTATTACTGAAAGTAATGAAGCTGTTAGTAGATAGAGATTGGATCCCTTTTGCAAAACCTGACTTAATTTGTATAAGGATTAGTCCATCTTTAAATAGACAATAAAACATGCTAAGAGAAAAATGTGTCCAGGGATTAAATTGTAAAGTTTATTTCTTGATAAGTCCTAATGAACTAAAAAAGTAAATCCTGTTTTGACCTCAGCTACTTTTTTTTTTTTAAGTTTATTTATTTATTTCGAGAGACAGAGACAGCATGAGTGGGGGAAGGGCAGAGAGAGAGGGAGACAGAGAATCCCAAGTAGGGTCTGCATCATTAGCGCAGAGCTGGCTGTGGGGCTTGAACTTACGAAACAGTGAGATCGTGACCTGAGCTGAAACCAAGAGTCAGATGCTTAACCGACTGGAGCCACCCAGGCACCCCAACCTCAACTACTTTTTAATTCGACGGTGTTTTTGTTGACTTTTTTAAATCTGGAAATTAACATTGCCTGTTTGCTTCATGTTTACTTATATTTACACCTAGTATCTATATCTCAGTTTAAACTTTTCTTAAGAAAAGAATTATCCTACCTTTATTTAAGGTATACACTATAGATATTCAAATAGTGGATTGGATTGATTTTTGTGTGTGTATTATAAAGAGACTAACCACATCTGTGCCACTTGTTCCTAAGGGTTATGTCAGTGGTTCTCATACTTTAGATAGTATAAAAATAATGTGATACCTTTATTAAAAATGAAAATTCCTGGGTTTTATGCACCAAGATTTCATCCTTGATTCAGTGGATCTAGGTGGGTACCAGTAATGTGCATAGTAGTTAAGCATGGATTCTGGAACCAGGCTATATAGATTCTAATGCCAGCTTTACCACTAACTCTGTAACCTTAACCTCTTTGTGCTTTTCAATTCCTCATCTGTATAATGGGGTAACAATAGTACCTACTTATAGGGTTCTTGTGAGAATTAAATAAGAGAGTTAACTGTTTTATGTATTCTTTCTTATTTATTTTTTCAAATAAGCATGCCAGATTATTTAGACATAAGTACAGTGTTATGAGTAGGAAAATAAATTAAGAATTGGCTTAAAAGCATCTATTACTGACTTTTATCACATAAAGACTTTGCAATAAATCTCAGATTTGGTCATATTTTATAAATCATGAAATGTTATGATTAAGCCTACAAGAATTTGAAAAGTGAAAAACCAAGTAATATTTGCATCATTAGATTTAATCAGGGGAAAATTTTATGCTTACCCACTATAGGGTTATGGTGATTATATAGTTGGCTTATTGGGAAATTTTGGGGTTTTTTAATTTAGCAATAGGTGCAAAAAAATTAGGAAATATTTTTATTTTTAGTATTTAGCATGTTGGTGATTTAAACTTTTAAATCATATTGAACAATTGCTTATGACTTTATTAAATTGACTAAAATTTTATTTTGTCAGTTTTGTAATATAAGACTGTTAAACTGAAAAGTAAATATCAATTTTCTTATTTTATTTAATATTTGCCAAATATTTAATATTTGCCAAAGCCTTTTAATTTGTTTATTTGAGAGAGAAATCTAGTATGTGAATTCTCTTTTTGAACACAGTTATAACAGAGTCATAGGAAGTATTTTTAAAACAGTGTGTCAAGTCTCAGTAAAATTTTAAAATAATGTAAGAGCTTTAGTTGCCATGTCTTTGCTTTTCATTGGTAACCAAAATCTTTCATGTAATTTATACTTGATCCTGTTCTATATGTGTGGTTTATTCTAAAGGCTGGTTTATAGAGGAAATCCAGAATCCAGCTGCTGACTAGGACTTACATAGTGGTAGTATTTTTAAACATAAGCATAAACTCAGATCCTTAACATACCTGTGGAAAAGTTTAAAACTTTTTAAAATATAAAAAACTATAATTTTCACAGGTTTGTTAACCATACTATATTTAACCAATGGAGAAACTAAAGGATATGAAATAAAGTAACAAATTGAGACCCTCAGTATAACAAATTGAGACCAAAATTAGAGTTCACCTGCTTCACTGTGTTAAGGATTATTTTGATTATATTATTTTATTTTGATTATATTATTTTAAATTGCTACCTCTTAAATATTTTTAACTTAAGCTTTTTCACTTTTAAAAGTATGGGTTTTACTTTCCTCTTAAAATTCTTTCAATTTTTAAATATTGTGCATTGAGAGAAACATATCTCATTAATACAAATACTTTGTTAATCAGACTTATTTTTCACATCACATATGATATCCTATTTGCAGGTTTTGAAGCAGTCATTCTTGATAGTATGGTGATCATAAGAAATGAGAAGAAATTTTCTGTCCTCATATTTTAAGATGCTAACATAATTTTAGTTTATTTATTTTTAAAAGTTTATTTATTTTTGAGAGAGAGAGAGAGGCAGAGAAGGGGGGACAGAGAATCCGAAGCAGGCTCTGTGCTGATGCTTAACCAACTAAGCCACCCAGTCACCACATTATAATTTTAGTTTAAATACAATATGAAATTTGAATTTATACCATGAATTTAGTGTTTTGCTTACAATTTTTAGAATGAAGTGTATGTTTGTTTTATTAGAATGGTAGTGAATGAGAGATCCAGTTTGGGCCTACCCATTTTGACTCCTGCATTGTTTTCCCTTTGCTGTTTAATGTGATTTATTATATTGCTTTAGTTTTGTATGCTGCCTTATACTCTTTTTGGAACAAATAAAGAAAATACCTCTCATACCTATTGAGTTTATACCCAAAGGCATAATTTCTAGCTTGAAGTAATGATAAAGTAAGGAATGATTTATTATGTTGTTTTTCTGATATGTGATCATATCAGAATTCTTTTGATCTCTACTGGACCTCCCCTCCCCCGCTGTATATACACATTCCTACTTTCTGAGTTGAAGAGGAGACCGTTTAATATTTAACATTTAATAGAAATCAAAGCTTAGGGATAAATTAAACCTAAAACTATAATACATATTCAATTGTTATTAGATTTTTTATTTTGTTTTGTTTGGAAAGATCCCTTAAATAATATAATATAGTAGGAAGTAGATGAGTCCTACGTTCTATGGTCTCTTCTACCAGTGTGTCATCTTAGGTTACCTCTGTTAGTTTTAA
This sequence comes from Felis catus, assembly GCF_018350175.1. Classification (NCBI taxonomy): domain Eukaryota; kingdom Metazoa; phylum Chordata; class Mammalia; order Carnivora; family Felidae; genus Felis; species Felis catus. The sequence continues at coordinate 31,784,836 of NC_058380.1, read as the reverse complement.
TTAGTTTGTATGTGAACTGGAGATACACCTTTTTAGTCTAAAAATTACATGTTTTTAGTCCTTTCTGTTCTAAGATTTATGATTTTGTGGCTCTCATGGATTGGCCTTAAGTGAAAAGTTACCTTGAGGGAGAGTGTGACAGCTTTCAAGAGGTTTTCCTTGGGGGATCAAACTCTTTCGTAACTTCTGCAGTATGACTGAAAATCTTGTCTCGTGAGTATTGGCAGTGTGACCCAACTGTAATCTGAGCTGCTATGGAGCTTTTGTTTTTCATCCCTGGAAGCCCTGAGCCTCAGATAACATTTTTCTAATTCAAGGTAATGGAGGCTTTGATAAGATGTTTTGCTTTGTTCAAAAAATGCATCTGTTCTCCTTAATAGGTGAACTTTATTTATTGATTCTGTTTTAAAAACACCATTTGAAGTTGAGTTTAAAGACCACACATATGCCATATTATATAAAAAGAGAAGGAATAGAGGGTATATAAGGCAGAGTTGGCATTAATCAGAGTATTTTTTCTTTCAGTATTAGTAACAAAATTATGTATGTTCCTATACATGAATTTTCTCAGAGCTTAACTTGACTATATATTTTGAGTATCTGCATTAAGTATATATCTATTTGTAGAGAGTTAGTATAGAAAGAGACTGTAAATTGTTATGTAGCTATTAATTCATTTTAAGATAACTTCAAAGTAAATATTGCTAAAATTATTTTCACCCTCAAATTCAACAAATTTATGTTGAAGAGTCCTGTCATTTAAGGAACATTTATCTTACCATTGTGCATTTAATTCAGTATTTCATCCGCTATTTGGAAATTAGTCTTTTTGATCTTCATATTCAAGGACACTCCTATGTGGGCTTACTGGCCAGAGGGGGATAAACTGTTCCTTGCACCAGCTTCTGTTGAGGATGCAAGTAGTAGTAGGAAGGATGGGGGAAGTAGTCAACAGTTCATATTATTTATTTGAGGGAATGCTGTTGCTGGTGCTCCGATTACCAGAGGTATTAATCAGTTCCCCAAACCCCCAATTATAATAGGCATGACCATAAAAAAGATTATTACATTTACACGGGCTGTGACAATTACGTTATAAATTTGATCATCTCCTAGTAAGGTGCCAGGTTGTCCAAGTTCGGCTCTAATTAGAAGGCTAAGGGCAGTCCCTACTACGCTGAATAAAAGGTAAAGAGTGCTTAAGCACCGAATAAAAGGTAAAGAGTGCCAATATCTTTGTGATTAGTGGAAAACAATCAGGGGTTTATGAACATAGGTAAAATGCCTGAGGAAAGCATTAGACTTTAAATCTAAGAACAGAGGTTTAAGTCCTCTTTTTGCCAGGCTCTGTGGTGAAATAGCATGTTGAATTGCAAATTCAAAGAAGCAGTTTCAAAAAAAAAAAAGAGAGAGAGGTTAGAGTGGCCGAGAGCCAAAGCATAAGAGACTCTTAAAAACTGAGAACAAACTGAGGGCTGATGGGGGGTGGGAGGGAGGGGAGGGTGGGTGATGGGTATTGAAGAGGGCATCTTTTGGGATGAGCACTGGGTGTTGTATGGAAACCAATCTGACAATAAATTTCATATATTAAAAAAATAAATAAATAAATAAAAACAAAAAAAAACACTCAGGATATTGCCTGACATATACTACATGCTCAATAAATGCTCGCTATTATTAAAAAAAAAAAAAAAAAAAAAAAAAAAAAAAAAGCAATTTCAAATCTACCAGAGCTTCTCCTGCCTTTCTTTCCCTAGATAGCAGGAGAAGATTGAAGCCAGTTGATTAGTTAGCTGTTGACTAAAATTTCATGGGATGGAAGCCCACCAATCTGTCAAGGGCTTAGCTAATTAAGTGTTTGATTTGCAGTAAATTAATGTAAGATACATTCTTGCGGTCCTTAAGGTTAAATATGCAGCAGTTAAATTGATGTAATTTACTTATGGCTTTGAACACCCTTGGTCTATTTTAACCTAAACTCCTAGTCCAGAATTGATATTATTGGTATAAGTGGGAGTAGCATAGTCAAGATTACAATAAGTGGGCGCAGGAAGTTTATCTTTTTGTGCTTTCAAATTGTCATTTTATTTTTATGTTATTTGTTGAGGGAAACAGTACTGTGACATATGTTAGTCGTATATAACAATATAGGTTGAGGAGTGCTGTGATGGCTAATAGTGTAGATATAATAATTTCATGTTTTTAATTTCTAGAATGGTTTTTCACTTTGGGATAAACCCTAGGAGTGGTAGAAGGCCTCCTAGTCATTAATACTATGTTAATACTACACTAGGATGAGTGAGGTGATTAGGGGTGCTTTGTTTCATGTATGGGATAGTGATAATGTTGTTATGCCTGAGCTATGTATAAATAGTATGAAGGTAGTGAGTGTTATTATGATATAAATTACTAGGTTTAAAATCATTGTGGGCCTGTATAGTATAATGACTGTTATTCATCCTATATGGGCAATTGAGGAATATACTAGGATTTTTCGTAGTTATGTTTGAATAAGTCCTTTTCGGCCTCCAATTAGGACGGATGTGATGGCTATTGTTAGAAGTAGATTGGGATTGATGGCAAGTGAGATTTGATACAGGATGGATAGTGGTGCAATTTTTTGTCATGTTAGCAGAATTAGGCCTGAAGATAGATTCCCTGTGCAACTTTAGGTACTCAAAAGTGAAATGGTGTTAACCCCCGTTTTATTGTTAAGGCAACAGTTATTATAGTCAATGCTATAGGATTGAGGGTTTTTTATGTTATTGCCTGGAGTATAGTAGGTTGATGATAATTCCTATTGTTAAAGGTATGGATGTGGTTGCTTGTGTTAAAAAGTATTTTGTAGATGCTTCTTTGGCTTGTGAGTTGAATTTTTTTAAATTTATTTTAATGTTTATTTTTGAGAGAGAGAGAGACAGAGCATGAGCAGGGGAGGAGCAGCAAGAGAGGGAGATATAGAACTGGAAGCGGGCTCCAGGCTCCATGCTGCCAGCACAGAGCCTGATGCGGGGCTTGAACCCACGAACTGAGATCATGACCTGAACTGAAGTCAGACACTTAACCGACTGAGTCACGCAGGTGCCTCTGAATTTTTTTTATAAGGATAGGGATGATAGCTAGCATAGTTATTTTGAAGCCGATTCAGATTATTAATCACTGAGAGTTTATTATTAAAATTATAGTTCCTGAGATGACTGTTGTAATAATAAGAATAGGGGGTTTTATTAGTACAGGAAGGGTATAAGTCAACATTTTTGGGGTATGGGCCTGATACCCCAGGCTGTAAGATATAGCTGACCTTAGTATAGAATATGGTATAATGTAGCATGAAGAGTTTTGAATTCTTAAGACTAGGTTCGATTCCTATAATTCTAGAAATAAGGGGATTCAAACCTCTATTACTTACTCTATCAAAGTAACTCTTTTACCAGACATATTTCTTATGTTTGGGGTGGAATGCTTGCTATAATAATAGGTAGTGATGCATGTCATATACATAGGGTCATTGTGAGGGGTAGGAAGTTCTTTTCCTAATAAATGTATTAGTTGGTCATATTGGAATCATGGATAGGATGCTCGAATTCATAAAAAGGTAATTGTCAGGAATAGGTTTAAACAGTAAAGTTGACTCTGTATAATTCTGGTAAATATGGGCTGTGGAATGCTCCGAAAAATAAGATTGAGGATGTTCATTATGATGATGTTGGTGTATTCTGCTAGGAAAAATAGGGTGAAGGGACCTGTTACATACACAATGTTAAACCCACATACAAGTTCTGATTCTCCTTCTGTTAAGTCACAGGGAACCCGATTAGTTTCTGCTAGGGTTGAGATGACTCAGATCATGGCTAAAGGTCATAAAGGGAGTGATGATTAGCATTGATAGTGTAAAGGATCCATTTATTAGCAGTCTGATAGTAGGATTATTGCTAATGTAACTTGGTATGAAATTGTTTGAGCTATGGCCCACAGGGCTCTCATTAAGGCGTAATCATAGGATTGAGTAAATGGCGAGACTTGACATAGCTAGTATAAATAATACTCCTAAGTTTATGTTGATGAGTGGATATGGTATTGGCAGGGGGATTCAGATGGTTAGGGCGAGTGAGAGGGCTAAAATGGGTGCTATAATAAATGTAGATATGGAAGATGTGAGGGGTTGCAGGGGCTCTTATTAAAAAGTTTCACCGCATCTGCAGTAGGTTGCAGTAGCCTGTATGTTCCTAAGATGTTTGGTCCTTTGTGAAGTTGTATATATCCTAATACTTTACATTCTACTCGTGTTAGGAAAGCTACTGCAAGGAGGATTGGGACGTTCAGTGAAAAGATGTTAATTACAAACATGTTAGGGAGAGGAGTTGAACCTCTGATTATAAAGGTTTAAGTTTTATGCTGTTACCAGCTCTGCCACCCTAACAAACCCGGATTCTTGGGCAGTGGAAGTTAACAAAGTCTGGATTGAGATTATATCATCTAATGAGTTTAAGGCACTTTATGTGAAGTAGGCCTCATTTCTCTTGTCCTTTCGTACTGGGAGAAATTGTTTAATAGATAGAAACCAACCCGCATTGCTCCAATTTGAACTCAGGTCACGTAGGACTTTAATTGTTGAACAAACGAACCTTTGATAGCTGCTGCACCATCGGAATGTCCTGATCTAACATCGAGGTTGTAAACTCTATTGTCAATATGAACTCTAAAATAGTATTGTGCTGTTATTCCTAGGGTAACTTGTTCCACTGATCAAGTTTTGGGATCAATAAGTGATGTAATACTTTTGACTAGTTGGTCTAGATTTCAGAGCCTCAGAGGTTGTTTATTCTTCGAGGTCACCCCAACTTAAATTGTCAGTCCATGTATTGTCCCTGTTGGTTGAATTGAGTTGATTTCTTTGGACTGGTTAATTAAAGCTCCCTAGGGTTTTTCATCTTATTATATTCCCGCCTCTTCACGGGAAGGTCAGTTTCATGGATTGGAAGTAAGAGACAGCAAAACCCTCATGTGACCATTCATACAAGTCCCTATTTAGAGAACAAATGATTATGCTACCTTTGCACGATCAGGATACCACAGCCATTTAGATCAGGATACTGCGGCCGTTTAACAAACGTCACTGGGCAGGCTGTACCTCTAATACTAGAAATGCTAGAGGTGCTGTTTTTGGTATACAGGCGGGGTTTGTGTTTGAGTTCCTTTTACTTCTTTTAATGTTTCCTTAGTTGTGTGCCTGTGTTGGGTCAACAATTAGTTTGATAATTAGTTTATAGCTGGATTATTTTATCTTATTGTTAACTGTGTTATCTGCTCTAAATTTATGCAAGGACAAGTATTAACATTGTTGCTTTTATTGTTAAATAGATTAACCCAGTGTTAAATTAGGAGTTGGTTGCATATTTTGGTATTAAGATGATTTTAACGCTTTCTTAATTGATGGCTGCCTTTAGGCCAATTATGGTTGTGTTTATGCTTATTCTCTAAACAATGTTGTATTTTTTCTAAAAAGCTGTAACTTTTTAGATATATTTAAAACTTATATTAGAATTTTTAGGTTTTTAGGGAAGTTTAAAGTTGAACTAAGATTCTCTTCTGGGTACCAGCTATCACCAGGCTCCTTAGACTTTTCACCTCTACCTACAAATCTTCTCACTTATTTTGCAACATAGATGAGTTTATTCTACACAGGTTGTTCATAGGTAGCTTGTCTGGTTTGGGGAGGACTAGCTTAACTTCTCTTTGTTAGGTTATTTTAGTTAATTAAGCAAAATGTACAAAGGGGTAATGTTTGCTGTTTAGAATTTTTAATTTTTCTTTCATTGTTCCCTTACAGTACTTTCTTTATAGCGCCAATTTAAATTTCTCTATCCTATACTTGTAAGAATTTATTAAATGTTTTGGTTGTTTCATGTTAGTCGAGTTTTTGGTTGTTTTGGCTAGCTTTGGTTCAAGATGATCATTTGATGTGAAATCTTCTGGGTGTAAGCCAGATGCTTTAAGCTACATCTTGGTTTATCCATGCATACTTTCCAGTATGCTTACCTTGGTATGACTTATCTCCTCTTGTGTTTTTGTTATTTGAATAAGTTGTCTTTAGGTTTATGTCACTTGAGAGTGACGGGTAGTGTGTGCTTTCTTCGTGGCCCAATTCAGTTAAGCTCTCTATTCTTACTTTACTACTAAATCCTCCTTTAGTTCTCAGTTTCATAAGAATTTTCATAGGGAATTGTGTTTTTACGTAGAAAATGTAGCCCATTTCTTCCTGCCTCATGAGTTACATCTTGACCTAACTTTTTGATATATGATAGTTGTTATTGCTTTTCTTTCTTTGTAGGGTTTGCTGAAGATGGCAATATATAGACTGAATTGGCAAGGGGTACTGAGGTATATTGGGGTTTATCAATTACAGAACAGGCTCCTCTAGAGGGATATAAAGCACCCATAGTGGGGTATCTAATCCCAGTTTGGGCCTTACCTATAGTGTAACAGGAGGAATTAAAATCATTTTTGTGACTTATTTTTATATTAATTGTAGCTTTTTACAGCCTAGTTAAGATTTAACTTTAGTGCAGGGTTCTCTTTAACACACTTTACACCCTAAGTCTATTAATTTGGGTTAATCATATGACCACCATGGCTGGCGCAAAATTTACCAACCCTGTTTAATATAGCTTAGTCTAACTTTCGTTCATGGCTTAATTTTTATCACTGCTGTATCCTTTGGGGTTGTGGTTAAAGAAGGCATCATGAGCCACATTTTAGTGTGTTTGATACCTGCTCCTTTTGATCACTGGTGATTTAGAGGGCATTTTCACCGGGGTGCGAAGACTTGCATGTGTAATCTTTTTAACAACCAGTGGAAAGGCTAGGACCAAACCTTTGTGTTTATGGAGTCTGATGACTCATCTAGGCATTTTCAGTGTCTTGCTTTACTCAATAAGCTATATTAACAGGTTTATGTTGATTTGGATTTGAGTTTATCAGTTGATTTTTATGGTACTTGTTTAGTGAAAATTAACTGTTCAAGAAGAAAGAGAGCTCAGGACTATGTATCCTAGTGTATTATATGGGAATTTGATGTTTGAGCCTTATATTTGGATGTGCATTTAGTCTTGTTTTGGGGGTTTGGCAAGAAGATAATAAATATGTTTATCTATTATAGGGTTACAGGGGACTTGGGGGTAAGGGGAGTTTGGTTAAGCTAGTTGTTCATTATGAATTCTGTAGTACCAGAATGTTTCAGAAGCCATGAAGATTTGGAATTCTTAATCATTTAGAACCTTACTGCTCAAAAGTATGATCTGTATGTAGCCTATACCTGGAAACTTGTTAGAAATGCAGAATCTCAGGTCCCAGCTCAGACCCATTAAATCAAAAACTTCATTTTAACAGATTCCCAGGTGATTCTTATGCACATTAAAGTCTGAGAAGCATTGACTTTTGTATACAACTTACTAAGCTAGTAAGCCACTTCGAAGGACTATTTTAATATATTCATAATATTCATAGTTTGACTTCAAAACTGTGTTCCTTTAAATGGAATATTAAGTATTTGTTGATTCCTATGAACTGAAAGATTTTAAGTTTCTTAGAGTGTGTCTGGTTGTCGGGGTGCATGTTTTCATTGTTACTGTAAGTTTCTACAAACTATACATGCAAAATGTACCCTTATTCCTTGTATAATGAGACACCTAAGATGCAGGTGAAAATTCCTCTGTGCTTTGCCATGTGTGCAAATGAGAAATCTGTGCTGTGATATTAACTACCACACGAAGTTCAGTGAAAAGGCATGTAACCCATCTGTAAGCTCTGGGGCAAATTTGACATGTTAGTCAGAATAGTAGATTTTACAATGGGAAGTTTAGTTACCACTGAGTGAGTAGTTACTAAAAACCTGGTGTAGGACCAACAATGAAGCTTTATAAATGGAATAGAAGTTGAAGACATTATCAAATTTTAGAGGCACTCACATAGTTGTCCAGTCCACTGCCTATTAGCATTTCTTCCAGGACTCTAGATTTGGCAAATGGGAATGTGTAGTTTATAATAAAATATTAGCAGCACTGTCCTACTACATCATTGTGTTTTATACCCTTGAAATTATTTGAGTTACTTAAACGTATATTTTCATCGTCAGTTCTGTGTGTTTGAAAGTATGTAGGCATTTCTAATAATAATTGTTAATACTAATTATAATTTATAATATGTGTGATTTTTTTCTTAGTCTGTTAGATTTAACTATATTGCCATTTAGGTAGATCAAGGGCATATCAGTGATTTCATTTGGCTTAACCTAATAATGAAGTTTAAAGGGGTCCTACTTTCCCATTTTTGTCACACAGTTATCACTAGGAATAATCTTGTTGTAACCCACTTTTCTTTTGTTGTTGTTTTTTGGGGTTTTTTTTACAAAAAATATGCCTTTTAGGAAAACAGTATCCTTACACAGAAATTAATGAATATAACAAATTTGGGCTGATACAAACTTATGGTGAATTAATAGCTTTATAAGTGTAGTATTTTTTATAAATTATCATGCAGTATAAACATTACAAGACTTTCATTAACCTAAAACTTTTCCTCTTTATGAAGTTGCAGTTGTTTTAGAAACATTTCTTTTTTATAATAGATTTTTTAAAATATGGGCTTAAATTATTTTAGGGAAAAGTTAAATATATTGGGAAAAACTCAGTATAATTTTACAAGAACTAAAATGTAGTTATTAATATTTTTGCTGACACTTCACTGTTTTTTACTTATTTTTTAATGTTTATTTATTTTTGAGAGAGAGAGAGGCGCAAAATGCAGGCAGGGGAGGAGCAGAGAGAGGGAGACACAGAATCCAAGCAGGCTCCAGGCTCTGAGCTGTCAGAACAGAGCCTAATGCGGGGCTTGAATTCATGACCTAAGCTGAAGTCGGACACTTAACCTACCGAGCCGCCCAGGTGTCCCAGACACTTCACTGTTTAAAGCTTTCAGTAGTTAAGCCAAACTAGTTTGATTATTCATAACTAAAAACCAATTATTTTGGCCATTTGTCAATATTACCAAGGTGAAGTAAAATTATATTTCCATATAATTATGAAAAGAAATAGATGCTATCTATGGAGATGATTTTATTAAAGACTACAAGATCATATTAAGAATGTGTACTTAATGTCATTTATTTCTTTGAATATATGTATTACATATAGTGGAAATCCTTCTTTCTTGGCAGTCCCAACCATAATACAATTAGTTTGATAATATAGTTAGCAAACTAAAGCAAAGGTATAATGACATTTCTCCAGGGACACATTTATTCATCAACTAGGATACTGCCTGATAAAGCATTTCTTAAAGGTGATTCAGTAATCTGTGAATTATAGGGTGGGTTTCCAGATCTTTGTCATTCTGGGCTGAAAGCTGATAACGTTAAGAAAGTACCTGGATTATAAAGCAAGCTGAGAACAGAGGGGTGTGGTATGAAACCACCAGGGTTGAAATTTCAGTTATTTTTATGCTATGCCTGAAGTTCATACGTTATAACAAGTGATATATTTTAAAATATAAACTGTGGGATTTTTTTTGCTTTTTACTATTACAAATACAAATAATTGTGAATTTAGTGTATGTTAAATCAACTTCTGTTACCACATTTTGGGTGTTTTATATTATGTGTTATCAAGCTGTGTTTTTGTGTTTTATTTTAGCTTATTTGCACTAATCTTGATGAACTCAGGGAATTAATCACAAAAATCGAGAATGAACTCAAAGATCTGGAAAACAGTAGAAAAAAATCGGTAGGTGTTGATCCAAAAGTTCTATCTATTATTTTTAGCATTAAAATTTATTCCTGCTTTTTTCTAAAGCTTTCTTTTTTAATCTTGTTTTTCTGGGTTACATAAAAATTTGCAATGAAAAATAGAAACATTGTTCCTTTTATTTCTTCTGTGTGGTCTGGTTTTCATTTTTCATAGAGAAAAATGGTACCAGGGCAAGTAAATTAAATTTTGTTTGCCTGGTTTATATCAGGTATAGTTTTAGAATATTTCCCAATATACTGGTTGGTTGTTTGCTGACTGGTAGTTTTTAGGGTAACGCTTGCCTTGCAGATATTCTTAATTAATAATTATATGCTTTTAATGGAAGTTTATTGCTTATTAACATAAAAATTTTAATTAACTGTGACATAAATAATATATAAGTTGTTTAATCCTGCCCCAGATGTTTTTGAAACATACTTACCAGTATGTCTTTTAAAACACCTTTATCAGTTTAAGTCTTTTTTAAACTTTATATATTCTAAATTCACAATTTTACCTTCATTTTTTTATAGTTCTTGAGAGAATATAAAGAATATTCACTCAACACTTGGTAAAATACTCATTTATGTTATTTATTAAATCAGTGATACTTGCTTAACTGGCATTAATAGTTCAGTGATATTACATATTTGAAACACAGTTATACACCAGTAAATGTGAAGGCTTTAAGCATTGGAGAAAATCAATCATTATTTTAAAAATACCTTTTTTTTTATGGCTTAGGAATGCCATGAAGCCACTTTTAGGTGTTTGCTCAGAACCTGTTAATCTAGAATTATGTATAAAATAAGGATAGTGATACATACAGCAAAGCTTCATATCAGCAGTCTTGTAGTAGTCATTTTATATGCTGTTTAGGAGAAACATATTGGTAGCACTATGAAGGGAGGAGACTTAAATGCCATTAAAGGACAACCTTCTGAGGTTATTTAACAGAGGCATAAAACAGCCATAAGCATTCAGAAGTTTCAAGTGATACCTCTGAGAATATCAATATAATCTAAGAGATAGGATAATGTTCATAGTGATAGCTATTAATTAACAAAAAAACATTATGTTCAGTATACAATCTGAGAATGTGGAAAACTGTTATTTTTAGAAATATTTCTATTAAAAATGGTTTAGACCCTTATTAGATTCTTATGTGTTCGTGTGTGTGTGTATGTGTGTGTATACACTTGTGTGTGTATACATATGTGTGTGTGTGTGTGTTTACACATACACACTTTGGTATATGGGTAGTTGATGTGAAACACCAGGTGTTTTTTCAAACAACATTTGTATTAAAATATTTTCTCAGCAAAGTTATTTTTAATATATCTGATGTTATATGATCATAAAGGACTAATTCTGTTCTTTAATAGGAAGAATAGTCTTTTAATCAGGGTGTTATCTATAGTTTTTGTAGAAGCTGTTTATTTTTAGTGAGTTGTCTGTTCTTCATGAGTCTAAATAGAATTCTGTTAAGTAAATTTGCTAATTGTTTTTTATGCTATGGTTAAACATAATGTATGCCTCTTAACTTGTTCCCATATTATAAATTAGGGTGTTGTTTTCAATAAATAGTTTTATGCATAACTGATTTATGTACTTACTTACAGCGTACATTGTAAGAGAAAAAGACTTCTGCAAGTATCCTAGAGTTTTCTGTAAAGCCATCCACCTCACTTCCATTAGTGGTAGGAGGTATATGCATATTGCCTTCCTTTACAGGAACAAGTAGAAGGGTAAAAGAAAGTATAGATTACAAATATTTGACATTATAGTCTGTGGAGGCATGTTTATCAGATAGTTTTAGGTTACATACAGGGTTTAATTTTTAAATTTTGTGACTCTAAATTTTTAACTTGTTTATGACTCGTAATATTTGCATATTAGTTTTAAAATATGTTTTCTGCTCTTCAAGAAATAGAAATTCTTGGGACTGTACTTAGTAGGGATAATCTTACTGAGATTACTAACATAAGAGCTATTTCCCTTTAAACTGCCTAAAATGTTGTTTTCATGTGAAATGGCCACACAGCATAAAGGTAACAATAGACCATAAAAGTTTACATATTATTATCTGTCATTCCTTATTTTTCTATACAAGCTATTATTGAGTATGGTAGATGTTAGTTATAGGAACTAACCTTATTGAATGTTTATGTTAATATTAAATATCAATTTATTTGGCATCATTTTGGAATAAGATGTTTCACTGAACTGAATTTTCTAGGTAACTGAAACCTAAACTTTAGGACTAAATTCCTTCCTTCCTTTCTTTTTAATTTCTTATTTTAATCATTTACTGAGAAACTTCCCTGCCTCCTTGTACTATATTCAACAAAATTTTAACACTTTTTGATGATTCAAGGATCATTATGAATATCCATAATTATACTGATACCCTAAAAGTGTATTGATATCAATAACTCTAAACATTTACCAAAAGACCTTTATGTTATATATTTTGAAGGTGTGTGTTTGTATTTTTGCTTTTGTTATCTTTTCTTGGTCAACCTGTTGTTTCTTGTGTTTGTCCATGTACTTGCCTTAGCTAATATACTGTGAATTACAAAGGAAGTAACAATATTTATAAGAATTGGACTTGTAGTAAGGACCTGAGAGACTTTCTTAATAATGAGAAATGCATGAACTTGGTGATGGTGGTAGCCATTTTCACTGATTCCTTGCCTGTGGACTTCCTTCACTATTGCCTGACAAATAGAGTATTAATTTTGATCTTCATAAGATATCACTGTCAAAACTAAAATAGTATTTAGAATCAAAACAATTCTGTTACTCATCAGCTTTTATATCTATAATGCTCCAGTAACAAAGAGGATTTATTCCATATAGACATTTATTTGTCATAAGCCATTTTTAAAAACATATTTATGTGATAGAGGATTTAATATGGATTCATACAAACACCTCACTTCTTTGGAGGATTTCTTCTCTGCAGAGCCTCTTCAGATAGTTTATAATCTTTTAAAAATCTGGATCGTTTACTCATTCTTGTAAGACAGCTAATTCCATTTATAGTTAATAATGTAAGGAGAAAAATGCTTTCATTTTCTTGAGTTTGTCTGAGCACACTTGATACCATTACTTCAGTTTTGGAAGCAACTTTCAACATCCTTTAGATCCTGCAGTGTTATACCTAATTATTTACCTGAGATTTGTTTAAAGTGAGACATCTGGTTGAGATAAATAGAAGTATATAGTTTGACATTTTTTAAATTTTGTTTTTCTCATTATTGTTTAGATCACAGGATTCTTCAGGGAGCTAAAGGAGAAAATCATAACATTTTATTTTTATTTTGTGTTTTTAGTCAAGAGATAAAATTCACATTGTCTATTTGGAAATTATATTTTTATCTTATTTAATTTTTAAATATTTATTTATTTTGAGAGAGAGGAAGAAGGGGAGGGGCAGAGAGAGCAAGGGAGAGAGAGAATTCCAAGCAGGCTCCATGCTGTCAGTGCAGAGCCTGACGCACACAAGGCTCAAACCCACAAACCCTGAGATCATGACCTGAACCAAAATCAAGAGTTGGATGCTCAACCAACTGAGCCACCCAGGTGCCCCAGAAAATATCTTTTTAGATTGACGAAGTGTATTAGTTTTCCAGAAAGATAGAGCTCAGATTATTGATAAATTTGCCTGATCCTGTTGTATTTGAAATATATTAGTATTGCTTTCAGTCAAAATTTTGAACAGTCAAAATTGGAAAATTTTGCCAGGCTGATATCAGAAGTGGTTATATTTTGCGTTTTTCATGTGACCTTTTTCTCTTTTTCATATCTCCCTAATTTCCTTATGTTTTAGATCATAATTTAGATTTTCAAAGAGGTTTCAACCTAGTTTTCTTCAATAAGAAAAGATCCCTATAGAAACTGGGTGTAAGGAAAAGTGTGAACAATTTGGCAAAAAAAAAAAAAAAAATTTTTTTATAAGAAAAGAAACCTTGTCTGGATTATATAGTGATGAATGATAGCCTTATCAATATAGAGAAACTAAAATTTAAAATACAAGACTTTTTCTTTTTTTTTTTTTTTTTTCTTTTCTATCTTTTAGTAGTTAAGTAACTCAACACTTAGGATAAATATCATGATCAATATATAAGAAAAGCTATAAAACTGCCTTGCTATTTGAGCCTGTAATCCTGTTTGGAATTTAACTTTTACTTTCCCCATTTCATGCCCTATCTCCAAAAGCAATTTACACAATAGTGTGTTGAGCAGACTACCTCTAATAGTGGAAATTTGGAAAAAGCCTATATGTCCAACAGTAGGAAGATGTCTAACCAAACAGTATTAACACAGTAGTGTATCATAAAGCTAGTAAAATAAAATATTTGTAGGTCATTGTTACTACATGGAAATAATTTGTGAAATGTTAAATTTTTTAAATATATAAAATGATATGTGACTAATGATTATAATATATAAAAAGACATGTTAAGAATTGGAAAGGAATTTCAAGTAGTGAATAAAATTAATCTTTATTATGTTCTTAAGATAATTTAAATTCATCATACAATAATAATATTTCTCTTGCCTAACCAAAGGGTGTACATTAACAAGACCAAACGTTAGAGAAATTAGAAGCTTTTATCAGAGATGGTGACACCCCTTTTTTGATCACAGAGTTCTGTATAAGCCACTGGTTATCAATCAGAGATGATTCCTCTCCCCGCCTGGGAGACTTTTGGTAATGTCTAAAGACATTTTTGGTTGTTGAAGAGGTGGTACTGGCACTTAATGGATAGAGGCCTCAAAAATATCCTACATTATAATGATCCTATAATGCACATGATAATCTCCCACAATAAAAAATTATCTGGCCTCAAATGTCATTTGTGTGGAAATTGCAAAACCCCAGCATAAGCCTGTATTTGCTGAGGGCCCTATTCCCTTGCTTTGTCTGCTGCTGCCAACTTATTATGGAGAGAAAATAAGTTGATGTTTTGAAAGTTAGGTAGAAATCAATGGAATCATATACTCGCTCCCATAATTGAGAGTACTTTTAGTAGACCATATACTTCTAATTCAGACTCACATTTGGTGAAACTTGTGAATGTTAGTATTAACATTTACCCTTTGTAGTTCATCAGATAGTTAAAAAATATCTTGACCAGCTTCATATCCAGCTGTTTTCAATGTATTATGATTTATGACCTCTTTCAAGTATATTCACCATTTACCTTTACCTTCCTTTACATAGGAAATGAAGAAATTACAAATAACATGATTGTATATGTATTTTCTTTATTCATTTTTAGAAAGATGCTGTAATATATTCTTAAAAAGTGAAGATACAGTAAGGAGTAGAAACAGATAAATAGAAAAATATAGTCAAATTATGTTTAAAAGTTATGTGACTTTATACAGGACCCCCAAAACATAATTGCATGTAGTATAGCCTTAATATGCAGCCAAGGGTTATTATATTTTAATCTCACTTTCTAACACCTGTAACAAGTTTTATTATAATGAAAGATTATGGGATTTTTCCCTCCTCTCTGTATTCTATATCCATGTGCTCACAGTGAAGCATCAAATCATAATTATTTTATAACCAGCTGTTGAGAGTGCATAATCTATTTTACTAGAGTGTAAAGAATATTAGATACCTTCAGAGTCCTGAATATGCCCTAATTAACTTTATTTAATGGCTTTTCCTGTAGATATGGTTGCAATAATCTCAAATTGTCCTTAAAATTAATTATACTTAAGTTTTTACAATTACATCATTATATCATTTTCTTATTCTAGATTTTCTGGTAAACTGGTTAACAAAACTGAAAACTATCTCAGCTGTGATGGGGGAATCACGTCTTTAGTCATATGTAAAGCTTTTAAAAAATTAAAACGACCTTTTGGGGGCGCTTAGATGGCTCAGGTGGTTAAGCATCCAACTCTTGATTTTGGCTCAGGTCATGATCTCACGATTCTTGAGATCAAGCCTCCTCTCAGGCTCTGCACTGACAGTGTGGAGCCTGCTTGGGATTTTCTCTCTCCCTCTCCGCCTCACCCACATGTGTGTGTGCTCTCTCTCAAAATAAATAAACATTTTTGAAAAAAATAAAACAACCTTCTGGGAGGCCTGTGCAACAGATAAAATAAGTTTCTGTATGTATCTTAGTTATAGGTTCAAGTCTTATTCAAAAGGCTTGTATTTCCTCACTGTCCTCTGTGTGCTATGCATACTACCAGGAACTTGGTAGGGGTCCAGAGATTAAAACATAGTCCTTATCCTTAAAGAACCCACTTACAGAGTTTAAGATTTTATTCCCAACCCTGAGGATAAATTTTTAATTTTAAACAGGATTAGTTGAGCTAGCTTCTGTCCTTTTATGAAAGTCTTAATCTTTTCTTTTCAAGCAGTGTTAATTCAGAAGTCACCAAACACTCCAGACACCTGCTTACTTCCCTTGTTTGAGAGTATAGTGGAGAGATAGAAAACATATGTGTTTTATGAACAATCAGATGGTAATTGACATGCTCAAAATAATAGAAAAGAAAGTTAGATGACAGGAAATATGAACCAGAGCAATATTTGGTAAGACAAAGCTTTAATCAACTAATTACTGAATTATCTAAGAATGCATTATCCATATTTATATCTATCTTTGGGTATTTTTTTTTTTTTTGACCTTTGATAACTACTCACCCTAGAACTGGATTTTAACCCCTGTTAATAGAGCTCACTGTTTCTACTTAATTACAGTTTGGCATAGTTTTAATCCCATTAGGGAAACTTTCGTAAAAACAATTACTTGAAAACCCCTTTTCTTCAAAAGAAAGTTGCAATTAAAAGGGAAAAGGGTTATTTTGTATTTTTATATCAGGCAGATAATTGAAGTGAGCTTCAAAGGAAGAGTTGAACTAAGTTACAGATTCTTCTATAGCTAGAGCTTCATAGTGTGGCTTAAACCCTTCTGAATTAACATATCACACACAAATATAACTAACATTTATATGTCAAATACGTTTCAAAGCACCAACTAAATTTGTATTAGCTATTTAATAGTTACTACGTTCCACTGACAAAAGTTGTGGAAAATTGAATTGAAATCTTTGGGGTGATTAAGGCACCCCTCCATAAGCTTCACATCATTCCAACTTTTTATATTACAGAAGATATTGAACTCTTTGGAAAGACCCCAAAATTTAAAGATAGAATAGTTGAATGCATTTTGTGAATTGGTAAAAAAATAAAAAAAAAAAAAAAAAAAAAAAAACTGAGAGAATTGAACAGTAATAGAACTTCCCTACCATTTTACCAGACTTTAGGAAAAGAAAAAAATGATACATTACATATTAAAGAAATATCAACTCAGAATCTGCAGAGAGTAGAAAGGAGCCTGCATAGAGGGTGTAGAGTGCACAAAAGAAACAAACCAGAAAACAGACTCTTAACTATAGGAGACTAAACAGATGGTTACCAGAGAGAGAGGTATTAGAGGTGATGGGTGAAAGAGGTGAAGGGGATTAAGAGTATACACTTCTTTTGGGGCACCTGGATGGCTCAGTTGGTTGAGCATCCAACTTCGGCTCAGGTCATGATCTCACGGCTCGTGGGTTTGAGCCCCGCATCAGGCTCTGTGCTGACAGCTTGGACCCTCGAGACTGCTTCAGATTCTGTGTCTCCCTCTCTCTCTACCTGTTCTTCAAAAATAAATAAACATTTTTTAAAAAGTACACTTGATGAACATGTGAGTAATATGTGGGACTGTTGAACCACTATTTTGTACACCTGAAACTAATATAAAGTATGTTAATTACACTGGAATTAAAATTATTTTTAATATAGAAAAAGGCTTACCTGTAAATACTTTTTAAACAATATGTGATGCTAACAAGTAGTAGTAGGTGCTTTTAATTAGGACAAGAGCAATTTAAGGCAGGTTTATTGACAGTAGCATGAAACACTGACAGGCAATTAGAAAAACCTGTAAGAGTATGTCTTGGTAGTCCAAAAATATAGTCAATAATCATTTGATGTAGAAATACAGATCATAGAGAAATGTGAACAGTCCCTGAGAGTCACTGTATTAAAATGTAACACAATAATTTGTTTATGATGATTCAAGTCATCGAGTTAAATTATATTCATTGTGTGTTCAGAAAATCTAGAAGACATATTTCCCTCAATTAAAAAATCTTTTGCATCTGAGCAGAAAACCTCAATTAAGTAAGAAATTTACTTATGTAGTTTGAATACTTTTTGTAGGCCCACTCTGTGCTAGGCATTGTGATAGAACCTGAGAAAGTAAAAATAAGTAGGTTACTGTCCTTGCTCTTCAGATAGTCCCAATCTTCATGTCACTTATGTGGAACTTTTTTATGCTCTGATGATACCAAATGTAGCATTGCTTAGTGATTCAGACTGTGCAGTGAATTGCTTGAGAACCCACCTTTCTGATATATCAGGTATAGATTGATCAAATTTTATCAATTTATTTGCTACCACCATTTACTTTTGAAAAAGGTCAAATTCAGATACTCAACCTGTGGTTAATTTCCAATCCAGAATTCGTTCTTCTTTGTAAATGAAAGTGGTTATATACCATCTGTACATACATATTGTTAGATTTTCTTCCCCAGTAGTAGTAATTACCTGACTAGGAATATGATCTGTTACCCAGTTTTCCTCTCTACAAAACTAAATGCCATTGAAATTTGCAGTAAATTTTCAGCATTGATGCAGTTGTTTGTTTTCATGCTTTCTAGTTAAATGCTATTATGGATATATAATGGGCATGTTGTATATGTTGTTCAGTGTGGGATGCCTTTAAAATAAAGTACAAATGCTTTTCTGTTAAATTAGTCTGTAAAAAAATTTTTTTTAATGTTTATTTATTTTGAGAGACAGAGACAGAGCGTGAGTGGGGAAGGGGCAGAGAGAGAGGGAGACACAGAATCTGAAGCAGGCTGCAGGCTCTGAGCTGTCAGCACAGAGCCCGATGCGGTGCTCGAACCCACGAACTGTGAGATCATGCCCTGAGACAAAGTCAGACACTTACCCGACTGAGCCACCCAGGTGCCCCTTTTTCTGTTAAATTAGTCTTAGGTGAAAATGGATGAGAGAAAATACTAGCATGAGATAGTTCATATTAGAACCTCTGGCAGTGTTAATACCTTTTAACTTTTCTGATGTTAATATGCATATATTTCACTATACTGTCAAACTAGCACTTTTCCAAGGGACTGTATACCAAAAAGGTGAATGTAATACTTTACCCCTAAAACTGTGAGTATGCAGGAATACATGAGTATGATGATAGTTTATTTAGGTAAGCAATAAGAAAAAGTAAATACTACCTTTTCATTTAATATTATTTAGACTAAGGAGAATGCCAAATAATTGGTTTATTAATATACTTAATTATAGTTAATTTGATTTGTGCTTTTTTATACATAGGAGTTGAAATTATTTACAAATTACCTTCAGATACTGCTAGTGATTTTAAATGAGACACCTTTGTGTACAGTTAGCTTTTCTCAAAGTTATTTGCATTTTATTTGAAAAGCTCGATATATTGTTATTTAATCCCTTTTCCAATCCCTTGTCACAATTTATGTGACAAGAGCCAAGCCTGTAACAAAAAAATATTTTGTCATATGGTCCAGTTTCTGTGATCTAACATTTATAAATAAAAGAGCATAGAAAAATAGTATTGATGTTTTTGTTATATACATCTTGTTTTTTTACTGTTCTTAACACATTAGTACCTTCTCAATTTATAAAAGCATTCTTTGTATATTTATATATGATTTTATTTTTTTTCTTCATATAGCTGTCAACAGCTATTTTGTTTACATATAATGTTATAAGAAAATCTATATAAGTAATAGGATGACTTGTGTAAACAAGTTACTTTCACCTAAGTTTAACATTCAAAGCATCTGCAATTATTAAAATGTGTAAAATACATCCATGATGATGAGACATGTAAGGAACCTGGAATTTATTTGTTTTCCTTTTGTTCTTCTTTTAGGTGTCCAATGTCTCCAGCATCAGTAGATTGCCAACTCCCTGTCCTTGCAACACCCCAGCCAGCATTATGCTGGTTCTGTCATACCCATCCCTGATTACTGCAGCAGAATGGAATCGTTCTTTAGTTGTAAGGTAAGTTTCCCTCCCCACTCATTTCACACACATAGACTCAGCTTTTCATTTTATAATATTGTGTAGTTTTGTAAGTTTTTTTTCAAGTTTCTTTTCCTGTATGGTTCCTTAGGTTATTAGTGTATCTTATTCAGAAACTTATAAAACTGCATAATATAATAAAAGTTTTATCTTGTGACCATAGACCAGGTTCTTTTTGTAGTAATCCCTATGAGGTTATAATACCTCCATTGTTTGACATTTGGGGCATCTCATGGAAAGGGAGCTGGCAATCTGCAGCTGCTGTGGACATTGGATGAGAAGTATTGAAAGGTAAGCTTCAGATTTAGACCATATTAAATGCCTTTGGCTCTATGGTGTATGCTTGAAATTCATACTTTATGTTAAACTTTATATTAGATTCATAAAAGAAAAATATTACTCTCCTCTTTTAACGTGACCTTCAGTAAATGTTTGCATTATTAAGTTCACATAATACATTGGGATTATCTTACAAGATAGTTTTTATCCCTGAAAATAGAATTCTAATATTGAATGAAATATTAAATGAAAATAATATTAAATGAAAAACAGTTTATTCTTCCCCCTTTTCACATACCTGTTTATAAAAAGTGTTAGGACTACATTTATATACATAAAGCTTATAAAATATTTTTTTATTAGAGAAATAGTTATAACACTGTTTCACAAATGACCTCTTACTAGTCCTTCTATACCTACTGTCTTTATTTTCAATTCTGTGTTGATATCTACAGATAAAGATTGTAAGAACCTTTCTGATTTTTATTACATCCATATTCTCTCTTAAGTGTTTGAAGATGAGGAATTTGCTGTTTCCGTGTTTTTTAGTCCAGTTTTAAACTTTAGAACAGTATAATTTTAAGTAATATTGTAAATAAACTAAATTTTATATATTTTAATTTTTGCATTACAGAGACACCTACGTGTAAAGATAGGTACTTAGGTAATACAGTCTCTTATTCTTTAGGAATTGTCTGTATGTAGGCCAAGTGGGATAGCATTGTGTGGAAGAAGGGATTTTAACATTCAGAAGACCTAGAATTCTAGCTGAAAGTCTGCCTCTGTCTACAGGCACTTCCCTGTGTTTCACTGAGTCTATGTTCTCCTCCTTCCCTTTAGCTTTAATAATTTCATCCTAGAAGAAACACAATAGTTGTTCTCAGTTTTGCCTTTTTGTATATGTAAATAAAGCTGATCAGTCAGAAAAGCTATTGCTAGCTTTTAGTTAATGACCTGATTTAAATTCGGGAAATTTGATATTATATATCAAATATATATAAAATATATATTTGATTTTATATAAATTTTTACATTAGACCTAAGTTAAGGCAGATGGTTACCATCTCTAACTTCTTTTAAAAATTCGTAACTTTTTTCTCTTTATATTAGTTTCATTGTATACTGTGACACTCCAAGACCACCACTAGGTAGGAGGGGACACATTATATTAATTCCATTTGGTTTCTATTGACCAAAGAAGATGGTAAATGAAACAGGCAGTGTGAGTTTCTTTTTTACTGTCAAGTGGTTAAATCACCTTACCTAAAATACCAGTCCCAGTACAGTGATTCTGAACTTTTTAAAATGTGTATCCCCTTTTGGTAAACATAAAAACTGTGGACACACATACCCCATGGCAGGATATAGTGATATCCTTTATTGAGGTCATTGTATTCTTTACATGTATCTTCTAGTTTTTATCACTCTTTCTATAATTTCTTTTATGAGAATAATAGACTTTTTGTTTTCCAAATATATAATAATTAAATATGCATTTTTAAATAATGAAATACCATACCATCACCACCCCAAGTTGAGAATATACAATATTAAAAAAGGGGAAGAAGGCCAAAAAACATATATAAAGTTAGAAAGCTATAGGCATTTTCAAACAGGTCAGCAGATAAGACAGAATTATATGAAAGTTAGAATTCTATTCTCTGATTAATATTTATGATCCCTTCTCTGTATATATAGTTGGATAGTTCAGTAATATATTTTCTGGACATTAGATTAATTAAAATTTAGTAATCAAAATCAAAAGATAAAATTCTCCTAATCTTTTTTAATGTCTTTTCTACAAAAATTAATGCTATAATTTAATAGAGACACAAACACAGCTGACAAATGTCTTAAAATAATGACATTCAGCTACACAGACTCCTCTCACCTACCTAGTCTCAAGGTCCCACAATACTGCTCGTCCTTCTACATTCCCCACACCGTCACCACTACACTAATCCAGATAGAAGCCATACTACCCAGGTTCATTCTGCATCTGCCATTCTTCCCCCATATAACCCTCAGTTACAAAAACTTCAGAATGCCTGGTGCTCTCGGGGTGCCTGGGTGGCTCAGTCAGTTAAATGTCTGATTTTAGCTCAGGTAATGTTCTTGTGATTCCTAAGTTTGAGCCCCACGCCGGGCTCTGTGCTGACAGCTCAGAGCCTGGAGCCTGCTTCAGATTCTGTGTCTCCCTCTCTGTCTCTGTCTCTATCTCTCTCTCTCTCTCAAAAATAAATAAAAATTATAAAGAAAAATTGAAAGAAAAAAAGAGAATGCCTGGTGCTCTCTAGTCTTTTAACACTTTTCCAATTAAGTATACCACAAAGATGATAGTCTCCCTGAACCTTCATTACTCATGCCTTTCGTCTTTCTGCTTCTATTCTTACCATTTCATTTTTGAGCCAAGTAGTAGTTAAAAAGTTGAGAAATAATGCTGTTGTATGCCCTGTTAAAGAAAAAAAAAAAAAAAAAGAATCTCTACCTTTTTTTTTTTTTTTAACTGAGAGTACTACCTCATTCCACAAAGGATTTAGGGTGACTGTCTGTCATCTGCCTTTTCATCTTCCTCATTTACCTCTCCCTAAATAAAAGTATTGTTTATTGTTTAATAGTTTTGTTTTCATGGGTTAGAATAAGCACTTTATAATATCTTCTAACCCCCTTTTTTTTTTGAGAAAATAAACTTTTGAGATATAACTTACTGTTGAGTCCTTTGAGAAAGCATTTGACAAGAAGAAAAGTCTGTCTAGTTTATTATATGAAATATAATTGATATAATATATCATATAAATGATTGATACAATTGATATAATAATGATTGATATATAAACGATATATGAAATAATTACTTTCCTTGAAATTTTTTCACAGTAGTCTGATTTGTCATGTCATTAAAAAGATAAAGGTTAATCATTGAGCCTAGGTTCCATACTCATTATGTGCACACATATAATCCCAAATCTTCCTACTCTTCTAATAAACAGTTAATTGCATGTTAATTGTGATCCACAATATATATAGTTGTGTATTTTTTGTTACAAAAGAAAAAAATGAGTGGTCTGTATGGTATATGAATTATATCTCAACAAAAAAAAGAAATACCACATAGTTGTAGAGCAGCAAATGATGAAGATGGTAGTGATGATGATGATGATGAAGATGGTGATGGTGATAGGTATACACTAACATTGTGGAAAAGGGGGGAGTTGACTACCTAATGATATAACTTCTGTAACCTTATTGTTCCTATGGTATTTGAATAATTTTATGGGTACTGGTGAAGTGTATCTTTACTAATGGTTTTTATAACCTATGTCATTGAATTTATGCAATGCAGCTTTAAAGAGTAGACATGTAGAGTAGAGTGATGTAGTAGATAGAGTAGAGTGATGTAGTTCTAAGAACTTGTACTTCAACATAAGGTAGATCTGGATTCAAGTCATAGGACCATAAACAAGTCATTTAATCTCTCGGCCTTAGTTTCATTTGTTAAGTGAGACAAAAAAGGCACGTACATTAGAAAGGTTTTCATAACACTAAAGTACATGTGTACTCTCATGGTCATTCAACCCCTCCATTATTTCCCCTCCTTCTCTTCCTCACTTTCCTCCTCCTTTTCCCTCCCTCCTTTTCCCCTTCTAGATAGAGATACAGATAGATAGAAATAGAGATAGATATATGAGTTAAATACTTTGGATAATACTTAACAAATGGAGAGGGGGTGTCAGTAATTATTAACTCAGTGTAGCTGTAGCATTATAGTGTTGAAAATTATGACCACTGTTTGTCTGTGCTGGAAATATTTTTAAGTAAAAATAATTGTAAAACTTCCTAAGGAAGTTTGTTAAGACTGTGCTTGAATATAACAATCCTGACTTTTTTCTCTTTTTTCCCACTCTTTGGGATAATTACAAAAACTGTACAGAAGTGAACCATACCATTTACATATTTAGTGAATTTTTATGAATGTTTGTATTTTTACATGTATTTAGAAATGACTTATTAAAATATTTACAGTTGACCCAATTAAAAACTTAAAAAAAAATTTTGTCTCCTTGTTTGATTAAATAGGTTTTAGATTTCTCTAGTAGAATTGAGAATCTTTAAAATATTATAAATTTATTACAGAATATTTTTCCTTTCTGCAACCTTCTAAAAAAGATATACTCATTTGATGAGTATTGGTGTTTTGTTTTGTGTTTTACTCAGAAAATAAGGCTTGACATTTACTTTTAGATTAAATCTAAAGGATTTACTTTAATATTGTGTTTTTAGGGCAAATGGTATCATCGGAGGCAAGCTGTAAAAGAATTGCATGGTACATTGATACGTCTTTTAAATGAGTTGCTGCCATGGGAACCAAAGTTGATGAAAGCTTTTCAAAGAAACAGGTACTTTGAGCTTTATAACGTTTTACTTATTTTAGGGCTCTTAACTTGTGATTATGGGAAGATGTTCTGGAATCATTCGGTATTTTTCCATTGATTTATAATTCAACAGTTATTTTTGAGTGCCTGCTGTGTGCAAGGCACTTCTAAGCCCTGAAAAAGTAGTGCTGTTTAAACAGAACCCTACTATCTTGTAAAAATGAAACTGTACCTATTAAATAACTCCCCATTTTCCTTTCCACCCACCCCTCACAACCACCATTCTACTTTGTCTATATGATTTGACTGCTCTTAAGTACCTCATGTAATGCACAGCATTTATATTTTTGTGTTTTTGTGACTATCTTCTTTCACTTAGTATAATATTGTCGAGGTTCATTCACGTTGTAGCATATGTCAGAATTTCCTTCCTTTTTAAGGCTCAGTATTTCATTGTGTGTGTATACCATTTTGCTTATTTATCTGTCAGTGCTGATGCTTGGGTGGTTTTCATGCTTTAGCTATTATGAATAATGTTGCTAAGAACATGGGTGTACAAATATCTCTTCAAGATACTGCTTTCACTTCTTTTGGGTATATACTTAGAAGTGGAATTGCTGGATCGTATGGTAATTCTATTTTTATTTTATTTTGTTTTGTTTTGTTTTTATTTATTTGTTTATTTAAATTCAAGTAGTTAACATAAAGTGTAGTATTGGTTTCAGGAGTACAACCCAGTGATTCATCAATTACATATATATCACCCAGTGCTCATCGCAACAAGTGCCCTCCTTAATGCCCATCCCCCACCCATGGCTCCTCCATGAACCCTCAGTTTGTTCTTTGTATTTAAGAGTCTCTTATGGTCAGCCTCCCTCTCTGTTTTTACTGTATTTCATTTTTCTTTCCCTTCCCCTATGTTGATCTTGTTTGTTTCTTAAATTCCACATAAGAATGAAATCATATGATATTTATCTTTCTCCGACTGACTTATTTCAGCATATTCAGTGGATTTAGCATAATACACTCTAGTTCCATCCATGTTGTTGCAAATGGCAAGATTTCATTCTTTTTGATCACTGAGTAATATTCCACCACACACACACACACACACACACACACACACACACACACACACACATCTTCTTTATCCATTTATTAGTTGATGGACATTTGTATTTAGGCTCTGTCCATAATTTGGCTGTCATTGATAGCACTGCTATAAACTTTGGGGTGCATGTGCCCCTTTGAATCAACATTTTCATATCCTTTGGATAAATACCTAGTAGTGCAATGCTGGGTTGTAGGGTAGTTTTATTTTTAATTTCTTAAGGAACCACCATACTCTTTTCCAAGTGACTGTACAGTTTTCCATTCCCACCAACAATGCACAAGTATCCCAATTTCTCCACATCCTCACCAACATTTGTTATTTTCTGGGTTTTTTTTTTGTTTGTTTGTTTTTTTGTTTTTTTGGGGGTTTTTTTTTTGGTTTTTTTTACTAGTAACCATTCTAATGAGCACTAGGTGGTATATTTTTGTACTTTTGATTTGTATTTACCTAATGATTAATAATATTGAAATAAAATGGGTATCTTTTCATATGCTTATTGGTTACTTACATATCTTTGGAGAAATGGCTATTTAAGTTTTTTGCCCATTTTTGAATCTGCTTGTTGATTTATGTTGATTTTTAGGAATTCCTTGTATATTCTGGCTATTAATCCCTTATTGGGTATATGATTTGCAAATGTTTCCCTCCATTCTGTGTGTTATCTTTCTGTTTTGTTGATAGTGCCTTTGATGAGCAATTTTTGAAATTTTTCATGAGGTCCAGTTTGTCTTTTTTTGTTGTTGCCTCTGCCTTTGGTGTAATTCCCAAGAAATTATTAGTAAGTTTAGTAGTAAGTTTTGAAACCAGGAAGTGTGAGCACTCCAACTTTGTTTTTATTTTTCAAGGTTGTTTTGGCTCAAGTCCCTTGAGATGCCATACGAGTTTTAGAATAGGTTTTTCTATTTCTGTAACAAATATAATTGGGATTTTGATAGGGATTGCCTTGACTCTGTAGAGCCCATTGGGTAGTATTGACATCTTAAAAATATTAAGTCTTCTAATCCATAAACATGGATGTGTTTCCTTTTATTTATGTCATCTTTAATCTCTCTCTCCAGTGTTTTGTACTTTTCATTGTACAGGTCTCTCACATCCTTGATTAATTCCTAAGTGTTTTATTCTTTTTTATGCTATTAAAAATGGAATTGTTTTAAGATGCTTTTCAGATTGATCATTGTTACTGTATAGAAATGCAACTGATTCTTGCGTGTTGACTTTGTATCCTGCTACTTTGCTAAACTCATTTAGTTAGTTTTAACAATTTTTTTGTGGCTCTGTAGGGTTTGCTACATGTAAGATCATGTTGTTTGTGAAAAGATTATTCTTTTCAATTTGGATGCCTTTTCTTTTTCCTGCGTAATGCTTGGTCTAGAACTTTTTTTTTTTTTTAATGTTTATTATTTTTGAGAGATACAGAGACAGAATGCAAGTGGGTTAAAGGCAGAGAGAGAGGGAGACACAGAATCGGAAGCAGACTCCAGGCTCTGGGCTCTCAGCACAGAGCCCAATGCAGGGCTCAAACTCACAAGCCGTGAGATCATGACCTGCGCTAAAGTCGGACACTCAACCAACTGAGCCACCCAGGCACCCCTTGGTCTAGAACTTCTAGTCCTGTTTTGAATAGAAGTAGCAAAAGTGAGTATCTTTGCCTTCTACCCAAATTTAGAAGGAAAAGATTTCAGTCTTTCATCATTGAGTGTGATGTTCACTATGGGTTTTCCTTATGGCTTTTCTTATATTGAGATAGCTTCCTTCTATTTGTTGCGTGTTTCTATCATGAAAGAATGATGAATTTTGTCAAATGCTTTTTCTGCAGTGATTGAGATGATCATGTGGTTTCTTTGCTTTCTTGTGTCAATGTGGTATGTTACATTAATCAGTTTTCATATGTTGAACTATCCTTGCATTCTAGCAATAAATCCCATTTGTTCAGGTCCTTTCAGTATGCTGCAGAATTCCATTTGCTTATATTTTGTTGAGGATTTCTGCATCAGTGTTTATAAGAGATACTGGTCTGGGGGAGCATGGGAACAGTGGCAGAGTAGGAGGATCCTGAGCTCACACCATCCCATGTTTACAGCTAGATATCATCCACCCAAGTCAATAAATCAGAGAGCAATCTGAAGACTGGCAGACCAAACTCCACAACTAAATATAGAGAAGAAGCTGCATCTGAAAGTTTAGGGAAGTCCAAAATGTAGAGGGAGGCTGCCAAAATGTGGAGGGAGGCTGCCAGCAGGAGGGAAAGGGCTGTGTACACAGAGAGGGTGAAGAAACAGGTACTTCTGCCAGGGAGTTCACAGTGGGGAAGACTAATCCCCATAATGTTTGGCTTTAAAAACCAGAGGGGCTGAATTCCATGAGTTTGTAAAACCAGTGGGAATTGGAGCCTGGAGCTTTAAAAGTCTGCTGACTAAGCACTGGGTGAGCCAGGAGGGTAAGTGATAGCTGCTGGGTTCCTGCCTTTAAAGAGATAACAGCCTGTGCAGAGAGGCAACATAAAAACAGCAGTTTACACAACGCCAGGGGCAAACAGGAAACAGATCTGTTCATACTGATTTTAGACTTGGTGAACTTTTTTCAAAATGAGGAAGCTGGCAGGCACCATTTTCCTCCCTGACCCTCAGGATAAACATAGAACCAGCTATAGGAGACAAAGCTGCACAGATACCAGCACTCAGGGCAAGTTTTGTTAAAGTTGCATAGCTACCCTGCCCAGACTCCAGGTGCATATCTGCTGCTGCAGGCCATGCCCAGCCATCATCTTGTGCCCAGACCAGCTTCACATCCCCCACAGCCATAGCGCTTTGAGAGATCCTGCAGAGGACTAGTGGCCCAATATAATTTCGCTAACACCGATTGCCCACTTCCAGGTTCCCTGGTGAGCTCTCCCCTCTTAGAGCTGGTCGGCCTGAGTCCCACTAATACCACAGAGTAAGCATAGCCCACAACAGGCAGAGGGTCAGTGCAGACGACTGCTCTGAAAGGAAAAGTGATTTGGACATTACAGTAAGGCATAAGCAATACACATAGGACATTCTCCTGAAGTGCCAGGTTCTGGTGAATAGGGGACACTGCACTGCAGGACACTCCAGAACCTCCTCTTCATAAAGTCACTTCTTTCAAGAGCAGAAGACATAGCTGCTTTTCTTAACACAGAGAAACAGACCCAGAGAGGCAGACAAAATGAGTAGACAGAGATACTTATCCCAGATGAAGGAACAGGACAAGGCCACAGCCAGAGATCTAAGCCAAACAGATATAAGTAATATGCCTGATAGAGAATTTAAAGCAGTGATCATAAGGATACTCAGTGGACCTGAGAAGAGAGTGGAAGACATGAGTGAGACCCTTAATACAGAGATAAGGAATAATAAAGCAGAAATAAAGGGCTCAATTAGAAGCAAGAAAAATCTCAACCTAACCTTACATCTAAGGGAGTGAGAAAAAGAACAACAAACAAACAATTAAAATTGATAGAAGTCTAGTCAGGTTTATCAGGGAAAAAACAGAAAGAACTCAAATAAAATCACAAATGAGAGAGGAGAAATAACAGCCAACACCACAGAAGTACAAATAATTATAAGAAAATATTATGAAAAACTGCATGCCAACAAATTGGACAACCAAGAAGAAATGGATAAATTCCTTGAAACCTATAAACTACCAAAACTGAAACAGGAGGATATAGAAGATTTGAACAGGCTAATAACCAGGAAAGAAATTGAATGAATAATCAAAAAATTTCCAACAAAAAAACTCCAGGACTAGATGACTTCATAGGTGAATTCTACCAAATATTTAAAGAAGAATTAATACCTGTTTTACTCAAACTATTCCAGGGCATAGAAAAGGAAGGAAAACTTCCAAATTCATTCTATGAGGCCAGGATTACCCTGATAACAAAACCAGATAGACACACCACTAAAAAAGATAACTACAGGCCAATATCCCTGATTGACATATATGCAAAAATCCTCAACAGATACTGACAAACCAAATTCAACAGTATATTAAGAAGATCATTCACCAGAAACAAATGTGATTTATTCCTAGGTTGTAGTGGTAGTTTAATAGTTGCAAACCAGTCAACGTAATATACCACATCAATAAGAGAAAAGATAAGAACCATAGGATCATTTCAGTAGATGCAGAAAAAGCATTTGACAAAATACAACATCATTCATGGTAAAAAACCTTCAACAAATTTTTCTCCCTAAGGTCAGAAACAAGACAAGGATGTCCATTCTCACCACTTATTCAACATAGTACTGAAAGTCCCAGCCACAGCGGTCTCAGACAACAAAAATAAATAAAAGGCATCTAAACTTGCAAGGAAGAAGTAAAACATTCATTATTTGCAGATGACATGATACTATATATAGAAAGCCCAAAAACTCCACTAAAAAAATGACTAGAACTGCTAAACAAATTTAGTAAAGCCACAGGATACAAAATCAATATACAGAAATCTGTTGCATTTCTATACACCAATAATGAAGCAGCAGAAAGAGAAATTAAGGAATCAATCCCATTTACAATTACACCAAAAATAATAAGATACCCAGGAATAAACCTAACCAAAGAGGTAAAAGACCTGTACTCTGAAATCTATAAAACAGTGATGAAAGAAATTGAAGACACCAAGAAATGGAAAGACATTCCATGCCCAAGGATTGGAAGAACAAGTACTGTTAAAATGTCTGTACTTCAAAAAGCAATTTACACCTTTAATGCAATCCCAATCAAAATACCAATAACATGTTTTACAGACCTAGAACAGGCAACCCTAAAATTGCATGGAACCACAAAATATTCTGAATAGCCAAAACAGTCTTGAAAAAGGAAAACAAAACTGGAGGCATCACAATTCTGGACTTCAAGTTATATTAACAAAGCTGTAGTAATCAAAACAGTATTTATTGTACTGACACAAAAATAGACACATAGATCAATGGAATGGTATTGAAATGGAAATGAACCCACAGTTGTATGGGTTTGATAAAGCAAGAAAGAATATCCAATGGGAAAAGGATAGTCTCTTCAACAAATGGTATTGGGAAAACTGGGCAGCAACATGCAAAAGAAGGAAACCGTATTCCTTTCTTACACCATACACAAAACTAAATTCAAAGTGGATTAAGGACCTAAAGAGAAAAAATAAATTATTGGAACAACATCAAAAGACCCAAAAAGAAAAAATAAATGTTTGGGACATTAAAAAAACCTAAAAAGAAAAAATAAATTATTGGGACAACATCAAAATAAAAAGCTTCTGCACAAGGAAGGAAACAGTCAACAAAACTAAAAGGCAACCTACTAAATAAGATATTTGCAAATGACACATCTGATAAAGGGGTAGTATCCAAAATATATAAAGAACTTATACAACTCAAGAACTTACACAACTCAACACCCAAAAAACAAATAACCCAGTGAACAGTAGGCAGAAGACATGAACAGACATTACTCCAAAGAAGACATCCAGATAGCAAAGAGACATATGAAAAGATGTTCATCATCCCTTACCTTCAGGGAAATGCAAATCAAAACTACAATGAGATATTGCCCCACACCTGTCACAATGGCTAAAATCAACAGCATAAGATACAACAGGTGTTGACGAGGTTGCAGAGAAAGGGAACCCTCTTACAGTGTCAGTGGGAGCAGGTACTGTTGAAAACAGTATGGAAGCTCCTCAGAAAGTTAAAAATGATGATCCAGCAATGGCACTACTGGGTATTTACCCAAAGGATACAAGAACACTAATTCAAAGTGATACAGGCATCCCTATGTTATAGCAACATTATTTACAGTAGCAAAGATACAGAAGCATCCCAGGTGTTCACTAATTGATGAATGGATAAAGAAGAAGTGGCATAGAGATAGAGATAGAGATAGAGATAGAGATAGAGATAGAGATAGAGATAGATATATACACACACACATACATACATACATACATACATACATACATACATACAATGGAATATTATTCAGCCATAAAGAAGAAGGAAATCTTGTCATTTGCAGTAACATGGATGGAGCTAGAGAGTATAATGCTAATCAAACTGTCAAAAAAAGACAAATACCATATGATTTCACTCATGTGGAATTTAAGAAACAAAATAAGCAAAGGAGAAATCTATCTATATCTATATATCTACATCTATATATAGAGAGAGACGGACCAGGAAACAGACTCAACTATAGAGAAAAATTGATGGTTACTACATGGGAGGAGGGTAGAGGATGGGTTAAAAATGTGATGGCGATTATGGAGTGCACTTGTAGTGATGGGCACCAGGATGAAGTATTGAATTGTTGAAGCACTATATTGTACATCTTAACTAATATACCACTAATTGTTAACTAACTGGAATTAAAATGTGACAAAAAAGAAAAAAAAAGAGATACTTGTCTAGTTTTTTTTGTAGTGTCCTTGTCAGGCTTTGGCATTAGCATCATGCTGGCCTCAAAGAATGAATTAGGAAGTTTTTCTTACTTTTCAGTTTTTTGGGGGAAAAGTTTGCAAAAGAAAGGTATTAGTTCTTAAATGTTGGTAGATTTCAGCAGTGAGTGCATTAGATCCAAACTTTTCTGTGTTGAGAGACTTTTGAATTAATGATTCATTCTCCTTTAATAGTTATAGGCATATTCAGATTTTCTGTTTCCTTGTAACTTAATCCTAGTAGGTTTTTGATTTTAGAAATTTGTCTGTTTCATCTAAATTATCCAATTTGGTGGCATACAATTTTTCATAATATTCTAATTATTATTTTTATGGGATTGGTTGTAATGGCCCCACTTTTATCTCTGATTTTCCTAATTTGAGTCTTCTCTCTTTTTTTTTTTCTAAGTTGATCTAGATAAAGATTTGTTAATTTTGTTGATCTTTTAAAAGAAGGAAATTTTGGTTTCATTGATTTTTCTGTATTGTTGTTCTATTCTCTATATTGTTTACCTCTGATATCTTAGTTCCTTCCTTCCATTAGCTTTAGGTTTAGTTTGTTTTTCTTTTTTGAATTTCTAAAGTTATAAAGTTAGGTCGTTGATTTGAGATGTTTCTTGTTTTTTAGTGTAAACATTTCTTTATAGCTCTAAATTTCCCCCTTAGCACTGTTTTTTTTTCCCCACTGTGTCCCATCGTTTTACTATGTTGTGTTTTCATTTCCATTTATATATAAGTATTTTCCAGGGTTTTTTTAAATAATTTCTTCTTTAATCCATTAGTTGTTTAATAGTGTGTTATTAAATTTCCACAAATTTGCGGATTTTCCAGTTTTCCTTCTATTATTGATTTCTGACTTCATCTGTGGTGTACATTCTCGGAAGAAACAGACAAGCTCAAAATGTCAGTTAGTGATATGTACTATGAAGAAAATTAAATTACGGTAAGGAGAATAGGAAATGCCTGGTTTGGATGAGATGATGATTGCTCTTTTGTAGGGTGTCAGGGAAAGCTTCCCTGATGAGTTGATATTCAGAGACCTGAAATAAATGAGGAAGAGAGCCACATGGATATCTGAAGGAAAAGAAGATGCAGAAGCCCTAAGGTTGGCCTCATATTTGGCATGTAGAAGAAGTGCAAAGGTTCACAGGTGTATCCAGAGCTGAGTGAGTGAGGATTAAAAGGCTAAGAGTCAAGATATCAGAGAAGTATAGGGAACAGTATCCAGATCATGTAAGTCTTAATGGACTTTTGTTTTTACTCTGAAATAAGACACCATTGAATGGTTTTAAGCAGAGGAAGGACCTGATCTGACTTATGTTTTAAAGCACTCACACTACCTGTCATGCTGAGATTAGTGTAGTGGGATGACAGGGAAATCAGTTACAAAAAGCAATAATCCAGGCAAAAACAAAAACAAAAACGATGATGGCTTGGAACAGGATAGTGGTTACTAGTCTGTAGCCCTCTTAAGGAGTTTCCCTGGTGTAATCTGAAACTGGTGTCTGTATTCAGAGGGCAGGGAGAGACCAAAGGAAGAAACAGGCCACTCCAGGTGCGTAGGTGGCAGGTTGAGTAAGTAAAAGGAAATTACATTTGATAAGGCTTTTCTTGAGCAGCAGCAAGACAAATGGATCTCTGCACCTGCCCACCAGATCTTAAAAGTTCATATAAGGAGGCCTTACTTAGATGCAATCACATATATATCGTGTAGGTATTTTCAACATCACATCACTATCTCAAGGCTGTGTTCTTGGAGCAGTCTCTGGGGGGCAGGAAAGGCAAGTAGAACCTGCATTCCAAGGGTGGGGGAAGGAATGAGAAGCCTTTGAGTGCCTGGGTCCAACTCATGGGTCAATTGGTGGTCACCTGTTTTTCATGATTCTCCTTAACAGCTATTC
The DNA here is from genome assembly GCF_018350175.1 of Felis catus. Lineage (NCBI taxonomy): Eukaryota > Metazoa > Chordata > Mammalia > Carnivora > Felidae > Felis > Felis catus. The sequence continues at coordinate 31,750,771 of NC_058380.1, read as the reverse complement.
AGATGGCAAGGGGTGGTTGGATTCTGGATGTATCTTGAAAGTAGGATAGGTAGAATTTTCTTAAACATTGGATATAAAGTGTCAAAAAAAAAAAAAAGAAGAAGAAGAGGAAGAGTAAAAAGATGATGTTCTATTTTTGGTCTAAACTGGAATAATGGAATTGCCATTAATTTAGATAAGGGAAACTAAAGGAGTAGCAGGTTTGCAGGGCAGGGATTCAGGAGTTTGGATTTCAACATGTTAAGTTTGATATGATTTTTAGACATCTAATTGGGCTTAATTTTTTTTTCAACGTTTATTTATTTTTGGGACAGAGAGAGACAGAGCATGAACGGGGGAGGGGCAGAGAGAGAGGGAGACACAGAATCGGAAACAGGCTCCAGGCTCTGAGCCATCAGCCCAGAGCCCGACGCGGGGCTCGAACTCACGGACCGCGAGATCGTGACCTGGCTGAAGTCAGACGCTTAACCGACTGCGCCACCCAGGCGCCCCAAATTGGGCTTAATTGAGTAGACAGTTTAGTGTATGAGTCCCTGTTCAAGGGAATAAACCAGACTGGAGGCATAAATTTAGGGTTGTCAGGATATAGATTATATTTAAGCTATGAGACTGGTCGAAATCACCTAGAATGTGAGCATAGATAGAGAAAAAGAGAGACCGGGCCCTGGGGCATTCCAACATTTAGAGATGGTGGAGAGGAATAGGACTCAGCAGAAGAGACTGAGAAGGAATGTTCAGTAAGGTAGGATAACCAAGAGAAAGCGGAGTGTCTTGGAAGCCAGGTAAAGAAAATAATTTCAAAAAGGAGGGCTGCTTGTGATAGATTGAAAAAGATGAGGCCTGAGAATTAATTTTGAATTTGGCAACATGGAAATCATTGATGATCTTGATGAGCTGTATTGGTAAAGTGGTGGGTAAAAGTCATAGAAGTCTGTTCAAGAGAATTAGGGGAGAGGAAGTTTTATCATAAAGTGGAGCAGATAAATAGGGCAGTAGCTGGAAGGACAAGTTGCAGTCAAGAGAAGGTGCTTTGGTTTTTTGTTGTTGTTTGTTTTAATTAATGGGGAAATAACTTTCTGTATACTGGTGAAAATGATCTAATAGGCAAAAATGGACTCAGGGAAAGGAAGAGACATTTGGTAGAATGATATCATTGGATAGATGAGAGAGGATGCATAAATGGAGGCATTAGCTTAAATAGGAAGACAGAATATGAGTACAAATGAAGGTCATAAGTGGCAGATGAGATAAGAGCATATGAAAGTTCTTGTCTGCTTCTATTTTCTTCTTCTTTTTTTAATGTTTGTTTATTTTTGAGAGACAGAGAGAGAGACAGACAGACAGACCGTAAGCAGGGGAGGGGCAGAGAGAAAAGGAAACAGAATCCGAAGCAGGCTCCAGGGTCTGAGCTGTCAGTACAGAGCCCGACGCAGGGCTTGAACTCACGAAGTCAGATGCTTAATGGACTGAGCCACTCAGGTGCCCCAGCTTCTATTTTCCCTGTAAATAAAATAAAACAAAACAGCTGAGACAAAGAAGAGGGCTGAGAAGGGAGGAATTTCATACAACCCCCATGAAGATATTTCTAAAAGGAGATTAATTTTACAATTATTCTATGTGCCACACATACTGTGAGGTAAGTACTATTATTATCTCCATTATACAAAAAAGTAAACTGACGCTAGAAAGTTTAAGGTGCTAGGCACCTGGGTGGCTCAGTTGGTTAAACATCTGACTCTTAACTTTGGCTCAGAGCATGATCTCACAGTCATGAGATTGAGCCCTACATCAGGTTGTGTCTGAGCGAGGAGACTGTTTAGGATTCTCTCTCTCTGCCACTCTCTCTGCCCCTCCCCCACTTGGACGCACTCATTTGCTCTCTTTCTTTCTTTCTCTTTCTCTCTCTCAAAATAAATAAATAAGCTTAAAATAAAAAGAAAGTTTAAGGAGCTTCCCCAAAGTCTCACAGCTATTAAGTGACAGAGGTGAGACTTAAGCTTCAGAATACTTAAATAAGAATTTGTAGTAAAAATAAATTGGAGGATGTATGTTCAGATCATTTTTAATGTTTATTTATTTATTTTGAGAGTGAGAGAGAGAGAGAGAGAGAACAGAGAGAGAGAGAGAGAGAGAGAGAGAGAGAGAGAGAATCCCAAGCAGGCTCTGCTGTCAGCACAGAGCTCGATGCAGGTCTCAAATCCCACAAACCTTGAGATCATGACCTGAGCCAAAATCAAGACTCGATGCTTAATGTACTGAGCCACCCAGGCACCCCCATTTCTTTTTTAAACAAAATGAAATAAGGTAAAGGTTAGTGGTAGAATAGAGAAGTTCAGTTGAAAGCAAGAGGAATAATAGAGGATCTCTAAATTATGTGTCTTTGGAAATGTTTTCATCTCCATTGTTTTATGGAAACATAGCTATTATATTTTTATGTGCAAAGGATCTCTGAGAGATCACTTTTCAGCTTTCTCTGTTTTATATATATATATATATATATATATACATATACACACACATATAAAATATATATATATATATTTTATATATATATGTAAATATATATATATTTTATATATATATATCTTTTATATATATATTTCTTTTATATATATATATATATATATATATATATATATATATATATATAAAACTTATTGTCAAATTGGTTTCCATACAACACCCAGTGCTCATCCCAATAGGTGCCCTCCTCAATGCCCATCACCCACTTTCCCCTCCTTCCCACTCCCCATCAGCCCTCACTTTATTCTGTTTTTAAGAGTCTCTTATGGTTTGGCTCCCTCCCTCTCTAACTTTGTTTCCCCCCCTTCCCCTCCCCCATGGTCTTCTGTTAAGTTTCTCAGGATCCACATAAGAGTGAAAACATATGGTATCTGTCTTTCTCTGTATGACTTATTTCACTTTGCATAACACTCTCCAGTTCCATCCACATTGCTAAATGGCCAGATTTCATTCTTTCTCATTGCCAAGTAGTATTCCATTGTATATATAAACCACATCTTCTTTATCCATTCATCAGTTGATGGACATTTAGGCTGTTTCCATAATTTGGATATTGTTGAAGGTGCTGCTATAAACATTGGGGTACAAGTTCCCCCATGGATCAGCACTCCTGTATCCCTTGGGTAAATTCCTAGCAGTGTCATTGCTGAACATAGGGTAGATCTGTTTTTAATTTTTTGAGGAAACTCCACACTGTTTTCCACAGCAGCTGTTTCAGTTTACATTCCCACCAACATTGTAAGAGGGTTCCCATTTCTCCACATCCTCTCCAGCATTTATAGTGTCCTGATTTGTTCATTTTAGCCACTCTGACTGGCATGAGGTGCTATCTCGGTGTGGTTTTGATTTGTATTTCCCTGATGAGGAGTGACGTTGAGCATCTTTGGATGTGCCTGTTGGCCATCTGGATGTCTTCTTTTAAAAAGTGTCTATTTTTGTCTTCTGCCCATTTCTTCACTGGATTATTTGTTTTTTAGGTGTGGAGTTTGGTGAGTTCTTTATAGATTTTGGTTACAAGCCTTTTATTCAGTATGTCATTTGCAAATATCTTTTCCCATTCTGTTGGTTGCCTTTTAGTTTTGTTGATTGTTTCCTTTGGAATGCAGAAGGTTTTTATCTTGATGAGATCCCAATAGTACATTTTTGCTTTTAATTCCCTTGCCTTGGAGATGTGTCTAGTAAGAAATTGCTGCGGCTGAAGTCAGAGAGTTTTTTTCCTGCTTTCTCCTCTAGGGTTTTGATGGTTTCCTGTCTCACATTCAGGTCCTTCATTCATTTTGAGTTTATTTTTGTAAATAAAAATATTTCTAGTGAGATCAAAATGTTTAGATATGATTACTATCAGGATTAAATGATGAGGGGTTTTTTTTTGTTACTGTACTCTGCATAAGTCAAATAATAGTACTATTTCCTAGAATTTCTTGATTAACTTTTTAAAACATTTTTTTTTTTTTTTGAGTATAGGTAGCACACAATGTTACGGTAGTTTCAGGTGTACAACGTAGTGATTGGACATGTTTATACATAGTGGGTATGCTCACCAAAAGTGTAGCTACTATCTGTCACCGTACAACACTACTACAATATCATTGACTATATTCTTTATGGTATGCCTTTTACTCTTGTGACTTATTTATTCCAAAACTAGAAACTTGTATCCCAAATTCCCTTCACCCATTTTATCCATCCCCCACACCCCTTACCCTCCAGCAACCATGAGTTTGTTCTCTGTATTTATAGGGCTTTTTTTTGTTGTTGTTATTTTGTTTATTCATTTGTTATTTTATTTTACTTTTTTTAATATGAAATTTTTGTCAAATTGGTTTCCATACAACACCCAGTGCTCATCCCAACAGGTGCCCTCCTCAATACCCATCACCCACCTACCCCTCCCTCCCATCCCCAATCAACCCTCAGTTTGTTTTCAGTTTTTAGGAGTCTCTTATGTTTTGCCTCCCTCCCTCTCTAACCATTTTTTTTCCTTCCCCTCCCCCATGGTCTTCTGTTAAGTTTCTCAGGATCCACAAGGAGTGGAAACATAAGGAATCTGTCTTTCTCTGTATGGCTTATTTCACTTATCATAACACTCTCCACTTCCATCCACGTTGCTACAAAGGGCCATATTTCATTCTTTCTCATTGCCACGTAGTCCTCCACTGTGTATATACACCACAATTTCTTTATCCATTCATCAGTTGATGAACATTTAGGCTCTTTCCATAATTTGGCTATTGTTTAAACATTGGGGTACAAGTGCCCCTATGCATCCGTACTCCTGTATCCCTGGGGTAAATTCCTAGCAGTGCTACTGCTGGGTCGTAGGGTAGGTCTATTTTTAATTTTTTGAGGAACCTCCACACTGTTCTCCAGAGCAGCTGCACCAGTTTGCATTCCCACCAACAGTGCAAGAGGGTTCCCGTTTCTCCACATCCTCTCCAGCATCTATAGTCTCCTGATTTGTTCATTTTGGCCACTCTGACTGGCGTGAGGTGATATCTGAGTGTGGTTTTGATTTATTTCCCTGATGAGCGATGTTGAGCATCTTTTTATGTGCCTCTTGGCCACCTGGATGTCTTCTTTAGACAAGTGTCTATTCATGTTTTCTGCCCATTTCTTCACTGGATTATGTGTTTTTCGGGTGTGGAGTTTGGTGAGCTCTTTATAGATTTTGGATACTAGCCCTTTGTCCGATATGTCATTTGCAAATATCTTTTCCCATTCTGTCAGTTGCCTTTTAGTTTTGTTGATTGTTTCCTTGGCTGTGCAGAAGCTTTTTATCTTGATGAGGTCCCAATAGTTCATTTTTGCTTTTAATTCCCTTGCCTTTGGGATGTGTCAAGTAAGAAATTGCTGCGGCTGAGGTCAGAGAGGTCTTTTCCTGCTTTCTCCTCTAAGGTTTTGATGGTTTCCTGTGTCACATTCAGGTCCTTTATCCATTTTGAGTTTATTTTTGTGAATGGTGTAAGAAAGTGGTCTAGTTTCATCCTTCTGCATGTTGCTGTCCAGTTCTCCCAGCACCATTTGTTAAACAGACTGTCTTTTTTCCATTGGATGTTCTTTCCTGCTGTGTCAAAGATTAGTTGGCCATACTCTTGTGGGTCTAGTTCTGGGGTTTCTATTCTATCCCATTGGTCTATGTATCTGTTTTTGTGCCAATACCATGCTGTCTTGATGATTACAGCTTTGTAGTAGAGGCTAAAGTCTGGGATTGTGATGCCTCCTGCTTTGGTCTTCTTCAAAATTATTTTGGCTATCGGGGACTACTATGGTTCCATACAAATTTTAGGATTGCTTGTTCTAGCTTCAAGAAGAATACTGGTGCAATTTTATTGGGATTGCATTGCATGTATAGATAGCTTTGGGTAGTATTGACATTTTAATAATATTTATTCTTCCAGTCCATGAGCACGGAATGTTTTTCCATTTCTTTATATCTTCTTCAATTTCCTTCATAACCTTTCTATAGTTTACAGCATACAGGTCTTTTATATCTTTGGTTAGGTTTATTCCCAAGTATTTTATACTTCTTGGTGCAATTGTGAATGGGATCAGTTTCTTTATTTGTCTTTCTGTTGCTTCATTATTAGTGTATAAGAATGCAACTGATTTCTGTACATTGATTTTGTACCCTGCGACTTTGCTGAATTCATGTATCAGTTCTAGCAGACCTTTTGTGGAGTCTGTCGTATTTTCCATGTATAATACATGTCATCTGCAAAAAGTGAAAGCTTGACTTCATCTTTGCCAATTTTGATGCCTTTGATTTCCTCTTGTTGTCTGATTGCTGATGCTAGCACTTCCAACACTATGTTAAACAACAGCGGTGAGAGTGGACATCCCTGTCGTGTTGCTGATCTGAGGGAAAAAGTTCTCAGTTTTTCCCCATTGAGGATGATATTAGCTGTGGGCTTTTCATAAATGGCTTTTATGATGTTTAAGTATGTTCCTTCTACCCCGACTTTCTCGAGGGTTTTTATTAACAAAAGATGCTGAATTTTGTCAGATGCTTTTTCTGTATCGATTGACAGGATCATATGGTTCTTTTCTTCTCTTCTCTTCTCTTCTCTTCTCTTTTCTTTTCTTTTCTTTTCTTTTCTTAATGTGATGTATCACGTTGATTGATTTGTGAATGTTGAACCAGCCCAGGAATGAATCCCACTTGATCATGGTGAATAATTCTTTTTATAAGCTGTTGAATTCAATTTGCTAGTATCTTATTGAGAATTTTTGCATCCATATTCATCAGGGATATTGGCCTGTGGTTCTCTGTTTTTAATGGGTCTCTGTCTTGTTTAGGAATCAAAGTAATGCTGGCTTTATAGAATGAGTCTGGAAGTTTTCCTTCCCTTTCTATTTTTGGAACAGCTTGAGAAAGATAGGTATTATCTCTGCTTTAAATGTCTGGTAGAATTCCCCAGGGAAGCCATCTGGTCCTGGACTCTTATTTGTTGGGGAGATTTTTGATAACTGATTGAATTTCTTCGCTGGTTATGGGTCTGTTCAAGCTTTCTGTTTCTTCCTGTTTGAGTTTTGGAAAGGTGTGGGTGTTTAGGAATTTGTCCATTTCTTCCAGGTTGTCCAATTTGTTGGCATATAAGTTTTCATAGTATTCCCTGATAATTGCTTGTATTTCTGAGGGGTTGGTTGTAATAATTCCATTTTCATTCATGATTTTATCTATTTGGGTCATCTCCCTGTTCTTTTTGAGAAGCCTGGCTAGAGGTTTATCAGTTTTGTTTATTTTTTCAAAAAACCAACTCTTGGTTTCATTGATCTGCTCTACAGTTTGTTTTTTTGTTTTTTTTTTAATTTTTTTTTTCAACGTTTATTTATTTTTGGGACAGAGAGAGACAGAGCATGAACGGGGGAGGGGCAGAGAGAGAGGGAGACACAGAATCGGAAACAGGCTCCAGGCTCTGAGCCATCAGCCCAGAGCCCAACGCGGGGCTCGAACTCACGGACCGCGAGATCGTGACCTGGCTGAAGTCGGATGCTTAACCGACTGCGCCACCCAGGCGCCCCTGCTCTACAGTTTTTTTAGATTCTATGTTGTTCATTTCTGCTCTGATATTTATTATTTCTCTTCTTCTGCCGGGTTTGGAGTGTCTTTGCTGTTCTGCTTCTATTTCCTTTAGGTGTGCTGTTAGATTCTGTATTTGGGATTTTTCTTGTTTCTTTAGATGGGCCTGGATTGCAATGTATTTTCCTCTCAGGACTGCCTTCGCTGCATCCCAAAGCGTTTGGATTGTTGTATTTTCATTTTCGTTTGTTTCCATATATTTTTTAATTTCTTCTCTAATTGTCTGGTTGACCCATTCGTTCTTTAGTAGGGTGTTCTTTAACCTGCATGCTTTTGGAGGTTTTCCAGACTTTTTCCTGTGGTTGATTTCAAGCTTCATCGCATTGTGGTCTGAAAGTATGCATGGTATGATCTCCATTCTTGGATACTTATGAAGGGCTGTTTGTGACCCAGTAAGTGATCTATCTTGGAGAATGTTCCATGTGCACTCGAGAAGAAAGTATATTCTGTTGCTTTGGGATGCAGAGTTCTAAATATATCTGTCAAGTCCATCTGATCCAATGTATCATTCAGGGCCCTTGTTTCTTTATTGATCCTGTTTCTAGATGTTCTGTCCAATGTTGTGTAACTGGAGTATTAAAGTCCTCTGCAATTACTACATTCTTATCAATAAGGTTGCTTATATTTGTGATTAATTGTTTTATATATTTGGGAGCTCCCATATTCACCACATAGACATTTATAATTATTAGCTCTTCCTGATGGATAGACCCTGTAATTATTATATAACGTTCTTCATCTCTTGTTACAGCCTTTAATTTAAAGTCTCGTTTGTCCGATACAAGTATGGCCACTCCAGCTTTCTTTTGACTTCCAGTAGCATGATAGATAGTCCTCCATCCCCTCACTCTCAATCTGAATGTGTCCTTAGGTCTAAAATGAGTCTCTTGTAGACAGCAAATAGGCGGGCCTTGTTTTTTTTATCCATTCTGATAACCTTTTTCTTTTGGTTGGTGTATTTAGTCCATTTACTTTCAGTGTTGTAGAAAGATATGGGTTTGGAGTCATTGTGATGTCTGTAGGTTTTGTGCTTGTAGCAATGTCTCTGGTATTTTGTCTCACAGGATCCCCCTTAGGATCTCTTGTAGGGCTGGTTTAGTGGTGATGAATTCCTTCAGTTTTTGTTTGTTTTGGGGAAGACCGTTATCTCTCCTTCTATTCTAAATGACAGACTTGCTGAGTAAAGGATTCTCGGCTGCATTTTTTTTCTGTTCAGCACATTGAAGATTTCCTGCCATTCCTTTCTGACCTGCCAAGTTTCAGTAGACAGATCTGTCATGAGTCTTATCGGTCTCCCTTTATATGTTAGAGCACGTTTATCCCTAGCTGCTTTCAGAATTTTCTCTTTATCCTTGTATTTTGCCAGTTTCACTGTGATATGTCATGCAGAAGATCGATTCAAGTTACGTCTGAAGGGAGTTCTCTGTGCCTGTTGGATTTCAATGTCTTTTTCCTTCCCCAGTTCACGGAAGTTCTCACCTATGATTTCTTCAAGTACACCTTCAGCACATTTCCCTCTTCCTCCTCTGGAATCCCAATTATGCGTATATTATTTCGTTTAATTATGTCACTTAGTTCTCTAAATCTCCCCTCATACTCCTGGAATCTTTTATCTCTCTTTTTCTCAGCTTCATCTTTTTCCATAATTTTATCTTCTAATTCACCTATTTCTCTCCTCTGCCTCTTCAATCCGAGCTGTGGTCGCCTCCCATTTTATTTTGCAGCTCATTTAGAGCATTTTTTAGCTCCTCCTGTTTCTTAGTCCCTTGATCTCCGTAGTAATAGATTCTCTGCTGTCCTCTATACTTTTTTCAAGCCCAGCAATTAATTTTATGACTATTATTTTAAATTCATTTTCTGCTATATTGCTTAAATCATTTTTGATCAGTTCGTTAGCTGTCCTACTTCCTGGAGTTTCTTTTGAGGGGAATTCTTCTGTTTTGTCATTTTGGATAGTCCCTGGAGTGGCGGGGAACTGCAGGGCTCTTCCACTGTGTTGTCTGGAGTAACTTGTGTTGGTGGGCGGGCGCAGTCAGACCTGATGTCTGCCCCCAGCCCACCGATGGGGCCACAGTCAGACTGGTGTGTACCTTATCTTCTCTCCCAGGGGCAGGACTCACTGTGGAGTGGTGTGGCCCCTGTCTGGGCTACTTGCACACTGCCAGGCTTGTGGTGCTGCTTCTATGGGATCTGGCCTATTATCCGGGGTGGATCCGCAAGGTGCACAGGGGCAGGAAGGGTGGGCATAGCTCCCTTTGCCTTCAGTGGTCCGCTTTGGGAGGGGTCCTGTGGCACCGGGAGGGAGGCAGACCCATTGGAGGGATGGATCCGCAGAAGCACAGCGTTGGGTGTTTGCCCAGTGCAAGCAAGTGTGTGACGGGAACTGGTTCCCTTTGGGATTTTGACTGGGGGATGGGCGAGGGAGATGGCGCTTCCCAGCGCCTTTGTTTCTCGCCAAGCTGAGCTCTGTCCTCCGGGGTTCAACAACTCTTCCTCTTGTTGTCCTTTAGCCCTCCCGTCTCCAAGCAGAGCTGTTGACTTATAAAATTCCAGATGTTAAGTCCCACTGGCTGTCAGAACACACTCCATCCGGCCCCTCCGCTTTTGCAAGCCAGACTCTGGGGCTCTGCCTTGCCGGGTGTGCTGGCTGCCCCTCCACCGCCCTGGCTCCCTCCCGCCAGTCTGTGTAGCTCGCACTGCCTCTCTGCCCTTCCTACCCTCTTCTGTGGGCCTCTCGTCTACGCTTGGCTCCGGTGAGTCCATTCTGCTAGTCTTCTGGCAGTGTTCTGGGTAAATTAGGCAGATATGGGTGGAATCTAGGTGATCATCAGGACGCAGTGTGCCCAGTGTCCTCCTGCGCCGCCATCTTCTGAAAAGTCCCTTCATTTGTTTTTTAGATTTCACATGTGAGTGTAATCTTATGGTATTTTTCTTTCTCTGACTTATTTCACTGGGCAGAATATCCTCTGGGTTCATCCATGTTATCGCAAATGGCAAGATCTCATCCTTTCTCATGGCTGCATAATGTTCCTGTGTGTGTGTGTGTGTGTGTGTGTGTGTGTGTACACATAATATATACCATGTCTTCCTTATCTGTTTGTCTGTCGATGGATGGACATTTAGGTTGCTTCCAAAGCTTGGCTATTGTAAATAATGCTGCAGTGAACACAGGGGTGCTTATTTCCTTTACAGTGTTTTTGTTTTCTTTGGGCAAACACACACTAATGGAATTATTGGATCATATGTTATTTCTATTTTTAATTTCTTTTTTTCAAAAATTGCCAATGCTGACTATATTTTAAATCATCCTGGCAAGATATTGGGAAAAGTTTTCAATTAGCAGTAATCATGCCTCAGATAAACCTCATTGGCTATGATACTGCCACTGTGCAAAGCTTCTATCTTTAAATTTTGATAAACCTTCATACTGTTTTCCACAGTATCTGCCCCAATTTACATTCCCACCAACAGTGTACAAAGGTTCCTTTTTCTCACCAACTCTTGTTACTTCTTAACTTTTTGATTTTAGCCATTCTTACAGGTGTAAGGTGATACCTCATTGTAGTTTTGATTTGTGTTTCTCTGATGATGTTGAGCATCTTTTCATATGTCTCTCGGCCATCTATATGGTCTTCTTTAGAGAAATGTCAATTAAGGTCCTCTGCCCATTTTTTAATCAGATTGTTTGCTTTTTGGTATTTGAGTTGTAGAAATTTTTTTTTATGTTTTGGTTAGTAACCCTTTATTGGATATATCATTTGCAAATATCTTTTTCCATTTATTAGGTTGCCTTTTTGTTTCATTGATTGTTTCCTTCACTGTGAAGCTTTTTATTTTTGTTTAGTCCCAGTAGTTAATTTTTGCTTTTGTTTCCCTTGTTTTAGGAGACAAATCTAGAAAAATGTTGCCATGCTGATGTTAGAGAAATTACTGCCTGTGTCCTCTTCTAAGATTTTTATAGTTTCAGATCTCACGTTTAGGTCTTGATCTATTTTGGGTTTATTGTTATGTATTAGAAAGTGGTTCAGCTTCATTCTTTAAAAATTTTTTTTTAACATTTATTTATTTTTGAGAGACAGAGCATGAGCAGGGGAGGGGCAGAGAGAGAGGAAGACACAGAATCTGAAGCAGGCTCCAGGCTCCAAGCTGCCAGAGCCCAACACGGGGCTCGAACTCACGAATCACGAGATCATGACCTAGGCCGAAGTCGGATACTTAACCCACTGATCCACCCAGGCGCCCCCAGTTTAATTCTTTTACATGTGACTGTTCAGTCTTCCAAGCACCATTTATTGAAGAGACTTTTTCCCATTGTATATCTTGCCTTTTTTGTCATAAATTAGTTGACCATATAAGTATAGGTTTGTATCTGGGATTTTTATTCTGTTCCCTTGATGTGTGTATCTGTTTTTGTGTCAGTACCGTACTATTTTTTTCTAATGTTTATTTATTTGTGAGAGAAAGACAGAGTGCGAGCAAGGGAGGGGCAGAGAGAGAGGGAGATAAAGAATCCGAAGCAGTCTCCAGGCTCTGAGCTGTCAGCACAGAGCCCGACATGGGGCTCAAACCCACAATCTATGAGATCATGACCTGAGCCAAAGTTTGATGCTTAACCCACCGAGCCACCCCTGTGCCCCATTACCATACTGTTTTGATTACTTCAGCTTTGTAGTATATCTTGAAATCTGGAATTGTGATTCCTATAGCTTTGTTTTTGTTTTTCAAGATTGTTTTGGCAATTCGGGGTCTTTGTAGTTCTGTACATATTTTAGTACTGTTTCCCCTAGCTTTGTGAAAAATGCTGTTGGTATTTTGATAGTGATTGTCTTGGAATCTGTAGATTGCTTTGGGCAGTATGAACATTTAATAATATTCTCCCAATCCATGAGCATGGAATATTTTTTTAGTTGTGTCATCTTCAATTTCTTTCATCAGTGTTTTAAAGTTTTTAGAGTACATGTCTTTCACCTCTTTGGTTAAGCCTATTCCTAGATATTTCATTCTTTTTGATGCAATTGTAAAAGGAATTGTTTTCTTAATTTCTCCTTATGCTATTTTGTTATTAATATATAGAAATACTATCAATTTCTCAGTATTCATTTTGTATCCTGCAACTTCATTCATTTGCTGGTAAAGTGTTTAGGATTTGATTAACTTTTTTAAATGGCATTTTTTACTATATTATAATCAGTAATTATGAAAATATTTCAAATCTATTTTTGTCCATGCAGCTAGAAAAAAAAAATTTACCTTTCTCTCATTTAATAGGTCTAATAGCATTTAAAAAGACAAATTGGTGGTATATTCAAACACTGTATTCTGAAGTTATAAATATAATCCTTTCTGGTTTCTTATGCCTACCCCCTGGGTTTTCTCTTCTTTAATGATAATTGTTGGTAAGACTGAACCAAGCATCTTAGACACACTTGAGATTAAAACATAGCTTTTAGTGACTTAATTGAAAATATTTCAAAATAAAGTTTAAATTACTAAAAGTTAGTTTAGCTTCCAAGAGTTTAAGATGTATGTGTTGTTTGTTGGGCATTTTATTTCAGGAGCCGCCTAAAGAAAGACTACGATGATTTCAGAAGACAGCCTGATCATGATAAATTTACTAGAGAACTGTGGACTACTGAAGAAGGTGAAGGAGATCCTGGAAAAGAATCTCCTAAAGTAGAAATTAGTAAGTCTGTAGAGGTGACAGAACCTTTGGATATCCTGGAGAAAGATAACTTTGATTCAGGTAAGTATTAAAACTTTCTTTAAATCAACACTAAAACCACAAAGAGAAGTTTGAGTATCTTTTGTGGAGATAAAGGCTAATCTGGTTAATGATGTGTATTAATTAGGAAAATCTGCCATGTTTTGAAGGTGTCCTGTGTCCTTGTAAAGGTTCCTTGGAATCATTACATTTCTAGGAGTTTCTGGAGCCAGTGCCCGCCTCCAAACTGTAGGCATGTCTTTGCTCATTATAGACCACACATCTTTAATATACAATCCCTCTAAAATAAGTTCATCATCTTCTTTTTATTATTACTATTTTTGAAGCACTGTTTTTGATGTTTGATTTAAATGGAATTTGACAAGTCCCTAATCTGGGAAGATTTTTTATGAGGAATGACCAAGGTTGATGGCCTAATGAGACCCCAGAGTGGACATATCATCATAAGGGGGCTAGATTAGATTATCTATAATTCATTTCAGTTTATCAGATTATATTATTCTTTAAATCTAATTAAATAACTTTATTTAGTTATATAATAGGTTAGTGTGAAAATTTGTGGTTAGTAATTTTTTAAACTTGTTTTTCATGTCCTTGGTGACTTGAAAAAGAGTAGCTTCTCATCAACCCAGTTTGACTGATATGAACATAATTTTTTTACTGTAGGAATAATTAACCCCAGAAACTCCTTTAGAGTCTCTGAAAATTAGAATGGAGAACTATCTCTCTTTGATTTCATGATTTCCTTAGCTAGAAGAAAAGAACTAGACTGTATTCCTTTTCAGATCTAAATTCTGAGCTCTAATTGCTGGCCTGAGTATCTCTTTAAGAGATGTAAATTTTCCTTTGTGTTTGTATTGCAGCAGACTTAGCAGAGTTTGAACAAAAAAAAATTCTGTCATTAATACATAATTGGGAATGGGTTGTGCTATCAAGATTGCCATGTCAAAGATCACCTTACCTTAATTTTCTAATCAGGGTGCTGAGACTTTGAAATCACCCTGTAGTAGATTTCTTAATAAAATTCCAGTTCAAAGATTGACTTGCTTTTTTATAATTGGTCTTATTGCTATTCAGTTGCTGTTTTATTTAAACACAGTGTTTGCTTTTATAATTTTCAGATGACATGAAACTGTCTGAAATAGATTTTCCTATGGCCAGAAGCAAGTTGTTGAAAAAGGAATTGCCTTCTAAAGATATTGCAAAGATACTGCCTAAAACACTTAAACGACAGTCAAAACAAACAAATTATGTGGATGATAGCACAAAAGATCTTTCCCCAAGGAAGAAAGCAAAGTTAAGCACAAATGAGACAACAGTTGAGAATGCAGAAGGTGAGGTGCAGATTGACTATTTGAATGAATTCAAGCATACAGAGCCACTGTTTCCAGAGTCGTTTGCCTCAGTGGATTCAACACCAGTATCTATTCTCCAGAAAGGGACCAAACCTATTCAGGCCTTGCTTGCAAAGAATATTGGGAACAAAGTGACCTTAACAAATCAACTGCCCCCTTCCACAGGTAGAACTGCTCCTGCTTTGGAAAAACCAGTTATATCTCCTCCAGAAGCAAGTCCTATAAAGCCAGCATTGACCTGCCACACCAATACAAAAGGTCCTTTACAAATGGTATACAAAGTGCCCTGTGGCCAGTGGTTGCCCATAGATCTCCATAACAGCTCTGTAAAGATTCAGATGCAACCTGTGCTAGATTCTAAAACAGGAGAAAAAATCATGCAACAGGTTCTCATTCTGCCTAAGAATTTTGTGATTCAGCACAAGGAAGGGAAAGCAGTTGCAAAAGAAGTACCGCCACTTCAACAGAAAAGTACAGAACAACCTTGTTCATCTTTCCTGCAGACAACAAATGTAAACTCTTCTTTAGCATCAGTTCTTGTCAGCTCAGCAGGAACTGTTTCTACCCAGCTACCTAATATACTTTTCAATAGGACAATTACACCTTTGTCAAATAGTGATAGGCCACAACCTTTGTCACCTGTAACCTCCATAAGTAATTTATTAACACCACCAGTTAAGACTAGCCAGAGTGAGTCAGGAAAAGTCAAGAATGCAGTTTCAGCAGCCACATTTTCCCAGCCCATTGTTTCATCCACCATTTCCTCAACAGTTCAGCCTCTGTTATCAGCAACAACACTAAGTGGATCTACAAATCCTGGTAGTTCCCTCAACTCTTTTGCACAACAAACTCCTGATTCTTCTGAAGTAAAGCAAGAACTGAAAACTGTGTGTATAAGAGATTCACAGTCAATTCTTGTTAGGACACGAGGTGGGAACACTGGAGTTGTAAAAGTACAGACCAGTCCAGATCAAAATTCACCCAATAGCTTATCTTCAAGTTCAGTTTTCACTTTTGCTCCTCAGCTTCAGGCATTTCTGGTACCCAAATCAACAACTTCATCTTCCTCTGTTTTTTCACCCTCAGTTGGAGTGACTACTACATCTAGTCTCCCATCTTTTAGCCAAACATCAACTTCTGATTCCATTCCATCTGGCTTTAATCCATCAGTGGGAAAGAATCTCAAGCTTACATTAGGCCAGTCTTCCTGCGGTGGTAATTTGGGCCACATGATAGATAAAGCTTCACATATGCCACCTTCTCCCTTAAAGTCCTCTCTTTCTTCTGGCACTCTACTATCATCAACAGCAAATAATTCAGTAAATGTAATTAGTATTTCAACAGGAAATTTTGGACAAACCAGTACGAATGTTATTCATACTCCAAATAAACAACAGGGAGATTATTTCACAAAAAGTTTCCCTGTTACAAGATCAGAAGCAACAGCAGCAACAAATGGTGATGTGATCAGTGCAACTGCAGTTCACAAACTTATGCTGGTGTCAGCTCCATCTGTTCTTTCTTCTAGCAGTGGAACTGCAATTAATGTGACACCTGCACCAACATCTACAGGTGTTTCTGCCCAGAAATTAGTTTTTATTAATGCTCCAATTCCCAGTGGCACTTCAACTCCAACTATTGTGGCAGAACCACTAAAACAAACTCTTTCTCCCCCATTGAGTAAAACATATGTTAAGACTCCAGAACAACCCCAGATAGTACTAATTCCATCAACAGTGGGAGCACCAATAAAAATAAATTCATCACCAACTGTATCTCAGATAAAAGATGTGAAAATTGGACTAAACATAGGTCAAGCAATTGTAAACACTTCAGGCAGTGTGCCACCTATACCATCAATTAACATATTGCAAAATGTAACCCCAAAAGGAGAAGAAAAAAGTACCAAGGGCTATGTTTTGCCATTGTCAACAAGTAGTAATTCAATTCCAGTAAGCTCAAGTTTTGTGAGTCAAAATATTACTCCTCTTAATGAATCAATGGTTTCTGCAACAAGAGCAGTAAACATGTTTTCAGTAACAGGAGCAAACGTGTCTTTGGGTTCTCTTTCAGTGACCTCAGCCTCTGCTTCCGTTGGGACACGACCTCCTGTTTTAGTCAGTGGAAATGATACCTCTTCAAGAATTATGCCTATTTTGTCAAATAGACTTTGCACGTCAAATCTCGGAAACACTGTGGCTATATCAACTGTGAAAACAGGACATCTTGCATCATCTGTTCTGATTTCAACTACACAACCAACAGTGTCTCCTAAATGTTTAACATCAGCTTTGCAGATCCCTGTTACTATTGCCTTACCTACACCTGTGACTGTATCCCCTAAAATAATCAACACAGTTCCACAAGTGGCAACTGTACCAGGAGCCACATGTTCTATATCTCTTTCTAAAAGACAGTCTCGGACTTCTGTCCAGATTCAGTCACCAGGGATTTTAACTACAGTGCCAACAAATATAAACACAAATAAACCTCAAACTGAATTGCCATCCCTTTCACAAAGTCTAGGTAAAGTAATTAATATTTCCAATTTTGCTTCTCTGCCAAACCAGCAAATGTCCTCTGCTTTAGTAAAATCAACCTCAAGTTACAGTTCTGCTCCTGGTGGCTCTGCCATTCACACTGCTACAGCACCATCAAATGTGAATAGTGTGATAGGGGGTCAGTTCAGTGAACCTTATATTCAGCAAAAAATAGTCATCAACACCAGTACACCTTTGGCACCTGGTACTCAGATCATGATTAATGGAACCCGGTTTATTGTCCCACCACAAGGTCTTGGAGCTGGTAGCCATGTTCTCCTTATATCTACTAATCCAAAATATGGACCTCCCTTAGTTCTTAACAGTGGCCAAGGCCTTCCGGCTATATCAGTAGATAACCCTGCCCAGATCACACTAGCATCAAATAATTCTTTAAGTGGGCAACCTGTGAAGCATTCTCTAAGAAGTTCTACAAAAATTATAAACTCTCTTGGGAATGTCAGTCCTCTACCCACAGTACATACAACATCACAGATCATAAACACAACTGCTAAAGTGTCTGTTCCACTTCCCGCACCAACAGTGTCATTGACTTCAGTAATTAAGTCTCCTCCAGCTACTCTTTTGGCTAAGACATCTTTGGTTTCTGCCATTTGTTCTACTAATCCTCCACTGCCAAGTAGCACATCAGTATTTCATCTGGACACATCAGTCAAAAAATTGTTGGTTAGCCCAGAAGGAGCCATTTTGAATACCATAAATCCTCCAGCATCTAAGGTTTCTTCTCTCTCCTCCTCTCTCTCTCAAATTGTTGTATCTGCTAGTCGAAATCCTGCCTCTGTCTTCCCTGCTTTTCACTCATCTGACTTAGAGAAGCCCAACACAGCTGCATCCTGAATTTAGACTAAATGAGCCAGTTTTTAAATAATGGGGCATTGTTTTGACTCCCATAAAAATTTTAACTTTATTATACTGTTGAAAACATACTATACATAGTTTTGTGTGTTTTAATGTATCTTTTCATTAGCTTGCAACAAGGCTTTGTTTCCTTTGGGAGAAAACGATCTGTTCCATTTAACTCATTGGTATGAGTATGTTTTCCAAAGTTGTTTAAAATAGACAGAATCTACCTGTCTGTATTGCATAGATTGGACAAAGTCAAGTTTCACTAGTTCGTAGTAGGCTAGCTCTTTGCACACTTGAATTGACATGTTTCTTCTTGAACTTGGACTATGGCAGTGTGTATCAACAATATTGTATTCTGTGTCATTAGTGAAATCTTGTTTTTTGTTTTCTGTAAAAATATAAATAAATATATGTATGTGTGTGTGTATACACACACACACACATATTTATGCATTGTGAAAATGCAGTCCATGTTGTAAAATTGTACATATTCCTAAATCCCTTACAACCTGTACTAAACTATATGTACAAAGAACTATGCTGTCTTATTTATGTTTTGTTTACATAATGTATAGTTTTTTAAATATTTTAGTAATTTTGGACCAGTGAACTGTTAGCAACAATGCAGAAGAATCTGCATGTAATAAACTGAGTTGCGGTATTTCTTTGTTTGAATACTTTTTAAATTGCATTCTTGTTCCATTGAAAGAATACATTATATAAAATGAAGACAGCCCTTTACAAAAAGGAATTAAAGGTGGGAAATTTGAATTAATGGCTAGCATTTGTACAAGGTTTTACAGTTTACAAACTTTACTTCATATATCTTACTTACTTTTCACAGTAGTCTTGAAAGATTAAGTGATGTTGTCTGAGGTCATCCAGCAAGTGGGTGGTAGACCTGAGCCATTAGTTGAACCTGATGCTTTAAATTTCCATGATTGTACATTACTTCTATTATAAAATTTCACTTTGGATTTCATTGTTTTAAGTTTTTTGTCTTATTTCACCACCAAATTCCCCATTGATTAAGTAATCTTTCAGGCCAATGTGTTTGGTCTGTTTATGCACCTCAGATATGCTTTGTTAATTTTTTATTTTCAAATTTAGATTCACAAGAAGTTGTGATGGTAGTATGGAGAGGTCTTATGTACCCTATATATAGCTTCCCTCCTGATATGTCTTTTTATATTGAGGTATTATTTCATAGTTGACTGATTTTCCAAAATGATAAAACATAAGAATTTTCCTTTTTTTAATTTAGAATAACAAATGAATTTGAACACTTTCAATTATTTATAAGCATTCTTTGCTTTTGTTTGCTGTTCTTTTTTCAATCACAGCAGTCACTTATATTGTAAAACAAGTGATTTTTATGGGGCAGCTTCTTCTCAGGGTTTGACTTTGTGGTATTTCAGAATATGCCTCATTTTAAATAAACGATAGATTTTATTATCACAATGAACACTGAGTAGTGTATAGAATTGTTAAATCACTATACTGTGCACTCAAAAGTAATATAACACTGTATATTAACTGTACTGGAATTAAAATTTTTAAAAGTCTGGGAAACAAGACACAGCATAAGGAATACACAAAAAAAATGTATAATTGCTTAGTCATAAATAAATAAATATCTTTTTAAGAAGGCAAAGCATAAAAATTCAAAAAAAGATTTTATATTTATTGGATCTTTATCCATTATCTAAGATAGTGATTGTATATTCATCCAGATTATGTTTATAATGACGTTAAACGTCATCACATGGAGTTGTAGTCTAGGGTTAAAAATGATGGGGAAGAGTAGGCCTGAAGACTTCCTTTGAAACTACACTGAAATGTATTAGTTATCAAAGTGGAAAGGGTGTGAGGATGTTCCTGGAAAGTTGCTAAAGGCTCTCAAAAATCTATACTTATGTTCTAAAACAGTGCCTTTGCCAATCATGTCTATGTTCTCCTCTGTAGTCACTGCCCCTCTTTCCCTGTCAGTTTAGAAAGACCTTGGATTTCAAGGGAATGTGGGTGATATTTGGGAATGCAATTGCATTGTACATAGGTGTGCTCAATAAATAAATGTACTTACATACTCAACTTTTAAAGCAAAACAACCAGAAATTATTCATCTTTTCCCTTTAAAGAATTCTCCAAGCCATTTCTAGAAACTAATTTACTGAATTACCTATGGCTCAACTTTAATCCCAGTGAAGGACCTAAACTAATTATTAACCACAATTCTTTTCTAACTCCTAAATCCAAAATCCTAATATGACCTTTGAAACTCTGTGTGATCTGGTGAACCTTTTAGAGTGAAGCCCCAGTCCCCGACCCTGCCATCCCCTTGGGGATTAAAAGGGGCCTCAATCTATTGCTGCTTACCTCACCAGCTTCTTTTCAACCTATTCCCTTGCTTATTGCACTCTAGTTTTCTTTTAGTTTCTAGAAAGTTCAAGGCATTCATAGAAGTTCTCTTTGACTTCATGTTTCATTACGTATTCCCATTACATATTACATAACTCCCTCTCCTTATTTCATCCTAGCCAGCATCATGATATTGTAGTCACTCATAGATTGAGAAGGGCATAGTACTACACTACTGTAATGAGATTTGTATGCAATTATTGAATGTCTGTCTTCCTTTTTAAAGAGAGACTTTGTCAGTCATCATTGTCACCTCAGTAACTCGCACCCAGTAGACATTCAATATGTTTGCTGAATAAATCAGTGAGAAATGTAGGTAGCTTCTTAATATAACCAAAAGCCAAATTCTTTTTCTTTTGTTTCTAGCTTGGTAGATCATGTGGATTTCTGGGATCTTGGCCAACCAAAGAGTACAAAGTCAAATTCCTCAGTTCTTTGTAATCAGTGTTATTGTTAAGTATTCTTCAACACTGTTTATAAAGGCATTCATGTAAAGGAAGAAAAGTCACTACAATGCTACCTGAAAGCTTCATGGTACTAAAACAGTATGTTTCCACACATAGTATAGAAATAGGACATTTGAATATATTCAGCATCATGTTCAATGCTAAGCTAAAACATGGGGAAATAACATGTCTTTCTGATATGTTAGCTCTTTCCTCTCATTTCCTATATGGTTTTTCCTCAAAAAAAAAAAAAAAAATCAATTCTCCTTTGTGAATAGTGAAAACAAAATTATATATAAAATACTAAGGGACTCTTTAGATTCCTGCTTCCATTTCAAGCCTCCAATTTAATTTAGTTTATTTTTTTAATTTACATCCAAGTTAGCATATAGTGCAACAATGATTTCAGGGGTAGATTCCTTAATGCCCCTTACCCATTTACCCATCCCCCCTCCCATGCCCCTCCAGTAACCCTCTGTTTGTTTTCCATATTTAAGAGTCTCGTGTTTTGTCCCCCTCCCTGTTTTTGTATTATTTTTGCTTCCCTTCCCTTATGTTCATCTGTTTTGTCTCTTAAAGTCTTCATATGAGTAAAGTCATATGATTTTTGTCTGTCTCTGACTAATTTCACTTAGCATAGTAACCCTTTAGCTCCATTCACATAATTGCAAATGGCAAGATTTCATTCTTTTTCATTGCTGAGTAATACTCCATTGTGTGTGTATATATATATATATATATATATATATATATATATATATATATATATACCACATCTTCTTTATTCCTCCATCTGTTGATGGACATTTGGGCTCTTTCCATACTTTGGCTATTGTTGATAGCCATGCTATAAACATTGGGGTGCACGTGCCCCTTCGAAACATACCTGTATCCCATTGGTAAATGCCTAGTAGTGCAATTGCTGGGTCTAAGGTGGTTCTATTTTTAATTTTTTGAGGAATCTCCATACTGTTTTCCAGAGTGGCTGTACCAGCTTGCATTCCCACCAACAATGCAAAAGATCCTCTTTCTCCGCATCCTCACCAACATCTGTTGTTGCCTGAGTTGTTAATGTTAGCCATTCTGACAGGTGTGAGATGGTATCTCACTGTGGTTTTGATTTGTATTTCCCTGATGATGAGTGATGTGGAGCATTTTTCATGTGTCAGTTGGCCATCTGGATGTCTTCTTTGGAGAAGTGTCTATTCATGTTTTTTGCCCATTTCTTCACCGGATTGGTTGTTTTTTGGGTGTTGAGTTTAATAAGTTCTTTATAGATTTTGGATACTAACCCTTTATCTGATATGTCATTTGCAAATATCTTCTCCCATTCTGTTGGTTGCCTTTTAGTTTTGCTGATTGTTTCGATCACTGTGCAGAAACTTTTTATTTTGATGACGTCCCAGTAGTTCATTTTTGCACTTGTTTCCCTTGCCTCCGGAGAGTAAGTTGTTGAGTAAGAAGTTGCTGTGGCCAAGGTCAAAGAGGTTTTTGCCTGCTTTCTCCTGGAGGATTTTGATGGCTTCCTGTCTTACATTTGGTCTTTCACCCATTTTGAGTTTATTTTTGTGTACGGTGTAAGAAAGTGGTCCAGGTTCATTCTTCTGCATGTCGCTGTCCATTTTTCCCAGCACCACTTGCTGAAGAGACCATCTTTATTCCAATGGATATTCTTTCCTGCTTTGTCAAAGATTAGTTGGCCATACGTTTATGGGTCCATTTCTGGGTTCTCTATTCTGTTCCATTGATCTGAGTGTTTTTGTTCCAGTATCCTACTGTCTTGATGATTACAGCTTTGTAATACAGCTTGAAGTCCAGGCTTATGTTGCCTCCTGCTTTGGTTTTCTTTTTCAAGATTGCTTTGGCTATTCAGGGTCTTTTCTGGTTCCATACAAATTTTAAGATTATTTGTTCTAGCTCTGTGAAGAATGCTGGTGTTATTTTGGTAGGGATTGCATTGAATATGTAGATTGCTTTGGGTAGTATTGACATCTTAACAATATTTGTTCTTCCTAACCAGGAACATGGAATCTTTTTCCATTTTTTTTGTGTCTTCTTCAATTTTTTTCATAAGCTTTCTATAGTTTTCAATATATAGATTTTTCACCTCTTTGGTCAGATTTATTCCTAGGTATTTTATGATTTTTGGTGCAATTGTAAATGAGATCAATTTCTTGATTTCTCTTTTGCTTCATTGTTGGTGTATAGGAATGCAACCGATTTCTGTGCATTGATTTTATATCCTGCAACTTTACTGAATTCATGGATCAGTTCTAGCAGTTTTTTTGGTGGAATCTTTTGGGTTTTCCATATAAAGTATCACATCATCTGCGAAGCGTTAAGTTTTGACCTCCTTCTGGCCAATTTGGATACCTTTTATTTCTTTGTGTTGTCTGATTGCTGAGGCTAAGACTTCCAATACTATGTTGAATAACAGTGGTGAGAGTGGACATCCCTATCTTGTTCCTGACCTTACAGGGAAAGCTCTGTTTTTCCCCATTGAGGATGGTATTAGCGTAGGGTCTTTCATATATGGCTTTTATGATCTCAAGGTATGATCCTTCTATCCCCACTTTCTTGAGGGTTTTTATGAAGAAAGTATGCTGTATTTTGTCAAATGCTTTCTGCTTTCTCTGCATCTATTGAGAGGATCATGTGGTTCTTATCCTTTCTTTTATTGATGTGATGAATCACATTGATTGTTTTGTGGATATTGAACCAGCCCTGCATCCCAGGTTTAAATCCCACTTGGTTGTGGTGAACAGTTTTTTAATGTATTGTTGGATCCCGTTGGCTAATAACTTGTTGAGGATTTTTGAATCCACGTTCATCAGGGAAATTGGTCTATAGTTCTCCTTTTTTAGTGGGGTCTTTTTCTGGTTTTGGAATCAAGGTAATGCTGGCTTCATAGAGTTTAGAAGTTTTCCTTTCAAGCCTACAATTTTATTGGTGCATTTAATAATTAATTGACCTCAATAGTTTTATAATTAAAGCAGTGATAGTAATATGTACACTTAGATAAGTGAAAATTTTTGCTTCCCACAGTATATAATTGACAGTGAATTTAGAAATCTTTGATATTAAAAGCTTGAGAATGTAGCAAATTCTGAAAGTGATCTAAGAAATTTGATGAACTATCTAAGTTACAGTGTATTATAACATAGAGATGATAACAAATTACCTTAAGTCACTCCAAAAGTTGTTTTGCTATTATCTGAGCCTGAAGCCTGGTTGTTGCTATAATGTTGTCCACTGTCCCAGGTATTTTTACTCATTTATTGAATAAGTATTTATTATGCATGCCATTACCAAGAAAGTTGAAGGGCATGGCACAGTTCAGGTTCTTATAGTTTAACATGGGGACAAAATCTGAGTGTGAGAAAATTCTATGGTTAAGTACTATATAAAGAAGTATTAAAGAAATGCATGTTTTTATGTGTGTAATCCTCAATATCATTCTTAAAGTAATTATCAATGTAAATGGAAAGCATGATTGTCAACAAGCTTTAAATTCAAAGAGATGTAAATTAATTCTACACATTTGTTGAGAACTGTATAATACAGAAGATGTAGGATCAACATAGATGAATAAGATCACATCCCTGTCCTCAACACACACATACACACACACACACACACACACACAAAACAACAACAACAACAAAAGAATGTAACAATAAGTTAAAAGTAAATATCAGAGGAATAAAGAACTCTTAGTAATTTAGTGGTAAGGTGCCGGAGGTTTCATATAAGAGGTGGAATTTGTGCTGGGACTGAAAGTATATTTAGAACTGGACTTGGAAAGAGTCTTTAAAAAGCACAGATAAATTAACAGTACTATATTGCACATTTGAAAGTTGGTAAGAGTAGATCAAAAGTTCTCATCACAAGAAAAATTATCACTGGTGATAGATGTTAACTAGATTTAATGTGATAGTTCTACAATATATACATAAATCATGTACACCAAAATGAATACAATATTATATGTCAATTATATCTCAGTTTTCTTTAAAGAAAAGCACAAGGAGCATTTAGGGAATAGCAGTTGAGTTTGAATAGAATATTATGGGTTGGGGGGCTGATGAGGAATGACTAAAAAATAGGTAGGGGTGACAAAGGACTGAAAAATATTCTGAAAGTCATTGGGATGGTACTGAAGCTTTTGAGGCAAAGGTATTAACATTCACATGTAAGATGAAGATCAGTTAATTTACCTTGCAGCGTTGCTGTGAAGATTACATGTAATAATTTATGTAACACACTTGGCCCAAAGTCTGCCACAAAGTAAACGTTTAATAAATAGTAGCTGCTATCATTTACCTGACTAGAGACATGCCAATTAGGAAGTTACTAGGTAAGTCAAGAAAGTAGTATGAAGACCTTTTATCTGGCAGTGATGGTAGCTTGCAACAGAGAAGTGAGAAAAAGAGAAACTACAGGTTTCTGACCATTTTCGAAAGTTCACATCATGCTACTTTACTTTTACAAAAGACCTGCATTAGTACCTGTTTTCGCTAACCAAAAGAAGTCCAAAGAGGATTTTCACTTCTACAAAAAAAAAAAAAAAAAAAAAAACAAAAAAACAAAAAAAAAAAACGGAGAAAAGCAAAAACAGCACTCATCGTTTGTTTTGCATTGAGCCTTTATAGAAACAGTAGGCACCCCAAGCAGTGAGAGGCACCACCAAGCTCCTTCCCTGGGAACTTCTCAGCTTCAAGTCGCCATAGCTTTGACCTGTGAGTATCTGTGCTTTATGTCAATTTGCTTTGTATCTGTTACCAAGATGTGTCCTAAGGTATCAAAGTAGCCTAAGAGGTTATTTTGGGGATCTAGGATGGCTAAAAACTTTTCCTTGTAGTTAATGGTAATCATCTCTTCATTTTACCCCATGTTGGCTTCAAAGTTTTCATAAGACCTGTCTACTTTCAAATAATTGGGGAAACCTGTATTTGGATTGAGAAGGATAGAAAAATGTTTTTTAAGGGAAAGAATTTATTTTGACTGCATAAAACTTAGAAACATTGTAACAGCAAAGAATATCATGAACAAAATTTTATCTGCCCTAAATTATCTAAATCTAGTGCTAAAAAAAAGTTAAAAGACTAATAGATTTAGTTGGGGGGGGCGGTAATTTGGTTTAGGGTTTTGTTTTTGGTGGGTTTCTTGTTTTATATTTTTTTAAACCAAAATTTATTAGATAAATATTTTTACAGATTTCTTCAAACAGCTCATAACATATATAAATGGAATTTATTGATTAAATGTTTTTCCCTGATTATGTAGAAGTTAACTTAAGTTGTGGCTTAAGTAATAGTAGACCATTTAGTTCAATCTAAATACAATACTTATTTGGATCTAATTCTGTAATATCTAATGTAATGTTCTAAAGTCCATAAGAATTTTATTAAAACCATCTAGATTGGTAAAATGCTATCTTTGGAATTATAATTCTGTCAAACTTGAATTTGGGCAAATATAGCATCAATTAAGTAACAATAGTTAAACTAAAAAGAGATTGCTCTAAATTATTTTTTTTTAATGTTTATTTTTGAGAGAGAGACAGACAGACAAAGTGTGAGCAGGGGAGGGTCAGAGAGAGAGGAAGACACAGAATCCGAAGCAGGCTCCAGGCTCTGAGCTGTCAGAACAGAGCACAACACAGGGCTCGAACCCACAAACTGTGAGATCATGACCTGAGCTGAAGTCGGACACTCAACCGACTGAGCCACCCAGGTGCCCCTCTCTAAATTATTTTTAAAGAGAAAAGACAGATGTCCTGCTGTGGATGTTTAGGACTTGGCTACTATAAACCTGAATCAAACTTACAGGTGACTCAGATACCTGAGCCCTTACAGTTCAATCTTCCTCTTTCTTTGGGGACCTGATGATTCAGGGAGTCCCCTGATACTCTCTAGCCTCTGCCCAGGACTACCTGTGGAGCAGTGGAGGCCACTTGGGAAAAGCTGGAATTTACACTTCTTCAGCTAATTTTTGTTTGTTGTGATTTTTTTCTTAGCTCAGTGAGATTTGACTCAGCCAAGGTGCTCTTTTCTCATGGGAGACAATCCAGCTTTGGTAAAAGGAAGTACTTCTTTCCAACTATTTCTCAAGACCATCTACCTATAGGAGTCATACTTCTGATGTATGCGGCTTCATATACTTTGGGAACTTTCTTTTTTTTTTTTTAATTTTTTTTTCAACGTTTTTTATTTATTTTTGGGACAGAGAGAGACAGAGCATGAACGGGGGAGGGGCAGAGAGAGAGAGGGAGACACAGAATCGGAAACAGGCTCCAGGCTCCCAGCCATCAGCCCAGAGCCTGACGCGGGGCTGGAACTCACGGACCGCGAGATAGTGACCTGGCTGAAGTTGGATGCTTCACCGACTGCGCCACCCAGGCGCCCCAAGGAACTTTCTTCTTTATTTCTAAACTGTAAAGTCTCTCCTTGATGGATTTTCTACAGATATGCATTGCATGTTCTTGGTGTAGTTCAGGTAGTATTTGAAGTTTTAGCTGAAGTTTTTGAATCTCAATTTCAAGCAGTATTTTTAGACTGCAAAGGTGTTTGTTCAGTTTGGAGACCTTTTATTTGAATTATAAGCAATTGATTAATTTTCTTCACTTTTTAGATTGTCATTCTCCTTCAAGCCTTATTTAAAAATTAATAGCATCAATGTATTTCTCCAAGTTAACTTCTGATTGGCAGTTTAGGGAGTCTCAGTTTTCTTTCTCTTTGTCTGATTTCAAGTTGCCATCATCCATGTAACCTTCTCTAAAGAGAGCAGGCAAACTTGTCTTCAGTGCTGTTTTAGAGATTTTAATAGGCTCTCTTTATAATTTAAAGCCTCTTTCATTTGTGTTTTCAAGTTGTCAAGCATTGTCTTCTGTTCATTTCCTACACTTTTTCTTACATTGCACAACTTCTTAGAATAGCAGTTTTAAGCTTTCTTAAAAATGAATGTTTTTATCCAAACATGCCATGAAGAATGTTCTTCTGAATTGCTCTTAAGATGTTTTGGCATCAGTCACTTGAGATGACTTTTTTTCTCCTGAAAGGGTGTCTGCTTTTAACTGTAAAAACAATCAGACTCCCTCAGGGAATCTCTCAGTCCTCCTTGTTCATCACCTAGGATGCTAGTTTGAAGGACTTTGTGAAGAGAGCCTTTTTCCATGGGTAAAGGAGAGCACTCTCAGCAATGATGGTCTGGAGATGCTAGAGAGGTCCGGGGCTCAAGCCACACATACTTCTATAGAAGTGGAGGATTGAGGCTTAGACTAGGGATTGCAAGGAGCTGACCAAATGCCTGTTGATGTTTACTTTATTTAGAGCTCATTTGTTTGAAAAGGGGAGGGAGAAGGCTTATTTTAAGTGGTAAGACAACAGAATCAGGAACAGTATGTAGGTATTTCAGCATTTTGTTCAATGATTTTTTTCAATGTGTAAAAGTCTGTTTATTCAGTGTTTTTTCTTTTCAGTGCAATCGTGTCTTCTGTAGAAAATGAAACAATTCTGCTACCCTAGTATTTCCGATGATACAAGATGACTTTAGGTGGTTTACTGATTCAGCATTAAAAAACGCTAAGTCATACAGTGAGGCAGTCATAACTTTCTCTTGCAAGTCTTTTAATTATGTTGAAAGCTCTTTGATTCTTGCTAATCTCCCTCTTTAATAAAAAGAGCAGGTCTCAGGTTGACAGCCTTCTGTGATCATCAGTAACCTTCTAGGTGTGAATAAAAATACTTTCATTATCTTCATTTTTAGCATTATCTTCTACTTATGGAAAATGATACTGATTTTCCATTTAGGGTTGTGATGTAAATTCAAGACAAAAAAATTTTTTAATGAGTTGACTGAAAGAATAAATATTAGATAAACAATAATAGAGATGACATGTAGATGTCAACAAAAAAAAATTAATGTTATTATGCACCATTCCATACCATTCCAAAATCTCTGATCCTTTTTGATTACATATATATATATATATATATTTTTTTTTTTTTTTTTTTTTGAGAGGGCTTTGGGAGCCCAAAGTAGCTAAACTACCATTGGAACATTTAAGGCAAGACATCAGCCAAACTACAGTATCTTTTTTTTTAATTTTTTTTATATTATATGAAATTTATTGTCAAATTAGTTTCCATACAACACCCAGTGCTCATCCCAAAGATGCCCTCTTCAATGCCCATCACCTACCTTCCCCTCCCTCCCACTCCCCCATCAACCCTCAGTTTGTTCTCAGTTTTTAAGAGTCCCTTATGGTTTGGCTCCCTCCCTCTCTAACTTTTTTCCCCCTTCCTCTCCCCCATGGTCTTCTGTGAAGTTTCTCAGGATCCACATAGCAGTGGAAACATGGAATCTGTCCTTCTCTGTATGGCTTATTTCACTTAGCATCACACTCTCCAGTTCCATCCACGTTGCTACAAAGGGCCATATTTCATTCCTTCTCATTGCCACATAGTACTCCATTGTGTATATACACCACAATTTCTTTATCCATTCATCAGTTGATGGACATTTAGGCTCTTTCCATAATTTAGCTATTGTTGAGAGTGCTGTTTAAACATTGGGGTACAAGTGCCCCTATGCATCCGTACTCCTGTATCCCTGGGGTAAATTCCTAGCAGTGCTACTGCTGGGTCGTAGGGTAGGTCTATTTTTAATTTTTTGAGGAACCTCTACACTGTTCTCCAGAGCGGCTGCACCAGTTTGCATTCCCACCAACAGTGCAAGAGGGTTCCCGTTTCTCCACATCCTCTCCAGCATCTATAGTCTCCTGATTTGTTCATTTTGGCCACTCTGACTGGCGTGAGGTGATATCTGAGTCTGGTTTTGATTTATTTCCCTGATGAGCGATGTTGAGCATCTTTTTATGTGCCTCTTGGCCACCTGGATGTCTTCTTTAGACAAGTGCCTATTCATGTTTTCTGCCCATTTCTTCACTGGGTTATGTGTTTTTCGGGTGTGGAGTTTGGTGAGCTCTTTATAGATTTTGGATACTAGCCCTTTGTCCGATATGTCATTTGCAAATATCTTTTCCCATTCTGTCAGTTGCCTTTAGTTTTGTTGATCGTGTCCTTTGCAGGGCACAAGCTTTTTATCTTCATGAGGTCCCAATAGTTCACTTTTGCTTTTAATTCCCTTGCCTTTGGGGATGTGTCAAGTAAGAAATTGCTGTGGCTGAGGTCAGAGAGGTCTTTTCCTGCTTTCTCCTCTAGGGTTTTGATGGTTTCCTGTGTCACATTCAGGTCCTTTATCCATTTTGAGTTTATTTTTGTGAATGGTGTAAGAAAGTGGTCTAGTTTCATTCTTCTGCATGTTGCTGTCCAGTTCTCCCAGCACCATTTGTTAAACAGACTGTCTTTTTTTCCATTGGATATTCTTTCCTGCTGTGTCAAAGATTAGTTGGCCGTACTTTTGTGGGTCTAGTTCTGGGGTTTCTATTCTATTCCATTGGTCTATGTGTCTGTTTTTGTGCCAAAACCATGCTGTCTTGATGATTACACCTTTGTAGTAGGGGCTGAAGTCTGGGATTGTGATGCCTCCTGCTTTGGTCTTCTTCAAAATTTCTTTGGCTATTCGGGGCCTTTTGTGGTTCCATATGAATTTTAGGATTTCTTGTTCTAGCTTCGAGAAGAATGCTGGTGCAATTTTGATTGGGATTGCATTGAACGTGTGGATAGCTTTGGGTAGTATTGACATTTTAACAATATTTATTCTTCCAGTCCATGAGCACGGAATGTTTTTCCATTGCTTTATATCTTCTTCAATTTCCTTCATAACCTTTCTATAGTTTTCAGTATACAAATCTTGTACATCTTTGGTTAGATTTATCCCTAGGGATTTTATGCTTCTTGGTACAATTGTGAATGGGATCAGTTTCTTTATTTGTCTTTTTGTTGCTTCATTATTAGTGTATAAGAATGCAACTGATTTCTTTACATTGATTTTGTATCCTGCAACTTTGCTGAATTCATGTATCAGTTCTAGAGAATTTTTGTGGTCTATTGAATTTTCCATGTATAATATCATGTCATCTGCAAAAAGTGAAAGCTTAACTTCATCTTTGCCAATTTTGATGCCTTTGATTTCCTTTTGTTGTTTGATTGCTGATGCTAGAACTTCCAACACTGTGTTAAACAACAGTGGTGAGAGTGGATATCTAGGTCATGTTCTTGATCTCAGGGGGAAAGCACTGTTTTTCCCCATTGAGGATGATGTTAGCTGTGGGCTTTTCATAAATGGCTTTTATGATGTTTAAGTATGTTCCTTCTACCCCGACTTTCTCGAGGGTTTTTATTAAGAAAGGATGCTGAATTTTGTCAAATGCCTTTTCTGCACCAACTGACAGGATCATATGGTTCTTATCTTTTCTTTTATTAATGTGATGTATCACATTGATTGATTTGTGAGTGTTGAACCAGCCCTGCAGCCCAGGAATGAATCCCACTTGATCATGGTGAATAATTCTTTTTATATGCTGTTGAATTCGATTTGCTAGTAACTTACTGAGAATTTTTGCATCCATATTCATCAGGGATGTTGGCCTGTAGTTCTCTTTTTTTACTGGGTCTCTGTCTGGTTTAGGAATCAAAGTAATACTGGCTTCATAGAATGAGTCCGGAAGTTTTTCTTCCCTTTCTATTTTTTGGAATAGCTTGAGAAGGATAGGTATTATCTCTGCTTTAAATGTCTGGTAGAATTCCCCAGGGAAGCCATCTGGTCCTGGACTCTTATTTGTTGGGGAGATTTTTGATAAGTGATTGAATTTCTTCGCTGGTTATGGGTATGTTCAAGCTTTCTATTTCCTCCTGATTGAGTTTTGGAAGTGCATGGGTGTTTAGGAATTTGTCCATTTCTTCCAGGTTGTCCAGTTTGTTGGCATATAAGTTTTCATAGTATTCCCTGATAATTGCTTGTATCTCTGAGGGATTGGTTGTAATAATTCCATTTTCATTCATGATTTTATTTGTTTGGGTCATCTCCCTGTTCTTTTTGAGAAGCCTGGCTAGAGGTTTATCAATTTTGTTTATTTTTTCAAAAAAACCAACTCTTGGTTTCATTGATCTGCTCTACAGTTTTTTTAGATTCTATATTGTTTATTTCTGCTCTGATCTTTATTATTTCTCTTCTTCTGCTGGGTTTGGGGTGTCTTTGCTGTTCTGCTTCTATTTCCTTTAGGTGTGCTGTTAGATTCTGTATTTGGGATTTTTCTTGTTTCTTTAGATGTGCCTGGATTGCAATGTATTTTCCTCTCAGGACTGCCTTCGCTGCATCCCAAAGCGTTTGGATTGTTGTATTTTCATTTTCGTTTGCTTCCATATATTTTTTTAATTTCTTCTCTAATTGTCTGGTTGACCCATTCATTCTTTTAGTAGGGTGTTTTTTAACCTGCATGCTTTTGGAGGTTTTCCAGACTTTTTCCTGTGGTTGATTTCAAGCTTCATCGCACTGTGGTCTAAAAGTATGCATGGTATGATCTCCATTCTTGTATACTTATGAAGGGCTGTTTTGTGACCCAGTATGTGATCTATCTTGGAGAATGTTCCATGTGCACTCGAGAAGAAAGTATATTCTGTTGCTTTGGGATGCAGAGTTCTAAATATATCTGTCAAGTCCATCTGATCCAATGTATCATTCAGGGCCCTTGTTTCTTTATTGACCGTGTGTCTACATGATATCCATTGCTGTGAGTAGTGTGTTAAAGTCCCCTGCAATTACCACATTCTTATCAATAAGGTTGCTTATGTTTATGAGTAATTGTTTTCTATATTTGGGGCTCCTGTATTCGGTGCATAGACATTTATAATTGTTAGTTCTTCTTGATGGATAAACCTTGTAATTATTATATAATGCCCTTCTTCATCTCTTATTACAGCCTTTAATTTAAAGTCTAGTTTGTCTGATATAAGTATGGCTACTCCAGCTTTCTTTTGACTTCCAGTAGCATGATAAATAGTTCTGCATCCCCTCACTGTCAATCTGAAGGTGTCCTTAGGTGTACAATGAGTCTCTTGTAGACAGGAAATAGATGGGTCTTGTTTTTTTATCCATTCTGATACCCTATGTCTTTTGGTTGGCGCATTTAGTCCATTTACGTTCAGTGTTATTATAGAAAGATATGGGTTTAGAGTCATTATGATGTCTGTAGGTTTCATGCTTGTAGTGATGTCTCTGGTACTTTGTCTCACAGGATCCCCCTTAGGATCTCTTGTAGGGCTGGTTTAGTGGTGACGAATTCCTTCAGTTTTTGTTTGGGAAGACCTTTATCTCTTCTTTTATTCTAAATGACAGACTTGCTGGATAAAAGATTTTTGGCTTCATATCTTTTCTTTTCATCACATGGAAGATTTCCTGCCATTCCTTTCTGGCCTGCCAGGTTTCAGTAGAGAGATTGGTCACGAGTCTTATAGGTCTCCCTTTATGTGTTAGAGCACTTTTATCCCTAGCTGCTTTCAGAATTTTCTCTTTATCCTTGTATTTTGCCAGTTTCACTATGATATGTCGTGCAGAAGATTGATTCAAGTTACGTCTGAAGGGAGTTCTCTGTGCCTCTTGTATTTCAATGCCTTTTTCCTTCCCCAGATCAGGGAAGTTCTCAGCTATGATTTCTTCAAGTACACCTTCAGCACCTTTCCCTCTCTCTTCCTCCTCTGGAATACCAATTATGCATAGATTATTTCTCTTTAGTGCATCACTTAGTTCTCTAATTTTCCCCTCATACTCCTGGATTTTTTTATCTCTCTTCTTCTCAGCTTCTTCTTTTTCCATAACTTTATCTTCTAGTTCACCTATTCTCTCCTCTGCCTCTTTAATCCGAGCTGTGGTTGTCTCCATTTTATTTTGCAGCTCATTAATAGCCTTTTTTTAGCTCCTCCTGGCTGTTTCTTAGTCCCTTGATCTCTGTAGCAATAGATTCTCTGCTGTCCTCTATACTGTTTTCAAGCCCAGCAATTAATTTTATGACTATTATTCTAAATTCCCTTTCTGTTATATTGTTTAAATCGTTTTTGATCAGTTCGTTAGCTGTTGTTATTTCCTGGAGGTTTTTTTAAGGGGAATTCTTCTGTTTCGTCATTTTGGATACTCCCTGGAGTGGTGCGGGACTGCGGGGCACTTCCCCTGTGCTGTCTTGAATAACTTAGGTTGGTGGGCGGGTCGCAGTCATACCTGATGTCTGCCCCCAGCCCACCGCTGGGGCTACAGTCAGACTGGTGTGTACTTTCTCTTCCCCTCTCCTAGGGGTGGGATTCACTGTGGGGTGGTGTGGCTGTCTTGGCTACTTGCACATTGCCAGGCTTGTGGTGCTGGCGATCTGGTGTATTAGCTGGGGTGGATCGGCAAGGTGCATGGGGGCAGGAGGGGCAGGCTCAGCTAGCTAGCTTATCCTTCGGAGATCCCCTTCAGGAGGGGCCCTGCAGCACCGGGAGGGAGTCAGACGTCCCGGAGGAATGGAACCACAGAATCACAGCGTTTGGTGTTTGCATGGTGCAAGCCAGTTCCCTGGCAGGAACCAGTTCCCTTTGGGATTTTGGCTGGGGGATGGGCAAGGGAGATGGCGCTGGTGAGTGCCTTTGTTCCCCACCAAGCTGCACTCTATCCTCAGGGGCTCAACAACTCTCCCTCCTGTTGTCCTCCAGCCCTCTTGCTCTCTGAGCAGAGCTGTTAACTTATAACCTTCCAGATGTTAAGTCCTGCTTGCTGTCAGAACACACTCCGTCCGGCCCCTCTGTTTTTGCAAGCCAGACTTGGGGGCTCTGCTTTGCTGGCGGGCCGCCCCTTTGACCCGGCTGCATCCCGCCAGTCCCTGTAGCGTGCCCCGCCTCTCCATCCTTCCTACTCTCTTCCGTGGACCTCTCATCTACGCTTGGCTCCAGAGAATCCGTTCTGCTAGTCTTCTGGCAATTTTCTGGGTTATTTAGGCAGGTGTGGATGGAATCTAAGTGACCCACAGGACTCGGTGAGCTCAGCGTCCTCCTATGCCACCATCTTCCCAGAAGCCTACAGTATCTTATTTAAATCCTTACACCACCTTCTGGTTTAACAGAAACTTTTTATCATTAATTATGATAGTATTGAGTCTTGAAGTGAAATGTAATTAGAACTGGATTCTATGTATGAAGATACAGGATATCTGCAGTATGTTATTGTAGTATCATGGAATTGTAGACCACAAAGAGACATTACTGATACTTTTCTGAATGTGAGTATAACTTGGTAGGTCAAATTTGTCTTAAACCTATAAAGATATCCTTTGCAAGTACTCCATGCCACAGACTCATGTGCAGCAATTTTGTTAGAGTTCTTATTGGCCAAGATGCTGCTTCTTCAAAAATCAGAATAGTAGTTTCTTAGTTGTTAGCCAAATTTCAACAAAGAAGAAATTTAATGGTGCCAGAATACACACTTGAATTCTGTCTCAGAAAATTATACAAATAGTATCATTATAGTGTTTATTAACAAAGTTTTTTCCATTTTAATATTTCTCATAATTTCCCCAATTAGTATTACTAGTTGCTCTACTAACAATTTAATACTAAGCTTATTATTAGGGATGATTTACACTGTTTCTACAGCATTCCAAAGCAGAATATTAGATGTCCATATTAAATTCCAGCAAAATTGTAAGGGAAATCATTTCAGCACCTCTCAGCATTCTCACGGGGAATAAGGTGGTGGTGACTGTTCTGCAGAGAGTTTCTCATAGGCAGGTGGAGCATTGGGAACCTGTGAGAATGAGAAAGGGAGAGTATGGGCTTGGCAACAGTGCGTATGTTCTGGGAGAGGGTAGAGTTAATGGTTAGCATTATAACTATGCTATTTCTCTGGACAGAAAGTTGTAAGTGTCCACAGGCTTCCCAAAATCTCAAAAACTTATTTATACCTGCATTACCTTTGTCAGTTTAAGTCCCAAGCCCTAGCTAGTGAGTTCTTGAACACTGTTTTTAAAGCCACTAATATACATTACATTTATACCACATAGATACATCCTTGTGTATCTTGTGTATTTAAAGGCCAGTGCTATCATCAGTATAGCAAAAATGTGCCAGGCCTTTATTTAATGCTCAAAATTTACAATTCTAGAGTGTTTTCATTGTTTTCATGTTACAGGTTGGAAAACTGAGGTTAAGTCACTTGTTCAAGGTCACACAATTTCACAGCAATTTGGCTCCAGAGTCCATTCTCTCCACCATTATGATATACTGCACCTATACCAGTGCACACAATAGAAATAGAGTATACCACATATGAGATTTAAACATTTCTAGTATCCACATTACAAAATAAGAATAAACAGGTAAAATTAATCTTAATTATTTAATCCCACATATCAAAATATCATTTCAACATGTAATTGATATAAAAATCATTAATGAATTATTTGTATTTTTTTCTTCATACTAAATCTTTGAAATCTGGTATGTGTTACAGCACATTGTAATTTAAACTACTTTGTTACAAATGCTCCATAGCCACATGTGGCTAGTGGCTACCCTTTTGGACTGCACAGCTCTATACAATTAATAACAGATGCTTTTTTTTCTCCCCTAGATATATCTATATTCAGAAAAAAGGCAAATATACTAAAAACATAAGACAAAAAAGATATTGTATGCAGAACAAACTTCTTCCTTTGGATCTTATACACATAAGATCATTGACCTAAAAAATCTGAGTAAAAGAGGACATGATTTAAGACAATCTCTGGGCTTCCCCATTTTTATCTTTGTTATTGTGTTTTTTGTTTATTTGTTATGTATTTTATTTATTTATGTTTTTGTTATGTTTATTATGTTATTACTTATGTTTATACATGTATATATATATGTGTGTATATATATGTATATATAACACATCAATTTTACCATTTTAATTAACATTTTTAAGTATACAGTTCAGTAGCATTATGTATATTCATATTGTCCTTGCTTTTTAAATTGGAATAATTTTATTCATTTGAGTTAAAAACAGCCATACAGAAACACCAAGATATAGGATCTCAACCTACCACAGGTTCATAATTATTCTCTTGAAAAGGCAGCTTGCTATCCTGGTGACCAAACCCCTCACGTGGACATCTCCTTGTTAAGGTACTTCGAGTGCCAGTGTGAATGCTTTTGTCCTGAAATGTGCATGCATGAAGTTCAGTGGTTGAGAAAAAAATAATTGAGTTCAATAAAGAAAAGAGAAGGAAGTTGAAATTTTAAGAATGGGTTTTAATCAGGATGCCTGGGTGGCTCAGTTGGTTGAGCACCCAATTCTTGATCTGGGCTCAGGTCATAATCTCTCAGTTTGTGAGATGAAGCCCCATGTCAGGCTCTGTGCTGACAGCACTGAGCCTGCTTGGGATTCTTTCTCTCCTTCTTCCTCTACTTCTCCCCTCACCCTGCCTCTCAAAATAAATAAATAAACTTATAAAAAAAAAAAAGAAGAAGAAGAAGAATGGGTTTTAATCTTGGTTCTGCCACTTATGTGCAGTGTGTTTCAGGCTAGTAGTCATTTTGCCTGTCTGAATTCCAGTATTTGTGCATCTGTAGTATGCACCTACCTCTCAGAGTTGTAGAAATTAAAACTAAAGGTAAAGCACTTAGTACAGTGCCTGATACCCATTAGTTCGTCAATGAATATTCTTGAAGGGAAATAGAAAAAGAATCAATCTAAAAAATGAACCTCAGAGAATGATTTTGAGTGGAGGTGGTCAAAGCTAGTGAGGTATCTCAGTGAGAAAAAAACTTTTGAGAAACTTGGCAGCAGGGACACACTGACTATTTCTGCCTTCCCCATAATGACAGCAAAATATCTTTAAAATGCTACAAACACATATGTTGTGGTAGAAATACTGTGGTTGTAGCCTGAGCTTCCAAGTTAAGCTGCAACATGATGACTAGTCAAGGAATAAATTATGCACCCTGAGTTATTATGGGGAGGGGTGGGTGAAAGCTTAGTTTGGTGCTTTGCATAGGTTTACAAGGTGATATTCTCCATCCCTAGAATATAATAACAACAAATTGTGCAGGACAGAGAAACATACCCAAGTGGGGACTTCAGGAGTGGTCCACCATAGTGAGGTGGAATATTTCATCACTGACATAGTTTAAAATTACTAGCACATTATGATAATAAAAAGCATAGTTTTAGTTGCTTTTATTTTTGTTAAATTCTCCATAGTGGCGGTTCCAAATTTTAGCATGCATC
This sequence comes from Felis catus, assembly GCF_018350175.1. Taxonomy (NCBI): domain Eukaryota; kingdom Metazoa; phylum Chordata; class Mammalia; order Carnivora; family Felidae; genus Felis; species Felis catus. Next base: position 31,712,618 of record NC_058380.1, on the reverse strand, counting down.
AGTATTACCTGAGGGCTTGTTAAACCCAGATTGACAGACCCACATCCAGACTTTCTGACACTAGGGTGAGGCCCATAATGCGCATTTCCAACAAGTTCCCAGGTGATACTGTCAAAACTGATGATCCAGGGTCACATGGAGAACCAGTGCTATGCAGACAATGCGCCTCTTTATTGCCTGCCCCCAGGCAACCCAGCTCTATTCAGATCCTTAGAAGGAGCAGGCAGGTAATGCTAAGGGGGAGGAAAGGGGCCAGGTGGGGGCCATAGAAAAGGAGGGAGAGTGTCTCATCTAAAGGGACAACCACTATATAACTGCCGGTTTTTGCTAGATCTCTTGATTTTTAAAAAGAAACTGGAAATTGAGATTTTTATGTAACATGCTACTTTTAAATTTTAGTACCTAATTCAATTTTTTTTTTAATACAGTCCCAAACACCAGTGAGCCAAATCTAGCCAGTAGGGCATGAGCAGTATGCTTTCTGTGGTACTGGCTGAGAGGGACTGGAACAAGGAGGCTGTGAGGATGTTAGCAGTTCTTCAGCCTTTTCTGCAGACTGTGGCTAATCATTGGGGTCTACTAGGTTGGAAGAGGGCATTAAGGCAGGTTTCTCAGGGAGAAGTGGAGAAGTGTTTGAAATATCAGTGAGATCAGGCCAGACATGGATTGGACTGATAACTACACAGTCTGCAGACTGTAAAGAAGTAGTTTTCCTAGACTCTAGTCTGAAATTATTATTGATGTTACCCCCTGGAAGGATATATGCGCAAAGGCCCTAATCTTGATGTGAGGATGCAGGAAGTTTCTGCTCCCCTCCCCAACTCGCAGCCCACAGGTAAGGTATTTAATGCCTTTTCTCCCTTTACCTCAATTATCACTTTTATTCTTTTTCTTCTTTGTAAATCTCTCACCTGCTATAGGATAGGGGCATGATCCACTCCCCTAGTTCACTGCCAATTCTATGCATTTGTACTGAAACTTCAGCATTCGATTTAAAAGGCATCTTCCTGGGGATGCCTGGGTGGCTCAGTCCATTAAGTGTCAGACTCTTGATTGCAGCTCAGGTCATGATTTCACGGTTCATGGGATTGAGACCCGCATTGGGCTCTGCACTGACAGTGTGGGACCTGCTTGGGATTCTCTACCTCCCCCCCCCCCCCCACCACTGCCTCTCTCCCTGTCTCTCAAAAATAAATCTTTTTAAAAGGCAGCTTCCTGGGTCCCACCACCAGAGAGGGTCCCAGAATCTGCATTTTAGCAAGAGCCCCAGTGCAGGGGCCCCTGAGCAAGCAGTGAGAAACACAAGTGAAACATGAGTGTCAACTGAGCTGTAGCAGGGGCCTTGAAATTCTCCAAGAAATTCTCCAAGAATCAAAAAGCATTTTGTCCTAAACTTTCAAGTGAAAGGTAAAGTTGGTAAATACAAAAACAACTTCCACCCCTTTATAAATCATTTTCCTGCAGAAACAAGTTGCTGCAAAAAGCACTCTTTTCTTTCAAAAGATGTTTTTCAGGGCTAAAGGGAGTTGTGAGTCAATGGAGACACTTTAGGATATCTTAATTCCAACCAACCATGCTACCATTCTATGGTCAATGGAAGTGGGAAAGTAAACATTTCAAAGCTTAAAGCAGTTTGCTAAAGGTGGAGTAACTTAGCTACCTGAAGCTTGCATTTATTGTCATTTATGTCCTTTGGTTTCAAAATGAAAAAAAAAAAAAAAAGAATCACTGAAGAGAGGCAGGGAGGATTTATTTAGTGCACTATTTTACATAATTTTGCCTAAATTTCTTAGACTACTGATCCCCAATCCAGCTTTTCAGGAAATATGAAAGTCTCAAAACAAGATTTTAATATTAATTTAAGAAGTAGGGGGCACCTGGGTGGCTTAGTCGGTTAAGTGTCCGACTTCACCTCAGGTCATGATCTCATGACTCATGGGTTTGAGCCCCACATCAGGGTCTGTGCTGACAGCTCAGAGCCTGGAGTCTGCTTTGGATTGTGTCTTCCTCTCTCTCTGACCCTCTCCTACTCATGCTCTGTCTCTCTTTCTCTCTCAAAAATAAAAATAAACATTAAAAAAATAAATGACAGCATTTTTTAGGTGCCACAGGAAACAGAAAACTTAAACACAGCTCCATCTCACAAAAATTCCAGAAACTCTACAAATCACTGATCTAGTAAGGTTGAACTTAAACCTTACTAAGCAAAATGTTCACAGTGTCTGAGCTTATGACATTAAAGACTTTCTGTTATGGTTTAATTGAGTTTAAGATGGGAGTGTTGAATCAGGAAGGAAAAATATCATTGTATTTTTGTCCAGTGGCATCAAGCCAATTAGGAAATGGTTGTCAACATATTGAATTTGTAGAGCTTTTACTCCTTGAAAGACTTAAATCATTGTGTGTTTTTATATACAAATATAGAATTAAATAAACATATGGAAGAAAATATATATTAAAAACTGATATATATCATATTATATCACATGTGCCTAGGTGTAGAATACAGTAAATGAGGCTCAGAGAAGTTAAAATCTAAGGTCATCAAGCGAGTCAATGACAGACAATGAGACCAAATCCTGATGCCATACAATTGGGTGACTGCTATGGGCCAGGCACTGGAGGTACAAAGATGAGTAAGAAATATTCTCTGTCCCAAGACATAAATGGAGGAAGGATAAGGGGTGGAGGAGGCAAAAAAAATTAATAACCAATTGCAAAGCACTATTAACTCTGTACAAGAGGCACAAATGGAATTCTGTGGCAGAGAGCAAAGTCCCTCCCTAATCTGTTGTGAACAGCCACAGAGAAGTGTCATATGAACACAAGATCCATCCCTAATCTCCTAAGCCAAGGCTTTCCTATGGTACTTGGTTTGGGATCTTATTCAGACTCATAAACTTCCTTCTTTCCACTAAATGTCAACACACGGGAGGGCTACTACTGCTCAGTGGCCGTGTTGGCCCCCAAACTTGCACTGTATTTCATGATTTGTATTTGGACACTATGGCAAGATGGGGATTAGGGCAAGGGGCACATGGGACTGCCCAAGCTTCCTGGCAAGGAGAATTCAAAGCTATACCTGTTATCTTCCCCTTCCCTTCTTCAGACTGCCAAGTTCCAAACCCCACCCTCACAACCGTCCTCTCCATCACAGAACCTTTTCTTCTAAATGAAGTGTTTGCTGAATGAGGAACGGGACATTCCAACATCTTCTGTAAAGATAATTTTTTCCATTATGTATCAACTCAGAAGTTTTCAGATGTGTAATAATAAAGGGAGAAATGGAGAGAAGTGTGGAGGGACAGAAAAAGAGAGGGTGGAGGAGGAAAGAGAGAAGGGAGAAAGGGGAAGGGAGAGAGAAATTGCAACTTTCCTTTCATTCCATTGCTCACTATGGAGAGAGCCTTTGGATGCTTAAGAGCTAAAGTGCTACTTGGCTTTTAAGTGAGACCTGTAGTTCTAATGGTTTAAGATCAATTGATGTTTCCCATGTGTGGAAGACACTACTGCCCCAAGACTGGACTGTGTAATTTGTTAGCTTCCTGTTCATGTGGGTAAAGAAGAAAAAATTCTGTCAAAACTACATTGGTCATCAAACGAGAATGGGCTCTGTTAAAAACCCAGCGGTCCTTTGTGCTGCTGAGGGGTGGATGATTTCCTCATTGTACTTATGGCTGTATAGGTCCTAGGCATGCTGAATTGCTTGGTATAACAGAGTTAGAAGAACCTGGAACTCCCAGGTGAGGCAGCAAGGTGAGATGAGCAAGCCACTAAGTTGAAAAACAGAACCAGTGAGAATTCCCAGAAGGATTGATAAGATCTGGAGCATCTCACATGCCATTGTTTGCTGTGCAAGAGTATCAGGACCTCTGTCCTTGCACCACACAAACTATCAGTGCTCAGCTACATACACAGCCAAGTACTCAGGTTTGTTGTGAATCAAATCACTGAGATGGGCCAAGTTTCTGGTTGGGGTTCATGCCTAGGTAGAAGCAAAGAAGACTTGAAAGAAGTATAGAGAAAGACTCATCAGAACCAGAGAGGAGAGCTAGAGGTGATCATGAGAATGTTATCTCATTCCCCAGAAATTCAAAGAAAGAAAGGGAAGGGTATCCTGGATCCAGAGGGATTCCAGCAGTGGAAACTTTACTAACCCTCAAGCTTCTGTATCCACTTCGTCTTCTACAATACCAGCAGCCAATGAGCAGCAAAATTCCCAGGACTACTGTCAGGATTCCAATCCCTGCAGCCCTGGCCCAAGAGATAGACAAATCCATCTGGGTACAGAAACCTTGCTCCAGTTTGCGATGAACATGCATCAATCTTCAATCTTCACAGGAGTTTTTCCAGCCCAGAGCAACACCTCCCAGCCCCCAAGTAGTTTCCTACCCCATACCACACTGAACGCTCACCAGGCCTCCAGCATCTGTAACCAGGAACAGGAACTTCTTTAGGAGTCTCTCAGGTGTGTGCCCACAGAAATAGGGCTAACTGGCATGGCCTAAGCACCCAAGTTCCAGGCACAAGAAGTGCAGTAGCAACTGACCCTTACATGAACAAAGTATTTACTGAGACTGAGTTATCTTTTCTTTCCATAAGGACTTATTTAAAACATTTTCCCCAACTATTAGTCCAGAAAAAGGATTGATAATTAACATTGACTTAAGACCTACTCTAAGCCGGATGCCATGATGAACATTGTACACATACTAGATTATTTAATTCTTACAACAATCCTGCAAAGGAGGCATCACCTATCATCCCCATTTCACAGATAAGGAAATAGATTTAGAGGTGAAGTGCCTTGCTGATGATCATACAGAGGGTAGCACAAGATGGAGCCAGGATTTAAACTTGAGTTTATCTCATTTGTGTTTGTGTCTTTTCTGACCCAAACTCACCCCTTTATTCCTTGTGCATGACTAATAAATTCATGTTCAAAGATTCAGCACCACCCACCCCTCCCAGGATGATGGCAACCAATCCTGTCTTCTCTTATACACAGCCCTGCAGTGGTAATCAGCAGTGTGCTTACCTGTCTTCTAGGAGAGGAGGTCCCAAAGGAGTTTTTTGGTTTTTGGTTTATGTTTTAATTTGTTTCCTCAGTGCCTAGAAAGTGTCAGGCACATTGGTGTTTCAAAAAAATATTTCTTGAAGATGGATGGATGGATGGCTAAGTGGACAGTTGGATGGATGGCCAAATTAATAAAAAATGAACAAATGAATTATGAGTGATTACAAATTCACATCTGCAAAATGAATGAACCGTTGAATGCCTTTTTTAAGATAACTATAAATATGTGGATTTGGGACATAATGCTAGCCCCAACATCATTATTTTTACTCATTTACAATTGGAACTGAAGACCTGAAATACCATCTTTAAAGATTCATCTTTCCTTTATCCTAAAAGCTTAATATTCTGTTACTTTCACCTCTTGTGGGTCATTGACACTCTAGTGAGAATGAGGGGATCCGCGACTTTCCACAGAGTAGGTTTTGATTGGGGATAGAGAAAAAATAGTGAAGAGGAGAAAGTATTTAAAGCAGCCACTGAGGACTTAGGGCTGGCACATTCTGACTGAAGGGGTGGAAGTAGGGCTTGTTGGATTTAAAGGTCCCCAAGACTGTAAATATTGCATGGGGATGCCAGAGCCTAGCCCAGCTGTTAGGATATGTATCTCATGTTTATACTCCATTACACAAGATGCTATCTGGCCTCTGCTTGCTTCAGGAATCCAGTTTAGAATCACCAAAGACTGAACCAGATGGGTCAGTGCTTACTGCTTACTCTGTTCTCACCTAAGTGACCTGGAAAAGATATTTTAGAATTGAGCTGGGACTAGAGCCCAGGGGATGCTGAGACAAGCAACCTTATCTCTCCAGACTGCTTGGCTGCCAAGTCAGAGATGCCAGCCGACTTGACTTTGGAGTCAAGAGACTCTAAAGATGTTCAATAAGAACCTCCCAGCTGGCCAGGCATGGGTTATTAAAAGATATAACAAGGAGGCTCAGTGCTGGGGAGAACTGTCTGAGCTGAGCCTAGAGCAAACCTGTAGCTTCACTAAGAATGGAACTTCACTAAGATTGTAGCAGGATGCAATCCGGGCATCTAAGCCAACCTTTTGAGCCCTATGTCCAGTGGCCCATGGGAAGCATTAGTTACCACAGAGGCCCTGGAAACAGTGACTGAGGCTGTGCTTTCCCTGTATAACACTGTCAATTAGGTGGCATCGGCCTGATTTTCTACATCATAGCATGATCAAAGTGGAGAGTGCTGTGACTTGCTAAAGAAAGGCTCTGCAGAGCTGGGTGATTTATAGGAGATTGAGCATCTGAACGTAAATCAAGATATAGCTGAGGCTTCTCCTGGACAGAAGCCCTGTAACATCTACCTGACCACCTCCTTCTCAAGGCTGCTGAGGCATTAAGTCTATTCTGTCCATCTCTAAACAGGATGGATGACAGTGCTGGATAAAAAGTCTGACCTAATTATGCAGGCCAGTCCACCTATTTTGTGGATCATGAAGCTGAGACCTACCAAGATTCATCAACATCACCACCAGCTTAGTGGCTTCTCTGCCATTCATTGAGCACTGATTTGTGCCATGCATTGTGCTAAGCACCCCACATATAGACTTTTATTTCATCCTCACATCCTCACATTTAGTCCTCCGAAGTAGATATGATGTTCATGTCACAGCTGATATCCCTAACATTTTAAGGTGGTAAAACACCCAAGGCTGCACAACTAGTAAGTGAAAGAACCAGCATTCACAGTGACTGGCCTAAGATATCCAAGCAGTGCCTTTCCTTCTATATCATTCTTTCCTGCCATATCACCCTTTCCTGAAATGAAGCTTTCACAAGAAGCATTCAGTGGGTTCTCATGACTGAAGGCAGCTGATTTAATTCCTAGCATGCTTGTGCTCTAATTACACCCACCAAGTCTGTGGTCATCCCCTTGGACATCTTGACACAGACAGAGCTCTGTTCCACTTCTTTATGCACAGTCACATTGCATTTACACACATCCAGTGACTGATACAGTAGTGGAAAACATCAGGATATGCCAGACACACCAAAAGAATCCACTACCCAGCTGGGCAGGGCTCTCTAGAGTGTCATTCAAATGCCTCCTGCAGCAGAGTCACATGAGATGCTTGTTAAAGTGCCAACTCTGTGCCCCTACCCCCAGACCTATGAAATCAGCCTCTCTAGTGGCAATGACTGGAAAACTGCAGTTTAAAATCTCCATAAATTACTTATGCCCTTTCAACTGAGAGAATCCCTCAACCTCTCTTTCCTGACGTTTCACAGTGATACAGTTTGTTAAATCATTATACAGAAGCTGAAACAATATCCTACCTAATATGTGTACCCCCCAAATACCCCAAAGAGTGTATTTTTGCTCTTCAGACATTTTTTCAGAAGATCTCCCCATCCCAGTTCCCCACTGACCACGCAGGAATGTTAGAGAATCCCACTAGAGTCTTCTTTTTTTTTTTTTTTTCAACGTTTTTCATTTATTTTTGGGGCAGAGAGAGACAGAGCATGAACGGGGGAGGGCCAGAGAGAGAGGGAGACACGGACTCGGAAACAGGCTCCAGGCTCCGAGCCATCAGCCCAGAGCCTGACGCGGGGCTCAAACTCACGGACCGTGAGATCGTGACCTGGCTGAAGTCGGACGCTTAACCGACTGCGCCACCCAGGCGCCCCCCACTAGAGTCTTCTAAGGAAATGCTCCCAGCCTAAATTCTTCCTCAGTCCTTTTAATGGATTCTACATCTTGCTTGCCCCTGCTAGTTCACTCTAATAAAGATTTTTAAATAGTTCTTTTCCAAGGGAGAGCAAGTTTTCAGTAAGTTCTGAACTTAAGAGATAGTCCAAATAAAAACCTGGTACCATTTTTTTCCTGTTGGAGTCTCCACTCAGAGGGTGTAAACTGACCTCCCACCAATCTTGCCCACTCTAGTACATGTAGAGTGTGTCCCAGGAGACTGTCATCCCGTTACAGCACTTATGTTTGCTAAAATTATTCTTGAACCTAATTATCCAAAAGACTGTAATATTTTTCCAAAGACAAGGATAGTGTCTTGGACTGATTATGCATTGCTTAGCACTTAGAAATGCTGAATCATATAAATACTTATTTTTAATTAATTCATAATATCAAACAGCTTTCCTTAGGATAAATTATGATGCAGAATTATAACCATCATCTTCACCCTGGAGTCAGTCTGCAGTTGGAGTCGCACATACTTGCCCTTCATTCTCACTAGCTCTTTGGCAACTAGCCTTTGTTCTGTCTGCAGACCATCTCTAGGAGCCTGAGTGGGTTAGACATAACAAGGTTTGAGGGAAGTGTCATCTTGCATCCAGACGTTTTCCATCCAGGGAACCTGTAGTGAAAACCTAATAGCCAAGGATACAGAAAAATAAATGCCAAGATCCAACTGATTATCATTCCTGTCTCCTTGCCCGTTTGGCCTCAGAGAAGCTTGACTGAGCCCCTTGTAGGATCATGGGGGTTCCTCACCTCATTATCAGGGTTTTTACTCTCTGGAGAAATGAACACTAGAGAGATTTACTGACAGGCAGGTGCTGGTGGAAATCAGCAGGCTGTGTCAGCAAATGGCAAACTAGAAACCCCCCTGGGTTCAGTTTTGAACTTACTCTTGAGTTGTGATGTAGGAGTGGTTGTGCCCCTTCTTGGGGTAGCCAAGAATGAAGTAAGCCTCTTCTTTTGGCATCTTATGGGCACAATTCACAGGATACCTGTAGCAGGGGCACACAGGCATCATTTAATGCATCCAGAGCATCTCACTCAGCACTTCATAAAGATCCACAAAGACATTCTCTCCAGGTGGACATTAATAATACCCAAGACCCTCTGGTTTCTCTCTGGGAAAGGATTTGTACTTGCTTTTTTCATTGATATCAAGTGGAGATTGCTCAAGGTTCTAACCACTTCTACCAACTGAAACAAGTTCCAAGAAGAAACTACAAACAAAAGCAAACAACAACAACAACAACAAACTTTGAGTTATTATTCTGGGGGGAAATGCTCATCATTTGCCTTCAATGTGACTCTATACCATAAGCTTGTAGAGAAACAAAATTCATTTTTATTTATTCCCTACTTTCCTTGGCACAAAACTGGTTAATAAAAGGAGGTCTCTCCAAAGGCATTAATTTCATTTCAATCTTTGGCCAAATAGATGGTTATGATGACATGAATATGTGGCTGAACACAGCATCCTCTTTCTCCCTCATTCAAGTCTCAGGAATAGGGCTTAAATCTGTTTGTGTATATGTCTTATAATGATATATATTTTAATACACAATTTTAAGCCATAATACAAACAAATAGACAAAAGCTCATGAACTATGGAAGTCATGATTAAAGTGTGCTGGTTGGAAACCAACAGTGGTTTCTCTTCTCTCCTTGCTATTATATGTATTTTTCTTCCCTTTTATTCTTATGAATTTCAAAGGTCTGATAATAGAGTTATATTAATGAGCCTGCTTAAAATAGTAGGAGAGAAGTGGGAGAACAGAGGGGGAATTCACCACATGAACACTTTACACTGGGGCATTTTGTGCATAATTTTTCCTTCCCAATTGTAAGAAAGAAATTATAGTTGAACTCATGATCATCTCAGGTAAATAATGTAGGGGTGAGCCCTGTGCTCAAAATTACAGATACAAAACTTGATTCTGCATTAAATTGTTTTTGTAAATCTATGTAAACCTCTGCAAACAGTATAGGGACAACAAATGTACCTCATCTCATCTCACTCAAACCAAGAGAAGCAGTCTTTCAAATGACAAGAGAATACACACACAGATCAAAATCAGGATGTAGCCTGAATGATTGCTTTACCTGGCTCTCTTCTTTGCTTTTTGGCAGTCTAGAAACAGGACCTAGGAAGAGACTTCATGAGCCCTCAGTAGCTGAAGACTTACATGCACTGAGGAGAAATTTTGCTGACAGCCAAGCATCAGGGAAGCAACGAAGGAGGGCAAAGGAGCCCACTAGAATCCCCCAAAACCTGTTCTCTTGGGCAAAAACAATGGTTGAGAAGGCCATGCTCTTACCTTCCTGGATGGGATTGTTCTGTCTGCTGGCTTGTCCTGTGTGTGAAGATTGCTTCTCTGACTCTTAATCTTTTAAATTTCTTTTCCTGATCTCCAGTCCCATGTTAGTCATGAGTTTGGATTTCTGACAGGGTCGCCTGTGATTGCTTAATTGGCATGAAAGAAACTGACTTCTTTCCTCTCCTCAAAAAGTCATTTCTCACTGTGGCCTCTGTTTTCCCCAATTTCAAGATTTCCTTTTAGGGAAGCCACTTATTTTATTTGTTTGTTTGTTTGTTTGTTTATTATTTAACATGTTTCTTTTTAATGTTTATTTTTGAGAGAGAGAGAGAGAGAGAAACAGAGTGCGAGTGGGGGAGGGGCAGAGAGAGAGGGAGACACAGAATCTGAAGCAGGCTCCAGGCTCTGAGCTGTTGGCACAGAGCCCATCACGGGGCTAGAACTCCCGTGAATAGCGAGATCATGACCTGAGCTGAAGTCGGACGCTTAACTGACTGAGCCACCCAGGCACCCCTTGGAAGCCACTTATTTTAAATGTTGGTCCGTCTCCCTTAAGGTTGCTAGATAAAATATAGGATGCCCAATTATATTTGAATTTCAGATAAACACTGAATAATTTTTAATATAACTATGTCCCATGAAATATTTTTTTAGCATAATTATGCCCCACTTACTGGATAGGACATATTTTTACTTAAAAAATTAGATATTGTTTATCTGAAAATATACCTGGGGACCCTATACCCTCCCTTATCCCCACCTCAAAGACTTAAAGAGCCTTTAGGCTCAGACATGGAGACCATCTAGTCCCACCTGGTTCTGATCAAGAAGAGGAAATAGAAGATACTTTTTAAAAAATTTATCAGGGTTTTATTTATTTTGTTAGAATTTAGTGATTTATCACTTATATTTAATACCCAGTGATCATCCCAACAAGTGCCCTCCTTAATGCCCATCACCCATTTAGCCCATCCCCCCAACCAACATCCCTCCAGCTTGTTCTCTGTATTTAAGAGTCTCTTATGGTTTAGCTCCTTCTCTTTTTATCTTATGTTTCCTTCTTGTCCCCTATGTTCATCTGTTTTTTAAACTCCACTTATGAGTGAAATCATATGATATTTATCTTTTACTGACTGAGTTATTTCACGTAGCATAATACACTCTAGTTCCATACACATTGTTACAAATGGCAAGATTTCATTGTTTTTGGTCGCCAAATAATATTCCATTGTATATATACACCATATCTTATTTATCCATTTATCAGTTGATGGACATTTGGACTCTTTCCATAATTTGGCTATTGTTGATAGTGCTGCTGTAAACATTGGGGTGCGTGTTCCCCTTCGAATCAGCATTTTTCTATCCTTTGGATAAATACTTAATAGTGCAATTGCTGGGTCATAGGGGAGTTCTATTTTTAATTTTTTGAGGAAACTCCATACCGTTTTCCAGAATGGCTGCACCAGTTTGCATTCCCACCAGCAGTGTGCAAGTTTTCCTCTTTCTCCACATCCTCACCAACATCTATTGTTTCCTTAAATTGTTAATTTTAGCCAATCTAGCAAGTGTGAGTTGGTATCTCACTGGGGTTTTGATTTGTATTTCCCTGATGATGAGTGATATGGAGCATTTTTTCCTGTGTCCATTAGCCATTAGTCCGTTAGGGTGTCTTTGGAAAAGTATCTGTTCATGTCTTTTGCCCATTTCTTCACTGAATTATTTGCTTTTTGGTTGTTGAGTTTGGTAAGTTCTTTATAGATTTTGGATACTAACCCTTTATCTGATATGTCATTTACAAATATCTTTTCCCACTCCGTCAGTTGGCTTTTAGTTTTGTTGATTGTTTCCTTTGCTGTGCAGAGCTTTTTATTTTGATGAGGTCCCAATAACTTTATTTTTGCTTTTTTTTCCCTTGCCTCCGGGGACTTATCTAGAAAGAAGTTGCTGCGGCGGAGATCAAAGAGATTGCTGCCTGTTTTCTCCTCTAGAATTTTGATGGTTTCCTGTCTTACATTTAGGTCTTTCATCCATTTTGAGTTTGTTTTTATGTGTAGTGTAAGAAAATGGTCCAGTTTCATTCTTCTGGCATGCTGCTGTCCAGTTTTCCCAGCACCATTTGCTGAAGATATTGTCTTTTTTCCATTGGATATTCTTTCCTGCTTTGTCAAAGATTAGTTGGCCATGCATCTGTGGGTCCATTTCTGGTTCTCTATTCTGTTCCATTGATCTGTGTGTCTGTTTTTGTGCCAGTACCCTACTGTCTTGATGATTACGGCTTTGTAATAAAGCCTGAAGTCCAGAATTGTGATGCATCCAGTTTTCAGGTTTGTTTCTGTTTTTGTTTTTGTCAGGATTGTTTGGCTATTCAGGGTCTTTTCTGGTTCCATACAAATTTTAGGATTGTTTGTTTTAGCTCTGTGAAGAATGCTGGTGTTATTTTGATAAAGATTGCATTGAATATTGCTTGGGTAGTAGCGACATTTTTACAATATTTGTTCTTCCATGAGCATGGAATGTTTTTCCATTTTTTGTGTGTCTTCTTCAATTTCTTTCATAAGCTTTCTATAGTTTTCAGTGTATAGATTTTTTACCTCTTTGGTTAGGTTTATTCCTAGGTGTTTTATTGTTTTGGTGCAATTGTAAATGGGATAAATTTCTTGATTTCTCTTTCTGTTGCTTCATTTTTGATGTATAGAAATGCAACTAATTTCTGTGCATTGATTTTATATCCTTTGACTTTGCTGTTCTAGCAGGGTTTTTTGGTGGAGTCTTTTGAGCTTTCCACATAGAGTATCATGTCATCTGTGAAGAGTAAGAGTTTGACTTCTTCCTTGATGATTTGAATGCCTTTTACTTCTCTTTGTTGTCTGATTGCTGGGACTAGGACTTCCAGCCCTACGTTGAACACCAGTGGTGAGAGTGGAGATCCCTGTTGCGTTCCCGATCTTAGTAGAAAAGCTGACAGTTTTTCCCCATTGAGGATGAGATTAGTTGTGGGACTATTCATATATGGCCTTTATGATGTTGACATATGTTCCTTCTATCCCTACTTTTTTGAGAGTTTTTATTAAGAAAGGATACTGTATTTTATCAAATGCTTTTTCTGCATCTATTGAGAGGATCATGTGGTTCTTATCCTTTCTTTTATGGATGTGATGTATCACTTTAATTGATTTGCAGATACTGAACCAGCCCTGCATCCTAGAAATAAATCCCACTTGATCATGGTGAATAATTCTTTTAATGTATTGTTGGATTCTATTTCCTAATAGGAAATAGAAGATCCTTAAGGCCTCCTAAAAACTTCCTAAGCTCCCTGATTTCTCTGTGACATATTCAAAGATAATTGTCTCCTGGGGAGAGTGGGTTCTGTGCATTTGCAAGGGGCAGACAAAAGTTTCTCTTTGAAGGTAGATATGACCTACCTAGTATCTAACTGATTTGACCTGGCATTATAATCTACCCCAAGAGTCAACTGTGTATAACCCAGAAGCATGTCTTAGGATAGAACAGTTACCTACCAGCTCTCTGTAACTGTTGTGGAGAAAAAAAACACTCAATTGAAAAAAAAAGAATGTGATAATTCTTATCAGCTGAGGACTTCGATTAAATAACTACTAAGGTCACTTCCCCATAATATCCAAGGTCCCCACTACCTCCTTATCCTATGGCTTTCCACTTTCCATTTTAGACTGTTCTGTGTGAGGGCATTATCAACCTACTGGATACTGGATAATCATCACTGGAAATGACAAAGGAGAGAAAAGACAAAAAGGAGAGAGAGGGGGTTTGATCCTTATTAGGTAAGACAGGGAAAGCCTTTCTGAAAAAGAGGAAAAATGTAAACTGAGATGTAAGTGACAAAAAGGAGTCAGCAAAGAAGTCATACAAAGATGGAGGAAGAGGATTTCAGATAGAAGAACCTGAAGCAAAGGCCCTGAGGCAGAGTAACAGAACATGAATTAGTCTGGATTCCCAGAACTGAGACTGATTCAGTAGATTCTGTACATGCATCAGGAAGAATATAAGCCCATTGTGTCAGTGGATTTGAGGAAGGTGACTTTAACCTGAGAACCTTAGGGTTATGCCCAGTAACTCCCAGACAGTCCTAGTGGTGGGTGCAAGTCTAGAAAGAAGGATGCAATTCTGAGCCAGGAAGCCAAAGGTTTGTGCTAAGCTGGATTCCTCAACTAAACTGGGCCCCTGCATGATTGGTGGCAAGACCAGAGAAAGAGGTACTGACTTGGATCTCAGGGTAAGGCAAGCTCCCAGGTCTTGTTTAAGTCCCCTGGTGATGTGAGCTAATTCAGGGACCTTGAATTTGCCCAGGTATTGTTCCAGCGTGGATCATGCAAGGCAGCTAGCATCATCCCCTGCCCCAGAGAGAGCCACAGGACCAGATTTGGCACACTGGGGACACTACAGCCTGTTTGGGGACATACTCTCCCACTCATCCAGTTTTTGAAGCTCAGCAAGAGAGTCCTGATCAGATCTTACAGGGACATCTCTTTGGGTCTTTGACTGGCTTGCAGCTTCTGATGTGTCCAGTCCTGTCAGGGTGAAGTGCCAAGGATGAGCTGGAGTGGCTTCTTCAAATAAGAGTTTCCAGGGAACCTCAGACTGAAAATCCTACCACATCCTGTTTCCTGGAATTACCCCCAGAATTCCCTTTTGACCAGGCTTCTAGTCACTGTCCTTGGATTGGCCTAGGCATCAGTCTCTGCCCCCAGAACCAACCCAGGCCCTACTACCTTCCACACTTCTCATAATGTCCTTTCTTCCCCGGCAGTATAGCTCCAAGGCTAACCACAGGGATTCTAGAGTCCAAATTGTCTGTACTTCATCTCTTCAATCTGTGTGACCTTGGGCAAATCATATACTTCTTGGAGCCTCATTGCATGAAAAAGTAGGGCTAATAATAAATAGGATTTACTTCCTAGGTAAGTTGTGAAAACTAAAGGAGATGATGCTTATCATGTGCTTAAATACCTTAAGCATCAAGGGTGAGCTGTTACTACAAGGCTGCCCCACCCATTACTCTTCTGGCCCAGCTAAAATCTGCCTTTAGTTTGGATGTGAGGTTGCAACTTAACCTGCCAGTGTCCCAAAGTTAGCTTGCTGTCCATTGACTCATTCTCTGCTGCCCCCTGGTGGGCTTTGACCGCGCCCCCCCACCCCCGCCCCCGGAACCAATGGTCCACCTGATGAAGCAGCTGAAGACTGGCTGCAGAGATGCCTCTTCCATCTTTTCAAAACCCTCCTGTTCACAGTTTAGAGGCCAGAATCCTCTTTACTCATCCTCCTTAGGGCTTAGAAACTTCTTCAGTGCTTTCCACAAGACTGTGAGGTTTTGTTCTCTCACATACATCCCATCAGAAAATGCTAGAAGGTTATAAAATTCATCACTGTAAATAGGAGTTGATGCTGCTTCCCTTTTGTAGGAGAGGCTGAATAAATAGAAATGGTATTTCAGAAGGTAGAGAAGGCAGATAGACATATCTACAGTGATTGAGGCAGGCTGTGAACAGTGCTCCTTTCCTATGCACTGTAGGGTCCTGGACCTAGACAGAATGACATGGAATCTCAACTCCCATTATTATCTGTGTGACCTTGGGCAAATTACTTAGCTTCTCTGAGCTTCATCAGCCTCATCTACAAAATGGGAATAAATAATAATTACAAAATTTCTATGAGAATTAAGTGAGATGATAAAATATGTAAAATCACCCAGTGCAGTGCCTGGCAAGTTCCTGGCATGAGAAAGGCTGATGCCTCTGTGGATCTCCCATGAATATGCAAACAGCCTTGAGAGGGAGGGATAGTGGATTAAGCCTATGAACTCATGTTCAGCTGTGGCCTGAGTGCTGCTACATTCTAATCAGCTAATAAGTTATTTCTCATTACAATAAAGGGAGTAAAGGGATGTCAGATGAAGAAGTTCTGAAGGTGAAGGGGCATTGGGGAGGTGGAGACAGGAACAGAATGAAGGCATGTCTACATGGGGGCTAATGGGAATGCCCTAGCCTGGGTATGCCACAGCCTGGAGGTAACTACAGGACAACAGGAATTCCCCCACTCCCTCAGACATCTAAGAGCAAGAGTCAGCTTCTGCCAGCCACAGGCTGGACTCTCGGAAAGAAGTCGGGAGGACTCTGTCAACTCCCCTCTCCACGGGAAAGTTGTTCCTGGAGAACTAGCGTCAGCCCCTACATATGCACAGAAGCTGGCTCAAGTGTCAGAACAATCGCCCAGTCCCACCCTCCTTTTTAATGGTGATCTAGCTTTCTATTTTTTTTTTCAAATTTTTATTTAAATTCTAGTTAGTTAGCATATAGTGTAATATTAATTTTAGGAGTAGAATTTAGTGATGAATCAATTACATATGACACCAAGTGCTCATCATAAAAAGCGCCCTCCTTAATACCATCACCCACTTAGCAGATCCCAAACCAACCTCCCTTCATCATTCTTAAGATTGTTCTCTATCCTAAAGAGTCTTTATGGCTTGCTTCCTTCTCTCTTTTTCCCCCCATTCCATAGGTTCATCTCTTTTGTTTCTTAAATTCCACATGAGTGAAATCATATGTTATTTGTCTTTCTCTGACTGACTTATTTTGCTTAACATAACACACTCTACTCTACCTCCTTCCACATCATTGCAAATGGCAAGATTTCATTCTTTTTGATGGCTGAGTAATGTTCCATTGTATACACACACACACACACACACACACACACACACACACAAATACACCCCACATATTTATCCATTCATCAGTAGATGGGCATTTGGGCTCTTTCCATCGTTTGGCTGTTGTTGATAATGCTACTATAAATATCGGGGTTCATGTACTGCTTCAAATTTGTATTTTTGTATCCTTTGGGTAAATATCTAGTGAAATTTCTGGGTAATAGGGTAGTTCTATTTTTAGCTTTTTGAGGAACCTCCATACTGTTTTCCAGAGTGGCTGCACCAGTTTGCATTCCCACCGTTAGTGCAAGAGGTTCCCCTTTCTCTGCATCTTCACGAATACGTGTTGTTTCTTGTTAATTCTAGCCATTCTGACAGGTGTGAGGTGGTATCTCATCATGGTTTCAATTTGTATTTCCCTGATGACGAGCATATTTTCATGTGTCTGTTAGCCATTTTGATGTCTTCTTTGGAGAAATGTTTTTTCATGTCTTCTGCCTATTTCTTCTAAGTTATTTGGTTTTTGGATGTTGAGTTTGGTAAGTTCCTTATAGATTGTGGATATTAACCCTTCATCAGATATGTCATTTGCAAATATCTTTTCCCATTCCATAGGCTGTCTTTTAGTTTTGTTGATTGTTTCCTTCATTTTGAAGAAGGTTTTATTTTGATCAAGTCCCAGGAGATCATGTTTCTCTTTGTTTCCCTTGCCTCCGGCAATGTGTCTAGTAAGAAGTTGCTCTGGCTGAGATCAAAGAGGTTGCTGACTGTATTGTCTAGGATTTTGATGGTGTCTTGTCTCACATGTAGGTCTTTCATCCATTTTGAATATATTTTGTGTATAGTGTAAGAAAGTGGTCCAGTTTCATTCTTCTGCATGTTGCCATTCAGCCTTCCCAACACCATTTGTTGAAGAGACTATTTTCTTTTTCACTAGATATTTTTTCCTGTTTTGTTGAAGCTTAATTGGCCATATATTTGTGAGTGAATTTCTCGGTTTTCTATTCTTTTCCACTGATCATTCTGTCAGTTTTTGTGCCAGTACCATACTATCTTGGTGACTATGGCCTTGTAGTGTAGCTTGAAATCTGGAATTGTGATGTCTCAAGTTTTATTTCTCTTTGTCAGGATTTCTTTGGGCATTTGGGGAATTTCCTGGTTCCATAAAAAATTTAGGATTCTTTGTTCTGCCTGTGAAAAAAATTCTGGTGGTATTTTTATAGGGATTGCAATAAACATGTAGATTGCTTTGAGTAGTATAGACATTTTCACAATATTGTTTGACAATCCATGAGTATGGAATGCTTTTCCATTTCTTTGTGTCCTCTTCAATTTCTTTCATAAGTATTCTATAGTTACAGAATATAGAGCAATAGTGGCACAAAAACAGACACTCAGATCAATGAAACAAAATAGAGAACCCAGAAATAGACCCACAAGTGTATGGCCAACTAATCTTTGACAAAGCAGGAAAGAATATCCAATGGAATAAAGACAGTCTCTTCAGCAGGTGGTGCTGGAAAAACTGGACAGCGACATGCAGAAGAATGAACCTGGACCACTTTCTTACACCATACACAAAAATAAACTCAAAATGGATGAAAGACCTAAACGTAAGACAGGAAGCCATCAAAATCCTCGAGGAGAAAGCAGGCAAAAACCTCTTTGACCTTGGCCACAGCAACTTCTTACTCAACACGTCTCTGGAGGCAAGGGAAACAAATGCAAAAATGAACTACTGGGACCTCATCAAAATAAAAAACTTATGCACAGCAAAGGAAACCATCAGCAAAACTAAAAGGCAACCAAAGGAATGAGAGAAGATATTTGCAAATGACATATCAGATAAAGGGTTAGTATCTAAAATCTATAAAGAACTTATCAAACTCAACACCCAGAAAACAAATAATCCAGTGAAGAAATGGGCAAAAGACATGAATAGACACTTCTCCAAAGAAGACATCCAGATGGCCAACCGACACATGAAAAGATGCTCCACATCACTCATCATCAGCGAAATACAAATCAAAACCACAATGAGATACCACCTCACACCTGTCAGAATGGCTAACATTAACAACTCAGGCAACAACAGATGTTGGTAAGGATGCAGAGAAAGAGGATCTCTTTTGCATTGTTGGTGGGAATGCAAGCTGGTACAGCCACTCTGGAAAACAGTATGGAGATTCCTCAAAAAATTAAAAATAGAACCACCTTATGACTCAGCAATTGCACTACTAGGCATTTATCCACGGGATACAGGTATGCTGCTTTGGAGGGACACATGCACCCCCATGTTTATAGGAACACTACCAACAATAGCCAAAGTATGGAAAGAGCCCAAATGCCCATCGATGGATGAATGGATAAAGAAGGTGTGGAAAATATACAATGGGGTAATACTCAGCGATCAAAAAGAATGAAATCTTGCCATTTGCAACTACGTGGAGGGAACTAGAGGGTATTATGCTAAGCGAAATTAGTCAGAAAAAGACAAATATCATATGACTTCACTCATATGAGGACTAAGATACAAAACAGATGAACATAAGGGAAGGGAAACAAAAATAATATAAAAACTGGGAGGGGGACAAAACATAAGAGACTCTTAAATATGGGGAACAAACAGAGGGTTACTGGAGGGGTTGTGGGAGGGGGGATGGGCCAAATGGGTAAGGGCCATTAAGGAATCTACTCCTGAAATCATATGCTGAGTAATTTAGTTGTAAACTTAAAAAATAAAATAAATTAAAAAAATTAAAAAGAGCTAAGTTTTCCTAACAACTTTACAACCCTAAACAAAAAAAACAAAAAACAAAAACAAAACAAAAAACGAAAAACCAGAGCAGAAGGCTGACACTCCTGCTTACTGCCCTCAGCCAGAGTGAGTCCCCTCTTTTATGTCTGGAAACAGCACAAAACTTTGGTGCAACCAATTTTTCTTGTGACCCAAGGGATCTTCAGACCATGCTGTCACTCTTGGGATTCTTCCCTGCTTCACCACTTGAGCACCTTTAAGCTGGGCACTTCCCCATGGTAGCGGATTTCTAAAAGTTCAGATTTTGTGCTCAGCTGCTTATATTATTTTGTAGTAGCCTCTGTAAGCAGGCTTCCTCCCTGCAGCCATATCCAGAGAAATATCTTCCACCATAAACTCTCTGTACTTCCTGCCTTCCAAAAGGTGGTCACTTTTCTCTTGTAGTTTTGCAGTTTTTGTTCTCTCAGACTTCCAATTGATTTCTTCAGTGTTGAGAGTGATTTGGTAACTATCTAGCTATGTTCAAGGGATAAGATAAGCTAAGGGTCTCCCTACTCCTCTGCCATCATATCTCCTCTAGATCTTCTTGATGGATAGACCCCTTAATTATGATATAATGCCCTTCCTCATCTCTTGCTACAGTCTTCGGTTTAAAATCTAGCTAGTCTGATATAAGTATGGTTAGTCTGGCTTTCTTTTGACATCCATTAGCATGATGAATGGTTCTCCATCTCCTCACTTTCAATCTGCAGGTGTCTTTAGGTCTAAACTGAATCTCTTATAGGGGGAATATAGAAGGATCTCGGTTTTTTTTTTTTTTTTTTTTTTTACTCATTCTGATACCCTATGTCTTTTATTTGGAACATTTAGTCCATTTATATTCAGAATGATTATTGAAAGTTATGAGTTTAGTGCCATTGTGTTTCCTGTAGAGTGGGTGTTTCTGGTAATGTCCTCTTGTCCTTTCTCATATTTGTTGCTTTGGTCTTTTTTTCTTTTTTCTCCTCGCAAAGAGTTCCTCTTAAAATTTCTTGCAGGGATGATTTAGTTGTCATGAATTTCTTTAGTGTTTGTTTGGGAAACTCTTTATCTCTCCTTCTATTCTGAATGACAGCCTTGCTGGGTAAAGAATTCTTGGCTGCATATTTCTCCCATTCATCACATTGAATATTTCCTGCCACTCCTTTCTGGCCTGCCATGTATCTGTGGACAGATCTTCTGTGAACCTGATCTGTCTTCCCTTATAGGTTTAGGACTTTTATTCCCTTGCAGCTTTCAGGATTCTGTCCTTGTCTATTTTGTGAATTTCACTATTATATGCCTTGGCTATGATCAGATTTTGTTGAATTTAAATGGGAGTTCTCTGTGCTTCTTGGATTTTGGTGTCCATGATCTTCCCCAGATTAGGGGAGTTTTCAGTTATAACTTCTTTGAATAAACCTTCTTCCCCTTATTCTCTCTCTTTATCTTCTGAGACTCCCATGATATAAATGTTACTATGTTTTAATAAGTTTCTGAGTCCCCTAAGTCTGCCTTCAGGGCCCAAGACCTTTCTTTCCCTCATCTTTTAGGTTCGTTATTTTCCAAAATTTTATCTCCTATACCACTGATTCCCTCCTCTACTTCATCCATCCTCATTTTTATGGCTTCCAATTGAGATTGCATCTCAGTTACAACATTTTTAATTTCAGCCTGATTAGATTTTAGTTATTTTATCTCTGCAGTAAGGGATTCCCTTGTATTTTCTATGCTTTTTTTCAAGCCCTACTAGTATACTTATAATTGTTGTTTTAATTTATAGTTCAGACATCTTTATTTTATCTGTATTGATTAAATCCCTCATCATGACTTTTCATTCTTTCTTTTGGGGTCAATTCCTTCAGCTTATCATGTTGTCAAGGTCAGAAAAAAGAAAAAAAAGGAAGCTGGATCCTGTTTCCCCTAGAGCTGAAGCTTTGTAACACTCTATGAATAGTAGGCTTGGTTCATGTGAGAAGTTTGTGCTGGTTTTATGATGGTAGGGCCTGTGGCTGATCCTCAGGAAGACTTGTCCTAGTGGAGATGCGCCTGCAGGATGCTAGGGGAAAGGACTTGGTGTACATGGCTCCAGCCTCCACTTGGTGGTGTTGGTTTGCTCACTGAAGTTAGTCAGTGCTGGTGGGCAGGGTGAAGATGGCATTGTCCAGCTCTCTCATCCCTGGAGCAACGAGGTCGCACATGGCACTCTTCAGGAAGCCCTCACAGAAGATCAAACAATCATCCAGGTTTCTGGAAGATCCTCATCTTCACCCTCCCTGCATCTAAACTGCCTGTCTGCCAGGTGGCAGAGCACTCCTGTGTTTTATATCAGGTACTGGGCTGCATTTCAAAACTCCAAATTTTAGAGATCCACATGGTACAGACCTGAGCTGATCCTCTGGGAGAGGGTCACACTATGCTGTGACTGGTGCTGGCTTGTCCCAGAAATCGGTCATGCTGCTGTGCAGTTGTTTGGGATTTATTGTTAAGTGCAGCAGAAAGCTAACACCAAGGCTCATTGCCCTCAGCCAGTGTTCCTATTCCTATGTTAGTGAATGGGCTAGCCCAGTAGAGCTGGCCAGGTCTTTTGACCCTAGAAGAGATGTGCCATCCCTTCCAAATGCACTCCTAACAGAGAAAATGCTTCTCCCCATGTGAGCCATGGGAGACCATGGCTCAGACCATGGTGCCCCTACCAGGTTTTTACCCTCCTTCCCCACCAGATCACCACTAAGTTCACCAGGCATGACTCTGGTGATGGTATGGACGTCCAAAACTACAGACTCTGCACTCCATTGTTTACAAAAACCAAAGGTATTCAGCCCCTCTCCTTTTCCCAGTAACGGTTTTAGAGAAGAGATTTTCTTGCACAATTCCTCATGCACACTTTCACTCTTTCTCTCTCCCTCTTTCTTTTGCACTCCTTTTTCCTCGATCAGGACTCCCTCCCCATCTCAGTACTCACAGCTCTCTCTCCCCCAAATCAACTCTCTGCAGTTCCTACCTTCCACAATGTGGTGCTTTTTTCATCTCTCTTTATGAATTTTTAGCTCTCTCATTCCTTAGATCTTGGGGCTTGAAAACAATTTGATATTCATCTAGCTATGTTTGAGGGATGTGGCAAGCCTAGGGTCTCCCTACTCTTCAGCCATCTTTGTAAGGTTTTTTTTATGTTTATTTATTTTTGAGAGAGAATAGAGGTCAGAGAGAGAGAAAGAGAGAGAGAGATTGAGACTCCCAAAAGAGAGAGAGTTCCAAGTCTCTCTCCCAAGAGAGTCCCAATGAAGGGCTCAAACCTATGAACTGTGAGATCATGACCTGAGTGGAAACCAAGAGTTGGATGCTTAACTGACTAAGCCACCCAGGTGCCCTGGGTGTTTTTTGATTACTGATTCAATATCCTTGCTGGTAATGTCTGTTATATGTTTAAATGTTATATGTTTTCCTGCTTCAATTTTGGTAGGTTATATGTTTCTAGGAATTTATCCATTTCTTTTAGGTTGTCTAATTTGTATATAATTTTTCACAATATTCTTACATTTTTTTGTATTTCTGTGGTGTTGGTTGTTATTCTTCCTATTTATTTGTGATTTTATTTATTTGGGTCTCTCTCTCTCTCTCTCTCTCTCTCTCTCTCTCTTTGGTGTGTCTGGCTAAAGAGACTGTCTTTATTCCATTGGATATTCTTTCCTGCTTTGTCAAAGATTAGTTGGCCATATGTTTGTGGGTCAATTTCTGGGTTCTCTATTCTTTTCCATTGATCTGAGTGTCTGTTCTTGTGCCAGTGCCATACGGTCTTGATGAATACAGCTTGAAGTTTGGGATTGTGATGCCTCCTACTTTGGTTTTCTTTCTCAAGATTGCTTTGGCTATTCAGGATCTTTTCTGGTTCCATACACATTTTAAGACTGTTCTAGCTCTGTGAAGAATGCTGGTGTTATTTTTAAACAGATTGCATTGAATATTGCTTGGGTAGTAGTGACATTTTAACAATATTTTTCTTCCAATCCATGAGCATGAAATGTTTTTCCATTTTTTCGTGTCTTCAATTCCTTTCATAAGCTTTCTATAGTTTTCAGTGTATAGATTTTTCACCTCTTTGATTAGATTTATTCCTAGGTTCTTTATGGTTTTTGGTGCAATTATAAATGGGATCAATTTCTTGATTTCTTTCTGTTGCTTTGTTTTGGTGTATAGAAATGCAACCAATTTCTGTGCATTGATTTTATATCCTGCAACTTTGCTGAATTTATGTCTCAATTCTAGAATTTTTGGTTTTTTTGGTGGAGTCTTTTGGGTCTTCCACATAGATTATCATGTCACCTGTGAAGAGTGAAAGTTTGTCTTCCTCCATACCAATTTGGATGCCTTTTACTTTTTTTTGTTGTCTGATTGCTGAGACTAGGACTTCCAACACTATGTTGAGCAACAGTGGTGAGAGTGGACATCCCTGTTGTGTTCCTGACCCTGGGGGGAAAGCTCTCAGTTTTTCCGCATTGAGGATGATATTAGCTGTGGGCCTTTCATATATTGCCTTTATGATCTTGAGGTATGTTCTTTCTTAAACTTTGTTGAGGGTTTATATCAAGAATGGATGCTGTATTTTGTCAAATGCTTTTTCTGCACCTATTGAGAAGATCATGTGGTTCTTATCCTTTCTTTTATTAATGTGATGTATCACCTTGATTGATGCAGTATTGAACTAGCCCTATATCAAATGAATAATTCTGACTGTATCATGCTGAATAATTCTTTAAATGTATTGTTTGATAGTATCTTGTTGAGAAATTTTGCATCCATTTCATCAGGGATATTGGTCTATAGTTCTCCTTTTTAGTGGGGTCTTTGTCTGGTTTTTGAATCAAGGTAATGCCTCGTACAATGAGTTTGGAAGTTTTCCTTCTATTTCTTTTATTATTTTTTTTTTTGGAACAGTTTCAAAAGTATAGATGTCAACTTTTCTTTATGTGTTTGGTAGAATTCCCCTGGAAAGCTATCCAGACCTGGAATCTTCCTTGTTGGGAGATTTTTGATTACTGATCAATTTATTATTTTGTTAATTAATGAAATTTGAGTAAAATTACAAGAACAGCAGAGGTCCCATGAGAAGCCATCATGGTACCCCATCTCCAGCCAGAGTCTGGAACATACTGGCACTGGAGGTTTTGGTACTCATTTTCCCTCAGATAGGTTTACTTATATTCCCACTGTGAGAACAAAATGTTGATATCTGATAATACTTACCTGAGATTCATCTTCTGGTATTTTAGGTACGCTCTTCATTGTTTGTGAAGAGGGACACAGGGGCTTAGGTTAATATTGCAAGTATTAGAGTTATAATAGAAACAAAGAGGAATGCCCAAGTGAGAAAAATTCCAGTTTGTCTATGTGATGCATAGATGAATCATCAGTGTTAATAGACCCAGTGTCCTTTGGTAATAGAGGAATCATTAGATGAGATAGGAATTTCAAGATCTTCCCAGGAGACTAGATCAAACATAGGAGGGCTAACAGGATAAGTCCAATAGGGAAAAGTAAAGTGTGGGTGGCTGAAAGCAGCAGGTAAAGAATGAAGACACATTAGCAGGATTATTACCTTAGTTGAGTGGGCAGTAAAGTAAGAGATGATGGACAGAAACATTTTCAGAGGTCACAGGTGTGCCTGTGTTGATTAACACTGCTTCAGCCTGTGAAGTTAATTTCTTAACATCACCCCAGGATATATCTCAGTTGGCTGAGTGGCCAATATTCCTTTTATTTGTTTTTTTTTTAATGTTTACTTTTGAGACAGAGAGAGAGCATGAACAGGGAAGGGTCAGAGAGAGAGGGAGACACAGAATCTGAAGCAGGATCCAGGCTCTGAGCTGTCAGCCCAGACCCAACGCGGGGCTCAAACTCACAGACCGTGAGATCATGATCTGAGCCAGAAGTCCCAGGCTCAACCGACCGAGCCACCTAGGGGCCCCAATATTCCTTTTCTTTGAATTGACATCCCATTGGAAGGGGCCACTGCCATCAATTTGAAGTCTGGTATTGGATTTCTGAGTCCCTCGTGCCAGCTTATGATGTGGTTTTATTAACTGGGAAGGTACACATACAGGGCCTTGAGGAGAAAACACAGCAGCATAACCCCTCCCCCAGGTTAATTAACAATGGTGCTGGACCCTTCCAGGTTGCCCCTCATTGGGAAATCTATATCATATCTTGGTTTTGGGGAGTTCCTGTTCCATTTGAAAATGAACACTGCAGAATGAGAATTTCTAATTATAAATGATTTAATGTGAATAGGGCTTTCATTAATCTGGCCACAGGGGTAGCATTTTCTCCCCTTTTGTCTCAATAAAAGTAGTTTTAGGGTGCCATTTGCACATTCCACAATGGCTTGACCTTGTGGGTTATAAGGAATTCCAATGAAGGGACATATATTCCATTGTTGGAAGAAGAGTTGTAATTGTTGTGAGGTGTAAGTTGGGGCATTATCAGTTTTGATCTTTTCAGGTACACCCATTGCTGTAAAGTATTCCAGTAAATAAGAGATAACATGTGAGATGCGTTCTTTCTGGGCAGAAGCCCATATATATATATATATATATATATATATATATATATATATATGGAAAAAATGTCTATAGACACATGCACCCATTGAGACTTACCAAAAGATATGTGTGTAACATCCATTTGCCATAATTGATTGACTGTTAGGCCCTGAGGGTTTATTCCATGGAGAAAGTAAGTAGGGTAAAATTATTGACATTCTAGGTAGGAATGAATGACATTCTTTGCTTGAGCAAGAGGAATGGAAATATATTTGGATAGAGAACATGCCCCTTGGTGAAAAAAAGAGTGAGAAATGATAGTGGATGAGAAAAGTGACCCTGTTAGTAAAGAGCCAGCTAAGTCATTTCCATATTTAAGGGGCCCAGGTAAATGAGAATGACTTTGAATATGAAATATGAAAATGAGATGATGATGATGCATTTGCAAAAGTTCTTGGGCTTCTAGAAACATATTGAGCAAAGGTTGATCAAGGTTAGTATTGAGAGTGGCACAAGGAAGGTCATTAAGTAATTAAGCAACATATTGAGAGTTGGTAATTAATTGGTTGATTCAAAAATGTTTTGAGAGCCAATATAGCAGCAGCTAGCTCAGCCCTTTAGGTAGAAGTAGTGGAAGCAGTGAAGGTAAATTTCCAGGTGGCATTTTCGGTCCATGTAATGACACCTCAGAAGGCCCTTTTTGAGCCATAATAAAATAATATACCAGTAAGAGCATCAAAAATTGATTGTTTGGAAATGAGGGGTTTAGCAGAAAGATGAAGAAATTGAAGGCCTTGGATTCTTTTAGCATGTGGGAAAGAATAAAGAAAATTACCTGTGTAATCTGCCATAGTGATTTGGAAAAGTTAATTTTGGGTCCAAAGGTATTCAATCTCATCTTTATTAATTCCTGGAAAAATAGATATAGGGTCAGTCCTGGTAAGTTGAGTGATTCAATTACAGCTCTCATGGATTCATTGTAGTTGGAGTGACAAATAAGGAGATACCTGACATTTGAGTTGGGAAGGTAAAAATAACCATTCAATGATTATACATTTAGTAGGCAAAAGTTGACAACTCCAGTGGGAGAATGGGTGTGTTTAAAATGAAAATAACGAAAGGAAATAGGGATTCCTGCTGATCAATAAAGGTAATGGAAGCCTGATGGGCTATGAGATGCAATTGCTCTAGAGCTTTTGGTGTGACATGCTGAGGGTAAGTAGGGCTAGGGTACCCTCTTAACAAGTCAAACAATGAAGTAAGCTGATGCGTCAGGATTTCTAAGGTGGGTCTGAGCCAATTGATATGTCCTAAGAATTGTTGTAGTGAACTGTCAAAGGGTTAGGGAGATGAATATGTTGTGGGATGACATAACTTTGCAAAAGTTTATATCCTAAATATTTCTATGGAGCCTACCTGTGAATTTTTTCAGGAGCAATGAGGAGGCCGACAGAAGTAATTGAAAAAGAAATTGTGAACAAGTCTCGAGAATGTTTTGTTGGGGGACTGCTAATAGAATATCATCTTTGTAATGAAAAATGAGAACTTGGGGAAATTGTTCTGGTGGTTGTTAAGGCTGCAGTAACGAATGACTGACACATGGTGGGGCTGTTCAAAATGCCTTGTGGCTGGAATTTCCAATGAAATCTCTGTATATGTTGATGATTGTTAATATTAGGGACAGAGAAAGCAAATTTTTCTTTGTTATCTGGATGTAATGGAATAGTGAAAAAATAATCTTTTAAATCAATTATAATGATATTATAATCTCGAGGGATTAAAGCTGGGTTAGGTAGGCCAAATTGCAATGGCCCCATTGGGATCAAAAGAGTATTAACAGCACTTACATCGTAGAGGAGCCTCCATTTCCCTGGCTTCTTTGAAATATAAAAAATTGGAGGGTTGAAAGAGCTAGTTCAACATTTCCAAGATTAAGTTGTTCTTTCACTGGTATTTGAATTTGCTTTAATTTCCCCCCTTTTAAAGGCCATTGTGGGGCGCCTGGGTGGCTCAGTTGATTGAGCCTCCGACTTCGGCTCAGGTCATGATCTTGCAGTCCGTGAGTTTGATCCCCGCATAGGGCTTTGTGCTGACAGCTCAGAGCCTGGAGCCTGCTTCAGATTCTGTGTCTCCCTCTCTCTGCCCCTACCCCACTCATGCTCTGTTTCTCTTTCCCTGTCAAAAATAAGCTTTAAAAAAAAAGAAATTAAAGGCCATTGCTCCACCCAGACCCATTTTCCAGTTTTCCAGGACAGTTTGAGTTGGATATTTTTCCAGCAATGGCCGTTAGGGTAAATTTGACTGTATGCACAGGTTTAATTGGGTAAGGCCCAACCCCATAATGATATTGGGAGGTCAAGGACAAATGGGGTAATGGTAGCCTGGTGTCCCTCCATGTCAGTACAGATGACAGGAAATTTACTTTGTAAAGGAAGTCCTTGTTCCTAGATCCCAGTTATGGTCTGGGTTGTGGAGACAAGGGGGATCTCAGATGGCCAATCATGTGTTTTAATAACTGTAACATCAGCCCCAGTATCAATTACACCATTAATTGTTTGGCTTGCAATTTTTATTTATAAAGTTTGTGTGTTGTATGGGCATGGCCCAGAATGCTTCATCTTTAGGATTAGTGCTACTAAAACCTTTAGGACCATGCCTAGCATTGGCATTTGCCAGCCCCCCAATAAGGTAATATAAGCAACTGTGCTATAGGGATATTTTAGGGAATCTCTGTGCAAACAGAGGAAGTAAGCAT